>NC_064642.1:765458537-766708537 GCF_023864345.2 Schistocerca serialis cubense | reverse complement strand
GGTTCAAATAGCTCAAATGGCTCTGAGCGCTATGGGACTTACCGAGCGAGGTGGCGCAGTGGTTAGCACACTGGACTCGCATTCGGGAAGACGACGGTTCAATCCCGTCTCCGGCCATCCTGATTTAGGTTTTCCGTGATTTCCCTAAATCGCTTCAGGCAAATGCCGGGATGGTTCCTTTGAAAGGGCACGGCCGATTTCCTTCCCCATCCTTCCCTCACCCGAGCTTGCGCTCCGTCTCTAATGACATCGTTGTCGACGGGACGTTAAACACTACTATCCTCCTCCTCCTCGCTATGGGACTTAACTTTAGAGGTCATCAGTCCCGTAACTTGGAACTACATAAACGCAACTAACCTAAGGACATCACACACATCCATGCCCGAGGCAGGATTCGAACCTGCGACTGTAGCGGTCGTGCGGTTCCAGACTGTAGCGCCTAGAACTGCTCGGTCACCCCGGCCGGCGAAAGGTGATGCAATAAGTAAGTATACACGAACTGCTATACGAGTTCCACATTGCAGAACTGCTGCCGTAGTATAAGCTTTTTAATATATATATATATATATATATATATATATATATATATATATATATATATATATATATATATATATATATACAGGGTGATTCAAAAAGAATACCACAACTTCAGGAATTTAAAACTCTGCAACGACAAAAGGCAGAGCTAAGCACTATCTGTCGGCGAATTAAGGGAGCTATAAAGTTTCATTTAGTTGTACATTTGTTCGCTTGAGGCACTGTTGACTAGGTGTCAGCGTCAGTTGATGCTAAGATGGCGACCGCTCAACAGAAAGCTTTTTGTGTTATTGAGTACGGCAGAAGTGAATCGACGACAGTTGTTCAGCGTGCATTTCGAACGAAGTATGATGTTGAACCTCCTGATAGGTGGTGTATTAAACGTTGGTATAAACAGTTTACAGAGAATGGGTGTTTGTGCAAAGGGAAAAGTTCTGGACGGCCGAGAACGAGCACGCATCCAGCAAGCATTTGTTCTCAGCCCAGGAAAATCGACTCGCAGAGCTAGCAGAGAGCTGCAAATTCCACAATCAACTGTATGGAGAGTCCTACGAAAAAGGTTAGTTATGAAACCTTATCGTCTGAAATTGGTTCAAGCACTGTCTGCAGCTGATAAGATTAAAAGAATCGATTTCTGTGATTTTATCCTTGCTCAAATGGAAACAGATGAATCTTTCGTTTCAAAGATTGTGTTTAGTGATGAAGCAACTTTCCACACTAACGGGAAAGTCAACCGTATGTCTGTATATGGAGCACTGAGAATCCATGGGAAACAACTCAGTGTGAACGTGACTCGCCTAAGGCGAACGTTTTCTGTGCCATTTCAGCCAATAAAGTTTTTGGTCCCTTTTTCTTCGAAGGTGCTACTGTAACTGGACTACAGTATCTGGAGATGTTAGAGAACTGGCTGTTCCCTCAGCTCGAACAAGAAGCACAACAATTCATATTTCAGCAGGATGGAGCGCTACCACATTGGCACTTATCTGTCCGTAACTACCTGAACGTCAACTACCCGAGGCGATGGATCGCCCGCCAGGCAGCCCGTGACAGAGCACTTCATCACTGGCCTCCAAGAAGCCCTGATCTTACCCCCTGCGATTTTTTCTTATGGGGGTATGTTAAGGATATGGTGTTTCGGCCACCTCTCCCAGCCACCATTGATGATTTGAAACGAGAAATAACAGCAGCTATCCAAACTGTTACGCCTGATATGCTACAGAGAGTGTGGAACGAGTTGGAGTATCGGGTTGATACTGCTCGTGTGTCTGGAGGGGGCCATATTGAACATCTCTGAACTTGTTTTTGAGTGAAAAAAAACCTTTTTAAATACTCTTTGTAATGATGTATAACAGAAGGTTATATTATGTTTCTTTCATTAAATACACATTTTTAAAGTTGTGGTATTCTTTTTGAATCACCCTATATATATATATATATATATATATATATATATATATATATATATATATATATATATATATATATATATATATATATGAAGGGTCCAAGCATTTTGAAAGGCCGACTTTGCACGTTGTTTATTTCTTCAAGCAGCAAATTATTTGGCATCGTGAGGCTGAGTAGACTCTTTGCAGAACTGCACATTACAGAAAATCCGATGTCGACTTCCTACAGCAGTTGGCTGGCAAGGCTAACCGCTCGCCGCTCAGGCGGCTAAGAGACTAAATAATTCATACAGGCAAGAGATAAAGGGAAGCCTTACGATCCTCTGATGAGGTTCTCTATGTAATCCGAGATCCCTGACACGCTTTACACTATCATCTGCATACGACGATGAAGACCCGCGTTGGTGATGTTAACGACAATCTTTTTTTATAGCTCTTTTAATGTGTCTGTGAGATATGAGTTCCTCTAATACGGCGCTTAACTTCAAAAAAATGTAGAGTATTTTCCTTACAGAGTCCGCTTTCAGTAAATTAGGCCGAGAATATTACCGGGTTAGCGTGAACGAACACAAAGGCAACGAGCTTAGCGTATATAAAAGCATTACATTAGAGTCTAAATATGATACAATCTCTGCCGGCGCTGGGGCCTTTTCGAGGAAGGCGGGCGGCCCTTACAGGGACCGGCCGGCAGATTTTTCTTTTTTTTTTTTTTTTTTTTGTGAGCGAGCGTGAATTAAAGCGAGCAGCACGGCTTGCCAAAATGAACTTTCAGCCGGCTTTGAAATAGATCACATTAAATGAAGTTTGGCGCTTTAATTAAGTTTTATATCTGCGGTGCAGATAATCCGGAGCGCGGTGGACGCGGCCGGCCTGCAGCGGCGTAACACGCGGCCCGTAATTAACTCTGGCCGGTTCACGCGGTGGCGGCGGCGGCGGCAGTGCTGGTAGCGGTGGTGTAGCGTGTCGTGTCGTGTCGTTCCCGTGCCTACCAGGAGCGGCCGCAGCCTACCAGGCAATATCGCCATTGTCCCGGCCGGTGCGCGTAGACACGGCGGCGGTATGTTGTTCCGTGTCCCCTCCATTCTGTCTGCCCTGCCAGGCCGCCAACAGCGGTCACGACTCTCTGATGCGACAGAGGCTGAAGCCGCAGTGTGTCAGCGGCTGTGGTGGGGGCCTGGGGACAGCACTTGTCGCCGCGCAATTACGGTAAAACTCGGCGCGCTTTACGATCGAGTAAAGCTGTCGGCCGCGCACAGAGTTACGCCGCTCCAGCTGCGATACAAACGATTCTCGTGGTGCGACGAATAATATGCGGCCAAATTTCGTGTTCAGTTTATTCTAAAACGTTTCTCATGCATTTCTTTCAATTATTAGACAACCGTGGAGAGTAAGAAAACATTTTTAAGGACAGGCACACGCTTATGACGGCATGTTGTTGTGGTCTTCAGTCCTGAGACTGGTTTGATGCAGCTCTCCATGCTACTCTATCCTGTGCAAGCTTCTTCATCTTCCAGTACTTACTGCAACCTACATCCTTCTGAATCTGCTTAGTGTATTCATCCCTTGGTCTCCCTCTACGATTTTTACCCTCCACGCTGACCTCCAATGCTAAATTTGTAATCCCTTGATGCCTCAGAATATGTCCTACCAACCGGTCCCTTCTTCTTGTCAGTCCGCTCCCGGCAGCTGAGTGGATAGCCGGTACGGTAGCTCAGCGCGTTCGCTCAGAGACCTGGTTGGCCTCTGTAAAAAAAAAAAATTGAGTGAAAGTATCAACAATGTACTTGAACGGATATTACGTGACTTCCGCAACTACCAAACACAACGATAAACAACGAACAAAATGAAGACAAGAAAAAAAAAGTGGTCAGCGCGACGGACTGTCAATCCTAAGGGCCCGGGTTCGATTCCCGGCTGGGTCGGAGATTTTTCTCTTCTCAGAGACTGGGTGTTGTGTTGTCCTAATCATCATCATTTCATCCCCATCGACGCGCAAGTCGCCGAAGTGGTGTCAACTCGAAAAACTTGCACCAGGCGAGCGGTCTACCCGACGGGAGACCCTAGTCACACGCCATTTCATTTCTTCTTGTCAAGTTGTGCCACAAACTCCTCTTACCCCCAGTTCTATTCAGTACTTCCTCATTAGTTATGTGATCTACCCATCTAATCTTCAACATTCTTCTGTAGCACCATATTTCGAAACCTTCTATTCTCTTCTTGTCCAAACTATTTATCGTCCATGTTTCACATCCATACGTGGCTACACTCCATACAAATACTTTCAGAAACGACTTCCTGACACTTAAACCTATGCTCGAAGTTAACAAATTACTATTCTTTAGAAACGCCGGCCGAGGTGGCCGAGCGGTTCTAGGCGCTACAGTCTGGAGCCGCGCGACCGCTACTTCGACCTCTCTACTTCGACCATCATCAGTTATTTTGATCTTCAAATAGCAAAACTCCTTTACTACTTTAACGGCTGGTCCCGGCGGAGGTTCGAGTCCTCCCTCGGGCATGAGTTCGTGTGTTTGTCCTTAGGATAATTTAGGTTAAGTAGTTGGTTCAAATGGCTCTGAGCACTATGGGACTCAACTGCTGAGGTCATTAGTCCCCTAGAACTTAGAACTAGTTAAACCTAACTAACCTAAGGACATCACAAACATCCATGCCGGAGGCAGGATTCGAACCGGGGACGTAGCGGTCTTGCGGTTCTACACTGCAGCGCCTTTAACCGCACGGCCACTCCGGCCGGCGGTTAAGTAGTGTGTAAGCTTAGGGACTCATCACCTTCGCAGTTAAGTCCCACAAGATTTCACACACATTTGAACACTTTTGACCTACTTTAAGTGTCTCATTTCCTAATCTAATTCCCTCGGCATCACCCGACTTAATTTAACAACATTCCATTATCCTCGTTCTGCTTTTGTTGATGTTCATCTTATATCATCCTTTCGAGACACTGTCCATTCCGTTCAACTGCTCTACCAAGTCCTTTGCTCTGACAGAATTACAGTGTCATCGGCGAACCTCAAAATTTTTATTTCCACTCCATGGATTTTAATACCTACTACAAATTTTTCTTTTGTTTCCTCTGAGTGTGAAATCTTATGGGACTTAACTGCTAAGGTCATCAGTCCCTAAGCTTACACACTACTTAACGTAAACTATCCTAAGGACGAACACACACACCCATGCCCGAGGGAGGACTCGAACCTCCTCCGGGACCAGCCGCACAGTCCATGACTGCAGCCCTTGAGACCGCTCGGCTAATCCCGCGCGGCTTTTGTTTCCTTTACTACTTACTCAATGTGCAGATTGAATAACATCGGGGAGAGACTACAACCCTGTCTCACTCCCTTCCCAACCACTGCTTCCCTTTCATGTCCCTCGACTCTTATAACTGCCATCTGGTTTCTGTACAAATTGTAAATAGCCTTTCGCTCCATGTATTTTACCCACCTCCAGAGTTTGAAAGAGTATTCCAATCAACATTGTCAAAAACTTTCTCTAAGTCTACAAATGCTAGAAACATAGGTGTGCCTTTCCTTAATCTTTCTTCTAAGATAAGGCGTAAAGTAAGTACTGCCTCACGTGTTCCAACATTTCTACGGAATCCAAACCGATCTTCCCCGAGGTCGACTTCTACCAGTTTTTCCATTCATCTGTAAAGAATTCGCGTTAGTATTTTGCATCTGTGACTTAAACTGATAGTTCGGTAATTTTCACATTTGTCAACGACTGTTTTCTTTGGGATTGGAATTATTATATTCTTCTGGAAGTCTGAGGATATTTCGCGTTTCTCATACATCTTGCTCACCAGTTGCTAGAGTTTTATCACGACTGGCTCTCCCAAGGCTGTCAGTAGTTCTAATGGAATGTTGTCTACTCCCGGGGCCTTGTTTCGACTCAGGTCTTTCAGTGCTCTGTCAAACTCTTCACTCAGTATCGTATCTCCCATTTCATCTTCATCTACATCGTCTTCCATTTCCATAATATTATCCTCAAGTACATCGCTCTTGTATAGACTCTCTATATACTCCTTCCACCTTTCTGCTTTCCCTTCTTTGCTTAGAACTGGGTTTCCATGTGAGATCTTGATATTCATAAGAGTGGTTCTCTTTTCTCCAAAGATGTCTTTAATTTTCCTGTGGGCGGTATCTATCTTACTCCTAGTGAGATAAGCCTCTACATCCTTACATTTGTCCTCTAGCCATCCCTGCTTAGCCATTTTGCACTTCCTGTCGATCTCATTTTTGAGACGTTTGTATTCCTTTTTGCCTGCTTCATTTACTGCAATTTTATATTTTCTCCTTTCATCAATTAAATTCAATATTTCTTCTGTTACCTTGGGCATTAAACTGCCTGATGAAAAAATACTGAAACACCCAGAAGGGGGGGGGGGGGGGAGGAAAGGAAAAGAAACTTCACGGGCTTCATAGCATATGTGATGTTATTTCAGTGATCACAAAATCTACAGAGGATAGGCAAAATAATGTGAACTGTCGTAGTAATGGGATGGTTGTATTTGACCGTCAATATCGCAGGTGAGGCACTTGTTGCGCCGGACTGTGCGTGTTCAGTACGGAATAGGCATCAGTGCACCTTGTTTACGAATAGTGCACACTTCGTATATTCATTCAGAGGCCGATGTCAACGTGCAATGCCGCCCTATGGCCGAGCGGTTCTACGCGCTTCAGTCTGGAACCGCTCGACCACTACAGTCGCAGGTTCGAATCCTGCCTTGGGCATGGATGTGTTGGATATCCTTAGGTTAGTTAGGTTTAAGTAGTTCTAAGTCTATCGGACTGATGACCTCAGATGTTAAGTCCCATTGTGCTCAGAGCCATTTGAACCTACATTTGAACCAACTTGAAATAAAAGATCTGACAGAGTTCCAAACAGGGCAGAGTACGGGCTTCCGTTTAGCTGGAGCATCAGTAACCAAGACAGTCAACTTATTGAATATTTCAAGAGTAACTGTTTCAACAGTAATGTCAGCCTACACAAAACATGGGAAGACACCATCGTGGGTGCAAACTGAGTGCCAGAGCGTCGTATGCTAAAAACAGCACAAAACTATGGCGGCTAAACTGACTGTAGAACTCAACAGCCATCTCCGAGACACCGCGTCTATCGACACTGTCGGCCGAGAATTCCATGAAGCGAATATTTATGGACGAGCTGCCATACCGAAATCATTAGTGACGACAGCCAACGCAAAGAAACGTAAAACATGGTGTCAGGAGCCTAAATCCTGGACGGCTGATCAGTGGAACACATCATAGGGTCCGACGAGTCAACGTTTTCGTTATCTCCAATGTCGGGCCGTGTTTACGTCTGGAGAACGCCAAAAGAAGCCTACATTCCTGATTGCTTGATTCTAACGGTTAAACATGGAAGTGGAAGTGTGACGGCGTGTGCAATAATTTCATGGTATTCTGCTGGTCCCATCATTACTTTCAAAGGCCGTGCTACAGCCAGCGATTATGTGATCATTTTATATGATCAGGTGCACCTCATGATTCAAATGTTGTTCCCCAACGATGATGCCACATTTCAGGACGATAATGCATCCACACACACAGGCAGGACATTGCAATCGTGGTATGAAGAGCTTGCAATTGAACTGCAGCGTCTTTCCTGGCCAGCGCAGTCCCTGGACATTATCGAACCCTTGTGGGCAGTATTGGAGGGCAGACCCTGAGCAATTTCCGCCTCCCTCCTCACCACATGAGTTAGAAGAGGTTCTGATCGAAGAGTAGCATAACATTCCAGTATTTCAAGAAGAATCGCAGCTGTATTGTGGGCAAAGGGGGTCCAAGCCCTTATTAATAAACTATGCCCAAGTAAATACAGGTGTTCGAATGGTTCAAATGGCTCTGAGCACTATGGGACTTAACATCTGAAGTCATCAGTCCCCTAGAACTTAGAAGCACTTAAACCTAACTAACCTAAGGACATCACACACATCCATGCCCGAGGCAGGATTCGAACCTGTGACCGTAGCAGTAGCGCGGTTCCGGACTGAAGCGCCTAGATCCGCTCGGCCACTACGGCCCGCTCAGGTGTTCACATTACTTTGCCTATCCCCTGTAGGTAAGCAGACAAAGAACTAGGCCGTTAGAGCCATCTTATTTTTATGACGGTGCATCCTCTCAAACGTGGATGCCCGCACTGATACCATTGGGAAGTGCGTCACAAAGTCGTTCTATCCCTTCCTGAGACAATCTGGCCCCCAACTGGTCGTTGAAATCCTCGACATTGGCAATGGGACGGAACTGATGTCCAATCTGTTCTATTGGGGACAAATCTGGGAGCCTTGCTGGCCACGGGAGTACTTCGACATCACACAAAAGGTTTATGGAGACGAGTTTATATTGACGAGCATTGTTCTGTTTGTATGTAAATGGCACCACAATACCATCATGAACATATGAAGAGGAAGGTCCGCAGCTCGTGGTCTAGTGGCTAGCGTTGCTACCTCTGGATCACGGGGTCCCGAGTTCGATTCCCGGCCGGGTTGGCGATTGTCTCTGCCTGGGGACTGGGTGTTCGTGTTGTCCTCATCATTCCATCACCATTCGTGAATGTGGCTGAATTGGACTGAGCACAGATTGGGAATTTGTACAGGCGCTGATGTCCATGCAGTTGAGCGCCCTGCAATCCAATCATCATCATCATCATCATCATCATCATGAAGAGGACGGATGTCCTTGACGTACGATTTTGCCGTCAGAGTCCCCTGAATCACAGCTACCCATCATCTCAAGTCGTACCCGTTGACTCTCCACACCATGACGCCTGGGATGACACCTCTGTGCCTGATCAAGACATCGGATGTAGCAAAGGAGAGAGTATGAGAATCTTGCATATAGAATTTGATGGTATTGCAGGTTGCATAAAACCCAGTGGTAGGGGGAGGCTATACAAAAATATGATCGTTGTGCAAATAAAAAGTGAGAAAGTGGCAATTACGGGGCGTACTACAGAATAAACACTGAAAAGTGATGCAATTAATTAACTATACACGAATTGCAGTACCAGTTCCACACCACAGACATCTCCCCAGGTTGCCGCCGTACTCGCTTGCAATGGTCATCTTGGACAATGCAGAGGTGCGATTCATCTCTCAGAACAATGCGACGCCCTGCATCAGTAGTTCACGCTTTGTCGTCGCGGTACCCCAATCGCAGCTTTTTTTGTGGTGTTAATGACTGCTTAAGCATGGAGCACTAATTCTTTAGCCCGGCTGCTACTAGTCTCCCACCAATGGAGTCGGGTGGCACAGAATGCTGCCCCTAGTCCATTACTTGTTCTCGGATGACAGTTGAAGGCGTTACTATGGGATTGTACAGAATACGACGATCCTCCCTTGCGGTATACAGGCTTGATCGACCGGAACCTTGAAGGCAAGTATACCACATGTTCCCATACAGTCAGCCACCGGCCCAATGTCACATTCGACTGCCCCACAAAATCTGGATTTTGCCCTATTCGGTGAGCCGACCAAATGCAGATCCACGATGAGCCCTTTTCAAATTCTTTTAGGTGCTGATAAGTTTGTCTCATAGGGTTACGTGGCATGTCCGTCTCTTTCAAAGTGACCACTCAATATCTGAGTCTGCTTAGGCCCCTTAGCCGACCGATGTGGCCGAGCGGTTCTAGGCGTTTCAGTCTGGATCCGCGCGACCGCTACGCTCGCAGGTTCGAGTCCTGCCTCGGGCATGGATGTGTATGGTGTCCTTAGGTTACTTAGGTTTAAGTAGTTCTAGGGAACTGATGAGCTCAGATATCAAGTCCCATAGTGCTCAGAGCCATTAGAACCACCGATCTTCCACCAGTTCACCAATTCACAGTTGGACTTATAAGAATTTCTTGGAAGTGTCTACCACCCGGATTAGGACTTTGATTCAGTGTGATATTTGTCAAATATTGTAACTGACGTCAGATATCTTCCATAACGAGAGTGAAGTATTGTGTATAGTTAATTCCGCAATAAACTGTGTGAACTTTGTTTCAATAACCAGTGAGTAACGGTTTTAGTCCTAGATACTGTAGTACAGCGGGTACAATCGTTTTAACACGTCTTCAGTGGTGTAGTATGATGAAAGGCCAGCAAACTTCGTAGTTAACGCCTCTGTATATCCAACTTTTCAGAGATGGTTGCGGGACTCGGCTGTTCAGTACGAAATGTCAAATCGAACACCTTTCAGCCGGCTGATTTCCAAACTGTTTTATCGGAGCACTAGTTTCGGCGATTTATTACGCCATCTTCAGGCCCACTGACAGAGGTTGGAATCATCCTACACGTCGGTCAGGGAGCCTCAAGATGGCGTCATAAATCGCCGAAACTGGTAGCCAAGTAGAGTAACAGTTTGGAAATTAGGCGGCTGAAAGTTGTTTGATATGACGTTTCGTTGTTCACGAGTGCGCAACAACAAAGCACAATACTGTGACGTGACTGGAGTTAAAATCTCCTGGGTTATTAGGCCGCGTCATGTTTCTTCTAAAATGATCGACGTTTCGACCCCTCTGCTGGGATCTTCCTCAGGAAGCTTGCAGGCTTACATAAAATCGTGACTTATCGTTCATCTAGAAGACGAGCATGTCCACGAAGAAGCCTTGACGAAGAGCATATTGCTTTAGAATCTACTCTCTTCGTGACATTTGGTATCTTCCAACTATTTCCGAATTCACGCAAATGGAGTTGGAATATGTTCTGAGCCCGGTTGAGAGATCGTGGCGGATACCTTGGACGCTCCTCGCGTCCTAGTGGAGAGATACAATCTCCTCACTGCAAAAAAGACACTTGAAAGATGTGGGGAGATTTTGGGGAGTGAGTGCACTTTTACGGTACAAAATGCAGCCTTCCGTTGTCTGGTGGGCCACTGTAGCACCGGCCTCGCCCGACGGGATTACGGTGGTATCTGGCGGTGCGCCCGACGGCCATCAGCGCGCCTCGGTGACGATGAAGAAGCGACCGCTGCCGCCGCCGGCCGGTCGGCTGGCTGGCTGGCTGGCTGTCCGTCGGCCGCGGGAGCGGAGCGCGTCTTCCGGCGCCAGCTTTATGGCGCCGTAAATCTGGCGGCGGCGCGGCCAGCTGGCGACGCGCGATAACGTGCCCTCATCAGCCGGCCCGCCGGGCCCCGTCCCACCTCCCCTCGCCACGTCGCCAGCACGTCGCCACGTCGCCGCCCGGCTCACCAGAAAGACCCCCAGACGCGGCCCCTGTACCGACGTCACTCCCTGACGCGTCAATTTATGCGTTGCCAGCGTCGCTGCGCTCTCTGAGAAGCAGGGCGCGATACCGCCCCGGCAGCACCTGTGTCTACGCCCTACGCTGCAAGCAAATCTTCTCATTAACCATCTCCGGACTGCCGATTCTGTGTCCCCACTGAAGTCGTTATTTTCACGCCACTTCCAAAATTTCCATGTTAGCCATTTCGACGTCTATAGAGAGCACAAGTGGGGGGGGGGGGGGGGGGGGAGGGGAGGGGGAGAGTTCACTGCCGACAGTAGTCGACGCTTGGAACGTCAACTACACGCCAACAAGTTTCTACAGGGTGACAATTACTGAAGTATACGAAAAAAAGTACACTACTGGCCATTAAAATTGCTACACCACGAAGATGACGTGCTACAGACGCGAAATTTAACCGACAGGAAGAAGATGCTGTGATATGCAAATGATTAGCTTTTCAGAGCATTCACACAAGGTGGGCGCCGGTGGCGACACCTACAACGTGCTGACATGAAGAAAGTTTCCAACCGATTTCTCGTACACAAACAGCAGTTGAGCGGAGTTGCCTGGTGAAACGTTGTTGCGATACCTCGTGTAAGGAGGAGAAATGCGTACCATTACGTTTCCGACTGTGATAAAGGTCGGATTGTAGCCTATCCCGATTGCGGTTTATCGTATCGCGACATTGCTGCTCGCGTTGGTCGAGATCCAATGAGTGTTAGCAGAATATGGAATCGGTGTGTTCAGGAGGGTAACATGGAACGTCGGCTGGATGCCAACGGCCTCGTATCACTAGCAGTCGAGATGACAGGCATCTTATCCTCATGGCTGTAACAGATCGTCCAGGCCAGCCAGAATGGCCGAGTGGTTCTAGGCGCTTTAGTCTAGAACCGCGCAACAGCTACGGTCGCAGGTTCGAATCCTGCCTCGGGCATGGATGTGTGTGATGACCTTATGTTAGTTAGGTTTAAATAGTTCTAAGTTCTAGGGGACTGATGACCTCAGCTGTTAAGTCCCACAGTCCCCCCTGCGGGTTCGGGGGTTAGAATAGGCCCGCGGTATTCCTGCCTGTCGTAAGAGGCGACTACAAGGAGTCTCAAACGTTTTGGCCTTAATGAGATGGTCCCCATTAGGGTTTGACCTCCATTTTTCCAAATTCCACAGAAGTATGAGCCTTTTGGGGAAGGACACCTTACATGATGTACCACTGGTCCTAAGTGCACTAAGACCTTGGCACTCAGCATTGCACTGGCGTTGTAACCATACCCACTATTCCTCAAATTGAGCCTCAACGCGTGATGGGTTGTCCAAGTTACGCCCATAGTGCGTCTCCATCTGCACCAGCGATCATGATGGACTTTCCATGGCACCAGAAATCCAGCACGGTAGCCAGCCCGTTGTGGTGGAGTCGTCATGTACCCTCTAGGTTGTAGCCCCCTGACAACACAGGGATTGTACTGCCGATACCTGAGCTGCACCCTCCCCACATCGGCCAAGGAGTAGATGCCTGTCTCCTTGAGGCATCAGGACTCCCGGCAATGGTCATCCTGCCAGGTGGCCCTTGCTGCGGCTGGGTGGTGCCCGTGGGGAGAGCCCCTGGTCGGAGTGGGTGGTATCGGGGCGGACGTTTCGCAGATGAAACGTCAACATGTATCAGGTCGCTGTACGGCCGAGTCTTTCAAAAGAAAAGGTACCGTTTCTAGTTCTGGTTCTCCTGCCCTTTCCCCCTTCGCCACTCCATGGGAGGAGGGACAGGCCCGCCGGCTTGGGGCAAAGTACTTCCCCCGCTATTTGGTCTGTTCTCGAACCGATGGGGGGACGTTCGCCACCTCCAAGCCCATGTTCTTTGTTCAGCACATTGAGGACGTCTTCGGGGAAATCGAGGCTCTCAGCAAGATGCGTTCAGGGTCCGTTCTTATAAAGACCACCTCCGCCACACAGTCGGCGGCGCTCCAGGCGTGCGACCGCCTAGGGGACATCCCAGTATCTATTGTCCCACATCTGGCACTAAATAGGACGCAGGGGGTTATATTTCATCGTGACCTCCTGCTACAATCTGATGAGGAGCTCAGGGCCAACCTGGAGCGCCGAGGCGTGCATTTCGTCCGGCGAGTCCAGCGCGGCCCCAAAGACCGTCGCATCGACACCAGGGCCTTTATCCTTGCCTACGAGGGGGACGTTCTCCCGGAGAAGGTAAAGGTGATGTGCTACCGGTGTGACGTGCGACCTTACGTCCCGCCTCCTATGCGTTGTTTTAGGTGTTTGCGCTTTGGGCACATGTCATCACGGTGTGAGGCTGAGCCACTTTGTGGCGATTGTGGACATCCTCTTCGTGAGGAACATACATGCACCCCACCACCTCAGTGCGTTAATTGTCCTGGCGTCCACTCGCCTAGATCCTCAGACTGCCCCGCCTATCAGAAGGAGAGGAAGATACAAGAAATCAAAACTTTGGATCGGCTCTCTTATTCTGAGGCCCGGAAGAAGTACGACCGCCTCCATCCCGTGTCATTGACCACTTCGTTCGCCTCAGTTGTGTCCACTCCTTCCGCGGTATCCTCACCCCCCTCCTGTCCCCCCTCCGCCTCCTCCGCCCATCAGGGGGCTCTGCCTCCGCCTCCCAAATCCCTCCCTTCCAAATCCTCCTCCCCCGTGGCCCCCATCCCCTCTGCCCCAGGGGCCACCCTTCCTCCTCCTCCTCCTCCTCCCCCCACGCCACCTGAGAAGCGATCCTCTTCTCAGGCGTCCATCGGGGCAACGTTCCGGACCCCAGCTTCCGAGGTCCGGCGTTCCAAAACGGACTCCGCGCGTGAGGACCTTCTTCGGGTCCAGTCCACCATCCCTGTGCCTCCTCGGCCTTCAAAGAAGGCCTCCAAGAAGAAGTCTCTATCCCCCTCTCCACCCCGGCGCGATTCGTCTGACGCTCCATCCATGAGTCGCTGCTGCTGGCCGTCCTCAGTTTCTCCGGGACGCTCTGCTGCCAGGCGCTCCGCCGGCCTTTCGTCGGCAAATGATGTGGCCCCTCCTACACAACCAGGGACAGCGGCCGCGGCTGGCGACGAGTCGATGGAACCGGATCCGCCTCCCATCGGTTGTAGCGTTGTTCCCTCGCAACCTGGCCCTACGCGGCCGTCGAGGTGACCAGCTCTTCCCCCGTCTCGTTCCCCCAACCTTTTGACTAGCGATGGCGTTGTTTCATTGGAACATAAGAGGTCTTCGATCTAATCGGGAGGAATTACAACTGCTCCTCTGCCTGCACTGTCCACTCGTCCTTGGTCTCCAGGAAACCAAGTTGCGCCCGACTGACCGTCTTGCCTTTACCCACTATACCTCAGAGCGGTATGACCTCACCCCTGTGGACGGTATCCCAGCTCATGGTGAGGTCATGTTGCTCGTTCGGGACGATGTTTATTACCATCCCATCCCCTTGACCACCCCACTCCAAGCAATAGCTGTCCGCATTACTCTTTCTGCTTTTACTTTTTCAGTTTGTACCATCTACACTCCACCGTCATCTGCTGTTAGTCGGGCTGACATGATGCACCTGATCGTTCAGCTTCCCCCGCCGTTCTTATTGTTAGGCGACTTCAATGCCCATCATCCCCTTTGGGGCTCTCCTGCATCCTGTCCAAGAGGCTCACTCTTGGCGGATGTCTTCAACCATCTCAATCTTGTCTGCCTCAATACCGGCGTCCCGACTTTCCTCTCGGACTCTACTCATACCTACTCCCACTTGGACCTCTCGATCTGTTCTACCACTCTTGCCGGTCGGTTCGAGTGGTATGTCCTTTCGGACACCTATTCGAGCGACCACTTCCCCTGTGTCGTTCGTCTCCTGCACCACACCCCATCCCCCCGTCCTTCGAGCTGGAACATACTGAAAGCTGACTGGGGACTTTACTTCTCCCTGGTGACCTTTCCGGACCACGATTTTCCCAGTTGTGACAGTCAGGTCGAATACCTCACGGCTGTTATAATCAATGCTGCCGAACGTTCCATTCCTCGTACTACTTCTCCTTCACGTCGCGTTTCCGTCCCCTGGTGGAACGAGGCTTGTAGGGACGCTATCCGTGCTCGACGACGTGCTTTACGCACCTTTCGCCGCCATCCTACGTTGGCGAATTGTATTGAATACAAACGACTCCGAGCGCAATGCCGTAGAGTCATCAAAGACAGCAAAAAAGCTTGTTGGGCCTCTTTCATCAGCTTCTTTAACAGTTTTACTCCCTCTTCTGTCGTATAGGGTAGCCTGCGCCGGCTGTCGGGCATTAAGGCCCACTCCTCAATACCTGGCCTGACCTCAGGTAATGAGGTCCTTGTTGATCCTGTGGCTGTCTCCAACGCCTTTGGCCGCTTTTTCGCGGAGGTTTCAAGCTCCGCCCATTACCATCCTGCCTTCCTTCCCAGGAAAGAGGCAGAAGAGGCTCGGCGACCTTCCTTCCACTCGCTGAATCTGGAAACT
The DNA here is from genome assembly GCF_023864345.2 of Schistocerca serialis cubense. Classification (NCBI taxonomy): domain Eukaryota; kingdom Metazoa; phylum Arthropoda; class Insecta; order Orthoptera; family Acrididae; genus Schistocerca; species Schistocerca serialis. Next base: position 766,692,888 of record NC_064642.1, on the reverse strand, counting down.
TATAATGCCCCCTTTACTATGCGGGAACTCGAACGTGCTCTTGCACTGTCCCGGTCCTCTGCTCCGGGGCCAGATGCCATTCATGTTCAGATGCTGGCACACCTTTCTCCGGAGGGCAAAAGCTTCCTTCTTCGTACCTACAACCGCGTCTGGACCGAAGGTCACGTCCCCATGCGTTGGCGTGATGCCGTTGTTGTTCCTATACCCAAACCCGGGAAGGATAGACACCTTCCTTCTAGTTACCGCCCCATTTCTCTTACAAGCTGTGTCTGTAAGGTGATGGAGCGCATGGTTAATGCTCGGTTAGTCTGGATTCTTGAATCTCGACGACTACTTACTAATGTCCAATGCGGCTTTCGTCGCCGCCGCTCCGCTGTTGACCACCTTGTGACCTTGTCGACATTCATCATGAACAACTTTTTGCGAAGGCGCCAAACGGTAGCCGTGTTCTTCGACTTGGAGAAGGCTTATGATACCTGTTGGAGAGGAGGTATCCTCCGCACTATGCACAGGTGGGGCCTACGCGGCCGCCTGCCCCTTTTTATTGATTCCTTTTTAACGGATCGAAAGTTTAGGGTACGTGTGGGTTCTGTATTGTCCGACGTCTTCCTCCAGGAGAACGGAGTGCCTCAGGGCTCCGTCTTGAGTGTAGCCCTTTTTGCCATTGCGATCAATCCAATTATGGATTGCATTCCACCTAATGTCTCGGGCTCTCTCTTCGTCGATGACTTCGCGATCTACTGCAGTGCCCAGAGAACATGCCTCCTGGAGCACTGCCTTCAGCGTTGTCTAGACAGCCTCTACTCATGGAGCGTGGCAAATGCCTTCCGGTTCTCTGAAGAGAAGACGGTTTGTATCAACTTTTGGCGATATAAAGCGTTCCTTCCGCCATCCTTACATCTCGGTCCCTTTGTTCTCCCATTCGTGGACACAACTAAGTTTCTAGGGTTCACGTTGGACAGGAAACTGTGTTGGTCTCCACATGTCTCTTATTTGGCGGCCCGTTGTACACGTTCCCTTAATGTCCTCAGAGTTCTTAGCGGTTCATCTTGGGGAGCGGATCGCACTGTCCTGCTTCGCTTGTATTGGTCCATAGTCCGATCGAAGCTGGATTATGGGAGCTTCGTCTACTCGTCCGCTCGGCCATCCCTCTTACGCCGGCTCAACTCCATCCACCATCGGGGGATATGTCTTGCGACTGGAGCCTTCTACACTAGTCCTGTCGAGAGTCCTTATGCTGAAGCTGCCGAGTTACCATTGACCTACCGGCGCGACGTACTGCTGTGTCGGTATGCCTGCCGGCTGTTGTCTATGCCCGACCACCCCTCTTACGAGTCCTTCTTCGCCGATTCTCTCGACCGTCAGTACGGGTTGTATGTGTCTGCCCTGCTGCCCCCCGGAGTCCGCTTCCGTCGCCTGCTTCGACAATTGGGGATTTTGCCCTCCCTACCACCTTCAGAGAGGGTGAGAGCCCGACACCACCTTGGCTCCAGGCTCCGGTCCCTATTTATCTCGACCTCAGCTCACTCCCGAAGGAGGGTACTCCGGCTGCAGTGTATTGCTCATGGTTTGTCGAACTTCGTGCTCGACTTGCCGGTCACACCTTTATTTACACCGATGGCTCCAAAACTGACGACGGTGTCGGCTGTGCCTTTGTCGTCGGGGCCGCCACCTTTAAATACCGGCTCCTCGACCAATGTTCCAGCTTTACGGCCGAGCTTTTTGCTCTCCATCAGGCCGTTCATTATGCCCGCCGCCACCGCCATTCATCGTATGTACTCTGCTCTGACTCACTCAGTGCTCTTCAGAGCCTTGTAGCTCCCTATCCGGTCCATCCCTTGATTCAACGGATACACCAGTCCCTCCATTCTTTCGCTGATAATGGTGGTTCTGTCAGCTTTCTGTGGGTTCCCGGACATGTAGGAGTGCCTGGGAATGAGGCTGCGGATGCTGCAGCCAAGGCTGCAGTCCTCCTGCCTCGGCCAGCCTCCCATTGTGTCCCGTCATCTGACGTTCGTGGGGATGTATGTAAGAGGCTTGTGTCGCTGTGGTGGGATGCTTGGTCATCCCTCCAAGGAAACAAGCTCCGGGCAGTTAAACCGCTCCCAACTGCTTGGACAACATCCTCCCGATCATCGCGGCGCGAGGAGGTCCTTCTGACCAGGTTGCGGATTGGGCATTGCCGGTTTAGCCACCGCTACCTGCTCTCCGGTGACCCAGCCCCGCAGTGCCCTTGTGGTCAGGAATTAACAGTGTGCCATGTTTTATTGTCGTGTCCCCATTTTAGTCAATTTCGTGTTATCCTGTCCCTGCCATCTACTTTACCGGATGTTTTAGCTGATGACGCTCGAGCAGCTGCTCGTATTCTGCGTTTTATTACTTTAACTGGCTTGTCCAAAGATATTTAACCTTTTTACTTATTTTATCCGCATCTTTGTCAGGTCCTTCTGATGTCCCCCCATCCCCTTGAGTTTTAGCAGATTCCATGTGCTCTAACACCAGTGACTGGGCGCTAATGACCTCAGCAATTGAGCGCCCTTAAACCCTACAAAAAAAAAAATAAAAAAAAAAGGTCCCACAGTGATCAGAGCCATTTGAACCATTTTTTAGATCGTGCAGCCACGTCTGGATCCCTGAGTCAACAGATGGGGACGTTTGCAAGACAACAACCATCTGCACGAACAGTTCGACGACGTTTGGACCAGCATGCACTATCAGGTCGGAGACCACGGCTGCGGTTACCCTTGACGCTGCATCACAGACACGAGCGTCTGCGGTGGTGTACTCAATGACGAACCTGGGTGCACGAATGACAAAACGTCATTTTTTCGGATGAATCCAGGTTGTGTTTACAGCATCATGATGGTCGCATCCGTGTTTGGCGACATTGCGGTGAACGCACATTGGAAGCCTGTATTCGTCTTCGCCATACTGGCGTATCACCCAGCGTGATGGTATGGGGTGCCATTGGTTACACGTCTCCGTCACCTCTTGTTCGCATTGACGGCACTTTGAACAGTGGATGTTACATTTCAGATGTGTTACGACCCGTGGTTCCACCCTTCATTCGATCCCTGCGAAACCCTACATTTCAGCAGGATAATGCAAGACCGCATGTTGCAGGTCCTGTACGGGCCTTTCTGGATGCAAAAAATGTTCAACTGCTGCCCTGGTCAGCACATTCTCCAGACCTCTCACCAACTGAAAACGTCTGGTCAATGGTGGCCGAGCAACTAGCTCGTCACAATACGCCAGTCACTCCTCTTGATGAACTGTGGTATCGTGTTAAAGCCGCATGGGCAGCTGTACCTGTACACGCCATCCAAGCTCTGTCTGACTCAATGCCCAGGCGTATCAAGGCCGTTATTACGGCTAGAGGTGGTTGTTCTGGGTACTGATTTTGTCAGGATCTATGCACCCAAATTGCGTGAAAATGTAATCACATGTCAGTTCTAGTATAATATGTTTGTCTAATGAATACCTGTTTATCATCTGCATTTCATCTTGGTGTATCAATTTTAATGGCCAGTAGTGAACAAGCCAACAAGTTTCTACAGGGTGGCAATTATTGAAGTATACGAAAAAAAGAAACGTAGATTAGTTGCAAACTACGGCGTCCACACACTTCGTCCAACATGTAAACGTCACTACAGATAATAGGATTCAGGTTATTTAGGTTATGACATGTTCTGTACGCCTGCCACCATTGGTGATGATGTGGCCCAGACGAATAGCGAAATTGTGCATGACCCGCTGAGGTGTCGGAACATCGATGCTGTCGGTAACCTCCTGAATGCCTGTTCCCAGGTTAGCAAAATTTGAGGTTATTGCTGTACGCCCTGTATTTAATGTAGCCTCACAAGAAGAAATCACCCATGTTCAGATCCGGAGAATATGGCGGCCAACCGACGACCATAAAAGTGGCCTTTGGGTACCACAGAGCCGGAATTCGGTTCCCAAAGTGCTCCTCCAGTACATCAAACACTCTCCTGCTTCGATGGTGTCGAGCTCCGTTTTGCATGAATCACACCTGGTCGAAACCAGGGTCACTTTGGATAATGGGGACTACATCATCTTCCAAAACCTTCACGTACCTTTCGGTAGTCACTGTGCCATCAAGGAATATCGCACCGATTATTCCGTGACTGGACATTGCACACTGCACAGCCTCACGTTGACGGTGAAGAGACTTCTCGATCGCGAAATGCGGATTCTCAGTCCCCCAAATGCGCCAATTTTACTTACTGAGGAGCCCATCCAAATGAAAGTGGGCTTTGTCACTAAACCAAACCACGTTCACATCAAAGTACTGTTCGTCAATTTTGTGGGCAATAGCTTTGGCAAAACACAACCGCTGTTCCACGACCCTGGGGCTTAATGGCTGATAGGTTTGAATATTGTATGGGAAGAGATGCAGGTCTTCAACAACAATTTGTCGCAGAGTGATGATTCTCACTTGTTGTGCAGCTCGTCTAATAGATATCCTGGGGCTGGTTTGAATCAGAACCCGTGTCTTCTTGATGTTTTCAGGCGTTTTAACCCTTCTTGGACGACCGACATGGCCAACACTGTCATCACGAACACCGACACGCACGGTTCGTTTGTGTTACGGCTGCCGATTGTTGGTTCCTTATACGCAGCAAGTTGACATTGTTGCTACGCAGCATGTTCACATTGTTGCTACGACTGAAGTCTCAGTCCGTGGAGCCCACCGATCTGATCTATCCTGAAGTCACTCACTACTCTGCTACACAACATTAACGCCACGGTGTGGGCTAAAGGTATGGCGATGTCATACTTCTTTAGTGAAGGCTTTGCAGAGTTGTTTGATTTTCGGCACTATTTAACAGGCAAAAAAAAAGGTTTAAATGGCTCTGAGCCCTATGGGACTTAACATATGAAGTCATCAGTCCCCCAGAACTTAGAACTACTTAAAACTAACTAACATCATACACATCCATGCCAGAGGCAGGATTCGAACCTGCGACCGTAGTGGTCTCGCGGTTACAGACTAAAGCACCTAGAAACGCTCGTCCACAGCGGCCGGCTTTTAACAAGCAACTACACGGTTTTCGGCGCAAGGTGTCTTATGGTTCGCCGGCCGGAGTCGCCGAGCGGTTATAGGCGCTACAGTCTGGATCCGCGTGACCGCTACGGTCGCAGGTTCGAATCCTGCCTCGGGCATGGATGTGTGTGATCTCCTTAGGTTAGTTAGGATTAAGTAGTTCTAAGTTCTAGGGGACTGATTACCTCAGCAGTTAAGTCCCATAGTGCTCAGAGCCATTTTGTCTTATGGTTCGCTCTTTGCGAATTACCTTGGGGTCGTTGTTTACGCACCCTCTGCAACATTGAGGTGTAGCGGGTGTAGAAGAGATCAAAGATATGGTGCAGGATGGACTGATAAGCTACATCAATTGTAATTGTAGCGTGTTTAAGTCTCGGTGAACGATAATACGACTTGGACACTCACTGTCAGCTTGTTGTGGGCACCCGCAGAAGAAAATGGAAAATAAAATAAAATATAAGCTTTGCAACCTTCTCCTCTCTCTTTTTTACGAAATGATAGGAGGTGGTTTTGTTCATGGGTGCAGGCTGAAGTGATGACGAACACCCGTCGTTGTTACCTTTTTGGGTGAAAGTTGCAATGGCATGGATGAAGGTCTTTTAATACGCAGTGAGTTGTTTGTATCAAACGCCGCAATGTTCAGATACGGTGACTGCTTCAGGTTCTATATCTCTGGTGAATACGAAAATATTTTTCAAATGGCTCAAATGGCTCTGAGCACTATGGGACTTAACATCTGAGGTCATCAGTCCCCTAAAACTTAGACCTACTTAAACCTAACTAACCTAAGGGCATCACACACATCCATGCCCGAGGCGGGATTCGAACCTGCGACCGTAGCAGTCGCGCGGTTCCGGACTGAAGCACGTAGAACCGCTCGTCCACCGCGGCCGGCGAAAATATTTTTCAGCCGAGCTCTCTTGGTATTATAATTTTATTTCAAAATGACCGGTTTCGACAGAGTCTTGCTGTCATCATTGGTTCTACAACGTACCAAAAGTAAAGTCATTACTTAAGAATTTATCATTGTGTAGAAACCAGTATATCAGTGAAGAAGTAAAGGAGCATTAGCTGTAGGTTGCCCGCCCGCTCAATTTCACTGTTTGTTCATATTCACTCCTGTGCCCACAGTTGGTGCAATGGATATTTTATGTTTTCTTTTTCATGTGGTGTCGTTTCCTATGAGCGGAAAGTTTTATCACTGGGTAGCCAGTAGCCATGTTAATAAGAATTTTCAGACGGTATGTAAACTAATGCGGATTCCTTCTTACCACTGATATATGGATTTATACACAGTAACTGATTCTTTTTGTAGCGGTTTTGCTTTTGATACACTATAGAACCGAAGATGACAGCAAGACTCTGCGGAAACCGATAATTGTGAAATAAAATAAAAATTGCTAGCGATCTTGGTTGCAGAAGATTTTCCTATTCACCAACGACAGGTTGCTCCCTACGAACATGTGCAACACTTTTTTCCAATTCTGCGAACCCACTTTCATGTAGTGCAAAGTCTCCGAATATGTATAGTCACTAGCCAATATTAATCTACTCTCGTAACTACAGTTATGGTTCCGCAAGCCACCTTTCGGTGTGTGACGGGTGGTACTATGCGTACCACTGCGGCTTCTTCCCGTTCCAGTTCTGGTCGCGAATGGTTCGCGGGAAGAACTATTGCCGGTTCAAATGGTTCAAATGGCTCTGAGCACTATGGGACTCAACATCTGTGGACATAAGTCCCCTAGAACTTAGAACTACTTAAACCTAACTAGCCTAAGGACATCACACACGTCCATGCCCGAGGCAGGATTCGAACCTGCGACCGTAGCGGTCACGCGGTTCCAGACTGAAGCGCCTTTAACCGCTCGGCCACACCGGCCGGCTGACTATTGCCGGTAATTCTCCATGTGGGTTGGGAGGTCTTTAATTTTATCTTCACAGTTCTACGTAGTGGGAAGCAGTATATTAGTTGATCCTTCCAGGAACGTACACTCTCGAAATTTTACCTGTAGACCATTCCGTGATGTAGAATGTCTCTTTTGCAGCGTGTGCCGCCGGAGTTCACTCAGCATCTCTGTGACGCTTTTGAACGTACTAACTGAACCCGTAACGAAACTCATATTTGGATCTTCTCTGTTTCCTCTATCATCCTACCTGGTGCGGATCCCAGACTAACGAACCATAATCAAGCTTTTGTCGAATGAGTACTTTGTTAACTACCTCTTTTGTTGATGGACTGTCCACCCCCGGTAGCTTAGTGGTCAGCACGACAGAATGTCAATCCTAAGGGCCTGATTTCGATTCTCGGCTGGGTCGCTGATTTTCTCTGCTCAGGGACTGGATGTTGTGCTATCTTCATCATTTCATCCCCATCGACTCGCAAGTCGCCGAAGTGTCGGCAAATCGAAAGCCTTGCGCCCGGCGAACGGTCCACCCGACGGGAGGCCCAAATTACAAGATATTCATTTATTTTATGTTGATGGACTACATTTCCTGAGGATTCGTGCAACTCTCAATCTTCCCCGCGATTAATTTTAAGTGGTCGTACCACATTAAATAGCTCCGTACGCAGATATCTAAATATTTCATGGATGTGTCTGCTTCCAGTGCTTGTTCTGCTGTCGTGTAACCATTCAGTAACCAGTAATTTCCGCCCCCCCCCCCCCCCCCCCCCCCTGTTCCTTAAAAACTCGAATTCTCATGTCTAAAACAGTTTCCAACATCTAGCTACTTCACAAATCAATTAATGTGTTAAATATTGGAGATTCAGCATCTAAAACTTTTGTGGTTGATGGTGAAAAACCCTGGCTTATTCACAGACACACTAGTGATAAAGCTAAAACCAAAAACAATCGGAGAAGGTCTGAAGTTATGTTAACGTTTGTTGGAAGTCGGAAAATTCTATCATTATCGATTACTGGATGAGTACAGTCTGTGTAATTTGCTCCCCCGTTTTAAGAAAACGTAGTACTTTTACACATTTTAATGTTTATGACATCATATCTCTCTGAACAATGTGTCGTAAAATGATACAATTTTGCAGGAACATTCGGTGCTGTATGTGGATACTGTTAGCAAAATGTAGAAAGAAGTAATTAATTATAATGTGGTATTTGATACCGAATTTTCCAGCATGAGGAGCGAAAATACAGAAAGCAATAATCTTTTTCCATCTCATTTTTTTCTTTATGTGTGTGGGGGGGGGGGGGGCTGTGGGGGGGGTGTTGACAACAAGAAAGTTTTGGAAAGGATTAATATTATGTGGAAAGTTTATTGGAAGTCGCTAAATGCTGTCGTTCTCAAATGCTAGATAAATAAAATTTGAGTCATTTGCGATCCTTGAGGTACGATGGCTCTGGACATATACACACTTTCTAACTTAAATGCCTGTCTTAGTGTGTTAAACCTTCAACGTAAGATATACAGTTTAATTAGTAGATCACGACTGTAATTTTTTAGATTCGGTCAGTAATCTTATGAAATACTGAAAATAAATATTTTCTTCTCCCTGGAAGGCGGTAGAGGGCGGTTGTATACCGTCCTTTTTAGCCTTTCAGCAATTTAGATAGGTCTTTCTGCCACTTTCCGTGCAACAAATTTGTTTATGTTGCGTGCCAAGTCTCAATCCCTGCACCGATCGTTAATCTTCAGTATTCATTGCATGACTATGTCGCTTACTGAATTATTAATACTTTGAGCTTACCAGCTGCTGAGGCCGCGAGAACTTAGTACGAAAAATAACACGTTTGTGTGAGAAGCATTAAAAAATGCGGCATTGTGTACAGGGGTGTGTGTTAAAAGGCTCTGCATAGGAATCAGACCGTGTAGAATTCTGCAGCTCTCCCATCCCACATCGCGGGAGGCGACAGGAGTCAGTTCTGCGGAGGAGCTTCAAGAGGCTGCTTCGGCGCTCAGCAGATAAGAGACTCTCTCCCGCGGAAAGAACGTTGCAGAACTTGGCCGCACGAAATCGCAGAGCTGTCAGCAAAAGCTCGTGCCGAGGGGAAAGTTTGGTGTGTGTGTGTGTGTGTGTGTGTGTGTGTGTGTGTGTGTGTGTGTGTGTGTGTGTGGAGGGGGGAGACGGGGGGAGGGAGAGGGACGTCTCTGACAGCCGGTGATGTTCCCTTCTCGCTCACCGAGGTGTGGAATGGAAGCCAGCGGAACGGAGATACGCTGCTAGAGGCCAACTGTAGTGCAGAAAGACTGTAAATGAGCAAGAGAGACGCGTAGCAGATGAAAACTTCACGCCTTCAGTAGGCGGTCTATATCAGGACGTTGACTTTCGCGAGATGTGCCCCTGCATGCATTTCAGAGAAGCGGAATGCAGATGGCGTCTGGCTCAGCACCTTAATTCTGCCCGGAAATACTCTCAGAAGACAGGTTTCGTAATCCGATTCTCTGATGCTTGAGAGACTCTCTTCTGAAATTTATGAGTTACTGGACGATGAAGTCACTGGAGATGAAAAACAAGTTCGATCGGCGAAAGAATGAGTAAGAAACTATCTCGATATTCGATTTAGGGAAATCACGTAAAAACTAAATCAGTCAGGAAGTCAGGACAACGGATGGAAAGTTGAACCTCCATCCTCCAAGGAATGGCTAAAGAGCCAAAGAAACTGGTACATCTGCCTGATATCGTGTAAAAGTGTACCAACACAACGTGGCATGAACTCGACTAATGTCTTAAGTCGTGCTGGAGGGAACTGACACTATGAAACCTGCAGGGCCGTCCATAAATCGGTAAGAGTACGACAGGGGTGGAAATCTCTTCTGATCTGCACGTTATAAGGCATCTCAGATATGCTAAATATTATATGAACGTAGGATTCCGCAGCCGGTGTCATAGTGATTAAATTTCTTCTGGGTATTATGCCGCGTCACTGCTAAAAACTAACAAAAATAATAACCCAAAACTAAAACCGACGTTTCGGCCGAATTGCAACGGCCTCCTTCAGGGCACGACTGGTTTTGCATGGGGATAGGTGCTTCTATTTGTTACAGACTGTCGATGTCTGACGCCACTGTTGTAAAACTTTTAATTGGCCCTCTAATATGATTGGCTAGTCATGATGTAAGGGAGGATGGAAGGAAAGAGGCAATTCGTGAATGTCCATGTCGTCAACGATTGGTAGCTGTCCGCCAATCAGCGTTCGGCTTCTGGTCGGCAAGTTTTCCTACTGGTGTGCGCGGAAGAGGACTGACAGTTGCTCTACAGCTGTTGTGCAGATACTTTCGTGTCCCGTGTAGCTTCTGCCCCGCGACCGCTCGCGGCCCGTAGGACTGGGATGGCCGGCAGCCAGGATGCCGGGAGTTTAATCACTATCCTAAATATTGTTCATGTCTAGCGAGTTTGGTGGCAGCGGAAGTCTTTAAACTCAGAAAAGTGTTCCTGGAGCCACTCTGTAGCAAATTATGGGCGTGTGGGGTGACGCATTATCTTGTTGGAATTGCCCAAGTCCGTCGGACTGCACAGTGGACATGAATGGACGCAGGTGATCAAACAGAATACTTACGTACATGTCGCCTGTCAGAGTCGTATCTAGACGTATCAGGGTTTCCACATCATCCCAGCAGAGTCTCCACCAGCTTGAACAGTCCCCTGCTAATATGCAGGGTACATGGATTCATGAGGTTGTCTCCATACACTTACACGTCCATCCGCTCGATACACTTTGAAACGAGACTCGTGCGACCAGGCAACATGGGTCCAGTCATTAAAGTCCTATGTCGGTGTTGACGGACCCAGGTGAGGCATAAAGCTTTGTGGCGTGCTGTCATCAAGGGTACACATCTGGGCCTTCTGCTCCGAGAGCCCATATCGATGATGTTTCGTTGAATGGTTCGTACGCTGACACTTGTTGATAACCCAGCATTGAAATCTGCGGCAATCTCCGGAAGGGTTGCACTTGTGTCACATTGAAAATTCTCTTCAACCATCGTTGGTCCCGTTCTTGCATCTTCTTTGTCCGGCCGTAGCGATGTCGGAGATTTGATGTTTTACCAGATTCCCGATATTCACGGTACACACGTGGAATGGTCGTACTGGAAAGTCCCCACATCATCGCTATCTCGGAGACGCTGTAGCCCATCACTCGTGCACCAGATTCGAACTCACTTAAATCTTGATAGCCTGCCATTGTAGCAGCTGTAACCGATCTAACAACTGCAACAGACACTTGTTGTTTTGTATAGGCGTTGCCGATCGGAACGCCATATTCTGCTGTTTACATATCTCTGTATTTGATGCCTACATGAGTTTCTTTGGCGCTTCTGTGCATTATACACCGTAATAAGTATAGCTGCAGATAGTTTTATGATGGTATCTTAATACTTACAAACATCTGTATGTTCGTTGTTTCTTCTCTGCGTATAACAGTCTTCCCACAAACACGTCACAAACTTTACGAACTGTTTCTGCACGGACTTAGTGCATTAATAAGTCGAATATGTCAGTACAGACTAACAGTTTCGCGTGCACACGTCTACACTTCAACACTGGACCTGCTCCCCAGGGGAAAGTACGCGTCAGTATCATGCTCTTGCGACATGTACTTGGAGATACTGTACTAACCAATCTAAAAACATACCACTTCTAATGGCTATAATTATTGGTCTGCAAAAACTGATGTAATGTATTCGGTACACTGTCCTCAATCACCAACAGAAATATTTGCACTTATATCCATTACTTTAGTATGTCCTGATATGCCATCATGCAGGTAAATGGTGTATGGCGTATGTACGGTTTCTTTGTTGCATGTAAGATTAAGCTGCTACTTTCAGCGTTCACTAAATTCCACACAAAACTTGCCCTTTTCTTAAAGTGAATAAGCCCCAAGGAAAATAATGTTAAACAGTCTTACTATTCTAAGGTATTCGTCTGACAGACGTACATACTTAAACGCAACAGAATATTCATTAGCGTCTGGAAAGTTTTGTACTACTGGTCATTGGTGAACTTTCGATTTACCTAATCCAAGTTTGATTGCAGAAACAACACTTAGCTTTCCCTTGACCGTGACGTGGTAATACCACGCCATCGTAGAAGATAGTATCAGAATTGCGAAGTAGTAGCCTCTCCTGTAGATCTGTAGGCAAACTCACCTTCTCTGGTCTGAAAATAAAAGACTGCCTTTTATCTGAATAATTACTATTGGCAGACGTGGTTCTGATTAAAATATCGCTTGAATTGAAGGGACGAGAATATTTATTTCGGTACTTCTGCATGAAGCATCAGTGCAAGGCCTCATGGGTATCTACTATAACCATACTGCAAAATTGCCATGCAGAATTGCTGATACATTTCGTTCCAAAACCGGACCGACACGCCATTAAGTAGGTGTCTACAGTGTTTTGGATCACCTGTGCCTATTACTTTGACAAGCAAGGACGGAAGCTTGGCACTCCTTTAAAAATTGCAGGCCTGAATACTTGTTTCTTTTTCTTACTAATCAGTTATTTATGGTTACTTTTATTTTAATCATAGTAGTGTTATTTTTTATGGACGAAAATTACGTGTTTCTTATTCTAAATATGTTATATAGCCTGTTAATGGAGTATAATTTTCCATTTCTCCACTCAAATTGTTGGCTTCATTTCACCATGGCTGGAAGTGACATGGCATTTTGGTTAGCACCGCCACAATTCTGCGGTGACTGAGAAATTTAGACAAGAATCGTACTGTCCCGTTTACATCCACTTGGCAGTACATTTACAACTGCTGCGCTATTTTACTACCGCACTGTGAAGTACCTGTCAGTTGTAGCGTAGCAGAACTGTGTCTGCATGACACACATAACATGTACCCTATTATGACGATATGTATTTCTTACTTTCTTAAGTCCTAAAGTAGCATGAAAACTAATTGTCTCTACAATGGCAAGGCATTCTATAAAATTTCAAGGTCTATTTGGCACAGTATACTTTTTGGCTTCTTTTCCTCTTGAACAGGCGTGTCCCTCTGTGGAAAACATTGCAGCTGGGACAGGTGCCCGTTCACAAGCTCAACAATACCCACTCACCACAATAAATCCCACCCGGTTAGAGAGACTTGTCAAAACTGTGAGAGGTTGCTGCTGTTATAGTTCTTAAATCACTTTCATGACAAATGTAATTCTCAAATGTTTCCAATTGGTTTCCAATTGCTGTCTTCTTCTTTTTCAGCCTATCCCAATCCACTGTTGTTTCCACAGTCTTCGATTTTGGACCAGATGGTACCATCATGTTCCACCCACCAGCTTCACCAAGTCAGGGCATCTTTCTAGGGGTCTTCCAATGCCTCTCTTCTGGTGCCATCAACAACTTAAATTCTTTTTACTTCACACAGCATCACAGATTCTGTGATAAAAGACTGAGCTGCCGGCCGGTGTGGCCGTGCGGTTAAAGCCGCTTCAGTCTGGAACCGCGTGACCGCTACGGTCGCAGGTTCGAATCCTGCCTCGGGCATGGATGTGTGTGATGTCCTTAGGTTAGTTAGGTTTAATTAGTTCTAAGTTCTAGGCGACTGATGACCTCAGAAGTTAAGTCGCATAGTGCTCAGAGCCATTTGAACCATTTGAACTGAGCTAATGGATCAACAATGAACTTGAAGAAGCATCATAGGACGTCCGCCCCGAACAAATAAAACGAACTATAACAAACAAAATGAGATGAAAAGGGGAAAAGAATGGTAGAGCACTTGCTCGCGAAAGGCAATGGTTCCGAATTCGAGTCTCGGTCCGGCATACAGTTTTAATCTGCCAGGAAGTTTCAAAGTAATTGATGATGGACGAAGTAGGGAGAATATAGAAAGATGACTAGCAATGGAATGAAAAGCATGTCTGAAGCGGGGGAATTTTTTAACATCTAATATCAATTTAAGTGTTAGGAAGTCTTTTCTGAAATCATTTCAGTGGAGTGCAGCCTTGTATGGAAGTGGAACGTTGGCGATAAGCATTTCAGACAACAAGCGTCAAATTACGAGCAAATATTGAATATTATTGAATGTCTGTTATGGTAAAGCACGTACCTGATTCACTGAATGCCACTGCGTAACTTTCGTCATTATTTGCAAGGCTATAGAGACACGGCACACACAACTCCGAGGCACTGGAATCTGCTATACTTCAAGTGACGAAACCAGTTTGCGTGAATGGCTGTTCATTCACAAGTGTTGGAAAAGCTCTTGAAGCATACAATCTTATCGTTGGAATCGATAGTAGTGCTATCGCCGTTAGCGTTGCACTTGTTTCGGCGTGCAAGTGGTGGCGGCTGGTGTATAAAATAGGAGAGCTGGGATGCACTGTTCGAGAATCCAGTGGCTAGACCGCTCATCCGAGTTGTGGAGAGCAATGTGACGACAGAGACGTTTAATATTTTTGCTAAACGCAAGATACTGATGGCATGTTAACGCATCCTGTAGAAGTGCGGACGCTTTGTGTAGCGCGAAAGTTAATCCGAATCGCGCGTGATACAAGCTGACATCCGTGTACATCTGCCGCTCCGAGTGGACGGACCTGGTAAAATCATAATTATTCACCCTAACACACGATCAGTAGGCTCCAGTGGTTGGCTGTGAAAATGACTGAGATTCATACGTGAAAGTAACGTGTGAACAGTGTAGACCTGAGAAGGAACTGAAACTTCCTGGCAGATAAAATCTGTGTGCCGGACCGAGACTCGAACTCGGAACCTTTGCCTTTTGCGGGCAAGTGGTCGAACATCTGAGCTACCCAAGCACGACTCACGCACCCTCCTCAAAGCTTTACTTCCGCCAGTACCTCGTCTCCTACTTTCCAAACTTCACAGAAGTTCTCCTGCCAGTGAGTTTCATATCAGCGCACACTCCGCTACAGAGTGAAAATCTCATTCTGGAAACATCCCCCAGGCTGTGGCTAAGCCATGTCTCCGCAATATCCAGGAGTGCTAGTTCTGCTTGGTTCTCAGGAAAGCTTCTCTGATGTTTGGAAAGTAGGAGACTAGGTACTGGCGGAAGTAAAGCTGTGAGGACGGGGCGTGAGTCGTGCTTGCGTAGCTCAGATTGTAGAGCACTTGCCTGCGAAAGGCAAAGGTCGCGATTTCGAGTCTCGGTCCAGTACACAGTTTTAATCTGCCAGGAAGTTTTATATCAGCGCACACTCTGCTGTATAGTGAAAATCTCATACTGAGAAGGAACTACTTAACAGTATAGTGAAAATTCCTCTAAAACTGTGTCATATTGCTTGGTATTATAGATGACGATGATGCATTGGTGTAGGCATACTGCAGAAAGGTTCTTAGGGCACTTACTAAAATTTTATGAGAAAAGTATTGGTGAAACGTGCAAAATAATTGAAAATGCAACTACATGGAAAAACAGAAATAACGCTCTCAGACAGACGAAAACAGCGAGGATCACATACGTTGTGAAACGTCCCCTTTAAACAATTATACATGACTGTGCTTAAACTGACACACAATATTTTGTTAGCGCAACGCAATCTGACTTTCAAAATTCCCTACAAAAGAATGGCCCTGACTAACATTAAACTATACCTTTCACAAATCACTTACCTCACAAAAATCTTCGCTGCTCAAGCTACTGCAATACAGCGAGCGCCACTACTGCCAGCTAAATAAAAGATTCAAACTATGGAAGGCACTAACTATTGATAGGGATAGTTAGCAAATGAAAGATATTAATAGAGAATAAACAATGTATTTACCTTGATATCATCATATATAAATATAGCAGTTCATGACAAATTTCAAAACTCCGCCATCTCTCTCCCCACATCCACCACTGCTGGCGGCTCACCTCCAACTGCGCAACGCTACGCGCTGTTCACATCCAGCTGCCGCTGCCCAACACTACAACGGCAGACAACAATGCAAACTAGCCACAGACTGCACACAGCACAGTCAGTGATTTTCATATTGAGCACTACGTAACGTTGCCAATAAGAAAACATAAACAGCCTACTTACATAGAGAAAACATAAACAGCCTACTTACAGTTGTTAGATTGAAAACGCACCGTAAATAAAGGAAAAGCAGAGGAAAGAATTCAAATAATACAGCACATAGCGGTGGCTGGTCGATTGCTGAAAGAAAAGGGGTGAGGCAGCCACTCTTCAGCACACTAAAGTCTCCAGCCTGAAACCTTCGGCCAGTGTCCAGACAGTTCTCAAAACTTCACCAGACTCCTCTTGTCATCAGCTAAAATAGAGGGTGTATCCCAACCGAAATTCGCTTCTGCTCTTTTATCACAATATAAAATGTGCAATGCACTCAGTAAAAATGCACTCAACGTCGAAGATATAGGCACCGGCGCCTGCAGCTAGGCCACCTCTCGGCAGCACACGTGCGTTTCTACGCTGACGAACTGTAGGCGGAACGTCTCGCAGTGCTTTTTGTTATCTAGTAACCGCGACTGATTGCCACAATAGCCAGAGGGTACGATGGAGCTATCAGATGTGTAGAAAGGCCTTGTGTACTATGAGTGCGGAATTTCTGTTGCATAGGTGGATGATGGTTTCAGAAATGGATTTTCAGCACCAGGTTATTTTTCTCCTGGAACCGTCTAAAATGTCCAGTGTTTTTCGATATACAGAATAAAAATAAACTGCGGATGGAAACCCATGTCCGAAACTGTCATCCACTGACGCAATAGGGTATTGCATTCATCTACATCTACATCTACGTGATTACTCTGCTATTCACAATAAAGTGTCTGGCAGAGGGTTCAGTGACCCACTTTCAAGCTGTCTCTCTACCGTTCCACTCACGAACAGCGCGCGGGAGAAACGAGCACTTAAGTTTTTCTGTGTGAGCCCTGATTTCTCTTATTTTAGCATGATGATCATTTCTCCCTGAGTAGGTGGGTGCCAACAGGGTTTTTTCGCACTCGGAGGAGAAAACTGGAGATTGAAATTTCACGAGAAGATCCCGTCGCAACGAAAAACGCCTTTGTTTTAATGATTGCCACTCCGATTCAAGTATCATGTCTGTGGCACTATCTCCCCTATTTCACGATAATACAAAACGAACTACCCTTCTTTGAACTTTTTCGATGTCGTCCGTCAGTCCCACCTGATGCGGATCCCAAACCGCACAGCAGTACTCCAGAATAGGGCAGACAAACGTGGTGTAAGCAGTCTCTTTAGTAGACTTGTTGCACCTGTTATGTGTTCTGCCAATGAATCGCAGTCTTAGGTTTGCTCTACCCACAACACTATTTATGTGATCGTTCCAATTTAAGTTATTTGTGATTGTAGCCCCTAAGTAATTAGTTGAATTTACAGCCTTCAGATTTGTAGAAGACAAGGGTTTTCTATGTAGCAGATATGTCCGTAGTCTCCTCTGGCGATTGTGGCAACCAGTCGCGATCATCGAATGAAACAAACAACATTGCGAGACATTCCTCCTACAGCCCATCAGTGTAGAGTCACGTTTGATGCCGAAGGGTTTGCCTAGTGGCAGGAGCCGGCGCTTATAACTTCGACGCTCTATAGCGTCGTTGGATGACGATTCTGGACATGTATTGCTATCCTCGATTTGTTCCTCGAGACACTCTCTGCAACCTCCTCAAAATTTGTAGCAGCATTTCTGTGACACCCTGTAAGAGACAGGTTCTTATGAGAGCAAATCTGTGGGTAAAAAAGCTCCTTCTAGTCCCCTGGATCGATTTCAGTCAAATTTGGCATACATATTACTTACTATGTAGAAATAAATACTGTAGGGGTAAGAACCAGCACTTTCGCATTGAATCTGGGGTGATAACATGCAAAGAGAAGGGAGAAGAAATGATACATGGACAGAGAGAGGTGAAAAGGAGATGAGGAAGAGACAGACAGGTAGAGGAGGATTGATGAGGAGATGAGGAGATCGACAAAGAGGAGGAGAAGGAGATGGACAGAAAGAGAGGGGGGAGAGAGAGGGGGAAGAACAAATGGAATGAGAGAGGGTAGGAGGAATTAGACAAAGAGTGGAGGTGGAGGAAGTGGACCGAGAGGTGGAGATTGGCAGAGAGAGAGGAGGGGAAGAGGAGAAAACGGACAGAGAGAGCGAGTAGAAGGTGATGGACTGACAGAAATGGAATAAATACATACATGGGCAATGCCGATCACTCAGTTGATTAAATATTTCTGCCAACTGGGCGTCTTCAATTAATTTCGTCGTACCAGAACAGAGGTACCTCGGAGATTTAGAGTCTTGTTACTTTTTCTGTGAGTTGTTAAAGGAACTAAAATAAAATTAGCTAAGGCTCTTATCTAATCAGTGTAGGATAATGAGGTCCTTAGTTTATGGGGATGCCTATTATCTGGTACTAAAAATATTCCTTAATATAAAATATCCAACTGAACAACAATGTTGCTTAATCATGTGTACGATTACAAAAATTGCTCACGGATTTATCAGTCATTCTTGTTAGTCAAAAGACAGTTTAAGAGGGGGAACATAAACACATTCTACGTACCTAGTGCCTGTGTTGTTCCAAGTGTCACATTATGGTTAATATGTTTGAAAACCTCATTATTAGATGGCGTATCATCTTTGCACAAAGTAGTGGTGCCCTCTAGATTTCCAGGTGTCATGAATCAAGATGTCTTCCGTTTAGCCTGGATGGTCTGAAGAGATAACATACAGTTTTTCACTGACTGGGTACAGCCTCTTGAACTGCGACAGAGGTTTTGCAATCACAGGGAAACAAAGAAATATAAGCAAGGCGTTTGTTCCGGAAGATATACACAATATAGTTGAATCAGCGTAAGCTATAAGCCAATTCCATTTGATTCCATTGCAAAAAATCGAATTATTCGATTTTAAAGATTGTTGACAGTGTAAGCGCGTAAGATCTCCAAATGCAGTATGAGCAAAGAGTCTCATACTCACCCGTGTCAAACAGCTGTTAACAACTCTTACTTTGAAACAGAAGTCGTAAAATGTCAGTGTATTCTAAAGAGGAAAGACCATAGGGGAGTTGGAAAATGTCAATGCATTGTGAAGAGGAACGACCATAGCAGATGTATCAAACCGTACTTCATCTGAAAGACGAACCATGTTTATCAGTTGCGGAACGGAAAGATCTGTTGACGATGTTGCCATTTCTTCCTCAATAGCACATACAGTAAAACTTTGGAACATCAGATCCAAAGAATAAAGTTGTAGAAGAAACAGATGTGAAAACAGGGATTTCCTCTTGAATTTAAGTTTGTTATTTTCTTCTCAAATTGAACGGAAATTAGAATTTTTTTCTTTTTTTTTTTACTACAGCCCTACTATATAAAATACTGCAGTTGTATTTCTGCTCTTGTATTATCACCCATAAAATATAGTGCCTCTATATTAATGGCAGTTCAAACAACTACTTTATTATTGGCGCCTTAAACCAGTGTTTCGTGGAATGGCACATGGACTGTTATTATTTTTTTAGAATTTGTCTCATTATTTTTTATAGTGATGAGGTGAGGAGCACGATTATGTGGTGTCAATATGCTTTCTCAATTTTCTGGGTACAAGCAATTTATGTACGAAAGACACACACTGTTTTCTGATTTTCCTGACAAACGTGAGTTACTGCTCTTATAACATTTTCAGTTTCCACTCTGCAGTTCTTGATCAGTTTCCAACAGGGAAACATACATTATTAACATTTCACAAGCCAAATTACACTGTCCTAAAGCCATAAATTAATCTGCATTGCTTGCAGACACCCGATCATGTAAGCACACTGCATTCCATTCGACTTGGCAGTCAACACTGCAATTACTCGTTTGGCACAGATCACCTTGCTAATTGTTCATGGCACAGTGTTAAGGGGCTCTGTCATATTGAAATGAACATAATCACAGTATCAGTTTAACAATAGTTAATAATCGACACTAAGGGTTTTGGCAAGCAGGCCAGAGAATAATTCCTACGTCTTGTACACTACCAGCCATTACAATTGCTGCACCACGAAGATAACGTGCTACAGACGCGAAATTTAACCGACAGGAAGAAGATGTTGTCATATGCAAATGATTAGCTTTACAGAGCATTCACACAAGGTTGGCGCCGGTGGTGACACGTACAACGTGCTGACATGACGAAAGTTTCCAAACGATTTCTCATACACAAAAAGCAGTTAACCGCCGTTGCGTGGTGAAACGTTGTTACAATGCCTCTTGTACGGAGGAGAAATGCGTACCATCACGTTTCCGACTTTGATAAAGGTCGGATTGTAGCCTATCGCGTTTATCGTATCGCGACATTGCCGCTCGCGTTGGTCGAGATTCAATGACTGTTAGCTGAATATGGAATCGGTGGCTTCAGAAGGGTAATACGGAACGCCGAGCTGGATCCCAACGGCCTCGTATCACTAGCAGTCTAGGTGACAGGCATATCATCCGCATGGCTCTAACGGATCGTGCAGCCACGTCTCGATCCCTGAGCCAACATATAGGGACGTTTGCAAGACAAGAACCATCTGCACGACCAGTTCGACGACATTTGTAGCAGCATGGACTATGAGCTCGGAGACCATGGCTAGGGTTACCCTTGACGCTGCATCACAGACAGGAGCGCCCGCGATGGAGTACTCAACGACGAACCTAGGTGCATGAATGGCAAGTCATTTTTTCGGATGAATCCAGGTTCTGTTTACAGCATCATGATGGTCGCATCCGTGTTTGGCGACATCGAGGTGAACGCACATTGGAAGGGTGTATTCGTCATTGCTGTATTGGCGTATCACCTGGCGTGATGTTATGGGGTGCAACTGGTTACACCTCTCGGTCACTCCTTGTTCGCATTGACGGCACTTTGAACAGTGGACGTTACATTTCAGATGTGTTACGATCTGTGGCTCTACCCTTCATTCGATCCCTGCGAAACGCTACATAGAGGATAAAGCACGAGCGCGTGTTGCAGGTCCTGTACGGGATACAGAAAATGTTCGACTGCTGCCTTGGCCAGCATATTCTCCAGATCTCTCACCAACTGAAAACGTCTGGTCAATGGTGGCCGAGCAACTGGCTCGTCACAATATGCCAGTCACTACTCTTGATTAACTGTGGTATAGTGTTGAAGCTGCATGGGCAGCTGTACCTGTACACGCCATCCAAGCTATGTTTGACTCAATGCCCAGGCGTATCAAGGCCGCTGTTACGGCCAGAGGTGGTTGTTCTGCGTAGTGATTTCTCAGGATCTATGCACCCAAATTGCGTGAAAATGTAATCACATGTTAGTTCTAGTATAATATATTTGTCCAATGAGTTCCCGTTTATCATCTGCATTTTTTCTTGGTGTAGCAATTTTAATGGCCAATAGTTATTACAGCACCGACTCAGAGGCTCAGAGCACAAGTTGATTCAGTTGACATAACTTTCCACGAGTTCTGGATCCACGTAAAAGCAACTGCCCTACTACTAGCGTATCTTCTTTCAAATGAGATGTGATATGTTTGATGCCAAGAGGCTACAATGTACCAAGTGAATAAGATCACTAATGAATTTTCTATCTACTGGGAAGCAGAAGAGTGTGTTCCAGTGCCATCGAACAGGGGACAGATCTGAGACCGACCGGAATGCTGTAAAATAGGATGTACCTCAGGGTTCTATTCTAGGTCCATTGTGTTCTTACACACTGTGTGAGCGGACTGCCCCAGGTGTAGCGCCGGTCCAGTGCCGGTACTGACAGGGTCGGGGCCGTGTCGTGTCGTGCCTCGTCTGAGCGCTGAAACGCGGACACGGCCCGAGACAGCGCGAACAATGGAGGTCCGCGTCATTCCTGCTGTGCGGCTGCGCGCAGCGAGTGGGGGTGGGGGTGGGGGGGGGGGGCGTCGCAGCTGCTGCCTGGGGCAGGCGCCCGTCGCCCGCCGCTCGCCGGACACCCATATATCACAGCGCGAGCGGTGCGGCCAGCGTGACGTCACGAACCGGAAGTCGGCTACTCAGCCGCGCGACGGGCGCTGCCACGTGGAAGTAGGAGGTTTCTTCCAGGGGTAGCCCACTGTCGTTCCCACTTTGCCGCAAAAAAGGCAGGAGCGAAATGAAAAAGACGAATTGCCAAAGGACTGGTTTGTGAGCAGATACTTCATTACGTGATAAAATATTGTGTATTGTGCAATAACGGTGTAGGTTGCGTTTGACAGGACATAAACACCTATATGAAGAAATGGCGAGCCATCTGGTCTGTGTCTTTTCATTTCCGTATTGAGACCGGAACGAAGTAGGATGCATAGGCGCAGATATGAGATTAATTAAAGGAAAGATTTTTTAGCATTGCAGACTGGCTGATCTGATTGCTTTTAATCTTTCTAATTAACACCCCACATAACTTGGTGCTGGTAACTTCTTTTTCTGAATCTGGAGCCACTGATTTCATGTCAGTGAACTGGTTTGGAGGAAGCGACTCTCAAGAGATCACCTCTTGGAATTTCAGACGGGAATCAGGGCAGTGACCATTTCCAGCCAGATGCTGTGGGTAGTAGCACTGGTCCATGAAACAGCTTTCGCTTCAGGGAAATGAAACAGCGGTACGTCTGACGTAAGGTATTCATGGTGTGTCACAGTCGCTCCTGTGATGAAATCTGCCAACAAACGGCCAACACAGCTCACAAGCTTCGAAAGAGCTTGTAGTGTGAGGAACCAACCTATCGCCCAGCTCTTTAGCTCTCCCTCAGTAGCAAGGCTAGCTAGTTTAACAGAAGATACCAATTGGTCAGTTGCTCTGTAATGTCACATGGATGCAAGAGATTTGGTTAACATACGATTGGCTCTCGCAACATGCAGCGATTGGTATACCACCACCAGCAGACAACACTAGCAGATCATGACAAGTGCTGTACTATTTCACGACCAGTTACCTCGACACTGCTCGACCCACATGGCGGGGAACATTAGACTGAGTATGAAGCAGTGTCGACATGTTACGGACGTTCACTTATCTACATTCCTCGAAATTGAAATAAGAACACCGTGAATTCATTGTCCCAGGAAGGGGAAACTTTATTGACACATTCCTGGGGTCAGATACATCACATGATCACACTGACAGAACCACAGGCACATAGACACAGGCAACAGAGCATGCACAATGTCGGCACTAGTACAGTGTATATCCACCTTTCGCAGCAATGCAGGTTGCTATTCTCCCATGGAGACGATCGTAGAGATGCTGGATGTAGTCCTGTGGAACGGCTTGCCATGCCATTTCCACCTGGCGCCTCAGTT
This sequence comes from Schistocerca serialis cubense, assembly GCF_023864345.2. Lineage (NCBI taxonomy): Eukaryota > Metazoa > Arthropoda > Insecta > Orthoptera > Acrididae > Schistocerca > Schistocerca serialis. Next base: position 766,669,650 of record NC_064642.1, on the reverse strand, counting down.
GGACCAGCGTTCGTGCTGGACGTGCAGACCGCGTGAGACGACGCTTCATCCAGTCCCAAACATGCTCAATGGGGGACAGATCCGGAGATCTTGCTGGCCAGGGTAGTTGACTTACACCTTCTAGAGCACGTTGGGTGGCACGGGATACATGCGGACGTGCATTGTCCTGTTGGAACAGCAAGTTCCCTCGCCGGTCTAGGAATGGTAGAACGATAGGTTCGATGACGGTTTGGATGTACCGTGCACTATTCAGTGTCCCCTCGACGATCACCAGTGGTGTACGGCCAGTGTAGGAGATCGCTCCCCACACCATGATGCCGGGTGTTGGCCCTGTGTGCCTCGGTCGTATGCAGTCCTGATTGTGGCGCTCACCTGCACGGCGCCAAACACGCATACGACCATCATTGGCACCAAGGCAGAAGCGACTCTCATCGCTGAAGACGACACGTCTCCATTCGTCCCTCCATTCACGCCCGCGGAGGCGGGCTGCACGATGTTGGGGCGTGAGCGGAAGACGGCCTAACGGTGTGCGGGACCGTAGCCCAGCTTCATGGAGACGGTTGCGAATGGTCCTCGCCGATACCCCAGGAGCAACAGTGTCCCTAATTTGCTGGGAAGTGGCGGTGCGGTCCCCTACGGCACTGCGTAGGATCCTACGGTCTTGGCGTGCATCCGTGCGTCGCTGCGGTCCGGTCCCAGGTCGACGGGCACGTGCACCTTCCGCCGACCACTGGCGACAACATCGATGTACTGTGGAGACCTCACGCCCCACGTGTTGAGCAATTCGGCGGTACGTCCACCCGGCCTCCCGCATGCCCACTATACGCCCTCGCTCAAAGTCCGTCAACTGCACATACGGTTCACGTCCACGCTGTCGCGGCATGCTACCAGTGTTAAAGTCTGCGATGGAGCTCCGTATGCCACGGCAAACTGGCTGACACTGACGGCGGCGGTGCACAAATGCTGCGCAGCTAGCGCCATTCGACGGCCATCACCGCGGTTCCTGGTGTGTCCGCTGTGCCGTGCGTGTGATCATTGCTTGTACAGCCCTCTCGCAGTGTCCGGAGCAAGTATGGTGGGTCTGACACACCGTTGTCAATGTGTTCTTTTTTCCATTTCCAGGAGTGTACATGTGCACGCTAAGACCCATGGTTCTTTTTTCTATAATTTCTTCTAGCAGATGGTCAGCCACTGTAATCAACGTGTTGTCCGGGGGAAACGAGCAGCTAAACTCCAATCTCCTTCTGTATTTTTCCATTCAGCAGCTTCTGCAGAGATTTCTACATTCATCACTCTAAAGTCATACTTTGAAAGAAATGTACATTTGACTAATGTTCTGCAGATTTTTATTTGTAATAAACCAATAAGTCAATTTCACTTGAATCTTATTTATGTAATGAGTGACTCCCTCGTCACTTGCAATGTATTTACTAGTGAAATTGTGATTCCCCATGTTTAAATCCCACGGCCACATTCATCTTTGCGTTTCTAAATCTGTTGTGCACATTTTCACCAGTATTCGATTACGACTAGGTCTGATTCAGTTAATTGTTCCAACTCACTGACGTGGGGTTTCGCACCCTCACCCATTCAGAAAGTCCGCTGAACGAAGGCAGCAATGGAAATGTTGTAGCCGAGCTAGCCCAATTCAGACTTCTTCAGCCGCCCAGTCATCGCGAACGAGTGACAGATGTATCACTATGACACCAAGACAGAGAAATCCACCACACAGTCGAAACTTGGAGTTACCGCCGGCAAGAAAAATGGTTCAAATGGCTCTAAGCACTATGGGACATAACATTTGAGGTCATCAGTCCCCTACACTTAGAACCTCTTAAACCTGACTAACCTAAGGACAACACACACATCTATGCCCGAGGCAGGATTCGAACCTGCGACCGTAGCTGCAACGCGGTTCCAGACTGAAGCTCCTAGAACCGCTCGGCCACAGCGGCCGGCCCGGCAAGAAAGGCGAAGGTACAATAATCATTGGGCAAAGTGATGACGAGTGTGTTTTGGAACTGCTAAAATGTGATGCAAGCGGATGCTCATAAAAGCAAACCGTCACACTAACATATTACTGAAGTCCCATGATGAATTTCGGGGAGACTGTCAAGACGAAGCAAGTGGTTGTTTTTGGTTTGTGATAAAGCCCCAAGTCATTCTGCACAGGGCACAATCACATATGCTGCTTCTTTCGGCTATCAAAATTTGCCTGACGCTGCATCTGGCGACTTCTTCATCTTTTCCTCAGATCAAGAAACCATTGCATGGCAGGCATTATCAGAGTTACAACAATGTGTGTACAAGGTAGAATGTTTCCAGCAGAGCTAAAATGCAGATTTCTACAATCTAGGTCTACGCCATGTCATCTTCCGTTGAGAAAAATTGCGTCGCGTTGAGAGACGAATAAGTAGATTTGGATTCACACCGTCACCAATTTTTATGGTGAAATAATGATTTTTTTGAGGTGATAGTAAAAACTTTATGACTTCCCCTCGTAATTCCATAGTGATACAACTAAAGCAAAGGTATATACAGTGTGGAAAAAAAGACTCGGAAAATATTTAATGCTCCTTAAGGTAGCCGTTAGCCGCCGTAACTAAGTGGTCAACCCACCTGACTGCCAAGTGGAGGACCCGGATTCGATTCCCAGTACTGCCAGTGATTTTTTCCTCGGTTGGGGGACCGGGATGGGGTGCACTACTAAATTATAGAAGATACTCACTGTCCACTACTTCCCATTTAGCCCTTCAAGCTTCTGACACACTTTATTTACAAGACTTTCGACTGGTTGATGTTGCCCTCCATCTGTTTTGATCTTACGCTGTTCTTTCCATCTGCATGTAACTACTACAAATTACATTTTCTATAACCTGTTTTACATGTTCTAGTCTAGGTCTGCGTCCGCTACTTTTCTCCTTCTACCGCTCGTTCCTGCGATGTGTCATCTACTACCGGTTACCATGAAAGGTCTCACTAAAATGAGGCTTTCCATGGTAAGTGTCAACCATGCGCGTCCACTCTCGCCTCTTCTTTTGAGTACACAAGGGCATAAACTGCTGATGCTACCTATCTGTCCAAATTGGGCGTCTGTGTACCCATAGATCTTATTAGAGTGTTATATGTTGCCATCTCAAAAACCTTGAAAACACTAGTAACTAGGAAACTGGCATGTAATTTTCTATACTATTAATTCCTAGCTTTATGTAAAAAGTAGCTGAGTACCCAGCTTTGCCCAGTTACGCACATATTCCAATCTTCTATTAGTCCGTTTCCTCCTTCTCTCTCTCTGTCCATCTCCTCATTCCCCTTTTCTGTCCACCTCCTTCTTCACTCCATCTTTCTGTCTACCGTTCTCTCTCTGTAGATGTCCTAACACCCCCCACTCTACCCATCATCTCCTCTCTCCTCTGTCTGTCCGTCTGCTGCTCCACCTCTGTCCGTCTGCTCCTTCTCCTCCTCCTCCTCTTCTAAATCCATCTCTCCCTCCTCCTCCTCTCTTGTCCATTCCCTCAACCCCCTCTCCTTGACCTTCTCCTCCTCCCCCTCTAAGTATCCCATCTTCTCCTTCCACCTAACTATCTGTCCATCTCCTGCTGCCGCTTCTCTCCCAACCTTGTCACCCTCACACCAATCCAAGGCTAGTGGTTCTTACGTTCACAGTATTTATTTCCAAATCGTAACTATTATGTGAAATAGATTGGGTTTAAATTGTTCTAGAGGTTGAGGATGAGATTTTTACCCGTGGCTTTTCGGCGTACGAACATGACAGATATATTTCAAGTATATTTAATACATTTTACACACAACTGTACACATTTTAACCTGTGCCCACGAACTTCATCCTGCAGATTCATTTTTAAGCAGGTCAATGTTTATGACGTATCTCCTGAACTGTGTGTCGTACAATGATATGATTTTGCCCGTAAATTCACTGATATACGTGAATACTCTCTGCAAAATGTGTTGCAAATACAGTTACCACTAAAGAAGTAATACAATGAAACGCTATGTTTCATGCAGCAGTATTACTGCATGAACAGCGAAAATGTAATAAGTGATAAACATTTTTTGACTTCATAATTTTTTGACGGTCGACAGCAAGAAAACAAGAAAAAGTTTTGTAGAGGCTGGAAGCTATTTATAAAGCTTCTTGCAACTCACTAAGTGTTCTCATTCAGAAATACTGGATGACTAAAGTAAGGGTATTCGCGTATCGTGGGCTACGTCACTTTTTCACTCCCCCCCCCCCCCCACCCTTTGACATTTATGTAGGTAGTTGTTACACCCACAGCGATTCTTAACGATTCTTTCCAGACAGTAAGTGATACGAATACCAGGTTTGATTGAAATAGGTAAAGTGGTTTAGGAGGAGATACGTACATAAGTATACACATAGATTCATTTCTGCATCTTCATCTACATCTACGCGAGTACTCTGCTATGCACAATAAAGTGCCTGGCAGAGGGTTCAATGGACCACCTTCAAGCTGTCTCTCTACAATTCCATCACGAACGGCGCGAGGGAGAAATGAGCACTTAAATTTGTCTGTGCAAGCCATGATTTCTCGTATTTTATCGTGATGATCATTTCTCCCTATGTAGGTGGGTGCCAACAGAATTTTTTGGTAACTGGAGGGGAAAACTGGTGACTGAAATTTCGTGAGAAGATCCCGTCGCAACGAAAAACGCCTTTGTTTTAATAATTGCCACTCCAATTTATATATCATGTCAGTGGCACTATCTCCCCTATTTCGAGATAATAAAAAACGAGCAGCCCTTCTTTGAACTTTTTCGATGTCATCCGTCAGTCCCACCAGCTGCGGATACCACACCGCACAGCAATACTCTAGAATAGGGCGGACAAGCGTGGTGTAAGCAGTCTCTTTAGTAGACCTGCTGCACCTTTCAGTTTTCTGCCGATGAATCGCCGTCTTTGGTTTGATCTACCCCCAACACTATCTATGTGATCGTTACAGTTTAGGTTATTTTTAACTGTAATCCCTAAGTATTTAGTTGAATTTGCAGCATTCAGGTTTGTGTGAGTTATCGCGTAATCGAAATTTAGCTGATTTCTTTTAATACTCATGTGAATAACTTCACATTTTTGTTTGTTCAGGGTCAATTGCCACTTTTCACACCATACAGATATCTTATCTAAACCATTTTGCAATTCGTTTTGGTAATGTGACGACTTTACAAGACGGTAAATGACATCATCATCCGCAAATAATTTAAGATGGCTACTCAGATCGTCTCCTACGTCGTTAATATAGATCAGGAACAAAAGAGGGCCTATAACACTTCCTTGGGGAACGCCGGATAGTACTTCTGTTTCACTCGATGACTTTCAGTCTATTAGTACGAACTGTGATCTTTCTGACAGGAAATCACAAATCCAGTCGCACAACTGAGACGATATTCCATAGGCACGCTTGTGAGACTCCATACGCAGGCAGTTTGCTTAGAACACGCTTGTGAGAAACGGTGTCGAAAGCTTTCTGGAAATCCCTTGTCGACAATACTCATTACTTCATGAGTGTAACGAGCTAGTTGTGTTTCACAAGAACGATGTTTTCTGAATCCGTGTTGACTATGTGTCAATAAATAGTTTTCATCGAGTTAAATCATAATGTTCGAACAACAGTATATGTTCGAAAACCCTACTGTAAATCGACGATATTGATATGGGCCTGTAATTCAGCAGATTACTCATACTTCCCTTTTTGGGTATTGGTGTGACTCGAGTAATTTTCCAATCTTTAGGGGAGGATCTCCCTGTGAGCGAGCGGTTGAGTATAATGGCTTAATATGGAGCTACTGCATCAGCATACTCTGAAAGGAACCTGACTGGTATACAATCTGTACCTTTATTAAGTGTTTCAAGCACTTTACTACACATTTCTGTAGCGTCTGTGGATGTTTAAATAAAGAATCTTGCCTCAGATCACAAAGTATCTAGCACTTCCCTAGAAACGAGTCCGTTAGGAAACTTCCATGGAATGTCTACTAAGTCACTTCATGTGATCTTACGCACGGCTGGGATGCTACGCAGTGTATTTCATAGCCTGGAGTACCAGGCCTGCGATGTATTTTCGCTAAACACCAGAACTTCAATTTAGAGTTTGGCAGTACGAACAAATAACTCTTGTCCCAGAATTTCCGTTACCTCTGGACCGTCTCTAGCGTGCGGGACTACAGCATTCTACCGCTGTTCCCTTATCTGACCAGGTATATTCCCGGAGTGCCGCCTGTGGAATGAGATACACTAGCCGTAGATCCATGCTCATCGCTGTTCTTTGATTTGTCCTATGAACGAAACCTTGTCCTAGATTGTTCGTAATGTTGCTGTTTTACACTTTTCTTTTGGTTATTAATATTTCGATTCTTATTATCGGTGTAGTGAGTTAGCAACCAACATGTTCTTTTGTTCAGCTTAAGTAACACCTGTTTTCCCACAATTGACAATTAAAGCACGAAATTTACCCGTGATCAGGCATGTTAAAATGTTGTGTGCGCTTTCTAGAGTCTAGTATGTTCTTCCCATGTCTCACCCAATCTCCCAAACATCAAACCTTCCGTTTCTGTTTTTTGTTTGTGTATCTATGGAATAAATGCTTGGATTGAAGGTTCTTGCAAGAGTTTTTCCCTTTATATTGCAACTTCCACTCGAATGGTTCAGTAAACTTGATATTATTAAGCACTTGTGGGTCACTAAGATGCACCTTTCATGGAATGCATCAACATGATTCGTTGCACATATAAGCTGCGTGCTTCCTCACTGAACATGAATATGTAAATTGCTGCACCGGAGTGAAAATTATACGCACTGTTAGGGGTATAAGTGCCGAAATTGTGGTCATTGGTGCCTTAATAGTCGTATGTACCCACTTCACGGTGTTAGTTGTTTTTCTCTGCGTCTAACAGTCATCCCGCAAATATATGACATAATTTACAAGCTGATGTTTCATGCATGGTATTAAGTGCACCACTAACAGCACTTTGCCTTTCAGTGTAGACTGTTCGTCTTGCGTCCTCATGTCCACACTTGAACACTTGACCTGCTGCCGTGGGAAAATAAGAATAAATGGCTTGCTCTTGCCACATGTACTTGGAGGTACCAACCAACTAAAAACATACTACTCCTGATATATATAACTTTTAGTGTGCAAATGAGTAAAATATTGCTATAATGCTGTTCAATACACTGTCCTCAGTCACCAATAACTACAAAGCCATATACACTGAAATACCAAAGAAACTTGTATAGGCATCCGTATTCTAAGATATGAAAACAGGCAGGATACGGGGCTGCGGTCGGCCACCTCTATATAAGACAACAAGTGTCTCGCACTGTTACAATGGCAGGTTATTAGGATTTAAGTGAGTTTGGACGTGGTGTTTTACGCGCACGAGTGACGGGACACAGCATCTCCGAGGTGGGAATGAAGTGGGCGTTTTCCCGTACGACCATTTCACGAGTGTACCGTGAATATCAGGAATCCGATAAAACATCAAATCTTTAATATCGCTGCGGTGTAAAAAGGACGCTGCAAGAACGGGATCAAAGACGACTGAAGAGAATCGTTCAACGTTACAGAAGTGCAGCTCTCCCGCCAATTGCTGCAGATTTCAATGCTCAGCCATCAACAAGTGTCAGCGTGCGAACCATTCAACGAAAGATCATCGATATGGGCTTTCGGAGCCGAAAGCCCACCCGTGTAAACTTGATGTCTACACGACACAAAGCTTTACGCCTCGCCTGGACTCTTGATGACTGGAAACTTGTTGTGTGGTCGGACGAGTCTCATTTCAAATTGTATCAAGCGGATGGACATGTAGGGGTATGAAGATAACCTCATGAATCCATGGACTCTGCATGTCAGTAGTGGAGTGTTAAAGCTGCTGAAGGCTCTGTAATGGTGTGAGGCGATTGCAGTCTAGATGGGACTCTGACAGGTCACACGTACGTAAGCATCCTGTTTGATCATCTGCATCCATTCTTGTCCATTGTGCATTGCGATAAACTTGGGCAATCCCAACAGGACAATGCGACACCCCACAGGTTCAGAATTGCGACAGAGTGGCTCCAGGAACACTCTTCTGAATTGAAACACTTCCGCTGGCCACCAAATTCCCCAGACATGAACACCATTGAGGATATCTGGGATGCCTTGCAACGCTGTTCGGAAGAGTTCTCTGGCCGCTCGTACTCTTAACGATTTATGGACAGCTCTGCAGGATTCGTGGTGTCAGTTTCCCCCAGCAATACTTCAGACATTAGGCAGGCGTACCTGTTTCTTTGACTCGTGTGTGTGTGTGTGTGTGTGTGTGTGTGTGTGTGTGTGTGTGTGTGTGTGTGTGTGTGTGTGCCAGTTTCAAAACGCTATAGAAAGATCACCACTACTCAGAAAGGCGTCCAACTTTAACAGCATGTTATTGACGCAGGGGGAGCGTCATTGAACAAAAAGAAAATTTAACAAATCTTTGACCGATAGCTGGCGCTGTAAGCGCCAGTAATGCACACCAACATACGCGAGGCACACGACTGTTCCTCAGTTTGCATCTGAACGCCCAGAGTGACCCTCTCCATGAAGGATCGCGGTCTGGTGGTAAAGCTCTGTCAACGGTGACTGGACGCCAGTAGACCTGCAGAAATTCCAAATACTTAGGGGTATGAAAGACAGCTTTGGTCCGATGTCAGCTAAGAGTACAGAGGAAATTATTACAAAATTCGAAAAAATATGTTCTTGTGGAGAGCACTGTTGCAGAGGGAGGAAAGCAGTTGATCCGACATCTGTTGAAGATGTGGTCACAGCGTTGCAGGAGGGGAAGAGCGTTGGTACGCAATCATGCACTTCACAAGGAATTGCCCTAACATGGCTGCGAATACTGCGCATAAAATCCTACAAACATCCTGCATTGCTATCGATACAAAATTACCCATGTTCAACGTGTTGCTTCCTGACGACCTGCCCATAATACAAAATTTCGCACTGGAATTTCCTGTTCGCGTGGAAGAGGACAATGATTTGCCATGGTACATTCTGTGGAGAGACGAAGCCTATTTCCATCTCCAAGGACATATCAATAAGCAGAATTTCAGAAGCACGTCAACCGATACCACTTCATTTTGTATAGGCGACTGAGTCGCGCGGGTTGACGACACAGTTTGTCGTAGGGGATGACTCCTGCGGATCCTGTTACCTGTAACGTCACTGGTAAACGCAATGAGAGTCTTTTGCGCAACAACGTCATTCTAACTGTTCAACAGCTTGGATGTGTGGGTAGGATCCTATTTATGCAAGATGGCGCTCCTTCGCACATTGTGCAGCCAGTGAAAGGCTGCTGCAGAGGCATTTCGTGAATGCTGGAACTCTGCTGTCTGTGGGGTTATCTGTAAAATGCGTTCAGTGCTCCAATTACGATTTGGAGGCACGCACCGCGCAACACATTCTGAACGTGACCCCCGAGACACTCCGATCTTTTCTGGACTGCACTGTTTCTCGATTTCAACTTGTGGCAGTAAACTGTGGATAGCATATTGAACATGTCTTGCGCCTGTCTCTCAACAATTAGAAACCTATGTCATTAGCTTTTTATTGGGTATTTTGGCCTCAGGACAATTAAAAACCGATTTTTCCCATCCGATGTGGTAGCACCTTGCCGTGATGGATGGGCTAACAGTGCCACAACCGTTGGTTGCTGTGTGGTATCGATAGCTACGATGCCACGGCGTAGGTACAAGTTCTTAGGTTGGTACTACGAGAGTGGACGATCCACAACGACGACAGTGCCCTCTAGCCGGCGCTGTGCAGTTCTACGAGCGCTGCTCCGGATGTAGCCCAGTTGATTCCGAGGAGACGACCAAGGAACATTGTTTCTATTACATATTGGGCGAGCCACTAGAGATTTTGCCTTTATAACTTCTGTTAGCTTTGATACATCGCACCTACGTTCTCATCATAGCCAAAATTACGTAATCATATTTTATTACTTGTCTTACCTAGAGTAAACATCATTTACTTTATTTGCGGTACCGACGTATTTCTACCTCACCTGCTCCCCTAGCTTCCTACATTCGGCCTACCCTCCAAATTACAGGAGCAGACCCACGCCTGTAGCCCTGATGCTTCACTCACAACTGAGCGTGCTTTATATTCGGAGAGTTTGCTATCGTCTTGCCATGATCAAAGGTTTCAACATATCTGATGAAGTCCAACAGAATTTTACTGTTTTTCCCTGTAGTGATTTCCTGTAATGGGTTTGTGACTGACGTTCATATTATGACAACGTTTGGGGAAAATTATTTTACTTTACTTTTTCGTGTCCGGAGATCAAAGGTTTTCAACCGACAACTAGGCTACGTCGAACGCGTCCTTGTTTCACTGCTATAATTCATAGAGGGTATATTTACTGGGACATCCTGATATTCACCACAGTCACATCTGTTGTCATATTCTCCAAAACGCTCCAGTTGATCAGATTTGCCTTCACTGGTGCTACGTCAATTCTGATGCGGTTCAGGCACTTCCCAATTTCGCACCTCAAGCGTTCGTGGGCATCTCCTCAGTGAATGCTAGTCGTTTGGAGGCTCAATAATGTCTCTCTTAAGGAATTTAAGACCTCCATGTCCACAGCTTATTCCAAATGGGGAGAGGTATACATCGAAGTTTTGCTTAAGCCTCTCAGTGTGTTCGCAACTGGCTCCTCGGGAACAGGTGCCCGTAAATCCGGCCACTTTGTATGGTTCACCGAACGGCGTGAGATGCAAGCAACCGGTTGTCGGTCTGGATGTCTCATTTAAGCTTAAGCTGCTCTGGACCGCACAGGACAAGCATATTTTGCATCGGAGAAGCACCGTGTCTGCGTTGTGGACCTCAGCACTTTTGGTCTGACTTCCGATTTCCCGTTAAATAGCTTTCTCAACGCATTTTTTCCTTGCTGCGACTTTCTGACTGGTCTTCTGGCAGTGATATTCATACGTCAATATTCTAGCTCCATTTTTTAATGGACAGTCGTGTTATACGAGTAGAAAGTGATGAAGGTTTCTACAGATTAATTATCAACATGGGACGAAAATCTGTAGATGTGATATACATAAATAAAGAAGCTTCAGAAGAATTGGATTATTTATTCATGATAAAGAGCTTCACATACTGAGCAACTCAATAACGCATTGGTCGATATTGATGGAGTTGTTCAATGTCCTCCTGTGAATTATCGTGCCAAATTCTGTCCAACCGGTTGGAGGACTCTGCCCACAACGCTCCAAATATTCTCAGTTGAGCAGAGAATCGACGATATTTCTGGCCAGGGCAGGGTTTGACAAGTGCGAATGCAAGCAGTAGTATCTCTCGCCTTATGCTGGCGGGCATTAAGCTGCTAAAATGTAAGCCTAGGATGGCCTGTCATGAAGGGCAACAAAACGGGGCGTAGAATATCATCGACATACCGCTGTGTTGTAAGGGTGCCGCGGATGACAACGAAAGGGGTCCTGCCATGAAAAGAAATGAGACACCAGACGACAGTTCCCTGTTGTCGGGCCGTAAGGCGGGCGACAGTCACGCTGGTATCCCTCCACTGTCTGGGGAGTCTCCATAGGCCTCTTAGCTGCTCACTGGGGCTCAGTCCAAGGCGACACTCATCACTAAAGAAAGTTCTACTCCAGTCAGTGAGACCCAGGCCGAAGACGAGTCTGGAGACTACCCGTAAAAAGGTGGGATACCAACCCGATTCTCGCTCGCCATAGAGCCCGGCACCAGGAGTGATGATTTGGGGTGCCATTTCATTTCGAAGTAGGACTCCTTTAGTTGGCTCACCTACAGCACAACGGTACGTCGATGACATTCTACTCCCCGTTTTGTTGCCCCTCATGGCAAGCTAACTTGGCCTTACCTTATATTTTAGCGGTATAAAGCACGTCAGCGCGCGGTGCGATATCTATTTCTTCTCTTCGAGCTTGCCAAACCCTACCCGGCCAGCAAGGTCGCCTGATCTCCCGCAACTGAGAACTTTTGGAGCATTATATAGAGATTTTGACGATCTGACACGTCAATTAGACCGAATTTGGCACGGTATTCCTCAGGCGGACATCGAACAAATCTATGACTCAATGCCGAGCAAACGCTTGCGTAAGGGCCAGAGATGGTCCAGCGCGTTATTGACTTTCTCTATTTGTGAAACATTTTCTTTCGAATAAAGTAGCCAATTTATCTGAAAGTATAACAATTTGTTTGTCTGTACATTTACATCACACCCGGAGATTTCCGTCCCATTGGGATAATTCCTTCGTGGTGCGCCTTTTCTCTTTGTCTGAGGATGTATTACGTTGCTATTCATTTTGCCTATATTGTACATCCACATCTTCATCTACATACATTCTCCGCAAGCCACAGTACAGTGCATGGCGAAGGGCGTTTTGAATCAATACCTGTCATTCTCTTTCCTGTTCCACTCGGTAACGGAGTGAGCAAAATTTAATTGTCTACATGCCTCCAGACGAGCAATAATTTCTCTTGCCTTTGCGGCTGTTACGTCCTATATGGCTCAGTACGAGCAATAATTTCTCTTGACTTCAACGTTGTTACGTTTTCGGTAGGAGAATCGTTCTGCTGTTAACCACAAATACCGGTTCTCTAAATTTTGTCAGTACAGTTTCGCGGAAAGAATGTGGTCTTCCCTCCTAGAATTTCTATTTGAGCTCACGGTACATATTCGTAATACTCACATGTTGACCAAATATCTATCTATATCCGAATCCCGCTCCAGCTGCTGCCGGGTCTGGGTGCTGACGAGTCCTCTCCATTTGGCTCGGTCCTCCCACCACTTTTCTTCCTCCACTTGCTGCCAGGTCACACCTCTCCTTTCAACAGATATTCTCACTCCCATTTTCCACCGTGTTCTTGGGCGCCCGCTAGGTCTTTTCCCATCCATCTTTAGTTCTTCCATAATTTTGGGGAGTCTCTGCCCATGCATCCTCTTAACATGCCCATACCATATTAATCTCTTTCTTTCAATTTCTTCTCTCATACTTTCTTGTTTAAGGTCCTTTCTAATCTCTACATTCCTTACCCTGTCCATTCTTGTTTTCCCCTTAACTGCTCTGAGAAATTTCATTTCCCCTGCTTGCAGTCTGCTCCAGTCCCTTTCTGTCATTGTCCATGTTTCTCCACCATAGGTGACAATAGGGATGTAATAATTCTTATAAATAAGGAGTTTTGCTCTTTCTGAAACTTCATTATTCCAAATCAGGTGTTTTATTGTTTGGTAGGAATTGCCTCCCTTCTGTAACCTCCTATTAATTTCGTTAGCTATTCTTCCATTCCTAGATATTTCACTCCGTAAAGAAGTGAAACTCTCTACCACTTTGAGGGGTTCTCCATTCAAGGTAACATTTCCGTTGATCCCTTTCTCTCTTCCAAATACCATTACTTCACTCTTATCTTTATTTATTTTTATTTACTTTATTTATTTATTTATTTATTTAACCTGATCAGATTAGGGCCATCAGGCCCTCTCTTACATCGGACCAGTGTTCCACACATGCAGCATTTCACACATCAGAGTTACATCTAGTGACAATATGAATAAAGAGTCGTGACTAAGACCTAATAAAGTAAATGCGGAAGTATTTTTACAACAGTTGCTATACATACAGATTATGATAAAAGCAATAATAATAACAGTAAAACAAAAAATCAAATAATAATGATAAACATGAGAAAGATTGGCAATAGTAATGAAGGTTTGTGCAGATGTACATTAATATCTTGGTGTGTAAAGTAGATGTTTACTAGTATAGCGACTTTTGGGTAAGGGAGGTTTAAGGAGGGGGAGAGAGGGAAGTAATGAGGTGAAGTGCACTCATGTACAGAGGAAGGCATTACTGTTGCTTAAGTAGATACGTCATTAACTGTTTTTTGAAGCCGGTCATGTTTTTAAGTTCTCTAACATAACGAGGGAGGTTATTCCAGAGTCGGGTTCCCGCTACTGTAAAGGGCTTGGAGAAGGTGACTGAGCGATGCAGTGGAACAGAGAGGATTTTATTATAATGGGAACGTGTGTTTGTCATGCTGTTCCGACATGAGTGTTAGGGACGAGGAGAGATATGAGGGACAGTGTACATTTATAAGGCAGTAGATGAGACAGAGTGTATGGAAATCTCTGCGTTTGTCTGCACGCAGCCAGGACAATTTTGCATATGCTGGTGAAATATGATCAAAAAGTCGAACGTCACAGATATATCGGACGCAAGCATTCGTGACCAGTTCTAGACGTCGGGAATTTTCCTGAGAGAGGCCTTGTAGGATAATATCGCTGTAGTCAATGATTGGGAGTATAAGCGTTTGTACTAATTTCTTTTTCAGATCGAAAGGGAAGAGTTTTTTATATTTTTGTAGGACATGAAGGGATGCCGATGCTTTTTTGCACACTGTAGTTACGTGCTCTGTCCAATTTAGATTTTCATCTATTATTACTCCCAAACTCTTTGCTGAGGGCGAGAAGTTAATATTTGTTCCATTTACGATAAAAGGTGGTACGGATTCCCGATGTTTTGGGCTAATGAGCTTAGAGTGACCAACAAGTACCGCTTGGGTTTTAGATGGGTTTAGTTTTAGACCTATGTCCTGTGCCCATTTTGACAGTGCATCGAGGTCAGTATTGAAATTTTCAATAGCTTTCTTGAGATTGCTTGGTTTCGCACTTAGATACAACGGAAGGTCATCAGCATACATATGGTATTTGCAATAGGTCAGGACCGATGACACATCATTGACACAAAGAGAGGAGAGTATAGGACCTAATACTGAGCCTTGGGGAACGCCTGACACTACCTGCCACCATTGTGATTTTATATTCCCAGACAGGACGCGTTGCTGACGAGACGTCATGTATGAGCGAAACCATTGCACTGCGCTTGGTGAGAAATTTAGACCGCTAAGTTTGGCTAGTAAGATGTCGAAGTCGACAGTATCAAATGCTTTGCTGAAATCTAAGAAGCAAATGATAGTCGCTTCTTGTCTGTCCATGACAAGTTTCAGGTCATCTGTCACCTTTATCAGAGCGGATTTTTAATCCATACCTTTTCATTATTTCCTTCCACGCATCAAGCTGTAACTGTACATCTACGTCTTTATCACCCCATGTTACCATATCATCTGCAAAATTCATCTTTTTGTCTTTTTCTCTTATTATATCTTTAACTGCACTATTCATTCCCTCCATGACAACATTGAAAAGTGCAGGAGATAGAATACTTCCTTGCTTAAGTCCTTGTCTTATTTCGAAGTATTCAGAGTTCCCCATTGGTGTTCTAATTCTACAATTGTGTCCTCTGTACATTGTCTTTATAACATTAATGTATCCATCTTCTATATCTATCTTCTTCATTTCTTCCCAGAGTCTTTCCCTGTCAACTGAGTCATATGCCTTTTCTATGTCTATAAAAACCATTATCAACCTCTTCTTATACTCCCAACTTTTTCCATCAGTTGATGGATAGAAAATATCAGGTCGATCGTGCTTCTTCCTTTCCTAAACCCATGCTGTTCTTCACTCAGCTCCTTTTCTATCTTTTCACTTATTCGATTTAGTAAAATTCTTTCAAAAATCTTGGCTGTATGACTCATAAGGTTTATTCCTCTGCAGTTTTTACAGAGTCTTTTGCCGGCCGGAGTGGCCGAGCGGTTCTAGGCGCTACAGTTTGGAACCGTGCGACCACTACGGTCGCAGGTTCGAATCCTGCCTCGGGCATGGATGTGTGTGATGTCCTTAGGTTAAAGTAGGTCTAAGTTCTAGGCGACTGATGACCTCAGAAGTTAAGTCCCATAGTACTAAGAGCCATTTTTTACTAAGTCTTTTATTGCCTTTCTTGAAGATGGGAACAATGTCTCCTGTTCTCCAGTCGTCAGGTATTGTACTATTTCTCCACACGCTTGACAGTACTCTATACAGCCACTGCATTTCCACTGGACCTGCTGCTCTTATGTCCACTGATACTTCATCAGGTCCTGGAGCTTTCCCTCCCATTCATCGCCTTCACAGCTATTTTCCATTTCTTCCAGTGTAATTTGTCCTAACTCTGCTTCCCAACTTCTCTCAATTTCTCCATTATTTGTTGTTTCCTCATGTACCTGTTCCTCAGCGTTTAACAGCTTCTTAAAATGTTCTTTCCAGAGATCTTTTATATCCCCTGGATCTTCAATAATGGTACCGTCCTCTGTTTCCATCTTTACTGGTACTTCAGAAGCCTTCCTTTTATTTCTCATCATTTTATAGAACATTTTCTTATTCCTCTTCACATCTTCTTCAAGTTTTTCTGTAAACTCTTCCCATGCCTTTTTCTTTGCTGTTTCCACTATTTCTTTGCACTTCCTCTTTTCCTCTGTATATCTTTTATGGTGTTCGTCATTTTTAGTTTTCCACCACTTTCTCCATGCTCCATTTTTTCTTCTAACAGCTTGGATTGTGGTATCATAACCTGGTATCATAACCAAACATAACGGTAAAAAATCTAGCAGCACGTCTTCTTCGATGTCTTCATCTGCATCTAGGTGATTACTCTGCTATTGTGTGCCTGGCAGAGGGTTTAATGAACCACCTTCAAACTGTCTCTCTACTGTTCCACTCTCGAACGGCACGCGGGAAAAACGAGCACTTAAATTTTTCTGTGCGAGCCCTGATTTCTCTTATTTTATCGTGGTGATCATTTATCCCTATGTAGGTGGGTGCCGACAGAATGTTTTCGCAATCGGAGGAAAAGACTGGTGATTAAAATTTCGTGAGAAGATCCCGTCGCAACGAAAAACGCCTTTGTTTTAATAATTGCTACTCCCAATTCACGTATCATGCCTGTGACACTATCTCCCCTATTTCGCGATAATACAAAACGAACTGCTCTTCTTTGAACTTTTTCAATGTCATTCGTCAGTCCCACCTGATGCGGATCCCACACCGCACAGCAATAGAATAGGGCGGACAAGCATGGTGTAAGCAGTCTCTTTAGTAGACCTGTTGCACCTTCTAAGTGTTCTGCCAATGAATCGCAGTCTTTGGTTTGCCCTACTCACAATATTATCTATGTGATTGTTCTTGTGTAGGTTATTTGTAATTGTAATCCTTAAGTATTTAGTTGAATTTACAGCCTTCATATATGTGTGACTTTTCGCGTAATCGAAATTTAGCTGATTTCTTTTAGTACTCATGTGAATAACTTTACACTTTTCTTTATTCAGAGTCAACTGCCACTTTTCGCATCAAACAGATACCTTACCTAAATCATTTTCCAAGTCGTTTTGATCATCTAATGACTTTACAAGACAGTAAATGACAGCATCATCTGCAAACAATCTAACACGGGTACTCAGATTTTCTCCTATGTCGTTAATATAGATTAGGAACAATAGAGGGTCTATAACACTTCCTTGGGGAACGCCGGATATTACTTCTGTTTTACTCGATGACTTTCTGTCTGTCACTACGAACAGCGACCTTTCTGACAGGGAATCACGAATCCAGTCGCACAACTGAGGCGATACTCCGTAGGCACGCAGTTTGGTTAGAAGACGCTTGTGAGGAACGGTTTCGAAAGCCTTCTGGAAATCTAAAAATATGGAATCAATTTTACATTCCCTGTCGATAGCACTTATTACTTCATGAGTATAAAGACCTAGTTGTGTTTCACAAGAACGATATTTTCTGAAACCATGCTGACTATGTGTCAATAAATTGTTTTCTTCGAGGTACTTCATAATGTTCGAATACAGTTTATGTTCCAAAACTCTGCTAATCCTACCTGGTACGGATGCCAACCACTTCCGTACTTAACAACAGATAGCCCTAGTGCCCTGTGCGCTGTCTTCTTAAGTGAAGAGCTACACTTTTTTAGATTTCGTCCAATGAACTGAAGTCTACCAATCGAATTCACTACAAAAGATCTTACGTTCTCGTTCCATTTCATATCGTTTGGCAACGCTATGCCTAGATATTTAATCGATCTCACTATGTCAAGGAGCACACCACTAATACGAGGCCTGTTCAGAAAGTAAGCTCCGATTGATTGCCAAATTGAAACCACAGTGAACATCAGAAATGTTTTACTTGTAACAATTAGCTACAACTTTCAGCTACTTCTCTTCGTAGTCGCCGTTCTGACTTAGACTTTTGTCATAGCGTTGTACCAACTTTTCAATAGCCTCATCATAGAAGGCAGCCGCCAGTGCTTTCCGGCAATTCTCCACGCTGGCCTACACCTCGTTGTCTGTGTCAAAATGTTGTCTTCAAAGACAGCGCTTCATGTGACCAGAGATGAAACTCAGGGGGAGACAATTGCGGACTGTATTGTGGGTAATCTAACATTTCCATTTGAAAACGATGCAGGAGCATCTTCATTGCCCCTGCAGAATGCGGCTGAGAATTGTCGTGAAGACGAAACAGCACGACAGTTATGTAATGTTAGCTGCATAGCTTCAGGCGAAATTTCTCACCAGGCCCTCGTACTTGGCGGCAGACACTATTTTCTAGACATCTTTACGCACTCACTGCGAGCTCAGAAATGAGAAGAGCGACGTGATGCTAACTGGGGTTATACTAGAGACACTACCCAACACATCTGTGCAAAGCTTTATCGGATTTTCATAGTCGTTTCCATTTCGCGACCGATCGGAGCTTACTTTCTGAACGCCCCTCGTACTATACTGAAATATTACGGGATTGTTTTTCGTACTCTTCTTAATTAATCGATATTTTTCTTAGAAGTCCTGTCTAAATCATGCGGTATCCTCGTACAGTTATTCAGCAACGACACCACCCCTTACGCTACTGTGTCATCAGTAAAACATTCGCCGATTCTGCTGCTCACCCTACATGTTAGATCTTTCCGCATATACAATACTCACATATCGCGGAACCTATTCAGAATGTTCCAATTTTCGTTAGTAGTCTTCAGTGAGGCACTGTGTTAAACGCTCTCCGAAAGTGTAGGGACATGGAATCTGCCCGTTGCACTTCATCCGTTGTTCGCAGGATATCGTGCAAGGAAAGAGCAAGCTCAGTTTAGCATGAGTGTTGCTTTAAATATCTGCATTGCAAGTGGATTAACTTTTCTGAATTTGAGTATTAAATCCATTATGGTTTACGTGGCCCTTTCGTTCGTAGTCTCAAAATATTTCTGATTCGTTTGGTCAAACGTATAAAAGGAACAATAACGCGGTACTTTAATGACTGTCGACTCTGCTCCCATTAAAGACGAAGCGCTTGCTGGCCTTGACGAGGATGAGGAAAAGCGAGTGATATGGCGCCCCGGTAAGACATGGGCTCGCTTTCCGGAGGACGGCAGATCAAACCCGCGTTTGGCCACTCACATTTTCCATCATGTCTCTGAACCACTCAAGACGAATGCCGGGATGGTTCTTTAAAATGTGCCCGGTTTCCTTACCAATTACTGTCCACTCCAAGCTTATGCTCCGTCTCTGAAGATTCATTGCTTGGCGGAAGTTGTTTTTCTTTTTTGTTTTTAACCTAATGGCTTTTGGAGCATGCCCGTAGAGCCATCTCAACACAGGAAAAATATTACAATTGGTTTTGGCAATTCGTTGTAGACATTATTTTGAGTCGTACCCTGGTACGATGTAACATAGGATTAGTAAAGCACTGATTCGAAATAAAACAAACTTTACAGTCAGAGTATACGAAAACGAGGAAACAACACGAAAATGTAACACAGGATACACAGTGATAGTATACATTCAAAATTTGAGAAAAAAAATGGTTCAAATGGGTCATCAGTTGCCTAGAACTTAGAACTAATTAAACCTAACTAACCTAAGGACGGCACGCACATCCGTGACCGAGGCAGGATTCGAACCTGCGACCGTAGCGGTCGCTCAGTTCCAGACTGTAGCGCCTAGAACCGCACGGCCACTCCGGCCGGCTTTTAAACTTTAGTAGTAACACAATAAGAAATGATACAAGCCCGAGTTAAGTTCAGGGGAAATTTTGCGAAGGACCTAACGGTGTTCAGAAGAGAAAGACTAAATTCAACTGGTGACGGCGTGTTTGTTGCTCGTCTTGAGGCGAAATTGAAGTGGGTGGTTCCTGTGAGTAAGTGTGGTTTGAGGTCATTCTTGGCAACCGCAATAAAATAATAATTGGATCCTTTTACCGACCTCCCAATTCAGATACAATTGTTGAAAGGTTTGAAGAAAACTTGAGTCTAATTTCAGACAGGCACCAGATTCATAGTTATGGTTTGTGGTGACTTTAATTTAAACTCGATACACTGCCGAAAATAAATGTTTAAATTCAGAGGTACACATAAAGCATCATTCGAAATTGTGCTAAACGCATTCTCTGAAAATCTTTTCAAGCAATTAGCTCATGAGCACACTCGAATAGCAGACACCTGTGAAAACACACTTGACTCTTAGCGACAAATATGCCTGAGCTAATAACGAGCATCAAATTGGATGCAGGGAATAGTCAAGACAGGTTGTCATAGCAAGAGTAAATACTGTATCTTCCAAATCTTCCATAAATACGCGGAAAATATATCTATTCAAAGAAGCAGAAAAAAATTCTCTTGAGGTCGTCCTGAGAGACGATCTACACTCCTTCCAAATTAACAGTGTAAACTAGAAAATACAAATTAACAGTGTAAACTAGATATGACTTGAATTCAAAAAAACTTTTATCGACAGCAATTAAGAGATTTATACAAAATAAATTAACAAACGACGAAGTTGATCCCCTTTGATGCACAAAACAGATCAAATGGTTCAAATGGCTCTCAGCACTATGGGACTTAACATCTATGGTCATCAGTCCCCTAGAACTTAGAACTACTTAGACCTAACTAACCTAAGGAGCCACACAACATCCAGTCATCACGAGGCAGAGAAAACAGATCAGAACACCGTCGAAGAAACAACGAAAAGAGCACGCCAAATTTAAACGAACGCAAATTCCTCAAAATTGGCGATGTCTTATGGAAGTTAGAAACTTAGCGCAGACTTTCGTGCGTGCTTCCACAACGAAGCTTTGTCTTGGAATCTAATAGAAAGTCCAAAGGGATTCTGGTCGTATGCAAAATATGCTAGCGGCAAGACACAATCTATGCCTTCACTGGCCTGTAGTATATATGACAGTGATGTAAATGGCCTCCCTTCGGGTAGACCGTTCGCCGGGTGCAGGTCTTTCGATTTGACGCCACTTTGGCGACTTGCGCGTCGATGGGGATGAAATGATGATAATTAGGACAACACCCAGTCCCTGAGCGGAGAAAATCTCCGACCTATCCGGGAATGGAACCCGGGCCATTAGGATTGACATTCTGTCGCGCTGAGCACTTAGCTACAGGCAGCGGACAGATGACAGTGTTGCAGAAGCAGAGTACCTAAACACAGGCTTCCGAAATTCCTTGATTAAAGAAGACGAAGTAAATATTCTAGAATTCGAATCAAACGCCTGCCAACATGAGTAACTAAGTAGATATCCTCGGATTGGATTGGTGAAGCAACTTAAGTAACTTAATAAAAGCGAGTCTTCCGATACAGACTGTTTACCAATTAGTTTTCTTTCACAGCATTCTAATGCAATAGCTCTATAATAAATCGTATACAACCACTGTCTCGACGAAAGATCCGTATCCGAAGACTGGAAAGTTCCACAGATCACAC
Organism: Schistocerca serialis cubense; assembly: GCF_023864345.2. Taxonomy (NCBI): domain Eukaryota; kingdom Metazoa; phylum Arthropoda; class Insecta; order Orthoptera; family Acrididae; genus Schistocerca; species Schistocerca serialis. Next base: position 766,647,970 of record NC_064642.1, on the reverse strand, counting down.
GAATATTAGGCAATAGTAGTAAGCCACTACATTACAGGCCCATATAATTAACGTCGATATGCTGCAGTCTTTTGGAACAGATATTCTGATCGAACATGATGAATTACCTCGAAGAGAACGGTCTGTTGATACATAGTCAACTAAACTCCTCCCGAACAGGCCATGAAGGCCCAACGGTACCGACAGGCCGCCGTGTCATCCTCAGCCCACAGGTGTCATTGGATGCGGAGGTGCATGTGGTCACCACACCGCTCTCCCGGTCGTAGGTCAGTTTACGAGACCGGAGCCGCGACTTCTCAATCAAGTACCTCCTCAGTTTGCCCCACTAGGGTTGAGTGCATCCCGCTTGCCAACAACGCTCGACAGACCGAATGGTCACCCATCCAAGTGCTAGCCCCGCCCAACAGCGCTTAACTTCGGAGAGATACATAGTCAACACACATTTAAAAAACATAGTTGTTGTGAAACGCACGAAGTGTTGAGTGCTATCGAAAATGGATTTCAAATTGATTCCGTGTTTATGAAGGGTTTTTACATCGTACCTCACACGCAGCCTTTACTCAATTTGCGTGCTGTTGAAGGCACAGTGCCAGCAAAATGGGATTCTTGATTAACCAAGATAAAACCGAATATATGGAAATAGGTCGAGTCATAAACCCAAATTCTTACCTTGAAACTGACCAGCATTGTAAATTCAGAAAAGTTGTCCAGTTTAAATACCTTGGATCACGTTTCAACAGTAAAAATGTCATAACAATGGATATAAATGAAAGAATAGCCTTAGGGTCAAGATGTCTGTACTCACTAAACAACCCACTCAAAAGTAAAGCTTTGTCAATCACCACAAAGATGAAGATATACAACACTATCGTCTGCCCCATAGTACTGTACGGTTCAGAAAGCTGGACGCTTACAAAGAATGAAAGAGGAAAACTGAATGTTTTCGAAAGAAAAGTAATGAGAAAAATCTGGGGACCTGTACTGGAGAATGGTGTATGGAGAATTCGAAATAACAATGAAATTTATATGCTAATGAAGCAACCCACTATCATCCAGAAATTAAAAAGTAGGAGACTGCAATGGGCTGGACATGTGGCTAGAATGGAAAACAACAGAATCACCAAGAAAGCATTTGAAGGAACTCTCCAGGCAACGAGACCATTGGGCCGACCCCGTGCAAGGTGGTAAGATGACACAGAGAAGGACATCGCAGCTTTAGGAATTTCCACAGGGTGGAGAGAGGCTGCGAGAGATAGAAGGCAGTGGAAGCAGATCGTTTATGCAGCACCTGGTATACAGGGCCTCTGATCGCTGAGAGAGAGAGAGAGAGAGAGAGAGAGAGAGAGACAGAGAGAGAGAGACAGAGACAGACACAGAGAGAGAGAGAGAGAGAGAGAGAGAGAGAGAGAGAGTGAAGAAATATCGTTTGAGTTATGCGATTGGATTCGTGATTTCCTATCAGAGAGGTCATAGTTCCTAGGAACTGACGGAAAGTCATCGAATAAAACAGAAGTGATTCCTGGCGTTCCTTACCAGATTGGATTAACAGAGTAAATCGAGAATTATCAAATAAGGGTAGAACGTTTTGTGTAATCGAGAAAGAGTGGAGAGAATGTCACGGATATCATACAGGATTTGGGGTGAATATTATTAAAACAAAGGCATTTTTCGTTGCGGCGAGGTATTCTCACAAAATTTCTACCATCAACTTTCTTCTCCGAATGTGAAAATACTTTTTTAACGCCGACTCACGTACGCACAAACCATCATCATCAGAAAATAAGGGAAATCAGGGCTCGCACGGAAAGATATAGGTGTTAGTTTTTTCCACACGCCGTTTGCCAATGGAGTAATAGAGAATTATTGCGAACGTGGTTCGATGAACCCTCTACCAGGCCTTATGTGTGATTTACGGAGTATTCGTGTGGACATAGATGTTGGTATAAATTTGGGATATTCCCAGTTCAGTCCACGATAATGACTCGGTGAGAAGTTAAACAATTATGTTTCCATAAGTGAGAAAGGTGACAACTGCGACCAGTTTAAAGTAAGACTCTATTTTTCATCTTCAGTGATTTAGGTTTAGCACGAGGAAAAGAGAGAGAGAGAGACGCGCGTGCGCAAGTTTGTGTGTGTGTGTGTGTGTGTGTGTGTGTGTGTGTGTGTGTGTGTGCGCGTGCGTGCGTGCACCACACACTTCGTATACACTCATTACGAGAAAATCTGGGAAGGAGAATACGGAAAGGGCTTAGGGAGAACGTTGATAATGTCAAGAGGTAGACGAGTGTTTCGCGAGATCTGCTTTCGAGCAGTAAACAGATAATTAACTTTGGTGGAGTTACGGTTTGTATTTCCACAATATTCAAAGTATTTATCGGAAATGTAGCTCAACATTCGTAAATAGAACTCGGGTAGTCGTGAAATACTGTCTTAATTCGTATTGTGCTTTGTCATAACTTTCGTGGAGGAAGCGGATTGTGCGCATAGCCTTTCTGTAAGCAGGATTTATCATTGTGAACTTCTAATTAGCTGCCAGTAATTATCTGAAGTTATGTATACTGCAGCAGAGAACTTCATTATCAGTTCTCGTTGTTCATTAGCCAGATAGACTTGTCAATTACAGAAAATGTAATATTGCCGGAGAGCTGATGAGAATACTGATGGAGTTATTCGAATAGGAAAAAAAAGTTTTTCCGAAATAATGACGACGACTTTTCTGTTAAGATAAGAGTTGCATTTAAAATATGTTTGCGCGACAACGTATTTATGTATTCGTATCATATAAATACTTCCAAGTGAAATCTTTGTTTTCTTGAGGAGCAATGGACAGCCATTTGCTTTACAATAATTTAGCCTACGTGATGATTGTACTACAAAGCATCGAACTTTGATAGTTTCGGACATGTGCAAGACATAACGTGTTGCTACTGTGAATCAATAATATCATGTAGTCTAATGCCACTACATTTTCAGATTTCGTGTGAGATACAACTTTACATTTCTTTAGATCTACATTTTGTCTATCAGTTCTACACCAGGCTGACATTTTTCCAGTACATAACAGGATTTTTGTATTTTTTCGGACATCATCTGTGAAGCTCTTGCCATTGTAAGTAATTTTGAGCGCGCAGATTTCGCGCCAAACTAAATCTTTGTTAGTGAATGATTATATGTACGCGAGTACGCGCAGCGTTAAGGCTGCAAAGAAGTTCTCAATTCATTTAAAAGCAAAATACATTTTCGGGAGGATCATGTTTGATTTAGTAAACAGCGACGCACTACTACAGCAAATTATTTTTGGAAAAAAACTGATTTTTTCAGTTTAAGGGATTTAATGCCGTAATTTGTGATATGGTATTCGTTTAGTGACGTTTCCAGGTTTCCAGTATCTGTCGTCACTGTGCGGAAGAAGTATCTCACCATTAGCAGGTTAAGAGCACGCTACATCTCTACCAACAAAACAAAACACTAATGTTAGTAGAGTTTCTCTGAATAGAAGATTTTATCTTGATATATTTAGAGTAGTCCATAATGTACAATGCAAATTTCTGAAATTTGTCTTACTCCAAGTGGTATACAAAGTCATTAATAAAATTTCTAACTGTATTTCTAAATTTGTCAGGCTTTGTTAATGATAATTTAAATATTTACTCGTTAGCAATTTTATTTTAGTAGTTTGTAAAACAGCTAGCTTTGACTTTCAAAATATTACTTGTTATGTTTGTGATTGGAAAATGTACCTTCAACTATGTAGTTTAAATTTTGTATTTCAAGACTCACATTCAAAATAAGTTTAATTTAATCCTCTCGCATGTATCTTCAATTTTGCATTTGGTTTTATGGGACATTAAAATAAATACATAGAAATTCTCCTGCAGACATAGTGAATGATATGGAACTCCGGTTGTATTGATACCTACATCTGCATACACACTCTGCAGACTACACTGAAGTGTGTGGTACATTGTAGTTCCCATTTTACCGCATTTCAGCATTTTATCCTGTTCCATTGCTGTATGGTGCAAGTGAAAAATGACTACTTAAATCCCTCCATGCAGGGCCTAATGAGTCTAATACTGCTATCGCCATCTCTACAAGTGATATTTAGCAGGCTATACTATATTATTCGATTACTAATTTAACTCTTTTTCTTTTCATTTCATGAGTATGCTTGTGTGGGATAGTTCACATATGTCTTCAAGTGCCTGCCAGTCTAAGATTTTCAGAATTTACATGATAATCTCTTGGGACTCGATAAAACTTGTGGCCATTGTGGCCATACATGATACCCTTTTTTACATACGTTTATTATCAATGCAAGTCTTATATGGTATGTGTACCATAAACTTGAGGCAACATTTTAGGATGGTACGCACAAGTATTTATATAAGCAATCTACTTTGTAAAGTTATGGTATTACATGACTCTAGCAGTAATCAGCATAGCCAATTTTTGAACACTGCATGAAAACTGCAAACGGTATTCACTGCTGCCAATGATTGGACTGCTGATTAGTTGTTCTCCTACTTTTCTCTTAATACGGTGAGGGAGACCTGTTATTTCTGCAACCTTTTGGGGTTCGTTTAGTTGGCTTGTGACAGGAAAGTTAAGGATCAGAGCTTTCTCTGAACGGCCATAGAACATATTCATATATGCAAAGCTTTTTATTGGGGTGGTTCGAACTGGGTCATGTAGTGGGAGAGATTTTTTGCCTCCTTTCGTACACAATACCTTATTGGTTACTTGTTAAACTTACTTGTAATTTTTTAATGGCCTTAATTCACAAGGTATGCTGCAATTCGCCAGTGACATTCTGATGCTGGCAGAACCAGTCAAGTTTCGCAGAGTAGTCAGCAGCACCTTCTTCAGGGACGCTGTCGAGAATGCGCGTCATCTTAGAAGCTGTAGAAGATATTCACAGGGGTAGATGTCTCCGATTTACAGCAAAATACGAAGACAGAGCTGGACTCAGAATTTTCAGCTGCTACTGCAGCTGTCTTCCACACTCACGTCAAGTGCTATTAATGCAGAAAACAAGGAGAGAGGGGCACGAAAATAATTAATTTGTGTCAGCGTTTCACTGTGCAGACTTAACATTCACATCCAGCTAATTGAACCCATCCAGTGCTTTGGCAAAAGTATTATTGGCGTTCATTGTTGCTTTTCCAGTTATGTTTCTTCAAGTCATTGAGCATGTTCATATTTCAAAGTCTTGTCCTCTGATTAAATGTTTATATGCTTGATGCTGTGGGTAAATCATTTTGCATGATGTCTTAAGCCAATAAAACAACCTGCTGCAAAGGCCATTAATTTCCTTTCATAGTTTGATGAATCCCATCATTAACATATTTGTGTGAGGTGTGGTACACAAAATTTCATACTTAATTAAGCCACCCCTTGTCATTTCCATTTAATAATGCATTATCCATTGTACAAAACTGTTTCTCTTAAATATGTATGATCGTATGGGGAGTTTGCCTTTCCTGTGGGCCACTGGGATCACATTTTCAGCATCTTAGGGTATGCTAAACTGCTCAACCGATACCACACAGCCGGCCGCGGTGGCCGAGCGGTTCTAGGCGCTACAGTCTGGAACCGCGCGACCGCTACGGTCGCAGGTTCGAATCCTGCCTCGGGCATGGATGTGTGTGGTGTCCTTAGGGTAGTTAGGTTTAAGTAGTTCTAAGTCCTAGGGGACTGATGACCTTAGAAGTTAAGTCCCACAGTGCTCAGAGCCATTTGAACCATTTGATACCTCACACAAAAATTCGTCGACCCTGACCCAGGATTTTCAAAGCTTGAAACACTCGGATTTACATAGGCAATTTTTAGTACAACAAATAGTATTTTGTCACAATTACGGTCACTGGCAGTTCTTTCATTTTCGTAGTAATTTTTATAGGTCATTACATAAGAGTGTGTTGCTTACTATTTGAATCAATTGCTTATTGGTCGCATTTTAATTGGAAAAGTATATACGAACACAACAATAATGGGACAACTTCAAGATTTTCAGTTAGTTACAAGTTGCTTGCGTTGTGGCAACTTGTGCTTCTCTTACAGCAAGAAGAAGGAGGGTGAGTAAAATCAGCCATTGTCCTGACTTTCAACACTGGAATTTTGGGGGATATATTTAAATGTGTTTGTGTTTTTGACAGGATTTCATTGCGTTTCGTGGCGTGTCTCGCATTGGTATTTTGTAATGGAGGGGAAGTGTTCGGGTACGCTAGGGTTAACCTGTGCTTGTAGTTTATGAGTACTAATAATAGAGAAGTAGCGATTCCTTCTGTAAATGTAACACATGAAAATATGGAAGTCAAACAAGACGGTTCACAAGTACTGACGCTACAGAAAGTCGTGAGAGTATTTTAAAGAGTCGATATTAGTGAATAGTTAATTAAATAAAATGCAAATTGACTAGGAAAAATCAGAGCCTGAGTCATTGTGTGAGGAGAATGCGACTGTGTCCAGGCAATGGACAATTCCATACCCACCGCACTCGAGGAAGTGACACAGAGTGTTGCCCATCGCACGTCATCTCCTTCTTCACCACCACCTCTTGATCATTAATCCTCTTTGAAAGAGATGGCGTTAGAAAAGAAATGTCAGTATGAGAAGAACGACCAACATTGCAAAAAGACGACATAAAAAAATGGAAGCGCTCTTCGAAAAGACTGAACAAAATTTCGCAGTACTGGCGCTACTCACCACAAGATGAAAGGAATGATGAGCGATTTAAAAGAATAGAAGAACAGTTCACGAAACACAGTGAATAGTTGAAGAACTTAGAGCAGCAGTTAATGGTCATGTACAAGCGTGTGACGAAAAGTGGTAGAATTGGTGAGAGAGAGAACGGGTAATAAATTAAGAAATCTGGAAACAAGATGAAACAGATAACTGAGCAACAATTCAGTCTTGCTGTAGCAAATTAGGCGCGCTAACTCAAGGGGTGAAGGGCACGACCAGTGAGTTGCTCAAGAACGTTGATGTCATTAAAGGGTGGAAAGACGAAATAACGGAGGATGTAACACAAGTCAAGACACAAGTAGAGCAGTTGTGATGCGGGTTTCAATAACACGATACCAGTACACTTGAAAGATCACGAGGAAATAAGAACGTTGGTCCAATTTAAGGAAATAGAGGCAGCCATAATTGTGAAGCGCTCGTAGAAATGTTTCAGAAGAGACAGTTTAGTGTAGTTCAGCAAACTGTTCGAGAATCAGAGATATATTAATGCATGAAGAAGACAGGCAAAAGGAAGGGGAGGTATTACGTCACTTAACAGACAGTCTCTGCCAAATACGTTGCGATACTGTACCACCATATGTGAATGCATAACCAGCCGTACCTGTAGTAAGACGAGGAAATTGCAAAACATTTTGTTTAGGTATAGAAGTATGCACTGTTCCCGGACAGAACGAACACTTTGCATTCGAAAATTTGGATCTAACAGTTACAAGACGTACTTCCGAAGTCATGATCTGTCAGATACAATATCAGTTTCATTTGCGCACATCTTAGGCGACAAATTTCACACCTCAAAAGATTTACTGAATAGGCAATGTCAGAGATCAAACAACCAGTCACACAACTGTGGGTGAGTGTACAATAAAGAATCAGGAAGAGTGATACGTAAGAGATTTTGTAATAAGTTGCATGTGGACAACTGCTTAGTAAAGTTTAAACCTTTGAAGCAGTATAGGAAGATGACAATTATGATAACATCAGACGAGACATTGGGGAAGTTAGTCTTATAAGGATCATTTGCATGTTGTGGTTCTGATACTGGTTACCAGTTGCGGGAAGCTATAATGCTAAGACTCCAGTTTACAATTAAGCCTCCGTGCACTGAATCCCATGTAACAGCGAAATCGAATCTTCAGCCGTTAGTCAGTCTCACTTGTATTTCTCTCTTCGTCATTTTCTGCTGGACCTGGGCTACGTACTTCTATGATTTCCACATGCTGTCTCCTTTGTTCACTGTACCCTCCGTAATTTTGTCTCTCATCTGCCGGATACTGTGGCGCCCGTTAACCACGAGCATTGTTTCTACGCCATTTGTTTCCATTTTTCCAGAATGGACACCTCACTCGTCATTTAGCATTGGTTGGTCAAAGTTGTGCCAACTTATAGTGGGTTTTCAGGAAGTGCGTCAGTTCTCTGGCGTCACCAACTATGTTTGCATGTCCATCCTCCGCAGCAAGCACAGAAATACTTGTTTTGTAAATAAAAATCTTTAATTGTATTTAAGAAAGCCAGTAGCCTGAGACATTGAGGGAAGGATGGAATACTGACACACCACATCACGTGAAGCTACGTGGGTGCAATCAAATGAAGATACAGAATTTGTTTGTACGTTTTGTACATACTGTTCGCGGGGGATGCGTCTGTCATCTGGAGGAATTTCTTAATGGTAATACTGAATGTACTAGACAAAGAAAAGTATCGGCCGTAGATATAATGATTTGGTAAAGAGTAATCTAAGAGAAAAAATGGGAGGAAAAGTGTGGCTATTAATTCAGGTGTGGCAACTACGCTTCGTGGCTGTAATAATGTTATTAATGGTACCATAATACAGTATTTCGTGTTTTGAGCTCTCTTGATTGTCAACTACATGTTAGGATTCTGTGTCTTGTGTGTGTTTCGGAATAGTTATCCAGGTGGTAGATTGAAGAATTGATCTGAAAATTCCAGGTGTTTTAAGGATAACAAATTTTCGTGAGAGGGAAAGTCCGTCATAAAAATAAGGGAGTACGTCTGCGCACTCTACCAGAGCAGTAGTTACACTGCTGGCCATTAAAATTGCTACACCAAGAAGAACTGCAGATGATAAACGGGTATTCACTGGCTGGACAAATATATTATAATAGAACTGACATGTGATTACATTTTCACGCAATTTGGGTGCATAGATCCTGAGAAATCAGTACCCAGAACAACCACCTCTGGCCGTAATAACGGTCTTGATACGCCTGGGCATTGAGTCAAACAGAGCTTGGATGGCGTGTACAGGTACAGCTGCCCATGCAGTTTCAACACGATATCACAGTTCATAAAGAGTAGTGACTGGCTCATTGTGACAAGCCAGTAGCTCGGCCACCATTGACCAGACGTTTTCAATTGGTGAGATATCTGGAGAATGTGCTGGCCAGGGCAGCAATCGAACATTTTCTGTATCCAGAAAGGCCCGTACAGGACCTGCAACATGCGGTGGTGCATTATCCTGCTGAAATATAGGGTCTCGCAGGGATCGAATGAAGGGTAGCGCCACGAGTCGTAACACGTCTGAAATGTAACGTCCACTGTTCAAAGGTGACCGAGACGTGTAACCAATGGCACCCCACACTATAACGCCGGTTGATACGCCAGTATGGCGATGGCGAATACACGCTTTCAATGTGCGTTCACCACGATGTCGCCAAACACGGATGCTGCTACAAACAGAACCTGGATTCATCCGAAAAAATGACGTTTTGCCATTCGTGCACCCAGGTTCGTCGTTGAGTACAACATCGCTGGCGCTCCTGTCTGTGATGCAGCGTCAAGGATAACTGCAGCCACCGTCTCCGAGCTGATAGTCCATGCTGCTGCAACCGTCGTCGAACTGTTCGTGCACATGGTTGTTGTCTTGCAAACGTCTCCATCTGTTGACTCAGGGATCGAGACGTGGCTGCACGATCCGTTATAGCCATGCAGATAAGATGCCTGTCATCTCGACTGATAGTGATGCGAGGCCGTTGGAATCCAGCACGGCGTTCAGTATTACCCTCCTGAACCCACCGATTCCATATTCTGGATCTCGACCAACGCGAACAGCGATGTCACCATACGATAAACCACAATAGCGATAGGCTACAATCCGACCTTCATCAAAGTCGGAAACGTGATGGTACGCATTTCTCCTCCTTACACGAGGTAACGCCGGTCAACTGCTGTTTGTGTATGAGAAATCAGTTGGAAACTTTCCGCATGTCAGCGCGCTGTAGGTGTCGCCACCGGCGCCAACCTCGTGTGAATGCTCTGAAAAGCTAATCATTTGCATATCACAGCATCTTCTTCCTGTCGGTTAAATTTCGCGTCCGTAGCACGTCATCTTCGTGGCTTAGCAATTTTAATGGTCAGTAGAGTATCACCCATAGACATAATGATTTAGTAAAGAGTAATTAAGAGAAAAATGGGAGTACGTCTGCGTACGCTGCCAGAGCAGTAGTTAGCTGTAGGGCTGAGATGGTTTGATTTTTTTAAATTATAAAAAAAAATTTAATTCTATTACGGTGCCATTAATTTTAATTATTGGTTAACCTTAAGTCGTTAATTACAGAGCATATTTAAATTGGCATGTATTGTTCATACACTTTGTTAAAGTGCTATGTTTATTAAAAATGAATACCAATTTGTAAATGACAAGTGATGACAATTCTGGGTCTGCATTTCCAAGTCTTGTTTTCCCATCCAGTCCTGTGTTCGGGGTAGTCACCTATAAGGACCGAAGATACTTGAAGGTAGCTCCATTAGCAGGAAATTACAAGGCAAACTGGAATTCCGAAACCACTCATTAGTGATGGAAATGCTATTCACCAACTTCATCGTTATCTGAACCTGTTACTATTCTCCATTCCGAGACCGTTGGAAGCTGTTTTCAATTCCAACGTGTTTCCTACACAGCATTGAGCATCGTAATGTGCTGAGTTTTTGGTGCATCCATATTTTTGGCCACCCCCGTATTTGCTGTTCACAAGTTTCAGTTGGTTCCAACTGCTGAGTAAACAGAAAAATAATTCGTGTATAAGCCTTCTGTGGCTGATCGATAATATTACGAGTGTTGTCAATCGTTGTGGCTGTCGACAGTTATACTCTGTTCATCTACGCTAAAACGTCGTGTAAACGAATTTATGCTCTCTTATTGGTCACAGCAGAATTAATCAAGCACCTGTTGTCGTAAAACCAATTAAATAGGCATTACGTATGTACGAGATATTTTGTTGTTATTGTAGTGCGATGGAAAATCTAATACATACTAAAGCATCGAAAATATTAATGTAATCAGTTAGTCATTTTGCTAACCGTGTAACACATGCAGTTCTTGTATTAAATCTGACTATATAGTTGGCTTCAGTGACGTTCATTTTTATTAACCCTACTTACAAAATTAAAATTTGTTGAATATGAGTAGAAAAAGTTGCAAAACGGTAGTTCATCAAGGGGGCGATGGTTTGGCAGTTCTCTCACGAGCTCAGGTTGTCTTGCTTACTATTCACTTTCTCTCGCTGGTAATTATGTAACTTATATTGTAATTCTACGTATAAATACATTGCTATGTTACGTCATCACCAAATCTACTCCTTTACGCTGAACAAGGTTGGCTTTCGCTCTATGGACAGTAGCAAGTTCTCGCTTCTTCTTTCGCCTGTCAAGTTTGGTGGCGATAGTTTTCCATTGTGTGCTCATAGAAAGCCGTTCCGCTGTTTTAAAGACCTGGAGCTAATTTATCCGAAGTTACGAAACTTGTACGTATTGTTATACTTTTCCCGTTAAGACCAAGTTCTTCTAACATTTGCGCTTGTTAGCAGAAGGAAATAAGCGACGAAGATTTCTGTCGAATAACGGCGTCAAACGCATGCTTTCTTCTCTATACTGGCAAGGCTCTCGGGAGGAGTTAATTCATTCATTTATACAAAGATTTCATCACGAGGGCGAATAGTCGTGAAGGAAAGTCAAGCTAAATTTATAGAATCTGTAAAAAGTACTGTAGTAAACTCTGGCTTCCTGATACAAATAAAGGACTAATGTCACATAACCATAAGTTTGGAAGTATTTTGTGTTTGAAGTTACCACTGGAAAACTAGTTTTGGTTGTGACTCTGTTACACATGAAGTTGTTGTCGGGCTCTTCCGGCCCTCCCATAGAATGTGCTCCAATCAACAACAAGATTCCCGTAGCTACCCACAATGGACCTCCACCACATTTTACACTCATTATTGGGGATGCAGCGGATGTATACGTTTGGAATTTTTCCAACTGGGAGTTATCTGCACTGGTGTGGCGATGCATACTCGTATTACAAGTTTTTTCTTATTACGTTACACTAGCCGCCGAATATGTCGAAAATATATGGTACGGTCCAGTAGTCCCGTGTATTCTGAAAATCCTGAAGATATCTGGTAGTTCGTTATTAACTGACAGTATGTACGCAGTTCATTAAAATTACATAGAAGTATCAAAGAGTGCAGTGAATCATTATCTGTTTGAATGATCAACTCAAATTAACTCATTGAAACTGCTGAATATATCCTTGTCTTGCTTCTCAACATGTATGATCTCATCGGGTTCTGATCTGCCATACTGTTTCAAATTTCCCCATATGACGTCCCAAGCTTTCGATGGCTCTCATGACTTTTTAGTGAAATGTCTCTATACCAAATATCAGTTTTGTAAACTGATATCGTTACGTGTCACCATACGTTAAGCCCCAAGCGAATAATGTGCAGGCCATGAAACTGATCTTCGCTCTACTTGTCTGTCGTAAGATGCATCGCATCTCAAACGACGGAGTCCTAATTATAGCATATATTTCCACTTACTACTAGTTATACACTGAAGCGGCAAAGAAAGTGGTGTAGACATGCGTATTCAGATACAGAGATATTTAAATAGGCAGAATATGGCGCTACGGTTGGCAACGCCTATGGTTGGATCAAATGGCTCTCAGCACTATGAGACTTAACTTCTAAGATCATCAGTCCGCTAGAACTTAGAACTACTTAAACCTAACTAACCTAAGGACATCACACACATCCATGCCCGAGGCAGGATTCGAACCTGCGACCGTAGCGGTCGCGCGGTTCCAGACTGTAGCGCCTAGAACCGCTCGGTCACCCAGACCGGCTGGCAACGCCTATATGAAACAACAAGTGTCTGGCGCAGTTGTTAGATCGGTTACTATTTCTACAATGGCACGTTATCAAGATTTAAGTGAGTTTGAACATGGTGTTATAATCGAGCGGATGCACGTGTACGGGTATGGAGACAACCTCATGAATCCATGGGACATGCGTGTTATCAGCGGACTGTTCAAGCTCGTGGAGGCTCTGTAATGGTGTGGAGCGTGTGCAGCTGGAGTGATATGGGCCCCTGGTACGTCTAGATACGACTCTGACAGCTGACACGTACGTAAGCATACCATCACCTGCATCCATTCATATCCACTGTGCATTCCGACGGACTTGGGCAATTCCAGCAGGACAATGCGACTCCCCATACGTGCAGAATTGCTACAGATTGGTTCCAGGAACACTCTTCTCAATTTACACACTTCTGCTGTCCATCAGACTCTCCAGACATGAACACTATTGAGCATTTCTGGGATGCCTTGCAACGTCCTGTTCAGAAGATATCTCCACCCCCATGTACTCCTACGGATTTGTGGACATCCCTGTAGAATTCATGGTGTCAGTTTCCTCCAGGACTACCTCAGACATTATTCGAGTCCATGCCATGTCGTATTGCGGCACTTCTGCGGGTTCACGGGGGTCCTGCACTATATTAGGCAGGTGTACCAGTTTCTTTCGCTCTTCGGTGTATATTCCATAGAATGTAGTGAAGAGTTCGTCATTGAATCGAATTTTGTCTATGACATAAAATCTGTCAATAATAAGTGTGAGAAGTCAGATCTAGAATTTTGTATACTTACCTTATCACATCGTTTATAACGTACTTAAGCACATGAAAATCTTTCGTCTTACGTCTTGTACATAATAAAATTTATAACGTGTTTTGCAACTGAATTATATTTTTATTTATTAATGAAACGCACTGCACCTGATTCTTTTAAGTATCATCATAGGTTTTTATTTCTCCAATGTTTTCTTTCCTAGATGCCTAAGACATTTAGTTGAAACATGTTTGGTCAAGAAACAAAAATAAATTACAGCTGTAAATGAGATATTAAAGTTATTCTTATTTACTTGATAAGTAGCATTGAACTGACAACTGCGAAACAATGGCTGTAAATATTAACAATATGTAACTCCTTGCGTTATTTGACTATAGCGTTAGTGATTAGTTAACGGTGATGTTCGCTTGCACTGGTATGACATCCAAAGCGGTACGATATGCAGTGTAAATGTGAAAGTTACGGGGAGTAGCAGTAAGAGAGCTTTATGAGAGTAACTCTGGGCATTACACAGACTCGATTTTAAGGAGCAGACAATAATCAGTCCGTTGATGATTATTTGAGACTGGTATATTCATGGGAAAGGAACTACGAAAATGTTCAGTGAGTAGTTGCACTACTCGTACCAACTGTTCGGTCCGTCGACAGTATCAATTCTGAGATGATCCACAACAAAGTTCATTTTGAGGGAAAGTAAACCATTTCAGTAAACTCTTACAGGCATATGACACTAATATCACAATGATAAAACCTTTTATAAATGTTACTCGATATATTGATAAATATAGGTCGTTCAGAACAGAAAAATAGCCGATGTTATCCAACTAAACACGCTTCGTCTGGTCATGTTTAGTACCATTAGTAGCTACCTACTATTGGTGACTGCGTACGTGCATGTTATGTACAGTGAGTAAATTTTACTGAACGAGGTGTTCTTGGCAGGCGCTCATTGCCTTTTTCTCCACTGAAACGCTGGTATGGATATTGTTAGTCGTCTTTAATCATCGTCTTTAATCAACTGAAATGAAACTGATGAACGGTAAAAGGAACTACTATTGTGAATTTAATTAAAAAGCGTTTGCACTGGAACTCCTGTCCTCATTTCGGAGCCGTCTTCTTTCTGACAGCCAAAACGCTTGGACTTCATTCGTTTTACACGTACTTTTCCGTATTTGATCAACATCTTTCTTCGATTGAAAAAGCTTCAGAGTGGTATATTTCTTGTTCGAATTGTCCCAACTTATTTATTCAAATTACTTCAAATACGAGTACTTTATTACTTCAAATACGATTTTCACCTTTACTCTCCGGTATTATACTACAGATAATATTAAATTTTAATAAAGTCTCAGCTTCGTTTCTTAGGAACTTGAATATTACGGCTTTCTGTAAGAGCTTATATATTACGTAGAAAGTTTGTCACCAGGATATAACTTTCTTTGCTTGCTCCCCGTGGAAACATTCGAAGTACCGACATACGTTCCCTAAATTAAGGTGGCTAATGTGATAACAATAGGAACATAGCGCAGCATAGTTTAAAAAACTCAAACAAATCAGTTCTATTACCTCTCTCAGTGAGACTCCATAATATTTTGTGGAAGATTTCATATCGGTATCGGCAATAGAATTGTTAGAGTCTAGCGGGGAGTGTAACGAAAGCGAGTTCCATGTTCGTAGTGTTTTCAGTGCTGAGTGTTGAGTATGTACCTAGAAGATCCTTTGTAATCATAAGTTTCCACCATGAACAGCACGTCTCTCGTGCTGCTGATCACCGACGCCTAGATTGCTCCAGGTTTCTCGACTGATTGATATACAGGGTATAACAAAAATCCGTTTATTAATTTTGAGATGGATTCGTGGAAAAGCGAGAAGAATGAGTCATATAAATACTTATCCATAGATCCTTCGTCTTTGAGTTATTACTGTAAGTTAACATTCCACGAATTTTGAGGTTAAATCCAACAACTAAAGCTTCTAAACAGTGATTAAAAATCAATAGTAAAATTTCATAAAAAACATTTGTGGATGGGTGAAGCAGTAAATTAAAATTAGTGTTTCAATTGTAGGTTATTGATTGTTGGGTCACTATGCTCCTCCAACACATCTTAGAGGTGCCATTCTGAAAAGAGAGTGCAGAATACCCTGCCAGCCGGCCGCTGTGGCCGAGCGGTTCCAGGTGCGTCAGTCGGGAACCGCTCTGCTACTACGGTCGCAGGTTCGAATTCTGCCTCTGGCATGGCTGTGTTAGTTAGGTTTAAGAAGTACTAAGTCTAGGGGACTGATGACCTCAGATGTTAAGTCCATAGTGCTTAGAGCCATTTGAACCAATAGCCTGCCAGACATGCTAGATGGGAGTGTCACTGCATATAACGTGTTGCACTTGGCTATGCATGATGGGGTGTCAGAACTTTTCTGCCATATTGTTCGCAATGCAGTGGGTGACATTTGCAGTATCAGATGGAGTTTCAAAAGAAGGACTCAGTTCTTTGGCTTTTACGTCCTCCCAACGTCTCAGTCAATATAAAATATCAAAGATACTTAAAATGACTGTTCAGGTGTTTCCCAGTTCTTAAATATACACTTTTTCTGATATTTGCAACTAGACAGCGGTCTGAACATTCCTCAGTTACTTTCACTACCACATACCTCAGAAGTTCTTCTTCGGAGAACTGCCACAGCAAGGGAACAAATTTTGACCAGTTTCTGACAAATGCCATCACGAAGCACGGTTGTTCACCCATTTGATGGTGAGTGTGCGAGCCGTTTTTCACAACTGTACCGTAGAACACGCAAGATATTATAGAGAATATCTAGTCGAACAAGTGAGTGTAGGAAAACGTCGACCACAGATATTACTGACAACTGAAAATATGAGGGACATCGCTACCTCGGTAGCATTATCGGAACCCGCAGGACCACTTTCTCTGGCGAAATGAAGAAGGTGTTTTATTAGCCCCTAATGGAGTCAAAGGAGAACGATGTATATTGAGGACATATAAAGACGTACACAACGCCAGACGTCTTCCATGGAGAACACGAGTCGATGCTACCAGCTACCACACGTACCCGCAACGCTGGCGCTAGGCGCTTTGAACGCATCGCTTTATTTCGTAGTACCTTTTAGCTTTAGCTTGAGTAACTCCTCAAACTTATTTAATGTGTATGTTGATGACAGCACTACGTAAGTAATGCTTCCCTTCATTTTGTTTTTACGTCCCTATTTCCTTTCCTTCACCGTATATAGTAATTTCAAACCTGTGTTGTTTTATATGGATTTCAATTGATGATGACGATGATGTTTGGTTTGTAGGGCGCTCAACTGCGTGGTTATCAGCGCCCCTACAAAATCGCAATCTTTACAGAGTCCAGTCTCGCCACGTTCACGAATGATGATGAAATGATGAGGACAACACAAGCACACAATCGACGGGCAGAGGAAATCCCGAACCCGGCCGGGAATCGAACCCAGGAATTTCAATTGATGGCCGTGATCTTTAAAGAAGAACAGCATGATATGTCCCTCTCCAGTGACCTATCCTTAGGCGCCACTTCTTATATTTTCGACGCCGTACGTGTATGAGCTAATCGACCGATTAAGAGCGTTACCAACGTCAAGAAACCCGAGAACGACCGGAACAACGGCGCACTGACCACATGTTCCACACCGCATCCGATGATGAATGACTGAGGATGACACGACGGTCGGACGTTATTTGCGTGGTCTTCAGGGCCTGATCGCAGTGTTATTCTATTTACCTGTCTTTAAAATAACACTGTGTGTCGGGCAAATGATTATAAAAACTGAGAGTGAAGGTGACTTTGTAAACTAATCAGATATTTAGCTCGAACTGTTAGATTGGGGCCTGCTTAAAAAAAATTATTAGTGTGGGATGAGAAAAGCCTGATTGTTCATCAGAGCAGAAGCCTAGTAAGTACACTGTTCCTCTCTAATATAACTGCACATTCTCTATGAGCATCGCCGGCCGCGGTGGTCTAGCGGTCCTAGGCGCTCAGTCCGGAACCGCACGACTGCTACGGCCGCAGGTTCGAATCTTGTCTCGGGCATGGATGTGTGTGGTGTCCCTAGGTTAGTTAGGTTTAAGTAGTTCTAGGGGACTGATGACCAGAGATGTTAAGTCCCATAGTGCTCAGAGCCATTTGAACCATCTCTGTGAGCATCGTGTTCACTGTCCATGATCAAAACAGATCTTGATCCTCTTATTACAGAATTACTAACAGATGCAGTTAAGGCATTTAGAGAATTAAAAAATAATCCTAATAGGTACTAGAGCTTAATACTCGATATGCCTTATGCTGTTGTGTATGATTCCATATAGAACGGTAGGGAAAGGGGGGCTACAGAATAGAGCAGCAACTCTCGTCGAAGGAAAGCTGAACAGCAGCACAAGTGAATAGTGAACAAGATAACAGTCATGCACAGAAGATTTATTTAAATTGTATTTTTTCAAATGTAGAAAGACTCATTACAATGTAGCAAGTCCAGTTATCGCAATGTCTAAAAGGACGTCGATGAACAAATGTAGTGAGGTGGCTCTGAGTGTGAGTGGGCTGTCTCTCTGCCACTGGCCATAGTATACCGTGCTGGCAGAGGGCGCTCGTCGTCCAGAGCCACAGCAGGCGTGGCTCAGCGGATGTGCTCCATTGGGTCCACCAGATCCTTCACAGCCACTATTGGCATTTGATGGAAACTTGCCAAGCCATTGCCTACTGCGATGCGTCTGTAGGGTGGTTTCGATTCGCGATGCCACTATGCAAAGTGAATTAAACTTCATATATGTGCACCATATAATGTAATGTATGTTAATGTGATATACGTTACCGGTTTCAAATGCTGAAAAATGCCATGGCCATTCCGCTTGTTTATTTTCACCTAGGTTCTCCTGCATTCGCATGAACATCGATGTTATACACGAATGTGTTGACCATGTTGTATGGAATATCAACACAAGAGCTTCTGCAATAATCTTGCAACTAAAATAGCGTTCAACAACCTACGCTTTGTTTACTGCTGTGTGTAGCTATAAAAAGTTATTTGAATGAGATGTGCATCAAGAAAAACGCAATTATTTGATTAAATAATAATATGTTAATATAAACCATAACCAAAATTAGTTTTCTACACATTCTTTTTCTTTTTAGTTATTCTTTTCCTATGATCTGAGATGGGAACAATCCTGCTTTTACAATCTGGCTTCAAGTACGAGTATTTTCGGGAGCTGTTTTCTTTCAATAATCTTAATATCGGGTCTCATTATCGAATATTTCGGTTTGCTGGTGTCTGTGTGTGTGTGTGTGTGCGTGTGTGTGTGTAGGAAACGATATTTCCTTGCACTTAAAAAGAAAACGTTGCATTTTATTGAACGCACTTTTTTTAGTAAGCTTAACCTGAGATTTAAATACGGTTCTCTGTTGTTAAATGTAGTGACGCTATTTTCTTTGCAATCATAACAACGCTTTTCCATTAACCTTCTTTAGTAAAACCAATCTGAAGTTTTTCTGCTTTTATTAAACTTACAACGCGCCACTGATAACAATTTTAGAATTATCTAAGGGCGCGGAAATGCCGAATACCAAAATAGCTGGGATAGATTTAAAATACGTCACAACAGCGTGAGAACTGTCATTCTGCAGACGAACAGTTGACTACACGCAATTCTCACGCGATGAAATCCAATATTCTCTGTGTAATTGTAATTATACGAACAATGAATATGGAAATATGCAAGTAGAAAGCTAAAAAATGGTCGCTATCGATGATAGCACAATTAGAGGAAAGCTTATGATCGGAAAAAACAACTGAGTAATTATGAATTTATTCATGATTGTAAGTGAGGTCGTGGATGTACTCAACTTGACAGTCAAAACGCTCTGCAGCGCACAGTTCATAAGTACCAAATTAAGGCCTTCCTCTTCAGAAATATCTACAAATAAGAATCTTCACTGCATGGAATACATCTACAAACGTTCATTGACACATAGTACTCAGAGCAGTGTCGTTATTGTGTAAAGGCAGAAACGGTGAAAATATGTAATAACAAGAAATATGTAATAACTTCTCCCGAAACGACAATCTTAAAACGTAGCACATCATAATCTGTATTTAGTCACGCTGCATGAGTACTATCTTGGCGTGTTTTCCAGGTGGATGACCGGCTGTGTGCTAGAATTTTCTAACACTCCGAACGTTCACACGCGGCACAATATATGTAGATTTATTTCTGACGAAGTACAGATGCTGACAGGCTCCTTTTATGATGAGGACATGGCTACAAGGGAAGTGACCATGAATTTTTCCATCGACTTTTACGTGTATTAGCATTCTACGGATCGGGGCGTGGAATGTCAGATCCCTTAAACGGGCGGGTAGGTTAGATAATTTAAAAAGGGAAATGGATAGGTAAAAGTTAGATATAGTGGGAATTAGTGAGGTTCGCTGGCAGGAGGAACAAGACTTTTCATCAGGTGAATACAGGGTTATAAATACAAAATCAAATAGGGGTAATGCAGGAGTAGGTTTAATAATGCATAAAAAATAGGAGTGCGGGTAAGCTTTTACATACAGCCTCGTGAACGCATTATTGTGGCCAAGATAGACACGAAGCTCACGCCTACCACAGTAGTACAAGTTTATATGCCAACAAGCTCCGCAGATGACGAAGAGACTGATGAAATGTATGATGAGATAAAAGAAGTTATTCAGATAGTGAAGGGAGACGAAAATTTAATAGTCATCGGTGTTTGGAATTCGATAGTAGGAAAAGGAAGGAAACGTAGTAGGTGAATATGGAATGGTGTTAAGGAATGAAAGAGGAAACCGTCTTGTAGAATTTTGCACAGAACACAACTTAATCATAACTAACACTTGGTTCAAGAATCATGAAAGAAGGTTGTATACGTGGAAGAACCCTGGAGATACTGACAGGTTTCAGGTAGATTATATAATGGTAAGACACAGATTTAGGAACCAGGTTTTAAGTTGTAAGACATTTCCAGGGGCAGATCTGGACTCCGACCACAATCTGTTGGTTATGAACTGTAAACTAAATCTGAAGAAACTGCCAAAAGGTGGGAATTTAAGGAGATAGGGCCTGGATAAACAGGCAGAACCAGAGGTTGTACAGAGTTTCAGGAAGAGCATTAGGGAACGATTGACAAGAAATGGGGGAAAGAAATACGGTAGAGGAAGAATGGGTAGCTTCGAGAGGTGAAATAGTGAAGGCAGCAGAGGATCAAGTAGGTAAAAAGACGAGGGCTAGTAGAAATCCTTGGGTAACAGAAGATATATTGAATTTAACTGATGAAAGAAGAAAATATAAAATTGCAGAAAATGCAGCAAATGAAGCAGGCAAAAAGGAATACCAACGTCTCAAAAATGAAATCGACAGGAAGTGCAAAATGACTAAGCAGGGATGGCTAGAGGACAAATGTAAGGATGTAGAGGCTTATATCACTAGGGGTAAGATAGATACTGCCTACAGGAAAATTAAAGACCTTTGGAGAAAAGAGAACCACTTGTATGAATATCAAGAGCTCAGATGGGAAACCAGTTCTAAGCAAAGAAGGGAAAGCAGGAAGGTGGACGGAGTATATAGAGGGTCTACACAAGGGTGATGTACTTGAGAACAATATTATGGAAATGGAAGAGGATGAAGATGAAATGGGAGATGTAATACTGCGTGAAGAGTTTGACAGAGCACTGAAAGACCTAAGTCGAATCAAAGCCCCGGGAGTAGACAACATTCCATTAGAACTACTGACAGCCTTGAGAGAGCCAGTCCTGACAAAACTCTACCATCTGGTGAGCAACATGTACGAGACAAGCTAAATACCCTCAGCGTTCTAGAAGAATATAATAATTCCAATCCCAAAGGAAGCAGGTGTTGACAGATGTGAATATTGCCGAACTATCAGTTTAATAAGTCACAGCTGCAAAATACTAAATCTAATTCTTTACAGACGGAAGGAAAAACTGGTAGAAGCCGACCTCGGGGAAGATCGGTTTGGATTCCGTAGAAATGTTGGAACACGTGAGGCAATACTGACCCTACGACTTATCTTAGATCAAGGAAAGGCAAACCTACGTTTCTAGCATTTGTAGACTTAGAGAAAGCTTTTGACAATGTTGCCTCGAATACTCTCTTTCAAATTCTGAAGGTGGCAGGGGTAAAATACAGCCGGCCGGAGTGGCCGCGCGGTTAAAGGCGCTACAGTCTGGAACCGCACGACCGCTACGGTCGCAGGTTCGAATCCTGCCTCGGGCATGGATGTGTGTGATGTCCTTAGGTTAGTTAGGTTTAAGTAGTTCTAAGTTCTAGGGGACTTATGACCACAGCAGTTGAGTCCCATAGTGCTCAGAGCCATTTGAACCAGGGGTAAAATACAGGGAGCGTAAGGGTATTTACAATTTGTACAGAAACCAGATGGCAGTTATAAGAGTCGAGTGGCATAAAACGGAAGCAGTGGTTAGGAAGGGAGTGAGACAGGGTTTTAACCTATCCCCGATGTTATTCAATCTGTATATTGAGCAAGCAGTAAAGGAAACAAAAGAAAAATTCGGGATAGGAATTAAAATCCGCGGAAAAGAAATAAAAACTTTGTAATTCTGTCAGAGACAGCACAGGGCCAGGAAGAGCAGTTGAGCGGAATGGGTAGTGTCTTGAAAGGAGGATATAAGACGAACATCAACAAAAGCAAAACGAGGATAATGGAATGTAGTCGAATTAAATCGGGTGATGCTGAGGGAATTAAATTAGAAAATTAGACAGTTCATGTAGTAAATGAGTTTTACTATTTGGGAAGCAAAATAACTGATGATGGTCGAAGTAGAGAGGAAATAATATGTAGACTGGCAATGGCAAGGAGAGCGTTCCTGAAAAAGAGAAATTTGTTAACATCGAGTATAGATTTAAGGGTCTGGAAGTCGTTTCTGGAAGTATTTGTATGAAATGTAGCCATGTATGGAAGTATGGAAGTGAAACGTGGACGATAAATAGTTCGGACAAGAAGAGAACAGAAGCTTTCGAAATGTTGTGTTACAGAAGAATGCTGAAGATTATATGGGTAGATCACATAACTAATGAGGGGGTATTGGACAGAATTGGGAAGAAGAGAAAATTTGTGGCATAACTTGACTAGAAGAAGGGATCGGTTGGTAGGACATGTTCTGAGGCATCAAGGGATTACCAATCTAGTACTGGAGGGCAGCGTGGAGGCTAAAAATCGTAGAAGGAGACCAAGAGATGAATACACTAAGCAGCTTCAGAAGGAGTAGGTTGCAGTAGGTACTGGGAGATGAAGCCTGCACAGGATAGAGTAGCATGGAGAGCTGCATCAAACCAGTCTCCGGACTGAAGACCACAACAACAACAACAACAACAACAACAACACCGTTATACGATAATCACAGTAAAGTGAGGAGTTTCCATGGATGAACGTTTGAAAGTATATTTCATACAGTGAAGGTTCTTGTGTATAAATATTTCTTTTGATGAAGGCATGTGCCTTCGCAATGTATTAAAAATGCTTCTGAATTGTGTGTCGCTGGGCCTACATTTTAGTTCTGAAGTTAAGTATTAAAGCCTACATGGCTGGACCTCCTCTCTACTGCAGGAAGAAATGTGGAAATAAAGCAAGTAGTTTTTTTAGAACGGCACAGATGTGAAAGGACCAACTGATTGTAAGAGTTGCAGTGCATTCCGGTACCTAAGAGAGCCTCAGCAACAGGATAATATGAACTAAGATTGTAGAGATATGAAGTTACTGAAACAGACAATGCATCCAATGGTGACATAGAATAGGTTCAGAACCATGAAACATAATATTATTTCTAGCGGTTTACAACATGTGGTGAGAGCCGAGATAACGCATGACGCTCTCGATTAGAGTTACGTCACACCTGGCTTTAAGAAGGAGTTTCCAAAGAACGAGTTAAATCCCGACGTTTTGAAGCTGCACCAGGTCTCGCCTCATGATCCTCATTGGATTCTTGAGGCTGCGCAGTTAGCAAACTTTAAGGTATTCTAGTGTACTAAGAGAGGCAGGGCCGCTTTTCTAGGCCTCTTTTTAAAATTTGTAACCAAAAATAAACCAAAATGTAATAAGTAGGCAAACTTCGTTTCTCCTGTGCAAGACATGAAACATAAATAAAACCTATCGAAAGAAGCAAAGCAATTTCAGTAAGTTTGAAAGGTCTCTGTTAGATTCCTCTCATGTTATTTTCCTCGATTTATTGTTGTTTACGTTATACGTTTGCGCCTCTAAGTTTACTGTGGTATTTCTAAATTTATCTGGGAGGAGACAGCGCAGTGGAATATGTTATATTTACATACAAACAAGAAAAACTTGTCATACAACACTTTCTAACACATTTTTATATTTAATTCTTATCATATGGTTTCCTATGAAAGTCACATCCGCCTCCTTTACGTAGTGTATATGATGTCTTAAGATATTGTCATCTCCTTTCCTTCTGGTGTGGAAGGATGAATGAGTGCGAGTATTTGTAGTTGCATGCTCGGTGGTGGCAGAGAAGTTCAATCTGTTATAGAACAGTAGGACCAACGTCTGAGTAGGTAGATACGATTTCTAAGGCAAAGAGGTTTGTCTCCCTGGTTTGGTTCTGTCCGTCCCTTGTCAGGTTGGTAAAGGACACTTCCTATTGTATCTGTGGGACACCCTCGAACAGGGCCCACGCTAGTCAGTCTGTGGGCAGTTCCTCAAATGGTAACATCTCCGGATAAGCGCGTGTTTGTTGAGTCCGAAGGACAATGAAATTCTTAAGCTTTCAGCCTAACTGAAATATTAATTAATTTTCTTACAGACATACATCGAAAATGTTTTATATATTATTTTAAATTGGGATGCAGTGCGGTTTCAGTGTTCGTTTCGGAGTGTATCGCGGTAGTTGCTGTGTTTCCACTACAATAAAGGAAAGTGGAAGCACGTTCTCATAAGGCGTGATTCTGATTAAAATTATTGCTCTTTAGTGTGAATGTGCGTATAAGCGTTTTCTCTCGTTGAAATTCTTCAGATTAATAATTTCTCTTTATGTTCAACCCACGTAGTGTGTGCTTTGGAGTAGCAGTACTATGTGCTCGTAAAACTCTTTGAGACATCATGTCAATACTATACCGTTATTAACGGACTTAGGAACTTTCTTTTGTAACTAATGTGTTTGGATTTGATTTCGTCATTAAAATCATTGTGGAATTACACATTTTCTGTAAATATACCTGTGCACGTGCAACATGTGCTCTAGTAACAAAACTAGCCCTCAGCTACTCTTTTTCACAATATTTCACGTATTCAAACTTAATTAATCGCTATCGCGAGCATTTTTCCTATTTAACAATTTCTAGAAAGAATTTTGTAGAGCATTTTGGTAAGATTGTGGATATGTCGAAACACGTGAACTTTGTCTAAACTCCCAATACCAGTCTGTGGTTATCCAATGGGAACACGACTAAGCCAGGAGCGGAAATTCTTTGCTTTAATAGAATGGATTGGTGATGGTTCAGTTTTTTTTTTGTGTACCCTTGAACTATCTTTGTGAGGTCGTTTGAATGCGGTATCCAATTCTGTTTGCTATTCTTTGTTTCCTATTCTTTGAAAATCACATTTTATGCTAATTGAACCCCCTCTGCGTAACATTTTTCTTAATTAATTCGCAACAGTAAATAAGACACCAGCTTTGAGGCAGACTTAGCATGTTATACGTTTTATTGAACACGGATGAATTTTAAAATAAATATCAAAGTTTAAACTTACTTTACTCTTCTTTAATTTAATTTCCTCCGTCATCTAATTACTTAAAATAATAAAATTATAAAAAAGGAGCTGATAGTGTGGGTGACTACTTCACAGATTTAAAAATTTATAACAGTAGTACAATTTTGTCAGTCACCCACGCACACTTTCCACCCTATGTTTGGAAGGTTTTAAAAACACTACGCTCATTATATGGTTCTAACACAAAGAGCAAAGGCAACAAGTCTGTATCTCATAGTCAAATAAGTTGAATGTTAGTTTATGTTTGAGAAGATAAAATCGCAATACTTAGTTGTCTTAATGATGTAAACGTGTGAAAAAACACTCTGGGACAAAAATAACGACACACCACAAACGAATTATCCGAATGGGATGGCAATCTGTAGATCTGATGTACAGAGAAGAAGAAGAAAAAAAAGATTGCAATTTCAGAGAAGTTGGATGATCTGCTCAAGAGAAAGAGGTTCACAAATTGACAAAGTCAGTGACATGTTGATCCACAACTGGCCCTTATGCAAGCCTGGCCTTTATTCGACTTGGCATTGACAGAATTATCTGATGTCCTCCTGAGCGACATCGTGCCAAATTATGTCCAACTGGAGCGTTAGATGGCCAGACTCCCGACCTGGTTGGAGGGCCCTGCCCATAATGCTCCAAAGTTCTTAACTGGGGAGACATCAGCCGAACTTACTGTCCAAGGAAGGGTTTGACAAGCACGATGGCAAGCAGTAGAAACTCTTGCCGTGTCTGGGCGGGCGTTATGTGGCTGAGATGTAAGCCAGGGTGGCTTGCCATGAAGACCAAGGGGCGTAGAATATCGTGGACGTAACTCTGTGCTGTAAGGCTGCTGCGGATGGCAAGCAAAGGTGTCTTGCTGTGAAATGAAACAGCACCTCAGACAATCATTCCTGACGGTCGGTCGGTATATTAGGCGAAATTCAGTTTGGTACCTCATTGCTGTGCAGGGTGTCTGCACATACGTAGTCGCTGATCACTGGATCTCCATCCGAAGCGAGACTCCTCACTGAAGACATGTATACTGCAGCCAATGAAATTTCAAGCAGAAGATGTATCTAGAGACGCCCTGGACAGCAGTGGGATAGCAACATGGCTGTCGGCCGCCATACGACCTGAAAACCACGATGGTCTGAGGTGGCATTTGGGACCCATTTGATGGCCATCCACGGCACCCTTGTAGCAAAGCGGTACGTCGACGATATTCCACGCCCCGTTTTGTTGCCCTTCATGGCAAGCTATCCTGGGCTTACATTTCAGCAGGATAATGTCCACCCCCACAAAACGAAAGTCGCCGTGATTGCCAAGCGCTACCTTGACCAGCAAGGTCAGCGAATGTCTCCCCAATGGAGAAAGCTCGAAGCCTTATAGGCAGGACCTTCCAACCAGATCGATGTTTAGAAGATGTAACACGCCAATGGACGGACTTTGGCTCCATAAACCTCAGAAGGACATACATCAACCAATGCCAAGGCGAATAACTGCTTCCATAAGGGTCACAGGTAGATCAATGAGTGATTAGATTGCTCAGTTTGTGTAGCTCTTTCTCTTCAATAAATCATACAAATTTTCTGAAATTGTAATCATTTGTTTGTCTGTACAAGTGCATCACATCTACCGATTTACATCCCATTTGGATAATTTCTCCGACCTGCACCTTTCTTTTTTTTGTCTTAGAGTGCATTTCTGTCACTTACGCAAAAACTAACAGCAACCTATGTTGGTTCTCTGGCATTCTACGAAACGAACAGCCCCACCTATTAGTTATTTTTTGAACTATACCGTGACGATCATGTAAACACCGAACTACTAAGCAGAGCAGTCTCCTAAAACTGCATATTAGGCTATCATTGTTTTCCATGATCTGATTTTGATGAAATAAAGCCTTTATGTTGCCCCAAGCTAACCTCAAAATCTGTGAAAACCTCGTGAAAATTCGTCCAGTAGCTTTGGAGATTAGCTTGTTCAACCACGCAGACGAACAGATAGACGAAGTTTTTAAAAATACTCTTATTGTATTCTGATACACCCCCTACATCAACTGCGACCAGTTTCTGGCAAATATTTTCAGTATAGAAATTTGATAGTTGTACAGTTTTCTTATTATCACAGGTACAGATATTAGAGCAGTTTTTTTATGAAATAACCCTTTTTAGGACAGCGCAACTTGATTAGACTGTCTTTCTCTTTACCCATATTGCCTTCATTCTTTTTGTATGGACCCCGCTTCAAACCAAATTGGTCCGACATATTTTATTCTCCTGGTCACCTAGCCATTATCGACCTTCTAAAAGTTCTCTGTTCTGGATACCTTACTGTGCGATCTGTGCTAATATTAGGTTGTTTCTTGTTCTTCACTGGGTAAACAGACATACAGTATGTCTCTTGGCTTAGTACCAGTGGGGGATTGTTGCAAGTTCCTAGGTGGAATAAACAAGTATTAAAGGTTTGGATAAGCTTACCGAACGGACTGAAGTTCCAAATGCGCCTAAAGAAGACAATAACCCACCTTTCCTACCCTTTCCTAATCGATGTCCTTGAATACTGCTGAGCCGTAACTGCCTGTATTAAAAAAAATCATTTCGGCGTGGATAGCTGCCTCTAGTATTTCTCAGGAAATGTGGTTTCTCTGCGAGGACACGTACCAAGTTCCATCGCTAACCACCGAGTACCTGGGGATTCATGCTGTTGTGGGTGGTAAAGTTGGTTCTGCGCCACACCAGTCGGGCCTTAATGTTGTGCACTGTCGTGAATTATCCTGGACGTTGAAAGTGAATGGAAACGACGGCTACGAGACACAGTATTGCCGGTTATCGCCTCTACCGGACGTTAGCCGGCCGCAGCTTTTACGCCCAGCTTACCCTCCATCACTGCAAACGACCAGCTGCTGGTCTCGCCATTCGGCACGTCCCAAGATAACGACCAGCTCTAAACAGAAACTGCCTGTCCTGTCGTAGCGCGCATTCCTCTCTGCGATCAATACCCCACTGCTCGCTTGGCGAAATCTAAATAACAGTCAGAGACGAACAGAGCAACCTGGCGATAACAGGGGCATTACGCGTTACGATTACACACCGACTCAGCGGACGTCCCCGTTCCTCTAGCCACGCCTGAAAACAGAAGGAGATCGATAGTAGCCTCTGGGTGCTGCAGATCTACATCTACGTTGTTAGTTTGCTATTCATAATAAAGTGCCTCGCAGAGGGTTCAATGAACCACCTTCAAGCTGTTTCTCTACCGTTCCACTCTCGAAAGCCGCGCGGGAGAAACGAACACATAAATTTTTCTGTGCGAACCCTAATTTATTTTATCGTGATGATCATTTCTCCCTATGTAGGTGGGTGCCAACAGAATGTTTTCGCAACCGGAGGAAAACACTAGTGATTGAAATTTCTTGAGAAGAAAATGCAATGGATGAAGTTGGAAAATTGTACCGGACCTGGACTGGAGCCCGGATTTACTACTTCTCACGAATGGTTGCCATAATCGCTTTTTTAAAATTTTTATAAGGGTTTGATTTTTTGAAAATCGGCAATGTCTTTTTTTATTTTTTCCCCGAGTTTAACAGCTTTTTATCCACTCGATATATGCAGCGTCACGTCGTGCCATGAAGAAAGAAAATAACAGTGAGGTTCACCCTCCATTTGAAAGAAAATAAATGTTCACTCCACTAGTTGTTGCAGTTAGGATTCTCGTCATCATCGTAGCGTATCTTCTCGTATCTTTTGTTGGGTCACCGTTGGTAATTCTAAGTATCTCCGTTCCAGCATGTTCATCGTCTATCGCCGTGGCTGATCCAGCTGTGCGACGCTTCGCGTACTGCTCTCCTGAGAGTAGTTCGAAAAATGTTGTTGTTAGTTGGGGTTCCGAACTATCGATCATGGCCGTACCTGCATATACTTCCAAGAATCAAGTACATCCTTCAAGCCGTCGCTGAATAAGTAATGCACTGCATGGCCTCGAATCCATGTGATGGCGTTGGTTTTGGTCCTTGAGCCGTGATAAAAACTGCTGTTTCGAAGTGCGCAACGCAGCGCGTAGCGTGAAGCAGTCGCCCTCCGTTTCTGGCGGGGGAGCCGCTGTGGCAGTCGCAACTTTGGTGTCTCCCTCTGGTGGGAAAGCGGAAAGGTTGGCTGTTCACGTGCATTTAAGGGGCGCTATGAGCTCGCCAGTCGGTTGGCCTGGGTGAGTCTCTCGTCCCCAGCTTGCTAATCTGTCTCTCGTCCGCATTTGTTAGGCAGTTAGTGTCTGTCGTTCGGATCAACCTTTAAATCCGGCAAAATGAGAGTCTTTCCACTCCGCCAGTAAGAGAACTCAGCGACTGGTCGCGCGGTCTGGGCTTAGTTCCTGCATCTGAGTCTGCGCGTTAGGTCGCCAGTCTGCTCGCGTTTGCTCAGGCAATGGTCATTGGCGGTTGGATCGATCTGTTGGCCGGTCGCGCACTGAGACACAAGATGACTTGTCCGTCTTGGCCGGCCGCTGTGGCCAAGCGGTTCTAGGCGTTTCAGTCTGGAACCGCGCGACCGCTACGGTCGCAGGTTCGAATCCTGCCTCGGGCATGGATGTGTGTGATGTCCTTAGGTTAGTTAGGTTTAAGTAGTTCTAAGTTGTAGGTGACTGATGACTTCAGAGATTAAGTCCCATAGTGCTCAGAGCCATTTGAACCATTTGTCCGTCTTGAGCGTCGGCGCATGTGAGGTCGCCATGTGAGTCCAGTGGGCCGCGACGTATAGCGAGGGGTAGTGACTTCGCGGTCGACACGAGAGCAACAGGAGTCAACCCACGACATCGGTCTGGTCGGTGCTAGCGGCGACGCCGTGAGACGGGAGATCGGCGCGCCTTCCTGAGTCAGTTGAAGCGGCTGGCAGCGGACGGTTCGGGAGAGAGATTTGGGGGTGCTGCGCCACGTGTACTCGAGAAATCGCAGATTATTAGAAGTTAAGTGATTGGTGATATGTTGTTTGATTTACTCTTGTTAAATTCTACTTGTTTTCTTGGTTAAGTCACCAGCCGTTTTGCTTTGGGGTCGTCCCACCATTCTTCTCCGTTTGCCCACCCGCGGGAAGGTGGTTGTTTGGTGGTCTGTTTTTTCCTTGTGGAGTAGGGGCGGGTTAGAGCAACCTGCAGTTCGGGTTGTTCGGTATTCTCCCTATCAATCTACCGTACGTTAGTAGCTGCCTCTGTCAAGTTTGTCGGATTTCGAGTGTTAACGAATTTATTGCTTGGAGTGTAACGGCCTAATACCTGAAATATGTTTTTATCTTTGAAAACTTTGATATTATTGCCTATGATCTTGAGAGGCGGTACCTGTGTACTGTAGAGCATCTTAACTATTGTTTGGCCAACCTTGTAGAGTTTTATATAAGATTGAATTTCATGGGCTTTTATTTAAATGATCATTTTAGTATATAAAGTTGCCACCCTTTCTTAGAAGTTAAAATCAAGTTGCACCTTCGGTGGTAAGGTTAATATTTTAATTGTTAATGTTTTGTACCATTTCCATCCCTCCTACGGGGTTGCATAGTTTGTGTGCTTGTGTAAATTGTTGAAACAGAAGCTATCTGGTGTGTTGCAGATTTGCACCAGTGTAGTCTTTCAGAGGCTGTTGTGAGCGGTAGTAACTACGGCCGTCTCAAAAGGGAGCGGCAAGGTTGTCTGCTCGAAAGCTCATACAGTCAAAACATGTTTCTTTCTGCCTCTGAATAAATTGTAAATTTGATATTTAGAGGGTGCTTTCTGATTATAATTTTAAATCTGTTTGTTTAAAAAAATGCTTTTAGGCACTATTAAAGTGAATAAAATTCCCATGTATTAAAAGGAATTTGGTTACGATTTCATCAGTTACTCCCTGGCAACTACTTCCATGCTTACATAGTGTGATTAAATGTGTTAATGTTCTTGATGAATCGCTAGTAAATAAAATAAATTCTGATGAATATTCTTTGAAAATAAATCACGGTTCAGTCCTCAGATAGTACTTCTCGCCCGAAAGTGGAAGAGTTTAAGTGGTGACGTGTGTGTTTTATACGCTTCGGCCATCCGGACGCGGTCTCTGGCTGACTCCAATTTCCAATTTATCACACACCGAGGTTCAGCGTCCCTCCTCCATTCACCCCACAATCGCAGATTATTCATTCCGGTACGAATTCGGTTAATATTACGGCACTCGTCGTGAAACAAGTGTCAAGGAGCTGTCGCGGTATTGCAGAAATGGACATATTTTGAGTGCGGCCCGTTTTCTCGGCTGGGGCATATGTTGTTGTTGTGGTCTTCAGTACAAAGACTTGTCTGATGCAGCTCTCCATGATATTGCTATCCTGTGCAAGGCTCTTCATTTCCGCGTAAATACTGCCAACCTACATCCTTCTGAATCTGCTTGTCTGCTTACCAGCTCGCTAAATGCAGACTTACAATGGGGTCCCTTTCAATCTGTGAGATGCTAACATCGCTATCTCATACGAACACGTGTCACTGTTCTTGTCCCTTATACATCCTACCAGGACCAGTAACAACACTAACCACGAACAACAACACTTACTCACTGTGGTGGCCGTTCTACCGGTCACAGAGAATTGCAGCTCTAATCATTTACATACTCGCCGATGGTGTGTACGTTACGAGGTTACATTATCACCCGATCGCATTAACTGAGTGCTTCACTTTTATTATCAGGCAAACAGGCCCTGGAAACGAAAGTTGTAATTTGGTTGTCTGCTTAAAAGTTCAAGCTATTTCGTTCAAGTAACCAAATTTTTCTTCATTCCACAATGTCCTATACACAGGAATGTCCTGAAGCTATTGCCTCCATTGTACTATCAAGGACTCATAAACTGGACATTTCAATAGAAGTGGTCGGCTATGCCGGTGGCTCCACAATCACAAATGGGTTGCTCTTTTCTCTGTATTCCATACAAATAATCCGGGTATGGACCGTATGGTGTCAGACGATCCTTAAGACGAGATGCTAGATCAACGTAAGCCATTTAGAGTTTCTTTGGGACATCTGGGAACAAGCAATTCCTTCCAGAGCCAGAACACCCTCATCCCTTCTGCTAAAAATCCATGACACGCACTCTGATGAGTTGTGATTATCTTCACGAGCCCGAAGTACCTCATCTGCTTCGGATGGCCTAGTTATCTGCATCCAGAACATGACCGCTCTTTCTGTAACACGTAGATAAAAAAAACAGAACCCTGAAAACAATTTGCAAACATGTCAGTTGATGTCTAGTCAAACTCAGTCATTTACATTATCTGCACTAGAAATGGTTTCTGTCACCATTATATGCCCCTGTACGTTAGTACGACAAATCACAATTTTTACTGTAATAGCCTCGTGATAGAGATATAAGGGAAGTGTCATCTACCAAGTAACTTCGTAGCGCTTCCTACTGACTGTTAACAAATTCACTAATTGGCATGAGATACGGAATGTTGCTGCCGTTATTAATAGCCCAAGTTGTTCTTTGGGGATTTTTGCTTACGGAAAGCTACGTTGAGTAACTCGTGAGAAAACCTCCAGCATTTTCCCCATGTAATCTCTTGGGGTGAGTCGGGTGAGGTATGCTTACCTGGTACCTTCTACAGGTGTCTCTCTAACACCGATGGATTTCTTCTCGGTTGGCTGCAGGTACTAACTTGCATTCATAAAAAAGTGAATGTTTGGAGCAGCGTGCGGAAATATTCAATACTGGGATAATGGAACTTGAAAATAGTAGGATCCCACCTGATTTTATTATTTTTTTGTCTCAAAGTCAGGAAGTGAGATACACTGCTCATTTTTTAAGAACCAGTATAGCATCAAAATTTGCACAATAGATCACGGAATCTAATTAGCACTTATCTAGCACCACAATAATATGTAACACCTGTCATCACACGCGATAGAAGCCTCACAAGAATGTTACCAAGGTAGTTTCGGTTAACAGTTCACTTTGCGCTAACTTATCATCCTCCGCACTCACGTGCTGCCTCTCGGAATACTAACCGCAGACGGTGTTTACAAACCTTCCCCGAGGCTGGTTTAAGCTTTAACCTAATTTGAATAAGATGTAATATCCACTCGTGTCGCGAACATGGTGCTGGTGTATAAAATAGTTACTAACAGCATGATGAACTACACTCCTGGAAATGGAAAAAAGAACACATTGACACCGGTGTGTCAGACCCACCATACTTGCTCCGGACACTGCGAGAGGGCTGTACAAGCAATGATCACACGCACGGCACAGCGGACACACCAGGAACCGCGGTGTTGGCCGTCGAATGGCGCTAGCTGCGCAGCATTTGTGCACCGCCGCCGTCAGTGTCAGCCAGTTTGCCGTGGCATACGGAGCTCCATCGCAGTCTTTAACACTGGTAGCATGCCGCGACAGCGTGGACGTGAACCGTATGTGCAGTTGACGGACTTTGAGCAAGGGCGTATAGTGGGCATGCGGGAGGCCGGGTGAACGTACCGCCGAATTGCTCAACACGTGGGGCGTGAGGTCTCCACAGTACATCGATGTTGTCGCCAGTGGTCGGCGGAAGGTGCACGTGCCCGTCGACCTGGGACCGGACCGCAGCGACGCACGGATGCACGCCAAGACCGTAGGATCCTACGCAGTGCCGTAGGGGACCGCACCGCCACTTCCCAGCAAATTAGGGACACTGTTGCTCCTGGGGTATCGGCGAGGACCATTCGCAACCGTCTCCATGAAGCTGGGCTACGGTCCCGCACACCGTTAGGCCGTCTTCCGCTCACGCCCCAACATCGTCCAGCCCGCCTCCAGTGGTGTCGCGACAGGCGTGAATGGAGGGACGAATGGAGACGTGTCGACTTCAGCGATGAGAGTCGCTTCTGCCTTGGTGCCAATGATGGTCGTATGCGTGTTTGGCGCCGTGCAGGTGAGCGCCACAATCAGGACTGCATACGACCGAGGCACACAGGGCCAACACCCGGCATCATGGTGTGGGGAGCGATCTCCTACACTGGCCGTACACCACTGGTGATCGTCGAGGGGACACTGAATAGTGCACGGTACATCCAAACCGTCATCGAACCCATCGTTCTACCATTCCTAGACCGGCAAGGGAACTTGCTGTTCCAACAGTACAATGCACGTCCGCATGTATCCCGTGCCACCCAACGTGCTCTTGAAGGTGTAAGTCAACTACCCTGGCCAGCAAGATCTCCGGATCTGTCCCCCATTGAGCATGTTTGGGACTGGATGAAGCATCGTCTCACGCGGTCTGCACGTCCAGCACGAACGCCGGTCCAACTGAGGCGCCAGGTGGAAATGGCATGGCAATCCGTTCCACAGGACTACATCCAGCATCTCTACGATCGTCTCCATGGGAGAATAGCAGCCTGCATTGCTGCGAAAGGTGGATATACACTGTACTAGTGCCGACATTGTGCATGCTCAGTTGCCTGTGTCTATGTGGCTGTGGTTCTGTCAGTGTGATCATGTGATGTATCTGACCCCAGGAATGTGTCAATAAAGTTTCCCCTTCCTGGGACAATGAATTAACGGTGTTCTTATTTCAATTTCCAGGAGTGTATATTATCCGTACACACATATTGGTTCACTGAAAGCTTGTTTTAAGCCTGCTTCACCCCAGAAAGGATTCAGGAATAGCTCCTTACCCCATGTGACTGTTATCTTTTGGCGAATTTTTATTTTTGATGTCGGTAGACCTGACGTTTATTTTAGTCTCATTTATGCGCGAAGTGTAATTGTTTCTGGCGGTATTTACTAAGTTGCTCTCAACAAAAAGTGAGCAATACTTGCTGCGGTAAAGAGTTACCCCGAATGAAGCTACGAAAGTACGTTTTTTTGTTATCAACTTTCAGTTTCGAAGCATGGCGACTAGCAATAGAGAAAAATGAACAAATAATAACTTCGAGAACATTATAAATACGTGGATAAATGAGGTGGAAGTAGATGACGAAGATGACAGCACTGAATTTGAAGATAATGTTGAGTTTCTCATAGATAATGAAAGTGTTATTTCTGAGGCTGAATTATCCGACATCAACGATGTGAATGAAGATTGGATCAGCAATATGTGCAGGGTGTCTGTAAAGTGTCTTTCCAATTTACGACTTTAATACCTTTAAAACTGCACTACATATTAACAAATAGTTTTTCACATTTGGTAAAGTAACTCAAAGTTTCGTTTCTTCATTCATACGCACCAATGTGTGCACTCTTGGTGGAACGGATAATGTCTACTCGGAATTCCATTTCTCTCTACGTGCGATTCAAGATCTCCACGGATGTTCAAATGCATTTAGAATGCTTGCCTTCAAGTCCTGTAGGTCTCTAACCTTATTTCGGTACACCAAATAAAAAAAAGGAAGACATCTGGTGGCGTGAGGTCGTCTGTACAAAGCAGGCCGCCTACTGACCTTTCTCCTGTGGCGTCCACACTTTAGCAGATTTTCAGGTTCAATTTAGCGTCAGATTGCGTACCTGGAAGGTAGAAAAAGGTTAATCAGTTATCTTATCACATGTTGAAAACCACTTGTTAACATTACACTCATGCTCATAAATTAAGGATAATGCTGATACATGGTGAAATAACGCCCTGGTGGGCGGTTTGCGGGTTTAAATCACTTCGGAGTACGACCATGCGGTGCATTTGACCTGCGGTCGTCGCTCGGTGGCGCTGGCAGCAGTCCACATAAGCAGAGGTGTATTAGTGCATGTCAGAGTACGGTGCAGCGAGTAAGTGTGCAGACGTTTTCAGACGTGCTAATGGTGACAGTGTGTTGGAAATGGCTCAAAGAACACATATTGATGACGTTATGAGAGGTAGAATTCTAGGACGACTAGAGGCTGGTCAAACACAACAGGTCGTAGCACGGGCCCTCCGTGTGCCACCAAGTGTGATCTCACGATTATGGCAACGATTCCAGCAGACAGGAGACGTGTCCAAGTGCTACAGTATGGGACGTCCACAGTGTACAACACCACAAGAAGACCGATATCTCACCATCAATGCCCGCAGACGGCCACGGGGTACTGCAGGTAGTCTTGCTCGGGACCTTACCGCAGCCACTGGAACAGTTGTCTCCAGACACACAGTCTACAGACGACTGGACAGACATGGTTTATTCGCCCAGAGAACTGCAAGGTGCGTTCCACTGACCCCTGGTCACAGGAGAGCCCGTAAAGCATGGTGTCAAGAACATAGTATATGGTCATTGGAATAGTGGTCCCAGGTTATGTTCACAGACGAGTGCAGATATAGTCTGAACAGTGATTCTTGCCGGGTTTTCATCTGGCGTGAACTAGGAACCAGATACCAAGCCGTTAATGTCTTTGAAAGGGACCTGTATTTAGGTCGTGGTTTGATAGTGTGGGGTGGGATTATGATTGGTGCACGTACAGCCCTGCATGTCTTTGACAGAGAAACTGTAACAGGTCAGGTGTATCGGAACATCATTTTGCAGAGGCATGCCCACCTTTTCAGGGGTGCAGTGAGTCCCACCTTCCTCCTGATGGATGATAACGCACGGCCCCACCGAGCTGCCATCGTGGAGGAGTACCTTGAAACAGAAGATATCAGGCGAATGGAGTGGCCTGCCTGTTCTCCAGACCTAAACGCCATCGAGCACGTCTGGGATTCTCTCGGTCGACGTATTGCTGCACGTCTTCAAACCCCTACGACACTTCAGTAGCTCCGACAGACACTGGCGCAAGAATGGAGGGCTATACCCCAGCAGCTGCTCTACCACCTGATTCAGAATATGCGGCATGTGTAAGTGTGCAGGGTGATCATATCCCATACTGATGTCGGGGTACATGTGCAGGAAACAGTGGCGTTTTGTAACACATTTGTTTCGGGACGGTTTTCTCAACTTATCACCAATTCCGTGGACTTACAGATCTGTGTTGTGTGTGTTCCCTATGTGCCTATGATATTAGCGCCAGTTTTGTGTAGTGCCACGTTGTGTGGCACCACATTCTGCAAGTATCCTTAATTTATGAGCATGAGTGTAGTATAGGTTAAAAGTTATTAAAGATTTAAGTTTTAATGATAATTCATGGACCCGTTGTATATATGGAAGAAGAGGGTTTGTAAGGATTAAAATGAATCTTCCAAACCTAGAACGGGCGTCAGAATTAGTTAGCATTCCTGGTGCCAAGGGACGTACAAAGACTAAGCACAGGCATTCTTGGAAAGTAGAGGAAAGGTGCCTATTATGCGATAGTTCCCTAATATGAGACACCCCAACTGTGCTCATGTTAGGGGTTGCACTCTGGTGGAGAGTTTCTTAAAAACGTCTATTGAGTGCCAGACGACGACACAGCGAGTAGGAAGCCATAGTTGAGCCGGACACAGTACGTAGAGGCTGAAACAAAATTTCTTGTGCTTGGAGTTTTTGCGACTTCGGTGTTAAGACAGTATTTCAGCTTAAAGGTGAGTGGATATTACTGCACTCTTTTATTGATATTATTTGTGACGGTATTACCTATAATAATTGATAATTAGGTTCATTTTCCAACGAACGTTGTTAGCAAGTGCGTGATTCTTTGTGTAAGATGGCGAAATTCCTAATACGCGATAGTATGGGGATCCAAATACGCGACAGTGTCGCATATTACGATACCTATCGCATATTCGGGGAACTCGTTCTCTCACGATTTGTTATGTGTAATTTACGCAATACTATCATGACATAACAATATTTTATCATTTACTGTAGTAAAATTTTGGCAAGTGAAATACTGCCTTGCAATGGAACAGCGATTTTATGCTCTTAAATGTAAGGACATACGGAGCATGGCCTTCCAGTTAGCTGTGAGGAATAGGCTGAAGAATACCTTCAATTCAGAAAAGGCTTCAGCAGGAAAGAAATGGCTCCGAGCTTTCCTTAAGAGACATCCCATTTTATCAATGAGAACTCCTCAGGGTCTCGCAGCAGCAAGAATGAAAGCTTTAACTCCAGAAAATGCGGGGAGATTTTTTGATATTTACGAATCTGTGCTATCTGAAGTCAACCATAACCAGCATCGAGTCTTCAGTGTTGATGAAACGGGTGACGTCTGTGCAGCGCAAACACAGCAAGGTTATTGCTATGAAAGTGAAGAGACAAGTTGCTGCATTGACTTCAGCAGAAAGGGGAAATCTCATCACAGTTGTAACGTTTATGAATCAATATCCGCTTGTCATCGAAGTGGCTGGATACAAACTCACATTTTTACTCAGTGGTTTGATCATTTTGTGGGTCATGTCAAGCCATCTTCAAATGGCCCTGTCATTTTGATTCTTGATGGTCATTATTCCCACACAAAGAATCTCGATGTGTTAGACAAAGCACGTGAAAACAATGTTCATATTGTATGTTTGCAGCCTCACTCGACGCATAAAATGCAGCCACTTGACGTCAGATTTATGGGGCCTTTGGAAAACCTACTATGCCCGAGAGATAGAAACGTGGTTGGCAAGTAACCCAGGTTGTGTTATCACTCCATTATTAATAGCCAGGTTATTTGGGGCAGCTTACAACCGAGCAGCAGCAATGGAAGCATCTGTGAATGCCTTCAGAAAAACAGGTCTCATCCCATGCATCAGTAACATCTTCACGGAACATGAATTTGCAATTCATCGCCATGCTGCCGCTCTTCAAGAAAGAGATGCCAAAAACGAAAATGAAACTACTGATGGTGATGGTCAAGATGTCAGCCCGGCAGACATCAGATCTCTCCCACACATCGCAACCCACATGGAGATAGTCAAATATAACTTTAACTTTTTGGTCATCAGTCTACTGACTGGTTTGATGCGGCCCGCCACGAATTCGTTTCCTGTGCTAACCTCTTCATCTCAGAGTAGCACTTGCAACCTACGTCTTCAATTATTTGCTTGACGTATTCCAATCTCTGTCTTCCTCTACAGTTTTTGCCCTCTACAGCACCCTCTAGTACCATGGAAGCCATTCCTTCATGCATTCCCTTAGCAGATGTCCTATCATACTGTCCCTTCTCCTTATCAGTGTTTTCCACATATTCCTTTCCTCTCTGATTCTGCGTAGAACCTCCTCATTCCTTACCTTATCAGTCCACCTAATTTTCAACATTCGTCTATAGCACCACATCTCAAATGCTTCGATTCTCTTCTGTTCCTGTCTTCCCACAGTCCATGTTTCACTACCATGCAATCCTGTACTCCAGACGAACATCCTCAGAAATTTCTTCCTCAAATTAAGGCCGGTATTTGATATTAGTAGACTTCTCTTGGCCAGAAATGCCTTTTTTGCCATAGCGAGTCTGCTCTTGATGTCCTCCTTGCTCCGTCCGTCATTGGTTATTTTACTGCCTAGGTAGCAGAATTCCTTAACTTCATTGACATCATAACCATCAATCCTGATGTTAAGTGTCTCGCTGTTCTCATTTCTACTACTTCTCATTACCTTCGTCTTTCTCCGATTTACTCTCAAACCATACTGTGTACTCATTAGACTGTTCATTCCGTTCAGCAGATCATTTAATTCTTCTTCACTTTCACTCAGGATAGCAATGTCATCAGCGAATCGTATCATTGATATCCTTTCACCTTGTATTTTAATTCCACTCCTGAACCTTTCTTTTATTTCCATCATTGCTTCATCGATGTACAGATTGAAGAGTAGGGGCGAAAGGCTACAGCCTTGTCTTACACCCTTCTTAATACGAGCACTTCGTTCTTGATCGTCCACTCTTATTATTCCCTCTTGGTTGTTGTACATATTGTATATGACCCGTCTCTCCCTATAGCTTACCCCTATTTTTTTCAGAATCTCGAACAGCTTGCACCATTTTATATTGTCGGACGCTTTTTCCAGGTCGACAAATCCTATGAAAGTGTCTTGATTTTTCTTTAGCCTTGCTTCCATTATTAGCCGTAACGTCAGAATTGCCTCTCTCGTCCCTTTACTTTTCCTAAAGCCAAACTGATCGTCACCTAGCGCATTCTCAATTTTCTTTTCCATTCTTCTGTATATTATTCTTGTAAGCAGCTTCGATGAATGAGCTGTTAAGCTGATTGTGCGATAATTGTCGCACTTGTCAGCTCTTGCCGTCTTCGGAATTGTGTGGATGATGCTTTTCCGAAAGTCAGATGGTATGTCGCCAGACTCATATATTCTACACACCAGCGTGAATAGTCGTTTTGTTGCCACTTCCCCCAATGATTTTAGAAATTCTGATGGAATGTTATCTATCCCTTCTGCCTTATTTGACCGTAAGTCCTCCAAAGCTCTTTTAAATTCCGATTCTAATACTGGATCTCCTATCTCTTCTAAATCAACTCCTGTTTCTTCTTCTTTCACATAGCCTCATAGGGGCTTTCAATGTATTCTTTCCACCTATCTGCTCTCTCCTCTGCATTTAACAGCGGAATTCCCGTTGCAGTCTTAATGTTACCACCGTTGCTTTTAATGTCACCAAAGGTTGTTTTGACTTTCCTGTATGCTGAGTCTGTCTTTCCGACAATCATATATTTTTCGATGTCTTCACATTTTTCCTGCAGCCATTTCGTCTTAGCTTCCCTGCACTTCCTATTTATTTCATTCCTCAGCGACTTGTATTTCTGTATTCCTGATTTTCCCGGAACATGTTTGTACTTCCTCCTTTCATCAGTCAACTGAAGTATTTCTTCTGTTACCCATGGTTTCTTCGCAGCTACCTTCTTTGTACCTATGTTTTCCTTCCCAACTTCTGTGATGGCCCTTTTTAGAGACGTCCATTCCTCTTCAACTGTACTGCCTAGTGCGCTATTCCTTATTGCTGTATCTACAGCGTTAGAGAACTTCAAACGTATCTCGTCATTCCTTAGTACTTCCGTATGCCACTTCTTTGCGTATTGATTCTTCATGACTAATGTCTTGAACTTCAGCCTACTCTTCATCACTACTATATTGTGATCTGAGTCTACATTTGCTCCTGGATACGCCTTACAATCCAGTATCTGATTTCCGAATCTCTGTCTGACCATGATGCAATCTTATTGAAATCTTCCCTTATATCTCCCGGCCTTTTCCAAGTATACCTCCTCCTCTTGTGATTCTTGAACAGGGTATTCGCTATTACTAGCTGAACCTTGTTACAGAACTCAATTAGTCTTTCTCCTCTTTCATTCCTTGTCCCAAGCCCATATTCTCCTGTAACCTTTTCTTCTACTCTTTCCCCTACAACTGCATTCCAGTCGCCCATGACTATTAGATTTTCGTCCCCCTTTACATTTTGCATTACCCTTTCAATATCCTCATACACTTTCTCTATCTGTTCATCTTCAGCTTGTGACGTCGGCATGTATACCTGAACTATCGCTATCGGTGTTGGTCTGCTGTCGATTCTGATTAGAACAACCCGGTCACTGAACTGTTCACAGTAACACACCCTCTGCCCTACCTTCCTATTCATAACGAATCCTAGACCTGTTATACCATTTTCTGCTGCGGTTGATATTACCCGATACTCATCTGACCAGAAATCCTTGTCTTCCTTCCACTTCACTGACCCCTACTATATCTAGATTGAGTCTTTGCATTTCCCTTTTCAGATTTTCTAGTTTCGCTACCACGTTCAAGCTTCTGACATTCCACGCGCCGACTCGTAGAACGTTATCCTTTCGTTGATTATTCAATCTTTTTCTCATGGTAACCTCCCCATTGGCAGTCCCCTCCCGGAGATCCGAAAAGGGGGACTCTTCCGGAATCTTTTGCCAATGGAGAGATCATCATGACACTTCTTCAATTACAGGCCACATGTCCTGTGGATACACGTTACGTGTCTTTAATGCAGTGGTTTCCATTGCCTTCTGCATCCTCATGTCGTTGATCATTGCTGATTCTTCCGCCTTTAGGGGCAATTTCCCACCCCTAGGACAAGAGAGTGCCCTGAACCTCTATCCGCTCCTCCGCTCTCTTTGACAAGGCCGTTGGCAGAATGAGGGTGACTTCTTATGCCGGAAGTCTTCGGCCGCCAATGCTGATTATTTATCACAATTCAGACAGTGACGGGGATCGAACCCGGGACCGAAGACATTTTGATTATGAATCAAAGACGCTACCCTTAGACCACTCCTTATATGAAGCAATTTCAAGAATCTAAGCAGAAGAAATCAGAGGCTGAAACTAAGAAAGCAGCCAGAAAGTTATTTGGGGAGAAGAGTGGAAAATCTTCCAATCGTAGACCTAAAGCAGAAGAATCGCCCAGTGACTCGGCATCCGATGTCCATCTTGATGACAGTGGGGATTCAGACAGCAGTGATGACGATGACGCAGAGTGTCTGTTCTGTGCTGGGCGCTTTTCTGAAGACAAACACGAGGAAAAATGGGCACAGTGCACGGAATGTTATCGCTGGGCTCATGAAGATTGCGATGTCACAGAAGACAATTTTGTTTGCCCCTGATGTCGTAAATACACTCCTGGAAATGGAAAAAAGAACACATTGACACCGGTGTGTCAGACCCACCATACTTGCTCCGGACACTGCGAGAGGGCTGTACAAGCAATGATCACACGCACGACACAGCGGACACACCAGGAATCGCGGTGTTGGCCGTCGAATGGCGCTAGCTGCGCAGCATTTGTGCACCACCGCCGTCAGTGTCAGCCAGTTTGCCGTGGCATACGGAGCTCCATCGCAGTCTTTAACACTGGTAGCATGCCGCGACAGCGTGGACGTGAACCGTATGTGCAGTTGACGGACTTTGAGCGAGGGCGTATAGTGGGCATGCGGGAGGCCGGGTGGACGTACCGCCGAATTGCTCAACACGTGGGGCGTGAGGTCTCCACAGTACATCGATGTTGTCGCCAGTGGTCGGCGGAAGGTGCACATGCCCGTCGACCTGGGACCGGACCGCAGCGACGCACGGATGCACGCCAAGACCGTAGGATCCTACGCAGTGCCGTAGGGGACCGCACCGCCACTTCCCAGCAAATTAGGAACACTGTTGCTCCTGGGGTATCGGCGAGGACCATTCGCAACCGTCTCCATGAAGCTGGGCTACGGTCCCGCACACCGTTAGGCCGTCTTCCGCTCACGCCCCAACATCGTGCAGCCCGCCTCCAGTGGTGTCGCGACAGGCGTGAATGGAGGGACGAATGGAGACGTGTCGTCTTCAGCGATGAGAGTCGCTTCTGCCTTGGTGCCAATGATGGTCGTATGCGTGTTTGGCGCCGTGCAGGTGAACGCCACAATCAGGACTGCATACGACCGAGGCACACAGGGCCAACACCCGGCATCATGGTGTGGGGAGCGATCTCCTACACTGGCCGTACACCACTGGTGATCGTCGAGGGGACACTGAATAGTGCACGGTACATCCAAACCGTCATCGAACCCATCGTTCTACCATTCCTAGACCGGCAAGGGAACTTGCTGTTCCAACAGGACAATGCACGTCCGCATGTATCCCGTGCCACCCAACGTGCTCTAGAAGGTGTAAGTCAACTACCCTGGTCAGCAAGATCTCCGGATCTGTCCCCCATTGAGCATGTTTG
This sequence comes from Schistocerca serialis cubense, assembly GCF_023864345.2. Lineage (NCBI taxonomy): Eukaryota > Metazoa > Arthropoda > Insecta > Orthoptera > Acrididae > Schistocerca > Schistocerca serialis. The sequence goes on along the minus strand of NC_064642.1, from coordinate 766,604,017 downwards.
GGACTGGATGAAGCGTCGTCTCACGCGGTCTGCACGTCCAGCACGAACGCTGGTCCAACTGAGGCGCCAGGTGGAAATGGCATGGCAAGCCGTTCCACAGGACTACATCCAGCATCTCTACGATCGTCTCCATGGGAGAATAGCAGCCTGCATTGCTGCGAAAGGTGGATATACACTGTACTAGTGCCGACATTGTGCATGCTCTGTTGCCTGTGTCTATGTGCCTGTGGTTCTGTCAGTGTGATCATGTGATGTATCTGACCCCAGGAATGTGTCAATAGTTTCCCCTTCCTGGGACAATGAAATCACGGTGTTCTTATTTCAATTTCCAGGAGTGTATAAACCTAAGTACTGTGAAAAGAGTGAAGGATAACAGAAATGAATGAACATGTAAAAATTGTATTTTCATATGTCATTATTCTGTAATAAAATAACTAAAGCAATATATTATTACTGTCTCATATTAGGAAACCTTGATCTCATTTCTACGAAATGCCTTGTTTGTGAAGATTTAATAACTACTCTGAAAGATTGTTTATTATTGCAAATACGATAATTGTATGATAAAATTAAATAACGCAAGATTATTACCATCATAAAAAATACAATTGCACTTACTTACAGGTCTTTCAAATGGGTTTACAAGAGTGTGTGTCATATTAGGCACCTTTCCTCTACTCTTTGATAGCGATATGCCCAATTAAATTGTAGCACATACCAACCAAGAAGCTGAGAACAGAATCTGAACTACTAAGATGGTAGATACCTCATGCTGCAGCAACTGACAAGGAGGAAATATGTGCCCTTATTGGAGCTTTGTACATCTCAGGAACACGAAAGGACTCCCAATTGTCCATCAGTGACGGACCCAGAATATTCAAATATATCATGTGTGGGTTAAGATTTAAGTTTCTACTCAACTGTACGAGATTCGATGACAAATCTGTTCGACATTTTCAGACAGTTAATTCAGCTATTAAAGCACAGCAGCGTCCATCAATACATTCACTGCCTGCTCCGCACGCGCGGAAGGCCAGTCTTCGGCCCTGCGCAGTGGGCGTATGAGCGCTACTTTTATCAGACATTTGAATGATTTCTGCGCATGCGTAGTTCCTGCTCCTGGTCGCTATACCTTAAATTTTGCTTAGTAAGCTTTTAATTCGAACATTGTTCTAAAATGAAATTTTTGTCTTTTAGTTATCCGAAAATCTCCCATGGTAGGGTCAGCCCATAGGTCGTAAACACAGTCTGCATGAGGTCGGCACAAGAGAAGCAGTTGTAATGGGCGGCATCAAACCGTCCAAAAGAAGGATGACACACAAATATACAATACTAAATAGCTAAAACGACAAGCCAGTCACCTAATTCCAGTTGCAGGTTGCATATCTAATGGATTCCAGGGGCAACAGAAATGGGAATTTTCAGTATTTTATATAGTTATTGACCACATTTAAAAATTGAAACTGCTGTCGTAATCTGCTCATTAAGAGGTATAGTCTTATTTATATCAAGGTTTAAAATTATGTGCTAAAGTTTGAAAAAAAGAGCAGGCCTATATGTGTTGAGGCAGCGTAACAATATTCCTCCAGTACTTAAGAATTAGAGCCAACGGTCTTGCCGCAGTGGCAGTAACGGTTCCCATTATTTCACTGAAGTTAAGCACTGTCGGGCTGGGCCAACACTTGCGTGGGTGACCGTCTGGATCAGTCGAGCGCTGTTGCCAAGTGGGGTGCAGTTAGCCTTTGTGAGGTCAACTGACGAGCTACATGATCGAGAAATAACGGCTCCTGTCACGAAAACTGACAACAGCTGGGACAGGGGAGTGCTGACCACTTGCTCCTCCTTATCTGCATCCAGTGACGCCTATCGGTTAAGGATGACATGGCGGTCGGTCGGTACCGATGGACCTTTCGAGGCCTTTTCGGACGGAATTCTTCTTCTGCTTGATAATGAGAGCTGTTAGGTGCTTCCAACAAACGTTACACAAAGTAACGAAAGGAAAAGAAGTTTATTTACTACTAACTCTATTCACGCCATATGTTACAGACCGTATCGAAATATTCCACTGGTCGTGGCCTAGAAAACTATTTTATTGTACAGAACATCGTTCAGAGGATAGGACGTCATAGGAGATATAGGAAAAAATGGCTTTTCTTAAAATGAAGCGGAAATTAACCAGATGATACTTATCCATGGTAGTCATGGCAGTTAAGATTCCTTATGGAGTAGGGGGTATTAGTAAATAAAGAAATGTACTGTGGAATATGGCTCATGACAACGTAGCGCGTTACCTACCACAAAGCGCCTTTTTCCTTTTTTTGTCGACGAACGTTCACTGCATGTACAGCCGGAATCATACAATACGTCGCAACAATCTCTGCGGTGACAAAGAAGTCGTGTACGGTTAGAGAATCACCATAGCGCTTCCCATTGCCTTCTGCACGCGCTTTACGAGCCCTCTCTCTCTCTCTCTCTCTCTCTCTCTCTTTGAGTGACAAAAGCCTTTCATCCAAACCGCTCAGAGCAGAATAGGCATTGTGTCTGCCTCATTGTCTTCACACTGCAGGGTTGGCAGCAGTGGAAAAGGCTACCGAAGGAGTCGTCCATGATGTAACGGGGGCTCTCAATGCTGCTTTGCTCTCCGTTCCTTTCTGGTTCATCTAGCCCGTTGGCCGGTGTTTTAGCAACTCTACCTTCCGAGTTTTTCAGATGTGTAGCTTTCTTTTCGCTTCTTTCTTTGATCCTATTTAAAGTCTATAGAGAGATAACCGTCATTGTGGACGAACATCTCTGAAGAATATAACAGAGATGAATGAACTTACAAATCAGTAACGCCGTTGATGCGGACTTTCGAATAGTACTCTTCAAGATCACATGTCTAGCGCCCTGTTTCTTGTTTACTTGTTTACTGCCCCTACGAGCATCTATTCAAATGAGTCATCTGTTCACTTCAGTGAGTCACTGCATTCAGAAAGGACAGAATACTGATTAGAAAAAAAAAAAGTATCCTGTTACGAGGAATTCTTGTACACAGAAAATCTGTGTATCACAAACGAGACTTTTTATGGTAACTTCATTTACAAACCTGAAAATCTGAGGTTTTTCGCTACGACTTTTCAATTTTTTCGAAGCCCCATTGAAAATTAAACATTTCAAGATAATATTATGCACGAGAAAATTATCTAGTGCTGCTGTACAATTTGAATGGGTCCGTAACGTTAACCATAAATGCGACATGGAAATGAGTGTATGAACATTTACCGTACAGTTAGAATTTGCTCCTCGAACGGTCTACTGGAAGTCGTCAGACTGACATCGCAGATGACTCTAATCGTAGTTCTCTGGACTAATAAAATCGTTCGTAAATGCGGAGACCCACTTCAGAATATCTCACAAGAAATAAAACATGAAAAATAAACAACATAAATCAGCTTTCACATATTGATATGTGACCGCGGAAATTACGCCTATAGTGAATACACACGCATTAAGTTTGTATAAAATATTGTGAGAGGTTCTTGTTTCGTCTATAGACATACATCCACACTCCGCAAGCCACGGTACAGTATGTGACGGAGGGTACACTGTACCACTACCAGTCATATCACTTCCTATTCCACTCGCAAATAGGGCGAGGGAAAAACGACTCTCTATATAGCTCTGTACAAGCCCTAAATTCTCTTATCTTTGTGGTACTTACGAGAAATGTACTCGTACGTTGGTGGCAACAGCATCGTTCTGAAGTCAACATCAAATGCCGATTCTCTAAATTTTCTCAATAGTATTCCTTGAAAAGTACGTCGCCTTCACTCCGGGGATATCCTTTTGAGTTCACGAAGAATCTATCTAAGACTTGCGTGCTGTTCTAATCTACCGTTAACAAATCTAGCAGCCCGCCTCTGAACTGCTTCCTTTAATCCGACGTGAGTTGGATCCCAAGTACTGAACCAGTACTCAAGAATGGGTCGTACTGTCCTATACGCAGTGTCCTTTATAAGTAAACCACACTTCCCCACAATTTTCCCAAAAAACCAAAGTACACTATTCGCCTTCACGACTACATTCCTTAAATGCTCGATTTGCAACGTTACGCCCTAGATATTTAATCGATGTGAGTGTCAAGCAGCACGCTAATAACGTCGTATTCGAGCATTACGGGTTTGGTTTTCCTACTCATCTGCTTCAATTGACGTTTCTCTACATTTAGAATCAGCTCCCGCTCATCACACCATCTAGAAATTTTGTCTAACTCATTCACTATCGTCCTACAGTCACTCAACGACGACATCTTCCCATGGATCCCTGCATCATCAGCAAGCAGTCGCAGGCTGCTGCTTCCCCTGTCCACTAGATCATTTATGTATACAGAGAATAGCAGCTGACCTATCACACTTCCCTTGGGCACTCCTCACGATACCCTTGTTTCTGGTGAACACTAGCCGTCGAGGACAACGTACTGATTTCTATTACTTCATAAGTCTTCGAGTGACTGACACATCTGGGAACCTATTCTGCATGCTAGTACCTTCGTTAACAGTATGCAGTGGTGCACGGTATCAAATGCCCTTCGGAAATCTAGGAATACGGAATCTGCCTGTTGCCTTTTATCCACAGTTATCAGGATTTTATGTGAGAAAACTGCCAGCTGATCTTCGCACGAGCGATTCTTTCTAAAGCCTTTCTCGTGAACGTTTGCGTCTCAAGGAAATTTACTGTTGTTACTGATCTATTTCTTGAGTCATCAACATCACATTACACATCTTTCGGAATGGCAAATACGTGATCTGCAAATAGATAAACTTTTTTATTACCAGTCGTCTTTAGTGGCTGATGATTCATATACAGGGTGTATCATAATTAATGGTGTAAACGTATATGCCGGCTGGAGTGGCCGAGCGGTTCTAGGCGCTACAGTCTGGAGCCGAGCGACCGCTACGGTCGCAGGTTCGAATCCTGCCTCGGTCGTGGATGTGTGTGATGTCCTTAAGTTAGTTAGGGTTAAGTAGTTCTAAGTTCTAGGGGACTGATGACCTAAGAAGTTAAGTCCCATAGTGCTCAGACCCATTTGAGCCATAAATGCACACAGTTGAAAGTACACGATACTAGAAGTAAAAAAGTCACAGTAAACATAGTCGAATTGCTTAAGAGCTACGACCAGTTTTTCATCTTCGATACTCTGAAGCAAATCTCTTCTGCTGCAAGCTCTTTGCTTTCCACATTTTGGGAAGTAGTAATATGGGCTAGAACAAGAAAAAATGTCCGGTAAACTTTTGCTCTAAAATGCATACCTTAAAAGTTATGAGCAGTTGTTCATTAGAAGAGCTGTGTTTCCAAGTAGCGAAAATGAGCACGTGCTCATAGCTCTTAAGGTGCGCATTTTAGGGCACATGTTTACTGGACATTTTTTCTTGTTTTGGTCCCCTGGCCATAACGGACCAACACAGATTGATATATCCATCTATACCCGTTACACGCTGTATTTTGTTAGGTTTAATTCCTCCAACCATGAAGGAAAATGCGAATTAAAATATTTAGGCAGGATTTACGAAAGAGACGGTAAATTTACAGGAAAAAAATGTTACTTTATTTTTGAACATAGACTTCGTCAACGGCTGAACAGTTCATCAAATAAGTTTTAATTTTTTTGAATTTCGTAGAAAAAATTTCTTTTGTTGAATTCTGCAAGTTATTTTTCACGTATATATGTATATATATATATATATATATATATATATATATATATATATATATATATATATATATATATATATATATAGCAATCACTGTGGGAATTTTCGTTGTAAGCGGAATCAGTTCTTTTCAGAAGTGAATCACTTTTTCATCGCCACTACTGCAGTGCAATGTGTTGTAAAACTACTTTTAGTTTACCAGCCACTACTCAGCCAACTCTTGCTTACAATGAAGCATTGATGAAACGTAGTCCAGTAACTGTCCTGCTTTGTCAAATTAGTCGAAGTAATCCATAAGAAATACACATTTGAGTACGCAATAATCAACCGCCTCAGTTCTTCAGCCTCCGAAATAGTCTTTTACATCTTCTATCCTCCCAAACAGTATTTTGTTTGTTGTTTTAATATTGCCTGGAAAACGTTTCACCGACGGACGTGAATATGTATTCAAGAGACAGAATTCAGATTTTTGATTAATTTCTCTGCGCGGCAGTGTAGTTTACATGTCCACTGAAACAAATGTCAAATTCAGGTCAGGTTGCCATTCAAACTATCCAATCCGAACTGGCCAGCTGTCCAACCTGTCGGATCAAATTACTCACTAACAACGAGAAATTGTTTTCTCATTTTTCTTTGGTAGCTGTCATACTGAGCTTGCCAGGTGACTAACAACTAACCACTGTGCGTTTCATCCGTGTAAAACTCAAAGGAATTTTGTAATAAAAAACAGTCCAGGTCGCAAAAAGATGATTTATTCCAATAACCGGTTTCGGTCTGTACGACCAGCTTTAGAACAAATGGTCCAGATGATGTGAGAAGGAGGTTCATGGAGCTCCTGTCTAGTGCCGACTGCTACTTGTCGCCAACTGCAGTTAAACAACCATAGATGGCCTGAACTCCAGCAGACTGTATGAGAAGGTCTCAATAGCAGCGGCGCGTCCCTCATGACTTCCTTCAGTAAGCTCTAGACGTTGCGAAGATGCTCATACTACATATACAAAATATTGGAGTTTTTAAAGGGGATATAAATACATTTGCATGTGACAAAAATGTCTTATGTGCACAATTTCCTCGCCAAAGGCGCAATGAAAGTTTTTACACTAGTGATATTCAGAGATGGTTTACAAATTGCCGGGTAATGTATATTGTGTTCGAGATGTTGCTGAACTCCTATGCATTTCTTTTTGTGGGTGAAGATGACGCGTCAGGCGTATTAGACACACAGACACTGTAGAAGAGCTAGCTACCGGTTTGGCTGAAGCTGCTGCCATTATTCGTGAAGCACTTGATTGTTCCAAGCGTGTTACATAATCATTAATCCACAGATACCAGTTGTGCGTTAACGTAAACCGACGACATTCTCAGCGACATTTCTAAAATAATATTCATTACCTGAAATCCAGCGATCATGCCCGTTCGGACGTCTGATAAACCGCTCCCTTTCCGCATTACGAGAACGACCACACTGTTTACCGCCCCCCCCCCCACTCCTGACACGATTTAGATACCCTCCATCGCTAGTGCTGCCACCTGCAGTCTGTGAGTGGTTATGGCACACTGACGGCGGACGTAGGCGGTGGTCACATTAATGTGTCTGGACCTTCTACTAAACCTAAATTACATTCAACACATTGCAGTCACAACGGATTTTACTTTCACTGCAGGTTAAATTAATAAATTAAGAGGAAAACTGTTCTAGGAAATCATATTACCAGTAAATTAATTCGAGTTGCATCTTATGTTTCATATATTCATGAATCGCACTTTATAATTGATGTTTTACGTTGGGATAAATGTATTTTATTTTTTGTTAGATGTTTTCGTTAAATAGCTGAATAAATTGTAATTAGGAATAATTTAATAAAGCAGAGTAGAAAAGATTAAGTCAAAGAGATGTTCATTGGGCGGACATTGTCGTAATGTAACGTCATTGCGTTGTTCGGTTGTTGAAACAAGTCGTTTGTGTTCCGTTCCGCTGTTCGGTCGTGCGCGTATCTGAAGGGAATTAATTCGGGGACTATAATAAACTTTCACATAATAGCTACGATTCGATGTTCCGACAAAAGGGGTTAATGTCAGTGTTAATTTGAATTGTGGGCGACAGGATTAGTTTTGACAGATACGTGAAAACGGACGTAACGAAAGTTGTCCGCATATCATCCTTGAACGTGCCTTTTTATTTAGTTAACGATTGCGGGCTCATTACAAGCTATTATCTCAGGATTAGGATCAATCCCTCTTTCCTCCTAGATAGTGATCATTCATTAACATTTACGTCAAAAGAAAAAGGATTATTAATAAAAGTGATGTTAAATGACAATTACGTGTTATTCCGTTAGTGTGGAACCGACCCAATATCTCTGAAATGATTTTGATATATAATTTGTGTTAAATACTGAACTGAGATAGGAAGTAAATTGAAATTAGTGAATATTTGATACTGAGACTATAGATTCAGAAGCGCTTAAGGTTTCTCTTCTCTAAAATGGGAAAATGGGTACGAAATTTAACTCAGTAGTCGACATTATGTATTGCAAAGACATTAGCATTTCATACTTATTTGGACGACGCGCTGTTAAACAAAGGAACGTTGAGCCTCTGTACGAGTAATAAAATTAAATCTAAAAACATAATTAATAACGGCGAATTCCGCTTTAACAAACTGTATTGCGTGTCGTCATCGGGCAATAACTGCTCAACCCTGGAGGCTTGTGTGGTGAAATTAGAAGTCGGACATAAAAACAAACTTAAAAATCCATTCAAGTTACAGTGGAGACGGCACAACAAGACGCGGGCAGTTATAACTTGTATCAAGAAAACGACTTATATCCAGTTTCTGGTAACAGTAACGAACGCGCAGTCGTGTGAATGATACCGCGTTTCTTTCTTCATATAAGGAAGGCAAGGAAATTATAAATTATGGCGTACGCAGTTACAGAGTGTGGACTCCGAGTTTAGCCAAAGTTCGCTTCGGGAGATTCCCGATGCAGGACGGCCTCTATGCCTCTCCGCTTTTAATGCGTTAAATAATGTGGCGGGCGGTTTACTGAAGCGGCGACCGCAGCGGCAGATCGTCGATCTTCGTGACGAATCACAGTCCTGCCTCGGCGCAGGGCCTACGGGCTCCGGTCATGCCCCTGCGGAAGACAAATCAACGCTCCTGCACCGATTCGGGATCACGGCAGCTTGTGGACAATGGATGTTGTCCGCGCGACCATCAATTACGGCTCGCAATTGCTTCTCGTGTTTGGTGAACGCACAGAGATCACCTGGATGTATCGACGAAGTCCTGTAATACCAGTATTTCGTTTCCGGATAAGCGTGTCTACCGACGTGACACTGGATCTCTAGGAATTCATTTAAGTGGACGTATTTAGGAGAAAAAAAAAGATTACTTCGCTTTTGGCATTCTTGATTTCGTTGTACCATACCGATAAACGAAGCAGCATGCAGGAATACACGTGTAGCGATGACATGCTACAGCTTATTGGTATTCTTTTTGCTTTATTTTATTTTATTAGCCAAAGTTCTCTCACTTTACATCCGTCAAGAAATTGCATTCACAGAGTACACAAAATATTCATGCATATACGCAGCATGGGGCATCTATACACAAAATAATTTAGTTTCTGTTAACTAAAATTGTAATATAAGTTCGTAGGCTTCGACTGCCGGTGTAATTGTGTACAAAATAGTTTTAGGAATTGAACCGTGTCGTTGTGAACTAGTTGTAGTAGTTAGTATGACGTCGCCCAATACCTAAACTTGTATCGTCCTAAAATTATAATAATGCATCACGTTAATTAATTTATTACTCATTCCAAAAAACGAGTAATTTTAACAAGCTGCTGTATTGAAGGAATCTTGAAAACTACGTATTACGATTATTAATGTACATTGGTTCTTGCTCCCGTGACACTCTTTATTTTGTATACCTTTACTGTGAATCTTTTTCCACATCCAGAGATACACACTGAGGTGACAATAGTCATACGATACCTCCTAATATCGGACCTGCATTTGCCCGGCGTAGTGAAGCAGCTCGACGTGCCATAGATTCAAAAATATGCCGGACGTTCTCTGCAAAATACTGAGCCATAATGTATATATGTTGTTGTTATTGTGGTCATCAGTCCAGAGACTGGTTTGATGCAACTCTCCATGCTACTCTATCCTGTGCAAGCTTCTTCATCTCCCAGTATCTACTGCAATCTACATCCTTCTGAATCTGCTTAGTGTATTCATCTCTTGGTCTCCCTCTACGATTTTTACCCTCCACGCTGCCCTCCAATACTAAATTGGTGATCCCCTGATGCCTCAGAACATGTCCTACCAACCGATCCTTTCCTCTAGTCAAGCTGTGACACAGATTTCTCTTCTCCCCAATTCTATTCAATACCTCCTCATTAGTTATGTGATCTACCCATCTAATCTTCAGCATTCTTCTGTAGCACCACATTTCGAAAGCTTCTATTCTCTTCTTAACCAAACTATTTTATCGTCCATGTTTCTCTTCCATACACTGCTGCACTCCAACCAAATACTTTCAGAAACGACTTCCTGACACTTAAATCTACACTCGACGTTAACAAATTTCTCTTCTTCAGAAACCTTTCCTTGCCCCCCCCCCCCCCCTCCCCAGTCTACATTTTATATCCTCTCTACTTCCACCATCATCAGTTATTTTGCTCCTAATGCATATGTAGCCGTCCATAATTTCGAAAGCGTTTTGGTGCAGGATTTTGTGCACGACGTGATCCCTCGATTACGTCCCTAAAATGTTCTATGTGATTAATGGCAGGTGATCTGGATGGCAAAAAATTTCTCTCGAATTGTCCAGAATAGTCGTTAAACAAATCGCCAACAAGTGTGGTCCGCTAATATAACGTCGTTGTTTGGGAACGTGAAGTCCATGAATGTCTGCAGATGGTCTCCAAGCAGCCGAACAGAACCATTTACAGTCAGTGATCGGTTCAGTTGGACCAGAGCACGCACTCCATTCCATGTAAACAAAGTCCACTCAATTATGGAACCACCACAGTCTTGCACAGTGACTTGTTGACTACTTGAGTCCATGGCTTCGTGGGGCCTGCGCTACACTCTAACCCTACCACCAGCTCTTACCAACTGAAATCTGGACTCGTCTGACCATGCCATAGTTTTTCACCCGCCTGCGGTCCAACTGTTGTGTTTACGAACCCAGGAGAGGTGCTGCAGGCGATGTGCTGTTAACAAAGGCACTCGCGTCGGTCGTTTGCTGCCATAGCCCACTAACGCCAAATTTCGTCGCACTATTCTAACGAATACGTTCGTCGTACGTCCCACATTGATTTCTGTGTTTATTTCACGCTATGTTGCTAGTCTGTTAGCAGTCGTCAGCGGCTGTAAGCAAATGCCGCTGTTCTCTGTCTTCGTGTGAAGGCCGTCGGCCTCTGCATTGTCCGTGGTGAGAGGTAATGCCTGAAATTTGGTATTCTTGCAGACTTTTGACACTAAGGATTTCGAAATATTGAATTATCTAACGATTTCCGAAATGGAATACCGTATACGTCTTGTTCCAACCACCTGCCCGGGTTTAACCCTAGGACTCATTCTGGGGTCATAGGTGACCCCAGTCATTTTTACTATGGATAAAATAATATTTCTATTTCTTGTAAAAATCCAGAATTTTATGACTTTTACCACACAGTATTGTAGTTCTCTCACAAAAATTTTTAGAGCGCTTGACGCAACATTCAAATCAATAATTAACAAAAACTACTGTTGGGGTCAATTATGACCCCTGATAGATTATATGTAACATTCATAGAATGTATAGATTATCAACTATCAATCTCTTTCTTAGGTATTTTGAGTTGGTAACACTGAATTCAGGTGTTATTCAGGTGTTACTCAGAACTAACCTCAAACTGCAAGTTCGTTTGTACGTTTGTTGTACGTTTGTTGTTGCAGTGTAATTTCAGTATGGATGGAATACGTTTTGCTCCTGGCTATAGTGTAGAACAAGCTATGGAAGACTTATTTCGTAGCAGTAGTGATTCAGAAGGTAGCGACGCCAAAGATGATGGAACAGAGACACAGGTAGACCAAAGTGATGAAATTTGTTTACATGAATTAGAAGAAAATGATATTCCTGCTGTGAAATGTGTCTAAATAATAAATAAAATGTAAACAAACAGTATTAAACGACAGTACGTTGTTCTCTGAATGATTAGTACACACAGTCAATTATATATTGATTGGGGTCATGTATGACCCCAGATGGAGTACTAGGGAAATTTTAGCAGAGTGAGTCCTAAGGTTAAAGTATTAACTCCCGAGTCTGGAACCGCGCGACCGCTACGGTCGCAGGTTCGAATCCTGCCTCGGACATGGATGTGTGTGATGTCCTCAGGTTAGTTAGGTCTAAGTAGTTCTAAGTTCTAGGGGACTGATGACCTCAGATGTTAAGTCCCATAGTGCTCAGAACCATTTGAACCATATTAATTCCCGTCGCCCGTCCATAATCACGTCGGCAACATTTTCACAGGAATCAGCTGAGTACAAATGACAGATCCGCCAACGCACTGCCCTTTTATATCTTGTGTACGGAATACTACCGCCATCTGTATATCGCTTTACTATGACTTTTGTCAGCTCAGTCTATGCGTGTAAGTCTGTCCTACCTCATAATATATGTAGATGACGGCTGATACTGTAGTCTCTGTCTCCGCCGATTTTGCTACGAATGAACGGCCTGGTGTCTCTCTTAATTATACTCGAAAAGCACAAAAATCATTAGTGACGCTCTTGGTCGACAAATTGGCTTGAAAAAAATAGGTTTGCTGTAAAGTAGGATAAATCGAAAGAACTAATGCTTAATCCTGTTGACGTGATCCTTTTTTCCAGTTTCACCGAGCTACAAGCAAATCCTGAAGCATTTTAAAGGGTATGTTCTTGAATCCAGCTCGAGTAACGACGACATGACTAATATGTTAATACGTTCAGTTGCTAGCAGTCGCTTTGTTATTTCCGTTGTGATGCTATTCTTCAGATTATTACCAGCAGCCTATTAGTAGCATGCCAGATATTTTGGTATTCAGTATTGTACTTATAGGTATTATTCTGCTCTTGCAACTTACTTTTCTAAGCAAGTTTCAGGAGTAGTCACTAAAATAATACAGACCCAGCATATCACAAACATCTGCAATATCTACGGCTGTCTTTATATCTACGGTATGTCTTTACTCATCCCTTCGTTTCGGCTTTTGCCATTATTAGACCAAAATTTAGTCGGTGGTTGCAAAAGAAGGTTGTGTCAGTATCAGTAACAGATTGGTTTTATTGATACTGACACTGAACCTTGTTTTGCAAGCACCGACAAAAATCTGGTCTGATGACGGCAATAGCCGAAACGACATTATAAATAAGGACGTGTGTTAGAAGAATTAGACGATTTTATTCACAGTATGCACAATTATGGCGGACTGATTCCTGAAACAGTGCTGGTGATGTTTTGACTATGACATCGATACTGCGATGTTTCACAGACTTCGGTATCGACCAATATTTTGTAAATTTCTGTAAACACCACTCATCTGTCCTCACGACTGACTGTAAAAACGAAATCTATTCTCACGTACGCTACGGAACGATCTCGATACCACAAAGGTAGGGGTGCGATGGTACATAAGGGCTACCGCACAGGAACAATTCTCTTCGTGTAGTTAATTAGTCCAAATCGTTCTAATCTATTCTAGTCTTGGTGGCTACGAGCTAATTTCTCAGATTCGTCTTGTTTCTTCTTCTCGTGCTACGAAAGACTGACGCTCATTAAAATCTGCAAAGTGCTCTGCAACTTTTAGGACGTGGATGTGAGCCAAAGACGATTCACATACTTGGTCAAGCCACGATCACGACAACCGCCTCCAGGATCCTCTGACGGTGGAGTTCTCCACTGTGTGGGCCCGAGAAGACATCTCAGGTGAAGCGGTTAGACCTGAAAAATTCACCTGTAGAGGTCCTGACACTCGTCGCTGTCCGCTAAGGAGATAGCCGTCGCTTCTGAGAGCATTTGGTCCTTCATCTGCTGCTCCGGTGTGGCTCCCAGAGTTCTGTAAGCACACCCCGCCATCCGCCAATCACCGTCGACCTACCAGGGAGCTACTTAACGCCACAGGTGGTGGTGGCTTCAGTGCTCACTTGTGAATGATGTGTCAAACATCGATGTCTGTCCAAGTCAAGCCCGTTTAAATCAAGGGAGCAGTGGTCATCAAATACAAGGGTCGTTAAATGCGTAATGCACCACACTTTTTTTCTCGGGCAGTTTCGGTTTAAAACATGTGGAATTTGTTGCAGGACATGTACGCGCCGAACCATCTTCAGTCCGAAAAAAGAGCATCACCTGTTTGTATCGCTTCAACTTACTATCGATTTTCATCTGTTAGAAGAATGTAGAGATTCAGTTGTTTATATAGTTTTCTTTAATTTTTGTGTTAAATATTTTAGATATGTGACACTTGATGGTCGAGAAAATCTGTGTCCTGTCAAGTCAGCGAGTGTGCAACGCCCAGTCGATTGCTGAATCGCGGCGTGCGGCAAAGGTATCGACTACGATGCAGCTGGCCACTACGGATATTTGCCGGCGACTGCAAAGAAGAAATACTTACTGTTAAAGACAGAATTAGCGTGATATGTTTGTTCGCAGAGAATGGTTCTCGGCTTGTCCTTTGATAATTTCAGGAGTAATACCCGAGTATCGTTCGAGTGATCCTCGAGAGAGATTATCTCAAGAGTGTGATGAGATCGGCTCACACGTACGATACTTGAACTAGTCTGCAACGCAGATCGAACTTAAATGTGTTTCCCTAAATCGTTTCAGGCAAATGCCGGGATGGTTCCTTTGAAAGGGCACGGCCGATTTCCTTCCCAATCCTTCCCTAACCCGAGCTTGCGCTCCGTCTCTAATGACCTCGTTGTCGACGGGACGTTAAACACTACCCACCACCACCACTTAAATGTGTTCAAAGCAGTTCTAAGTCGTATAGAAAGGTATTTTGAGAAGATTATCGGCTTACGTAGGAAATGATTATTCTGTCGATTTTTAGTAGACTGTAGACTCCAGGTACAGGAAAAGCTCCGATTTCTTGAAGCGTGAGGTTAGTTTCTCCTAGATGTGATTAATGGCGCGGTGTGCTGCTTAATAGACACGCGATGGTAAGCGAACCGTGTTTGAATATTTTTGTGTATTTCAATAATTTTGTGCGTGTGTGTGTGTGGGGGGGGGGGGGTGCATGTGAAGAGACGTGCGTGTTCACGCGAAGTCGTTTAGTTGTTTTTCCGTTGAGGATTTAAGCACGCACTAAGGGATAGTAGCGTTGCATTGTATTATTGTGGTTGTATAGGTGTACGCAAGCACTAAGGAATAGTGACTTAGCGGTATTTGGGTTAGGTATTGTGTGACTTCAGCGTGAGCGTCTCAATATAGTAAATTCCAGAAATCTCGTCGGATGCACTGAATTTGTAGTCTATATTAAAGAGAAAGGGCGTCATGAGCAATAGTTATTTATTTGGAAACAATTGAAAGTTTATTGAGAATGCGATAGCTTTTCCATTTGGCCTTGAACGACAAAATAAAGAACCATTTAAAGGAGAACACGCTAATTCTCTCTGAAAGAGAGCATCGACTGCTGTGTTTTGAATTTTATATATTAGTGAGTCCCTGAAGTCAATGCCTGAAGTGGTTAAACTTTGATTATTTTAGTTCATATAGCTCAAAAGTGGCGGTGACACTCATGTTTTTTGTTTCACTTTATTCTATTACATTTCCGCCTCGTGGGATTTTGAATAGATAACCTGCACTGGAGAAATATAAAGCGCTGACTTGTAGCTGTAGATTTAATTACAGGAAATAAAAAAAAAGTTTTAAACTGGAAAAGTCAGTACCCAACTTGTCTTTCATCCCCAAACTATTTCAGAAAGAAAAACATAATAAAAGGTTTATTTGGAAGCAGACTAATATTTGGAATGTGTCTTTTCGGAACAAAGTAAATCCGAAGGCCAGTGAAGTAAGAGACTGGAATACTGGTAAAAAGCAATGCTCAAAGAAATTAAAGAAAAATAATAGTATTTTTCAGTGAACAAAAGATTTTATTTTACAGTTTCGTCTTGATCACATAAATTTTTACATTTGACTATGACCGGTTCCGGCTACTGCCATCTTCAGATGTATGTAGTATCAACGTCAAAATAAACATGTAGGTACATGTAGGTACATAGTAAGTGCTTACTGTGTACCTACATGTTTAGTTTGACGATGATACTACATCAGAATATTTTATGATCTGAAGATCGCAGTAGCCGAAACCGGTCGTAGTGAAATGTAAAAATTTATGTGATCAAGACGGACCTGTAAAATAAAGTGCCAAAATTTGATCACAGACTCATTTTCAGACTTTATGTCTTCAACTGAAAAGAAAGATAATTAATCTTTTGACAGGGAAAGCTAGTCTGCGTGTTATGGAAAAGGAAATAATTATAAACGTAAAGTTAGTTCACTTAATTCTGCAAAATTGAGATTAACGACATAGTTTATTATCATAAAATTTCAATAGAGTCAAAGATATTGTTGTAGCAAGGCGCTACTTATAGACGTTATCGTTGATTGACAACGAGACATAAACAGTATAAAATTATATCTTTGCCTTGTGAACGTATTCTTCAGTATAGGTTGCTGTTATTGGTAGAGTAAATGCATCATTCCTACTCGCCGTAGACTCTCGCATTTAATATTTTTCTGGTGATTGATACTAGCTTTGATGGTAGTTTATCTCTCAAACCTAGTCAACCCTGATAATCAGATGCGTTGTAATTAATATCCAGATAGCTATCACTGATCCTATTATACCAAACATTCTAACTTTTGACCTGACGACGACAATCGTGTAAACGAAGTGATGAATCAAGGCATCTGTTATACGATCTAGACGGTTTTATTCGCAATATTCACAAACTTCTTGGCAGACTAACACTGTGTGCCGGACCGAGTTTTAATCTGCCAGGAAGTTTAATATCGGCGCACACTCCGCTGCAGAGTGAAAATCTCATTCTTATTCACAATGACACGATGATCGCGGACTGATTCAGGAAAAAATTTATGGTAAGTTCCTAGGGGACCAAAGTACCGAGGTCATCGGTCCCTAGGCTTACACGCTACGTAATCTATCTTCGCTAAGGACAACATATACACACACACACCCATGACTGCAGGAGGAGTCGTACCTCAGACGGGGGAAGCTCCGCGAACCGTGGCAAGACGCCTGAGACCATGCGGCTACCCCGAGCGGCGGATGATTCAGGAAATGTATTTTTTTTTCATTAATAAGTAACATCGTTTAATCGAAGACGATATTTTGTCTTTAACATCGATATTACCGTGTTTCACAAATATCAGTATCTTTATTGAAATACCAATGTTTAAACATCAAACGTCAACAGTTTGTAAATATCTATGATTATCGCACATCGCTCCACATGACAGACTGGAAAACAAAACCCGTAAGGCAGACGCTACCAAACGCTTTCGCTACCACAGAGGTACGAATGAGACGGTAAACGAAGGTGACGAAAGATTTCACTCTGGAGCACTTCTGTTCATATACCTAATTTTCCAAATTCGTTTTATTCTTCTAGCCTTTGCGGCTAAGAGCACATTTCTCACATTCGTCTGGTGTCTGCTTCTCATGCTACGAAGGGCTGACGCTCATTAAAATCTGCAGATAACGCAGATAACGGATGTGAGGCAAAGAAGATTCACGCAGCTGATTAAGCCAGGAAAACGGTCTCCACAACCCTCCGGCGGTGGAATCCTCCACTGTGCTGGCTCGAGACAAGATCTGAGGTGATGCGATTAGTGCCCGCTAACGTTTACCTGACACCCATCTCCCACAAATAACGAGACACTCGGCTCGTCTGTCAGCATTAAGCCCTTTACTTGCCGCTCTGCTGTGGTTGTAAGCACGCTCCGCCAGTCGCCGCCGACCTGCCGGGGAGCTACTTAATGCCGAAATATTGGCTCACGCGTCTATTATAAGCACATCATACACGTTCGTCCAAGGGAAACACGCTTAAATTAACAGAGCTCTGCTCCTCAAATCTCTTGGGCTTCATTATCGATGGGAATCGTCATCACAGTACGGGTAAGTTGGTAAATGAGGTGGTTGTGTTATCATAGCTGTCAGTTTGCTTTGGAATCCATTCCTTTCTAGCTTGATTTGCTCTCCCTCACGCTCAAAAGTATGTTTGGAATCTGCTATTTCACGTTAAATTGCAAACGCTTTCTATAATGAATTCACACTAGCTCCTGGAAAATACAGGGGTCACTGCTGCACTTTCCTGTGATCAGTTACATTGTCATTTCAGTCCTATTAACCTAAAGCATCTTGCTCGAGCTTACCATTGAAGTTTCAACCTGAAATTCATCCTTGCTGAGTTTGAATTACGCATTGTGTTTGTCACTTGTTTGGTCTGGGTGTCGACGTGTGCGCCAGCTGCAAAACGCGGGAGCTATGCGTATATGCTAGCGTGAGAAAGCGGCGATCTTTTGAGAGATGCTAAAAACTTTGAGCCCAAGTCAGCAAATCGGAACGTGAGGCGGTACTTTCCACACGTTCCGGCCACGTGGATTGGAGCAGACAATGCTGCTCTTCTTCTTGGATGATCTTCGCTCGGTGGTGAAGATGTGCTGACTCTTCACATCGTATATCAAGCAGTAATTCAGTCCCCTGTCTAGTGTCCAAGATGGAAGCTTTTGACCAGCACACGTTGATGTAATGCTGTGATAATCCGCACGCATTGCACTATTTCATTTCGAATGAACCTTACAGGATTATCGAGGTTTGGTAAAATCCTCACTCTCTCGGGCTACTCTCCATGTGATAACTTAGTGTGCTAAATGTTGGTTTCTGTTCAGTTAAGCCCTTTCTCTGCAGGATGATTGCGTGATGATATTACAAATTGTCAGAGATTTTGGAAAAGGGTAACTGTATCAGTTTGAGGTAAGTGATCCTGGTCCGGAAACAACCCAATCGGAAGTTATAGGCAAAAATCTTTCCAATACCTCTGACAGCGAAATAGATGTTTTCGTATTGTTGCTTAGGATTGTAAGGTAGGCAACGCTGGGAGGTGGTAGTACGAGCCAAAACAAGAAAAAAAAAGTTCAGTAAACATGGGCTCTAAAATGCATAGCTTTAGAGCTGTGAGCGTTTGGTAAGTAGATGATACGTGTTTCACGATATCTAAGATGAACGAGTCCTTATAGCTCTTAAGGTACGCATTTTAAAGTCCATGGTTTCTGGACTTTCTTTCTTGTTTGTCGTTGCATCAACTGTACCGGTATATGTGATCCACTGTCAGAGATATCAGAACGATTTCCGCTTAAAACTGTCGACTTCGTCGTTTCCGGCCCAGGGTCCCTTACCTCAGATTGATATATTTACCCTTCTCCAACATTCCTGGAAGTTTTTTATCATCATCATGGAATCACCCTGTATAGCAAGTGTGATCCGAAATCCGTTTCAGTAGCAGGCATCCTAAACTTACAGTCAGCTTATGTAACTTTAAGTGATGTGTTTATTCCATATGGAATAGCGTTTTCGTAATGTGGTTTCGAGATACAGTATAGAAAGCAATTGAAGTCAATCTGTTTCAGTGTGTGAGAGCAGCCTCCAGATTTGAACTTTTTAATCGATTCCTTGTTCAGTTATAGTATCTACAAATTTAATTCACCTACAGACAATCATTAACCTACTTCGCCTTTTCGTCTGAACCACAAACATGGCGCGTGTTGCAACATCCATATTAGAATTTTGATAGAAATCGCTCATCGAGCTCATGAAATCCATCGAGTCTGGTACATGTGGGACGCATTAAACTAGCCTGTTCGCTTTGAACTGATGTTTTGTATGTGATTTTCAGATCGTCTGGTAAGTCTGGCGCTGATGCAGTTTCTTCGAGGTCTTCAGGCTGCGGAGACGAACGATTAACTTTTGTTAATGTTGTTCCACTGGCAGAAATTTTCAGGTTAAGCACTAATGGACAACTGATATTAAGGCACACTTCTTTCGGATTTTACAGAATTCATTTATGTGCTATTCGTTACGTTTTGAGATAGGAAAATTAGGTGCTCATAGTTTAAAATTTACGTTTAGTCTTCAGAAAGGTATCAATACTAACTGAGTTTTCCACCTATTTTTGCGCTTCTCCATAAGCTTTCTATGCCTGTCACTATTGAATCCAGATCACTTTATCCTCGAAAGACTTGCACCAGGCGAACGGTCTATCCGACGGGAAGCCTTAGCCACACGGTATTATTATAAACATCTGAGAGACCTTTCAAGAGCTGAAGTGGTTCACATCAGGGGTGTACCTAAAGCATCACGCAGTAGGAGCATCGTTGGCATGTTGTTACTTGTCACTGGTCAGCCTGGGATTTTATCCTATAAATCAGATTTTTTGGTATTGACTAAGGTGCTATTCCCACGCTAAAACCGGACAATGTTCCCTCCAAAAGAATTCCAGCATCATGCTTAGTCCTGTCATTAGCACTTTGCTCTTCCAGAGTGAAAGACATAAATATATGATTATTTCAATTAACGTCATAATTACAAGTACGAACATGAAAAATAAAATACTTCATACCAATTCATTTTCGAACACAGGGTGGGGTGGGATATACGGTGTTGTTTATAAGTACCTCCGGGGTATCAGAAGATAACTGTGGTAAAACAACAAGACACACAGCAAACAGTGCATAGAGATTCTCTCCAACTTTATGACTCACATTACAGGTGCTTGATGTGGGCACCGAAATTGATGCAGCAAACGTCAATTCATGAGAGCACTTCTTTAACACCAATTCTCCAGAAAGATGCGACGGCAGCCCGCTTTGCTTATCTGTTGATTGGGTTGCCTATCCGTAAGTGTTAACTACTTCGATGCAGAGCGGTTTGGAGGAGACGGTTAACAATGAAACTTGAAGACAGAACAGCCTACAGTTGCAAGCAATAATTCTAAGAATTCAGCAAACCATTAGTTGTCATCCCTCTATCAATCGGACATTGACACACAGAATTAACGTGAAGCAAGATTCCCACAGGTTCTCTAATAACCTATCGTGTGCAACAAGTCCGAATGGTAGCGAAAGGGTTAATTTTCCGATACCTTTCCCAGGATCGTGCAAAACTCGTATCCCATAGGATTGCACAGTGTCTCAGTGCAGTGAGAGAACAAACCAGTATAAAAGATATCAGGCGTTACGTTTAGCAGATGCGATTAGTGTTACCGTTACAGAAAAAGGAACACTTTGACGAAAGGGCGGTAGTATGTAGCAAAACAGAGAATCAGGAGTTGCCGATTCTAAAATGAGACGGACACTTTACGTTCGATTTGATGATACTTTGTACTTTAAGTGCGTGTTTATGGTTTAACGCAGGCAGCCAGATGATGGGAGCTTGACTCTTGAAACTCGTAGCTGTGGATAACATTCTTCAGAATTGTGTATTGTATGCTGAATAACACTTGAAAAATAATCACGGAGGTCCTTTTAAGTGATTCGTCGCGGTTCTAACTACTGCCTTGGAAATAACAGACACTTCTTAGTATGGGCTTGTCTGCGCGGGGTGCTGTAGTGCTCCTAAATCCCTGGGCTTATCTTGAGGGTAAAGTGCACGGCGCACCCCTGACAGCTTCGCTCACCTCTCCTCCTATCTTGCCACTAATCAAGAGATACTGCGTCCCTAGCGCACCCGCTGCCTCTAGTGCACAGTACCAACCCTCTTCCCTCCCCCCTCCCTACTCTGTCCTATAAAAACCTTTGATCAGAGTGGGAGGCACCTGTGAGGTACCCACATCCCACGCCTTCATTTCAGGGCACCAAACGAGACCTACGGGACAGCTAACGTCGCTACTCTATTTCGTGTATCTGATTCTATGAACGTTTATTACCCTTGTTTAAAGGTTTCGCTTTCAAGCGACTTACATTGGTTAAAAATTGAAATCATTCAATCACATGAATCGTTAATAAATGCATGTGATTTTAAACAAATTGAAAAATGTCATATTACTGCCTTGAGCTGCTAGTAAAACACTTTATTGACACTACCAGTTTGAGTCATCTGATCATCGTCACGTTCATAAAAGTATTCACAGCATCATGCTAGGTGACATATAAAATCCTTACCGTCAGGTGATAAAACCATGTATTATTCATTGTTATCATAAACTACCACAAAATACACCGTCACTCTATAAAAACTGTGCTACATAGTGTAGTCATTCTTGTTATATTTGTAGTCGGAGTGAATGCGTACACTAGCTAGCACGGTATTTATAGGCTGACGATGTATTCTATTACGATATAACAGTGTAGTCATGGTTTTATCATCAGGCGATATGGATTTTCTGTTTTACCTAACATGATGCTCTCAATGATTTTATGAACTTGATGGTGGTCAGATGACTGATAGTGGTTGTGCAAATAAACAATGATGTTTTTCAAATGTACAGTCGTGGACAAAACGAGCGAGACCCCTCGCCTTTCCGTTAAGCTGACCGGCACAGCTTTAAAGTCTGCTACACACCATAACAGGCAAGGCGACGAAGGGCTACCAACACACTATGCACAGGCGTGAAATTGAAAAAATATCAGAAATTTGTCAGACTGTTTTCAGTCATGTGTAAGACTACATTAAGGATGATTAGTGTGTTAAGCACGTAAATATAAGATATAAATGAAAAAAGAAACTCTAATTATTATGAATTCTACTAATAAAAATGAATTTCAGCTTATCGAGAGAACACAACTGTTTTAGTTAGTTTTAGTACCCCAGATCGTTACGAATTAGCAAAATATTATGCGCATTCGGCTATGAAATGGTCTGTCATACTGGATTACAGTTGTTGACCTACCATGAAAGTGTACAAATTTGTCAATGCGCAAAGATTCATGACGAAATTCAGTTAAAAATCATTCAGTGCCACAGTTAAGTCAATTCAATTATTGACAGAAGCGGAAAAAGTAGGCAGTAACAAGTATGAAATTCTAGAAGAGTTTCATATAGACATCCACAGGGCACCGGTACAGAATAAAGGTAGCAATAAAACGTATTGGGGGCGCGAGAATGTCTTAAAATTCCTTTACTGATAGTCTACCTCCCTCCATCGAGATTAGAACCGAAAACAAACCAGACCTCCCTTGTAGTAGCAAACACCTTTCACTACGCTAGCAGACAACCCAGGCAAAAAGCTCTCTATTATTACCCCAGACATGAATAAGCCGGAAATTTCGCAATAAAATGGCAAAATGATCTGCAGTTTCTGTTGCATAGAGCTTTCTGGACTCAAAAACATGAATTGTCTACCTTTATGTCACCGCTTATGTGACAATCATTCGGGATGTTTATCAAAATAACAAAAAACTGTTATTAGCGAGTAAATTTAGTAGGTTATTCTGCTCCTCCCCCCCTCCCTGCCCCCAGGAAATAAACTGCAACGTAGCTGCCAAACGTATTCTACAATATTTCGAATTCTCCATTAGGCGTGCCACAGCCAGAAAACGTTCATTAACCGAAGTGTTCCTTAAGGTAGCTGGCAATGGTAATGCTCGCACATCTAAAACGCGGTGGCATTAATAGTGGGATCTGAATTACCACGTGTATAGGCAAATGGATTTTATTTGCATTCTTGTAAACGTGCTTTGGATCGAAAGCGTAGCTACGATTAATATGCTGCTCTATCGACTGCAAGTGGAACGTTTCGAATAATGAGTAGGGGAAATTATTATGCGGCCTTCATCTTCAGTAACTGTGGTTGCTATTTCCGCTGTTAGGATTTCGTCACGTAAATCAGTAAAAATGGAACCCTACTAGTCTCACTTTCTTGACCGTCTATCTGTATACCTAACCCTTAAAACATGTTTACCTCGTGTACGGGTGGACATAATAAGCGGAAATGTATCGTACGTCCTGCGGTATACGGTCCCTAGGTGGGGTAAAAAAGTGAGCTATGTCAACGCAATCTAAACGTACGACCGTTTATGTAAAGAAAGTTTACGCGAAACGTCAAAAAATGGCTCTAAGAACTATGCCACCAATCTGCTTAGGTCATCAGTCCCCTAGATCTAGGACTAGTTGAACCTACCTAACCTAATACACATCCATTCCCAGGGAAGGATTCGAACTGACGTTGCAAGGAGCAGCGCGGTCCGCGATATGACGCCGTTTATCGCACGGCTAACCCGCGCCGGCAAGCTGTTAATATCATGTGGTGTTGCTAAACAATTATTCGCTTCTGGTGAACGATTTTCTGCGCAGTTCATATTTGATGTTACGGATGAGGAAGGACGCCTAATTCATTTTCCCTTCTCTTTATTCATGATTTTAGATTCGCAATCTGAGCTTACGTACTATCCATAACCAGGCCCGCCCGGTTGACCGTGCTGTCTAACTCACGGCTTTCCGGGCGGGAAGGAGCGCCTGGTCCCCGGCACGAACCCGCCCGGCGGATTTGTGTCAAGGTCCGGTGAACCGGCCAGTCTGTGGATGGTTTTTAGGCGGTTTTGCATCTGCCTCGGTGAATGCGGGCTGGTTCCCCTTATTCCGCCTCAGTTACTCTATGTCGTCGATTGCTGCGCGCCAGCCGGAGTGTCCGAGAGGTTCTAGGCGCTACAGTCTGGAACCGCGCTACCGCTGCGGTCGCAGGTTCGAATCCTGCCTCGGGCGTGGATGTGTGTGATGTCCTTGGCTTAGTTAGGTTTAAGTAGTTCTAGGGGACTGTTGACCTTAGAAATTAAGTCCTATAGTGCTCAGAGCCAATTGAACCATTTGATTGCTGCGCAAACAAGTTCTCCACGTACGCGTACACCACTATTACTCTACCACGCAAACATTGGGGTTACACTTGTCTAGCGTGAGACGTTCCCTGGGAGGTCCACCGGGGGCCGAACCGCACAATAACCCTGGGTTCGGTCTGGGGCGGCGGAGGAGTGAAGTGGACAGCGGTAGTCGTCGTGGAGTTGTGGACCACTGCGGCTGCGGCGGGGACGGAGCCTCTCCGTCGTTTCTAGGTCCCCGGTTAACATACAATACAATACAATACAATATAATACAATCCATAACCACACTTTAGATCCAAGTCATAGTCACAGATATGCGAATAAAACACATTGGCTTGTACTCGACATATTTTGTTTCCCATGAAGTGGTGGCAGACGATGCTGTGGCGTCTTCGAAGCGCGAGTTTCTCCAGTGCTAACTATCTCAGCACATCAGCTGAGCGAACTTGCATAGTGTGTTGGTAGAACTTCGTCGCCTTGCCTGTTATGCTGTGTAGCAGACTTTAAAGCTGTACGGATTAGCACGACTGTACATGCGGGCTGTGGGGCAGCACATCCTGAAAACTTATTTTATTTTTCTTATATTTTTCGCGACACAATCATATATGAGTATTTCACAGTGCCGCATATCACGAAAAACAGAAACAACTAAAATACAGTAAGTCTTTTGTTTTCGAAGATAGTACTTAAATTTTTGTTCATTTTGGTTCCCTCGTATGGTCTCGTCGGTGACCGATGGATGGCAAGACTTTCCTGGCGGCGCGGTTACTTCGACGATCCGAGACGTTATTTAGATGCTTTCACTCATAGATCTGCCACACATTAGCGTCGGTGCGACGTATTCGCCCGACCTTAGATGGATAGAATTGCGTTGTGGGTCATAAGAGTTGGTGAATAAGTTCTTTTGGAATGGAGATCGTATTTGGGCCTGACGCAGATTACGTATCACGTGGGGCAGCGAGCACTTCTCATGCACTGACCTTCAATACACACACACACACACACACACACACACACACACACACACACACACACACACACAAAACAGTTACAACTAGTTTTCAGCCTTCTTAGCTAAGGCACTGCAGGGAAACGTGCCACCGAACATTTGCGTCGGTGCGACGTATTCGCCCGACCTTAGATTGATAAAATTGCGTTGTGGGTCATAAGAGTTGATGAATAGGTTCTTTTGGAATGGAGATCGTATTTGGGCCTGACGCAGATTACATATCACATGGGGCAGCGAGCACTTCTCACGCACTGACCTTCTATGAAAATTGTGCTACGTAATGTACTCGTTCTTGTTATAATTGTAATCGGAGAGAACGTGTACACCAGCTAGCACAGTTTCTGTAGACTGACGATGTGTTATATTACGATATAGTAACAGTGTATCCATGTATGATAATGAATGAAGCAGAAGAAATGAGTTAAAATTTGTGCTGCGGCCGGGACACGAACCCGGGTCTTGTTGCTTGCTAGGCAGAAATGCTAACCATTACACCTCCACAATACTATGCTTAAGATTGCTTCACGAACTACTGAACTTGAGTGCCCTCCCCAACACTAACTTCAGTTCATATCTTCTGCTTATTTTCCCTTACATTGTCACTACTGCCAGGGCTCTCCGGCATTGGAATAGCACCCCAGCGTTGGACGTAATGGGAAAGTCCTGTGCCATAGGTGATCTTATAGATCTTGTAATTATATTTTTCCCTGCGACTTTCAAGTCTCTTCTTTATATACGATAATAATTGAAGCAGAACATGGTTTTATCATCTGACGGTATGGATTTTATATTTCGCTTAACATGATACTCTGAATGCTTTTATGAACATTCAGCTACTTTGATGCAAAGCTATTGGTTTCTGCCCGCTGCTTTTACTGATTGCTGTTTTGAGTCCGATATGAAGTTGTCGGGTAAGTACTTATCATGCCGGCCACGGTGGCCGTGCGGTTCTCGGCGCTACAGTCTGGAACCGCGTGACCGCTACGGTCGCAGGTTCGAATCCTGCCTCGGGCATGGATGTGTGTGATGTACTTAGGTTAGTTAGGTTTAAGTAGTTCTAAGTTCTAGGGGACTGATGAAATTAGAAGTTAAGTCCCATAGTGCTCAGAGCCAACCAGTACTTATCATGAGTATGAAAAGAGGGAAATATCAGTTGGATTCCTTTTAAAGCGGTCGAGACGTCACTGATTTTCGTTCCCGCATATGCGTTTGGCAGGCACTCAACAAACAGCAGTTGTCAAAACAGAATATTATTGACAAAGAAGCATTTTGGCGGTCCAAGTAGTAAATTAAAAAAAAAAAAAAAATTATTAGTCTTCAATTTTCCGTTCGATTGCAGATATAAAATTATTATCAACGGTGGTATTAGCAATAAAAACTTCTCTCACAGACACTATAGTAGTGGTGGAAACAGTTTGTTGGCCGACCGATGACAAATCGAGAACTCAGCTGTGGTGAGAATATGCAAATGATTCCCAAACCTTTCGTCATTGTTACGCAAAAGTAAAAACCCGCTCCGTTTCGTGTGGCGACGGTTCAAGTAGCTCGCTTTACATTGTGTGGCTATAAGTAGAGTCCACACAATCCTACAGGTTAGTAATAGTCCATTTGAGTACCACATTAGAACCAAAAGCTCTTAGCAATATTATGAAACTGCTGTACTGTTGAGATCACACTAAGCATTGTCTTCACTTGAAGAATTGTTAGGCATAATTGAAGAGTAAAGGATAAGTCTAAAAGGTGATTACAGTGAGAATTATTTTCTAGAGAAGCATAATTATGTTTAATGAGCGAGCGAGTGCCTCGTCAGAACTGGCAGGTATTCAGTTATTATCGTTTTCCAACACAGTGTACTGTGTCTGAATAGTAGAATTGGGAGTAATAGTATGTGGTCGTATGTGATTGCAGCAAAATTCTTCGTGTAATCACTATCTGTAAGAGTAATTATTTGCTACGAGGGTGTGAAAACATTGAAGTTCCCCCTGAAAGAGAAACAAAACAAGCAATCACTTACTATGACACTGCTGAGTCATTATATGTATGGAAATCCGTTTTTAACGGAAACGGGCGTTACAGATTTTTCCAGACAATGATGGATCAATTGAAAACATATATAGAGTGCAACGATAAAAGTTTGCAATCTAAGACAACTATTTCTTTAAAGTAATATAATATTTTGTTTTAAAAACTGATTTTTGAGGAAGAGGATGAACTGTTTATTCATTCTTCGAAAATATATCACACTACTGTATTTTGAAGTGATATCAGTGCCAACGACATATATTTTGGAGACGAATAGACAACGTTCTACGTTCTTGGAAATCACAACAAAGTTTCCAGTTAGTAAAAGCGACAGGTCACGCAGAACAAGGAAAAAAGTATTACGCATGAACAGAAAAGATACACAATATCATTCTCTCTGCAGCAGTTTTATCGACGTTCAGTTGTTCTCAGTCTCGCCGTATCTGCAAAGAAGCGATTGGCAGGCTCTAGATAACGCGAATGTAGAGCAGCAAAACACAATTCACGAATACGGCCGTCCGAGATCTTTATACTGTCTGCGGATATTCCGAAAATTTAATTTCTAGCATCTCTCGCATGGGCAGGATTATCTGTGGAGTAGCATCCAGTCTTTCGTTTTTAATTCAGAACCGATATAGCAACTGCCAACTACGAAAGAAATTTGTTTGTCTATCTGAAATTAAATCTAGAGCTGAGTTATGAGAGTGACCCGAATCCTTTCTCTCCCCACGCGTTTCTGCTTAAAGCAGCAATTTGAGTCATGGTGGCGCCGAGTGGGGTGCGATCTAGTCAACGAAGTTTTCCAATTTCAGTTTTGATGTTTCGATTCGCCTTTCCTATGATTTCATTACGCTTCTGTCAACAAGATACAGAGATATTACTGTGTGAATTCGGCTGCTCTTCCTGGGTGTGAGCGACAGCCAAGAAGAAGCAGCATGTTGATACTGCAGGTTGCAGTTTCAGATAACAAATACCAGTGTGACGGCATCTCGTTACTATCCATTTTCCATATAATAAAGAGGTGTTCAGACTCAGTGTCTGGGAAAAGAATACGAAGCTACTGTGACATTTCACTTTTCAGAAAGGTTATCACTACCACTCAAAACATTGTATTCTTAGGCTTTCAGAGAAAATTGTATTAAGACATACATCAGAATTGGTATCTATCCGATGGTCTCTGAGGAAGCAGCGCACTTCAGCACTAGTTCAGTAATCTGTCAGCTATTTACTTAATTCATTAATGCCCGAGAAAGGCGCCTTCTATTCTAGTTCGAAACTCATTTTAAAAATATAGAGAGGATGGTTCATCCTGCACACTAATTCTAGGCTGTGGCTAAACCCTAGCTCCACTATATACTACGCCAGTCTAAGGTACTCAGGAGATCCTCGACCGGTTTGTAAAGCAGGAGAGAGAGGAATTACTACAGGAACTGAAAATCTAAGTGTGGGTCGAGAGTCGTGACTGGATAACTCAGGTGGTAAGAGCATTGACGGCGAACGTCAATACTGCAGATTCGAGATCCGATTCGGTAGAGAGTTTTAACCTGCCATGAAGTGTGAAAACAACGCTCTCTCCGCTGCGAAGCGAAATATACATTCAACAGAGTCACTTTGAAGATACTGCGAGATAAACACCGCTGGCGGAAAAGATATGTCCAAAATCGAGTCTGATTTATAAAGAAATTGGCAATATAAGCGTACTTAGCGGTCTGATGTTGCACCCCCTTTTTCCAGGATGCATGCACTGATTTGGATTGGGAAGTTTATCATAATTTTGTTGTATTCTCTCATGAGGCAAGGTGGCAAAACACCTGTCGTAACTGGCCTTAGTACCCTAGATATTGGCAATGGGTCAGTTTTGATGTCCACACTGTTCCCACATATCATTAATTAAAACTTCCGGGCTAAGAGGCCATGGTCGAACTGTAGAAATTTTTCCTTCTGACGTTTCGTTGTCAGCTGCGGGCAACAGCCTCTAGCCTCTTAGCTCGGGAGTTTTAATTAATGAAGACGCTGACCGTGAAATCCTACACGTTATCATAGTCCCACATATGATCTATCGGAGACAGATCAGGATATATTTGTGGACGCAGGGATACCTGAACGTCTTACAGGCAGTTCACACAGATACTCGCCATATGTGGACGAACATTGTTGTGTCGAGAAATGGCACCACGATACTGTCTCATTAGAGGTAAGACATGAGGACGCGTTATGTCCGTGACGTACCGTTGTGACGTCAGAGTTACTTCACTCACTACCAGTCGTGGCGTGAAGTCGTACCATATGGTTTCGCAAACATTGACGAAAGGAGTAACACTGCCGTGCCTCTCGGGAAACTCCCGTCGCCGCCATACTCGCTGATGATGGCGATCCGGCATAGTGCAGAAACGCGATTCATCGCTGAACATCGGGCAGCAGCAGCACACCGAGACACACGCAGCAACAGGGAAGTATCCGAGTTTGTGACTTTTACGAGTTGCTAACCAGGAGCAAAATTTATAATATCGTCTGTGTGCTGAGTTTCTGCCTGTTAATTTAACATCTAAAAGCCACAGTTTTCGCGTTTTCGTTTGCGTCGGAAAGTAAACTGATTTTGTGGCATATTACAAGTTCCTAATCAAGGGCGAATTATTTAGTTTCACCAGAGTGCTTCGGTAGTTAGGTTTTTGAATCTCTGCGCGCTAATCTAGTCTATTAGACAGTTACTGGGTTTTCGTCAGGGTCTACAGTAGAGTTGCGCAGCACGTGCCGATAGTCCGTTTATCTGCATAGTTTAGTTTTCCACGGTCTTTAGTATGGACAGGGACTGCGATTGTTGTGTGCGGATGCGAGCCGAGTTAGTGACACTTCGCTCTCAGCTCCAGGCTGTGATGGCTCGGTTACAAAGCTTGAGGCTGCAGTGGATGGGCACCACTGTTTGTGGGCCGGCCGTGGGGATCCAACGGACGTCCAGCACGTCCGAATCCTCCGATCGGTCCTCACCGGTGGCCAGCCCAGTTACTTCTGAGGTTGATCCCTCACCTGTGGTCGAGTGGGACGTCACCCCTTCGCGTAGCAGGCGGCGAAAGAGTTCCCAGGCGGCCGTTCGTGAGGCTTCCCCGGTTTGTCTCGCAAACAGGTTCCAGGTGCTGTCTGTGGCTGACACTGTCACTGAGACAGACGCAGTCGCCTGTCCTGTTTCGAGGAAACCTCTCAGCCTGCAAGGTCCACACAGTCACAGAGGGTGGGATTATTGATAGTTGGAAGCTCCAACGTTAGGCGCGTTATGGGGCCCCCTAGGGACATGGCTGCCAAGAAGGGAAAGAAAATCAGCGAGCGCTCCGTCTGCATACCGGGTGGTGTCATTTGAGACGTGGAACGGATCCTCCCGGATGCCATGAAGAGCACAGGCTGCAGCCAACTGCAGGTGGTGGCTCACATCGGTACCAATGATGAGTGTCACTTTGGATCAGAAGAGATTCTCTCTGGTTTCGAGCGGCTAACAGAAATGGTAAAGGCTGCCAGTCTTGCTAGCAAGATGAAAGCACAGCTGACCATTTTCAGCATAGTCGACAGGACAGACTGCAGACTTCTGGTATAGAGCCGAGTGGAAGGTCTGAATCAGGTTCAGACGGTTCTGCGACCGTGTAGGCTGCAGATACCTCGACTTCCGCCAAAGGGTCACTGGGTTTTGGTTTCCGCTGAATAGGTCAGGTGTCCACTATATGTAGGAGGCGGCTACACGGCTAGCACAGTCTGTGTGGCGTGGACTGGGGATTATTTTTAAATTAGAGGGTCTCGGGGAAACACAAGAAGGGCTTCAGTCACAAACGGTGCAGGCCGAATACAGGAAGAACGTAGATACAGGAACCTTTGGTACAACAGTTCTAAATTGTCGAAGCTGTGTTGGGAAAGTACCAAAGCTCCAAGCGCTAATAGAAAGCACTGATGCACAAATAGTTATAGGCACTGAAACCCGGCTAAAGCCGGAGATAAGCTCAGCCGAAATTTTTGCGAAGAACCTAACGGTGTTCCGAACGGATAGGCTAAACACGGTTGGCGGTGGCGTGTTTATTGCTGTTAGAAGTAGTCTAACTTGTCGCAAAATTGAAGTAGATAGTTTCTGTGACTTAGTATGGGCAGAGGAATAAAATAATAATTTTCTCCTTTTACCGACCTCCCAATTTAGATGATACACTTGCTGAAAGGCTCAAAGAAAACTTGAGTCTGATTTCAAACATATACCTGTAGTTAGTGGTGACTTTAATTCACCCTCGATATGTTGGCGAAAATACATCTTTAATTCCGGAGGTACGCATAAAACATCATTCTCCGAAAATTATTTCGTGCAGTTAGTTCATGAGCCCATGCGAGTAGTAAACGGTTGTGAAAACACACTTTTGTGTGTGTGTGTCACTCAGAAGACGGACGAGGACGACGAACTGTGAGTGCAGTTATACTTGTTTTGTAAATCAAACTGCCTTTTCCTGCTGCTAGTCACTTTATTTATCCCATACACGTTTCGCCTTCTCCTGTTCTAAGGCATCATCAGTGGGATCTATAACGATACAGTTTTGTTAGTTGCAGATTATCAAACAGTTCGCTTCGCGATTTTTTTATAATTTTTTATATTTTCCGCAAAGCTGATATTACAGCGTGAAAAACATCTGAAGTCATTCAGAAAGTGTAGACTAACCAATTCAGCATTGAGTCGAAAACCGTTTTTCAGTGGCTAAACAGTTTCCTTACGACCAGGAGACAGTGATAAACGGCAAGTGGTTTGCTGTCAAAGTAATGCAAGATACCTGTATTGGTTCTGAGAACTTTTCACAAAAATAGAAACTTTGTACTACATTTACGCATAGCCTCTCACTCGCGAACAAATAAGCGTTCGAGGCAAGTCTTTTCGAGACTTGCCATTGATAAGTGGTCATGAAGGGAACATGTGGTGTTTTTCCTACAATCCTGGAACAAAATATCAGAGTCTTATTGACTGGACAGCTTCCTCCTGTTGTATATTATTATTGTGGTGTGCGTACTGTAAGACCTTCGGTACACACACCATCAGATTATTTGACTTGTCGCTCTAACGAAGTAGGCGAGTGTCAGCAATATGTCTCGAGGTCTTATCGTGGTGTGTTTATCTTCTGCAGTTAGGTCAGACGATAGAAATGCCACTTGCACGCTTAGAGTAGCAGATTGACGGTGACAAACTTTAAACAGAACTTGAATAATTTTCACACACATTTATTAAAATAATAAAATGCATAGAAATTATTTAACTTGATTATGTTTACAATTGACAATCTGAAGTTCTGTTGGTCTTGGTACGTTAATCCTATTCTCACATATCTCTGATACTTGACAAAGTGTCTATTCATTTATCTTCATGGCTATGTGCAGGAATATGGTAATCTTATTAGGCGCAGACTGAAACTTGACTATAGACTGGTACGGACTAATGCAGACTGTTACAGACTGGCGCAGACAAATGCAGACTGACTAATTGGAGGTCTGTACACTCGTTATAATACCTCGCGCATTCGTGTATCACAGCGCGAGTGTGATCTGCGAGGAGAAAAGGTTCTACGTTAGCAGCAATCTCATTGGCTGCGTTACATATTAATACGCGGATCGGCGGAAGCAGAATTTGGTCCGTCTCGTAAGACCGCGCCATCTCGTAGTGCGGAGACGGACGAGCGCTGCGCCTGCGCTGTTGTGCTTAGCGGGGCGCGCTCTAGTGGGAAAGATGTGTACGCGCTGACTACGCGGAACTATGTACACAACAATTATGTTCAGTACACGTCGTTTCTGTACCGAATGGTGAACATTTATCATTTTTAGATACAATACAGCGTCCATGACTCTTGCATATATATTACGGCAGATTTTTCAGTTAGAGGTCACGAGATCAGTTTGGATAACATGACAGACGGTGACGCGGTGCCTGTATCGAACAAAAGTAAAGTTCTCTGTTATAGAGTCAGTGTTCGACCACATTAATAGAAGAAATTTTCCGCAAATCCTAACAACTAATTAACTGAGGGAACTTGCTGCCAACGTGTTGCAGTCTCGCTCATTTTCGTTGGACAGAACGAAGAATGGCTCGATCTGTCGCCTCTTAGAACTAATTCTCGCTGTAACGGCTTCAGTGAAGCACAAAACAGCACTCCAGCCCGACTTTGACACGCAGTAAGCAGACAATGTACCCTACATGCTGCGCAGTGAGAACAGGCATTTCTACGAACAGCACAGAAGCTCTGAACTGACGCTCTTAGACGCAATTAACTGAAGAGTCAGCATTGTAGGATAGAAGACCAGTTAACTGAAGATGAGAAGGAAATGGAAATGTCGAGCTTCCGCAATGACGTCAAGCGTGATTGGTGAGAAACTTCCCGTCAGCTAGTCATCAAGGACATGTTGAAACAAATATTTCGTTAGTAATATGCAGACACCGAAGCGTTGAGCGGCGACTGATGACGTTAAGAACAAAACTGGTGCTTAATAGTAATAATAGATGTGACAAGTATAAAGGACGGGTTTTGATTCGTCCGTATAGTTGCCGTTGTGCGTCCTGGAGGAAATATGCCTTCTGCCTTCGAGGTGATCACAGGTAGTGACTGGTCTCTGAATGCTGCCAGGAGGCTCGTTCTCTGATTATCCTTTCAACAATCGATCCACCTACCTGAATAGGCTTCAGGTTGTTTGCCCCTTCACTCTGCGAAGGTAGATACTGATTTGGTCGACAAAAGCAGCTTTGACAGAAATTCGACTAAATACCTACCAAGCAAAGGCCACATAACTCCAGTCGACGGGCAGCATCTGAAAGTTAGTTAAACTGTCGGGCGTTTGGGATTCGTGCATGAGTTGTTTTCAACGATAGCTGAATGAGTAACGTTGTACCCATCTGGACTCAGCTGTTCCGATCAGTGAACTGGGAAGTCGTTGAGTGATCGTAAGGTAGGAATTCGTAGGTGGCGAGCAGAATTAGAGTGAGTACTAGCGTTAGTGTACGCTTATTATGATAGTTCACTTGACAGAGAACTAGTCTACCTGAGCGTCAAATATCGTGAACACACACTCAGATCAAAAGAAAGAAAGAAAAAAAGAAAGAAACGATGCACCACGAAGGAATTACCCAAATGGGACGGAAATCAGTAGATGTGATGTACGAGGCGTGTTTTTTAAGTAAATACCGTTTTGAAATTAAAGAAAGACGTGCTAAGATATCTCAATAATTTTATTTTTACATGAAAGTCTGTGCCTTAATCTACGCACCGACGCCATTACAGTCTAATTCTTCCTTGTTTACGTTGTGTACTGAGTGTTAAAGGTGGCTGCGATAATCGTGAGTTCCGCCGACTGTGAAGTACGGGCTGTTATAAGATTTATTGGAGCTAAAGGCCTAAAAGCGATAGATATTCATCGTTGAGATCTGTGCATTTTACGGAGAAAACATTATGAGTGATGGAATGGTAAGAAAGTGGGTGAGAGCATTTAAAGATGGCCGCACAAATGTGCATGATGAACAACGGAGTGGGCGGCCTTCGGTCGTTAATGAAAGTTTGGTGCAGGAAGTGGACAATAAGATGTGTGAAAACAAACACTTTACGATTTCCTCCTTGCGGGATGACTTTCCTAATGTTTCTCGTAGTGTTTCGTATGGCATTGTGACAGAGCACTTGAATTTCCGAAAATTGTGCGCACGTTGGGTACCGAAAATGTTGACGGATGTGCACAAAACCGAACGTTTAGACAGTGCACTGACTTTCCTTGAACGGTACCACAACGACGGTGATGATTTCTTAAGCCAAATTGTTACGGGAGGTGAAATATGGGTGGCCTACGTCACACCAGAATCAAAGTAAGAGTCCATGGAAGTTGAGCAAGGGCATCGTTTTGCTGCAAGACAATGCCCGTCCGCATGTGGCGAATCAGACCAAAGATCTCATCACATCTTTTCGATGGGAAACTCTAGATCATCCTCCGTACAGTCCCGATCTTGCGCCCAGTGACTGCACTTGAAGAAACACCTGGGCGGTCAGCGTCTTCAGGGCGATGACGAAGCCAAAACAGTGGTGATGCAGTGGTTATCAAGTCAGGCGGCAGACTTCTATGAGGAGGGTATTCAAAAACTGATACAACGTTATGACAAGGGCCTCAATATTGATGGAAATTAAGTAGAAAAGTAGATTAAGGTACAGGCTTTCACGCAAAAATAAAATTATTGAGATATCTCAGCACGTCTTTTTTTAATTTCAAAACGGTACTTACTTAAAAAACACGCCTTGTACACTTATGGATCAGTTATTCAAAAGAAATATCTTCACAAATTGAACACGTCAGTAACGCAGTGGTCTACTCTGGCCCTTATGAAAGCATTTATTCGGTTTGGGATTGATTGAGGGAGTTGGTGGATGTCCTCTGAGGTATTTGGTGCTTAATTCTCTCCATTTGGCGCGTTAGATCGTCTGAATCTCGGGCTGGTTGTAGAGCCCCGCCCATTATGCTCCAAACGATCTCAATCTGGGAGAGGTTCTGTGATCTTTCTGGCCAGGACAGGATTTGACAAGTATGACGACAAGCAGTGGAAAATATCGCCAGGTGCGGGCGGGCTCCATCTTGCAGAAGTGTAAGACCTGGATGGCTTGCCATGAAGGGCAAGAAAACGGGACGTAGATATGGCACACCAGACCGTCATGCCTGGTTATCAGGACGTATGGTCATCGGGGCACAGTTCAAAGCGGGACTCATCACTGATGACGATTCTACTCCAGTCAATGAGATTCCAGGCGGAAGACGTGTCTGGCGACGCCCTGGACAACGGTGAGTTACCAATTTGACTGTCGTCCCCCATACAGGCGACAACCAAGCCCTGTAATTTTGCCCTTCAAGCCATCCTGGGCTTATAGTTCAGCAAGATAATGCCCGCCCGCATACGGTGAGAGTTTCTAGTGCTTGTCTTCGTGCTTGTCAAACCCTCCACAGTTGAAAACGCCTGGAGCATTATGGGCAGGGCCCACCAACGAGCTCATGGTTTTGACGATCTAACACACCAAATGGACAGAATTCGGTGCGAAATGGCTCAGGAGGACATCCATCAGTCACTGCCAAGCAGAATAACCGATAGCATGAGGGCCAAATTTGGACTAACGCGCCACTGACTTTCTCAGTTTGTGAAGCTCACTCTCTTGAATAAATCATTCAATTTTTCCGAAATTTTAATGATTTGTTTGTGTCTACATGTACATCACGTCCACCGATTGCCATCTTACTCGGGTAATTACTTCGTGATGCGCTGTCTGTCTTTTGTCTCATAGTGTATTAAGTATTATTATTCATGAAACTTATTTGAATGGGCCTGTAACCGGTTCTCCTTCTCTTGTGATATTTCAGCTGAAAAACATCCAGCCGACTTTTGGACGGCAGCACTTACAGAACATTAGGGATCAAGAAATACATTGTCATTGCATGGAGATATAAACTGCCCACCATAAGTTTGGAAACACCATGCTGCGTATTACAACGGAGCAAGATGGAAGTGATCTATGTGAGTTATTGGTTAGAAAATACCAGAACGCCAGGAAAAGTATTTGGTAATGACCAGTAAACGTAACAGATTAAAATCTGTCCGTGAATTGACTGCTGAACTAAACGCAACGAGGGATGCACCGGTGAGTGAGTCAACGGTGAGACGACGCCTGGCAGGCAACAACCTCCGAGGTTATGTAGCAACAAGGAAACCACTCTTGCGCCCTGTTAACAAGAAGAAAAGGCTTCAGTGGGATAAGACACACCACCATTGGACAGCGGGGGATTGAGAAAGAGTCTTATTCACTGATGAATCCAAGTTCGAAATATTTGGAAGTAAACGCCGTCAATTTGCACGCCGTTTACCCCACGAACGCTTGAATCCTCAGTGCGTAATTCCAACTGTAAAGCATGGAAGGGTTTCTGTGATGGTATGGGGATCCTTTGGAGGGATAATGTCGGATATTTTGTGAAAATAGATGGAAAACTGAACCAAAAGGATTATCATGCTATTCTCCAAGGACATGCTAAGACATCTGGTTTGCATCTGATTGGGAAGGGGTTTGTCTTGTAGCAAGACAACGACCCGAAACATTCGTCTCGCTTTTGTCAGAATTATGTGAAGTCTCTAGAGGTTCGTAAAATATTGGAAAACATGGAATGGTCGCCCCAATCCCCAGATTGTAACCCAATTGAGCTGCTATGGGATGAATTGGACAGGAGGATCCGAAAACGGGAAATAATGAGTGAGTCACAATTGTGGGAGGTCCTGCAGCAAGAATGGAGATTAATTCAAACTGAAACCTGGTAAAACTGACGCAGAGCATGCCGAGAGTGTGCAAGGCAGTGATGAAAGCAAAGGGTGGCTATTTTGAGGAATCTAAAATTTAATTGTTGCCTCTTCCGGTGTATTATTTGAACTTAATAAACATTTGGAAAACAACAAAATGCATTTTTATACTGTGTTTCCTTTCCATTGTCTATAATTACTAGGTGTTTCCAAACTTATGGAGGGTAGTGTTCAAATGGTTCAAATGGCTCTGAGCACTATAGGACTTAACTTATGAGGTCATCAGTCCCATAGAACTTAGAACTACTTAAACCTAAGTAACCTAAGGACATCACACACATACATGCCCGAGGCAGGATTCGAACCTGCGACCGTAGCGGTCACGCGGTTCCAGACTGTAGCGCCTAGAACCTCTCGACCACTCCGGTCAGCGAGGGTAGTGTATCTTGCATAATATCTGGTTCTGTGTTATTTATTGAATATGAAGTAGGATCTGTTATGCTGGTCTGACGAGTAGAAGATGACATATTAAGATTTCAGCGATAAATTGAGTGAATATTTCTCTTAAACGCAGCTGCATGAAATTAATAAACAAATAAAACTCCAAGGAACAAGGGACAATTTTAATTCTCCAACCTATCGCCAGAGGCGACATTTAACAATACGTCATATATTAACGTGTACTGTGTTTTCTTATGCTGAAAATACACTGACGGAAGCAAATCCGCCGCGCGGGATTAGCCGAGCGGTCTAGGGCGCCGCAGTCATGGACTGTGGGGCTGGTCCTGGCGGAGGTTCGAGTTCTCTATCGGGCATGGGTGTGTGTGTTTGTCCTTAGGATAATTTCGATTACGTAGTGTGTAAGATTCGGGACTGATGACCTTAGCAGTTAAGTCCCACAAGATTTCACACACATTTCAACATTTTTTTGAAGAAAATCCCAACACCAAGATATAGGTAATGTAGAGTAATGAAATTTCGGGAATACGTTTTTCTAGGTAACATATTCAAGTGATTAACGTTGCAAATTCACAGTTTAATGTACGCTGGAGAACACTGTAAATGTGAAATGCTGGTACATGAATAACTGGTGTAGCCACCAGAATGTGGCCGGGTGTCAGTTTGTGACAAAGTTCCATGCCAGTTCCACGCCCGTTGCACTTAGTCAGTCAATACAGGGACCGTTAATGCTGGCTGTGGATGAAGCTGGAGTTATCTGATGATGTCTCATATGTGCTCTATTAGAGACAGATATTGTGATCGAGCAGCCCAAGGAAACATGTCGAGATTTTGTACAACATGTTGCGTTACAACAGCGGTATGTGGGCGAGAGTTATTCTGTTTTGAAATAACCCTTGGAATTATGTTCATCAATGGCAAGACAAGTGATCGAATCACCAGATCGACGTAGAAATTTTGAGCAAGGATGCATGGGATAACCACGAGAGTGATCCTTCTGTCATATGAAACATCATCACAGACCATTACTCCAGGTGTACATCCAGTGTGTCTAGCATACAGACAGAATAGGTGCAGGCTCCCATCTGGCCTCGTTCTAACCACCACACGGTGATAACTAGCACCGAGGCAGAACCAGCTTGAGTCAGAATACACAATAGACCGCCACCTTAGCATCCAGTGAGCTCTCACTTGACACCAATGAAGTCGCGAACGACAGTGGTTTTGGGTCAGTGGAATGCACGTCACAGGACGCCTGGCTCGGGGTTGTCCGTGATCTAGTCGCTAGCGTTGCTGCCTCTGGATCACGGAGTCCCGGGTTCGATTGCCGGCCGGTGCGGGGATTTTCTCCGCCCGGGAACTAGGTGTTTGTTTTGTCCTCATCATTTCATGATCATTGCTGAAAATGGCGATATTGGACTGTGCAAATACTGGGAATTTGTACAGTCGCTGATAACCGCGCAGTTGAGCGCACCACAAACCAAAACATCATCATCATCATCATCATCGAAGTTATCCTTCAAGTAACAGATTCGTAACAGTTCGTTGTGTCACCATGGTGGCAACTGCTGCTCGAACTGTAGCTGCAGAAGCAGGACGATGCGCCAGAGCAGCACCCCCTGTAAAAGGGGGTGCTGGCCAGAGCCGTACTCTGAGGACTCGGTGGTGCCACGTGGCTGTCTGCTGCTTGATCCCCTTGCGACTGTATCGGCCTGTGACCACCGCTGCCAGCAACCATGTACAGTGGCCACATTCCTGCCAAAACTTTCTGCAGTATCGCTGAAGGAACACCGAGCTTCTCGTAGGACTATTACACGATCTCGTAAAAACTCAGCTAGGTGTTGATAATGGCGTTTTTGTCGTCTTAAAGGCATTCTTGACTAACATCAACTCACTACATATCCAGTCTCAAAGGTAACTAACGCTCACGACCGTTACAGTGTATATTTAAAGAAAAGATGATTTGCATTCTCATAGTGACACTACTAGCAGCACTATTATGCTACTGGACAGGAATTTGAATAGACATAATCTTTTTGACGTAGAAACGTGCCTACCAATTTTCATTTATGTCGTACAACTCTTTCTTGTTCAGAAATTTTTTTCCGTCAGCAGCTATTACTCAACAGAGATTAAAGACGAGATCGATTCAGGACGGAAGTTACCTAGCAGTTTTCACAACTCACCCATGCAATTGATATCTAAATTAATCGAGCGCCGAATCGTAAAATCTCGTCACCTGCCTTGAAGTTATCATCTATAAAGCACTCCAAACAGTTCTTTAACACATTTTTTTAATGACAAAGAGGTTGCATATGATTTAGCAAAATGTTTCTGAATGCTTATTACTACTACTGTGCACTATATTCGGGAGAAAATGTTTTTAGAATACGCTTGTCGGTATGCACAAACAACTTGGTGCACTGCATTTTGACCCAACCAGATACAGATAGTTTGTCAGACGAGAAAGAGCTACTACAGAAAAGTACATAGATGAGAAAAATTAGAGTATCCATCGCAGATGAGTGGCGTGCAAATTCCTTGGCGATGACAAGACTGCTGCCTCTGTACATGTGAAACATGAACAACATTACACAAAGCGATACTGTGGTGTCACCGCCAGACACCACACTTGCTAGGTGGTAGCCTTTAAATCGGCCGCGGTCCGTTAGTATACGTCGGACCCGCGTGTCACCACTATCAGTGATTGCAGACCGAGCGCCGCCACACGGCAGGTCTAGAGAGACTTCCTAGCACTCGCCCCAGTTGTACAGCCGACTTTTGCTAGCGATGGTTCACTGACCAATTACGCTCTCATTTGCCGAGACGATAGTTAGCATAGCCTTCAGCTACGCCATTTACTACGACCTAGCAAGGCGCCATTATCAATTGCTATTTATCTTGTGATGCATCTACGGTCAGACCGATGTTCAACAATTATGGATTACAGTTAAGTATTCCAGCAGCTGCGTACTTTATTTGCTAGTCTCAATTACTTTACCTGTTCCACACCTCACGCCAGCCTGCGTGAGCTTAAACGCGTGCCTTCGGCTTCCTCTCATAGTGGCTTGGCTGTCTTGCCAAGTCACAACAGATACACTAAGTAAATAATGAGAAACAGTTGCTAACGCGCGAGAGCTTGTCTGATTATATAATAAAGATTGAACTGCATCTAAACTAAATGTTGAACGCCTACGTCCCACCTCCATAAAGCAAATTTTGCCAAACGCAGTCTCATCGATTAAACCATTAGAGTACACAGAATAAGAATTTGAGCAATGTAACTTCAATGAAGTTTTAGTTAGTTTGTTAATTAGTTGGTTATTGGTTCTATATATCACGTGAGTGATTTTTTCCATCGAAATGACGTGGATGGAGTCAGTTTACAGGATATGTATGCATGATTAGTTTCAGTAGATGGCTACCGGCAGCGCACCTAGAAGAAGTTATTAAATGTAAATATAACAGAAGAAATGATTTTAGGCTACATTTAAAACTTGATTTACTATCTGTCATATATTTTAAGTTACCGAGCAAATGATTTGTTGATACATATTGGACTCCTTCCCGGCTCACTGACAGATTTAAAAAAAACGTTCACGTTCGCGTAGGTATGGACATCGCCATTTTTCTTAAGTTGTGATGGATTATTTATGACGAATATATTTATTCAATGCACATACCGTGAAGGTGCGCTCAAAATGTCAAGCTCCTTGAAGTGATAGCTACAAGATACTATGGGTGAACACCACATATTATTTGTGACTACTCGCTTTTGCGCAGTCAGTTCTTTCTAAATGACGAAGTACCCAACAAAAACATTCCATAAAACTTTACTGAGTGAAAATGTGTGTTAGGAGTTTCGTTCGTATGTTTGCAAGACTAGGTATTATACGAAGAGCAAAAGTAGCTAAAAATTTGAGCAGCTCAGCAATACCTTTCTTCCACTTCAAATTTTCTTACGTTGTGTACACCCAGGAATTTGAAACATTTCACGCTATTCACGTGCTACATCAGTTGTTGGTATGATTCTATTTATTGTGCATAAGTGTAAACAGAGAGTTTCCTTAAAATTAAGAGAGAGTCAATTTTCAGAGAGGCACTTAATAATTCTTTAAAAAACATGATTAATAATTTCTTCTGCTCCATTCACCCTAGGAACGTCTGCAAATATTACCAATTCTTGATCTAAAATTGCAGCCTTTGGAACTCCGTTTATGATTTCTTCCTGTTGTTGTTGTTGTTATGGTCTTCAGTCCTAAGACTGGTTTGATGCAGCTCTCCATGCTACTCTATCCTGTGCAAGCTTCTTCATCTCCCAGTACCCACTGCAACCTACATCCTTCTGTATCTGTTTAGTGTATTCATCTCTTGGTCTCCCTCTACGATTTTTACCCTCCACGCTGCCCTTCAATACTAAATTGGTGATCTCTTGATGCCTCAGAACATGTCCTACCAACCCATCCCTTCTTCTAGTCAAGTTGTGCCACAAACTTCTCTTATCCCCAATCCTATTCAATACCTCCTCATTAGCTTTATGATCTGCCCATCTAATCTTCAGCATTCTTCTGTAGCACCACATTTCGAAAGCTTCTATTCTCTTCCTAGTAAATAAAATACTACCATTCTTTGACATTATCAGTGAGGAGAATCGCGATGTGTTTATTTAACACCCTCTCCTTCGAACACTGTTGGAATTATTCAGTACAACGCGTCACACTCTTTTTGTTAAGTATTATCCAGATCAGTAGTTTGAAAAGACATCACTTCTACAAAACTGAAGTTTTCCTGAGAGAGTAACATGATTTAGACAGTCGAACACCTTGGCCAGATCAGAGAAAAACACTAACTGATGATTTTTCATTACTGAAGATTTGTATCATTTGATGATTGAATTATAAATTACATCCTCAGTCAATCAACCCTTCCGATATCCGACCTATGATGTGAAAAGTAGCTTGAGTCTACTTAAATCTAATGCTATTGTTGAGTACATTGCTTTTACGATTATTTCTTTCTTTTTTTTTTAAAAAAAAAAAAAGAGGTCCTTACGGAAGTTCGACTACGATTATTTCCGCCTTTCTGATGAAGATGTATGAAAATGGCATATTTTAGTCACTATAAAAAAATAGTACACTGAGTATTAGAACAATTGTGCAGCACTCTGTTCGAAATGCTATCAACACCAAATGAGAACTTCTATACTTCTATTTTAAAGGCAAAAAAAAAAGGTTCAAATGGCTCTGAGCACTAAGGCACTTAACATCTGAGGTCATCAGCTGCCTAGAACTAACAACTAATTAAACATAACTAGCCTAAGGACATCACACATATCCATGCCCGAGGCAGGATTCGAACCTGCGACCGTAGCGGTCGCGCGGTTCCAGATTGAAGTGCCTAGAACCGCTCTGCCACAACGGCCGGCCTATTTTAAATGCAGGATGTTGATATTACTTCTAGTTGCTTTAAGTTTTATGGAATGACATTTTAATATATTATATGGATTCTTCAACTGAACCATTCAATCCTGTTTTTGCAGCTACATTCAAAAAGTAGCCTGATAAAAATGCTCGCTGCTTGTGAATTACCAGTCACAACATTCTCATTTAATTTACTTGTTATAGTACCTTTTGCACTGACTAGATGATCTGTTTCACAATATCCCATAAAGCTTTAATCTTAGTATCGGCATTATTAATTACTTTTAGGACGTACATACGCCTGGACATTTTAATGAGTTTCCTCAAAGAATTAGGGTATTGTTTGCAGAATGCAAGGAAAAGCGGATCTAGATTTCTTCTTGCCTTTATGTAAATTTCCATTTTTCTCTGATATATCACTTCAGTTATCTATGGCTTCCTTGCATTTTTAATGGGCTTTCTCATTAAATTTTTAAACAATGCACCATAAACCTTACTACGTTAGCGATACGTGAATAATAGTCGCTGAAAAAGAACGCTGGATCAGGCTGTGGAGATGAGGGGTTTAGAAGACCATTTGATTACAGTTTATGAGACACAGAGAGAGAGAGAGAGAGAGAGAGAGAGAGAGAGAGAGAGATAGGAGAGAGAGGGAGAGAGAGAGAGAAAGAGAGAGAGGGAAGGAGGGAGGGATGAATAGGGAGAACGAACGAAGAACAAAACAATATGACGTAAATTGAGAGTTAAAACTATTATATTTGAGAGAAAATGTAATTCCAAAACTAACACCGATCAATAAAGAAACGTTCGTTAGGTAGGTCATGAAAGATATGGAAAGAGCAGAGAAATAATTATTCGTGGACAATAAAATAGACTTATGTGAAAAGTGGCTGTAGCTGCTGATGCTTAACACTCGATGATAGAAGAAGTCTTATTGCAACACATTTGTTGCTGACAACAGATCACCCCATAATACTTGTTTACGAAACTTCCGCCTTATAAGGACCGAGGTTCCACAAAAAGCAGTATTTTGACAATACGGGTTGTCACTAAGTTTGGTAATTGAGATGGATGACGCGTGAATTGCACCGCCGCCACCTCGCAGCTACCGGGCAAAGTATTCTCGCAGAATGCTGTCGCAGGGTAAGTTTAAGTGATGGA
Organism: Schistocerca serialis cubense; assembly: GCF_023864345.2. Taxonomy (NCBI): domain Eukaryota; kingdom Metazoa; phylum Arthropoda; class Insecta; order Orthoptera; family Acrididae; genus Schistocerca; species Schistocerca serialis. The sequence continues at coordinate 766,559,085 of NC_064642.1, read as the reverse complement.
TGGTTTATGGAAGGAAGCAATAGAGCGTTTTAATGGATATTGCCTGTCACTCGTATGTCGCGTTAGCGGCGCAAGCCTGTGAAGTCTCGAGTTCAATATTGCCGGCGTGGCGAGCTTCCACGACCACCAGTGGAGCAGACGTCTGCATTCGGGACATTATGCGTCTAATGTTTCCTCTCGTTTATTGGAGGCCTCAGCAGCAGACAGGGTCAGACTTGAGATTTGTTGCCGACACAAAATCGGAAAAGAGACGCAACTATAGACTGTTCAAAGAATTAAGGAACCTTTCGGAAGAATGTTCCTATTATGTTGCTGGTATGATTATTATGTAATCGAGGAATAACTGAGCTGCACGAGGAAGCAGGCAGTATTCATTGTCACCCAGCACATTAGGTGCGTCACCCCAGAAGGAAGTAGTATAATATATCCGTATCAAACACGTACGTTCCTGCGACACGTTCCAAATGGGGAAGATGTGCACGGAAATGATAAACCGTCAGTGGAAATACCAGAAACGATGATCGACGTGCAAGCCTCGTATCTTTGCTGTTCACAAAGTTTTTCCAATACCTACGTGACACCTCGGCATTGTCCATTGGCAGTGCCCATACGGCATTGCGCAACTGTTCGAAGATATATCTGCTTAGAACTCGTACCAATTCGTGAGACATTGCATGAAGAGGCACGGCATTACTCAGCTGCTTAAAGACGTGACTTTATATATGAGAGTAAACTGTCATCACCGTCTTTTTATATCTCCAGCAGACGAAAATGTCTGTTGAAGCAAAGATGCCCTCATAACACCTGAACTAGGACTGTATTTCAGCCTGGGTCGTACCTGCATCACTTTGATTTTCTCTGTGAGATTGGTGAAAACGCAGGTAAAAAAAAGCCTTTGAACAATCAATTCTTGGTTGATGCCAAGGGAAAGAGATTTTCAGTGTGTTTAACGTGGATCGCGCGACCAGTTGTGGAGCTGATGACCAAAACTTCCCTATTATAACCTTAAGCCAGTCAATCGTTTAATAAGAGAATGTAAATAGTGTGTTTTCTCGCCAGACGAATGAGGAGTCATTTACATCTAATGTCATTTATGTCTAATGCTAGTCTCTTCATGCCAAGATCGTGATACAATATTGGACTACTAATAAATGTTTAGTGAGTTCTGCATCTTTTTTTAACTATCTATAGTCGTTTTATTAACTATTCATTAAATTTAAATCCACGATTGCGTCGGCATTATGATTTATGAATTAGAATTAACGTAGCAGGAGTTCACGAGTCCGTACTAGATTCAAATCCGGTTTAACGGCCGACTATTAACGCAAACCCTGTTCGCGCCTCCATGGACATATTTGCTGCTCGTGATCTTTCTTTATAACAACTTGCACTATCTGCTAATGTGTATTGCCAGTGCTTGTTCTAAACTATGCTTAGTATGTAATTTCGTGTAGTGTGCGTATAAGTAACTCGTGTTCACGCACTCTGGGTATGAGCTTTTGTCCACGTTTGTATGTCACAGAAATATGAAGCGCCCATAAACCACGGTCGGATGTCAATGTAACTTTCCACACGTACTTTGTTGCCACTTCCCCCAGTGATTTTAGAAATTCTGATGGAATGTTATGTATACTTTCTGCCTAATTTGGTCTTAAGTCCTCCAACGCTCTTTTAAATTTGTTCTAATTCTGGATGCCCTATATCTTCTAAACCGATTCCTGTTTCTTCTTCTATCACATCAGACAAATATTACCCCTCATAGAGGCTTGCAATGTATTCTTTCCACCTATCGGCTCTCTCCTCTGCATTTAACAGTGAAATTCTCGTTCCACTTTTAATGTTATCAACCTTGCTTTTAATGTCATCGAAGGTTGTTATGACTTTCCTGTATGCTGAATCTGTTCTTCCGGTAATCATTTCTTTTTCGATTTCTTCACATTTTTGACGGAGCCATTTCGTCTTAGCTTCCCTGCGCTTCCTATTTATTTCATTTCTCAGCGACTTGTATTTCTGTATTTCTGATTTTCCCGCAACATGTTTGTACTTCCTCCTTTCAACGATCAACTGAGGTATTTTTCTGTTACCCATGGTTTCTTCGCAGTTACCTTCTTTGTACCTACGTTTTTCTTTCCAATATCTGTGATGGCCCATTTTAGAGATGTCCATTCCTCTTCAACTGTACTGCCTACTGCGCTATTCCTTATTGCTGTATCTATAGCGTTAGAGAACTTCAAACGTATCTCGTCATTCCTTAGTACTTCCGTATCCCACTTCTTTGCGTATTGATTCTTCCTGACTAATGTCTTAAACTTCAGCCTACTCTTCATCACTACTAGATTGTGATCTAGTCTATATCTGCTTCTGGATACGCCCTACAATCCAGGAGCAGATTACATCATGGTCAAACAGAGATTCCGAAACGAGATACTGGATACGCCTTACAATACAGTATATGATTTCGGTATCTCTGTCTGACCATGATGTAATCTAGCCGAAATCTTCCCGTATCACCCGGCCTTTTCCAAGTATACCTCCTCCGCTTGTCATCCTTTAACAAAGTATTCGCTATTATTAGCTGAAATTTATTACAGAACTCAGTTAGTCTTTCTCATCTCTCATTCCTCGCCCCAAACGCATATTTTTCTGTAACCTTTTCTTCTACTCGTTCCCCTATGACTGCATTCCAGTCTCCCATGACTATTAGATTTTCGTCTCCCTTCACGTACTGTGTTACCCTTTCAATATTCTCATATACGAGCAGTTTCTCTCTCTTCATCTTGCTTGTCATATGTGAGAAAAAGGCATATCGGAGGACTTATGAACACAGTGATCGTGATGAAGTGAAGCTCTTCAGTTTTCAGCTGGCTGGAAACGCTGAAATTCAGCGACATTAGGGACAGTCGCCTACTCAACAGTTTCTGGTGGTTTCCTCCAGCTGATGGCGAGCACATCACCGTTCGTAGCGTTGTGTAATTTCAACGCCATCTCTCAGATGCAAGTGCGAGAACATTCGGTCGACAGTTTAAAGCACAAATGTCAACATTCGTAACTTCCGAGATGAATCTACAAATGTTCAAGTAGACCAATAGCGGCCCTTCTCATTTCAGACGAAAGGTTGGAGATGTTACAATCCACTTCCTTCAATGTAATCTTGCAGAAGCAACAATTTAACACTGACTGTCAATCAAATTACAAATTGCTGCTGGTAAACCTTTCGGTCGATAAGTTCGTGATCCACGAAACACTTCTGTTCCTAACGTTTCGTCCAGAACTGCGATGGACATCTTCAGAGACGTTGCTCCTCCATTGAGCCTTGCCGACTGAGGGTCGTACGTCTTGAGAGCGACATACATACGGTAGAGAAAGGGACGTTGCCGGAGTTACAGGTGATAAGCAGAGATGATCCTTGCGATTGCAGTCTTTCTCGTCATGTTCCACTGATGAATTCTTCTCGGAAAGACTTCGCCAGAAGATGATGTGTACGAAACTCATTGAAACGTTGCGACAAAACGACGCCACCACTCGGCTGATAACCCGAGAAGAATTCATCAGAGATGATCCTTGTCAAAGATAAAATTTGAGTATCGCATATCGTCCTGTCATAGATAAAAGACTGTTTAGCATTTCTGCAAAGCCGCTGTTCATATGTCACTGTTTCCAGGTACCTTCTTCCCTATTAAAATTTTCCCTATGTTTACATATTTCAATGGCTTCTCTACATAGCCGTGGATAATAGTTCTTCGCCGTACATTAAATTTTTGTTTCACAAAACTTCGCGACTTCCTGGCTGCAGAGCCTGCCCCGCTACAGCCGATTTGTCTATTTTCCCTAGTCGGCAAAGAGTTTTGTGTTCCTTCGGCCGTGTATTCACGCTTCTCTTGGTTGATGCAATATAAGCTTTACCACACGTACACGGAATTTCATATACGCCACATACAGGCAGAGGAGGGCGTTTACCCTTCACAGATAGTGCTTGACTTATTTTCTTTGTTGGTATAAAAACCGGTCTAATGTCTTGTTTCTGTAACATATTTCCGAACTGATTTGTTACTTTTTTAATAAAACGAAAAGAAACTGTATTCTTCTATAGGTATTTTTCATGTTTTTCCTTCGGCCTTGAGTTACTTGGTCATAGAATTCTGTTTACTTCTTTCTCCGAGTAGCCATTTTTCTGGAAAGCCTCCTTCAGATGTTTTAATTCGGTGCCCAGGTATTCCGGCGTACAAATCTTTTTGCCTCTGTCGGCAACACGTTTAATGACGTCTGTCTTTTCTTGTGGATGGTGATTAGAGTGCATATGTAAATGTCTGTCCGTGTTCGTTACTTTTCGAAAAGCCGTCCAAACTTCAATTGGTCAGTAACTAAAAGATTCAGGAAAGGTATTTTATTGTCATTTTCTGTTTCGATGGTGAACTGTGTTTTTGAATTAATACCATTTAGAAAACAAAAGAATTCGTCCGAAGGTTTTTTACCGTGTGGCCAAACCACAACTCACAAACAGATACCAGTGAGATAGTTTCTTATTTGCTTTTTTAAAGCTTCATCTAGTTGTTCATAAAATTCATCACCTCATTGGGAGTGACTGAAAGTAAGGCAATGTCTAAAAAGAGCAGACAAATCTTCTGAAAAAAGGGGGCTTATGGGCGCTCAACATCGAGGTCATCAGCGTCCTGGAAAAAAAAAAAGGGTTATAAAACTCATAGCTTCGGTGACTGGGATCATTAGTAAATAAAGACACTGCGTGAAAACATACACGGACGGAGAATTATCCCTTGAATTTTCTCTATAAAACGACGCGAGTCTTTTATATATGAGTCAGTTTTCCAAGTATATGGCTGCAAATGAGTTGCCAGATATCTTGCTATTTTATACGCAGGAGAGCACTAACTATGGGTCTCAGAGGAAGATGAATTTTATGAATTTTGGGTAGGCCATAAAGTCTAAGAGGCACAGCCTCAGTCTTCAGTAAAGTTCGTTTTTCTTATTTTTGAACAGAAGTAGACGAGTTCATCAGATTATTTGTTTCCTTCAGTCCGCCGGCTGTATGGTCTTTCTTAACATTTTGTAATGTCCTGATATTAAAAAATTCAAAATTTTCCTCTGACAATCCTCTTCATTTATAAGAACCGTAGCATTCCCCTTATCAGCAAGAAGAATCATTACCTCTTCATCTGCATTTAAATCTCTAAGAGCCTTTCTTTTACCTTTCGTTAAATAACTTTCCAACGTTTTACTGCAGCTTAATATTCTGGTGCTTCCAATGCGGACTGTTTTTACAGTTTCTTTGGGGAAAGTCGGTATACTTATTTCTACATTCGCGCTAATATCCTCGGCTAGTACTTCTCTTGAGATAATAGTCTTCATGACTTGTTAATAACAATATCAGACATTACCATTATTACTTGTACACTCTATGTAAGTTCGTAACTTCTTGTTATGCCTGCTAGCAGTCGTTTCTACCACAGCTTCCATAGATCTAAACATAACTAATCTGTTTTGTTCCTTAGATCTATCTTACCCTACGAGCAAGAAATAAATGCTATTTTATCCATGTCGGATCTTGTGAACTCCGCGTCCGTTAATGATATTTGGTGAATGACGCAACCAACCACAAATACTTTTTAAACGTTTTATTTTAGTGCCGTAACCGGTTTTGGGCTATTATGCCCATCTTCAGATGGATAATACAAGGTGATTATAATTAAAGCTAAACTTTCAAACCGCTGTAGAAATAACACCACTGGTCAAAATGACGTTCCAACGGAATATTATCGGAGAAGGGGGAAAACGTATGGCAGAAGAAAAATAAGTAGTTACAAAATCTAGCAATAGATGGCGCTGTAGATGGCTCTGTAAGCATCATAATTCAGTGGTGGTCGACTAAAAATGACAAATGAATCATACAACAATGCCTAAGGTATACTTTGACGTTAAACAATCTGTATTACTCAGTGCACATGGGTGTACAGGTGTGATACTGTTAGTTACGTAAGCCCATCCATCACGGTAAGGTCATATCACGTCGAACGGGAAAAATAGGTTTTTAATTCGCCTCAGACCAAAAACCGCATAAAAAGTATCAATCATATCAGTTTTTAACTGTCCTGAGGCAAAAAAATCGCATAAAAAGCATCAATCAAAATAAAATCGGATGATTAATTTCCTTATTACTGACGCAAAACATGTTCAATATGCTATCCACCGTTTTCTGGAACAAATTGAAATCGAGAAACAGCATGTTCCGCAACTGAACGAAGGGTTTTCTGGGTCACGTTCAGAATGTATTGCGCAATGCGTGCCTTCAATGCAGCTAAGTTTGCAATCGGAACACTGAACACAACATCTTTCAGATAGCCCTGGAACCAAAAGTCACACGGATTAAAATCAGATGATCGGGACGGCCAGCTGCAGGGAAATGGCGTCTGATAAGTCTAGCATTTCCGAAATGGCGCTTCAGCAGCTGCTTAACTGATTTTGCAATGGGCGGAGGTGCGCCATCTTGCATAAAAATGATCCCATCCACACATACATTCTGTTGGAGAGCTGGAATGACGTGGTTACGCAAAAGACACTCATAGCTTTTTACCGGTGACGGCACAGCTAAAAGGATCGGAAGCACCTGTCTCTCCGAAAAAATATGGCCCTATGATAAATGATGCCGTAAATCCGCAACACACAGTGACCTTTTCACGATGAAGTGGTACTGGTTGATTTGCGTGTGGATTTTCCGTTTCCCATATTCGACAATTCTATGAACTGACATATCCTGTCACGTCGAAGTGTGCTTCGTCTGTCCACAAAATCTTCCACGGCCAGTCATTATCCACTTCCATGCGAGCAAGAAATTCTAAAGCAAAAGTCTCTCTTGCTGGAAGGTCAACAGGAAGCAACTCGTGTACATGGGTAATTTTGAATGGATAGCAAAGAAGGATGCTTCGTGGGATTTTATGCACCGTGCTCACGGGTATGTCCCACGTTCGAGCAATTCTCTGTGCACTACATGTTCGCACACCACCACTCGTCTCCTTCTGCATTGCTGTGGCCACTGTTTCCACTGAAGCTGAATCAATTCGTTTCCTCCCTCTACCAGGCTGCACACCAAAAAGAATCCATATTTTCGAATTTCCTCCCTCTACGAGGTTGCGCACCAAAAGAACCCGTCTGTTCGAATTTACGAATCATTTTCTCCAGATCCGCGGCAGTCACCCGACCAACGCCTTTTTTTCAAGCCCTTCAGTATCTGGAATTTCTGCAGAGTGATGTGTGAACAGTCATCATTCTTGTAATACAACTTTACAAGCAGAGCGCGACCCTGCATTGTGACAGCCGGCCAGTGTGGCCCAGCGGTTCTACGCGCGCAGTCCGGAACCGCGCGACTGCTACGGTCGCAGGTTCGAATCCTGCCTCGGGCATGGATGTGTGTGATGTCCTTAGGTTAGTTAGGTTTAAGTAGTTCTATGTTCTGGGGGACTGATGACCACAGGTGTTAAGTCCCATAGTGCTCAGAGCCATTTGAACCATTTTTGAAAACATCAGCGTAACGAAAAATTTTAGACATTTGAAGATGGGCATGGTAGTCAGAAACCGGTTATGGTACTAAAATAATACACTTGAAACGTATTTGTGGCTGGATGTGTCATTCACCAACCAGAAATAAATGCAGCTGCAGTAACTTACAGTCAACAGATTCCGCCTCTCCTCTTTTATAATATATCTTTTCTCGAAGTAGTGCTCCTTGTGTATGATTATAAATCCTATGAACCCGTGCTGTCCGGAAAGTCCTCTTCAGCTTCAAAAAAATAGGTATGCAAGACGAGTTTCTAGCACGCAACAAGAAATCTGAAGTACGAATTAAATGTTCTCTCTTCTTAAGTACAAATTCCAAACCTCTAATTTTGAGTAATTCTACAGTACATACGTCCCTCTCATGCGTGCGACTCGTCAGTCACAAAGACTCAACGAAGAGCAACGTCGCTGAAGATAACCAGCGCAGTTGTGAACGAAACTTTGGGAATAATAAGAGTCTGTCAAATGACCGCTAAAATAGTATGTAAAATTGCAGCAACGTCACTGTCGGCTACATCTAACCCTGGAACTTTTGAAACTCTGTCTTCGACCACTGATCACTTTCACAAAAGGCACTGATATTTCTACAGCGACATCCTGGTCTCACCGGCTAAATATGCTGCAAGAAACAGCCATCCTATGACCCGCGTAACAAAGAGTTTTAACATAGACGGGAGCATTCCTCGTAAGTCTGGAAATATTCCTCATTGACACCACTGTAAGGCGTCTGGCACCAACATATTAGTTATTGCGAGAATACGTAGATAAAGCATGATAGACTGCAGGTTCCACGGCTTTTAGAAACTGGATACTTGAAACTCGAGGTTCGGGTGGAACACTGAAGTTACATCACACAAGGTATTCAGTTACCTTCTCATCACCTGAAAGGGAAACGACAAATAAATCCCAGGAATCACAGAAGATATACTTTTCATTTTGTGACAACATCAGTTAAGACCTAGGCAGCAAACAACAAATCTACTAAGCAGCTGAACTACTTTTGAGTATATATTAACAACACTGGCACGCAGATCTGAGGTACGTTAATAGAAGAGCGAAAGTGAGCGATAGCGTAGACGCCATTGGCGGACTAGGTGTGAGTCTGTTAGAACCGAATATGGCAAGGGATACGTTTGCTAACTAACGTTGATAATGCTAAGGAGGGAGTTTTAGCGTTGCGACGGTTTTACCGTTGCGACATGAATTGCTATTGCTGATAGCCACTAATATGAGCATAAACACCACTGTACCAAATAACGCACAAACACCGAGAAATCCATTTGAAGTGTTGTGTGTGTTGTATGTGTTACTCGCATACAAGCAGAGGATGTAATAGAAATTTAAATTAACATAAATACATTACTAACATACAATAGAATAGTTTGTTTATCCCAAACGAAACTGTAATGCCTCATGAGTTTGTCGAGCCGTGCAATAACCCGAGGGTTAACTGTAAAATAACATTAATTGCAATATAGGCAAGTAGTACGCAAATAGGATGAAGCGTGAAACCCGCACGAAATTGACAGCTCGACAGATATCGTGCTACGTACTAGCTAAAGGACTATTCAAACTAGAATAGTGCAAATAGCGCAATTTGGTGACATTGTATCTCCAGGAATTGTAAGTGTAGTTGTAGGTGTGTAGGAAATTTTGACACTATATGTAAACAAAATTCGAGACGTACCGACATAACCGCAAACCGAAGGCCATAAATAAAATACCATTTAGGTGACGATTTTAAAAGTATCATTTGCATCACTGTTTTTGTTTTATGATTTACCGAATTTTCATATCATTTTACACCTTGTTCATTTGTACTTCCTTTTCAAGCTAAGAAAAAAACGCCGTTATGCAGATGACATTTAAAGTATTGCCTGTATTACGTGATCTACTTCAAACACAGGGTGGGTTTTGGTTAAATAAATAAACAGGTTACGATACGGATGAACTGAGGGCTGTGAATTACTTCGAATTGTTGCGTGTACCGTTGCGGTCACTTGTGCCCACGACTAGCCATCTATTTAAGGAGAGTTGTGTCTCTGAAAGAGTCCTTCCGTTGCAGGTAGAGCATTGATCATGTAATGGCGAACATTACTTTCTAAATTCAATGAAAAACAGAATGGGGAAGAGTTCCCCCCCAAATAGATACGTGCCTCTAGGGAATGTCGATCTATATCGTGGACATCCTTTTTCTCCCCCCTCCCCCCCCCTCCCCATGCTAATTTGCGTTTTCAGCAATGATTTGTTCTGCGAATACACTCGACAGAAACGCAAACATCGTATGACGGAGAAAACTTGATCCGTTAGAGGAGACATCCTTTGTCTGGATCGTCATTCATCTCCTCCGTGTGCTGTGTCCCGCCGTAATTTCCTTTCCAACGCGACCTTTTCGCTTCAAAGTAGCGCATTCACCTAGCGAAAGAAAGCTAGCATATGCCAAACAATCAATTCTTCTTAAACAGATTCTCTTCGTACGTTTTGGAACGAACATTGGCGGCTGTAAAATTTTTTTGTTGATTTATAGACGAAATCACATTCTTGTGACACAGTCATAACTGGCTTCGGCCATACAATGATTATCTACAGATTCTAAAACAATACAAAAGAAAAATAATATTAAAACCTAAAAATAAGTGCAATATTTAACCAGGGTTATTAGTAATATAATTGAATTTATGCAAAATAGATATAGTTCATAACTAAAGGCGGCAGACACTGAACACAGGTTCATGCGTTGTCAAACTACCTATAAAATGTAAAACACTAGCCTTATACAGATACAAAAATTTGTTAGATTTTGTTCACTCTCTTTGCACTACATGCGCGCGTCCTCTTTATTTTTCAAAAGTCTAAAGTATGACAAATTTACTGTTAATATTTAGGTCAAATGTATATAAAATTTAAAATTACAGAACAGATCGTTAAATCAGTGAAATTTTATTTCTCATAAATTCAGTTAGATTACTAATAAGCCTGGTTAAATATTGCACTTATTTTTAGGTTTTGATATAAATTTTCTTTTGTATTGTTTTATTGAAGATGGTCATTGTATGGCCGAAACTGGTTATGACTGTGTCATAAGAATGTGATTGCGTCTATAAATAAACAAAAACTTCTTGCCAAATAATCAGTCACTCCATGGACAAAATGTCGTTTTTCTCATTGGCAGCTGTTTTGTTTCCTGGTTCATTTCGACGATGAATTACTCCAGAATAGTGTACCAGTATTTGCTATACGATCCTTCGTAAACGAGTTTGAGGTTGCGCTCAGTGATGACTGCAAACTACGCACACACACACACACACACACACACACACACACACATACACACACGCACTCGAGAAATTCACCAACATCGCCTTTTCATAAATGTTGCCGACGATCTTGTCGTAAATCCCACGCTTTCCTTTAACTCGCGTACATCACTCACTAAAGCAGAAATCGTAGTTTATGCTCATAGCCTGTCAGTTTCTGTATATGACTACTTCACCACTAGATTTCACGTGCTAACATGAAGAGTAGAAGTAGTCTTATTTTGAACGTGATTAAAAGCAAGTGAATCGGGAGTATCCTTTACGGGTATTCCTGTAACCAATCAGATGTAAACGAGACGAAGTTGGAGAAACCTCTAACTTACAACAGGTTTGGGAGGCTCGTTCCTCGAGCGCTACTTCGTGGATAAATTGCTTAATCTATAATTACTCGAACGCCACTTTGTGGATAAATCGCTTAATCTATAATTACTCGAACGCTACTTCGTGGACAAATTGCTTAATCTATAATTACTCGAACGCTACATCTGTATGCACTACACTGGCCCCTCTGGTGTAGATTCAGCGTCCATCGTAACTGCAATGTGCAACTAACTGTGGGTTCAGGTACCACCAGCGGCAGATATAATAACAGTTATATTTATGAGAAGCATGACTTGTATTAACCAGAATAGTTCGGTATGAAAAACTAACCTGTAGATATTTTCGGAGGTAAAATGTTTGCGGGGAAATTGCTTTATCTAAATGGTGTACTGATATTTTTCTCCAAAAAAATACTGCGAATTTTTTAGATGTGTTTGCACCATTCCAGAGAAGCAATAAATATGAGAAATGTTACTTAGAAGAGACTGCAGAAAAATTCTCCAAGTCAACTTAACGTTACTCGTATGATGCGCCGCTGGACCACCTGTTTGCACAAATTCTCTGGTCGTGTGTTTCGTCACAAAATGATACATCGAACTCAACAGACGCTACGTATCTGCACCAAAGATACATTCCGGCATGTCATGGAGGAATGGAATACAAACTCAAAATCAAAGGCGTATCATTTTTCATTGTCTGTGTTTTCAAAAGATCTGACTAAATACACAGCTCAGCCGAGTTTTTTCATATCTTTGTCGTTGCAGAGAAATCTATTTGCACACTAATGAGTTCCATAGACTCACGCGTAGTACAGAAGTTTGCAAACGATAACTGTTTACAACGTACCGCATCGGTGCACGTGAAGTCGAGAAGGTTTGACACAGGACACTTTCGGTCTATCAAACCGTGAAAGCCGCGAGAGATTTTGGTTAAAATCGTCCTTGAATATTGAAAAGTTCTTGTTATTGCACCTAAAAATTTGAAATTCACATTTGTGTAAACATTATCTGAAAATGTGATGAATTTTTACAGCATAAAATTAACAATCAAATCATTATGTTTGCCTGATCTTTCTACGAAACTACTGCGCCTGTAACAGTAAAGTATAGAATGAATTGTAAACGTAATTAGGTTTATACAAATTTTACAAAAGTCTTTTTTCTTTCATTATCGCGGAGGGGAAAGTTTAAATTACTAACGTTAAAGAATAGCCTACTAAGCCGGTGGCGTAAGAGAGAGCGAACATACTGAAAATCTCCCGTGTGCGCATGCGCCGCATCTTAGTTGGATTTTGTATGCCAATATGTGTGTGCTTGTCGCCATGATCGACGGAAAGTGTCATAATATATCAAATTATTCGCCTCGACTTCATATACACCACTGTGATGCGCTGTAAACAATTATGGATTACACCTTGTATATTTAGAATATTGTTACGACGTCTCCATCCCCCTTGACTCTCGAATCTAGAATCTTATGGCGCATTTTAATGTTGTGGAAGAGGCAATAACCGGCAGGTAATGATCTTGTGAACGAGGTAATGGTAAAAGGCGGATGTTATCGTGTCATAGAGATACTGGTGACATGTCGTTGTTAAATGCGCAGGAGCGTTGTCCTGCAGCGAGAAAAAAGAAGCCAAGAACGGTGAAGAGTCAAATTCCTTTACTTTACGTCTATGACACAAAGTTTTTGTCATCAGTCGACCGGTTTCGGTCTATAATGACCATCTTCAGATATGTTTTATAAAATCATGGTCACTAGAGACCGAGACTGGTAGTCGGATGACAAAAAATTTGTGGCCAGATACGTGAAGTACAGGAAATTTATTCTATATTCGGGTCACTGTTCAATTCGTGCTATGTCGCAACTTTTGAAACGGTGAAGAGTTTCGAGTTAATTCGTATTTTTCTAGGTAGCAAGCGTTTTAACACTTCCTGGAAGATTTATGTCAAGAAGCACCAATTCTGAGAGAACTATACCATCCGTGATTTCTCAAAGCACTATTTTCGCAGTCCTGGTGTTCTCCCATTCGTTAAAACTCTGATGTTTTGTTTCAGGGTTACAGGAAAAACACCACAACTTCATGGATAGTTATCAACAGGAAGTCTTGAAAAAAACTTATCTCTAAAGCTTATTTGCTCCCCAGTCGGAGCTATGAGTAAATCCAGCACATAGCTTCTATTTGCTCAACTAATTATGGAAAGTTTTCAGTTGGATTATCTTGTTTTACTTTTAGACCAATGCATCCGTCGTTTATTACACCTCCTGGCCATAACGAAACTCTTTAGCCACTCAAAAACAGTTTTCGACTAAATGCTGACCTACTGATTGGTCTACACTCTCCGAGTGATTTCATGTGTTTTTCTCGCTGCAATATCAGCTTTTGAGGAAAATGTAACTGAACTCACTGTTCCTCCTCCTCGTCCGTTTTCTGAGCGACGCAAACACACACATGTGAGCACACACACACATACACACACACACACACACACACACACACACACACACACACACACACACACACACACACACACACAGAATAAGTTGAATAGCACCCAATTAATAGAACCCAGTACGTTGTCCTCGATGGTGAGTGTTCATCGAAGGTGAGGGTATTATCTGGAGTGCCCCAGGGAAGTGTGGTAGATCCGCTGTTGTTTTCTATCTACATAAATGATCTTTTGTATAGGATGCATAGCAATGTGCGCTGTTTGCGATGATACTGTGGTGTACGGGAAGGTGTCGTCGTTGAGTGACTGTAGGAGGATACAAGATGACTTGGACAGGATTTGTGATTGGTGTAAAGAATGGCAGCTAACTCTAAATATAGATAAATATAAATTAATGCAGATGAATAGGAAAAAGAATCCGCTTATAAAACAGTAATACGACCTATTCTTGAGTACTGCTCGAGCGTTTGGGATCCCTATCAGGTAGGATTGAGGGAGGACATAAAAGCAATTCAGAGACGGGCTGCTAGATTTGTTACTGTTAGGTTTGATCATCACGCGAGTGTTACGGAAATGCTTCAGGAACTCGGGTGGGAGTCTCTGGAGGAAAGGAGGCGTTCTTTTCGTGAATCGCTACTGAGGAAATTTAGAGAACCAGCATTTGAGGCTGACCGCAGTACAATTTTACTGCCACCAACTTACATTTCGCGGAAAGAGCACAAAGATAAGAGAGATTAGGGCTCGTACAGAGGCATATAGGCAGTCATTTTTCCCTCGTTCTGTTTGGGAGTGGAACAGGGAGAGAAGATGCTAGTTGTGGTACAAGGTACCCTCCGCCAGGCACCGTATGGTGGATTTCATAGTATGTATGTAGATGTAGATGTAGAATCGGACACAGTCTTAAAAAAAATGGCGGCTAGACCTATGAATCCTCTCAACTTGTCTTGAAGGCGATCGATGTGAATGGCGATCTAAAACTGCAACATCACTGAAGGGCACAATACGGAACCGGGCAATATGTGAATAAATCTGTACAGAGAGAGGGTGGAGAAAAATATGGAACCACCAAAACAGGTAACCATGTTTAACACGGTGCAGGAAAACCATCGACATGCAAAACCGCTTTCAGTCGTCTCGGAGTGGATAAATACAGGACCTGTATGATGACTATGAAGAAGATGAATAGCGATGACGCATTCTTCTCTCCAAAGTAGACCACACAAAACTCAATCATATTGAGATCTGATGACTGTGATGACCAGAGGAGTTGCCACAATTTATCCACGTGCTTACAAAACCATTCCTGGGCGTTGAGAGCTGTGTGAAGAGGAGCTGTGTCGTCTTGGAAAACAGCATCGCCATTGGGGAACAAGCATTGTACCATGAGACAGACATGATCAGCCAAAACGGTCACATAATCTTTTGCAGTAATTCGAACTTGCACAGTATCCATTGGGCCCATGGAATACCAAGACACAGCTCGGCAGATGAACAGTCAACCTCCACCATGTCTCCTTCTCAACCGAGAAGGATTTGTTGCACTCCAGTAATATATGTTACGTGACTTATACTACCACAGCTTGTGAATGTGGACTCATCTGAAAACAGCACACTAGCAATTTGAATTTTCTGAAGTGCCCATTTACAAAATATAGCTCGATAGTGAAAATCATCGCCATGAAGTTCCCGATGCAATGAAATTTCATTTGGATGAAACATCTAAGCCGCGCAGGATTAGCTGAGCGGTCTAAGGCGCTGCAGTCATGGACAGCGCGGCTGGTCCCGGAGAAGGTTCGGGTCCTCCCTCGGGCATGGGTGTGTGTGTTTGTCCTTAGGATAATTTAGGTTAAGTAGTGTGTAAGCTTAGGGACTGATGCCTTAGCAGTTAAGTCCCATAAGATTTCACACAAATTTGAAATTTTTTTTGAAACATCTAACGATGCAGTATGTTGACAGTTCTACTGAAGAAAATTCGTAATTGCCGAGTGCTTCTTTGTGGTTTTTGGTGAACAGTTCTCTCCGTTTCCGTTTTTCGGTATTTACGGTGCCACCAGACATGAAGACATTCACAACTTGTAAAAAAAGGAATGAGAGCGAACATCATCAGGTAAACGATCAGCATACAAGGTAATGTTTCTCCTACATTCACCATAAATCATAATCATTTCGATTTTTTCTTCTGCGCTTGCAACAACCAATGTCGACTTCCCGCTATGTTCTAGAAATGAAGGGTAGACGTGCAGGCCATAAAAACTACTCACATACTGAGATGTACAGACACACTTTAAGTTCTACTTCCGAAAGAAAAGTAAGCTGAGACGCACTGCACTGCATGTTACGATAAGGTGTAGTTCGTCACAGTGGTGCATCGAGCAGTCTCCTTTTCGTTTTGTCGACAGCATACAACGTATCGAATACGTTTTCCCATCAAAAGCAGTCTTCTGACTGGTTTGATGCGGCCCGCCACGAATTCCTCTCCTGTGCTAACCTCCTCACCTGAGAGTAGCACTTGCAACCTACGTCCTAAATTATTTGCTGGATGTATTCCAATCTCTGTCTCCTTCTACAGGTTTTACCCTCTACAGCTCCCTCTAGTACCATGGAACTCATTCGCTCATGTTTTACCAGATGTCCTATCATGCTGTCCCTTCTACTTATCAGTGCTTTCCACATATGCCTTTCAAAATGGTTCAAATGGCTCTGAGCACTATGGGACTTAACTTCTGAGGTCATCAGTCGCCTAGAACTTAGAACTACTTAAACCTAACTAACCTAAGGACATCACACACATCCATGCCCGAGGCAGGATTCGACTGTAGCGCCCTAGAACCGGTCAGCCACCCCGCCCGGCCATATGCCTTTGCTCTCCGATTCTGCGCAGAACCTACTCATTCCTTACCTAATGAGTCCACATAATTTTCAACTTTGGTCTGTAACACTCAAATCTCAAATGCTTCGATTCTCTTCTGTTCCGGTTTTCCCACAGTCAATGTTTCACTACCATACAAAGCTGTACTCCCGACGTACATTCTCAGAAATTAAGGTCGATATTTTATATTAGCAGACGTCCCTTGGCCAGGAATACCTTCTTTTTTTGCCATAGCTAGTCTACTTTGATGTACTCCTTGCTCCGTCAGTCATTGGTTATTGTACTGCCTAGGTAGCAGAATTCTTTAACTTCATCTACTTCCTCACCATCAATCCTGATCTTAAATTTCTCGCTGGTCTCGTTTCTAGCACCTCCCATTACCTTCGTCTTTCTTCGATTTACTCTCAATCCCTATTCTGTACTCATTAGACTGTTCATTTCGTTCATCAGATCATGTAATACTTCTTCACTTTCTCTCAAGGCAGCAGTGTCATCAGCGAATCGTATGAAGGTAGGGAATAACATAGCCTGTCCTACTCTCGCAGCATGGAGGTAGGGGGTTACTTCTAGTGTCGTTGTATAGTATTTTGAAACGTACGATTTTCTGCCCATTCTGATTTCTCCCATTACAAAGCCATCTGTTGTGAAACAAAAAAAAGTTTTTAAGACAAAATTTATGTCCCTCTCTCTCTCTCTCTCTCTCTCTCTCTCTCTCTCACACACACACACACACACACACACACACACACAGGAGGCCGGGGGAAGTGGGGGGGGGGGGGGGGGGTCGAGTTTGGTGTCATTGTATGTTCCCCTCTGAGACGAACAAATTTTAATTTTACGTTGTTTGGATGCGATGTGTTATTTTAGAAATATTTCAGTGCCTTCAAAGCTGAACTGGTCTTGTAAACCAGTCTTCGTATTGCAGAATGCGAATACATTTCAAAGATACATAATAAGGCTGACAATGTGCACGGCGTAGAAACATTAACAAATTCAGACATATAAAGCAATCTTCCTACCTTCACCAAAGATCAGGCAGTTTATTGTTGCTTACCATCTCGACACTCGGCACATGGGATCTAATGCGGGTCGCTTTTCTACATAGCTACAGAGAGTTGCGTACAACAGAAATGAAACATTCACTTCAAGATTTGTAATGTAGTATAAGCATTTCAACAATATATTGCTGAAATTCAGTATAGTATAAAAAAAGGAAAAACACCTCAGACCCTTAAACTGTGGTATACGTATGTTGATCAGCTACAGTACCATCGCAGCAGATGGCATATTGGTAGTTCCTAATGTCAAGCACTTGGATACCTCAGGGTTAAGGAAGTTGTATTGGTCAGGGAGCCTCCGTTGCGGAATTCTACGTCTATGACCTACGCTGTTATTACTTGTGCCTATGCGAGTGACTCCCAGATTGCTCCAGACGACGTGCTAAATCTGTAGAATCGGGATTTTCGTAGACACATACCATCTCGGAACAACACCAAACCGATCACAGAGAGGCAGTACCATCGTCCGTAGTGCCATTAGGGTCAACCGGTGGGACTTAACGGATCCACCACACCACCCCCGCAACCTGCTTTTGATGGCAGACCCACATAACTCACTCACAAATTCCCGTTCATTCTGTTGGTTCTGCCATGGCTGTGACGCTGTTGACCATATATCGACTACTTCTGGCCCTTCTACCGTACAGAAATTAATTACGTCGTCGGTAAAACCTCAGAGATGTTGACGTCATCCACAGTTTTCACTTGAACACTATTATGTCCAGTAGGGTTCTCCCTTACAGAGCCTTTGTGTTCTAAATATATGCTGTCAACCTCCACCCCCCCTCTCCTCCACGGGGAGTGGGGGTGGGGTGGTGGGGACTTAGTGTACCAGTGTGTGTTATTTGAAAGCGCACATCTCCATAACAGGGAACTCTAGTACGATATGGCCTGGTTTACAAATGTGCCTCTTGCACACAAATTTCTCGGACGTTCCTTTATACTATATCAACGTTCGGGGTATTATGATCCGTGGCCTGTTAGGAAGTGAATCATGCCACCAGATGGATTTGCACTGCTCATACACATCCTCTCCTTGACGCATGGAAATAATTCGTGTACTTTCCGATCTGTTCTGAGATTGTCCACTCTCTTTGCCACTCACGCGCTTTCCATAATTTTAGCTCTAGATTCTTTGTTAATTCCTATCCAGTAATTTCTCTCAACTGGGGAATATTTTATTTGTGAAGACACTAAAGAGAAGCTCTTTGTCTGACGTAATATACGCAGACACAAAACAAATCGCAACACCAAAAAATGATTAATGTAGAGTAATGAAATTACGGGAATACTTTTGTCTAGGCAACATATTTAGATGATTAAAAGTGCAGTATCGCAGGTTAATGTAAGTGCGCGATAAGCCATTGCACGTGTGAAATGCTGGTATACTAATAATCAGTGTAGCCGCCAGAATGTTGGATGGAAGCATCCAAACGTGCATGTACTGTGTTGTACAAGTGCCGGATGTGAGTTTGTGGGATGAATTTTCATGCTTGTTGCATTTGGTCGGTGAATATAGCGACGATTAATGCTGTTTGTGGATGACGATGGAGCTATCTTCGGATGATATCTGATATGTGCTCGATTGGAGACAGATCTGATGATCGAGCAGTCCAAGGTAACACGTCGATACTCTGTAAAGGCTGTGAGGCTACAACGGCGGTATGTGGGCGAATGTTATCCTGTAGGTTATCACTCCGTAGAATGCTGTTCATGAATGGCAGCACGACAGGTGGCAGGTCGAATCACCAGACTGACGCAGGATGCGCTGGATAGCAACGATAGTGCTGCTGCTGTCACATGAAATGGCACCCCAGGCCACAACTCCAGGTGTAGTTCCAATCCGTCCAGCACGCAGGCCGTTTGGCTGCAAGTCCTCAACTGGCCTCATTCTAACCAGCGTGGGCCATCAATGGTGCTGAGACAGAACCAGCTTTCATCAGAAAACACAACAGGTCTCCAAATTGCCCTCCAATGCGCTACTGAGGGAGATGGTGCAATTGTTAGCACACTGGACTCGCATTCGGGAGGACGACGGTTCAAACCAGCGTCCGGCCATCCTGAATTACGTTTTCCGTGTTTCCCTAAATCGCTTCAGGCGAATGCCGGGATGGTTCCTTTTGAAAGTGCACGGACGATTTCCTTCCCCATCCTTCCCTAATCCGATGGGACCGATGGCCTCGCTGTTTGGTCCCCTCCCTCAAATCAACCAACTTCAATGAGCTCTCGCTTGAAACCACTGAAATCGCGAACAGCAGTGGTTTAGGGTCAGTGCAGTGCATGCTACAGGGTGCCTGTCTCAGAGCTGTTCCTGAAGTAACCAATTTGTAACGATTCGTTGTATCACTGTGCTGCGAACGTCAGCTCTAATTGCTGCTACAGATGCAGTACGATGCGACGGAGCCATACGAACACGATGGCCATCCCTCTCGGTAATACCACGTGGCCGAGCAGGTCACGGTCTTCTCGTGACCGCCGCTGCCAACAATCATATAGAGTGGCTACATTCGTGCCAACAGAAAGGACATCCAGCTTCTCGTAGCCCTGTTACATGATTTCGTTCAAACTCAGTGAGCTGCTGATAACGGGGTCTTTGTCGACTTAGAGGTGTTCTTGACTACCACCGAGCCACCACGTCTAATCTCAAAGGTAACTCACGACTGTTATAGCGTGTATTTAAAGCAAAGCTGTTTTGCATTCTCATAGGGACGCTATGAGAGCCAATCGTATGCGACTGGTAGGAAATTTGAACTGAGACCATCTTTCAGATGTAGAAATACGCCTACCAATTTTCGTTTATGTCGCACATCTCCTTCTTAGTGTTGCGATTTTTTCCGTCAGTGTATATTGGGCTCGTGAGTAGTATGACTAATAGTGCTCCCACGGGAAATGTCAAAAATGCTCGTGTAAGCTTCAGCAACACAGACCTCTGTAAGGCATAGAACTACGTTTATTTCGGCGGATAAGACGAGTTTAAAACGACAAGGTACGTACAAATTTTCGTTAAAGATATATAGATTAACCATATGTTCGCCCTGTGTCCGGACCCGGTAGCTGAGTGGAGCCGGCACGGTAGCTCAGCGTGATCGGTCAGAGAGCTGGTTGGCCTCTGTAATAAAAAAAAACTGAGTGAAAGGATCATGAAACGAACTTTAACGTCCACAACGACCAAACACAACGATGAACAGAAAAAAAGTGGTCAACGCGACAGAATGTTAATCCTAAGGGCCCGGGTTCGATTCCCGGCTGGGTGGGAGACTTTCTTCGCTCAGGGACTGGGTGTTGAGTTGTCATAAGCATCATCATTTCATCCCCATCGACGCGCAAGTCGCCGAAGTGGCGACAAATCGAAAGACTTGTGCCCGGCGAACAGTCCACCCGACGGGAGGCCCTAGTCACATGACATTTACATTTTTCGTCCTGTAAGTCGATCCTCATATTTAGTTTAGAACAGAGATCATCTGGATAAGAATACGCACTCTTATTCGGGTAATAACAGAAATGGTTCAAATGGCTCTGAGCACTATGCGACTTAACATCTGAGGTCATCAGTCCCCTAGAACTTAGAACTACTTAAACCTAACTAACCTAAGGGCATCACACACATCCATGCCCCAGGCAGGATTCGAGCCTGTGACCGTAGCGGCCGCCCGGTTCCAGACTGATATGCCTAGAACCGCCCGGCCACAGCGGCCGGCGGGTAATATCTTTGAATATTTATAAGCGTCGTATTGGCCCTTCAGTTTTGCGCTCTGTACTCTGAAACAATGGGTACGGTTGCTCACGTCATAAAGCAAAAGCCTCCTTCAGCATTGTTACGGTTTTGCCTGAAGAAGCACGTGCCGAAATTTGTGGTAAGTTCCATGGGACCAAACTGATGACGTCATCTGTCCCTAGGCTGACACACTACCTAATCTAACTTAAACCAACTTACGGTAAGGACAACACACACACACACACACACGCCCATGGGAGGACTCGAACCTCCGACGGGTGGAACCTCGCGAACCGTGGCTAGGCGCCTCAGATCGCACGGCAACCCCGCGCGGCAAACGTGCCGAACAAACGTCTGAATAGTACAGCTAACAGTACTCTTGTCGGTTGTGTTATGTGTTCAGACAGTTTGTTCTGTAAGTGTAATTGGTGTACAGTTTGTAAAGTGTGTGCCTAATGATGGCACCAACAAAAACAAGGAAATACGAAGCAAGATTTAAGTGAAAGGTCACAAAACAGGCAAAAGAATCGAACAACTGTGCTGCAGCAAGGGCTTTCGTTGTAATAGAGAAGGTGGTAAGCGACTGGCGAAGGAATGGAGATGCTATTAAAAAAATTCCAACGAAAAACTGTTCAACGACGATAGCAACAGCTTTCTGGCCAGATTTAGAAAATAGCGTTGTAGAATGGGTACAAGAGCAGAGGCAGAATTGTTATGTAGTTACAAGAAATGAAGTGCGCACGACCCATTCCACACCACAACAAAGAATTTAAATCAGCAGCTGTTTTACGACCAAAAATGTCTGGTAATACGGCAGAAAACAAAAATTGCGCAGAAATCACCGAACGATCTTGACCATAAAGTTACGAGTTTTCGTAAGTTCGTTATTTGTGTAAGGCATATTGGAAATATCGCTGAAACACCGATAAAATTCGATATAACAGAAGCCGCGGAGCGCAAATGTGCGAAGCTGCTTCGCTACCCACTGTGCCAGAGCTTCGGTCCAACTTTCAGCGAGCTAAAAGGCACCTAAATTACGTTTAGATGCAATTTAGGTGCCTTTTAGCTCGCTGAAAGTCCTTTGCATCGACTGTTTTCTCAGAGACGGCCGAATATCAACGGATAAACCGAGATACGTGTTCAGTTATTTTGACTCCTCTTTCACCAGACGAAATTTCTGGGAAAATGGGTAATGGCTCTCGCCGTTTAAGAGTCTTCGCCACATCCAGGACAGTCACTTCTGCCCCTTGCGATAAGATGATAGAATTAATCGAAAGCTTGTATTCCATACTCGTTTAGACGCGGTTAACCCTGTAAGAAGTTTGTACCCTTGAATGATCTTGTTTTATTAGGACGGTGGTATAATTCGTAGCTCGATTTCGCCCATAATGACGCTTACGAACGTTTACTTACGTGAAGAATTATAGTGTCCCGTGTACCTCAACTTTGGAATACGTTACCAGTTGTCGCGCTTTTTCACTCCGTCACAGTGAGACACCTGTTACACTATAGCAGCAGAACTGTGTCTGCACGACACCTGGAACTTGCACTCTCTTCCGACAATGCGCCAGTCTTGCTGTGCAGTGGTCTTAGCGTGAGACGACTAGTTTCTGAAGTCCACTCGAACCAAATGTTGGAAGACCCGAGACGGAGCAACAAGAAAGGCATACAAAGAGAGCTTTCGCATTATAAAGGGCTTAAGGTAATCACACACATGTTCTCTATTGTTTAACTGTATAACGAAGAGGCATTGAGGAATATAAGAGAGATCAAAATTCTGGGAGAAACGATGTCATAAGATAAGATTCGTTAATATCATGCATATCGTCTATGGAAGTGAAGAAGAATTACAGTTAAGCGAATGAATGAACAGTATACACAGCACAGAATATGGGATGAGAGTGAACCAAAGAAAGCGAAAGTATCAAGAACCAGTGGAAATGAGGTTAACGAAAACGTAAATATCAAAATTTGGACCATGTGGCAGAGAAAGTGAATTGATTTTGCTACCCCTTTGAAGCAAAATAACAATACAAACGACGGAGCGGCGGACGACACAAGAGGATAAAGGAACATACTAGCAGGTGCAGAGTGTGTACGTCGCCAGAAACGCTACCGGTGCTAAACACCAGCAAGCGTTTGAGGCGAGATGTCCCAGCAGGTTGTCGAATATGAAGTGGACTGATAACGCAAAATGTATGTGGGACTCGCTTACTAGAAGTCGAGAGAAAGTGTTAAGACTCATATTAAGACATTAGCAACTCAGGGGGACTAGTGAGAGCTGTGGAGGGAGAAAAATGTAGTGAACGCCTTTTTGAAGTAATGAGTGCGATAGACAGGGAATCTGAAACTGATTACATTTTTATGAGTTTCCAAAAGGCTCTTGATACAGTTTCTCACAGGCGGCTTCTTATCGACGTTCCTATGGAATATCGTTCAGTTGTGCGACTGGTTTCGTGATGTCCTGTCAGAAAGGCTATAGTTCGTAGACAGACAGAAGTCATCCATTAAAACAGAAGTGATATCTGGCGTTCTCCAAGGAGGTGTTATAGGCCCATGGTTCTATTCTACATGAACAATTTAGGAGATAGTCTCAGCAGACATCTTATATGGTTTCCTGATGAGTTTGTTATTTACTGCCTAGTAACGTCAACAGAAGATCAAACCTAATTGTAAAATGATTTAACCAATATACTTGAATAATGCGAAATGTGGCAATTGATCCTAATTAGTGAAAATTGTGAGATCACCCACATGAGCACTAAAAGGAATTCGTTAAAGTTTCGGTTACGCTATATATCACACAAATCTAAAGGCTGTCAATTCAACTAAATTCCTAGGAATTACATTTGCGAACAACTTCCGTTGAAACGAACATGTAGATAATGTTGTGGGGAAAGCGAACAAAAGACTGCATTTTATTTCCAAAACACTTAGATGTATCAGATCTACTAATCTAGCTGCCTACTCAACGCTTGTTCGCCCTCTTTTAGAGTGCTGCTAAGCGGTGTGGGATCCGTACCGGCTAGGATTAACGCGGTACATCGATAAGGTTCAAAGAAGGGCATCACGTTTACTACTGTCGAGAAATAGGGGGAAGAATGTCACAGACATGATACAGGATTTGGGGTGTACATCATTAAAAAAAAGGCGTTTTCGTGGCGGCACGATCTTTTCGCGGAATTTTAATGTCCCAGTTTCTCCTTTGAACACGAAAATATTTTGTTGACAGCCACCTACATAGGGAGAAATGACGATTGGAAGAAATGAGAGGAATCAGCGCTCGCACGGAAAGCTTTAGGTGTCCGTTTTGCCCCCAAGATGTTCAAGTGTGGAACGGTTGAGATATGAAGTGGTTTGATCATCCCTTCGCCAGGCACTTAAATGTGAATTGCACAGTAGACATGTGGATGTAGGTGTAGATAAGTCGTTCTCAGGTTATGGCTGATGCAGCAGCGTTTCCGACAAGTTTCCTGTTCGTTATCCTGAGGCGATGTGTCAATTTTTTGTCCATTTGGTTCTTTAATAGCCACCACGCGGGGTAGCCACGCGGTTTAAGGCACCTTGCCACG
The DNA here is from genome assembly GCF_023864345.2 of Schistocerca serialis cubense. Taxonomy (NCBI): domain Eukaryota; kingdom Metazoa; phylum Arthropoda; class Insecta; order Orthoptera; family Acrididae; genus Schistocerca; species Schistocerca serialis. Next base: position 766,534,217 of record NC_064642.1, on the reverse strand, counting down.
GTTCGCGCAGCTGCCCCGTTCGATGCTTGAGTCCTCCCTCGGGTATGTGTGTGTGTGTGTGTGTGTGTGTGTGTGTGTGTGAGTGTGAGTGTGTGTGTTGTCCTTAGCGTAGTTTAAGTAGTGTGTAAGTTTAGGGACCATTGACCTCAGCAGTTTGGTGCCATAGGAACTTAACATAAATTTCCTTAATAGCCGCTGGACGGAGAGTAGTCTGTTGAGGCCCCAATGTATGAACCAATCGCATGCCTCCACAAGAGATGCCGGCACAGTCGAGAGGGGTCCGGATGTCGGGTCCCGGTGTTATCTGTCTGTTCCGCCCGCTGCCTCCACCGATTTCACATCAGAGCGCTCCTGATGTATATTTGCTGACGCCACAACCATACAGAGGTCAGTTGGAAATCGCAGTTCCTGTTGGCCATATCGTCACGTACTCGTATTTCCACAGGCTCTATCATGACCGAATCCCAGAAGCGGTTAGCGCGGCACCACAACCCTGTCTCTTCAAAAACATACACGAGTGCTTTGCTGATGCTGTGCTCTGATACTGAAGTCTTGTCCGTTTCGCCGAGACGAATGCTTCTCACTTGTTCCGAACAGCGCTGCGAGAAGCATTGCGGCGTTGTCCGGTGCATTCTGAGCTGACAAAAGTCATGTGAGAGCGGTGTGAACATATACAGATGACGGTACTATCTGGTACATGAGCCGTGGTAAAAATTGCTGTTTTGAAGAGCGCGCCGCAGCGAGTAGTGTGAAGCAGTCGCCCTCCGTTTCTGGCGGTGGCGCCGCTGTGGCAATCGCAGCTTTGGTGCCTCCCTCTGGTGGGAAAGGGGAAAGGTTGCCTGTTCACGTGCATTTAAGGGACGCTATGAGCTCGCCAGTCGGTCAGTCTGGGTCAGTCTCTCGTCCCCAGCTTGCTAGTCTGTCTCTCGTCCGCATTTGTTAGGCAGTTAGTGTATGTCTGTCGTTCGGATCAACCTTTAAAGCCGGCAAACTGAGAGTCTTTCCACTCCGCCAGTAAGAGAACTCAGCGAGTGGTCACCCGGTCGGGGCTTAGTTCCTGCATCTGCGTCTGCGCGTTAGGCCGCCAGTCTGCTCAAGTTTGTTCAGGCAATGGTCATTGGCGGTTGGAACGATCGGTTGGTCGGCCGCGCACTGAGACACAAGATGACTTGTCCGTCTTGATCGTCGGCGCATGTGAGGTCGCCACGTGAGTACAGTGGGCCGCAGCGTATAACTAGGGGTAGTGGCTTCGCGCTCTACACGAGAGCAACAGGAGTCAACCCACGACATCGGTCTGGCCGGTGCGAGCTGTGACGCCGTGAGACGGGAGACCGGCGCGCCTTCCTGCGTCCGTTGAAGCGGCTGGCAGCGGATGGTTTGGGAGAGCGATTTGGGGTGCTGCGCCAGGTCTTCTCGAGAAATCGCAGTTTATTAGAAGCTAAGTGATTGGTGATATGTTGTTTCATTTACTTGTTAACGTCTACTTGTTTTCTTGGTGAGGTCACCAGCCGTTTTGCCTTGGGGTCGTCCCACCATTCTTCTCCGTTTGCCCACCCGCGGGAAGGTGGTTGTTTATAAATTGGGTGGTCCGTTTTTCCCTTGTGGAGTAGGGGCGGGTTAGAGCAACCTGCGGTTCGGGTTGTTCGGTAATCTCCCCATCAATCTACCGTACGTTAGTAGCTGCCTCTGTCATGTTTCTCGAATTTGGTGTGTTAACGAATTTATTGCTTGGAGTGTAACGGCCTAATACCTGCAATATGTTTTGATCTTTGGAAACTTTGATATTATTGCCTATGATCTTGAGAGCATCTTAAGTATTGTTTGGCCAACCTTGTAGAATTTTATATAAGATTGCATTTCATGGACCTTTATTTAAATGGCCGGCCGAAGTGGCCGTGCGGTTCTAGGCGCTGCAGTCTGGAACCGCGTGACCGCTACGGTCGCAGGTTCGAATCCTGCCTCGGGCGTGGATGTGTGTGACGTCCTTAGGTTAGTTAGGTTTAACTAGTTCTAAGTTCTAGGGGACTAATGACCTCAGAAGTTGAGTCCCATAGTGCTCAGAGCCATTTGATGTTTGATTTTATTTAAATGATCATTTTAGTATATAAAGTTGCCAGCCTTTCACCGTAAGACTTTTCTTAGAAGTTAAAATCAAGTTGCACCTTCGGTGGCAAGGTTAATATTTTAATTGTTAGTGTTTTGTACCATTTCCATCCCTCCTACGGGGGGTGCACAGTTTGTGTGCTTGTGTAAATTGTTAAAACTCTTAGTTTAAAGTTATCTCGTGTGTTGGAGATTTGCACCAGTGTAGTCTTTCAAAGGCTGTTGTGAGCGGTCGTAACTACGGCCGTGTCAAAAGGGAGCGGCGAGGTTCTCTGCCCGAAAGCTCATACAGTCAAAACTTGTTTCTTTCTGCCTCCGAACAAATTGTAACTTTGATATTTAGAGGGTGCTTTCTGATTATAATTTTAAATCTGTTTCTTTTTTTAAAAAAAGCTTTCAGGCACTATTCAAGTGAATAAAACACCCATTTGTTAAAAGGAATTTGGTTATGATTTCATCAGTTATTCCCTGGCAACTACTTCCATGCTTACATAATGTGGTTAAATGTGTTAATGCTCTTGATGAATCGCTAGTAAATAAAATAAATTCTTAAGAATATTCTTTGAAAATAAATCACGGTTCAGTACACAACATATAAAAGGACAGTCCATGAACGGATCTGTCAGCTGCACTCAAGGCATGTGGAAAGGTTTCTGCAGTGATTATGCCCACACGGAGGGAATCAACAGACTTTGAACGCGAAATGGTCGTTGGAGTTACACGCATGGGACATTTCATTATGAAAATTGTTAGGAAATTCGATATTCCGAGTTCCACTGCGTCAAGCGTGTGCCGAGAATACCACATTTCAAGCATTTACTCTCACCACGGACAACGCAAGGGCCGCCGGCCTTCCCTTAACGACCGAGAGCAGCTGCGTTTGCGTAGAGTTTTCGTTGCTAACAGACATGCAAAAATGCGTGAAATATCCCCAGAAATCCATGTGGGACATATGAAGAACGTATATGTTAGGAGAGTGCTGCGAAACTGGGAATTAATCGGCTATTGCGGCAGACGAGCGACATGAGTTCCTTTGCTAACAGCACGACATCGCCTGCAGCGCCTCTCCTTGACTCGAGAGCAAATCAATTGGACCAAAGACGACTGGAAAACAGTGGCCTGGTCAGATTTCAGTTGGTAAGAGCAGATGATAGAGTATGGCGTAGACCCCTCCAAGCCATGGACCCAGGTTATCAACAAGGTACTGTGCAAGCTAGTGGTGGCTCCATAATGTTATGACCTGTATTTACACGGAATGGACTAGGTCCTCTGGTACTAATGAACCGATCATTGACTGGAATGGTTATGTTCGGCTACTTGCAGACCATCTGCAGCCATTCATTGGTTTCATGTTCCCAAAAGACGAAAGAATTTTTGTGGATAACAATGCGTCATGTCACCGGGCCACAGTTGTTACCGATGGCTCAGTATTTGTTCAGGACAGTTCCACCGACTTGTGGTGTCCATGCTACGTCGAGTTGCTACACTACGCCGGGCAAAAATAGGTCCGACACCACATTAGGAGGTGCCCCAAAGGTTTTTTCACATCGCTGTACTCCATGCCACACTCTTATCAGATACTGTGCATCTACATCTACATCTAAATGGATACTCTACAAATCACATTTAAGTGCCTGGCTGAAGGATCATCGAACCACCTTCACTATTCTCTATAATTCGAATCTCGTATAGCGCGCGGAAAGAACGATCACCTATATCTTTCGGTACGAGGTCTGATTCCCTTATTTTATCGTGGTGATCGTTTCTCCCTATGTAGGTCGGTGTCAACAAAATATTTTCGCATTCGGAGGAGAAAGGTGATGGTTAGAATTTCGTGAGAAGATTCCGTCGCAACGAAAAACGCCTTTCTTTCCAGCCCAAATCCTGTATCGTTTCTGTGACACTCTCTCCCATATTTCGCGATAATACGAAACGTGCTGCCTTTCTTTGAACTTTTTCAATGTACTCCGTCAGTCCTACCTGGTAAGGATCCCACACCGCGCAGCAGTATTCTAAAAGAGGATGGACAAGCGTTGTGTATGCAGTCTCCTTAGTAGGTCTCTTACATTTTCTAAGTGTCCTGCCAGTAAAACGCAGACTTTGGTTACCCTTCCCCACAACATTTTCTATGTGTTCCTTCCAGTTTAAGTTGTTCGTAATTGTAATTCATACGTATTTAGTTGAATTTACGGCCTTTATATTTGACTGATTTATCGTGTAAGCGAAGTTTAACGGATTCCTTTTAGCACTCATGTGGATGACCTCACACTTTTAGTTATTTAGGGTCAACTGCCAATTTTCGCACCATTCAGATATCTTTTCTAAATCTTTTTGCAATTTGTTTTGATCTTCTGATGACTTTATTAGTCGATAAACACAGCGTCATCTGCAAACAACCTAAGACGGCTGCTCAGATTGTCTCCCAAATCGTTTATATAGGTAAGGAGCATCAAAGGTCCTATAACATTACCTTGGGGAACGCCAGAAATCGCTTCTGTTTTACTCGATGACTTTCCGTCAATTACTACGAACGGTGATCTCTCAGACAGGAAATCACAAATCCAGTCACATAACTGAGACGATATTCCACAAGCACGCAATTTCACTATAAGCCGCTTGTGTGGTACAGTGTCAAAAGCCTTCTGGAAATCCAGAATTACGGAATCGATGTGAAATTCCTTGTCAATAACACTCAACACTTCATGCGAATACAGAGCTACTTGTGTTTTACAAGAACGATGTTTTCTAAATTCATGCTGACTTTGTGTCAATAGACCGTTTTCTTCGAGGTAATTCATAATGTTCGAACGCCAATATATGTTCCAGAAATCTGCTGCATATCGGCCTATAATTACTTGTATTACTCCTACTACTTATCTTGAATATTGGTGTGACCTGTGCAACTTTCCAGTCTTTGGGTACGGATCTTTCGTCGCGCGAACGGTTGTATATGATTGTCAAGTATGGAGCTAATGCATCAGCATACTCCCAAAGGAGCCTAATTAGTATACAGTCTGGACCAGAAGACTTGCTTTTATTGAGTGATTTAAGTTGCTTCACTACTCCGAGGATATTTACTTCTATGTTACTCATGTTGGCAGCTGTTCTTGATCTTAATTCTGGAATTTTTTTTTCGTCTTCTTTGGTGAAGGCATTTCGGAAGGCTGTGTTTAGTAACTCTGATTTGGCAGCAATGTCTTCGATAGTATCTCTATTGCTATCGCGCAGAGAAGGCATTGACTGTTTCTTGCTGCTAACATACTTCATGTACTCCCAGAATCTCTTTGGATTTTGTGCCAGGTTTCGAGATAAAGTTTCGTTGTGGAAACTGTTATAAGCAACTCGCATTGAAGTCCGCGCTAAATTTCCACCTTCTGTAAAGGAATCTTGGGGATTTTGCGTCTGTTTAAATTTGGTTTGTTTGTTTCGTTGTTTCTGCAACAGTGTACCGACCCATTATGTGTACCAAGGAGGATTACCTCCGTAGTTTGTTGATTTATATGGTATAAATCAATCAGTTGCTGCCGATAGTATTTCTCTGAATTCAAACGGCATCCGGCCTACACTTACATCATTAATTTGGAAGGAGTGGAGATTGTCTCTGAGGAAGTGTCAAGTGAATTTTTATCTGCTTTTTTGAATAGGTATACTTTCGTTTATTTTTGGAGGATTTGGGGGCTCCGATATTCAATCTCGCCACGACAACCCTGTGTTCGCTAATCCCTGTATGCGTTTTGATGCTCGTTATTGACTCAGGATTATTTGTTTCTAAGAGGTCAAGTGCATTTCCACAACCGTTTACTGTTCGCGTGGGCTCATGAACTAACTGCTCGAAGTAATTGTCAGAGAATGCGTTTAGTACAATTCCAGATGATATTTTATACGTACCTCCGGAATTAAACATGTATTTTGCCAACATATCGAATAAATTAAACTCTCCACCAACTATAATCGTATGAGTCGAGTACGTGTTTGAAATCAAACTCAAGTTTTCTTTGAACCTTTCAGCAACTGTATCACCTGAATTGGGAGGTCGGTAAAAGGATCCAATTATTATTTTATTCCGGTTGCCAACAATGACCTCTGCCCATACTAACTCACAGGAACTACGTATTTCAATTTCGCAACAATATAACCTACTTCTAACAGCAACAAACACGCCATCGTCAACTGTGTTTAGCCTATCCTTTCAGAACGCCGGTAGGTGTAGATGCCAGATGCCCCAGCCCTACATGGTCCTTAACTTTTTTACTGAAGAAATAATTGAGGACGTTTGCTGTAAATGCTACTTCAAGCTGAAGTGTTGTACACAGGAGACGGATTCGTGGCGTGCAGCGTCAAGTCGGAACACTCATGATGCGCTGGAGAGAGAAAAACAAACAAACAAACAAACAAAAACACAAGACAGTGTAGTTGACTATTACGTGTGTTTCGGATATTATTCCTTTTGTGCTACTAATTCTCACTATGGTTAGTTTGTCTTGAAACTTATCGAAAGAGTGGGAAGTTTAACAGAAGGGTAATATCGGCATCGCCGTACGTCCTCTGTGCTTGAAACAGCGTAGGTGACTGCAGTTTAATTGAAAACGTGGTCTGACAGTGAGGTGTTTGTGAACCGTACGCTAACATCTCTTCTATTTGTCGACTACGTTCGTGATGAGCACACTAATGCCTTTTCATCATCAGAGCTCGAAGCAGCGACTTTTTTCAGTTGGTCGCTGCGATTCAGCGGTGGACAGCAGGGGCTGAAGCTGTCGGAACTCCACAGTGGCGACGCATTGTATGTACCGCCGCGACACAAAAGGAGAGCGTGCCTGCTCACGTTAAAAGGAATTATTTAGCGAGGCGAATTAATGCGCCGCCACGAACTGCGCCATTTCGATGCGTCACGTTTCACAAAAACCTATCAGGTCAGTGGGCGGCGGACGAGTGGTTAAAACGGACGCATCCTTGTGTTCTGCCGGAAGAAAAAAACAGCATGCGGAAATGCTGAGTGAGGGTCTTTTTTTTCTTTTTTTACACACTGCCTGACGAGAAAAGTGAAGCACCCGGAAGTGGAGGAGTGCTGAGAGGGTATGTGACGTTGTTCCAGTGATTACAAAATCCAGTCAAATTTGCAAAGAATTTGGCAGTATGAGTTAACTTGTACCTACTCTCATTTCGATGGACAATTCTCGGATGTACCGGGTGATCAAAAAGTCAGTACAAATTTGAAAACTTAATAAACCACGGAGTAATGTAATAGAGAGGTAAAAATTGACACACATGCTTGGAATGACATGGGGTTTTATTAGAACAAAAAAAAAAGAATACCATATTGCTAGACGCGTGAAAGATCTCTTGCGCGCGTCGTTTGGTGATGATCGTGTGCTCAGCCGCCACTTGGGTCATGGTAGGCCTCCCAGGTTCCCAGACCTCAGCCCGTGTGATTATTGGCTTTGGGGTTGCTTGATGTCGCAAGTGTATCGTGATCGACCGACATCTCTAAGATGCTGAAAGACAACATCCCACGCCAATGCCTCACCATAACTCCGGACATGCTTTACAGTGCTGTTCACAACATTATTCCTCGACTACAGCTATTGCTGAGGAATGATGGTGGACATATTGAGCATTTCCTGTAAAGGACATCATCTTTGCTTTGTCCTACTTTTTTATGCTAATTATTGCTATTCTGATCAGATGAATCGCCATCTGTCGGATATGTTTTGAACTTTTGTATATTTTTAGTTATAATAAAACCCCATGTCATTCCAAGCATGTTTGTCAATTTGTACCTCTCTATCTACATTATTCCGTGATTCATTCAGTTTTCAAATACTGAATTTTTTATCACCCGGTATATAGTGCCAGCTGTGGCTGATCTGGCCGCTCGATGAGATGGGAAAGCACTAGACCATCCACCACTCAGCAGTACTTAAGCCCTTGCGACATAGGCTTGATGAAGGAAGCATTTCATAGCATTCGGTTCAGAATTATTAGAGAGATACGACGGGGAATAGACCGTTCCATTCGAAATGTCAACGCAACTGGAGTTGCTGAAGGTATCCCACGACTACCAAATCGCAGTGCTTTTGACTAGTTAGGACAATAAAACTTTGCCACATATACAAAATAAATACGAGTTGTAAATAAATAGCAGCCACTATTAAAGTTCCAATCACTGCATCTCTGCTGATGGAGGCGTCCGAAAAGCCTCCTGAAACTGGTATTTCATTTACTTTCTCGCCGTTACAAACTGCCGACATATTATGTCGCTGACGGGTCTCCAAAAATTTAATATCACGAAATAAGTCTGGTTCCATGCCCCGCAACACGTCGATCAGAAGAATTTTAATTGAAAGTACACCGAGTCACAAAGAAAAAATTGAGTAGGGAAATCCGTTGTGAATACACGTCGACACAGCTTCTAAAAGCAAATATTATTCATAATTTGAAAAGCGTTATTCTTAAATGCCAAACGGCAGCCTAATTGAAAATGGGAAGTGTCTTAAAAAAGTTATTCCTTCACTTCAAAATCAGACAAAGTAATTATAAGGGCGCCATACATATTTCAAGCTTCTATTCCTAAGGGGTATTCATCTTATCAGCATTAGCGAAAGAGTGGAACAAATCAGAAAACATGATGGCAAGAAGAAAAGCAGAAAATGTTAATTTCACAGCGCAAACATCACAGCTGCTGACAATAGTTATACACGAAAGAAGGAAAATAAAAGTGAGGCTGTCTCGGACGGCTAGCAGTTTGCCGTTAGGAAATTTAAAAGTGCAACACAGGCTATTCCGATGTTACATGTGATAGGGGGAAACTTACAGAGGATCTGTCGACTTGGCCAAAACGTTGGACGATGTAAAGTGGTGCAACGATGTCCCCATATATAGATATACGCTAGATATACAATATACAAGAGTAAACAGTAATAATACACCAGCAAGGGACAAGGGTTCAGATTAATAAGGCAGGCGTCCAGATTTTCTTCTCTCTTGTTGAATCTGTACATCGAAGAAACAATAGAGGACATCGTAAAGGCGTATAAAGTAGAATTAAAATTCGGCGTGAAAGAATTAAAATAATTAGGTTTACTGATGGTGTTGTTTTCTTCTTTGGAAATAAGGGAACTCTTGAATGGCTCGACTGATCTCTTTAACACATATTACAGGCTGACATAAACCAAAGAAGAACTGAGGAGCAACTGAAACGAGATTATCGCTACACGCGGCATCAAAATTGGAGACCACGTTGCAAACTAACTGTAGCAAATCTGTCACTTGCAAGCAAAATAACTCACAGCGGACGAACAAAGTACGACATTAAAAGCAGACTAGTACAGACGGAGAGAGAATTCATCATCAAAAGAAGTCGACATGTACCAAGTACAGCTTTTAATATCAGAAAGAAATCTCTCGAAACTTGCATCAGGAACACAGCATTGTATGAAAACGAATTATAAATTGTGGAAAAGGATGAAAGAAGAAAATCGAATGGTGTTAGATATGGTATTACGGAAGTATGTAGAAAATTTAGTGAATTGGTAGGATAAGAGACGTGAATTACCGCTTAATTGGCGGCTATACCAACAATTCTGTGTAGTGTGGATTCTACGAATCAAAACACCCTGACCATCCATAGCGTGGTGAACAACCTTTGCAACGTAGTACATCAGGAGGTACGTGGCACCAGATGGGTAACGTAGCAAATTCTTTTGAGTATTACCATCTTGCCGTGAAGTAATCAATCTTGAAGTGTGTCTTGACATGTAGCAGGGAGGAGAAGAGTTTTTTTTATGCACGCTCCCTGTGAATATAAGGAAATAGCATTAAATTTTATTCGATCTTCTTCATACCCCATAAACAGATTTCTACGGATAAAACAACTATAGCGTAAAAAGCTCAGTTCAATGTCTTCAATACTTTTTGAGATACAGAAATTTACCTAAAACACGTAAAAACTTTTCTGGTATTACAAAACTGAAACAAGTACTATACTAATTTCTTATAATCTCTTTTAAAAGTTTAACCGAAAAGATTAGTTCATATAATCTGGCGTTCTAGAGTTTTATTTGCTTTTATTACAATGGCATGCTGACGTAATAGTAACCACAGTCAAAATTATTATTAAATTATGTTTTATTTCTTTAATAGCACGAAGACAATGAGGACGTGTATGGAGGGCATACGTAAATTATTGATGTTTTATTAAAAAGTATGTAAAATATATGCATGGGAAAGTTCTTGTTCCATCATGACTCGTGTAGAGTAGGTTCTAATGCACATCCTTTCGTATAAAAAAAGGCCAGAAGAGAAGTTTGGAGTAAGCAAGCCAGAAGAGAAGTTTGAAGTTAAAGCAGTTAGTATTCCATATTTTTTATTTAAATTAAATAATGGTTTCGTAAAGTTACAGTTTCTTTTGTAAACTGTTCTCTGTGATTCTGTTGGATGACTTACGGGTTAAAGTGAGTATTTGACTGGTTGCCTAAAACATAGCCCAGCAGGAATTAAGCATCTCCTGTGCTCTGTGGAGGGCTATGTGACACGTTTCTGTGTCTCTTGGAGTCGCTGATGAACTGTATTATTGTACAAATTCTGCTATCGGAAAGTAAAGTGACTTCAGTTTTAAACATCTTACTGAAAGAGTGGTAATTTTAAGTGATTTAGTTTGAGAGTCATTCGCGTGTGGACATTCTAGTCGTACTTAAAATTCCGTGTGGCGTGTTTCGGGAACATCTCCGAACATCTGGACGAGCACTTCTTTCTACGAAAATCACTGAACGACTGGATGTAGTAATTCGTGAATAGGTGTGAGTCAGTGATTCTGTATAACGGGGAAGTCATTCGAGTCGGACTGGTGAACTATATACTTATATGGATATGGTGTCTGTTCTTGATTGCCCTGCAGCCGTCTAGAACGAAATTATAATTATATTAATACCTTCAGCGGCTAACAGGCGTTGGTATATATCAACGGGGACAGGTGAAAAGGTGTGCCCCGACCGAGACTCGAACCTGCGATCTCCTGCTTACATGGCAGACGTTCTATCCATCTGAGCCACCGAAAGCGCAGATGATGGTTGAACATACACGTACTCATATGGATATGGTGTCTGTTCTTTCGGACATGTCCATATCCATATTAGTATATAGTTCTGGCAACACCGGCCATGACCTTTTTGTTCTCTGCAGATGTACACATATTCCTCAAGCTCTTACGGGACTTGGTGAGAATGTCTTTCACGAGTAATGAGTGTGTTGGGGTGGGACACTACGAATGTAGTGTGTGGACATACAAGGTGAGAATGTGGGTCTCACGGGAGGCGTGCGCGAGATATTCCCTGCAGGTGCGCTATCCCCTGTGCCCTCAGCGATTCAGATGGATAGAGCATCTGCCATGTAAGCAGGAAATCCCGGGTTCGACTCCCGGTCGGGCCACACATTTTCACCTGTCCCCTCTGATATACAGGATGAGTCACCTAACGTTACCGTTGGATATATTTCGTAAACCACATCACATACGAATCGATTCCACAGACCGAACGTGAGGAGAGGGGCTAGTGTAATTGGTTAATACAAACCATAAAAAAATGCACGGAAGTATGTTTTTTAACACAAACCTACGTTTTTTTAAATGGAACCCCGTTCGTTTTGTTAGCACATCTGAACATATAAACAAATACGTAATCAGTGCCGTTTGTTGCATTGTAAAATGTTAATTACATCCGGAGATATTGTAACCTAAAGTTGACGCTTGAGTACAACTCCTCCGCTGTTCGATCGCGTGTATCGGAGAGCACCGAATTACGTAGGGATCCAAAGGGAACGGTGATGGACCTTAGGTACAGAAGAGACTGGAACAGCACATTACGTCCACATGCTAACACCTTTTTATTGGTCTTTTTCACTGACGCACATGTACATTACCATGAGGGGTGAGGTACACGTACACACGTGGTTTCCGTTTTCAATTACGGAGTGGAATAGTGTGTGTCCCGACATGTCACGCCAATAGATGTTCAATGTGGTGGCCCTCATTTGCTGCACACAATTGCAATCTCTGGCGTAATGAATGTCGTACACACCGCAATACATCTGGTGTAATGTCGCCGTAGGCTGCCACAATACGTTGTTTCATATCCTCTGGGGTTGTAGTTACATCACGGTACACATTCTACTTTAACGTACGCAACAGAAAGAAGTCCAGAGGTGTAAGATCAGGAGAACGGGCTGGCCAATTTATGCGTCCTCCCCGTCCTATGAAACGCCCGTCGAACATGCTGTCAAGGGTCAGCCTAGTGTTAATTGCGGAATGTGCAGGCCCTCGTACTTGGCGGGAGACACTACTGTTCTAGGTATCTTTGTGTGCTCCCTGTCTGCTCAGAACTAAAAAGAACGACGTAACGCCATCGACGGACGTAATAGAGACACTGTCCAAAATACCTGTGCAAAGCTTCATCGGATTTTCACTGTGGTTTCCATTTCGGGACCGATAGTTCCTTACTTTCCGAATAACCCTCGTATGAACAGATTTTTCCCATAAACACGGCAGTACTTCGTGAAAAGCCATGTGACAGAGATCCACCAACTGGAAATAATGTGACTAAGTGTAGCACTCCGCAGAGTCGGTGTTATAAGCACGCGAGTAGAGTCAGACCGGCAGTGTGTACCTACAGGTAGGACAGCTCCCGGCAATACCTACGCTGGCCGCTCTAGCCCAGTAGACACTCGCCATAGTCTTCTGTAGAAATTTGTATCTTGTTGGGCGTAACGCCACTACGGAATTGCTTAGCGTAGTATTTTGGTTGTTATTTCGTTTCATTGTCTTCTAACTTTTATCTGCCTTTTGTCACCACAAGACTTATTATGTTTCTTGTTGTTCTTGAGTTTGGAAATTAGTGCACGCCAAGAAGGCGTTTTAGTTAAATAAAGTGTGTTCAGACTTCACCGTTAGTTATTTCCTGCTGACCGTAGGACACTACAACAGGGGTTGTAACCGCTCAGTGTCATTCAATACGATCACGACGATACCCCTCGATCGACGTTAACACTCGTGGTGTCACTCGCCTTCATACATGGCAGTGGACGATTGAAAATTCGTGACGCTAGCTCAATGGTCGTCAGTTGATTTAACTGTATTTTCCGGTTGACTCTTAATTCAATAGCTGCCACGAGGGTGAGGAGAAAGAACACATCCTGGTGGTACCAGCATTATGCGTATTTAGATGTTCGATTAATCTGAATGGATTGAAATGTTCCAGAGATTCTATTCGAACTCTATGCTGATGTACCGACAAGGACCATTTTCGAAGATAAACATGCAAGTACGTAATGGATGTTCAGTTTCTCAATATAGTTCGTCGCAGTCACACATTATACATCCGCTGTAAGAACAATTTCATGCATTTACATTTTTGGTGTCCCACAATATTGGCTGGCTAAATATTGTGACGATACGTTGCATAAAACTTCCACAGATATTGTTTATGATGTCTTTAAGACTACGTAATGAAGCCAAAATCGTGGATAAAATTGAAATTTAGTTTGTTTATTAACACTTCTCTTTTCAATAATTAAATATGAAATATGAATCGGGATTTGAGGTGATGATCCTATCCTTCTTTTTTAGTATTTTAGGTCCCCGTTAATTAATTTCTGGTAGTTAATAAGCGAGCTATTTTTTATGCTGGCGCGTTGTTTGTATCAGTTACCCTCGCAACCGTCCAAGGATAAGATTCTATTAATGTTCCGCGCACACGCGTTTCACCATTTTATAAAATGCAGAATTACGTAAACTATAGGTTTCCGTTGCGCACAACTTTCGTGGGTTCCACAACCATAATAGTTTCCCAAGAGTATTTTTCCCAGCTAACACAAAGTTCGAAGTATGTTGTCGGATTTAGCCCGATCGCGGTAACTGAAGGTAGAGAGCTAAATAATGTGTTACATGTTCTTTTATATGTATTAAAAAACAAACTTTCCCCTATATCTTTCTGTCCCGCTTGGTCTTTGCTACTTTGCTTTTTATTACTTTTGATTATATTGCTTCTTAGTAATACTGTGCAGTTATTAAAGTTTCGTATTACTTTTCCCTTTTTCATTCTTCCAAAATAAAGTTTATTTATCCCTCATTTTAATTAATATGATGCTAATTGACACGCCTGCCCGCAAGTACCGTTATGGGGTACAAGTTAGTTAATTGTAAAATTAGAAGTAGGGTTAACAATAAGTGTCGTACATCTATTATGATATATGTGTGTATGGTCATTGGCTCTCTGCTTACTTTGAGAACTACCCAACTCCCCTCCCGCCCCTCCCTCGCCGTACCCTAAAAAAAAAAAAAAAAAAAACGGGAATACTTCGTTATGCCTGCTAAATAAACCAGTTTTTTTAGATGTCACAACCGATAGAAACCTGAAGCCTTGAAGTGGAGAAGACATGTATGGCATGGAGCTGGTACTCCCTAGAAATCCCACTGTCACAGTAAACACTGTTTACTACACCTCGAAGAATGTAATTAAAGTGTTTTACAGCCTCAAATGGCTGTTGAAGTCATCGAACACTTCATCAGCGACTTAATTATTGCTGAAAAGGTCACATAAAGTAGCGACTCGAAAATGAAAGATGCCACACGTGACTTGACATGAGACTGTTTCCTTGTCCTATGGTGATGGAACCGTCTTCCAAGTATTTTCGATGCAAGCTGTACTCATCTTTAATGTCTGCAACTTTCGAGCGCAGCGCCGGCTTCCAGCTGATTGCTAACGGTGTTCGTGGCTCCTGGGCGCCCCATCCAGACGCGCTTGGATATTTTTCGGTAGATACAGGAAATTTCCCTCGGGGTACAACATTTCCGTGCCGCACGAAATTGCGCTCTGACGTAAGGGCCACGGGAAGTGGGAAGTGCTGGACGCGTATATAAATCCTTTCCCCAATTAGGGCTACGGAAACTTAATAGGCCTACATGCTGTGTTTTCATCCCACTAAGTAAGCTTATCAGTTTCTTCTGAAACCTCCTTCCTTCATGGCGTTCTTCAACTTGAAAACTTTGAAGATGAATAGAAATTTATGATGGACACTCGTTAACTCGTACTGAAGCCACTCTGTACCAAAACCTCTTCAAATGACATACACAAGAAAAGCATTGCTAGCTTTTAACATTAAATTTACATGCCTGTATACAGTTTTAGATGCACTGCTTTTCAAAGATGTTTCCCGAAAGCTGTTTCTATTTTAGACACGTCGGCAGTCAAATAAACTCTGGATTCCTTTATTTGCTCATCATCCAATTACATAACAGTAAGCGGTGGCATTAGTTATTCCAAAATGGCTCTTTGTACTTTTTGCAAATGTGGACGTTGTGCGTGAGGATCCGAAGGACCAAATTCTGTGGAATGTCTACAACCAGAGTTGGAAAACTACTGTAGACTACCGTAGATTATCAACTAAGCGTAGTCTGCGGTGGTTTTCGTAGTGGCGTCAGTCAGTTAACATCGCTACCACGTTACCTGTACGGTAGGCGTGTTGCATACCTATCGTGCGTTAACACATTTCGATCACTTCGTTTACGCATGCGATCAGTCTCTTCCTAGATTCCAGAACATTTTTGTCATTTTTGTTCTATTTAGTTGTCCTCCTGACTATTTATAGTAAAATTAAAACTGACAATGTTTAACTCAGGTTTTATTCGAAAATTCTTGATTTGTAATGTGAACCATAGTGATATTGCAGTAAAAATAATATAAAAAGCAGTTCAGACACACAACGCCAGAAAACTTGATTTCCTAAGAAAAATAAAAACATAGCTTCAATACTTCGTGGAGTTTATATAATGAATGTTTCTGCTGTTCATAAACAACTTTCGCAATTATCAGTAACAACAGAAAGTTTTGCCTCACGATGAACAACGTTCCGGTGAGTACGAAATAACAATGATAATTATAAAGATTTTTTTATGTTTGTACACGTAAACTGTACTTGCACCAAAAGTAATTTCTTTGGGTATATAAGAGCTCAGAAGTTACGTGATCAACTAACTTTTATTACTTATAAACTGCATATTGTATTTTGCAACGATGTAAAATACACAATGGACCAAAGCTGAATGGTGTGTGGTTCTAATTATGTGCAAAGCAAACAAATAAAATGAAGTAGTCGGCTCCCATTTTCACCCTCACACATTCGTTAATGCTATGTAATCCTATCATTTACTATGTCATTCATGTGCTGTACCAAAACTCTATTTGTAGTAGATTTTTCGTACCAGGTATGGAGATCATCCTTCCACTAGGTCTACTATTTATGGATGGCATTAGTGTTTTGTTGATTTTCTTTTAGTTTTAGTTTGCACTCTTTGAGCGTGTGGTCAGGGGGGTGGGGGGGCTGCTCAAGATGTGGTACATTCGTTATAAAGCTCCATATTGTAGTCTAGATGGTTGGGGGAAAGGAAAGTTTCAGTTAGGAAAACTTTGGAGAGACTGCTCAATTCCGACATTTGCCTTACACCAGAGAAAAACCTCCCAAGATCTTTCATTGAAACAGAGAGAGTGGAGCTATTTTTCTCTTGTTTCTGGTGCAATACACCATAAACCTAAATTTGGAAGTCAGTACCCACATGCAGCAGTATTCCTTCCCTCTCCATCATACCAGGGCCACAAAAAAGATCATGTTCGACGATTCTGGACGTACCTCATATGGCGACAGTTAAGGACGCGAAATTCAACCAGAAACATTGCCGAGTATGATCGTTTTCGTGGTACAGGTGCTATGATGTAGGTAGGAGGAATAGTGTTGCATGGGCATACTGATCTCCAAATATTTGTACAATCACTCATGACCGTGTTATCAGGGCTACATTCGGCCCTGACTTCACTTTTTCTGGATGACAATGCGCCACCGCAATGTCAAATATTCTGAACGTGCGTTTGAATGTTGACCAATGAGATAGCAGAACGCCATAGTCACATACCCGCCATCCCCCTTCGGTGCAAAGCTGTGAGGCGCCATATTTGTTTGCAGTTGAAGTTCGTGCATATATATGCCGTTTCTGAGCACCAAAAAACTGATGAGCTCTCGAAAACCCACCGTTAATTGTATGATTCGTTGTAAGGAAGTGACGCGAAACGTCATATTCGTGGTAAAAGAATTACTGTTATCGTATTATGAGAGTATGGCATTTGAAGGCGACGACACATTGAGGATCCACTAAAAACGCATTGTTCTTGGTACAGTTTGTACTAATTTAAATTAGTAATGTAGCTACGATTGAAGCTTTCAGAAATGGTAACAAGCTAGGTATGTTCCGAAGATTCGTGGTCACTTTATCGCAATGAATAGCGTCACCGATTCTCAACTATGTGTATGATGTGTTGGTGGTTCGCGTTTCACTACAATAATTTTTTTTGTAACCTTCGCGTTTTTAATAAATTCTGATACTTTCTTAGAAGTTTAATATAAGTACATACTATAATACTCGATGTTCAGTGCGCTTTTTTTGAGGAGTGAATTTGTTCAATTGGATTAATGTATAGGACAGCTTTCACTACTTGCAGTGAGATATTTTGCCATTTTTTTCTTTTGGGTTTTGTGATTCACATGTTGTATAGGTTCTGCTACTAAGTGAGGGCAGTGATCAAATAAGAATGACCTTAGGGTTTTACTAAAATGTGAGAATGATGAAATAATTTCTATCTTATGTGGAGAACTATTATAAATTTGTATCTCACTGTTTATAATGGAACTTTTATAAGCCAATCTCCACGTTGACTGGACATGGTACTTTTGTCTTATAATATTTTCACGGAAATTGAAGTTATTATTTACGTATACTACAGACAGTAAAACCTGACTGGCATATCGACAAGGCAGGAAAGTACGTTTCAATAGAGCTAATATGGAAATTTTATACCCGCCCATTTCGTAAACGAACAGTGTGATTTACGAGCGAGATACGTCTGGCAACTGCCGATAGAGAGCGTTGCGGTCGCGTGTACCACGTTGGGGCCCACGTACCGCATGCACAAGTCGCATCGTTTCTGAGCGTTCAGCAGCACGGTGAACTCGGCACGCTCAACCCTGACGTTCGACAGCACGTTTCGTGTGCCATGGGCTTTATCGACAATATGGGAGCAAGCTGCAGAGCACGTATGCACTGGCGTCAGCGGCGACCACACGCCCAATTAAGAATCATCTCCCGCCTTTTGCACTGTCCAGACGACCATCATGAATCGCAGTGATTTCAGCGTCATTGTTGCCTTCGAATAAAACTGTCATTTCTGTTCGTCTCATGAGATATTTCATTCAGTTACCTACCGTACTCTTCATCAGCAGTCCTTTCTACGTACGGTTCGAGTCACATCGAGCTATGTTACTTGGCAGTGATACAGCATGCGGAAGTTACTTTAGTCCTCAAGATTTGCACACCACTGTAAATCCTCTGTAGCTATTCGTACAATTGTGCAGTACGTGAATGCGGCGCCAACATATCGGTGTTGCCAATGTCCGAATATTGAAAATTCGCCACGTTACCTGCGGACAGCTACACTACTGACCATTAAAATTGCTACACCAAGAAGAAATGCAGATGATAAACGGGTATCCAGTGGATATATATATTATACTAGAACTGACATGTGATTACATTTTCACGCAATTTGGGTGCATATATCCTAAGAAATAAGTACCCAGATCAACCACCTCTGGCCGTAATATCGGCCTTGATACGCCTGGGCAAAGATTCAAACAGAGCGTGGATGGCGTGTACAGGTATAGCTGCTCATGCAGCTTCAACACGATACCACAGTTCATGACGAGTAGTGACTGGCGTACTGTGACGAGCCAGTTGCTCGGCCACCATTGATCAGACGTTTTCAATTGGTGAGAGATCTGGAGAATATGCTGGCCAGGGCAGCAGTCGAACATTTTCTGTATCCAGAAAAGCCCGTACAGGACCTGCAACATGCGGTCGTGCATTATCCTGCTGAAATGTAGGGTTTCGCAGGGATCGAATGAAGGGTAGAGCCACGGGTCGTAACACATCTGAAATATAACGTCCACTGTTCAAAGTGCCGTCAATGCGAACAAGAGGTGACCGAGACGTGTAACCAATGGAACCCCATACCATCACGCTTCCAATGTGCGTTCACTGCGATATCGCCAAACGCGGATGCGACCGTCATGATGCTGTAAACACAACATGGATTCATCAGAAAAAATGACGTTTTGCCGTTCGTGCACCCAGGTTCGTCGTCGAGTAGACCATCGCAGGCGCTCCTGTCTGTGATGCAGCGTCAAGGGTAACCGCAGCCATGGTCTCCGAGCTGATAGTCCATGCTGCAGAAAACGTCGTCGAACTGCTCGTGCAGATAGTTGATGTCATGCAAACGTCCCAATCTGTCGACTCAGGGATCGAGACATGGCTGTACGCTCCGTTACAGCCAAGCAGATGAGATGCCTGTCATCTCGACTGCTAGTGATACGAGGCCGTTGGGATGCAGCACGGCATTCCGTATTACCCTCCTGAACCCACCGATTCCATATGCTGCTAACAGTCATTGGATCTCGACCAACGCGAGCAGCAATGTCGCAATACGATAAACCGCAATCGCGATAGGCTACAATCCGACCTTTATCAAAGTCGGAAACGTGATGGTACGGATTTGTCCTCCTAACACGAGGCATCACAACATCGTTTCACCAGGCAACGACAGTCAACTGCTGTTTGTGTATGAGAAATTGGTTGGAAACTTTCCCCATGTGAACACGTTGTAGGTGTCGCCACCGGCGCCAACCTTGTGTGAATGCTCTGAAAAGCCAATCATTTGCATATCACAGCATCTTCTTCCTGTCGGTTAAATTTCGCATCTGTAGCATGTCATCTTCGTGGTGTAGCAATGTTAATGGGCAGTAGTGTACATACATTAACAAAGTTGTATAATTCTTGTTGAAGCAGCTCGTATGTCATTGTCAAGCGTTCTGTAGCAGTAATAATTTTCTCTTCACAACTTGGCGTCCTCCGCCCTTCATCTACCTCGTCATCTGGTCTTACCTCTCCTCGCCTCCCTTCCCCCCCCCTCCCCTCCATCCACCATCCTCCCAAATCCCCCTCCCCCCGCCCCACGACGCCTTTTCTCTTCCATCCTCTCGGAGCACGCCTCCCAACCTGGCCAAGATTGTTTGCTTTTGGGGAGGGGGGGGGGGAGAGAAGTGGGGGTTGAAGAGAGGAAGGAAGTAGGGCAGAGCTGCGGTAAAGCTGTGATCGGTTTTCCGGGGCGCTGTGACGTCGGTCCCCTTAATTGGCTTTTCCGTCCCCCCTTAGTCACGACGACTCGACGAGCAATTAGTCTTACCGCGAGCCGAGAACAAACCGATCCCATCCCAATAACGGCGCGCCGCCTCCGCCATTAATCACATTCGGCAGTAAATGGTGCAGTAGGGAGCCGTGGAAAAGTAATGCCAAGTGTCCCGTCCCCTGAGCTCAGGGCCTCAGGGAGTCTGTCTGCCTTCATACGTCCTCATTTCTCGCGAAGGTTCCAGAGGATTGTCTTCGATTCAGAGGATGAGCTCCTTCACAACGGTAGCAAAGCAGCCAGAACAAATTGCCTGGAGTAATTAGCGTCATTGTCATCAGACCCGACGAATAACAAGCATTCAATTAAGGCCACGTGCAGTCGCCAGATTTTCCAGTCAGTTTCATGTTCCCTGGATCATTTCTACCACTGATCGTAATGATGTCGAACAAGTTACTTTAAATTCACATTGCATGTTCATGTGTAACCATGGCTACATGATGACCACTTACAAGTGCTATATTTTTTATACATTTTTTTTATTTTTGAGATACAAGTGTGAATTAGTAACTCATACCTCCGACCTTTTACACATAACAAAATACAAATTATTTTCAGGCATAATGGCTATGTTTGTGAACCGTGACTGTGTGGGATAAATATTTATTTCAGGTTTCCGCTACCAGTCACTTTTTTATTCTATGCTTAATCTAACATAATGCAACGCGTTTCGAACATGTTCTGTTCATCTTCAGGCGTTTATACATACATACATACAGAGAAATGTTACTTAAAAATAAACAATCTTAATCTAGATTAATCTAGAACTCTTTGTCCATTGTTTTTTACTGTAGCTGCTGGTGTGGAATTTTGGTGGAAGGAGGGGGGCAGTGTATGGCTAGAAATCGAAATCAGTAATGTCTTCTGCTGCTGCTTTAACTAGCAGAACAGCTGTCACGTAGAAACTTTTTCAGTTTGTTTACAAATTTAACTTTTCTACCTGACAGACATTGTATATCATTCTGTAAATGATGAACAATTTTGGTGACCGTATGGTGCATGCATTTTTGTGCAGATCACAACTGTAATGTGTAATAATGAACGTCAGTTTTTATTCCGCTATTGTAATTGTGCACAAAACTAAATGCCCGCTTTGAACTGTAGTGGGTTATTTGCAGCAAACAGTGAACTGATTACCGTGAAGCAGTAGTCAAAGTGCCCAACCACTTAAACAGATCTCTTCGAGATGATCGTGGGTGAGCATCACATTATATTTGTACAACACATTTCTGGGCCATGAAGGCTTTCTTTCTTAAAGAAGAGTTGTCTCAGGACGTTATTCCATATAAATTACTGAATGAAAATACGGAAAATACGTTAACTTAGTGATTTACCTCTCTCCAAGATTTCCAATGAATCGAAATTAAAATGTGATTGAACTACGTTGATTTAAGAGTTCCCAAATGTGTTTTTTCTCATTTTAAATTCTCATCAATTTGGACAGCAAATTTTTTTGAACTTTCAAACCTAGACATTATTTCATCACAATGTCTCACACTTATTCGTATAATGTCTTTCGAGAATTTATTGACTGGTTTTCTGCCAATGGGCTTGTTCTGAACTTTGAAAAAACACAGTACGTCCAATTTTCTATTGCAAGGAGTACAGTTCCTCCAATAAATATAACACATCAGCAGAAGTTAGTAGCCAGGGCAGAACATACTACGTTTTTGGGTGTACATGTAGATAAGAATCTTAATTCGAAATTCGTATTTTGGATCTCCCAAAGCGACTAGGTTCATAAACTTTTGGCATCAGAACAATTGCTAATTTTGGGGATATAGAAATTAGCAAGCTAACATACTTTGCATACTTTCACTCTGATGTCATACGGAATAATATTTTGGGATAACTCAACACTTACACAAAAAGTATTCACTGCTCAAAAGAAAGTGGTTAGAATAATGTGTGGGGCTGATAATCGCACATCTTGTAGGCATCTGTTTAAAAGGTCAGGAATTCTTACAACAGATTCACAGTACATTTACTCAGTAATGAAATTTGTTCTCAACATCATGGTTCAGTTTAAAAACAACAGTGACAGTCATGATTATAATACCAGAAAAAAGAAAGACTTACACTACCCACTATTTAACCTACCTTTGCCACAGAAAGGGGTAAAATATATTGCTGTAAAACTTCTAGATAAATTACCAGATGAAATAAAATGTCTGACAGACAGCAGTAACACTTTTAATAATCGATTGAATCATGTCTCCTTGACAACTCCTTCTATACTATAGATAAATTCTTGAATAGGAATAAATAAATCTATTTTTATAATATATGCATTTTGTGCCATTTAAGGGAATGGGGTAGGTAATAACAGAAAAAACTAATTCTGCTTGACGTTTATATGTATGAGAAATAATAATGGAACTATGACTGAACCTTGTAGAACTTCATAAGTGATTTCTCCCCATTCAGTAGAATTTATCCGGCTTACATTGCTTGAATTATTAACTAATTTTTTTTGCAATCTTTTGGTTGGGCATGACATTATCCATTGGTCGCCTATACCGTCAATTCCATAAAAATTTTTTATATAGGTAACTATTGTGATTCGCACAATCATATCCCTCAAAGGCGTCACAGAAAATACCAACCGCCACTATTTTGTTATTTAATGCTTATAAAATTTGATGAGTGAACGTCTATATTAAATTCTCAGCTGAGAAGTGAGATGGACGGGTTACTTCTGTAACCAAAATTGCAGATCTGAAGATGGTTCTAGATGAACCGAAACCGGTCATGTGAATAAACATTTTTTTTGCAATCAAGACGGATTATAAATAACATTGGAAAACCCAGTGATTGGAGTTATCCCATCAGACATTATGTCTGTTTTTGCAAAGTGAGATACTGTTCGGGAGTACATCAGTTTCTCAAAAATTTTGAATGATGTCAGTAGTGTAACAGGACGGTAGATAGTGACAACTCTTCTACCACCGTTTTTATAGAGGGGTTTAACAACGGCATATTTTAATGTCTTTGGAAAAATATCGTGAGGCGGTGATGCATTAAATATTTTAGATAGGTATTTACGACTATGTTAGGAACACCATCTATGACTATGTTTGTTACTGTGTGCTACAAGTTTCGGCATACAGCTGATGGACATAAAAAATAAATTAAATAATTGAGCATTACATAGGGAGCTATGGTGAGATTCATACTGCGAAATATATGGAGAGACAATAAAAAATGGATCAGAGACCACTCTTGAGTGGAAGACGTAATGGTGAGTGTGGAGGAAGTTAAATGGAAGTGAGCAAGACATGGCACGTAGATACGCCAAGATACTTCTTTAGAGGATTCCAACGAATAAAAACAGACTGAATCAACGTGGGAAATAGACATTAGACAGCGCGACGGAGCAACATGGATGTGTATAGCCGAGGATGGTAATACGTGAAAAAGATGACAGCGGATCTTTATTAACAATCGATAAACGTCATCTGGATGACAATGATAATGATCATGGATACAGTATTGGACAGAATAACACACTGACCTTGGGATAAGGGCACCTGTGACAACAATAGAGTCCAGACCTTTCCTGCGACTTCCAGTACAGGTTATAACTTGATGTAGCCGACGGAAGCCATGTTCTACCACCTGTCAGCTGTTGTGAAATATTTACTATTGTAACCAGTTTCGTTTGCTTCTAATTATGGGGGACATGAAGTTTTTCGCTTACAGCGGTAGTGTGGATACTTGGCGTCCGGTCGCACTCTTGAAGTGTGACGGACTTTTCTGTCACACTGCTACTTTTGCCGCCTGAGCGACGTAAGGATATAGCGAATGTCTGTCTATCCTAGAAGTCGTTTTCTTTGGTGTCTCCGATACGCAGCTGGACTCACCCAGCAAATACTGCTCATTACGTAGTTCATGCGATGCCCATTGTCAACGGGAAGTGTCGGTTTGTTTCATTAACGAGCAAAACGATTATTAAAGCGGAATTCTACATGGCCATTCGATAGAGCACTCTTATATTAGTCTAGTACGATATTAGTTTTATCGACTTAACAGGGACAGTAAGACGGGACGGCCCCGCCTTGTCTCGCGCGGACTGCTACCACACTACAGCAGCGCTTCTCAGTCGCTACTGGAGTACTTATTCTTCACGTTTTACTGTCCCAGTGAAAACATATCGCTAAAACTAATATCCGGTTCAAAAATAATTTTGTTTGTAATTGGAAACAAACTGACACTTTCCCTTGACGGTGGACATCACATAAAGCCTGTGATGGGCACTATTTGTCTGCGTCGACTGCATCTACATATTGCAAAAACGCAACTGCAAATATCTGGGGACAGACCAGAGGAAACGCTCCTGGCGAGCCTTAGGAGAGAATGTCTACATATACAGGGTGGTCCATTGATAGTGACCGGGCCAAATATCTCACGAAATAGCGTCAAACGAAAAAACTTCAAAGACCGAAACTTGTCTAGCTTGAAGGGGGAAACCAGATGGCGCTATAGTTGGCCCGCTAGATGGCGCTGCCATATTTCAAACGGATATCCACTGCGTTTTTTTAAATAGGAACCCCCATTATTTATTACGTATTCGTGCAGTACGTAAACGAATATATATGTTTTAGTTGGACCACTTTTTTCGCTTTGTGATGCATGACGCTGTAATAGTCACAAACGTATAAGTACGTGGTATCACTTAACATTCCTCCAGTGCGGACGGTATTTGCTTGGATTACATTACCCGTGTTAAAATGGACCGTTTACCAATTGCGGAAAAGGTCGATATCGTGTTGATGTATGGCTATTGTGATCAAAACGCCCAACGGGCGAGTGCTATGTGTGCTGCTCGGTATCCTGGACGACATCATCCAAGTGTCCCGACCGTTAGCCGGATAGTTACGTTATTTAAGGAAACAGGAAGTGTCCAGTCACATGTGAAACTTCAACCACGACCTGCAATAAAAGATGATGCCCAAGTAGGTGTTTTAGCTGCTGTCGCGGCTAATCTGCACATCAGTAGCAGACAAATCGCGCGACAATCGGGAATCTCAAAAACGTCAGTGTTGAGAATGATACATCAACATCGATTGCACCCGTACCATATTTCTACGCGCCTTGTATTGCATGGCATGACGACGACTTTGAACGTTGTGTACAGTTCTGCCACTGGGCACAAGAGAAATTACGGGATGATGATAGATTATTTGCACGCGTTCTATTTAGCGACGAAGCGTCATTCACCAACTGCGGTAACGTAAACCGGCATAATATGCACTATTGGGCAACGGAAAATCCACGATGGCTGCGACAAGTGGAACATCAGCGACCACGGCGGGTTAATGCATGGTGCGGCATTTTGGGAGGAAGGATAATTGGCCCCCATTTTATCGATGGCAATCTTAATAGTGCAATGTATGCTGATTTCTTACGTAATGTTCTACCGATGTTATTACAAGATGTTTCACTGCATGACAGAATGGCGATGTACTTCCAACATGAAGGATGTCCGGCACATAGCTCGCGTGCGCTTGAAGCGGTACTGAATAGCATATTTCATGACAGGTGGATTGGTCGTCGAAGCACCATACCATGGCCCGCACGTTCACCGGATCTGATGTCCCCGGAATTCTTTCTGTGGGGAAAGTTGAAGGATATTTGCTATCGTGATCCACCGGCAACGCCTGACAACATGCGTCAGCGCATTGTCAGTGCATGTGAGAACATTACGGAAGGCAAACTACTCGCTGTTGAGAGGAATGTCGTTAAACGTATTGCCGAATGCATTGAGGTTGACGGACATTATTTTGAGCATTCATTGCATTAATGTGGTATTTACAGGTAATCACGCTGTAACAGCATGCATTCTCAGAAATGATAAGTTCACAAAGGTACATGTATCACATTGGAACAACCGAAACAAAATGTTCAAACGTACCTACGTTCTGTATTTTAATTTAAAAAACCTACCTGTTACCAACTGTTCGTCTAAAATTGTGAGCCATATGTTTGTGACCATTACAGCGCCATCTATCACAAAGCGAAAAAAGTGGTCCAACTAAAACATTCATATTTCTTTACGTACAACACGAATATGTAATAAATAACGGGGGTTCCAATTTTTAAAAAACGCAGTTGATATCCGTTTGACCTGTGGCAGCGCCATCTAGCGGGCCAACCATAGCGCCATCTGGTTTCCCCCTTCAAACTAGACAGTTTCGTTCTTTGTAGTTTTTGGTTCCACGCTTATTTCGTGAGATATTTGGCCTGGTCATGATCAATGGACCACCCTGTATATCTTTTGCAATTTAATTAGACTTTTCACATGTTACAATTTTTTGAGATAGAAAACGTTTATTTTTTATGTTTTTTGTTGAAAGAGCTAGGATCGGAGCAGCGTGGCCACGTTTACATGGTTGGGAACGGATCAGCACCGAGCCGGCCGATGCGATTCTTAGCGGACGCCCAGTGACCACGACTAGATACAGCCGTTTTGTTCTAATGCCCTACGACCGTCATTACTGTAACTGTAAAAACAAAGATATGAAAAAGATGTATGAATTCGTGTATTGTGACGTTCAGTTTCGTGTTTATGTGGTAACTTATGAAAGCCTATGTAAAAGTGGTTATGACAGTGACTATTATGTTAATTGTGATATTCTGTTGCTAAGAAGAATGAAAATAAATTAAGCTCTCTGAAATGATTATTTGAAAAAAGTAACATGTCTTATTTGATGCTTTCATGACTGATTAATTAAATGAAATGTCTCATATAGCTGCGAAAACCAATCTGTCAGAGATATATTGCTGTACCATTAATATGAAAAGATATAGCGTATAGAAGAGTACTGGTTTTCAAAATATTAAAATCTGGTTAACAGAAAACCAGAAAATTTATACAAACTATGAAGATACAAAAACCTACGGAATCAATTTCAGGAGCGTCTAAGTTGAGCTGTATCCCGAGGGTCTACTTCAAAAAATCAACTCTAGTTGACGCTAAAGCAACAAACGAGTAAAGTGTGCTCCATGCCGCCGTTGGATAAGCAGCTGCAGCAGCAAGTCGTATACTCCTAGCTCACTCATTTTGAAACGTCCCCTTTGAACAATTATACATGACTGTGCTTAAACTGACACACAATATTTTGTTAGCGCAACGCAATCTGACTTTCAAAATTCCCTACAAAAGAATGGCCCTGACTAACATTAAACTATACCTTTCACAAATCACTTACCTCACAAAAATCTTCGCTGCTCAAGCTACTGCAATACAGCGAGCGCCACTACTGCCAGCTAAATAAAAGATTCAAACTATGGAAGGCACTAACTACTGATAGGGATAGTTAGCAAATGAAAGATATTAATAGAGAACAAACAATGTATTTACCTTGATATCATCATATATAAATATAGCAGTTCATGACAAATTTCAAAACTCCGCCATCTCTCTCTCCACATCCACCACTGCTGGCGGCTCACCTCCAACTGTGCAACGCTACGTGCTGTTCACAGCCAGCTGCCTAACACTACAATGGCGAGTATTACAACAATGCAAAGCAGCCACAGACTGCACACAGCACAGCCAGTGATTTTCATACAGAGGTGGCGTTACCAATAAAAAAACCTAAACAGCCTACTTACAATTTGTTACATAGTTTAATTCTTAATTTCTTTGCGAGTTTTTGGTACTTGCATTGTTTAATTCATAAATTTCGGGCGTATTATAGTATTTGAGAGTTGTAGCATCTCCTTTTAGTACCTGAATAGTGTAAAATCGCGTAGTCTCCTTCCGCCGCCGAGCAGTGCGTCAGCAGTGCGCAAGTAGCAGCATTACTGCATTTACTAGGCAATCTTGTATTTTAATAACCGTTTAAATTTTGTGTCGATTTGTTTGCGCTCGCTGTAGATTAGTTCAGACGTTCTTTGCACAACAGTTTTTTGCATGTATAGGGACTGCAACTGCTGTGTTCGGATGCAGGCTGAGTTGGCATCCCTTCGCTCCCAGCTTCAGGCAGTGTTGGCTTCGGTCACACAGCTTGACGCTGTTGCCAATGGGCATTACTGTGGGGTTCCGGATGGGGGTTTGTCGGGAACGGCCAGCTCGTCCCACGCATCCCCCGATCGGACTAAGACTGTGGTTGCCCGGGATACTGCCCGCATTGAGGCTGATCCCTCACCTGTGGTAGAGTGGGAGGTCGTCTCAAGGTGTGGCAGGGGGCGAAAGACATTCCGGAGGGCTGAACGGAAGGCCTCTCCAGTTTGACTGACGAACCGGTTTCAGGCTCTGTCTCAGGCTGATACTGATCTTCGGCCTGATATGGCTGCTTGTCCTGTTCCAGAGGTTGCCCCTCAGTCTGCAAGATCCAGGCGGTAGCAGAGGGTGGGCTTACTGGTAGTCGGGAGCTCCAACGTCAGGCGCGTAATGGGGCCCCTTAGGGATATGGCAGCAAGAGAGTGGAAGAAAACCAATGTGTACTCCATGTGCATACCGGGGGGAGTCATTCCAGATGTGGAAAGGGTCCTTCTGGATGCCATGAAGGGTACAGGGTGCACCCATCTGCAGGTGGTCGCTCATGTCGGCACCAATGATGTGTGTCGCTATGGATCGGAGGAAATCCTCTCTGGCTTCCGGCGGCTATCTGATTTGGTGAAGACTGCCAGTCTCGCTAGCGGGATGAAAGCAGAGCTCACCATCTGCAGCATCGTCGACAGGACTGACTGCGGACCTTTGGTACAGAGCCGAGTGGAGGGTCTGAATCAGAGGCTGAGACGGTTCTGCGACCGTGTGGGCTGCAGATTCCTCGACTTGTGCCATAGGGTGGTGGGGTTTCGGGTTCCGCTCGATAGGTCAGGAGTCCACTACACGCAACAAGCGGCTACACGGGTAGCAGGGGTTGTGTGGCGTGGGCTGGGCGGTTTTTTAGGTTAGATGGCCTTGGGCAAGTACAGAAAGGGCAACAGCCTCAACGGGTGCGGGGCAAAGTCAGGACATGCGGGGACCAAGCAGCAATCGGTATTGTAATTGTAAACTGTCGAAGCTGCGTTGGTAAAGTACCGGAACTTCAAGCGCTGATAGAAAGCACCGAAGCTGAAATCGTTATAGGTACAGAAAGCTGGCTGAAGCCAGAGATAAATTCTGCCGAAATTTTTACAAAGGTACAGACGGTGTTTAGAAAGGATAGATTGCATGCAACCGGTGGTGGAGTGTTCGTCGCTGTTAGTAGTAGTTTATCCTGTAGTGAATTAGAAGTGGATAGTTCCTGTGAATTATTATGGGTGGAGGTTACACTCAACAACCGAGCTAGGTTAATAATTGGCTCCTTTTACCGACCTTCCGACTCAGCAGCATTAGTGGCAGAACAACTGAGAGAAAATTTGGAATACATTTCACATAAATTTTCTCAGCATGTTATGGTCTTAGGTGGAGATTTCAATTTACCAGATACTGAGTGCACTATCCGAAAATTACCTCGAGCAATTAAATAGAGAACCGACTGGTGGAGATAACATCTTGGACCTACTGATAACAAACAGACCCGAACTTTTCGACTCTGTATGTACAGAACAGGGAATCAGTGATCATAAGGCCGTTGCAGCATCCCTGAATATGGAAGTTAGTAGGAATATAAAAAAAGGGAGGAAGGTTTATCTGTTTAGCAAGAGTAATAGAAGGCAGATTTTAGACTACCTAACAGATCAAAACGAAAATTTCTGTTCCGACACTGACAATGTTGAGTGTTTATGGAAAAAGTTCAAGGCAATCGTAAAATGCGTTTTAGACATCTACGTGCCGAGTAAAACTGTGAGGGACGGGAAAAACCCACCGTGGTACAACAACAAAGTTAGGAAACTACTGCGAAAGCAAAGAGAGCTCCACTCCAAGTTTAAACGCAGCCAAAACCTCTCAGACAAACAGAAGCTAAACGATGTCAAAGTTAGTGTAAGGAGGGCTATGCGTGAAGCGTTCAGTGAATTCGAAAGTAAAATTCTATGTACCGACTTGACAGAAAATCCTAGGAAGTTCTGGTCTTACGTAAAATCAGTAAGTGGCTCGAAACAGCATATCCAGACACTCCGGGATGATGATGGCATTGAAACAGAGGATGACACGCGTAAAGCTGAAATACTAAACACCTTTTTCCAAAGCTGTTTCACAGAGGAAGACCGCACTGCAGTTCCTTCTCTAAATCCTCGCACAAACGAAAAAATGGCTGACATCGAAATAAGTGTCCAAGGAATAGAAAAGCAACTGGAATCACTCAACAGAGGAAAGTCCACTGGACCTGACAGGATACCAATTCGATTCTACACAGAGAACGCGAAAGAGCTTGCCCCCCTTCCAACAGCCGTGTACCGCAAGTCTCTAGAGGAACGGAAGGTTCCAAATGATTGGAAAAGAGCACAGGTAGTCCCAGTCTTCAAGAAGGGTCGTCGAGCAGATGCGCAAAACTATAGACCTATATCTCTGACGTCGATCTGTTGTAGAATTCTAGAACATGTTTTTTGCTCGAGTATCATGTCGTTTTTGGAAACCCAGAATCTATTATGTAGGAATCCACATGGATTCCGGAAACAGCGATCGTGTGAGACCCAACTCGCTTTATTTGTTCATAAGACCCAGAAAATATTAGATACAGGCTCCCAGGTAGATGCTATTTTTCTTGACTTCCGGAAGGCGTTCGATACAGTTCCGCACTGTCGCCTGATAAACAAAGTAAGAGCCTACGGAATATCAGACCAGCTGTGTGGCTGGATTGAAGAGTTTTTAGCAAACAGAACACAGCATGCTGTTATCAATGGAGAGACGTCTACAGACGTTAAAGTAACCTCTGGCGTGCCACAGGGGAGTGTTATGGGACCATTGCTTTTCACAATATATATAAATGACCTAGTAGATAGTGTCGGAAGTCCCATGCGGCTTTTCGCGGATGATGCTGTAGTATACAGAGAAGTTGCAGCATTAGAAAATTGTAGCGAAATGCAGGAAGATCTGCAGCGGATAGGCACTTGGTGCAGGGAGTGGCAACTGACGCTTAACATAGACAAATGTAATGTATTGCGAATACATAGAAAGAATGATCCTTCATTGTATGATTATATGATAGCGGAACAAACACTGGTAGCAGTTACTTCTGTAAAATATCTGGGAGTATGCGTGCGAAACGATTTGAAGTGGAATGCTCATATAAAATTAATTGTTGGTAAGGCGGGTACCAGGTTGAAATTCATTGGGAGAGTGCTTAGAAAATGTAGTCCATCAACAAAGGAGGTGGCTTACAAAACACTCGTTCGACCTATACTTGAGTATTGCTCATCAGTGTGGGATCCGTACCAGATCGGTTTGACGGAGGAGATAGAGAAGATCCAAAGAAGAGCGGCGAGTTTCGTCACAGGGTTATTTGGTAAATGTGATAGCGTTACGGAGATGTTTAACAAACTCAAGTGGCAGACACTGCAAGAGAGGCGCTCTGCATCGCGGTGTAGCTTGCTCGCCAGGTTTCGAGAGCGTGCCTTTCTGGATGAGGTATCGAATATATTGCTTCCCCCTACTTATACCTCCCGAGGAGATCACGAATGTAAAATTAGAGAGATTAGAGCGCGCACGGAGGCTTTCAGACAGTCGTTCTTCCCGCGAACCATACGCGACTGGAACAGGAAAGGGAGGTAATGACAGTGGCACGTAAAGTGCCCTCCGCCACTCACCGTTGGGTGGCTTGCGGAGTGTAAATGTAGATGTAGATATAGCTCCAGCAACGAAAAATAAA
This sequence comes from Schistocerca serialis cubense, assembly GCF_023864345.2. Taxonomy (NCBI): domain Eukaryota; kingdom Metazoa; phylum Arthropoda; class Insecta; order Orthoptera; family Acrididae; genus Schistocerca; species Schistocerca serialis. The sequence goes on along the minus strand of NC_064642.1, from coordinate 766,502,041 downwards.
CAACATTCTGCGGCTGTTATCTTACGTTGTCGTCCAAATTAAAAAAAAAAAAAAACTATCTGGATGCTAACTACAAACATAACTGGCAAAAACTCGCGTACACTAAGTGATCATACTTATATGCAACTATCTAATTAAAAACTTAAATCCAAAATATACGATATTAGTGATACGTAAGCCGCTGGCACATAAAACAAGGAGTTTCACTTCACCCTACATAAAGTCAAGAACGTGACGTGGGTAACTGAACTCAATACATACGGTGCAAACATCTTTCAGGAGATCCAATTTTTCATTTGTACGAAGGTCACTTCAAAAGTTCTGCACACCGTCTGATAGAATTGAAGAAAATTATTTATTTTACGAAATACCTTTGCATACCTTTAATTTGATCTCCAGTCTTGCTTCTGACAGCTTCCCAACGTTTCCGCAAGTTCTGTATTTCAGATAGGGTACCTTCATGGTTGAGCTGTATGATTACTCTGAACACCTCTCTGGAAGCTTCATCAGTTGTATCAAAAAGTATTCCACGCATGATGATTATGACATTTGGTTTGTGGGCCCTCAACTGTGTGGTTATTAGCGCCCGTACAAATTCCCAATCTTTGCACAATCCAGTCTCCCCAGTTTCCCGAATGATGATGGAATGATGAGGACAACACAAACACCCAGTCCCCGCGTGGAGAAAATCCCGACCCGGCCGTGAATCGAACCCGTGACCCACTGTTCCAGAGACAGCAACGCTAGCCACTAGACCATGAGCTGCGGATTTTTTCGCGGCGATGTTTCTTTAATATGGGTAACAAATCCAAGTCTACTGGGCTTATATCAGGACTGTATGGAGGGAGGCATTTTCCATCCATACATGTCTAGAGTTTCTCTCATTGATAGGGCAATATGCATCAATATGCAAAATGAGAACATCAGCTGCAAGCATGCCAGGCCTTCTTCGGTGAATTTTTGGGCGCAAAACATTTTGCAGAAATAGCTTGCAGTACGCGCCTGTTACAGACTTCACCTGGGGCAATCTGTAACTGACACCATCCATGTCATGTGGAACGATCATCATCAGTTTGACCTTTGATTTCTGGCCGTAAGATTCTTTTCAGGCGACTGAGACTTCAGTTATGGCTCAAAATCTCGTATTCATGTTTCATCAGGGGCAACAATCAATTTTAGAAACTCTTCTCCTTCCGTTCGATAACGTAGAAACAATTCTTCTAAGATTCTTTTGCAACCTGCTTTCTGCTCTTCACTGAGATCGTGCGGAACACATCTGGCAGCAGCTTTTCTCATCTTTAACTTTTCAGTTATGGTTTGTAAACTGAAATAAAAGACATTGTGGCCTCACATGTAATTTCCTGACATGTTTACGGCGTTAACAATAACCTGAGAGGTGTAGTCCGTGGCAGTGGGTGGCTTTCCACTTCATGGATTGTCTTCAGCTCGTACCCAACCTTCACGGAAACGACAGGCCACAGTGATATTGTGCTGCGATCCACTACATTTGTCTCATACACCTCTCTCAAAGCGTTGTGAATTTCTGTTGTGTTCTTTCCACGTTGATTTTGACTTAGGAAAGCTGGTCACTACGTACAATACCTCTTACCTCGGTTTCAGCTTCCATTTTAAAATTGAACTACTTACGACACAGCCACGCGAACCAGCAAACACATACACGGCCGTCACTCCTGAAGTCTCGCTCATGACTGACATGAATTTAAATTTAATCACACCACCGCAACTATCACGCATGCGCAGTGTGCATGACTTTTGAAATGACCCTCGTATTATAGTGGATAGCATCCAGGTTTTGAGTAATCATAATGTGTTTGAACAACATCACTGTTACATGTATGGTGGTTCAAACGCTATTTCTGAGCAGTGTATTACGCGTTGTATATAGCAGAGCTCTGCAATACATTGCTATCTCAGTCAGCACTGTAGCTGGGTTTGGCAGATGAATGTCTTCAGGAGCCCTGATAACACTAGATAAAGTACCTGTGATATCCCTCAGTCATATGTGAGGGTTGGAACAGCCGCGCCGACCAAACAGATAGAGAGTGCCATATTTCGAAAATTGTTAGGTCAACACATCGAAGAAACACATACTGAAGTTTCAAGGTCCGTCTACAGATGTTATAGTAAAAATGGAAACTAAAGATAAGTTGCGTGAAAGTCTTAAAACACAAGGTGGGCATTGCGAATTTCCCCGAGTAGAAAAATATATATATTACAGTTCAGCGACACTTCCGAAGCGCTTCTGGTCGAGATCAGCAAGATATGAAGAGCGTCAAAGGATGGTCCAAAAGGTTTTTAAGAGACGAGCAGTGTTGGTGAGAAGGAGAGTGACACCGTGCGTATAGCATTTCAACGCCGCAGAAATCGACGCTTCGTGTTTGCAGAGAATCAGACGTACGTCAGAGCATTGTGGTCACGATTCTACAGAAAAATCTGCGCTTCCATGCGTACAAAACGCATCCCCTGTAAACTTCGCTGTCAGATGATAGGCCCAGATGTGCTGAGTCTGCTCATGAAGTCCGAATATCAGCGTGTGACGGTTCACACACATTCGTACAGCAGAGAAGATACGGGCCGAAAGTGAATATGCAGTGTCGCTGAATGCACAACACAATTGTTAGAGCATTCTCTATTATTGTGCTTACTATTAAGGCAACAGCTTACCTGGAGTTTGCAATGCGCCGAAGTTCGAGGAATTTCAACCTTGGGTAGTGTTTCACCCGAATGGTACACGCTGGGGGTTATTTGTTCACCAGTTCCTGAATGAAACCTTCCCCGGACAGATTTCCCGGCAAAGACTGTCCAACTTCATGCCCACGACTTTCATCAGACATAGCTCCTGTTGTTTTATTGTTCTTTGGGGAGGGGGGGATGGGGGGGGGGGCGGAAGAGGCTGGGGGTATGTTCAGTTCACCATTTATTGATGCACAAACTCTTACGGCACGAATACGTGATGCTGTACAAGCGATGACTAGAGGCATATTGACAAAGACATAGGGGGTAGGGGGTGGGGAGGAGAGGGAATTATCCTCTAGAAATTTTACGTGAAACAAACGGAGTACATGCGGAAGTGTATCCGTAAAAAACCTTGAGTTAAACTACCATTTACAACGAACCAGATAGCCCTATGTAGCACAGTACCTGAGAAATAACTTTTTGTAATCAGGGAAAGACTTTATGCTCACCCTGTCCTCCTAGAAATCTAATTACAGGGCCAGTCCGGTCATCTGGTTTTGCACCAGCAGTACGACACGTAGTTGCATATACTTGCCGGTTTTGTTTGGGGGTGTAGTACGCCTCTCAGTGTCTCAGGAAGGACAGAGAAACTCATGAAACGTATGCAATATAGCAGCTGTCACGTTAGTAAACTACAGAGCAGACGAGATTACAGTTGAAGAATCACATTTTGTCGCACCTTTTCCTCTACTATGGACAGCTTCCGTTAGTGACTGGAAAACACAGGTGATGGTGTGGATGTAAAAAGTTGATCTCATAGTCGTTTCCATGTAGGTCGTTTCTTATACAAGTACGATCTAAAACACTAGCCGAAAAAATATAACATTTCACAATGAAATGGCATTACATCACTGCTTTTTATATACATGTCTAATCTCACACTCCTTATTTCCAATTACAAGCACACAGGACAAAAAAATTGGTCACCACAAGGATACATCACGTTTATACCGTGTACAACAGCCTCTAGCCTCCAAACGGCCTGAAAGTATGTACCTTTAGCAACACCTGTTTTGAAATGGTTACCGAATATTCGTAGTATGGTGCAAAATGTCACAATACCTACAGTATGGACAGCAGTACAGGTAGCAGCTCCAGCGTGGCCTTTTCCTGAGGTGGCGAAGCCCACTCACCTGGGAACAAGAACCAACGTCCTTTCTTGCTATTGGCTAAAGAAGGCTCCCTTATATAATGCAAAACGAAAATTTTCTTTGCTGTGACAAGCGTCTGTGAATATCTGCAACGCTCTGGTTTTTCGCCAAAAGAACCTGATTGGCAGGCCTCCGTTTGGAACGCACCTCCGTTGCAGACGCCATTTTGAAGGCTATGGACAGCGTCGGTACATATCGGAACTTCATGAAACTGTAGGAGCTGAAGCTGGAATATTCCACGATGTTCCGTAACAAATCCCGCAGTTTTTCAACTAGAACTGGCCACGAAAAAAATTGTGTCGCATTACTTATTGAACACCCATCGTAAACAGACGCAAAATCCCCAAGATTGGCGGTCTTTTACAGAAACTCGAAATTTAGCGGAGACTTCAAAGCGATATGTTTGTAATAGTTTCCACAACCTGGCAGCAAATCCAAAGACATTCTGGGCGTATGTAAAGTATGCTAGCAGCAAGAGACAATCAATGCATTCTCTGAGCGGTAGCAATGCAGATCGTATCGAACACAGTGCTGGCAAAGTAGAGGTACTAAACACAGCCTTCCGGAATGCCTTCACAAAAGAAGACGAAGTAATTATTCCAGAATTCGAATCAAGAACAACTGCCAACATAAGTAATGAAGCAACTTAAATCACTTAATAAAAGCAAGTCTTCTGGTCCAAACTATACCACTTAGGTTCCACACACATCACTTCACAGCGTAAGACAATACCGATACTGCGCTGGTAACCGATTTCGGACCGTGCGAGGAGCTACGACGAAAAATCGAGTTAGGTTGCGCTGTGCTTCTCCAGTGTAAACGCGGAGCATCGGCGCACTGTGTTTGCCAGCGCGTCAGACGTAACGAACTGTGGGATGAAACTCAAACATTCGAGGCGAGACAAGAAAGGCGGATTCTATCAACAGACATCAATGCAGCCAACCGCCGGACGGCTATAGTCACAGCGCGAGCGCTTTCCGACGTAACCATGTTCACCCTGAGTTATCAGTAAGCACCGCACGAGCTCCCATACAATACAGAAGATAGTTAAATTGGAAGCTTCGAAATAAAACGCCGCAAAAGGTTTTCAGAGAGGCCGCATGCTCCGTTCTTCTTGTAATGCAAAGGATGTAAATGTTAGACGAAATTTTTATAAATGAGATGATGAAGATACATGTCTCATCGTGTAATAATATTACTCTGTAAATGAAAGAGTTTGTGGGGGATTGAGGAAAAGAAGCAGTTCTACGGCTGTTGTTTGTTGGAACTGAAATCTATTGCCCTATTCCGAACACCTTCTTCAACATGATATGCCGAATGGTGACAGAAGATACGTAATGGCAGTAGTTCTTCACGGAGTTTGCTATGTCCTTAACAGTGCTACGTCATTCAGTTCAGTGAGCTATACAGTTTTGCTTATGACAGATATACAGTGTTGAAAATCTCATTCTGAAAAAGTCAACGTAAAAACGCAAATTGGAATAATTTTGTATAGAAGGCAGTTCAGTATCATCGTTACCCTCATTACTTTCCACATTTCCGTTAGAGTGGGCCGAAAGGATGAGAGTGTGCATTTGAACGTTACAAATGACACCTGTCTCTAATCGCACATCTTTCACCCGCCAAGAGGAAGGAAAAATGTTACAGCAAATCTTTATGGGAATGCAGCACTCTCTGCAAATTTGATTGATGGAGACTTCTTGGTTGTCAACAGAGTCGTGGTGCCATCTTGTCGCAAAATTTTTGGCGAGTTTTCTTCTCGTCAACTTAATGCAATTTCGCCTGACGATTACGAGTAAGAAACTCTTCGAAACGTTCCGACAACACTGCTGGTAACCAGAGAAGGTTTCTTGAAGAAAATGTTAGATTTCGACGTTCTAACGGCTTATTTGTAATCCTCACAATATCTATATCTCTGGACCTTGTCAAAGACAACGATCTCATTGCAAAACGTTCTATATTGCGGTCGGTTCGTCCTTCAATTACTTCCTCAAATTCTGCCCGACGCAAGTTCATCCTTATGCATTGGCAAAGTTATCACCTGCAGTGGGCATCCACACTGGAAACTTGTTCACGTTTCGCCCTAAGTGTGACGCAATTATACAAACGGCACACGTGCGTAAAGAAAGAAAGTTTGACAATTTTTTCTAACTCTCTTATGGCTGTGCATGTCGTATACTCGTTAAGAAAATAGGATAAAGCTGCCTTCAGCTGAAGGCTAGCTTGAACACCACACTGCGTTGCTAGGAATGGTCCTGTTGCAGGTGGTATGTCTTTTCCTCCCTCCAACCTCTGGACTGGCTCACCCAGTCAGTGGCATGGAGACATTCAGTTTGACGCCGACTCTGGGCCACGGTGTAGGTCGCCATTTTTCCACATTAACGAATATTGCCAGAGGTGACAGAGAAACAAATACCGTCGTTACCTGGAACTGAATACGAGTCTTCTGAATCCTTAATCTGCCACTTACCATTGATCATCCAATGGAAGATTTCACAGGTCGTTGTCTTAGATGCTGACGATTCTTCCTGATTGTATAGTTATGGTCCATGAAAATGTTTCATTCCTGACGCTTCGCCCAGAACTGTGTTCGTCTTCAGAGCTGCTCCTGGTTGCACTGGGTCATGCCAACTGGATACACCGAGACACAGAATCACCTCGTGTTGGAGTAAAACATGGTTCAAGATATTACAACAGATCGCCAATGAGATGAGTAGAGATGAAGCTCAAGCTAACATATTGCAAAGCACCCGCCTTTGTGTCCTCCAATTGATACCTATGTGGCCAAGTAGTAGTAATGCCCTCGGACCTTGTAGAGGTCGTCTGTGATACAGTAGTGCATCACGTGGACAAGATACGCCATCTTAACATATCTGAAGGCACCAGGGCTTTAAGGACAGAGAAAGGGGAGCAGCGCTCTTAGAAATCGTTCTGGGACTGGGTTCAAGGTTCACCACACCACACCACTTGCGTATGCCAGGATCTCTTACCAGTGCTATGACGTAACGAAACTACACTCGTGTTGTCATAATTGTACGTTTTTTTATTGCTCTGGGATATGGCTGATCGGAACTACAATGAATCAAACATTACTTCACTTTATTACAAAAATGAGAAAACGTTTTACTTAGCAGTATACAATCCATTGCCTCAGAAGAGCGCATAATATTTACATGTGTCTGAACAGTAAAGCATCACTTGACACACAGAATTGCAAACTCTTCTCCTGATGCATATGTTCGACAGTTACAAAAGTACAGTTCCATCCGACACTTTAACAGCACTGATGTCCTAATTAGGTGAAGTTGACTGCTTCATCGGGGGTCACTAAGTGGGCAGAGCGAGTCCATGCTCAGTTCTATATCGACCTCCATGTGTTGGCGCTGCAGTGCTGAGAGAGAGGAGTGTCTCAACGAGCGCCTCCCATTCTTCGTTGCGGACTGCCTGCAGCGAGACATAGCTAATGTCTGTGGTATCAATGGGCGTTACCGACTTTGGCGTGGCACCACGATCTTCGGACGTTACTACAACCAAGTCTGCTTTAATGAAACAACTGAAAATCAAAGTCATACTAGATTCAGAGAGATTAGATAATAGCAGCAGGGAATTTCGAAAAACTTCAACTTATATACATGTATCAAATAGTCACAACACAATACTGTGGCAGAAAAATTGCTTTAACTTGTTGGACAATTCCTTGATATCTCCCTTCGGCAACTGAAACAAAAAGCAATACTTCAAAGATATCGTTTTAAGGGCAGACAAGTAATATGCCATCCTCCTCTATGTCTTTCATTGCACAATAGTCTCTGAGTGAAAACAGGCCCTGAGTTCACCCAACTGACTGGTACCCAAGAAGTAATGATTCGTGCCTTCTGGAGTTAAAATTCCACTGTAGATAATCTTATTCAGTGGTGCATTGCATACTTTATCTAAAGACATTTTGTAGTAAGTTGTTCAAAGATTGTTCTAAGAAATAAATTTTCTTTGTCTGAAAGGAGGTCTTTGTTTGACTTTTGTTAGAAGAAGTGAATTAAATGGGTATCTAGTCACCTAGGGTGTCTTCTCTGTAATCAGTTCAGAATGTGACCCTAATCTCCTAGTTTTGCAACAGCATCCTCTGTTTCGTTCCAAGCACGCCGCCAGTTTTCTACTTACAGGCCTGTCTCCATCGTGTGTCCATAGCATACTAAGTAAAGTGTCAATGATTTTGACCAGCTTTCGCTACTAATTAGACTTGAACGTGCATCGTTATGTTCTTTGTATTCTCAATTGTTTATCTCCGAGCGAGAGGTAAATCATTTACTAAGATGAGACCATTTCGATTCCGATTCCGTTTTTCAGCGCATCATGTATGTACGAATCGCGAAATGAATGCTCATATGATTACGACTTACGTGGTACACACCGTATTCAGTAGAAAGTGTCCAAGTCTGAGGCCTACGGAACTCCTGTTTATATTTACAGGGCGAAAAACGCGATTATCAAAGCTGTTTTCGCTCCCGTGAGCAAGACAACGCATTACGGTGTTTTTGTTCTCTAACAAGTTTCACCAAGTCCGGGCTCTGGTTCGAAAGCGTAGCACTGCTGTGGCTGTAATGTACTGTACACGGATTGGCCCGTTCTGCCTGCAGGCAGCCTAATTAGTATAAAAATAAATAAAACGTAAAACACGAATTATTTACAACCCAGATAAAAAACCTGTTTTAATTAAAAATATACTGCCGTAAAAAATTATTGTTACCAGAAACAGACAGAGAAATACAGTTCCAGTCGCTAAATCTTCAAAGCGAAAATTACAGAAACCATTTCCGCCGAATTGCGCCCTTAGAGAATTTTACGAAAACCGGAGCACAAAAGTTCTGTTCCAATATCCTACGCTGACTGTGAATTTTTGTATTCCAATTAAAAAAAGTAAAATTAAACAAATCTTGCAGAAAATTTATCTGTATATCTTGCTTCAAATAGTTATGTAGCAAAATTTGCAAACATTATTACAAATTATTACACTTTCTGCAATTGAAATTTGCGAAACTATATTTAAATTGACATCTTAAATAGGTGCATAAAATATTCTCTGAAGCATTCCAGACGATAGCGATTAAATTTGTTTGTTTATGATGTTCGTGAAATCTGATGTAAGACAAGTCGTTCACAAACATTTCGGTGCATTTTGATAGATACAAGTAGCCTGTACCCTTAGCTGCTTTAAGTGTACTCGACTAGGCATTACTCAGCACGTAACTAGTGGAGGACGTAAAGCATGTCGCTGACAATTGAAGATATGCGCGGAAAAACGGGCTGACTGTCAAATGTAAAAACATAGAGATAAGTGTTGCCATCTATTGCTGGGTACGGAACCATCGAAATTGATATTGGTCTCAATCCTAAATATCATTTAGGGGTGAGTCAAATGTCAGTTTTGATAATCACGTACCCAGAAACGGATGGCAACGCACATCTCTAAGTTTTTACATTTGAGGATTATCCCGTTTTTCCACACATGTCTTCAAATGAAATTGCAATAGCATGTAGGCGGCAAGCAAAATAAAAGTTAAATTGGCAAAAAATGTACTACTTGCTTGGATATGCAAACGATTTGCATTTCGATGCGTTCAGGAGGGCCATATCTAATGCAATGCAAGATCTCATTGGCCTCTTGTGACGAGTACTCCAGAGGGCAGACACTTTGTTCGCTCGGCTAAGCACGATCCTTCAGCCACGTCACGTAAATTGAATTACGAAGTGGACTTGTTTGCAGTTGGCCAGGTATCCATACGAAAAGTGCGAAAACGTTTGTAGCATCACGTGCTGTCAGTACGCCGACCATTGCTGCAGCATCCTTTGACGCAGTAGCAGAGAGACGGGCGCCAACAGTGATGCGCCCAAAGGTAACACTGGGAACACCACGCAGCGCCGCGAATACGTCATCGTAATGCGGGAACAGCAACTGACGCGATAAGACTGGGTGCCACTGGCTGCACAACACGATCACCTCTTGTGGTTTATGAGCCGCTGGCCCGGCAGACTAGCAACCACTCTCACACCTGTGGTATGCGAGCTGCCTACCTTTGAAGGGGTTACATCAGTAGACTACAGGACTTCCACATGCTGACGGACCCAGCAAGTGGCAACGCTAGCACCACTAGAGGTCGTAGGTCCTGAGGACCTGTTAGTTTCCTTCGGCCACGTGATCGCAAGTAGTTCTTATCAAGTAGCCTGGATATTTAGGGTGTCGCAACGCCGCTTCAAGCCAGTTATTCCGTCGGGTTCTGGGCAGGGAGCTGACTGCACCGGCAGTTCTTCAGTCTAACTCTCGACTGGAACCTTAGCTATGTTCGACATTATGCTGCACCACCAGCCGCCGTCCGTGCGAGCCACCATTGTCTGCCTTCACAACACCAGGACTTGGACTCTGCAGCGGAGATGAGCAGGAACTTGCTATTGACCATCAATCTTCTTCTTATTTTTCTTCTTCCACTACTACTACTACTACTACTACTACTACTACTACTGTTACAGACTCATTGCATCACTGTAGTCAATCATTTTCTGGAGATCTTAAATAAATTTCCTTTCTGAATGGCCCAGTACCTATTCATTCGTTCTGATTTGTTTGTCGTTCCTCGTCTCTAAATACTCTTTTTATTGTACGTCGTTTGCTGTTTTGGAGTTAAATCATACTTTTATGTTTTTCACTTTCCTTAAATTTTGTGCTTGGTTCTCAAAATCGTCTGGGTTTCACTTTAGCTCTTTCAGACCCTCTCTGATTTCCTTTATGCAGCCTGCTTACTTAATACTCCGAAGTTTCTTGGCAATCAGGTTTCCGATGTCGTCATCATATGACCAAAAGAAAGCTCTCTTTCTCTTCCATATAGTACCTACAATTGGCTCCATTTCACTGTACACCAATTCATTTAGCACTATCCGACATTACTCATCTTTTTGATATTTCTTATTTATGCAGCTAGTCTCCCCTATTTTCAGAATTTTGACGATTCTGTTTTTCTGGATGACTTTTAAAAGATCACTTCTCCGTGAACCATCATCTAGTAATGTTTTAATTTAGTTTTGATTCATAGACGTTTTTATTGTATGTAGATCACAATAATTTTGGAGCCTTTATTATTTTATGAGTTCTTTCTTGATATGCAGGTTCCTCGTCCAAGTTGTGAGTTATAATATATAATATTTGTTTAACTACTTTTATTTTGCTGTTATTTACTGTTACGTTTTGATTACTAATGGATCTGCTACCTTTATCTCAGTACTTTCGAATAATATCTGAAGTCGTGTTTCTATGCTATATTTTGTAAGATTGTTGTTCGATTTCTGGCTTCTTGAATGTTATTAAGTAATAACACTATGTCATCTGCGAATCCCAAGCAATTTAAGTTTATTTGATTGGTTCCAATTCCTTTTTTATGATTTCCCTGGAACCATTTCCTTGTCAAGCACTGTTCAGAGCACAGTTGAAGTGTAATGGCGATAAAGTCTTACCCTTGCTTTAATGATACATGGCTCAGGCCTCTGAACATTTTCGATATGGTGTTTGTTGGAGTTAATTATATCACTTATATTAATTTGAAATGGAGTCCGAAATTCCTATATATCATCATCAGTGAAGATCTGTGGATACGTTAATAAGCGTATTTGAAGTCTACAGAGGTTATGACCTGTCGTTGTTGTCTTCTTTTGTAGTAACTCATTACCCATTTCGAAGGCGTCTTCAATAACAACCGCTTGGCTACTCTTGTAAACAATTTATTTAACGACCAGTTTCGTAGCCTAGAGGCCACATCATCACGTTAGACGATCCGAAAAATGCGTCATTTATTGATAGACATGGAATATTTGGTCCCGTCCACATGATTGTTATTGTCAGTGTTATGATTCACCATATGTAACCCGATGATGTGGCTTCTAGGGTAAGAAACCTGACCTTAAATAAATTATTTACAATGGCAGTCAAGGGGTTGTTATTCAAGATGTCTACTTATGGCTGTGGTTGTCCCTCATACAAGATACTGTATATTAACTTCAAAGGGACTGTTTGTTCTGGGCAGCTTCTCCAGTGCCTAATCTCTTCTTGGTATTATCCTTGTTCCACTTCAAGTTGATCTTTGCAGCGATTGTATAGAATTCTTGACACGACCTATAAGTCGTTGATATCCAAAACGGAAATTCCTCTCTAATTGTATGGATTTCTTTTGTCTCCTTTCTTGTGTAGTGGATTGATTATAGCTGTAGTCCAGAGTTCTAGTAGTTCTTCTATATTTCAGATTTATGCTATACATTGGTTTATGGTATCTTTACTGGTTCTGCTGGATATTTCCAAAGTCCCACAAATGTTTGTTCCTCTCTAATTGCTTTGTATTGTTTCACCTCTTTCAAAGGCTTATAGACGTCTTCGATTGAGGATGAGTTTATGCTTTGTGCTGGTGTTTTAATAGGCGGGTCTGTGTTTATTTCAAGTAGTTCTTTGTAATTTGTTAAATGCTTCTGCTAAAATTCCTTAATTTTTTCTATTGCTATGGGCCATCATATAATTTTTATCCTTTAACGTTAGTGGTGCAGGTTACAACTTAGAAGTTGCCTGCTAAATACTTTGCAGTAATCCCTCGAGTTTGTTTTCTCGCTCTTTGTCATTAGAAGTATATCTTTTTCTTATTGGCTTTATAACCCTCCTTGATATTTTTTGGGTTATGTTGCTTTGTTCTGGGACTTACAAGCGCGACTCTTCTGTTTTAAAGCTGTCATACCTAAACCAGGCTTGGTATCTGTCTATCACCGACCTTCATTACGCTGTACTGTTCAACTTCTGAGTGAATATTAAACTTTTTTCATCGTCATTTATGTATTTTAGTGCTAATGACGGACTTTCACATACGATTGTAATATAATTGCTTTTCTTCCAGTTCAAATAATGTGCAATTTTCTTGGCAGTGAAGTCAATTGACTCAGTATGTTACAACGAGCAACACAGTGTTATCTAGAGAGTGGACAAAATAAAATTTACCCAGAGGATATTTCATACGCAGTAAGAAATGCAATCCAACTTACATCACCTTCAACCAGTGCAGTTGCGTGCCATAAAGCGAATGAAATATTTTCCGGGACAGTTTTGTTTTGCCCTTCTATTTAAACAAGATGCGTACACACAACACACACACACACACACACACACACACACACACACACACACACACACATGTATATATACATATCGCGAGAAAATGTTCACTATATAGTCCAGGGTGTGTGTGTATTGTGTGTTGAACCGGTGACCTAGAAAAGACAGAGAGGCTTCATCCCGCCGTAGCCCTCAGTCTTTCATAACCCCGCAACAGGCCACAGCACCGGCACGCCCTCCCGCTCGGGAAGCTGCGTGCTAGACAGCACGGCTACCTGGTTGGTTGGTTGTTTTTGGGGAAGGAGACCAGACAGCGTGGTCATTGGTCTCATCGGATTAGGGAAGGATGGGGAAGGAAGTCGGCCGTGCCCTTTCAGAGGAACCAACCCGGCATTTGCCTGGAGTGATTTAGGGAAATCACGGAAAACCTAAATCAGGGTGGCCGGACGCGGGATTGAACCGTCGTCCTCCCGAATGCGAGTCCAGTGTCTAACCACTGCGCCACCTCGCTCGGTACGGCTACCTGGGGGGCATTATAGTGGAGGATAATTTGTAATAACTTCTATGATTTCATTCTGATGGAAAGCGATACACATAATGGTCTCTCTTATTTTCCATCCACCCCACTGCCGCCCCACACCGAACCCAGGGTTACCGGGGCAACGTCTCATACCACACGAGTGCAACCCGAAATGTTTGCTGAGTAGAGTAATTATGGTGTACGTGTACGTGGAGACTGTTTGCGCAGCAATCGCTGACTTAGTGTAACTGAGGCAGAATAAAGGGAACCAGCTCGTGCTCGCCGAGGCCGATGGAAAACCGCCTTAAAAACCGTACACAGGCTGGCCGGCACACCGGACCTCGACGCTAACCCCTCGGGCGGATACGTGCCGGGAACCGACACGCCCTCCTGCTCGGGAAGCATCGCGTTACACCACGCGGCTACCTGGGCGGGCATCTTAGTGGAGGGTACTCCGTAATAACTTAAGCGATTTTGTTCTGATGAAGAGTGATACGCATAATGGTCTCTCTTACCTTATTTTCATGATCCCTGCGCAAGATATGCAATGGAGATAACAGAATGTCTCCTACCAACAGAGGCTCAACAAATTTACCCAATAGGATTTCGCACCAACAACATGTCCTTTCATTTAGAGATTTTGAGTTTCCTCAGCAGTGACCCTTTCGTATATCGATCTGTTAGACTTCAGCAGCTCAGTTCTAGATTTGTTCGATACCTATTATGATCCTTAATTGATAAATAGTACCATTGCTGGAGCTGTAATCTAGAATTAGTTGCAGTGACATCTTGTATATGGTTTCACTTCTCAGAGCCCTTACAACAATTCTAACTTATCTTTTAAACTGATATCGGGTGCTCTTCACATTTTGTATCACTTCGTAGCATCATCAGTCAGTATTTATACAATGGGAAGGGCTCCAGTTGTCTACCACTATTGGTATTTTTTTTCAGTTTGTTGTAGAGATCATCCTGCATTTACTGATATGCAAAGAGAGTTGTGAGTCATTGGGTCAGTGTAAAGGGTGTGCGTCATAATGTTTATTCAGCGACGATGCTTTCTTGTTGACAGCACCATTGTCAGTGTACTATTTTATTGTGCCACTCGCTCATATGATATATACATTAAGAAAATTAGCAGTATTTTTACACTTCATTGTAGCACACTCAGTGTTACTTTCAGTCATGTTGAACATACACTACCCAGAATAACGTACTGGGCTCTATTAGTCTTGCATTCTCTACATAAATCACATATTTCTGTTGGTGCTCTATGTGATTTTACTTCGCATATGAGTCAAGCATGATGTGCAGCGCTGAATGGCTTTGTAGGTGGGGAGAATACGCCTGGTTCCCTGTGGGGGGGATCGACAGTACACGCTGACCGGGGACCTGATGCTCTCAAAGCCCAGCTTGAAAGTCAGACGAACGTAGTAACTCCACGTATGCACGACGCATTGGCTACATATGCAGTTTCCACCACGTTGTAAATCGAAGATACATCGTCGGCGACGATCCAGACTTGATGGAGGAAGGTAATTAGGTGTTTGGGTTCACTTTATTATGAATAAATGTTTGGGGTCAACCTTCTAGGGCTTGTATCTCGGTCCAGAAGATACCGTCAGTTGGTTAAATGGGTTAGGATGTCACAGTACCAAGGAACGTGGTACCTTATACCGATGCCATAGGAGGGGTATTGTCCTGCCCAGAGTTCTTACGTGGTACACCGTGTTTCGCAAAGTGTTAACCTTGTTGTGCAATGTCGACGTCCGTTTGCGAACTGCTTCTAGTACTGTATCCAAACGGAGGGCATCAAGCAAGTCAACGAGCATAGCAGCTGGCACAAACTATCCATCTGAGTTTCATATTATGTGAAACTTTAAGACGGCCAATTTGCGTTGAACTGGCAAGACCCCAGACCGAGCTGCCATGATGTATCTTAGAGAGCACCGTCGCCTTATATATTCGAAGCTTTGCTGTGGTGCTGAGGTCGGTACTCTTGAACAAAGGGACGAGTTTCTTGGCCATACCAAAAGTTTTGTTCCTGAGAAGGTCAACATGTTTATGGAGGAAGAAGTATTTGTGCAAAGTGACCCCCAGGTAAATGACCATTGCCCCCCCAGCGGATATCCTGCCCATGCAGTCTCAAGTTGGTAGGCATCGAGGGGCGTTTCTTGCTGAAGTAGATGGCTGTCGTCTTGGCGGGATTTAGTTGCACTTCTTTGGTCTTAAGGTTAAAGTAAATGCAGCCCTCGGTCGCTAAAATTAAGTCGTTTGACTTTGATTTCTATGAGTGCCTTCATCAGAAATCAAACAAACTAAACATTCAAACCAAAAGCTTTACTGCTTGATATTTATTTTACACGTGACATGTAAGTACTGGTTTCCAGTCTTAAAACTGTACTTCTAAGCTTTTACTTAGACAAAACGTTACCATGAAATTACAATGAATTGAATAACCCTAGCTGCATACAGGCGTTGATATAAGTCAACGGGGACAGTTGAAAATGTGTGCCCGGATCGGGATTCGAACCCGAAATCTTCTGCTTACATGGCAGACGCTCTATCCATCTTTTTTTTCTTTCCTTTTTTTCTCCATTTTGTTCGTTGTTGATCGTTGCGTACGTCACATGACATCCGTTCAAGTTCGTTTGTTGATCCTTCCACCCAGTTTTTTATTACAGAGGCCAACCGGCTCTCTGACCGAACACTCTGAGGTACCGTGCCGGCTCCATATGAGCCACTGAGAACACAGAGGAGAGTGTGAATGCAGGGACTCATCTCTGGAACGCCTCCCGTGAGACCCACATTCCCAACCTATTGTCCCACACTATATACATAGTGCCCCTGCCCATTATACTCATTACTCGCTGCTTTTTTCCGATTCCCGTAAGAGTTCGGGCACTGTTTGTGCATCCGCAGAAACTCATCTGTCTATATTTTAAACGTTAAGTACCCTATTTCTATTTGCGACTTGGTGGTACACATGGTGTAATGTTCACCTGCCCGCAGGTGACTAAAGCTTTATCGCTTGATATTTATTTTATACGTGACATGTAAGTACAGTTTCTTTCTTGTGTTGTCAGGCAGTATTTACACATTTATGAAAAAATTTCCCATAATTTTTGTACTTACGTCATAACCTATTTTTGATGTTTAATTTCTGATGAAGGCACTCATAGAAGTGCCTGAACCAGGTCAAAATACTTAATTTTAGCGACCGAGGGCTGTTATTGCTTTAACTTTAATTTGTAAATGGTCGCTGACTACGCAGCCATGTTTAAAATTGTATTACTGGTCTTACACCAAATGGCTGTAGCATCTAGTTGACACTGATAGCGTCGAATCTTAGCGTGAATATATCTGCCGCTGGTGAGAAAAGCCATATCATCGGCAAATTGCGCAATTTATACCCCTGTGAGAGTTGGCACGTCATTGACATAGAGATTAAATAGTAGTGGGGATAAAACGGATCCTTGAGGCAGCCCCGCCTGTGCCAATCGGATTGTAATCTCTCTTTATATTCTACTAATTATCCCTGCACAATTCTATGAGTGAATTACGTTTCCTACTAGACCATCTATATACTCGCAGAATCGATGCGCAAAGTAGTACAGTACTGTTATTATTCCATGAGTGCATAATTACTCTTTGTAATATTCTCTCTGGTGTGTTGAGGGGACTTCTAGGATCTTCTCCGTGTCGAATACTCGCATTGAATAATTGTAATTTTGCTATCGAGATTACTGGAAGCAAGAGACTGAAAATATATTGTATGCTACTCAAGAAAATATATGCTGAGAATTTAGATCAAAGGGCAGTTCAATAAGTAATGCAACACATTTTTTTTTGAAACAGGGGTTGTTTTATTCAGCATTGAAATACACCAGGTTATTCCCCAATCTGTTAACTACACAACACTATTTTTCAACGTAATCTCCATTCAATGCTACGGCCTTACGCCACCTTGAAATGAGGGCCTGTATGCCTGCACGGTACCATTCCACTGGTCGATGTCGGAGCCAACGTCGTACTGCATCAATAACTTCTTCATCATCCGCGTAGTGCCTCCAACGGATTGCGTCCTTCATTGGGAAATCCGACGGTGCGAGATCGGGGCTGTAGGGTGCATGAGGAAGAACAGTCCACTGAAGTTTTGTGAGCTCCTCTCGGGTGCGAAGACTTGTGTGAGGTCTTGCGTTGTCATGAAGAAGGAGAAGTTCGTTCAGATTTTTGTGCCTACGAACACGCTGAAGTCGTTTCTTCAATTTCTGAAGAGTAGCGCAATACACTTCAGAGTTGATCGTTTGACCATGGGGAAGGACATCGAACAGAATAACCCCTTCAGCGTCCCAGAAGACTGTAACCATGACTTTACCGGCTGAGGGTATGGCTTTAAACTTTTTCTTGGTAGGGGAGTGGGTGTGGCGCCACTCCATTGATTGCCGTTTTGTTTCAGGTTCGAAGTAACAATCTTTGACAAGAAATTGTCACCCTCAGCCACATGACGAGCAAGCAATTCCGCACAGATGGTTCTCCTTTGCTCTTTATGGTGTTCGGTTAGACAACGAGGGACCCAGCGGGAACAAACCTTTGAATATCCCAACGGGTGAACAATTGTGACAGCACTACCAACAGAGATGTCAAGTTGAGCACTGAGTTGTTTGATGGTGATCCGTCGATCATCTCGAACGAGTGTGTTCGCACGCTCCGCCATTGCAGGAGTCACAGCAGTGCACGGCCGGCCCGCACGCGGGAGATCAGACAGTCTTGCTTGACCTTGCGGCGATGATGACACACGCTTTGCCCAACGACTCACCGTGCTTTTGTCCACTGCCAGATCACCGTAGACATTCTGCAAGCGCCTATGAATATCTGAGATGCCCTGGTTTTCCGCCAAAAGAAACTCGATCACTGCCCGTTGTTTGCAACGCACATCCGTTACAGACGCCATTTTAACAGCTCCGTACAGCGCTGCCATCTGTCTGAAGTCAATGAAACTACACGAGACGAAGCGGGAATGTTTGAAAATATTCCACAAGAAATTTCCGGTTTTTTCAACCAAAATTGGCCGAGAAAAAAAAATGGGTTGCATTACTTATTGAACTGCCCTCGTATATGTATCCCCTAATTGGAAATTTGCACGGAGGTATCGCTTCGTTGATAATCAGAAGGGAACTTCCGATGAATTGGAAACGAAACTGCAATTATTAGATCCAAGAGCGCCATTATTTCATCGGATAATTAAACTGTATCAAAGCAAACTTTCCGCTTGATCTGAGGTTTCCCGACTGACTACGCAACGAAAGAAAACCAAGACGTTTTATTTACCCAGAATTGCAGATCGCTTCGAATCATCGAGACCGCGGACAAGGAGAGTCATCGTCTGATTCTGATTAAACAAGTAAAGCTTAATTATAACTTTCTTGAGCGACTGGGATGACTGTAATATGGCTGCTTATGAATGAGATCATTAATAAAATACTAATACCTAACTTTCCTCCTCACCAGCAACCAGTATAAACACAATATTAATTAAAACTATAGGATATCAGACAATTGGCCCTCTACTGTAACAATCAGCTTTCTGTCTATCAAAAAACTACCTGTAAGTTTCACATAATAATTGGGTATCGACGTCAGCTCGTCCAGTTTCCGAATTAATTGTTCCCTCCATACCTTACAACAAATTGTATCCTTTCGCACCCCCTTATAAGTCGGCGAATGCAGATATCTGGCGAGAAGACTCGACGAAA
This sequence comes from Schistocerca serialis cubense, assembly GCF_023864345.2. Classification (NCBI taxonomy): domain Eukaryota; kingdom Metazoa; phylum Arthropoda; class Insecta; order Orthoptera; family Acrididae; genus Schistocerca; species Schistocerca serialis. The sequence goes on along the minus strand of NC_064642.1, from coordinate 766,482,724 downwards.
CTCCCACCGTCACCTGCGTCATAATCACCAGTTACCATAAGTAACAGTCAAATGAAAACCGAGCACTCGCCACAACGGGGCTCTGGAATGACTCAACTGAAAAATAATCACAGACGCGTTAAAACAGTCACCCAATTGGGAGGCGAGAGGATCAATTCCTGTTTCGTAGAACGTGGTCGGGCAGTGACGGACCCACAACCTCACCCACTCTTGCATTTCCAGCTCTTTCTTCAGGTTCCCAAACATGCGAAAATCCCTTTTTGAAGGATCCGGGTTGTACAGAGGATTCTGCAATGTTTTCCAACCAATTCGCTGAAGCGTAGCCTTTATCAGAATGGCATTGTCGGGGTGAGCATTATTGTGCAACTGGATGATTCCGTTTTGACTTTACGGAGCGTCATAGTTTCTGTGAAGTGTGCTCATAGCTCTGCGCACTGAATTTTGTTTCACGCTCGAGGAACTCGACGAGCAGAGAGTCCCTACGGAGAAGAAGAAGGTCATCATGACCTTACCGGAACTTGCGTAAACAGCTTTGGATTTCTTTCGTGGGGGAGATGTGGCATGTTTCCACTGTTGTCTTTGCCGTTTGCCCTCGGTGTGTTGGAATCCTTTCGGATTGAACTGTCGAATCATTGTGTTGCACATTAACTTCCACCCCCACACTGTCAATTGGACGAAGTCTACGCTTCAGCAACTGGGTTGGGAAACAATGCAGCATCTTCCGTACAGCCCAGATCCTTCACTTCGTGATTTTCATATCTTTGGCAATCTCAAGAAAAACATGTGTGGACATCGGTTTCAGTCGGACGAGGAAGCTCAAGAGTGGGTGAGGTTGCGGATCCGTCGGCAGCCGACCAGGAGCTGATAGACTCGTCTCTCAGTGGAATAAACGTCTTAACGTGTGTTGGGATCACTTTTGAATGGAACCATACCATGGTCACGTTGTGGCGCGTCAACCAAGGACAGCGTTTCAATGCAAGCAAGTTTAAATGGGACAGAGTAATTGAAGTACTTTCAATTATTTTCCTTTCGCAGCATGGCTATGAGAAAATATATTGTAAATAAAAGCGTCTGAATTTTATCCATGCAACTGTGTGTCTTAGTGTTTGTTGTAAAAGGGTCTACCTCATATCCATCTTTTACAACCGCAGACATAAAAACTTGCATGCGAACTCTATCAGTATTGCTGATTTGCTCGGTTTTTCACAGTCCTGATTGTTTTCCACTACTGTCGGTGGTCATTACAATTTCTGTCATTTTGATGTGTGTCACGGTCTAGCGATACTAGCATCCTTTTGAGTGGTAATATTTTCAGAGATTAAATGATTTATTTCAGATGGCTTCATTCCACCACCAGAACGATGTACGAGGTAATGGATGGAAGTTTTCGATTAACTTCACAGATGACCAGAAATTCTGGTGCTTTCAGTGACGGATCTTTTGTTGGACTCCGACTGTAGAGATCACTGTAGGCTTAACGCATTGCCTTTCTTACAGGTGCGCCAGGTGTCATCCAGTCTTTCTGGTAGTCATCTTACTTTCATTTCTATGGTGTGAATGTGTGTGTGTGTGTGTGTGTGTGTGTGTGTGTGTGTGTGTGTGTGTGTGTGTGTGTGTGTTTTCAAATGGTTCAAATGGCTCTGAGCACTATGGGACTTAACGTCTGAGGTCATCATTCCCCTAGAAGTTAGAACTACTTAAACCTAACTAACCTAAGGACATCACACACATCCATGCCTGAAGCAGGATTCGAACCTACAACTGTAGCGGTCGTGCAGTTCGAGACTGAAGCGCCTAGAGCCGCTCAGCCACTCCGGCCAGGTGTGTGTGTGTGTGTGTGTGTGTGTGTGTGTGTGTGTGTGTGTGTGCGCGCGCGCGCGAGCACATTGAACCGAGGACCTAGAAACGATAGAGAGGCTTCGTCCCGCCGTTGCCCACAGAGGTTCACAACCTCACAGCAGTCCACTCACCCCACCGCCGCCCCACAAAGAACCCAAGGCTATTGTGCGGTTCACCCCCAGTGGACTCCCCCCTCCCCCCCTCCCCCGGGAATGTCTCATACCAGACGCCAGACGAGTGTAACCTCAAACGTTTGCGTGGTAGAGTAATTATGGTGTACGTGTACGTGGAGACAGTGTTTGTGCAGCTATCGCCGACATAGTGTAACTGGGGCGGTGTGAGGGGAACCAGCCCCCATTCGCCGAGGCAGATGGCAGATGGAAAACCGCCTTAAAGACCAGACCATCCACAGGCTGGCCGGCACACCGGATCTCGACACAAATCCTTTGGGCGTATTCGTGCAGGTGACCAGCACGCCTTTCCGCTCGGGAAGCAGCGCGTTACGCCACAGGGATAGCTGGGCTGGCTTAATATGGTTGGTACACATCTATCTAAAATTGCGATTTCCAGTGTAACTGGGTAGTAATAAGAACGAATCAGCTTTTATAGCATTTAAACTGAAGGTTTCAGTTTGTGTTTTAGTTTGCTTGTTGGTGACTATCAGTTCTACGAATCACAAATGTTTTCCTAGCTCCCTTGATGTATGTTTCGCATTTCGTTAGCATAGTTGCTGCAGTAGCACCATGATCGTTAACATCGGTTCTTTGGCTGTCGAAGTGATTGCTTCAAGTCGTTATCCAATCATCTGTAGTAGATGATCCATGAGTGTTTAACAGTTGGGTTGTCTAGTTCAGGGCTTCCCAACATTTTCAGCTGGTGGTCCCCTTCTGCAGTCGAAAATCCATGGCGGACCCCTAGTCAGTCCAGAGCACAGTAACTTTAAATTTCAGAGCGAAACCCATGGGAACTGTAAGCTTCTTAATGCAAGTTCCATGTTCCCAATTACCTCCCTCCCCCCCGTCCCTCCCTCTCCCCCCCCCCCCCCGTCGGAAGAATCAATAGTCTTTGGTTTAGAGATGAATGAAAACAACTTGAAGGTTTTAAAATCGACTTATAAAACAGGCAGTGCACTGACAAAGCAAGTTTTACATTTAATGACGCCTGGGGCCGCATACGTGCCAGCGAGCGCTGTGATTGGTCGACAAAGCTCGCTCTGCGCATGCGTAAAAGTTTTCAGCGCATCTACCGCCGTGAGCCGGTGCACAAACGACTCCCGTATTGTTGCGAAGCAGTCGATCAGAGAAGCCGCATTCTCTGGCACTAAACTGTGTATGCGTTCTCACTTAGGAACCGCAAAGGCTGCTTGGGAATACGACCTGAAGTAAAAGTACACATGTTTTTCACACAAAAAAGTGATGAATTTGATAATTTTACTCATTATTTTACACGATTTGGTGAAGGGTGGCCGCGGACCCCCTAAAAAGAGCCGGCGGACCCCTAAGTGGTCCACGGACCACACGTTGGGAAGCCCTGGTCTAGTTTGTACGAGGATTACCACCATTCGGGCACTGCTCTCAGAAGGTTCTCTAGGCATAAGAATCTAATTGGACACTATATGTTGGGACTAAGGCAGTTAATCAACCGATGAATGAATCCACCTCCGTAAGAATAATGAGCCTCGTGGAGGTAACACTGAACAAAATGTCCTGAGACTTCGAACAGCGTCGAGGCGTTAAAATACCTAGAGCCTTCGCCCAAGAACCCCTTGTCCATCGTCAATTAGGATGACTGGTGTCATTCTTGAGTTTCTCCCGGGGTATTTGATAATCAAAATATCCACGGGTGTGCTGCCGGTCTATAGTGTCCAACGGGCACAATATTTCGGCGATCATACATGTCGCCATCATCAGTTCAACTGACGGACTGAGCTCCTGTGAACGTGCCGGCACGGAGATCCGTACGCTATGGCTGCTCAGAGGGAACTGAGTAGCCATAGCGTACGGATCTCCGTGCCGGCACGTTCACAGGAGCTCAGTCCGTCAGTTCACCTGATGATGGCGACATGTATGATCGCCGAAATATTGTGCCCGTTGGACACTATAGACCGGCAGCACACCGGTGGATATTTTGATTAGGATGACTGCTGGTGGGCTGTGATGCCGCTGGCGCTCTCGGTATCACCATGTAAGAGCATGCACTGAATCCGCGTTCGATGGGCCAGCTTCAACCTAGCTGCCGTTGGATCCCACGCCGCGCTGAGCTTCAGGCAGCCGTCCCTGTTAAGAATGTTAAGTGTCATTTTTAGTTCCACGGATTCCATCACAGTCACAGAAGCTGTTCACCAAATCTCATCTGATGACCTTTTCCTAGAGCGCACTCGGCTAAAGCGGAATTTTCGGTGCTCACATGGTGCTCACTGCTTCGTTCTACAGTGCGCACTGTTTGTCCCACGTCAGATAGGCGATACTCGCAAGGTATGTTGTAGACCACAGGTGTTCTGAGCCCTGCCCCGTCTGTAACTGGTCTCAATGATTGCATAATTTTTGACGGACGCCTGAAGAATGATTTGATTTTGTGTCTTTTTAGCAGGCTGTGGTTCCTGTGATCTTCTCGTCAGTGTCATTTCAATAGACGTATGTGGAAGGAATAAGAACGTTGTTTGGCGCTTACTGGAACGTACGCTCTCGGAATGATGCCGGAAAATATCTCTGTGATTGACAACAACTCTCTTGGAGGGATGACCTCTGTCGCTAGTTGAGTATCTCCTAACATTCTCGCGCTGCCAAATCAAACCCTTGAAGGAACTTACCTCTCATCGTTGGGTCTTCTCCATTTCTTCTATTAATTCAACTGACGAGCATGGTTAAGAATGCGTGGAACGAGTATTTTGTTAGCAACTTCCGTCGTGGATGAATTACATTTCCTTAAGATTCTTCTAATCAATCTCAACTTGGCATCTGCTCTTCCTGCAACTTAGTTTTAGGAGTTCATTCGGCTATAGGTCACTTACTCCTTACGGTTGCACATACGCATTTTACAGTGGTTTGTGTTTCCCGCGATTCTTCACCAATAGTGTAATCTCATATTTATATGCAAATGTTACGTTCATTTACGGTTATGGTTATTTGCCAGGTCACGCACCAGTGGTCAGATCTCTGTAGATCTTCCCACATTTCGGTAGTCTTGTGACGTTGCTACCTCCTACAACCAGCATCATCGTCGACAGAAAACCTCAAGGAGATATCGAGAAGACGGATGATTTACACCCCTATGCGCTGTAAACAGTGACGGGTCATAATACTCACTAGGGCTATGCAATTACCTTCACATCTGTCGCTCTCGTCCCGTTAAAAACGATAAGTTGAATTCTGTCTGCTAAGAAGGCTTGACTCCGGATCAATTCTGGCCCGATACTCGCTAAGCAATATGGGATGGCGGGAAACCCCATTAAACAACAGGTTGTAATGGTGTTCTGGATCTCTTAGGCCGAGTTGAGCATCGCAAGAACTCTGTTTGCGGAACCCAAACTGATTTTTATAGGGTACTAACAAAGCTTTCATCATCAAGAGTGTGGCTAAGAGACTGTGGTAAGTTCATAGATTAACTCACTGTGTGGTAATAGGGATCTTTACTCGCCCAAACCTCTATTTCCTTACATACAAACTTATGTGACAGAAATGAATTCAACCTGTGCGACCTACTGTATTAGCTTTCATTATAATCCGTGTTTGCTTGTGGAGATACAAAACTCCCTAAAACTCAGTCAGAACAGGCCCCGGAAGAACCAGCGGGACCGACCGACCGCCGTGTCATCCTCAGCCGATAGGCGTTACGGGATGAGGATGTGGAGGGGCAGCACACCGCTCTGTCCCGGCCATTGCCAGTTATCGGCACTGGAGCCGCTACTTCTCAGTCAAGTAGCTCCTCTACTCGCGTCACAACTGCTGAGTGCACACTGTTTGCCAACAGCACTCAGGAGGGCCGGACGGTGATCCATCGAAGTGCTGGTCAAGTCCGGCGGCGCTAGCCTCGGTGATCAGAAGGGAGGTGTTACCATTGCGACAAGGCCGTATGCACCGGGCGGGTGTACAAAGGACATTACACACTCCGCAAAGGGTCACTATTTTGAAATTTTGAAATTTCTAAAATCATTGGGGGAAGTGGCAACAAAACGACTATTCACGTTGGTGTGTAGAATATATGAGTCTGGCGACATACCATCTGACTTTCGGAAAAGCATCATCCGCACAATTCCGAAGACGGCAAGAACTGACAAGTGCGAGAATTATCGCACAATCAGCTTAACAGCTCATGCATCGAAGCTGCTTAGAAGAATAATATACAGAAGATTGGAAAAGAAAATTGAGAATGCGCTAGGTGACGATCAGTTTGGCTTTAGGAAAAGTAAAGGGACGAGAGAGGCAATTCTGACGTTACGGCTAATAATGGAAGCAAGGCTAAAGAAAAATCAGGATACTTTCATAGGATTTGTAGGGGTAAGCTATAGGGAGAGACGGATCATATACAATATGTACAACAACCAAGAGGGAATAATAAGAGTGGACGATGAAGAACGAAGTGCTCGTATTAAGAAGGGTGTAAGACAAGGCTGTAGCCTTTCACCCCTACTCTTCAATCTGTACATCGAGGAAGCAATGATGGAAATAAATGAAAGGTTCAGGAGTGGAATTAAATTACAAGGTGAAAGGATATCAATAATACGATTCGCTGAGCCGGCCGCGGTGGCCGTGCGGTTCTGGCGCAGCAGTCCGGAACCGCGAGACTGCTACGGTCGCAGGTTCAAATCCTGCCTCGTGCATGGGTGTGTGTGCTGTCCTTATGTTAGTTAGGTTTAAGTAGTTCTAAGTTCTAGGGGACTTATGACCTAAGATGTTGAGTCCCATAGTGCTCGGAGCCATTTGAACCATTTTTTGATTCGCTGATGACATTGCTATCCTGAGTAAAAGTGAAGAAGAATTAAATGATCTGCTGAACGGAATGAACAGTCTAATGAGTACACAGTATGGTTTGAGAGTAAATCGGAGAAAGACGAAGGTAATGAGAAGTAGTAGAAATGCGAACAGCGAGAAACTTAACATCAGGATTGATGGTCACGAAGTCAATGAAGTTAAGGAATTCTGCTACCTAGGCAGTGAAATAACCAATGACGGACGGAGCAAAGAGGACATCAAAAGCAGACTCGCTATGGCAAAAAAGGTATTTCTGGCCAAGAGAAGTCTACTAATATCAAATACCGGCCTTAATTTGAGGAAGAAATTTCTGAGAATGTACGTCTGGAGTACAGCATTGTATGGTAGTGAAACATGGACTGTGGGAAAACCGGAACAGAAGAGAATCGAAGCATTTGAGATGTGGTGCTGTAGACGAATGTTGAAAATTAGGTGGACTGATAAGGTATGGAATGAGGAGGTTCTACCCAGAATCGGAGAGGAAAGGAATATGTGGAAAACACTGATAAGGAGAAGGGACAGGATGATAGGACATCTGCTAAGACATGAGGGAATGACTTCCATGGTACTAGAGGGGGCTGTAGAGGGCAAAAACTGTAGAGGAAGACAGAGATTGGAATACGTCAAGCAAATAATTGAGGACGTAGGTTGCAAGTGCTACTCTGAGATGAAGAGGTTACCACAGGAAAGGATTCGTGGCGGGCCGCATCAAACCAGTCAGTAGACTGATGACCAAAAAAAAAGAAAAAAAAATTTTGAAATCTCACATTCCCCGCAGTTGAGACGCATAAATGGGAACTTTGTCTCAACAGTGCCGACAACATTCCTCTGTAGTGATGGAAAAGTATGGCGTCCAGCGGCGTCACGGTCGGGCTTGGCGACGATCCCAACAGCAGTGTATCGACACTGGCGGGAAAAAGGCCAGAGCACAGAAATTCATGCGACGTGCAAGGTGGGTTAACCATGTCACACTGGCACAAAATATCACCACAATTCTGGTTAACGCCATCTTGAACATGTCAAACGATGGGAAGGTCGTCACACCGTCTCCTACCCATATTGATCCCTTCTTTTGAGGCCTGTGTGATGGAGGTAGCCATTCATGTGGCTGGCTGAGCAAAACATTTCATACAAACCGCCGCTCAGAATCGACACAAGAAGGCTTCGGGAGGTGGGATGAAGAGCGTCAATGAAACAACCCCTCCTCTCGGGGCGTTCGTTTACAAACCTTTCGCGGTCGAAAACAACAGTCTGCAGCGCGGTGTGCAACAGAACGGTGTTCTTGACGACCTTCAGCACTGCTGACAACCACTGGGCTATTGAGTTCTGGTCCTGAACGTGATCTGACCCCTTTGGCAACCACAATTTTTGCTCTGGAGACCGCTGAAAACCATTCGACGAATCCTGAACGTAGTACGGACCATCATCACGGTATCGTCAGGAGTGTCCCAGACAAATGTGATAGAACCGGTGTTGTTCTCCATGTACATAAATGCTTTAGTGGACAAGGTGGACAGGAGTCTGCGGTTGTTCGCTGAAGATGCCGTGGTGTACGGTAAGATGTCGCAGTTGAATTACTGTAGGAAGAAACGACTTAGACAAAATTTTCATTTGGTGTGATGAATGGCAGTTAGCCCTAAACGTGGAAAAATGTAAGTTGATGGGGGTGGGTAGGAATATCGAAGCTGTAACGTTCGGATAGAGTATTACCAGTGTCCTGCTTGACACAGCCAAGTCGTTTAAATATCTGGGCGTAACGCTGCAAAGCGATACGAGGTGGAACAAGCATGTGAGAACTGTGGTAGGGAAGGCAAATGGTCAACTTCGATTTATTGGGAGAATTTTAGGGAAGAGTGGCTCACCTGTAAAGGAGAACACATATACAGGGTGTCCGAAAAGTCTTTCCCGGATTACATAAATTGATAACTCAGGTTAGAAGTAAGATACAAATATGAAACTGGTGTCTAATTGTTCACAAACTATCAATTTTTTTTTTCACACATCAGTAAACTTCCACTTCCATTGTTGCCCAATGACAGTACACGTCGATATAACTTTGCGGTCGAAATGCTATCACGTATTGAGGACGATGATGGTTATCTCAGACGAATTGCCTTTTCCGACGAAGCGACCTTTTTTGTCAGTGGAGTAGAGAATCGCCATAATGTGTGCATTTGGGGTTCACAACCCCCTGGCGAGGTAATGGAGTGCACCAGAGGCAGTCCAAAGGTGAATGTTTGGTGCGCGCTATTGCACGATCGAATTATCGGGCCATTCTTCTTCGCTGAGGCTACCATCACATCTGCAGTGTATCTGGACATGTTGCAACTGTATGCTGTTCCTCAGCTGCTTCAGTATCACCCCGATGTCTTGTTTCAGCAAGACGGTGCACCGCCTCATTGGAGTTTGGACGTCCGTGCCTATCTCGATATAACCTTTCCTGGGCGATGGACTGGTCGTGATGGACCAACGGTTTGGCCTCCACGGTCACCTGACATAACGCCATTGGACTTCTTTTTATGGGGTTATGTCAAGGACGAGGTCTACCGAACACGTGTACCAGATCTTGAAACCCTGCGGCAACGGATAACCACAGTCGTTGAATCGATCCCTCCAGTGATGTTGGCAATGTGTGGACGGAAATTGAATATCGCCTAGATGTGCTAACTACTACCAAGGGTACTCGTGTGTAAGTTTACAGATGTGAGAAAAAAACTTTGATAGTTTGTAAACAATTAGACACCGGTTTCATATTTGTATCTTACTTCTAACCTGAGTTATCAATTTATGTAATCAGGGAAAGACTTTTCGGACACCCTGTAGAACGCTGCTGCGGCCTATTCTTGAGTACTGCTCGACTGTTTGGGGTCGGTAACAGGTCGCACTGAAGGAAAACATCGAAGCAATTCAGAGGTGGGCTGTTAGATTTGTTACCGGTAGGTTCGACCAACACGTAAGTGTTACGGAGACGCATCGGGAACTCAAATGGGAATCTCTGGATGGAAGGCGACGTTCTTTTCGACGACCAGTAATGATAAAATTTAGAGAACCGCTATTTGAAGCTGACTGCCGAACGATTCTACTGCCACCAACGCACATTGCACGTAAAGACCACGCAGATGAGATGCGAGAAATCAGGGCTCATATGGAGGCATATAGACAGTCGTATTTCCCTCACTCTATTTGCGAGTGGAACAGGAAAGGAAAGGACAAGTACTGGTACAGGGTAAACTCCACCACTCACAGTACGGCGGTTTGCGGAGTATCTACGAATATGGAGATGTAGATCAAAAGGTGCTTAAGATTTTCAGTCCTCCTCTGAGGCCATCTTGGGGGGCGGGGGGTTACTTTGACACATGCATGAATAAAACGGGAAAGAGTCTTTCTAAGACACTCCCCCCCCTCTTCCCGCTCCCCTCCCCCCAGGATTGGCAACACCCGCAGTGACAGCAGCGTACCTTCGTTGAGGACTATAAAAATGTACCTGTACGTATAAAACCTTTATCGATTACTAGCCGTCCGTGGGCAGGCACCTCTTTTGACACCCTACAAAAAAATGGCTCTGAGCACTATGGGACTCAACTGCTGAGGTCATTAGTCCCCTAGAACTTAGAACTAGTTAAACCTAACTAACCTAAGGACATCACAAACATCCATGCCCGAGGCAGGATTCGAACCTGCGACCGTAGCGGTCTTGCGGTTCCAGACTGTAGCGCCTTTAACCGCACGGCCACTTCGGCCGGCTGACACCCTACAGTTCAGTGGCGCTACTCCGCTGTTCCTGTGCCTCCTTGTGGGCATGCAGAACCTGAAGAGTGCCCCAGACACCAAGGACTGTCTCTGAACACGTACATTCTTTTTAAACGCTTAAAGAAGCGGTACTGAAGGCACTGTGTGTTCGTTGAACTGGAAGGTTGGGGGCGCGGGCATTAGAGAGACTTTTGGCCGTTTTATTCATGCATGCGTGAATGTTGCATCCCTCTGTGATCACGCCACAGGAGGGCGCGAAACAGGAGGGATGAAAAAGCCTGATACCCTGTCATGCTGCAACTAATTTTCTAATTTCGTTAAATGGATCTGAACTGCCCTAGTCGTTTTACCCTGTATACCATAGCAAAATTTGCAGCAGCAATACATACCAAAGGGATCAGATCATGTCCAGTGAAACTGCTGGCCCACAGAGTCCTTAGGGAAGGGTTGAATCGACCTGGGGGTATCAGCAATGTCAAGGGTTAAAAAGAATGTCGTTCTGTTCGACCGCGAAATGTATGTCAATGAACATCCCAATGGAAAGGTCTGGCCCCCATAGACGCCGTTTATGAGGCTGCTGATGCCCCTCCTTGTGATTCTGATCGGCTGAGTGTCTTAAATATTTTCTCAAAAAAAAAAAAAAAAAAAAGGTTCAAATGGCTCTGAGCGCTATGGGACTTCTCAGGTCATCAGTCCCCTAGAACTTAGAACTACTTAAACCTAACTAACCTAAGGACATCACACACATCCATGCCCGAGGCAGGATTCGAACCTGCGACTGTAGTTGGTTGCACGGTTCCAGATTGTAGCGCCTATAACCGCTTGGCCACTCCGGCTGGCAAATATTTTCTCAGCCAAACGTAAGAATACTGTGCGATCGCAGTACTGGGTGCCGCGGTTCCGACTTCATCGCAGAGGTGTAAAAAGAAGTGGGTGAAATGTTGGTAAGAGGGGGTGCTGGGGATGCCGGTGTGACGACCTTCCAATCGTGTGACACGCCCACAGTGACGCTGTTCAGAACTATGGTGAAGTTTGTTGCAAATGGGACACCTTTAAACGACATTGGATCTAACATTAACTTCTGAGTCCTGGTCTCTTTTCGGGCGTGTCGATACTTCGCCGTATGAAGCTCCACCGCGTCCAAGGGTGACGTCGCATGACGTCACACTTTTACACTGTTACTGAGGAAGGTCGTAGGCCCCTCTTGAGCTAACTTTCAAACTTCTGCATCGCAATGGAAAACGTGACGAGGTTCCAAAGTAGTGATCGTGTAATTGTTTTGCGCAGTTTGCTATATTTGATGGAAATAGTGAGGATGTAACAGTAGAAGCCAGTTTCTCCTGAGACCCACTGTTTCGAAGGCTTGTAAATTCACTTCGTTTTTCCATAACTACTGCAACCTAAATACTTTTAACCTCATCATTATTCTGTGACTAAACATTTAAAAACTTTTTACACTCTCTTGGCTGAACCGTTTATCGGCCATTTTCGTCTTTCGCAGAAGGCTACTCTCCGGACAACTGCCTTTCAAGAAGACATCGTAATATTTTAATTTATGTTTGGCGCTAACAAATTTCTTTCTTTCAGAATTTCCTTTCTTAATGTTGCCAGTCTCAATTTTCCAGCCGGTTGCTATGGTCGAGCGGTTCTAGTCCGGGTCCGAGCTGCTGCTACGGTCGCAGGTTCGAGTCCTGCCTCGAGCATGGATGTGTATGATGTCCTTAGGTTAGTCTAGCGGACTGATGACCTCAGATGTTAAGTCGCATAGTGTTTAGAGCCATTTGAACCATCAAATTTCTTTCTGCTTCGGCCATCGTCCGTTATTTTGCTGCCCAAATAGCAAATAAATTTACTACGTTTAATGTCTCATTCTTCATATAATTCTATTGGCATTGCCTGGTTTACCTCGACTACACTCCTTTAACTTTTTCTTTACTTTCTTTTAATGACAATATCCAATACGATAATCATCTCCCCACTCCTTTGCAGTCTCATTGCCAGCAGACGTCAAAGTTTCTATTTCTTCTTCTTGGATTAAAATTTAGTTTCCCAGTTTTCCATGGTTTTCTTTACTGTTTGCACAATTTACCAATTGAATAACTTCGGAGAGAGGCTATAACCCTGTCTCAATCGCTTCTCACCTTTTTCCTTTTTACGACCTTGCACTCGTACAACTGCAGTCCTGTTGCAATAATAACCTTTCATTTCCCGTACTTTTCCCTCATAACTTCATAATTTCGAAGAGTGTTTTGCAGTCAACGTTGTCTTTCTCCAAATCTACAATTGCTATTAACGTAGGTTTGCCTTTCCAACACATAGTACTAGATAATAACTGCCACAATAGTCCAGCCACATGTATTCGCGGTAGTCATGGAAAGCAGATTTGAAAAGGCACCAAGTTTTCAATTAGATTTATTGACTCGTTCAAGTAAAAAAAATTTTTGTTCCCATGACGTATTTTCAGTATTATTTCTTAGACTTTTCCGGTAACATTTCATTCAGATATATTGTAGATACACCATTTAGTTACATTTCCCAGTTAATAATATACGCTCCTGAAACCATTTAAGACTAGAGGTATAATTTCATCTTACCTCTTGCATTAACCAGGCTCCAGTTCATCCTTTGAAGGTAGGTGTCTTGTCCTCTGAGGTATTTTACATAACTAAAGCAACAGCCCCTAATTTCAACCAAAACTTAAAACTTGGCTGCTTAATATACGTCAAGTTCCTAATTTATTGATTTATTGAATTCTGTCGGGGGAGGGGGGGGGGATGATTAGCATGCGGTATGAAAAGTAAACTATAACTGTTTGATAGTGCAAGCTACTCCATATGCCGCTGTTACCGACACGCACTCGAAGCTCTAAAATTTCACGTAACCGTCAATGCATGACACTTCACCGATAAAATTTTGCTGAGGATTATACATCAAAGAAGAGCTTTCGCTAAAAGAAATGAACAATCCGTGAACATTACATTGCGGAAGAAAATTAATTTTTTAGCGCCTTACATAAATTTAAGTGGCGTATTCTAGATAATCCTTTAATGGCTCTGGTACAAATTAATTTCACGCAGTAGAAACAGAAATAACATTTTTGGAATCTCAATTTGCATAGGCAGCACGCTAAAATGGAGGCGAACAGCAATATTCCGAAAGAACATCCCAGCACAAAATATCGCTCGGATGGCAACAGCTGCCAATATAAATTTCTCACGTTGTCTTCCCAGCGGCATTACCGGTGGCAATGCATGCGAGAAATTTTTCAGCGCTCCCGCCCACGGCAATTTTAATCACTTGTAAAGAATGTCATGATTTAGAATTTTATTTTGCAGGTGGTATCTGCATTTCTTTCTCAGTGTTTTAAACGACAAAATGTTATTGACGGCAGTGCAATAAAGAAAGGTAACATACATAGCAACTTTTGGTGATATGTGTTTCTGTTCTTACATCGCCATCTGGCACAGTAAATCGAAATGGCAATTGTTGACCAAACTTTGGAGAAATGTTTTCAGTGTATTGGTATCGGTAGTTTCTCTGGTCCATTCTTACATGTGTCGGTCACGACGTTGGTACAATATGGACACTTGCGCATTTTGTAAATTAATTCTTAATTCTCAAAACACACACACACACACACACACACACACACACACACAGAGAGAGAGAGAGAGAGAGAGAGAGAGAGAGAGAGAGAGAGACAAAAAGGGAAAGGGGGGGTGGAAGAGACGTAACGCATATTGTTAGCAATAGTTATGTTACACTGGAATAATAAATGTTTCACTCGTTCGCTATTCAGTCATGATACAATATTTGTTACATAATGATGTAATTACTCGGCTTGAAAAGGTTCCCGCCTTTGCGTGTTGTTACACAGCAACAATCAGATAGCATTGTTATTCAGAAGCGCGGAAAACTATCAAAATTGAAGATTAAACAATGTAGAAGTTAGTATGGTATTACATTCATCTTTAGCTGCTCATCAAAGACTGAGTGCAATATCGGATATAACAAATACAGGAAATGTAGGTCGTTTCTTTGTTAAGGAGAGACGTCAGCATCCACGTAAGAGAGTCCTGGAGAATCTGCAAGCACGTGACCAATGACGGTGAATGTCAGGACAGATGTTGGAGGCTGCAGTAACGAATGCTGTGGATAAGGACTAAAGTAAATGACGCAAAAAGAAAAGATATTAAGATAGCAATCAATATATATTGTTGGGATGCCAGAGATATAGAGGGTAATCCATTAATAAATCACGTCAGCGAGACTGATATGATCGCTACTGGAACAGTGTCACAAGTGCTTGGTGTCGGTAGTTAAGTGTTTCGTTGGTCTTTTGTGATGCTATAGCAGTTACGTGAAATTAGGGAGTTTATAAACTATTTAATATAACAAAAATAGCTTACTTCAAGAAGTATATGTGTGAATGTTACACGTTTATGAACTAAAATTTTTTTAAGAAATAAAAGAAGTCCTTAAAAAAGCGACTATGTAACCTGCTTTCCCATTTACTTTTGTTGGCAAGCATT
This sequence comes from Schistocerca serialis cubense, assembly GCF_023864345.2. Lineage (NCBI taxonomy): Eukaryota > Metazoa > Arthropoda > Insecta > Orthoptera > Acrididae > Schistocerca > Schistocerca serialis. Next base: position 766,467,633 of record NC_064642.1, on the reverse strand, counting down.
TTATATCATCAAGCGTTTTCATAAGAGCATTGTACACTCCTTTCTAAACAACACTGTAATTAAGATGAAAAGGTAGAGCATCACTTAGTTTTCTAATACTAAAATTTTGGTTACCATTATTGCCTCTCAACTGTGTGCTCTATTAGTTACAACAAATTTCATTTGCGAATACGTGTGAAACTTGCAATTCAAATTTTTAAGTACTTACCCAGGTGTCTACGCTACAGTCTTTAGTACCGCGCACCGCACTGCAGTAGATGGTTTGTATTTAAAATATTATTTATCCCAGAATATCATGCCATAGCATTTTATTGAACGAATAACAGGGAAAACACTTAAACAAATATTTTTATCTGAAAGCAAAACGCTGAAATAGTGCGCTGCTAATATGTTTCTTCACAACGTAAATATTTGGCATGGTGTACGTCCGAAAACTTTTAATATGTTCCGTATTTATTAACTCGTGGCTCCGTGCTGAAGATACTGCTACGTGCGTTAACGCGGGAGAGAGGTTCATATGATGTACCACGTGGATGGCATTTAATTGTTGATACCAGAATACGTATTAACCCTCGCAACACCAAGGAGGCGGGGAGGGGGGAAGGAGGTACGTTGTGCCCACCTTCTGAAAACATCGTAGCCTAACCTGGTACCTTAGATTTTAGAATTTTGAAAAAAAATATTTATTGTTTCTAATTATTTCTTGTATCAGATTTTGTAACTGTTTTATGTTTATCAGTGAAACTTACCACCAAAAATTGTGTCTTAGTAGTGAATGTGACGTTTCGCAATAAATGTCATATACATACTTTTAGGTGGATGACTCATCCCGCATAACTGTAAAAAATAACGTTGTAGATGAATCAGCGACAAGTAACGGAATTGGTACTTCCTTTTTTTTTTTTGACGGTGGCTGTAAAGAACCGTCCACTCAGTGTAAACATTACGGAAAATGGGTTGCTAAGATTGTGCTACCCTCTTCACAAATCAGTACCTATTTAAAAATTGTGTTGTTAATAAAAGTTAAGCATATTGTACGAAACTTTTTTTTTTGGTTGCAATGTTGTTGGGCACAAAGTACCCCCACCCTCTCCCTTGGCATTACGCGTTATGGAAAATGCTTTTGTATTGCTAGTGTTAAATAGGAACTATAAGTTTAAAGAAACGGACCCCTTCAAGTGATGTAGTGCATGCCGTGTAAAGACCACGTGCGTCGTGCTGCACAATTTTTTTGTTTAGTTTGAATCGAAGTGAAAGAGAAGAGTGTGAAATAGGAGCGACGGATGTGACGGGTACAGCGCGTTCAGCAGGCCACGCGTTACCTTTCGTAGCGACGGAAGCCAGCGGCGAGCCGTCAGCGTCAGCGGCGGTGGGCAGCGCCAGGGAGCCAGACGCGTCCAGCAGAGTCGGCCGTCAGACAGCGACTGCGAGACGCGGCCGAGCCCTCGCGGCACTCGTCCACGGCTGCCACTGCGCAGGCGCCGAAAACAGCCGAAAGCGCCGACTGCGCCTGCTGGCTTAGGTTACGGGGGGGGGGGGGGGCGGGGCGGAGGGAGGGGGTAGGGTGCTGGCGGGCAGATGGGCAGCCAGCCCTCCTGATGCTAAACAGGTGCGCGCCTCGCGTATGGCGATCGTCTACAAGTCAATCACTGCGGTGAGTGGTGCGGCAGTCGGGACGCCCCGTACTGCGGGGGCGCATTCTTGATACCGGGCACAAGAAAAGGCCAGATCCGAAAGCGGAGCCACGGGGGTCAAGCCCACCTCTCCGCTCCTCTCCCTCCCAACCCTCCAAATTCATTCGGAGTAAGTAGCTTGAGAACTGAACCCTCATACCAACAGTTTTTTTTGTTTTTTTGTTTCACCGAGTACCACTGGGGTCATAAAGATCCCAAGTAATTTACACGCGATATACAGAATGTCGTTTCTGAAGAAGAAAAATTTGTTAACATCGAGTATAGATCTAAGTGTCAGGAAGTTATTTCTGAAAGTATTTGTATGGAGTGTAGCCATGTATGGAAACGAAACGTGGACGATAAATACACTCCTGGAAATGGGAAAAAGAACACATTGACACCGGTGTGTCAGACCCACCATACTTGCTCCGGACACTGCGAGAGGGCTGTACAAGCAATGACCACACGCACGGCACAGCGGACACACCAGGAACCGCGGTGTTGGCCGTCGAATGGCGCTAGCTGCGCAGAATTTGTGCACCGCCGCCGTCAGTGTCAGCCAGTTTGCCGTGGCATACGGAGCTCCATCGCAGTCTTTAACACTGGTAGCATGCCGCGATAGCGTGGACGTGAACCGTATGTGCAGTTGACGGACTTTGAGCGAGGGCGTATAGTGGGCATGCGGGAGGCCGGGTGGACGTACCGCCGAATTGCTCAACACGTGGGGCGTGAGGTCTCCACAGTACATCGATGTTGTCGCCAGTGGTCCGCGGAAGGTGCACGTGCCCGTCGACCTGGGACCGGACCGCAGCGACGCACGGATGCACGCCAAGACCGTAGGATCCTACGCAGTGCCGTAGGGGACCGCACCGCCACTTCCCAGCAAATTAGGGACACTGTTGCTCCTGGGGTATCGGCGAGGACCATTCGCAACTGTCTCCATGAAGCTGGGCTACGGTCCCGCATACCGTTAGGCCGTCTTCCGCTCACGCCCCAACATCGTGCAGCCCGCCTCCAGTGGTGTCGCGACAGGCGTGAATGGAGGGACGAATGGAGACGTGTCGTCTTCAGTGATGAGAGTCGCTTCTGCCTTGGTGCCAATGATGGTCGTATGCGTGTTTGGCGCCGTGCAGGTGAGCGCCACAATCAGGACTGCATACGACCGAGGCACACAAGGCCAACACCCGGCATCATGGTGTGGGGAGCGATCTCCTACACTGGCCGTACACCACTGGTGATCGTCGAGGGGACACTGAATAGTGCACGGTACATCCAAACCGTCATCGAACCCATCGTTCTACCATTCCTAGACCGGCAAGGGAACTTGCTGTTCCAACAGGACAATGCACGTCCGCATGTATCCCGTGCCACCCAACGTGCTCTAGAAGGTGTAAGTCAACTACCCTGGCCAGCAAGATCTCCGGATCTGTCCCCCATTGAGCATGTTTGGGACTGGATGAAGCGTCGTCTCACGCGGTCTGCACGTCCAGCACGAACGCTGGTCCAACTGAGGCGCCAGGTGGAAATGGCATGGCAAGCCGTTCCACAGGACTACATCCAGCATCTCTACGATCGTCTCCATGGGAGAATAGCAGCCTGCATTGCTGCGAAAGGTGGATATACACTGTACTAGTGCCGAGATTGTGCATGCTCTGTTGCCTGTGTCTATGTGCCTGTGGTTCTGTCAGTGTGATCATGTGATGTATCTGACCCCAGGAATGTGTCAATAAAGTTTCCCCTTCCTGGGACAATGAATTCACGGTGTTCTTATTTCAATTTCCAGGAATGTAGTTTAGACAAGAAGAGAATAGAAGCTTTCGAAATGTGGTGCTACAGAAGAATGCTGAAGATTAGATGCGTAGATCAGATAACTAATAAGGAGGTATTGAATAGAATTGGGGAGACGAGGAGTTTATGGCACAACTTGGTAGGACATGTTCTGAGGCATCAAGGGATCACCAATTCAGTATTGGAGGGTAGCGTGGAGGGTAAAAATCGTAGAGGGAGACCAAGAGATGAATACACTAAGCAGATTCAGAAGGATGTAGGTTGCAGTACGTACTGGGAGATGAAGAAGCTTGCATAGGATAGAGTAGCATGGAGAGCTGCATCAAACCAGTCTCTGGACTGAAGACCACAACAACATACAGAATGTCTCAAAAAGAATACACGTATTTCCAAAACAGCGATCAATTAGTATTATAAATTTATTTAATATACACGGTCGTGATACATTTAAGTTATTAATTTTTATTTTTAGATGACCCGTTTCATCATCTACGGATCCGATTATTCAATTCTTCTAGGTTCTGTGGTAGTGTGGCGCATAAACACTGTCCTTATTGAAACCCCGCAGGAAGAAGTCACGGGGCGTCAGATACGGCGACTGTCCTGGACAACTGAGAGGTTGAATCGGGACATCCTCTCCTAACATTACCTTTCCTCAACAGTAGTTCTCGAAATCAGTAATATTTTTCGACTTTTGGACAAGTCAGTATTACCTCAGCTGTTTTTAGAAAAAAATTGATATAATTTGATACGCAATATGTTATATTTCAAGCTAACATATATGAAAATAATTACTTTAATTTGGATGTTATAATCGATAAATGCTAGTTCTGAATGAGCAGTTACAATTATTTTTCTTTCAAACATTTGAAATTTCGAATTATTTGGCACACTTAAAATTTCTATTATTAACTAAACAATCTAGTATTGTTTACTATGTTCATTACTGGATTCATTTATAAAATAATAATCGAAATTAATACAAATTCATTTGTCAAGAAAAATTGTAAGCCCTTTGGAATATATTTATTACCCTCGAGTGAAGTAGTAGTAGTAAGCATGCCTCTGACGTGATCGGACGTATTTTTGTGTTTTGGGCGAAGAATGTAGTTTCGGCGTCGTTAATGTGAAAATTCAAAAGACTGTGTGATATACTAAAATGTGACAAAATATAGTACTCTAAAAACAAAAATTCTGCAACAACAATATTCAAAATTATTTGTATCAATTCAACCACCAGGACCTAAAATGTGAGAATTTCAGCTCCATGAATCAGACACCTAGACGAGAGAAACTGGAGCCAATTCTGGAAGAAAAGATAAGTAAACTAAAAAGTTTAACACTCCTGTAAAATCATCAGAAAAGACTTTGCTTATTGTGAACAACAGCTGTTAATAGGAAGAACGTTAGAGATTACAAGGTGCAAAGTCGCTGGATATTTGACGACCAGTCCTAGGCTCAGCAGAGCTTCAGACTGAGATTCACGCACTTGGCGACACCAGTGAGTGGGTGCCCCACATGGTTAAGAAATAAAGTTGTCCCCGTTCAGCCTCGGAAACAAACATCTTTGTATCGTAGCAAGGTACTGCTGACCCTTAACCGTGTTGTTATAACGAAGAATGGGCTGTAGATAGATAAGTTGGCTATCGCTCAAAACACATTGACTCTGGGTATATCTCGTACATGTTCAGTGTACGAAATTGTGTTCTGCATGTCCAAAATTAGAACATTGTCTACTTTCCCACTAAGGTGGAAACTCGCTTCATCACTGAACATGACGCATTGTGCGAAAGTCGTATCACTGTCAATAGCATTCTACTGCTCGTTAGAAAATGCCAAACGTTTGTGTGTGGCGTCATGATGTAGAACCTGCAACAGCTGTAGCTTATACGAGGGGCATTTAAAAAGTCAGTGCAAAAATAAAGACTATTTGCGTGTTTTGGGTAAACCTTTTTTATTTTTCGGCATAGTCTCCTATTAGACTTATACACTTCGTCCAACGCTGTTCTAATTTATTGATCCCTTCCGAATAATACGAATTGTCCAAGTCTGCAAAATAGCTTTTAGTTGCTGCAATCCCTCCTCGTTTGAATAAAATCTTTGTGCCGCCAGCCATTGGGGAACAAATAGTAGTCCGAGGGAGCCAAGTCTGGAGAATAAAGGAGATGTGAAACGAGTTGGAACCCTATTTCCATTAATTTTGCGACCACAACTGCTGAGTTGTGTGCTGGTGCATTGTCCAATCGCCGGCGTTTTTCTTGCAGCTCGGTTTTCAAACGGTCCAATAAGGATGAATAATATGCACCTGTAATAGCTTTACCCTTTTCCAGATAGTCGATGAGGATTATCGCTTGCGAATCCCAAAAGACATTCGCCTTAACCTTTCTCGCCGAAGGAATGGTCTTCGCCTTTTTTGGTGCAGATTCTGTCTTGGTAACCCATTGTTTAGATTGTTGTTTGGTCTCTGGAGTGTAGTAATGTATCCATGTTTCATCCACAGTGACGAAACGACGCTTAAAACCCTGCGGATTTTTCCTCAACACTTGCAAACCATCCTTGCAACACTTCACACGATTCCGTTTTCGGTCAAGCTCGAGCAATCGCGAAACCCATCTTGCGGATAGCTTTCTCATATCCAAATGTTTATGCAAAATGTTATGTACCCGTTCATTCAAGATGCCCATAGCACTAGCAATCTCACGCACCTTAACTTTTCTGTCATCCATCACCATATCATGGATTTTATCCATGATTTCTGGAGTCGTAACCTCCACAGGGTGTCCAGAACGTTCAGCATCACTTGTGTCCATATAGGCACTCCGAACATTTTGAAACCACTTATAAACTGTTGTAATCGAAGGTTCAGAGTCACCGTAATGTTTATCGAGCTTCTCTTTAGCCTCCTGAGGCGTTTTGCCTTTCATAAAGTAATGTTTAATCACCACAAGAAATTCTTTTTCGTCCATTTTTTGACGATCACTCGACTTCCTTGATTCGCACGAATGCCAAACACAAAGAAATAGACCAACATGGCAAAAACTTGGTGTGCGTTCTTTCCAAAGATGCTGCTAACTAAACATGGCCCCGATACGCGCCAGTGGTGCCTCTCTCGGACTTTGCAGACTTCTCAAACGCCCCTCGTACGACTTTATAATCAACCGACGTCCTAATACATGCGACATTGTTGTTGTAGGCAGTTGTAACTCCCAGCTGACACGACAAGTTGATTTTGTAGGACTGCTTTGGCAAGATTTTTAATTCGTGCGGCATTTTCGTCGGAAACATGGAAGCGCCCAGGACTCCTTCCTTTACATACACGTCATCTGTGTACAGGCTATCGACACCATCTGCGATTGTTTCGTCCATTCGTAGAATCAGTTTGGTACCTCAACCTGAAACGTCTTTGCACTGTAATCACGGAATTACCCTACGCAAACTCGGAAACAGAAACATATTTTTGCTGAGGAGTAGTTATTTTGTAACCTGTGGCGGTAAATAAGCAAACAGAAGACAACCGGCATCTAGCGGGTGTTAATATGAACTAGACAATGCATTCGATCCTCCAATAATCGAACCGTGCCGCGGTGATCGATAATTTTGACAACAATAATACTTATAATTAGTAATACGTATGTTCTTTTTGGAACACCCTGTATTAGAAAAATCATTTGACAGGGTAGATGGCGACAGCTTTTTAAGATACTGTGAGAAGCTGGCATAAAATATGAGGGCAGAAGAGAAATGTAGCGACTGTATAGAGAAGAGATGGTTGTGATAAGGTGTGTAGACCATCAACAAGAAGCTACTATTCAGCAGGTTGTTCGACAGGGCTGCTCACTCTCAATGGATAAATTCAGACGATAATAGATTAGACTAGGGATAAACTAGGAGCTACAGAACGAATCAAAATTCATGATAAGAAAAGACATGCTGAGATTTACCGATGATAGTGAAGATGCACAACAATTAGATGCGATAGTGACGCTGATGGAAACCGCCCTCAACTCCTCCTCTAATATGAAAATTAATAAATGTAAAACAAAAACCTTAGTGGCGAGCAGACAAAACACCGTTGCCCAATGCTGACTTAAGAATGATGGATTGTAGAGCGTCGAATTCCTTTCCTAGCCAGAGTGCAGAACTACATTACACGGTTAAGTCAAGGAAGGATATGGCAAACCGAATCCACTAGGAAAAAACTTCTTTTAACAAGAGAAGAAATCTTTTCACATTCAGCAACATAGACAAAAATCTCAAGAAAAACCTCGTAAAGACGTTTCCTTGCAGTGTGCTGCTGTATGGAAGTGAAACGTGGACGCTCAGAGACGCAGAGAAACATGTGGTGCTACCACAGAATGCCCAAGATTTTCTGTGTAGACAACAGATCAAACGAAGAAGTGTCCTACAGAGGAAGAACAAAGAAGGGATACATGGGTGGGCCATCTGCTGAGACATGATGGTATCATTAAAACTAATATTGAATGGGCAGTACAGTGGAGAAATAATGGGGTTGCCCGGAAAGTAATGCACCGCATTTTTTCATCAACAATTCTTTATTGAACATAATGAGAATTGCACACACGAAAGATGATGTTTTATCTATACACCCTAATTTTCCACGTAATCTGCATCCCGTTTTATGGCGCGAAACAAGGGCGTGTATGCCCTGTTGGTACCAACCCTCGTCCTCGTGGCGGAGCCAGTACTTCACTGTGCGAATTATCTCTTCACAGCCCTCAAAATGTCTTCCACGGATGGCCTCTGTCCTTGCGAATGACAACATCAGCTCGCTGCAACATGTCAGGTGTGACAGCCGTGGATGGTCTCCCCGACCGCTGCAAATCGTGGAGCTCCGCAGAATCGCCTTCTGATTACCTCTGTAACACCCACAGAGCCTCTCGGTGTTGAAAAAACAAAAATAGCTCCCATGTCCTTAAAATGTCAATTCACAAAATGACCCAAGTCCCTCCACAAGTAGTAATTACGAAAAATAAATAAAAAACAAATAGAAGGAAATATCTAGTATAGAAAGCAAAAGAAAAGAAAAGGAAAATTTAATTATAAATTTTAGAAACATGGGAAGGGGTAAAAACAGTAGGAAATATTAAAATATTAGTTACTCTAATACTTAAGAAAATCAATATTATAGTCATAGAACGTAGGTCTGGGACACCAAAGATAGTGTTTATTAAAGTATAAATAGCCATACGTTGTAATTACGATACTCCAATCTCTAGTCTTTTCTAGTTCGGAAGTTATTTAGGACGTATAACTTTAGAGAAGAACAATTGGGACTTTATTAAACGGGGATCAAGAATAGATCGTGACGGGATTGTTTTTGAGGATTGTCAATTCAAGACTTTAATTTGGACATTTATCACATTAGATAAAGGGGAGGGTGAATAGTAATCTCTTTGGCTTTAACGTCAATTCGTGTGAATATTTAAACGCTTTACTGAATTGAGAATTTTAACCGGATTCGGACTTTGAATTGTGATAGTGGGAAACTTTAACTTCACGCGACTAGTGATCATATTTAATGAAAGTTTGCGGGTATTAGATAGACATAACTTATTTACCGAAAGTGACGGGATATTATCTAACATCTCTGATGTTAGCGGGAATCCTACTTAGACATCTAATTAAAGAACTTCTTTGAATGAGATCGTATGAGTGAACCTATTTATTAATAATTCTTGTCAATAAACTAATGTTGTTAATTTGAAACATAATACAAGTCTTGAACATTAATTTAACATAGATTAATAAACGTTAAGGTTACGTGATCTATGCCAAGAACAAACTAGCGATTCGTAACTTAAACAATTGAACGCAAGGTTAAAGTTTCGTCGTCTGTAAACATTGGTAGTAAAGCTACTAAAGATTTTTTCTCTCAGAGCTGGGAAGACTATACGTGTAATGACCCACGTTTAACACTGGGCTTTAAAAGTAATCAAACTGACACTTAGCCGGGACAATATTAAATAAGAGTAAAACCCTTCAATGACAGTCTATGTGTAAAAAATAAAATCAAACTTTCACATATTAGACAAAAAAACGAAAACAAAGAAAGGGCTGCTATACCTCACACTCCGTGCGCAGCGACTAACTGTACTTCTTTCTACAGCAAATGCTCCATAATCTTTTCATAAGCGTTTGTGAATATTCCCGACGGTTTCTTTCTCAGCAGTGAGAAATTCAATGACGGCACGTTGCTTGTAACGTACATCACCTACAGACGCCACTTTGATACTGTCCTGCAGCTACCCTACCTGTCGGAAGTGCCGGAAAGTTCGACCGCTCTCTCAGGAGACTTCAAACAATACATACGTAACGTTTCGCTTTCGTGGCATTGTTTTCGGCCGAGAAAAAAATGCGGTCCATTACTTTCGGGGCAACCCTCGTACACCAACCACCTCATGCAGGGTACGAGCTGCACCACCCATACCGTGGACGACGGTAGAAATGAATGGTAAACTACGGCTAACCAGCCGTCTGATTGAAGGCCTAAGAAGAAGAAGATATTGGCAGTTTAATTGTATGACATGAAAACATACATTACAGCTGTTCAGTGTAACAGTGATCATTCTATTTTTACTTGAATAAATGCTACATTCGAGAAACAAAAAGAAATTTAGATTGGGGTCATGTTGGCCCCAGAAAATGGCTCTGAGCACTATGGGACTTAACATCTGAGGTCATCAGTCCCCTAGAACTTTCAACTACTTAAACCTAACTAATCTAAGGACATCACACACATCCATGCCTAAGACAGGATTCTAACCTGCGACAGTAGGAGTCGCGCGGTTCCGGACTGAAGCGCCTAGAACCGCTCGGCTACCGCGGCCAGCATGTTGGCCCCAATGATAGTGGAAACTAGTGCCGGCCGGAGTGGGCGTGCGGTCCTAATCGCTACAGTCTGGAACCGAGTGAGCGCTACGGTCGCAAGTTCGAATCCTGCCTCGGGCATGGATGTGTGTGATATTCTTAGGTTAGTTAGGTTTAATTAGTTCTAAGTTTTAGGCGACTAATGACCTCAGAAGTTAAGTCACATAGTGCTCAGAGCCATTTATGGAAACTAGCGTGAAAAAAATTTAATGTGTTGTAAACATAAAACTGAAAATACATTATTGGATACAACCGACTCGTAGGGAGATAGTGATATGTTTTGAATGTAATAGCTTTGGAAACAACGGAGATCTATACTTCCAACATGTTTATAGGGTCATGTTGAACCCAGTGGTACTAGGAAGGGCACAATAACAGTTAATGCAAAAAATCGTAACAATGGGTGCAAAAATAAGCAAGAAATAATATTTTCATTATTTCAGGTCTTTCGGATTAAAACTATTCAACGTATCAGTTATCATTCTGTACTGCCGGCAAAAAAGTTAGTACACCCTTTTAGAGGTTTCCAGTTCACTCAAGATTAATTGTTGCCACAGTGCACATGGAATACAGATTAATGCACTAGGAGTTGTGAGGTACCACGTATCTACCCACACTGAGACACCCGTATTAGGACGTGGTGTAGCCTCCGCGGGAGAATACGCAGGTGCTGACTCTGACATCCAGTTGATCGTACAGATGGCGTATACTGTCCCCGGTACGCTATGGAACGCCTGCTCCACTTGCTCACGTAGTTTTTGGTTGACAACTCACACAAGTCACATCTGGTCCCATCATACCCCACACGTGCTCGATTGGAGACACGCTGTGCTGGCCTGGAAAGTTGTTTCACGTCTTGCAGGGCACGTTGAGTTTCATGGGCAATGCGTGGACGAGCATTATCCTGTTAGAACAAAATCAGCTTCCTGGTGCAAGAATGGCAAATGAACAGGTCTAACAACGTTATACACGCACCGAGCGATAGTTGGTGTCGCCACCAGAAACACCAATGGTGGATGAGAGTTGTAGCTTATCTCACCGTAGGCCATAACCCTTGAGGTTGGGCCAGAGTGTCTTGAACGAATGTGCTCTATCAGTCTGTGCTCACCAGGTCTAGGTCATACGTGCGAATAATCATCACTTGTGTGCAGGCTTTCATCACTGACGACCACGACGACCCATTCCATCTTCCAAGTGAAGGGACGAGTCGAGCCTGCTCGTCGGTGCTGTAGCGTGAATGGAAGACGGGCGGGTCCGCAATCCCTCTGCTAGTAACCGCTTTGCGACAGTTCGTGCTGACAAGACCGGCCTCAGAAGTCCTCTTACCTGTGCTGTGGTAGCTGCACGATCTGGCACTGCTGCCCTTACCATACGACGATCGTGGCGGGCGTCTACGCTGCGTGGACGTCCAGATCCGCGTCTACAGGTGTGGGGAATCTTCACGTGACCACTGATAGCAGCATCGTTGCGTAACTGACGTACCGCGACCAACGTAAGTGGTAATACTCCGAAACGACCATTCCTCCACAAAAGGCTACAGTAAGATCCTTTCAAACTCGCCTCAATTGGCTGAAGGAAGCACGAGTGCATATCCATGGCACGTTTGGCTGCTTGCTTCACACGTTTGCACCACGCTCAACCTTCTGGCTGTCAGCTTTCCCTGTTAAACAGAAGCTTAGACACTGTACTATCTGCGATCAGATGACTCTGAACCATTATCGGTGCACCTACTGACCCCCAGGCAACGGCCTTGCCACAGTGGATGCACCGGTTCCCGTGAGGTCACCGAAGTTCAGCGCTGTCGGGCGTGGCCGGCACTTGGATGGGTGACCGTCCAGCCACCATGCGTTGTTGCCATTTTGCGGGGTGCACTCAGAGCCTCGTGATGCCAATTGAGGAGCTACTCGACCGAATAGTAGTGGCTCCGGTCAAAAAAAAAAAAAAAAAATTATTACGACCGGGAGAGCTGTCTGCTGACCTCACGCCCCTCCTATCCGCATCCTCTTCTGAGCATGACACGGCGCTCGGATGGTCCCGATGGGACACTTGTGGCCTGAAGACGGAGTTCTGTGCTTTACTGACCCCCAGGTGGCATATGTTCCTCTCCAGGTTGTAAGGTGTATACTTCGCCGGCGATGGGCGGGGCATGACAGAATCTCTGACCAGAGAGTTAGTTGTTGCTTGTCGCGAGTCTGCGCATGATTGCGCGAGTGGACAGTGCTAGTCTGCGCGAGTCGACAGTAGTAGTCAGTCGGATACTGTAGCGAGTGGACGGTTGTAGTTTGCGGGTGCAGGCATGCGTCGGCTGTGCTCTGCTCGCGACTCTGGTCAGGACTCTGGAGGATGAGTATTGTTGTAGAAGGTAAAGAAGCAGCCTTGCGCATATTTAATAATGTATGTTAATTGTAATTTAATTTGTTCCAAAATAATGTCCCAATAATAATTTTCATAATATAAAGTAACTTTTTAAAGAAAAGCATTCATTTCAATTTAAAGACTATTTCCATTGCATGATCATTCCTGCCAAGAATTAGAAAAAAATATACGCCAGCATTGCACGAAGCTGTGCTAAAATTTTTTGCATAAGAGCAGATATATTCGCAGTTTTATTGAGGTAAGAATTTTTGCTTTTTTGTTCAGAATACAGGGCCGAAGGTCAGCGCTGCTGTCCTTATAAAATTTACCAGATATTATTATTTCTGTTAGGAGGTTACATTTCGTTCATGGTTCATTATTTAATCAATATTATTGTGTGGTTTATGGTCAATTATCATTCATTAATTTTTGTGGGGAGGTTACGCTTGGCTCCATTTCCATTTTTCATTTATTAAAATTTCTGCTGGGAGGTTACACATAGATTTCTGCGGGGAGGTTACAAGGTGCACAAATTTTTTTATAACAGTGTATTTTCGTAAACGTTGCATTCAATAAACAAAGGAACAGCTTCAATTGTAATCATACTTGACCGCAGTGACAGTGAAAAAACCATGAGCCAGTTTTAATATGTTGTAAATATAAAAATTAACACAACTCATTAATGAGTCGTGTGTGGCTCCCGTTAGTGCTGTATATCATTTGACATACTGTTTTTTACTGTACTACCACCTCGTTTCAATTACTGGAGTCACTGAGTTGCCGCCTTGCTGGCCCGTCAGTGGCAGCAGCGACTTTTGTCGATATAAGCCCTTGTGTATTATCTTTGCTGACAGCTATTACTTCCTGGTTGTCACGTGCTGTGATTTCGGCTCCGCCAGGCAGTTGGAACGCGCTAGCAGTGGAGTTCGGACCTGGCAGTGTTTGGCTTATGACGTGGCAGAAGTTCAGTTTGGGAGTGGCAAGAGTGAGGTCCGGACAGCCATGACTCGCCCGACAGTTGCCGATACGTATGACACGAGTGCGGATTACCTTGGTCGGTCGTTTTGTCGGACAACATGTATATGTTGGCCAGCGATTGCTTAGGGGTTGGCTGCGTGTGCACAAATTCGTGATTCGCCCTTGTCATTGCACTGCCACTGCCGTTAGCATGTCTAGTTCTTCGTGCAAGCGTTCGTGAAACTGTGAGTAGTTTGTGTGATTTCGACTGACAAGTTATTTCAAATGTTGTCGGCGTGCTGTTGTGAACCGAGTCGGTCGGTTGGAGCGGATCAGCAAGCAAGTCTCCGCTGGCGGTCTCTATGCAGTGTCGGAGCGTGTGGGGGCTGTTCCTAGTGCTACGAGCTTCATGACCTAGTAGATAGAGTCGGAAGTTCCATGCGGCTTTTCGCGGATGATGCTGTAGTGTACAGAGAAGTTGCAGCATTAGAAAATTGTAGCGAAATGCAGGAAGATCTGCAGCGGATAGGCACTTGGTGCAGGGAGTGGCAACTGATCCTTAACATAGACAAATGTAATGTATTGCGAATACATAGAAAGAAGGATCCTTTATTGTATGATTATATGATAGCGGAACAAACACTGGTAGCAGTTACTTCTGTAAAATATCTGGGAGTATGCGTGCGGAACGATTTGAAGTGGAATGATCATATAAAATTAATTGTTGGTAAGGCGGGTACCAGGTTGAGATTCATTGGGAGAGTGCTTAGAAAATGTAGTCCATCAACAAAGGAGGTGGCTTACAAAACACTCGTTCGACCTATACTTGAGTATTGCTCATCAGTGTAGGATCCGTACCAGATCGGTTTGACGGAGGAGATAAAGAAGATCCAAAGAAGAGCGGCGCGTTTCGTCACAGGGTTATTTGGTAACCGTGATAGCGTTACGGAGATGTTTAATAAACTCAAGTGACAGACTCTGCAAGAGAGGCGCTCAGCATCGCGGCGTAGCTTGCTCGCCAGGTTTCGAGAGGGTGCGTTTCTGGATGAGGTATCGAATATATTGCTTCCCCCTACTTATACCTCCCGAGGAGATCACGAATGTAAAATTAGAGAGATTAGAGCGCGCACGGAGGCTTTCAGACAGTCGTTCTTCCCGCGAACCGTACGCGACTGGAACAGGAAAGGGAGGTAATGACAGTGGCACGTAAAGTGCCCTCCGCCACACACCGTTGGATGGCTTGCGGAGTATAAATGTAGATGTAGATGGCTCACCGACCCAGGACATTACCGAAGCCACGTCTGTTCTCCTTCTCCCCTTGGTTGGTGGTTCGCTGTTGGCGGTATTCCTGGGAGCAACAGCGAGTGTTCGAGTTGGTGAAGATTTAGCCGCCGTGTGGTGGAATTAACTATATTGGTCGGTTTTTGAATTCAAGTGCACCAGCGGAATTTTCTGCCTTGTGGCCGTTAGTGTTGCGGTTACCTGCCCTGATTGCTGACGTAAATTCTGGCAGTGTCCTTTCCTCACCTGTTGTCGCTGTCCAAAATGCTGTGTAGTTTTTGACAGCTTAATGTATTTTCGGTTTAGGGCGTCTATGTCTGTAACATTTTGGCTTTGGAATTCTCGTATACTGGTCGGTGGTTAGCAAGTCATCTTGTCGGTGGATCCCTGCCTGTCTCTTGGTTGTGTTGCTGGTGGATCGAGTATAGTTGGGCCGACTTCTTGTCTCACCTAAGGGAACGTTAAGATTTCAAGGGCAGACCGAGCCCTCTAGAAACTTCTGAGTGCTGTTGCCTATACTGCCTTCTTATTAGCGTTTGTGTATTTTTAATGGCTCACAGCCGATGGTTGGAATTTGTATGCTTGTAATTGTGTTTTTAAAAGCAAGGGTCTTCAGCCATTTTAAAAGTAAGTTTTCCTAAATTGGGCAGGTCTTACGTTGTCTGAAGATAAAGCTTGGGCCATCTGCCTGTTGAAAATTTATTGTAGTTGTGTTGTTCTTAAAATGATGGGCCTTCAGCCGCTTTAAAATTTTGAATTCTTACTTATCAGGTCTTACATCACTTGGGCCTAAATACTATTTAAGGTTAAAAGCTTTGGGCTTGTGCCTTGGAAAATTGGTTGCAGTTTTTTTTTTAAAAAAAAAAAAGCAAAGGCGTTCAGCCGTTTGAAGTAAGGTTTTTTATGGGTCATAAAGCTTGGGCCTTCTGCCTATTGAAAGGGTATTGTAGTTATGTTGTTTTAAATTTATGGGCCCTCGGCCACTTTTAAAAACTTAATCTATCTGACTAGTCAAGTCTTACATCACTTGCCCTTAAATATTATTTAACTTTAAAGCCTAGAGTCTTCTATCTCAAAAAAAAAGTAAAAGCAGTTATATTTAATTCATGGGCCTTTAGCCGTTTTCGAATTAAAGACTTTTTCTGTCGACAGTCAAGCTTAGAAGCTGCGCTGTAGTGTTTGGGCAACTAAATAAACCGTTATGTTTGGAGTGTAACTGACAGCCGCTCATTCTTGCCCCCTTCCACAATGCCTACTACTTGTCCTGTGCTGCGGGTTAGCAGGCCGTATCAATTAAATACCGTTGACTCACAGGGAAAAGTCAGATATTTTGACAGTAATGGTTTTAAAAACATGTATGTTTCGAGTATACTTATCGGAACAATCTGACTTCACTCGTACTAGGAGGGCTGAAGACATCCAAAATGGCAAACATCATGTAAAATCGCTATTTTGGCACCTTTCACTAGATAGTCTTCTCATCTGTCTGTGTGTTCAGTAAAAATTTTGCAATTGATTTTCACCTAAATTCCTGATGAACTAGACACTTGAAATTTTAAACGTAGCAGACAACTCGAGAGCAGTGCAATGTTAAGGGGTTCTCCCTTGTTGGTTGTTTGGTACTGGTACGTCCTGACATCTCAGCCGCCCTGGAGGACTGCCCTGTTGTGTGGGTAGTTTCGGAATGCGTTCGGGGCAGTATGCAATATTAAATCGCTTTCTTGTGTGGTGTATGAGAAAGGGTACTTCCCTTACAGCTGTCATTTCCTGTTGAGCTACAGATTTGAAACTTTCCAAATAGCTCACAACCTTACAACAAAGCAGTATTAACTCGCTTTCTATTCTGGTGTGTGATGCAGGGTACCTTGTGAATCATTGCCATTTATCCCTTTCCTGTTCCAGCCGCAAATCGTTGGTGGGAAGAACGGTTGTTGGTAAGCCTCTGAATGAGCTCGAATCTATCTAATTTGTACCTTCACGCTCATTTTGCAAGATATACAGGGTGTTACAAAAAGGTACGGCCAAACTTTCAGGAAACATTCCTCACACACAAATAAAGAAAAGATGTTATGTGGACATGTGTCCGGAAACGCTTACTTTCCATTTTAGAGCTCGTTTTAGTTTCGTCAGTATGTACTGTACTTCCTCGATTCACCGCCAGTTGGCCCAATTGAAGGAAGGTAATGTTGACTTCGGTGCTTGTGTTGACATGCGACTCATTGCTCTACAGTACTAGCATCAAGCACATCAGTACGTAGCATCAACAGGTTAGTGTTCATCACAAACGTGGTTTTGCAGTCAGTGCTATGTTTACAAATGCGGAGTTGGCAGATGCCCATTTGATGTATGGATTAGCACGGTGCAATAGCTGTGGCACGGTACGTTTGTATCGAGACAGATTTCCAGAGCAAAGGTGTCCCGACAGGAAGACGTTCGAAGCAATGGATCGGTGTCTTAGGGAGCACGGAACATTACAGCCTATGACTCGCGACTGGGGAAGACCTAGAACGACGAGGACACCTGCAATGGACGAGGCAATTCGTCGTACAGTTGACGATAACCCTAATGTCAGCGTCAGGGAAGTTGCTGCTGTACAATGTAACGTTGATCACGTCACTGTATGGAGAGTGCTACGGGAGAACCAGTTGTTTCCGTACCATGTACAGCGTGTGCAGGCGCTATCAGCAGCTGATGGGCCTCCACAGGCACACTTCTGTGAATGGTTCATCCAACAATGTGTCGATCCTCATTTCAGTGCAAATGTTCTCTTTACGGATGAGGCTTCATTCCAACGTGATCAAATTGCAAATTTTAACAATCAACATGTGTGGGCTGACGAGAAGCCGCACGCAATTGTGCAATCACGTCATCAACACAGATTTTCTGTGAACGTTTGGGCAGGCATTGTTGGTGATGGCTTGATTGGGCCCCATGTTCTTCCACCTACGCTCAATGGAGCACGTTATCATGATTTCATACGGGATAATCTACCTGTGCTGCTAGAACATGTGCCTTTACAAGTACGACACAACATGTGATTCATGCACGATGGAGCTCCTGCACATTTCAGTCGAAGTGTTCGTACGCTTCTCAACAAAAGATTCAGTGACCGATGGATTGGTAGAGGTGGACCAATTCCATGGCCTCCATGCTCTCCTGACCTCAACTCTCTAGACTTTCAATTATGGGGGCATTTGAAAACTCTTGTCTACACAACCCCAGCACGAAATGTAGAGACTCTTCGTGCTCGTATTGTGGACGGCTGTGATACAATACGCCATTCTCCAGGGCTGCATCAGCGCATCAGGGATTCCATGCCACAGAGGGTGGATGCATGTATCCTCGCTAACGGAGGACATTTTGAACACTTCCTGTAACAAAGTGTTTGAAGTCACGCTGGTACGTTCTGTTGCTGTGTGTTTCCATTCCATGATTAATGTGATTTGAAGAGAAGTAATAAAATGAGCTCTAACATGGAAAGTAAGGGTTTCCGGACACATGTCGACACAACATATTTTCTTTTTTTGTGTGTGAGGAATGTTTCCTGAAAGTTTGGCCATACCTTTTTGTAACACTCTGTATACTGGTTCAGTCAGATGAAGAGAAATTGAAATAAACATGAAATTTAGATGTATGTGTCGTAATCTCATCAAAATGTTCGAAATCGATTAAAAAATCTAATACACAAGACTGAAAAGGAGAGAAGAATTACTAAACAATGAATATTAAACACAACACGTTTTTAAATCACAGTAAAAAATACAAAATAATTCCTCCTGGCCCCATTCAGGTTCCCACCCAAGACTGTTCGTCCTGAAAATTTGTGACTGTCAGTTTTTAGTAGCTATGAAAATATTTTTAATATTTAAAGCGAAAATCATGGGGCACGTGCAGAACATAAATGATGCATGAATAATTCGCTTCCTTACTATTATCTGTTACATGTGCCCAAAATTTTTTGCAGTAGATTTTTCAAGTATTTTGCTATCTATTAAATACTAACAATCACAGATTTTCAGGACTGTCTGTATGGAGTTATGAATTAGTACGTGCATAGGAGAAATAATTTTGTGCATTTTAGTCCGAATTAAAAACGGGGTACGTTGAAACTTCATTTTTATTATATAATTGTTTATCATCACAGTATACTTGCCAGTTACTCGCCTGAGAGCCGGCTCTCGTGTATAGACCTGGGGCCAGACCGGTTGCAGCAAAACATTCTAGTTAGGAAAAGGGATCCGTACACTGCTGGCCATTCAGCAACAAGTCCGAGAGGCAGAACTGCTAACTGTGATATTTTAGTGGCAACTTGTAGGTTTATTACACAAAGTAGTGATGTTCCGTTACGAATGATAATTTGCTGGACTTACTGCTGCAAGTGCAACACCACTTATTTACAGTTGTTACTTTGCAGATTCATCTTTCTTCAGATAGAACAGGGGCGAGATAGGATGATGACTACCTATTAAAATTTCGGACTAAAGTCGACCTAGTACAGCTGTCAATTGCAGCGATTCTTAGCACAACCATCAATTCTGTTTAATATAGCTTTCACCTAAACACACTGGATCTTCGACCTCTTAACACGACTAGGGTTAACTGAAGCGTGAAACACAGCACTGTAAGAATCCAGTGCCACACCAGACAACTCTATATAGCTAGACGTTCTGTCTACAGATTAAATTGGTCGCCAAACAAGTCCACATGTCTCAGCCAGTCCGCCCAGCATGTAATTTTTGTGGATACGAAACAGCAGACGCAATACTATGGCCGTACTCCACTAGATTCGAGCATCGTATTGAGTAGCATGTAACTGTCGGATTGGCAGTCTAGAGTTTCGCTCAGAGAGCTACTCACTTCCGGCAGTTGCTTGTAGCGTCCACGGCACACACAACCCACAGGAGCTGCTGTTGCATGAGCGCGCTCCTGTTATCAGTGAGCAGCAACTAAGGCTGAGCTGTTTGAAGTCGACCCGGCAGACCGTCCGCATTCCCCTTGGTGTGACCAGACCCGACTGGACGGGGTGGCAGGAGGAGGGGGGGTGGAGCCAAACTCCCCGAAACCCAAGCCTCATGGGGGCCCCAAATCTACAGAAGACTGTCGATATGCCCCTTGGTGTGACCTGGCCCGACTAGAGGAGGGGGAGGGGGTGGGGGAGGGGGAGGGGGAGAGGAGGGTGGCCCAAAATCCCCAGGACCCAAGTCTCATGGGAGGCCCAAATTTCTTAAGGTTCGGAAACCCTAGGGTGCTAAGTTGGCCAATAACAGACTGCTACTGTATAACAAATTTTTTATCAAACAATAAATATGGGAACATTACCCAGCACCAACATAACCAAACTAGCTCTTGCTTTCCACTTCAGTTCTTCAGTTCTATGAGTCATACAGGACAGTTGCACACATTTCTATTTCGTGTTTAGCACGATATTTTCTGTGACACAGTGCACTAAAACGACCTTATAATAAAGTCGAAAATGCGCTTTCTTTAAATGTCGCTGGAAATCCCACCAAAACATTTCAGCAACAAATATGCTCAGCAACTAAGATGAAAGGTCGTTATAATTTGGTAGGTTTGCCAGAAACATTCAAAGATGCGGCACAAGATGATTTTACACGAAAAATGAGTACACAGAAAATATTTTGCATTCAAGAGTAAACTCACAATAAAATATTTCTATTTGTATATAGCTGTCCTGGATGAATCGTAGAAGGTAAGCAATGAAATGACATACAAAAGGTACATGGGCCATGCTGATCACGGAAATTAAGAGGACCTGTTCTTATTTCTTCGTCTGTAG
The DNA here is from genome assembly GCF_023864345.2 of Schistocerca serialis cubense. Lineage (NCBI taxonomy): Eukaryota > Metazoa > Arthropoda > Insecta > Orthoptera > Acrididae > Schistocerca > Schistocerca serialis. The sequence continues at coordinate 766,446,894 of NC_064642.1, read as the reverse complement.
AACAGGCAATTTACACGGGAACACTCTCGGTTCTTGATGTGACGTTATTTATCGGTCAAAGTGGGTTGATCTTCAGAGGTTCAGCTCACAAAAAGTAGAGATGCAAATAATGGATGTTTCCTCAGAATAGTAGAGCTTTTCAGTCGCTATGCTCTACACCTTGCAGAACACATTAGCAAGGTAAGAGACCGACAAGAAGCTGGAAAGCGTTTACAACTGCATTATCCGTCATGTCAGGGGTACCATCTTGCAAACCAACACAAAATGAGAAGTGTTATTCAACTATTGTTGATGCAGCTCATGATTCAAGTCATATTGAACAAACAACAGTTATTTTGGAGAAGAAAGAGATTTTCACTCTGCAGCGGAGTGTGCGCTGATATGAAACTTCCTGGCAGATTAAAACTGTGTGCCGGACCGAGACTCGAACTCGGGACCTTTGCCTTTTTAACAGTTATTTTGGTTTATATTTCCTTCAGGAAGGAAATTGATCAATCTGAAATAAATGAACGGTTTTTGGAATTCGTAAATTGTTGTCAGAAAGTGGGAAGTGCTACTAGAAATTTAATACGATCAACACTTATTAAACACTCAATTTCAGTCAGCGAATGACGTGACAAGGTTATGGTAACGGGAGTTATATTAGAGGCTCTTATGAAGGAGCTCAGACACATTTTCTTCGTGAAATGTTCAAATGGTTCAAATGGCTCTGAGCACTATGGGACTCAACATCTGTGGTCATCAGTCCCCTAGAACTTAGAACTACTTAAACCTAACTAACCTAAGGACATCACACACATCCATGCCCGAGGCAGGATTCGAACCTGCGACCGTAGCGGTCACGCGGTTCCAGACTGAAGCGCCTAGAGCCGCACGTCTTCGTGAAATCCTCTTGCAAATCTTTCATTGTTCGTTTGTTACTGTTATATATGGGGTGAATGCGGCTGAGATTCTTCATGAAGCAGATACTTTTCTCGGAGTGATTCAACTTCTTTACAAACTGTTCAGTAGCTGTCCAGAACGATGGGATAATTTCAAACAGTATGTTACAAGTTCTTTATATTCCATCTTCTTTGTAGTGCTTGGATTGACGCTGCATTACTAATTTCGTCTCACTTGGATAAAATTGCTATTGCAGTTGAAACTCTCAGAAGTTAAATTTGTCAACTAAAACACTTTTTGTGGTACGGGTGTTATGGTTGTGTGAAATTATTCCGGTGTTTAATCATGACATCAATCTAGCTCAAGTTGTTAGTCCTATTCACTACAGAAGCAAATTACTTCAAGCTCTGAGTACTACAGTTGATGTTGAGGCAATACACTCTGAGAGCTTATTAAATGACATAAAATATCTTCGCGAAAATTTAGACTTCATTAGTCTCTTTGATCTAAAGTTGATGCCAATGCAATTAATATCGGTCCTGAATTTTCGGAGATGCGGTCTAAGAAGAGGAAATCATTTCATGATGAAGCAAGGAGTGAGGTGACAGATATGAATGCAGAAGATTTAATCAGGATAAGCGTGTTTTATGTTATTATTGACAGCCTATTGTCTAATTTGAAAACCGATACGAAAGCGTGAAGATTTTAAATGAAACATTTGGGTATTATGGAAATACACATGATTGACGATCAAGTAACTGAGGCATGCGAGTTATTTATCACTGATGTCGCAACAAAATTAGAAGAAGAAATTACATATCTGAGAACAATTTATACTTAAAACTTTGAATACTTTGCTTTGGAACCATTAGACCTGTAGAACAAGATGCACGAGATTAAAATTTCAAGATTTGTTGCGAAAGTATATGTATCTTTGCGCGTCTTTCACACCATTCTTGCGATTGTAGCTGAAGCAGAAAGTATAATCGGCGCTTTGGCTCGTGTTGAAAACTGTCTCAGATCAACTGTTCATCAACAACGTCTCTCAGTTTCGGGGACCTTGGCAGGTGAATATAATTTGGTAAGGCACACAGACTTTGATGCTGTGATTCAAACATATGCTGAACGAGAGGTTTGCAAAGCACCATTGACAGTTATACAGCCAAGGCCGCGGCACAACTCGCTGCCGTATACATGCTAAAGTGCCGATGTCTGCTTACTGAAATGTGTGGGCACTCCAGAGAAAGAGCAGGGACAGAATACTATACAGCGTGAAGCGAAATTCGCGCACTCGAGCTTCGCAGAGCGACACCTCACATGCCAGCGATAAAAAAAATGTCACTCGCAAAATTTCGTCTGGAAAGTACATCCAGCAGAAAAAGGACGTTAAAGAGTGACAATCTGGCAACACTGTAACCACATGTATGGTGACTACCCCTGTCAGAACATCTGGATTGTGCGGTGCTGTTAGTGCAGTGGCCAGCCGAAGTGGCCGTGCGGTTAAAGGCGCTGCAGTCTGGAACCGCAAGACCGCTACGGTCGCAGGTTCGAATCCTGCCTCGGGCATGGGTGTTTGTGATGTCCTTAGGTTAGTTAGGTTTCACTAGTTCTAAGTTCTAGGGGACTAATGACCTCAGCAGTTGAGTCCCATAGTGCTCAGAGCCATTTTTTTTTTTTTTTTTTTTGTTAGTGCAGTGTATAAATTTTTCGGTTAGCATGCGGGAGGTAGAGGGCTCGATCCTGGGTTGAGCCATACGTTTTTTATTTGGTAAATGTAGTCTAGGTGGTATGGTATCTACCATCTTAATCGTCAACAGCGATTGCAGCGGGTGCTCTAGAAAACATTTGCACTTACATACTACAATAGTAGAAATGGAAGACTCGTCAGCTTTGGGCTTTGGAAGAAGCCCTTTCCACATCATGGGCGTGAATTTATTCGCACCACATCATCTACTAGATGAGAAACCTGTTGTCTTTGTACCTTCCTCCAAAAGTCCCATAGATTAGTACCAACTATTATTCTTGCCTCGATCGGGTTCATTACATTTAGTTAGGGCCTTACGTTACCAGTAGGACTACCAACGTGCTTTGAGAATAATGTCCAAACTCGGTTACTATTTATATGTGTTATCACCATGGTCCCACTAATTATGCCTTTCAACATTGAGGCTGGTAGCCGCATGCTGTTTAGTACGTATCTCAATGCACTATTATTATTATTACTATATCGATAGGATTGTGGAAACATCACGTCTATTACCGTTAGGGAAACAGTGTAATTCGAAACCGAACATTTCACAATTAGCGGTGTCGGGATGAATCATGCAGAACAATATCTGTCAGAAGGTTAATGTGCATCAGGTGGAACAGGGCACAGGACTGACGGCGTGTTTATACTGTATGCGCTGTCCACCAGACAGGGGCTAGTTGCAAGCGGAGTAACGCGCCCGTGACAGACTTCAATGTACAAGCTTACAAGTATCGAATTTTCTCATTGTAATAATCTAAACCAGTGTGGCAGACATATGGCATAGGCAAACGATGTATATGAGGATATGCTTGTGGTCCTTGGTACAGCTGATAACCGGGCTGGTGGTTCAGTTTCCTCGTCGACGCCATCCAGAAAAAAAAAATGTGTTTTGTCATCTGGAGCTGCGCCTTCTTCCACCATCGCGTGACAGAGGTCTTCCATGGACTCGCTGTACCCCAGCTACTGGGAAAGCTCTTCTGGAGGTCATACACCAAGAACATCAGTGAAGTATACGTCACGTAGCAAGGCAGCTACGTGTCTTGCAAAGCGCGGTCGTTAACATGCTGCCCGAGCATGGACTGCACTCCTATCATTATGCTTCCACGCAACACCTGCGTCCTACACATCGCCATCAGAGAATGCAATTCTGTGAATGGTTCCAACAACAACAGGAAGCCAACGATGATTTCATGAACACTGTAATATGCTCAGATGAAGCAGCATTCACTCATGAGGGTGTCTTCAATATGCACAATGCCCACCATTGGTGTGAGGTCAACCCGCACGTCACCGGCGACTGTGGATATCAAGTTCGCTTTGGTATCAACGACTGGGCTGGAATATTGGCCGACAGGTGTTTGGGCCCCTACATCTTGCCTGACCGGTTAACTGCATGAAGGTATTGTTGCGTTGGCAGAAGAGCCAACATCGTGTTACTAGAGGAGTCCGAAATACACGCGTTTTAGCTCACGCAGGCTGGTGTGAGGAGGGAAGAACTACGAGGGGCGTTCAGAAAGTAAGCTCCGATCGGTCGCGAAATGGAAACGACTATGAAAATCCGATAAAGCTTTGCAGAGATGTGTTGGGTAGTGTCTCTAGTATAACCCCAGTTAGCATCACGTCGCTCTTCTCATTTCTGAGCTCGCAGTGAGTGCGTAAAGATGTCTAGAAAATAGTGTCTGCCGCCAAGTACGAGGGCCTGGTGAGAAATTTCGCCTGAAGCTATGCAGCTAACATTACATAACTGTCGTGCTGTTTCTTCTTCAAGACAATTCTCAGCCGCATTCTGCAGGGGCAATGAAGATGCTCCTGCATTGTTTTCAAATGGAAATGTGAGATTACCCACAATACAGTCCGCAATTGTCTCCCCCTGAGTTTCATCTCTGGTCACATGAACTGCTGTCTTTGAAGACAACATTTTGACACAGACAACGAGGTGTAGGCCAGCGTGGAGAATTGGCGGAAAGCACTGGCGGCTGCCTTCTATGATGAGGCTATTGAAAAGTTGGTACAACGCTATGACAAAAGTCTAAGTCAGAACGGCGACTACGTAGAGAAGTAGCTGAAAGTTGTAGCTAATTGTTACAAGTAAAACATTTCTGATGTTCACTGTGGTTTCAATTTGGCAATCAATCGGAGCTAACTTTCTGAACAGGCCTCGTATATTGACGTGCGGTCTGGAACATGACAAGGAATGAGAATTCAGAAAGCGGACATAATTAGTTTAATACTTAACTTTAATCCATTAATGATGAACGTCGCTCTTGACGGTACATGATTCACAATATTATCTGTTTAGAACAGTAACTGAATATGGCGCCTTGCTAGGTCGTAGCAAATGACGTGGCTGAAGGCTATGCTAAATTGTCGTTTCGGCAAATGAGAGCGCATGTAGACAGTGAACCATCGCTAGCAAAGTCGGCTGTTCAACTAGGGCGAGTGCTAGGGAGTCTCTCTAGACTAGACCTGCGGGGGGCGGCGCTCGGTCTGCAATCACTGATAGTGGTGACACGCGGGTCCGACGTATACTAACGGACCGCGGCCGATTTAAAGGCTACCACCTAGCAAGTGTGGTGTCTGGCGGTGACACCACAGGAATCATGCATTCTTCTCAACCTACCTGCCTGGTGCGCTGGAAGATGTTCCACTACATGTTACGCAGAGGATATGGTTCCAACATGATGGTGCACCTCCACACTCTGGAATTAATGTGCGACAGTACATGGACAGAACATTTACAGGGAAATGGCTCGGACGTGGAGGTCCAGTTGTATGGCCACCGCTTTCACCTGACCTAAATCCCCTGTATTTCGTCCAGTGGGCACACCTCAAGGAGCACATGTACTCTACTCCACCGACGAATGTGGAAGAATTGCTAACGCGTGTTCATGCTGCTCTTGTTACTGTGGATGCACCTTAGGTGCGAAAGGATCAGAGCTGTATGATCAGGCGAGTTGCGCAATGTTTCGACGTGGAGGGAGGTCGCTTTGAGCATCTATTGTTCTGAGGACGACGTATTCTGCTGTGAAGTTCATGTTGTCATCAGTACGGACATTATTATTGTCACTGGTTGCTAATGTGCGACGTCTGAGCCCTCATATTACATGTAGTATAAATGACAAGTAGATGTTGTGTTATTGTACTGTGTTGTCATATTTAGCATTTCGAATCTGGTTCAAAATGGTTCACATGGCTCTGAGCACTATGGGACTCGACATCTGAGGTCATCAGTCCCCTAGAACTTAGAACCATTTAAACCTAACTAACCTAAGGACAACACACACATCCATGCCCGAGGCAGGATTCGAACCTGCGCCCGTAGCAGCAGCGCGGTTCCAGGCTGTAGCGCCTAGAGCCGCTCGGCCACCCCGGCCGGCTCGAATCTGGTATTGTTTCTGTAGTTATTCCGTCCTATGAGAGGTCATTTGTATCAACTGTCTATTTCTTATTTGTCTAACCACGTATTTGTTATGTTCACTGTTACAAAATGTTGTAAATTTAGGATATGCGTGACCTAAGAAATGATGTATGTTACAGTATAAAATGTCAGAATGAAATAAGCAAATAGAAAGAATTCGCCCCAACTCAGGATCGAACCCTCGACCTCTTGCACGCTAACCCACAGCTTTATGGACTGCACCAACTGCACACCAGAAGGATTATGTGCTGACAGAGGTAGTGACCATACATGTGGTTACAGTGTTGTCAGATTGCCACTCTTTAACGTCCTTTTTCTGCTGGATGTACTCGCCGGACGAAATTTTGGGAGAGTTTTTTTTTATTGCTGGCATGTGAGGTGTCGCGCTCCTAAGCCCGAGTGCACGAGTTCCGCTTCACCCTGTGTATAGCAGCGTCAGTGGCGCCGGACATTTCGTCAATACACAAATCCATACAAACCTTAGTCTTTTGTTTTAAAGTGAAATTAAAGTAAATTAAACCGATTTAAAAAATAAAAATTAATAGAGCGTGCTTACATTTTACAACAGTTCATTAGTGAGTAGCATCTGAAGATGAACTTGTAAGTTTGTCAGTTGTATCAGTTTTCTCCATTGTCATGTAGGTCATGGTTGAGCTATCATCCAGTTCCCTAGCTATGGTGGTCTTGTGGTCCTCATAACTGCCTTTGTCAGTAATTTCCAAGCCAGTTAATTACTATTCTTTCAGTCTCTTTCTCCATGAAAGCATCACAGCGCTGGTATTCTTTCTCGGTGTATTTAATCTTTGCACATTTCATTCATGATTCATACGATTCACGTGTTAGTTCTTCCCAAGCCGCAGTGGAAAAGAGCAGGCTTGGATTACAACTACTTTTTTTGTTTTACTACGTTCCAAATATAATATCGTAATATACCGGTAAACAAGGTGTACCACAATAGCTACCGTATTTACGCGAATCTAATGCTCCATCGAATGTAATGCGCATCCCAGTTTCATAAATTAAATTAAGAAATAACTTATATTAATTTATTTTTAAGTTGCTCATTACGGTAATAAGTGGCATTTTCATTATTAAGAAAGGACGCCTAACTTGATTACCTGCATGACATACAAAGAAACATACTGTAAATTACAGGCGTTACTTATCATCTACATGACAAATAGATTCATTTCCTTTTTGCCCGCCATCCACGGTGTCGTTCCAGAACAAATCATCTTCACTGCCATCCAGAGTATTTGAAATAAAGCACCTCTTGAATGATTTTACGATCATTGGTGCTTAGATGCGTTTCCAGGCAGCCGAAAGCCAGAGCGCAATAGTGTAGGGTGCAGCACGCTAAATTTTCCTGTAGGAGTCAGTTCACGATTTGGTTCGCAAAACAATTTTTCGTACTGTTCCTGAACGTAACCGTTGAAAGGTTTATTTATACTAACGAGCAGGAGTTGTAGCACAGAAGTAATTCCTCCAGGAATAATAACAAGGTCCTTGGGTAGGCTGTGGATCTTCTTTTTTACGTCTGTAAGGTGACCACGAAATGTAGCAAGACAAATTATTAATGGTTGCTTGGAATATAAAAAAAGGGAGGAAGGTTTATCTGTTTAGCAAGAGTAATAGAAGGCAGATTTCAGACTACCTAACAGATCAAAACGAAAATTTCTGTTCCGTCACTGACAATGTTGAGTGTTCATGGAAAAAGTTCAAGGCAATCGTACAATGCGTTTTAGACAGGTACGTGCCGAGTAAAACTGTGAGGGACGGGAAAAACCCACCGTGGTAAAACAACAAAGTTAGGAAACTACTGCGAAAGCAAAGAGAGCTTCACTCCAAGTTTAAACGCAGCCAAAACCTCTCAGACAAACAGAAGCTAAATGATGTCAAAGTTACCGTAAGGAGGGCTATGCGTGAAGCGTTGAGTGAATTCGAAAGTAAAATTCTATGTACCGACTTGACAGAAAATCCTAGGAAGTTCTGGTCTTACGTTAAATCAGTAAGTGGCTCGAAACAGCATATCCAGACACTCCGGGATGATGATGGCATTGAAACAGAGGATGACACGCGTAAAGCTGAAATACTAAGCACCTTTTTCCAAAGCTGTTTCACAGAGGAAGACTGCACTGCAGTTTCTTCTCTAAATCCTCGCACAAACGAAAAAATGGCTGACATCGAAATAAGTGTCCAAGGAATAGAAAAGCAACTGGAATCACTCAACAGAGGAAAGTCCACTGGACCTGACGGGATACCAATTCGATTCTACACAGAGTACGCGAAAGATCTTGCCCCCCTTCTAACAGCCGTGTACCACAAGTCTCTAGAGGAACGGAGGGTTCCAAATGATTGGAAAAGAGCACAGGTAGTCCCAGTCTTCAAGAAGGGTCGTCGAGCAGATGCGCAAAACTATAGACCTATATCTCTGACGTTGATCTGTTGTAGAATTTTAGAACATGTTTTTTGCTCGAGTATCATGTCGTTTTTGGAAACCCAGAATCTACTATGTAGGAATCAACATGGATTCCGGAAACAGCGATCGTGTGAGACCCAACTCGCTTCATTTGTTCACGAGACCCAGAAAGTATTAGATACAGGCTCCCAGGTAGATGCCATTTTTCTTGACTTCCGGAAGGCATTCAATACAGTTCCGCACTGTCGCCTGATAAACAAAGTAAGAGCCTACGGAATATCAGGCCAGCTGTGTGGCTGGATTGAAGAGTTTTTAGCAAACAGAACACAGCATGTTGTTATCAATGGAGAGACGTCTACAGACGTTAAAGTAACCTCTGGCGTGCCACAGGGGAGTGTTATGGGACCATTGCTTTTCACAATATATATAAATGACCTAGTAGATAGTGTCGGAAGTCCCATGGGGCTTTTCGCGGATGATGCTGTAGTATACAGATAAGTTGCAGCATTAGAAAATTGTAGCGAAATGCAGGAAGATCTGCAGCGGATAGGCACTTGGTGCAGGGAGTGGCAACTGTCCCTTAACATAGACAAATATAATGTATTGCGAATACATAGAAAGAAGGATCCTTTATTGTATGATTATACGATAGCGGAACAAACACTGGTAGCAATTGCTTCTGTAAAACATCTGGGAGTATGCGTGCGGAACGATTTGAAATGGAATGATCATATAAAATTAATTGTTGGTAAGGCGGGTACCAGGTTGAGATTCATTGGGAGAGTGCTTAGAAAATGTAGTCCACCAACAAAGGAGGTGGCTTACAAAACACTCGTTCGACCTATACTTGAGTATTGCTCATCAGTGTGGGATCCGTACCAGGTCGGATTGACAGAGGAGATAGAGAAGATCCAAAGAAGAGCGGCGCGTTTCGTCACAGGGTTATTTGGTAAGTGTTATAGCGTTATGGAGATGTTTAGCAAACTCAAGTGGCAGACTCTGCAAGAGAGGCGCTCTGCATCGCGGTGTAGCTTGCTCGCCAGGTTTCGAGAGGGTGCGTTTCTGGATGAGGTATCGAATATATTGCTTCCCCCTACTTGTACCTCCCGAGGAGATCACGAATGTAAAATTAGAGAGATTAGAGCGCGCACGGAGGCTTTCAGACAGTCGTTCTTCCCGCGAACCATACGCGACTGGAACAGGAAAGGGAGGTAATGACAGTGGCACGTAAAGTGCCCTCCGCCACACACCGTTGGGTGGTTTGCGGAGTATAAATGTAGATGTAGATGTAGAAAGCCCACCAGGACGGAGTTCCCACACGTTTAGAAGCCAGTCAAGCATCAAAGTTTGTCATCCATCCCTTCTCTTGATTCCGAACAATGACGTCATCAGGGAAAGTCTTTTCATCTTTTTGGAGTCATAGGGCTTGTTTTTCGCTTGAAGATTAAAAAAGTGGGAAGTTTTCCCCCACCTGCTGTGATTCCCAGCATTACTGCTACGCGCTGTTGTCCACACCCAGGTGTTTTGATGGCAACTTCTTTTGTACCCTTCTCGTCAATCGTGTAATTACTTGGAATATGAAACCAAATTGGAGTCTCATCAGCGTTGCCTATTTGGCCCATCGAAAAATTCTTCTCTATCCGAATTGTGACAACATACCGCTGAAATTCTTGAAGTTTCTTCTGAAAATCCTGCGGAAGCTTTTGGCATATTATTGTGTGGCCTCACAGAGATAAGCCCGCTCGTTTCATAAAGTGATCAACCCAGCCCCGGCTAGCGTTAAACTGTTGCCTCGGTATATTAAGAGCTGCAGCCACGTCTTTTGCTTTTTTTATTATGGTGTCACTGGTCACAGGTTGTCCATTCTTCCTCTTTTCTCGGACGAATTCCAAAGCATTTACTTCAACGTCAGGATATCTTATTTTGCGAGGTATAGTGCATTTCGTTCTAGTAGCGGTAGCTGCAAATAATCCTACATTGAACTCTCTCCCTGCCCTTCTCTTACCATATTTTTCAGCATAAAGAATTACTTTACGCTTGAAAGTAGCTTCATACGATATTCCTCTCTGCTTGCCTTCCATTTCGTGACTACGTATTGCAAAGACAATGTGATGTACTGTAGTAAGCCAACAATAATGAAACGAGGTTGAGAAGTACAACAGTGCGTTTTAATGTACAGGACAGTACCTAAATTTCAACGAGCAAATAAATAACAAACAATAAAAGACACTTTCTATTTGAACTGACGACTAAAGAAAATTTCCTCTCGTGGCAGTAATAGATTTTGTTATGACGCCTGCGAACACAACTCAGAACTGGAAATATAAACATAGACACCAGTTATTTTAACTCGATAACCCCTTACCTTATTTACGTCTTCATTTTAATTCACGTAGGATAAGAAATACCGGTGAACGACTCAAGTTTGTACTGGAGTATAATGCGCCATCGAATCTTATGCGCACCCCAATTTTGAGTTCTCCGTATGGTGACAAGAAGTGCGCACTAGATTCACGTAAATACAGTATAACTAGTTTTCTGAAATTACGGGGGGGGGGGGGGGCATGAAATTTAACATTTTTCTTAATAAAGCGGTGTCCAGTAATGCGTCGTCTTGAACTTGTAGTCAGATGAGGGAAGCTGTATATTATAATAAAAGTGCTGGAAGGACTGCATTGCAAAACGAGTGAAATGATCTTAGCGAAGGCACATCACACAGGTGTGCTGCCAGATGTTCCCTTTCTGTGAAACTATTATAATTAAATACAATGTAAATTGGATGCATATTTTTAAACGTTATCTAAATTCGTAGCTAGAATAGCCTATTCTAATTCTGATCGAAAATGTGTGTAGTAATGAGAATGCAATTACATGCTGGAGGCAGCGAATTTAATTTTCAGTGACAGTTCTGTAATTAGAAAGCCTGCCTTTCTCCACTTTCGTATAAAAACGATGTACGTATTTTTGTACCCGAAAACAAGTAAACAAATTTAACAGAATGTGTAATGTGAACCACAGTAACAAATTATTGGGCTGCTGCATAAGTTCGAAGCGTTTTCCCGCAAGTTTAGTAAATACGTCAAGTACACATAACAGAGAATTCAATCATCAACAAAGGAATATATTCTGCTTCACTATTTACAAAATGGTTCAAATGGCTCTGAGCACTGTGGGACTTAACATCTGAGGTCCTCAGTCCCCTAGAGCTTAGAACTACTTAAACCTAACTATCCTAAGGACATCACACACACACACCCATGCCCGAGGCAAGATTCGAACCTGAGACCGTAGCGGTCGCGCGGTTCCAGACTGAAGCGCCTAGAACCGCTCGGCCACTCCAGCTGGCCACTATTTACAACAGTCTGCCAACGCTGGGGTAATTCTTCGATTCCGCTACTATAGGATGCACGTGGTTTTTAGGCGAAGAACAGTCCGAACCATTTTAGGACAGCATTTTCATCCGGGAAGGAAGTTACTCGAACGTTGTTCGATAGAAAACGAGAAAGGTGAAAATCTGAGGGTGCAAGATCAGATGGATAGGTAGGTGCGGAATGACTTCTCAACCCAATTCCTGTACAGTGTTTTTGTCAGTCTAGCAGAGTACGAGCAGGCGTTATCATGAAGCATCGCTCATCACGCTGATCTTAGATTGCGGCTGCGAGATGATCCACTTCTTGACAATAAAGGTCAGTGGTGGCGGTTACACCTCGGGGATGCAATTCGTAGTACAGCACGCCCTCGTTGTCCTACCAGACGCATAACATTATCGTATGTGGATGCGCACATGTCCTTGTACGGGAAATTGCTGCTTTGTTTCGGCTCGGCAATACCTTTCTTTTCCTCGCGTTGGCATGAACACACAATTTCTCGCACTAGTATCGAAACGGGATAGGAATGGTTGGTATTGTACTCAAGCCAACTGATTACGACCAAGCAGAGATGCATATATGGTCACCCGATGATTTTTGTCATTTTGGCTTAGAGATTGCTGTACCCATACAACCGGTTTTTGAATCATCCTCGTCGTATGTAAATGTCGTACGACTGTTGAATGATCACAGATCACCACACTTCCTAGTCCTCGAGAACACTGACGTGGATCATTGTGGATTAACGCAAACTCTAATGGTCTTCCTGAACGTGGAGAGCCATTAATGACAAAACGATCCTCCTCAAACGAGAAAACCATTTTCTTGCCGTGATAGGTTCAATGGTACTATCCCCATACACAGCGCAAATGTTTCTGGTTGCCTAGGTTGCTGTCACCCCTCTACTGAACTCAAACAGAAGAATATTTTGGAAATGTTCCGATTTCTCCACATGCTCTCCATTTTCCAGAGTCCACAGCGCCACTCACTATCTCCAGATCACAAAATGACAACATGTAAACTCAAATAGCGGCAGTGAACGGCAATTAAAAAATGACAGTCGCTAAATAAACCCATAGCAACCGTAATACCGAAATGTAGAACAGAAATGCTACGAACTTATGAGCCAACCCAATAACTTCAGTAGTTCATAGTTTCCACGATAAGAATAACAGTTGAAACAAAAGCATCTAAAGTTAGTGGGGTAAGCACTGAGTTTTGTATAGAAAACGAAGGGTTTGCAAACGCTGTGTTACCGGCACCCGCTACGGTCGCGGGTTCGAATCCTGCCTCGGGCATGGATCTGTGTGGTGTCCTTAGGTTAGTTAGGTTTAAGTAGTTCTAAGTTCTAGGGGACTGATGACCTCATAAGTAAGTCCCATAGTGCTGGGAGCCATTTCAACCATTTGAAACGCTGTGTTACTGACAAGCTGTGTTACTGACAAGTAATGTTTATATTCTTGTCCTCTACATCAGAAAATTAGGAGCAGTTAGTCTGATACGCATATATACAGAGAAGCCTAGGAAATGTAGACATACTTTGATAAGTAGCATGTATGGAACAAAACGACATACAGTTCAATTTTGCGCGGTAGCGTAGTCTGTTGTTCTCTCAAGAGATCTTGGCGCGAGTGTTCCAGCAGATGACAGTCCAGCAATGAAGTAAGAAAGATTGTCGTTGGAGCAACGCAAGGCCGTATTGAAGTGGTGCTGGAACTACGGAAACATGATGGAGGTAGAACGGCAATGGCGTATTGTGTATGGATCTCACCCACCAACACTTACAGCAATTTATCGTTTTCGGGATATATTTGAAGCCGTCAGTACTGTTCAGGACGTGCATGAGAATAGGTCTGGCCAACCAAAATGATCAACAATTCCAGCTTCCAACGTTCCTATATTGCATCATTTTACTCCCCTCAGAAGTCTGCGAAGCAAGGTGCACGTGAAAGAGGGGTAATCCGATCAAGCGTACAGCGAATTCTGAAGGCTCCAAAGTGGAAAGGGTACGTTTCTAGATCGCTGCACTCTATGAACGAGGGCCACCCGGCTCGAGCGATGGAGTATTGAGATTTTCAGGAAGGCTTATCTGGTCTGACGAGGCGCAGTTCAACCTGAGCGGTACTGTGAACCATTACAACTGCTTGTTCTAGGCTCCTGGAAATCCTCACATTCTCGTGGACAAACATGTTAACCTACCGGTTGTTAATTTCTGGTGTGGTGTGGTCCGTCATCGCTCGGTTTGATTAGGCCAAAAATGGTTCAAATGGCTCTGAGCACTATGGGACTTAAAGTCTATGGTCATCAGCCCCTAGAGCTTAGAACTACTTAAACCTAACTAACCTAAGGACATCACACACACCCATGCCCGAAGCAGGATTCGAACCTGCGACCGTAGCAGTCGCACGGCTCCGGACTGAGCGCCTAGAACCGCTAGACCACCGCGGCCGGCTTGATTAGTCCATTGATCCTTGGAGATACCGTAACTGGTGAGGTGTATCTTCACATGCTGCGAACATCGATTTTACCTGCCACCAGAGAGGTGTTTGGAAATGAAATATTTTACCTACAGGACGGCGCTCCACCTCACTACTTGGACAATGCTTAAGGTGGAGGAGGAGATGTTGAGTACCCACTACACCTTTTGACTTCTCTCTGTGGGAGACCTTGAGAACTGTAGTTTATAAATAGAAGCCAACTACACTGAGCAAGCTGCGAGACACCTTAGAGGCGTCCTGTGCGGCTATCACACCGGCAACACTGACAGCCGTAGTTTGGTCGGCAGTTCAGCGGCATCGACGTAGTTTGGTTGCTAATGGGGGTCACTTGCAACACACAAAATAACCTTCCCCCCGCGCAAGAATTGCTCCATTAATACAGGGCTATTACAAATGACTGAAGCGATTTCATAAATTCACTGTAGCTCCATTCATTGACATATGGTCACGACACACTACAGATACGTAGAAAAACTCATAAAGTTTTGTTCGGCTGAAGCCGCACTTCAGGTTTCTGCCGCCAGAGTGCTCGAGAGCGCAGTGAGACAAAATGGCTACAGGAGCCGAGAAAGCGTATGTCGTGCTTGAAATGCACTCACATCAGTCAGTCATAACAGTGCAACGACACTTCAGGACGAAGTTCAACAAAGATCCACCAACTGCTAACTCCATTCGGCGATGGTATGCGCAGTTTGAAGCGTCTGGATGCCTCTTTAAGGGGAAATCAACGGGTCGGCCTGCAGTGAGCGAAGAAACGGTTGAACGCGTGCAGGCAAGTTTCACGCGTAGCCCGCGGAAGTCGACGAATAAAGCAAGCAGGGAGCTAAACGTACCACAGCCGACGGTTTGGAAAATCTTACGGAAAAGGCTAAAGCAGAAGCCTTACCGTTTACAATTGCTACAAGCCCTGACACCCGATGACAAAGTCAAACGCTTTGAATTTTCGGCGCGGTTGCAACAGCTCATGGAAGAGGATGCGTTCAGTGCAAAACTTGTTTTCAGTGATGAAGCAACGTTTTTTCTTAATGGTGAAGTGAACAGACACAATGTGCGAATCTGGGCGGTAGAGAATCCTCACGAATTCGTGCAGCAAATTCGCAATTCACCAAAAGTTAACGTGTTTTGTGCAATCTCACGGTTTAAAGTTTACGGCCCCTTTTTCTTCTGCGAAAAAAACGTTACAGGACACGTGTATCTGGACATGCCGGAAAATTGGCTCATGCCACAACTGGAGACCGACAGCACCGACTTCATCTTTCAACAGGATGGTGCTCCACCGCACTTCCATCATGATGTTCGGCATTTCTTAAACAGGAGATTGGAAAACCGATGAATCGGTCGTGGTGGAGATCATGATCAGCAATTCATGTCATGGCCTCCACGCTCTCCCGACTTAACCCCATGCGATTTCTTTCTGTGGGGTTATGTGAGAGATTCAGTGTTTAAACCTCCTCTACTAAGAAACGTGCCAGAACTGCGAGCTCGCATCAACGATGCTTCCGAACTCATTGATGGGGACATGATGCGCCGAGTGTGGGAGGAACTTGATTATCGGCTTGATGTCTGCCGAATCACTAAAGGGGCACATATCGAACATTTGTGAATGCCTAAAAAAACTTTTTGAGTTTTTGTATGTGTGTGCAAAGCATTGTGAAAATATCTCAAATAATACAGTTATTGTAGAGCTGTGAAATCGCTTCAATCATTTGTAATAACCCTGTACTGACTATCAAAGACCATTGAGATTTTTCTGCACCCCTGTGTACAAACTTTCTGCTCTGCGTCGGAATACTTGGCGCTATTTCTACAGGGACATCCGCTTTCTAAATAAAGTGCAGCGACATGTCACAGTCTGTATAATTTCCTCGAATGTTCACATGTTACGTGATGCAGGATAACACTGCATCCAACATACATCCGGAGGTAGTACTGTTAGTAGTGGCTCGTTAATACACGTCTGCAAACTCTACCGCCCTCTCTGATTCAACGTATTGCACCGTGAACAACTGTTAATTCGCTCGAATTCCGCCAGCAATATCTCATGCAACGTATAGTACAGTAGTATAAACCAGCGGAAAAATGCTACCCTTGGAGCACAAAAAAGGCAAATATGTCGCTCTTTGAAAGAGTGACAGAAGAGTGTGGAATAAGCTGCCTCAATGTTAATTCTACCTTTCTCATCAGAAGATAAAGGAAGCGAACATATTTGTGGTCTTTTAAAACAGAACATTCTAAATCCCTTTATCCAGTCTCTCTTTGTGGTGAAGTCTTCATACTCAACATCTCCCTGTCACTGCCACTGTCTCTACTTTTTTTCCTTATAGTGATTTCACTCCCCAGCCCCATATGGGCAGGGGAGGGCTGGGAGTGGTGCAATCCGCTGCTCTTCAGCCGAGTGACATTACAGTTAATGAAAGGAGAAAACTATACATATAAAAGGTGATAGAAAGGGAGACATAAGAACGTTATAAGTGGAGACGATGGGGGTTACAGTATACACTGCCACGAAGACGTTCATTGTGGGACAGTTAAAAAAGTCGCCATAGAGTTAAAAAACACAGTCGGCGAGTCGTGGAGCACATAAAATACACTGAAGTCACACGCAGAAGTTAAAAGATGGCCACAGTATTAAAACACTCCAGAATGAAGACATTTTAAAACCACTGTATGAGACGGAGCACACACGACGAAGAATAAAAACTGCCAGGAGGGACCTGACCAGGGAGAGGAGCCCTCTATCCACTGTCTCGTATTTCTACCACTGATTTACAATATCTCGCACTGCCACTGCCTCCGCTCTCACATAGACTGTCCTCTTTTTCTGTCTTTGCCACTGCCACGGTCTCCACCATAGGTCAGCAGCTCAAAAATTAAGGTGGGGAAGGGGTCCAATTAAATTTTTCCCCTTATACACACGTCCTTAAAATTGAGGTCCTAAATGCACTCTCCCCTACGTCTAAGTCATAGCGAGTAGAAGAGGATGTGTGCTGACTCTCCCAGTTCACCCATTCCACCACAACATGTCAGCTGCTTCGCTTGTGACCCATAGATGTACTGGGTGGTTATAATTTAACTTTCCCTATTTAACACGCTATAATGCGGGAATTAACTACCGTACGAGTGCCAAACTTGGTAGCATTAACGTCAAGGACATGGGGAAGAAAAATAATGCACAATCAATCCAATGTGAAACACTTTTAATGTGCTGCTATGGTACATCGTATCATTAGATACTGGTACTGTTACTGCTACAAAAGGGGCTCAATATGGCTCCCATCTGCCCAAGATCCAGCAAACATCATAGGCCCCCTCACCCACTCCTTCCGTCTTCATGATTTCTACCTAACCAGTTATGATCATCCTATCCACCTCACTACTACCATGAAATACCCTGGCCTTACCCTTGACCAGCACATCACCTGGACTCCCCTCCTTACAATCCAACACAAAGCCCACAATGGACTCTGCCTCCTGAAACTCCTTTCTGGCTGGACATGGGGACTGCAGCCTCCCACCATCATTCACACCTAAAAATCCTTAATCCACCCCATCTTTTGTTATGCAAGAGTTGATCGGATTTGTGCCGCTCCCAGATTCTATAAATCCCTTCAAATCCTAGAACACCATGCACTCTGCCTCGCCTTTTGTATCCACCTTCTGTCCACCACGTGCATCCTCTACAACCTCATCCCCTTCACTCACATTCTTCTTTTCCTCGAACACATCTGCACCCTGTACCTCGTTCACTGACTCGATCCTGCCCACCACTGGTGTCCCCCTTCGTTTCCACCTCCAGCCTGTAGCCACGCCTTTACCATTGTGTACCAACCTCTCTCCATCTCCACACCCTCCACCTCCTTTTCCAACACAACTTCCAGCACCTGCAACCTCCCACATGATGAGCCACACCCTGATGTCTCTCTCTCATACCAGCTCTAACCCCATCTTCCACCCCACTCCTCAGAGCTCCCTCTCCCCTCTTCTTTCCTTCCCCTGAGTGGTTTTCCTCCCTCCTACATCCTCCCTCCCGTTCTCCCTTTCCTGTGCCCCCATTCTGTGTCTCTGTGCTCCCTCCTGCCTTGTCTTTCAACTTAATCTCCCACCCCTCCTGTCTCCTGCTTCTTTGCTCCCCCTGCCCTTTTTCCTCTTACTCCCACCCCTACTGCACCTTAGCCCCCCTCGTTTTCCCTCCTCTCAGGCCTCCCTTCACTCGGCAGGTCCCTATCAGCGGTTTTTATTCTTCATGTGTGCTCCATTGTTTACAGTAGTTTTTTAAATGTCTCTCACTCTGTGTGCTTTTATACTATGGCCGACTTTTAACTTGTGTGACTCCAGTATATTTTAAGTGTCCCACAAATTGTCTGCTGTGTTTTTTAGCTTAATGCCGACTTTTTAAACTTGTCCTCAGTGAACGTCCCCATATTAGTGTATATTTTAACTTCCCTTATCTACATTCACTGTGTTTTTATATCCCCCTATTTCGCCCTTTCTATGTATGAGTTCCTTTGTTATACTTTTGTAAAGCCACTGGGCTGAAGAGTGGCAGACTGTCCCACTGCCAGCCCTCTCCTGCCCATATGGGGCAGGGACATGAAATTACAATAAAGGAAAAAAAGCGTCCATTAATGTCCAAAAGAGTATAAAAGTGCAGCATTGCATTATGCACAGCACAACGAAGCATGTCTATAGGTATGCTGGCTACCTCTCCTAATATGCTGCATTTCACGCCAGCACATGTGTGAATGTTCGCCTGGTACACCGTGTCCTTCAGGCAGCCCCACAGCCAGAGATCACAGGGAGTGACATCAGGTGATCACGCCAGCCAAGCATTTGGAAACGACGGGCTGATAATTCGACCTTTTCCAAATGTGTTTCGAAAAATCAGGTGAACTTCACAAGCGATGTGCGGTGGGGCCCTATCGTGCATGAAACTGTTGAGTTCAGTGCGTCTCGCTTCTGTAGGGCAGGTATGACATCCTGGCCAAGCAGATCACAGTAGCGCTGGCCAGTCACACTGCACGTCTTTGGTCCTCGAGCGCCGATCTTTTCAAAAGGAATGGGCCAATGATGAACGTTGCCATGAAGCCTTACCATACTGTGACATTTTCACCATACAGAGGGAACTTGATGCACAGTGACTGGAGGTGAATGTCCCCATATGGAGCAATTCTGTTTGTTCACCTAACTCATCAGAGAAAAATGAGCTTTGTTTGTCCATAGGATGGTCCAGCGCCAGCTCTCATCAACTTCAATCCTTGTGAGAAACTGGAGAACAATCTCAACACGTTGTTGTGCGTCCTGTGGTGCAAGCTGCTGTTCGATATGGACCTTGTACGGGTACCATTTGAGTATGGTTCGAAGCACCTTCCGCACAGTGGACCACGGGATGTTCAACTGTCGTGACACAGCACAGGCATTGCCTGATGATCAGGAACTGCGTGCAGCACTGTCCTCCATACTGACAGCTATTTTACCAACCACCTGTGGTGAAACCGGTCGTCGGCCTCATCCCAGAGCGACGCCTGGTTTTCCAGTTGATTCAAACCTTCATCATGCTCCCCACAGCAGGTGGAGAAAGAGAACCCTTCCATAATCATTTTAGCAGGCGATATTCTCCAAGCGCGTCTGCATTACTGTTGTTTTGATAACAGAGCTCCGCCAGTAATGCCCTGCTCTTTTTGACCAAACACATTGAAGTGTTGGCAGAAGAGCCAACACCGTGTTGCTAGAGGAGGCCGCATTCTGGCGTGAGGTCTGGAACAGTTAAGGGAATTAATAGTAGCAAATAAAGTACGTAGTTGATGTAATACTTAACTTTAATCCATAATTGGTGAACATTGGTCTGACGGTACAGACATCACAAGTTAAATATCTATTGATAATGGCGCCTTGCTAGGTCGTAGCAAATGACGTAGCTGAAGGCTATGCTAACTATCGTCTCGGCAAATGAGAGCGTGTTTGTCAGTGAACCTTTCCTAGTAAAGTCGGCTGTACAACTGGGGCGAGTGCTAGGACGTCTCTCTAGACCTGCCGCGTGGTGGCGCTCGGTCTGCAATCACTCACAGTGGCGACACGCTGGTCCGACGTATACTAACGGACCGCGGCCGATTTAAAGGCTACCACCTAGCAAGTGTGGTGTCTGGCGGTGACACCACACACATGGTGACAGGTCAACAAGTGCTCTGCGACTGCAACTGGTGGCCATAGTTGTAACTGGACGGTGGGGCTGTTACGCATGGAAATCATGCACCCCATACATTAATGCTACCAAGTTTCGTACCTGTACGCTAATTAGTTTCCGTGTTATAACGTGTTAAATATGGAAGGTTTAATTACAACCGCCCGGTACATGATACCACGGCAGTCGCAGCACACGGATTAATTCAAGAAATTTATGTGATGAAATGAAAAGTACGTGGATATAGTTAACGTACCTCTGTGGACATCAGTTGTCTAATAGAGTAGACAGTTTCCCTGCAGTTTTCGAAGTTTTTGACGAGTTTAGCTCCTTTCGGATTTGTTTACTGCCTGTGAGAAACCAACGTTTCACATAATGAAGAATCAACTTTGGAATTACGTCCATCACATGATTTTCACAGCATCTAACGTTTGATATTCCAACACTAGCGTGATCCAAAGTATTTAAATATTCATAAAAAATGTCACACCATGAATTGTCCTCACGGAGTTTTACTGTCACGATATTTTCCACCTGGGTAAGAACAATGAAGACCCCTTTCGATGGGTATGTCAGCAATGTCTTTCCTGTGGAAAGTCCGTAATTTCTGATAAATGTCATTACAGACGAATTCCCATTTAGAAGGCATAAACACTTCAGCCATTTTGTGAATCTTCCTGCTTGATGCACCAGGTAACATGCCAGATGACAAACATTCTTTTGCCAAGGAGCTTTGAAGACACTCCGGGATTCGTTATTTGTTGGGGATAAGATTGAGCCTCTGTGAAGTTATGTGGAACACGCAGTGTTTCGTAACAATTTTTTCCAGTTCCGAAACTACATCATCTTTTTTGCAGATCTCTAGCTAACGTCCGTATCTAGCTTACGTATGACATTAAAGAAAATTCACATTTATGTTCGCGGTTTGCACAGGTAGATCATGAAAGTTTAACAGTAATGTAAACACACTGTAACATGTGTAGACTTAGGAAGTCTATCACGGACGGCTGATCACTGATAAGGAAATGACGCTGAAATGGATCCTGATTTTTTCGTCAGGACGTAACCTAAACCTGTTTTCCACGAATATTCAGATATTCCTAATTTACTTTCGATTGTTACCCGTAGAGACTGCAGAGCTTTTTCGGGAGCAAAGCTGTTACTCCTATCGGCGAGGATGCTTATCCATTTCATCAACGTTTTATGAGCCCACGAGTTTTTGTACAAAGCATCCTTAGGAAACGAAGAGTTAAGTGCGTCCACTAAGTTGTTTATACATCTAGTGAATGCCTCCATTGATTCACTGTCTTCGAATCTTGCCGCGTCAGTTTCGATGAAGAATTTTATTCCGTTCGCTACTGAGTATTTGAGTAACGGCAAAGCTAATCATAAGTTCATTCTTTGATATGACGACCGATCCAAGTGGGTGGAAGTTTCGAACTCCGATGAATCCTGGTGTATTATCTTGTTCGTAAACTCTTCGATAAAAATGGTAGCTAACGATCTCATCGCTGAATTGTACTCCAATCTATCAAAAACATTATATCTTACGTATTTTATTACATGAAAGCGTCTGAAAATACCCAGATTCTTCTGGTTTCGTCAACTGCATTTTATACAGAACGAGTAATGTTTTTTTTATGCCACAAATCACTAGACATTGCCAGATCTTTTTATTCGATCGAGTGCCATCGGAAATGAATGCAATCAGGCTTGCTCCAGCTAGATAATTACTTCAATCAACATCGGCGAGACGATGTCACCAGGAGTTGCATTGTAACTAGCATACCAGTAACAGGGTTGGATCGAGTTATTCAGTAGAGGAACATGCTTCTAAAGCATGCTTATTGATTCCGTATGCGTATTTGAGACCCTTTACTAAATTTCGTAGATGTGTTTCGGAAACAAGTGGCAATAGTCGATGCTTCAAACAATGTCTGTAACCTTCGAGTGGTTTAATTTTTGAGAGCACGGTGTCCAGAAGAAACTAGCTATCATATTGCGTTCCCTTAAGTTTTTTCAATTGACTTTTCTTTGTGAGAGTGTTTACTATGTTTTCCTGTTTCTTACTAAGTTTAGAATGACCTTGGAGCGTCTAACGCTTTTCGTCTGAGAGCTGCTATCGCAGAAGATTTATTTCGCCATTCGCTGCTCTTAATTGATTACGTAAGCGCAAGACTTCCAGTTTCTTACACTTTAATGTTCTTTTTAATGAAATTACTGCTGCGTTCGGTGCCGTTTCGTTCCGTAAATTTTCCCTGACAGAAGAAACACTGAGAGACATCGTAACATGTCGTTCAACATTTCCTTTGAAGCAGCTTCTCCCTTGCGAGCTTTTTACTGGTGATTTTCCGTTATGTAATACTTTAGATAGGTATTTCAGTAAATTCTGAAATAAAATCAAGAACCGCTCCTGGTTTTATAGACCTTTGTCTTGGAATTTTTACTTGTTTATCGTCGATGACAAACAGGTCTGCTTTGTTGGGTTGGGGTTGTTTAGGGGTGGAGACTAGACAGCGAGGTCATCGGTCTCATCGGATTACTAGGCAGTTGCACTAACCACTGCACGACCTGCACACAGTGTTTATCCCACTTGCACGGACCATCTCAACACGCCTCTTGGCTGACGCACATTCTCACCTAGTACCACCTATCCACAGTCCCCGTCCATCCTTAATGCTCCCTGTTTTGATATTCCCGCAGGAGGTCTGACCTAATTGTGCATCCACACTGAAGGTGGTGGATTAATTGCCCATCCCAGGTTCTGAACCCTGCCTGGTACACATTTTCACTCGTCCCCGCTGATTCCGCATAAAGTCCCGATGCAGCTGAAATCATTAGTCCCTTGCCTTCCCTTTCCTATCTGCCCCCACCATCTTCACTTTACATAATATGTTATCACAGCTGCAGATTCCACGTGCTGGCTACTCATTCAGACATGTCCGAAAGAACAGACAACTAAGCATTCATATAATGCATCATCACAAGAATGTTTGCCTTAGATCTGGATCCATGAACAGACGTTAACCTCGACTGGTGCACTACAGTATAAGGACCTGAGAGTATTTACCATTCACAAAGAATCTGCACCGACAGGCCAGGAGTGCGTCCGTGTGATAACTGTCGTGTCTTCATCGCCACTGTTGTGTCTCGTACCATAGGAATCAAGTGAGAGGATGTTGTTTGGTGGCTGGTGTCCTCTATCTACAACAGAACTGCACACATGTTTCAACAAGGTTCTTTACTTACATAAACAGGGGGCTACTTATCTTTGAGAGAGTCCATGTGTTGTGCTACAAGCTATTCTGCAATAGTCCACGTTAGCCTCACTGCTGGTGAAGTATAAGTCTTGTGATGCGATGAATGACACACGCAAACTGGAGCAGGTGTTGGTACATCACTGACTGAGCTAGCGACTGAGCGACTGCGCTAGTGACAGACTGAGACTGAGATAGTGAGTGATAGACTGAGACCAACTGATACTCAGCCCTCCGATCTGCGGCGGCGATCTAAATACTTGCGGTCGAGAGGGCGTTGGCAGTGTGCTGCTTGCGTGTGTGTCTTTGGCCTCTCTCCTGATAGCCGGCCGGGGTGGCCGTGAGGTTCTAGGTGCTACAGTCTGGAACCGAGCGACCGCAGCGGTCGCAGGTTCGAATCCTACCTCGGGCATGGATGTGTGTGATGTCCTTAGATTAGTTAAGTTTAATTAGTTCTAAGTTATAGGTGACTGATGACCTCTGAAGTTAAGTCGCAGAGCCATTTGAACCATTTGAACCTGTCAAAGTCCTGTTAGTAACTGGTGTTACTCATGAATAATTTACCCAACTGGTTAGATGTATCGCAGTGAATTCAAACAAAACAACAAATATACTGGTTGTTGATTTATTCAATAAAGTAGGCCTTATAAGCTTGAGAGGGCAGATCAAACTCATAGTGACATCCCTAAGGAAGACATGCAAAAACAAGCAATAACTAGCATTAATAATTAGAAAGCACACATCGCACTGAAGTCGAACTCTGTGGCAAAATTCTGCAAAGCATGGAATATTTCATTTGGACTACAGTACAAGGCGCAGCAGGAACTTGAGCCTGGAACAGAACGGCTGTATACACTGAAGAGCCAAAGAAACTGGTACGCTTGCCTAATATCGTGTAGGGCCCCTGTGAGCACGCAGGAGTGCCGCAACACGAAGTGGCATGGTCTCGACTGATAACTGAAGTAGTAATGGAGGGAACTGACACCATGAATCCTTCAGGGCTGTCAATAAATCCATAAGAGTACGAGGGGGTGGAGATCTTTTCTGAACAGCACGTTGCAAATCATCGCAGATATGCTCAATAATGTTCATGTCTGAGGAGTTTGGTGGCCAGCGGAAATGTTTGAACTCAGAAGAGAGTCCCTTGAGCCACTCTGTAGCAATTCTGGACGTGTGGTGTGCCACATTCTTCTGCTGGAATTACCGGTGCGTCCTAATGCAGAAAGGACATGAATGGATGCAGGTGACCAGACAAGATGCTTGCAGAAGTGTCACCTGTCAGAGTCTTATCATGGGTCCCATATCACTTCAACTGCACGTGCCCCACACCATTACAGAGTCTCCACCAGCCTGTACAATCCCCTGCTGACAAGCAGGATCCGTAGATTCATGAGGTTGCCTCCATACTATATACTTCCATCCGCTCAATACAACTTGAAACGAAACTCGTCCGACCAGCAACATGTTTCCAGTCATCAGCAGTACAATGTCTTTTTTGACGCTCCCAGGCGAGGCGTAAAGCTTTGTGTCGCACAGTCATCAAGAATACACGAGTGGGCATTCGGCTCCGAAAGCCCTTATCGACGATGTTACGTTGAATGGTTCGCACGCTGACACTTGTTGATGGCCCAGCATTGAAATCTGCAGCACTCTGCGGAAGAGTTGCACTTCTGTCACTTTGAACGATTCTCTTCAGTCGTCTTTGACCCCGTTCTTGCAGGATCTTTTTCCGGCCGCGATGATGTCGGAGATTTGATGTTTTACCGGATTCCATTGTAGTAGCAGTAATCGATCTAAAAACTGCGCCAGACACTTGTTCTGTTGCATAGGCGTTGCCGACCGCAGAGCCGTATTCTGCCTGTTTACTTATTTCTGTATTTGAATACGCATGCTTGTACTAGCTTCCTTAGCGCTTCAGTGTAGAACCGATTACCAATAATTAACTGGCAAAGCGAAAAGTTATAGAACAAAAACCAAAAGAAACATTGAATCAACAACGAATTCCCACACAATTCCGAAACTAAAAGCAATTAGTAATTAAATTAGCTTGTGGCGTGTGTTTTGCATAACTGTATGTGAAGGAAACTTACTTACAAATGTCCCTGAATGAGGAAACTCAGAGATTCTTAGTTACATATACTCCGTTTGGACTTAAAGAGATTATGATTTGGGTTTGCCAGTGCGAGTCTATTCCAGTGATGCTGAGGGTAATTACATAGTAATTAATGGTTGTGAATTGCATGGGTGATATCATTGTCCCAGGGGAAACTCCGGAAGAGCTGTTGCATAATTTGGAATATGTATTTTTGATTTTACAAACATCCAGTTTAAAACGTAACAAGGAACATTGCATTTTCTTCCAACAGGAAGTCCAGTACTTACGGAACATTCTGGAACAGCAATTGATCAGGACGAAACCACAGCACATGAAGCAATTAAGAATCTTCCAGCTCCCAAGGCTTTCAAGAAATCATGTGCTGTTCTAGGCCAAATAAAATACTGTAGGAAATTCATTCTACATGCAGTATGCATAAGCCAATCACTTCACAAACCGTTGTGGAAAGGAACAAAATGGACTTGAACAATGAATGGCAATGTCCATTTTACAAACGGAAACATAGATACCAAATGTTTCAGAACGTATGATACAAATTAAATGTTAACCATTGCAACGGATGCTGCGAATATGTCATTGGTCCAGTCTTGTCACATCGACAGTATGATTTCGAAAGGTCAATCGTGTTTCCATCCAAAACATTCATAGCTGCTCGAAAGAATTACAGTCATATTGAAAAAGAAGCTCTCGCTATTATCTTTGCTGTTATTAAGTTTCATAAATACATTCCTACAAAAGATATCTTCTACTTACAGACAACAAGTCAATTGTGGCTGTATTTGTACGAAATAAAACTGTTCTTTTCAGAACTGTACAGCGCTTGGATCCAAAGCTGAACACGTAAATCCAGACTTACTATCACGACTACCAATAGGGCAGGATAATATTTCCATTCTTCTGCTGACGTTTCGCTTTGTATATCATCAGGCTAGATACTGTTGACAATTTTTCATTAAATGCCAATGTGATATCTTGTTCCAAAGGATCCAGTGTTATTCAGGACAAAACTGTTCATTCAGTCAGAGTCGTCTTTAGATCAAAAGTTAATCGGACAACGAGAAATTTAATCATACTGGCTTATGAATCGTGCTCTCACTGTCTGCAAACTTGTCATTCTGGCACATTCAGAATCAGGAAAGACACGAGTGGCGACTCTTGAAATGCTAAAGCACAAGGTGCTTCAAATGCTCCAGCAATGCTACTGAGGCATGGTGTGCACGAAACGCTCTGCCGTAGAGTATTGATATTGGGAAAAACGACAATATTTTCCGTGGCCGCAAGTGTCAGAATCGTGGTCACATTTACAAGTTGACTAAGATGGGCAATTTTTATAAAGCTACTGGCTGACTGTCATAGATACGATTTCTAAATTATCGTATATGATACAGGTGTTATTTACATTTTCTATGAAAACCATCCAGGCTTTGTCAAGAATTTTCTACATGAAATGGTTGCTAAAAGCCAAATTACAGAAAATGGCACTCAATTTTCATCACAGGAGTCCAAACCTTTCTGTGAGCGAAATGGCATACCACATTTCAAAACTGCACCATTTCATCCTGAATAAAAGTGACTCGCTGAAAGGTTTGTAATGACATTAAGTTTTGTATGATAATGCTCTTTCAGCAGTAGACTAAATATAATGGTATTAATAATTTTTCTTGCGCACTACAGAGCCACTCCGCATGATACAAAATCTCCATCAGAAAAACTGCGTGGGAGACCGCACTGTAAGCCAATATTAAAGTCGCTCGTGCATCCACAGACCGCGCATCAGCAACAGTAGAAGCTGATGTTTTTTAAAGTCAATTATCAGATACTAATTACGATGTACAAAATGAAAATATGTCTTGTGTACCAGTCAAAGCGATACAACAGCTTGGGAACATAATGTTAAAGAGTCCATATTTAAAATAGTGCCATAACACAAATCGGAAACTAAATGAAGCCCCACAGTCTGTATGCATACATATACAGAGCTCATACGCTTTAGCTTTTTCAAACTCACGTAGCTACGGTGCAACCCGCCAGAGAAATGCAGGAACACGCGAGGAAATACTGACCCTACGGTTTATCCGAGAAGATAGGTTGAAGAGTGGGAAACCTATGCTTACATCATTTGTAGCTTTAGAGAAAGATTTTGATAAAGTTGACTGTACTGCACGCCCTGAAATTTTTAAGGTAGCGGGGATAACATACAGGGAGTGAAGGGTTATCTCCAAACTGTACAGAAACAAGACCATAGTTATAAGAGACGAAGGGCGTGAAAGGGAAGCATGTGAGAATGATTTGGTAAAGAGTTGTAATCTACTCCGTTATTATTCAGTCTGTACGTTGAGCAAACAATAAAGGAAGGGGAATTAAAGTTCAAGGATAAGGATTAAAATTTCGAAGCTAGCAGACGGAATTGTAATTCTGTTAGAGGTGGCAAAGTACTTGGATGAAGCAAGGAAGGAAGATAGCGTTTAACGCCCAGTCGATATCAAGGTTATTAGAAACGGAGCACAAGCTTGGATTGTGCCAAGAATTGGGAAGGAAATCGGCTAAGACCTTTCAAAGGACCCACCCCGGCATTTTCCTGGAGCGATTTAGAGGAGTCACGGAAAACCTAAATCTTGATGCCCGGACGTAGGTTTTAACCGTTGTCGTCCAAGTGCGAGGCCAGTGTGCTAACCACTGCGCCACCTCGATCGGTTACTTGGATGAGCAGATGTACGGAATGGACAGAGTCTTAAAAAGAGGTTATACGCTGAACGTCAACAAAAGATACAGGAAGACCACGGAATGAACTCAAATCAATTGAATTGAGGCTGATGCCGAGGAATGAGACAGTAAAAGTAATGGATGAGTTTTGCAATTTGGGCAGCAAATAAACTGGTGGTGGGAGAAGTGGAGATCACATAAAATGAAGACTTACAATAGCAAGAAAAGAAATATGTTAAAATAGAATATAAGTTTAATTTTCTGAACGGATTTGGCTGGGTATATTGCCCTATACGGACGTCAAACATAACAGATAAATATTTAAGACAAAAAGGGAATAGAAGTTCTTGAAAAGCAGTATTACAAAAAAATGAGGTAGATTAGGTGGGTAGATCGAATAAATAATGACGAGGTACTGAATCAAACTGGGGTAAGGAAGTCTGTGGCACAACTTGTCTCAAAGAACGGATCGGTTTCCTGCGGCAACAAGCAATCGTCAATTTCTAAGGCAGCGAAATTGTAGAGGGAGACCGAAGCTTGAATACCTATATTAAGTAGGTTCAAATGTAAGTAGGGTGTACTAGTTATGGATAGATGAAGAGTATTGCTCAGGGTTAGATTAGATAGCCGCATCAAACCAACTGATAGTAGGCTCTTTCAATACATCGGAGGATTGCTCAACATTCACTGTAAGTCACCTGTTTTGATCGCAGTCGCGAGTCGCCCCATTCTGCTAGTACGAAGTGTCGTTGCCATAAGCGTAATAGTGAAGGACTGTCTTAATCGAAACTATAGGCTTTGATCAACCTCAGTCAATTAGAAGACTACACAATAGAATTACTTTCTGTTTCCTCGACGTCTTGCGAAACAAAGGTTTTACTTTCTTCGTGTTCGTGGCCTGAGGCACACCTACTTTTTTCGAGATCTTGGCAAGAGAGGTATGATATAAAAGCAGTCTTACAAAAATTTTGTCTAATGTCAGTATGAGGCCATTTGACCAGTACGAAATGGAATTTTAGTACGATCGCAGCCAGCCACACGCTTTGCATTCACGTTCAGTTAAATGGGATCTACTGCGAACAGTTTTCGTGAGTTTTTTCCTTTGTGCATATTTCAAGTGCTGAATATCGTGTCTTTTCTCACATTCTATTTTATTAGGAATACGTGATAATCTGGATCCATCTCCGGTTTAGGCCTCTGTAAACACAAGTTACTTACTTACGCGTAGCATTTTATATACATTTCTTAATTCTCAGAGATTTGTCACGTTATTTATTTGTGAATCTGAGCTGTTGTTTCGGAGGGTGCATTAACTGTTCTTACTCGATGTCTGTCCATCGCCACTCTGATAAAAACTGTGTAGTTACTGTATTGGAGAATTATATGATTTAGCTTTTGCATTTAGATCTCGTGGATTCACTTACTTATAGTTTTTCGAGTATTACCAATTTCACCCATGTGTATTCGCATACATACTGGAATTTTCATGCACTTTCGTGAGGTGATTCTTGCTTTAGCTTGAACTTGCCCTCATCGGTGTTCCATTTGAGCTTTTTTTGTAAGAAACAGTTTTCAGCAAACGAGGTAATTCTACTCCGAGATCTTCAAGTATCGAGACTACACGACTGCAGATGACTGCACTCACCACGCAAGCTACATGTTACAGATGACTAGCGAGCTCAGAAATGCTTCGTCATTGCTAAGTATGTGTCGGATTTGGATATGCGTCCTAATTTCAGTTATCCCTGGAAATTGTGTCAGGACGCAAATTTCAACTTCTCGTTGCGACTTCTCCCACTTCGAAAGTGTGGCATTCGAAATTACAATAAATCAAGTAGAACACTGATGAAAAAGACTCCATTGTTTTCGTTTTTATTTTTTAAGGATTTTCTAATTTTTTGTGCAGAATACCATTACTACACTTCAGAATATACCAGACTTTTTTTTTTTTTTTTGCATAGTTTGCGGTAAGAGTATGAACTACCAGGTCGTGAAGGGTGCAACATACAGCTGACCATGCGAAAAGCACTGCGACCGTAATTCACTATTCCACTCGTATTTAAAAGTCTGAATTTTTACCTTGTTTATTAACATTGCAAATGAAACCTTCATTGGGAATTTAAGTCGGTTCAAATGACCAGGTAAACTGGTTGGAATCGTTCGTATGAGAGGTGTGAGAGGATCTGTGAGGATGATAACTTAGTTTTAATCTACAAAGGGGTAGCAGATTTGGGCTATTCAGATTGCTCAGTAGTATTCTAACAACAAAATGTTTAGCCATCCCGACTAATTTACTCGTTTTCTGTTTCGACCAAATAGAAGAAAATAAAACAGCTCATTATCGTGTATATAATTTTTGTTTAAAATCATATATTCGCGGAAGCTATGTATGTGCCAAAGGTAGCTTTCTTATCGTTTAAATGCTCTGCTATCGTAGGTGGAAACGACTGTCACAAGGAAACGAAGGCACGCATTTTCACAGCACAGCAATTTATACTTCGTAGTTGGTTTTGACAAAATCCTTTAAATTGTTACTCAGAAAAATACAAGAATATAAGACATGTCCTTACGGAAGTTTATTGGAGTATCATAAAATATAAAGAAGATTTGTCAAGAACTTTCTGAGAGTTTCAGAAACAATATTTCCCCTTTATACATTATGTGATCAAAAGTATCCGGACACCACCAAAAACATACGTTTTTCATATTAGGTGCATTGTGCTGCCACCTACTGCCAGGTAATCCACATCAGGAACCTCATTAGTCATTTAAATCGTGAGGGAGCAGAATGGGATGCTCCGCGGAACTCACGGACTTCGAACGTGGTAAGGTTATTTAGGTTTCACTTGTGTCATACGTCTGTACGCGAGATTTACACACTCCTAAAAATCCCTAGGTCCACTGTTTCCGATCTGGTAGTGAAGTGGAAACGTGAAGGGACACGTACAGCACAAAAGCGTACAGGCCGACCTCGTCTGTTGACTGACAGAGACCACCGAGTGTTGAAGAGGGTCGCAATGTGCAATAGGCAGACATCTATCCAGACCATCGCACATAGGAATTGCAAACTGTATCAGGATCTGCTGCAAGTACTATGACAGTTAGGCGGGAGGTGAGAAAACTTGGATTTCGAGGTCAAGCGGCTGCTCGTAAGCCTCACATCACTCCGGCAAATGCCAAAAGACACCCCTGTTGGTGTAAGGAGCGTAAACATTGAACGATTGAACAATAGAAAAACTTTATGTGGAGTGATGAATCATGGTACACAATGTGGCGAACGGATGGCAGGCAGATGAACGTCATCTGCCAGCGTGTGTAGTGCCAACAATAAAATTCGGAGACGGTGGTGTTACGGTGTGGTCATGTTTTTCATGGAGGAGGCCTGCACCCCCTTGTTGTTTTGCGTGGCACTATCACAGCACAGGCCTAAATTCATGTTTTAAGCACCTTCTTGTTCCCCACTGCTGAAGAGCAATTCGCGGATGGGGATTGCATCTTTCAACACGATCGTGCACCTGTTCACAATGCACGGCCTGTGGCGGAGTGGTTACACGACAATAACATCCCTGTAATGGACTGTCCTGCACACAGTCCTGACCTTATTCCTATAAAACGCCTTTGAGATGTTTTGGAACGCCAACTTCGTGCCAGGCCTCTCCGACCGACGTCGATACCTCTCCTCAGTGCAGCACTCCGTGGAGAATGGGCTGCCATTCCCCAAGAAATCTTTCAGCACCTGATTGAATGTGCCTGTGAGAGTGTAAGCTGTCATCAAGTTTAAGGGTTGGACAACACCATGTAGAATTCCACCATTACCGATAGAGGGCGCCACGAACTTGTAAGTCATTTTCAGCCAGGTGTCCGGATACTTTTGTTCACATAGTGAATAGTATACGTATTAAAAATGTATAGCATACGCCCTTTCGTATGATTATTAGCGTATCGTGTAAAAATGTCAGGTAAATTGTTCAAGAACTTGCCGCGATATTTGGAAACAACGTTAAACAATGTTTCCACTTGATAAAAAATTAGTACACCTGAAAAAAAGACATCGAATTCGATCCGTTGAAGGCATATGCCACCTGGAGGGTAGAGCATGGTTTAAACGTCGTCCGCCAATAGACAGCGTAGTGGCATTAGCAACCTGAGCGCCATCTGTGTCTACCCTTTAATACGGAACCCTTACAGCCAGAAGAGTCAGTGTGGTATAGACGTGTGAAACAAGCAGGCAACCGTACCACGAAGAGGCACTTGCGCATTGTACAGCTAACTGAGCGAGTTTGAATGGGGTCAAATTGCTGCCTTCAGAGTGGCGGGATGGTCTTTTCGGTGAATTGCCTGGCAAGTTGGACGTGCTGCCTCAGTTGTGCAATTATTCTGGCAATAGTGGTCGTGTAAATATTCTCACACACGTAGACAAGGTTCTGGCGTCAGCGCAGCACAGATGCCCACCAAGATCGTCGTATTGTAAGAGCAGCAGTTGCAGATCGTATGGCTACCACAGAGCATATAAGAGAACTTGTGATACCAAACGTCAACACAAACTGTTGTGAACTGGTAATATGAGCACGCACACATATAATAGCCCGTCTTCCACTCACGCCACAGCATGGACGTGCACGCCTCGACTGGCCCGCCAGAGGACTACTTGGAACATGAAATGGCACACCGTGGTCTTCAGTGATGAAAGCGTATTGTTCCCGGGCACAAATCGTGGTCGTTTGCGCGTACTGCATAGACCTGGCGAGGATGTCTGGCAGAGAGCATTCGTCCAAGCCACACTGTCCCAACCCGAGGCCTTAAGGTCCAGGGTGCAATAAGCTACAACTCTCGTTCATCTTTGGTGTATCTGGAGGGGATCCTGACCAGCGATTGGTACGTGCAGAATGTTATTGCTCCCGTTCTTTTGCCGTTCTGGCAACATGAAGGTGGTGAGCTGTTTCAACAAGATAACGCTTGTCCAAACACTGTTTCTGAAACCCAGCGTGCTCTGAAAGACGTACAACAACTTCCCTGCCCACGACGAGCTCCAGATTTATCTCCAGTCGAGCACGCGTGGGTATGATGGGACGAGAAGTGCCTCGTGTGACTCGCCGACCAACAACTCTTGGAGAACGATGAGGACAGATCGAGCAGGAGTGGCATAACGTATCCCAGAACAGTATTCGCCATCTGTACGATCGACTGGATGCCACACTCAGCGCCTCCATTGCTGCCCGCGGAGGCTACACCACTTACTAACATGGGTGTTTCAGCACGGGTACTCAGAACCCCTTGTGCTATCTGCACAGTTGCAACAATAAATCTTGAGTTAATCGGAAACCTCTAAAATTGCGTACTATTTTTTTTTTTTTTTTTTTTTTTTTTGACAGTGTACAGTCAGTTTCACAAGAAAGTGTACGCCATAATTTTAAATGTAACGTCCGCAGCGACATCTCTGGTAGTGGTCTAGAATCTGTAATCAATGAGTGTTTGCACAGTGTATAGATAAACAGTGTGAGGGTTGAATGTTTTGTTTTGTCGGTTACAGCTTAAAATGAGTGCAAAATATGTGAATCGTTACGAGGCAGTTTTCCTTGTAAATCATCCAAAGGGCCCGGTCTCCTCTTTCGAAAGTCTGATACACGCAGCGTGAAAGGTTGCTTCAGCAGGCTGTAAAACACCAGTGAAAATGCGTGTTTGGGGATGTTTCTCTAAACGCGGTTTTGGCTATTTGTACTTATTTACAGCCAATTTAACCGGTGAAAAAATGTGTAATATTTATCAAAAATGCCTTCTGATGTGCGTTAAGAATCTATCCGGTTCGAACAAAGCAAATTGGGTACTTCAAGAGGATAATGATCCGAAACATCGCAGCCGTTTCTATTCAGCGTGGAAGAAAGGAAATAGGAGTAACCCGTTAAATTACAGACTCATATCACTGACCTCAATTTGCAGTAGGATTTTGGAGCATGTACTATACTCGACCATTATGAATCACCTTGAAGAAAATGACTTATTCATACGTAATCAACACGGATTCAGAAAATATCGTTGTTGTGCAACGCAGCTAGCTCTTTATTCCCATGAAGTAATGAGTGCTGTCGACAAGGAATCTGAGATCGATTCCATATTCCTAGATTTCCAGGCGGCTTTTGATACCGTTCCTCACAAGCGACTATTAATCAAATTGCGTGCATATGGAGTATCGTCTCAGTTGTGTGACTGGATTCGTGATTTCCTCTCAGAGTGGTCACAGTTCGTAGTGATAGACGGTAAACCATCGAGTAGAATAGCAGCGAAATCTGGCGTTCCGGAAGGTAGTGTCATAGGCCCTCTGCTGTTCCTGATTTACATAAATGATCTAGGTGATAATCTGAGCAACCCCCTTGGATTCTTTGCAGATGACGCTGTAATTTGCCATCTAGTAAAATCATCAGACGATCAATTCCCAGTACAAAATGATCCAGAGAGAATTTCTGTATGGTGTGAAAAGTGGCAATTGGCACTAAACAGAGAAAAGTGCGAGGTCATTCACATGGGTACTAAACGAAATCCGATAAATTTTGGGTATACGATAAATCGCACAAATATAAGGGCTGTCAGTCCAACTAAATACCTAGGAATTACAATTACGAGCAACTTTAGCTGGAAAGACCACATAGATAATATTGTGGGGAAGGCGAAACAAAGACTGCGCTTTGTTGGCAGAACACCCACTAAAGAGACAGCCTACATTACACTTGTCCGTCCTCTGCTGGAATACTGCTGCGCAGTGTGGGATCCTTACCAGGTAGGATTGACGGAGGACATCGAAAAAGTTCAAAGAAGGGCAGCACGTTTCGTGTTATCCCGTAATAGGGGTGAGAGTGTCACTGATATGATACGCGAGTTGGGTTGGCAGTCACTGAAACAAAGGCGGTTTTCTTTGCGGTGAGATCTATTTAAGAAATTTCAATCACCAACTTTCTCTTCCGAATGCAAGAATATCTTGTTGATACCCACCTATAGGAAGAAATGATCATCATAATAAAATGAGATAAATCAGAGCTCGAACGGTGAGATTCAGGTGTTCCTTTTCTCACGCGCCATTCGAGAGTGGAATGATAGTATGAAAACGGTTCGATGAACCCTCTGCCAGGCACTTAATTGTGAATTCCAGAGTAACCATGAAGATGGGTAGATGCAAAAGTTAGAACAAGTCAATCCACGATGAATAGGCCTACAGTGTCTCCGGATGCAAATCCGATCGACATGTTTGGTAGTAAATTAAGGTAAAGCACAAAGGAAAGCCAATATATACTTTGAAGCAGCTGTCATATAAAAATCTGGGCGATATGGAGATCATTACCGAGAGAATATGCATAAAATCTCGCGAAAAGCGTGCGAAAAATGCGTAAAATTGCTATATTCCATAATGGCGGCGATTGGATTAACTATTAGGTAATTGTGCAATTAGTAATAACATGTATTTTCATGTAGACATATATTTATAATAATGTCTTATTTCATACAGATAACGACATACGCTTTCTTGTTGAACTAACTGTATCTTCGTAGAGATCGGCAAATTAAGTGACGGTTGGCAAAGATATTTTCCCTGTCAGGAACCGGGTGCATAAGATACGACTCCGACTCTTAGGTAGTGTAGTAGGTGATTAATAATGTCATGAATGCGTTCAGTTTTGTTATGTGGGAGCAACCTAACCCGTCTTGTTGCGATTTGAGAGAGCTCGCTTCTATCTCTCGTTAACAAAGGGTCAGATAATGTTATCCAGGAGTGAAATTAAGTTTCTGGGGGCAGATTTCAGGGCACAAAATGTTTCCATCTCTTTACATGAGTACTTCTACTTTCACGAGATAGGCTTACACGCACTGCGGACTGAACACCACAACGATAACAACAGTTGTTACTAAATTTATTGTTAACTACTTAAGTATCTATCAGATCACAGAGCAGAAATACGTGGGTAGGTAATCTTTGTTATGAGAGCTTGTAAATGGATTGAGAATGAACTATCAATAGTACTGATTCGTGACGTCGTCGTGTGGTTTCTTTTTGTTCGCGGTATTGTGCAATATCGAAAACATCCTATGAATAGTGCGGAAAACGCCGGGACTGCAGTTAACGGTGAATAATGCGTGAACTGTGAGTTTGTACTTAACGAACAGACATGGTTTCACGAGAAGTATGGACGGCAATCGCAACTGAAACATTACGGTATGTGAACAGTATTAATATGAACAGCACAAGGGGTGTGATTAACTGTGAATAAACCGTGAACTGTGTTATATAGCCAGGTAGACAATTACGGTTGCGTGATTGCTGCTGAGTGGGACAATGTGCGCGTAATTATAGTCCGTAATTAACTCCGTTGATGCGTGTTCACGTTCTACACATGAGAAGGGTAGGGCTTTACGATAATACAGTTTCGATGATGCCACGAAGAAAATGATAGGCGGATCATTACTAAAAACGGACTGATAAATACTGTTGAGTCACATCTTCAAATAGCCATTGTCATGGTAAAATATTTGCCATGGTCTGTTACGAAAAACAAGCTATCATGAGCGCAGATTGTTTATTAAATATTCTGTACTTAAGAATGAAATATATTTCCTTTATAGTAACTTGAAAGTACGGTAATGTGCGTAAACATGCTGATTTCGTAATTAGCAAAATTCCTTTTATGTTCCGTCACATGGTTACCACAGTATCTCATCTAATTCAATGTTTAGTCTTTCAGCACAATGATTTACCGTATGAGGTTGGTTATAATATCATTTTACTTTTTGTAACTTTTTGTATTACTGAAATGACTTAGCTTGATATAGTCGTATGTAAACCAGTAGATCAAACAGTTAAATATTTGTAAATAAGGTCAAATTAATCAGATCAGTGTCTAAAGATTTTGTTTCCCATAGAGGGACCAAACTGCTACAAATAACTGCAGTTCATGTTACTAGTCTTGACTATTGTTACGAACTGAACTAAGAAATGATATCTTAAAACTTAGGACTCTAAGTTAGCCTAATTTCTGCCGTAGACTCGTACACACAGCCATTACACCCATACAGCCATTTTAACTCATTCAACGCGGATTTAAAAAAAAAAAAAAAAAGGAAAAGAAAAGAAAACCTAGCTGCCCGCCACTATACGACGTGTTCGATAGCTTATGACAGTATTCAAAACTTGACAAGTGGCGGAATTGCATTTTGCTATTATGTTTTACATTTTTACGCGATATACTGAGTCAGTGGTTTGTCTTAGATAAATTAAATCATACTACCTATCAGTATTTGTTGGCACCTAAATTCATAATTTTGTTATTGCATATTTTCATCCGTGACTAACTAAAGCGGCAGTTAGAATAAGAATGTAGGACAGTATTTGAGTTGGACAGTAAAGAAATTTCATTGTTTTTTGTTACGTTACCCTTCAAATTTTAGCAGTTTTGAGTAAAGTACTCAAGTAACAATTTTCCGTACAAAACGAGCTTAGGTCATCTCGCTTGCATGGACGACCTATTCTACTATTAAAAACCGATGGACATTCCCCTCTTTTTACAACTGGTTGAATGCAACTTTCCGCTTAACCCTATGCTACACATGTCCCTTTATTCTTTAGTAGCTTCTACAACCTACACCCATTTTAACTTGGTTACTGTACTAAAGCCTTAGTTCCCCTCTACTTTTTTAACTCATCCCACCCCAAGCCTACTCTCCCACCTTTACCAGATTAACAATTTAATGATGCCTCATGTGTATCCAATTAACGTATCCCTTATTTCTGCGAAGTTCTATGAGCAAGACCATTCCTTCGCCTTTCGGTTCAGTATCTATTCACCGGTTATCCGATCTACCCATCTAATCTTTAATATTCGTCTGTAGCATCATATTCTAAAAGTTTATATTATCTTCCCGTCACACTGAATGCAAATTTGGTGATTGTTTGTAACGAGTGAGTTCCTTCATTTATAACAGTAGAGGTGATTCAAACGCTTTCCATGAAGATATTCGAAGAATATGCCGAAACAGTATAAGCAGTTAAGGTGCGTTATATGGCTATTATAGGACCATCCACGAATGAAAGTGTGTGAAATTGCTGACGGTAGATGTAAATCATGATAATGAAGTACAGTTTACCTCCAAAAAAAAGTTGTATTTGATGAGTGTGCAATTTGTTTAATTGAAAAGTGAAAAGATTTAACTAGGAGTATTCTGTCCTGAATGAAATGTGAGTCCACCAGTTCACAGTAGAAACGAAAACGCAATGAAAGAAATGGCCAGAAGTAAATGGCTGTTTAACAAACAATGCGATTTTACCTGCTGGAAAGATTAATCAGAATTTTTCTTTTTGTTTTCTTGTTGTGGTACTGAGCCCTGGCGCCATTAGTAGACTGTTCTGCCTGGCGCCACTGGCTCAGATGTAGTATCGACTATCCCTCTTGCGGCCCCATTGCCAATATACAAGGTGTTACAAAAAGGTACGGCCAAACTTTCAGGAAACATTCCTCACACACAAAGAAAGAAAATATGTTATGTGGACATGTGTCCGGAAACGCTTACTTTCCATGTTAGAGCTCATTTCATTACTTCTCTTCAAATCACATTAATCATGGAATGGAAACACACAGCAACAGAACGTACCAGCGTTTGTTAGAGGAAATGTTCAAAATGTCCTCCGTTAGCGAGGATACATGCATCCACCCTCCGTGGCATGGAATCCCTGATGTGCTGATGCAGCCCTGGAGAATGGCGTATTGTATCACAGCCGTCCACAATACGAGCACGGAGAGTCTCTACATTTGGTACCGGGGTTGCGTAGACAAGAGCTTTTAAATGCCCCCATAATTGAAAGTCAAGAGGGTTGAGGTCAGGAGAGCATGGAGGCCATGGAATTGGTCCACCTCTACCAATCCATCGGTCACCGAATCTGTTGTTGAGAAGCGTACGAACACTTCGACTGAAATGTGCAGGAGCTCCATGTTTTGTCGTACTTGTAAAGGCACATGTTCTAGCAACACAGGTAGAGTATCCCGTATGAAATCATGATAACGTGCTCCATTGAGCGTAGGTGGAAGAACATGGGGCCCAATCAAGACATCACCAACAATGCCTGCGCAAACGTTCACAGAAAATCTGTGTTGATGACGTGATTGCACAATTGCGTGCGCATTCTCGTCAGTCCACACATGTTGATTGTGAAAATTTACAATTTGATCACGTTGGAATGAAGCCTCGTCCGTAAAGAGAACATTTGCACTGAAATGAGGATTGACACATTGTTGGATGAACCATTCGCTAATGTACCCGTGTAGGCCAATCAGCTGCTGATAGTGCCTGCACACGCTGTACATGGTACGGAAACAACTAGTTCTCCCGTAGCACTCTCCATACAGTGACGTGGTCAACGTTACGTTGTACAGCAGCAACTTTTCTGACGCTGACATAAGGGTTATCGTCAACTGCACGAAGAATTGCCTCTTCCATTGCAGGTGTCCTCGTCGTTCGAGGTCTTCCTCAGTCGCGAGTCATAGGCTGTAATGTTCCGTGCTCCCTGAGACGCCGATCATTTGCTTCGAACGTCTTCCTGTGGGGACACCTTCGTTCTGGAAATCTGACTCGATACAAACGTACCGCGCCACGGGTATTGTCCCGTGCTAATCCATACATCAAATGGGCATCTGCCAACTCCGCATTTGTAAACATTGCACTGACTGCAAAACCACGTTCGTGATGAACACTAACCTGTTGATGCTACGTACTGATGTGCTTGATGCTATTACTGTAGAGCAATGAGTCGCATGCCAACACAAGCACCGAAGTCAACATTACCTTCCTTCAATGGGGCCAACTGTCGGTGACTCGAGGAAGTACAGTACATACTGACGAAACTAAAATGAGCCCTAACACGGAAATTAAGCGTTTCCGGACACATGTCCACATAACATCTTTTCTTTATTTGTGTGTGAGGAATGTTTCCTGAAAGTTTGGCCGAACCTTTTTGTAACACCCTGTATATGAGGAAGAGTTGGTGTCTGTAGGTTGTGTCCTTAGCAGGTCTTTGCTTGCCGATATATATACTGGGTTCGCTGGCCAGAGCGCAGGAGGCACGAAGTTAGGGGATTGCCGGTAGCGTCGCGATGGTCACGAGGTCCGAGCGGCCGAGGCCACGATCTACGCAAGGAGGGCCTGCGCAGAGAGAAGATACCGGAGTTACTGTCGACTACAAGCAGTAGGATAACATTCCGTCGATTAGTTGGCAACATTTGTGTCGGACGACCGCTCGTGGCCTGGCTGCCCACTTCTACCTGGCTGTCATCGGCACCATTCAGTACCCGCCGCGACCTGGAGACCTAGAGACGGGTAATAAGACCTTAGCTGGGTCCTAGCTCGTCCTAAGAAGTCATGGTGTATCGCGAGATGGGCGGGGCGCATTTCGGCTTTCCATTTGAAGATTCAGCACGTTAAGGGAGCTGATAACCAGGCTGCTGTCGCCCTTAGCAGGACGTTCCAACAGCACGAGCTTGATGAGGAAACGCCGGACACTCACCTAGTATGTACGATCCATACCGAGGTACCCCAACTGTTTAATTTGAAAACTTAATAAGAACAAGACCCATTGTGGTAGGGGGGAGGGCTCAGGAAGCAAATACTAGATAGACAGGAATCCA
The DNA here is from genome assembly GCF_023864345.2 of Schistocerca serialis cubense. Taxonomy (NCBI): domain Eukaryota; kingdom Metazoa; phylum Arthropoda; class Insecta; order Orthoptera; family Acrididae; genus Schistocerca; species Schistocerca serialis. The sequence goes on along the minus strand of NC_064642.1, from coordinate 766,405,649 downwards.
GTGACTATCTTCTGAGGAACGGCATTGCGTGTAACAGCTGGGGTAGGTCTGGGCAAGCAAGAATTTGTCTCGTACAAACCTAAGCTATTCCTGTTTCCGGTACTTCCATGACTCTCCAGTACGAGGGCATTTAGGTCTTTAGGCTGATGTGGCCGACACTTTATAAAGACATTAGAGGTTTAATCAAGGAATGCCGAGTATGTAAGAAAGGGAAACCAAGTACCTCCCCTGCGAGGGGATTGCTGCAGTCGGAAGGGGAAGAGCATTCGCTGGACAAATTATTTGTTGATAATGTGGCCGCACTTCCCTGGACGGAAAAAGGCAATTCGTAGATTCTCGTAGTGGTGGACACCTTCTCCAGGTTCTTTCGGTTAATACCTAGTCGGGAAGTGACCGCTCTTATCACCATCTTTCATCTTACTAATATATTTAGGTGGTTTGGGACACCGCTGCGTTGGTTACGGATAACACCCCCGGGTTTCTGGTAAGGTCGTTTAGACAATTCTATTTAGGAAATGGGAGAAAACATGTTACCACCACACCTTGTTATCCTCAGGGTTCCTTTGGCGAAAGAATTAACCGCAATTTCAAGTCAGCATTATTTACCACCATAAATCGCCCAAGAAGTGGGATACCACCTTGGCAAGGTTACTTAGTATTTAACTATGTGCGGCGTGAATCATCCCAGGATATCCCAGCTAGCCTTACTCTCACATATCCCATGAATTTCCTACTCGCTTATTTAGGGGAAATAAATATTTTACCTCCATCTCCGGAGGTTCTTAGGAAGAAATGAGGGCGAGCTCGGGCTAATATTAGGAAGGCCCACGATCATCAGGCCTGTATAGTAGAAACAAGTCCCCCTTTCGGGGGAAGATAGGGGCTCTTGTCTACATCAGGAACGTTCCTGGGCGGACGTCTCACGAGAAATGCTTAGCGAAGCTTGCTCCACGTTTCCCAGGTCCACATTCCATTGTCAAAATTTTAAGCCCGGTCAGTCTTTTAGTCAGTGACCCGGGAAAGGGGAAACTCATAAGGGTTAGATTAAACATTTCAGTGGAGTGGGGGTTTCTTAGCCCCGGCGGAAGCTTGTTTAGGTTTGAGAGGCGGAGGTTCAGCCATGGCGCCATTGAGTTAGTAGACTGTTCTGTCTGGCGCCACTCGATCAGGTGCAGTATCGACTATCGCTCTTGCGGTCCCACTGCCAATATCTATGAGGAAGAGTTGGTGTGTGTGTGTGGGTTGTGTCCTTACAAGGTCTTTGCTTGCCCATATACAGGGTGTCCCATTTATCTTGTGTCATGTTTTTACTTGGTTTTCATCTGTTTTTTGACAGCTCCAGCAAGTGTTCGAGTTTGTGATCCCAGGCTCAAAGTCAATGTCGTGTTACATAATTAATAACGTTGTGTTTCAGTGAATGGTACACTGTGATACATTTTTGAATAGGTCCTTAGGAGAGGAAATGAATTACCGAATAAAAAATACAGGGTGCCATTTAAAAAAGTCATACCGATGTTCATATCGTTGTAAAAAAAAAAACAAAATAAAACAAAGCTACAACGAAGAGAACCATGTTGATTGATGTCCCCCTGAGGGCTAAAGAACATTTACTTGGAAAAAATTTGTAATTTGCATCTGGACAAGCAGTTGGTTGACAACATTCGTGTCGGACGGCCGCTCTTGGTCTGGCTGCCCTCTTCTACGTGGCTTTCATCGGCACCACTCAGTAACCGCTGCGATGCACTGTGGTTCCATGGAACTTCTATTGTCTATCTGCCCTCATAATTATTTTCTGGTTTGTATTAATGGCTCTGAGCATTGTGGGACTTAACATCTGAGGTCATCAGCCCCCTAGAACTTAGACCTACTTAAACCTAACTAACCTAAGGACTTTACACACGACCATGCCCTAGGCAGGAATCGAACCTGCGACTGTATCGGTCGCGCGGTTCCAGACTGAAGCGCCTAGAACCGCTCGGTCACAGCGGCCGGCTTCTGGTTTGTACCCGACCGTCGGAGTTTTACTCGGTTGGCTCTTTTGTCGTAAGTATAGGCCGTAGTATTGTAATAGACATGAGTTGTTTGAATATTTCTTCCGATATTATACTGTCTTTCCTGTTTGGTTTATAGCCGATCATTAATGTTATAATGAATCAGCTCCTGGTCGTAAATACAGCCGGAACAGTTATACTGAGGCACAGGTTGCCGGTAAACAAAGCAGGGGTGTTGTGGTTAGATGAAGATGTTAAATCAATTCTTTGATTTTAATTGCATTTCTCAGTCAGTAGCTATAATCTGAAGAACCTGTTGTACTAAGCTGTGCGTTGCTGTCTTATAAAGTCCGGGTCATTGTTGGTGTATTTTTGACTCGATTTTGTGTTTCCGCCGTGTGAATTCTTTTGTAATAATAAGTGTTAACAAGTAATGTTTTAAGACGTCCCTTCAGAGCGGTCTTAATAACTGACAATCAGTTTAACTTTGAAAATATTAACAGCCAACTGTCACCAGGGCTTTGGTCAAAATAAAATTCTTAGAAAGGACGGGTTGGGATCCAGTCGCACCTTGGTTGCCGATTGAAATTAAGAGGTTGCTCGCTTTGAAGTAAGCCTTATCATTGTCATATTGTTTCCTAATCTGTTTAACCTTTAAGCGCAGGTGCGCGTCTTAACCGCGAACCTCTTAACATACAACTTTCAAATTAAAAGTTACATCACCTGTTTTGAGTAACTGAATCACTCTTGTCATCAGTGGTGCTTATGTAGTTTTGATGTGTTGCAGAAGCGCATTTAAGAAGAGAAACTGTGTCCTGCGCGGTAGTAAACACTGCTGTTTCACCCGATAACGGGCGGGCTGTGGTTTACAGTAATATTGTTTCACTGTTTTGATTTCTCTTTCATAAGTTTATTCACTTTACAAATTTGTTCATTTTGTAAAAAAAAATTATGGTTATATATTGTTAAATAAACAGTTCGTGTGATAAGAAGGTTATGTTGGTGGTTCCATCACCGTTTTCCTTAATTCCAGTGAGTACCACGTCTCAAGTACGAAACGATACGAGGTGTTGTTTTCGCCTGTTATTTTATTACCCAGAGAAACATAATCAGTAAGAATAATTCCTATTCTTCTGGCCCAACTCGACGAAAAATTTCGTGAGAAGAAGATTGGTAAAGTACCTTTCGCCAGAATAGCTCATACGATGTTCAGTATTGGATAATGTGAAGTACAACTTGCACCTACCATAACGGACAAAAACAATTTTTGGTAGTATATTGTTAAGAGACACTGAAGGCATTGCAGCAGCTTGAAAAAGCTGCTTTTACTTAATTTCTTAGATGTTCCTCTATTCTTCTTCGTAGTTTCCATATGTGCATCAACATTTGTCATAACGTTCTACAAGCTTTTGTACCCCTAAGTCATAGACGTCTGCCACCTGTAAGGATGACCAGTCATAAATTACTTTTTCTTTACACCTTGTTATCTGTTGCGAAGCGTTTGCCGCAGGAAGCTCGGTGGGTGGACAATCTGTTCCCGTTCAAAAGTTTGGCACAGATTTTTGGTGTGAACGGCAGAATGGAGTCCGGCTTTGTCACGCAGCAACAAAACTCCAGGAGTCAGAGAGCCACCTCGCTTATTCTGTACTGGACGTCGAAGTTTAATCGGGGTAGCACAGTAAGTAGCTGTCTTTAATGTTGTCTCTTGCTGCATAAATTCGATTAAGAAGGCTCCATGTCTACGCCAAAACACGTTTGCCGAAACCTTACGTGTTGAATTGCCTGCTTGGCCTCTACTTTAATTGGTGATGACGTGTGACGCCATTCCGCTGACCGAGTTTTAGATTCTGGAGTCATGTAAGTAGCACGTCTAGTCTATGACAATGTTTTAAAAAAAGAAAATGATCACCTTCCTTGAGACACTGTTAAAAAAAATCAAGAACACAGCCCATTCCTTTCATTTTGTGTTTATCAGTAAGCAACGTGGGAACCGGACGTGCGCACAATTTGCGAAATTAAAGCTTTCCAAACACGATTTTGCGCAAAGTCGTTCGACGCACATTCGGAAATTTCAACGCTTAAGTTGGAATTGTGAATCGCCGGTCTTCGTGAATCTTTTGGTGCACGGCTTTGACTAAATCTTCTGAGAATACTGATGGTCGTCCTGATAGCGGTTCATGAGGACATTTTTCCGTCTGGCCTTGAAGGTTCTCCCCCACTTAAACACTTTGCTGTCATTCAACGCGGTCGGACTATGCACCTTCCTTGTCTGTCGCTGAATTTCCGCTACTGGAAAGCTCCTTGCTTTAAAAAACCGAATCACTGACCCTGTTTCAGAGTTGACGGGCAGTTCGATCCTTTTAAACATTTTAAACTGACACGGTAAACAGCGAACTGTGACAATACTGATACAAATGGAGCAGTTCGACGAGCAAGGTGCCAGAGAATCTGTACGTATGCAAGTTTCAGTGTTGGCGCGACATTCTGTTAGCTACGGCGATTCAGACCTTAGATTCCGAATAACTCTTGTGCCTTAGGAACGGAATGTCCTCATTGGAAAAACACACCAAGCACTTTGGCAGCGCTGGGGAATAACTCCTCTATCATCAGGCGCAGGGTGTTACAGCTGGACCTGTAGCGTCACGTCGAGATTGGCGGGTGGATGACTGCGTCAAAACGGGCTCAAGCGGAGCAGGCTGTGGACTCTGGCTCACTGAGAATATCTGACAACTTCAGGTGCTGCGGCCATAACACTACCTCACATATCACACTTTCGCTGTTCAGTAAGCCGGGAATTGCGCTCTGTCGTAGAGATAATGTATTCCGACAAAGAATGCACCGCTGCTCTCGGGGGATAGAGATCTTTGGGCAGGAAATTTCCGATACCCTTCTGTGCAGTATATATATTGCGTTTAATGGCAAACGTGACCCAATACGGCGATAGAGACGCTACGAATGAATGTCTGTTCGATCTTTTCATTCACGAAATGCAGAAGACTGCAGATAAGGGCGATCAGGTTTATGCCATAACTCTGGACTATCGAAAAGCGCACGCTTACAGAATACTAGCTGAGGCATGCATTTCGCTGCCTGTTGGGTGTGACAGCCTGGTATCCATAGCGGAATAAACTACGAGTCTGACACCTGGAACTGTGACAGAGCCCCAGTAATTTACAACGAAAATAAAATCCAAAATCAGCTTACTATTAGTCCAGATAAACATAAAATTTTCATATACACTGACGAAAAAAATCACAACATTAAATAGACGCTGTAGCGGTTGTGAGGGTTAGTTACTTTTGAGATTTTATATGGTAAGCTGGTGTTAGTCAAGAATGTCTTTAAGGCGACAAATCCTCATTGTCAACAGCTCACTGGGTGTGAACGAGGTCGCTTAATAGGGCTACAAGAACCTGTACGTTCCTTCTGCGACACTGCAAAAACTCTTGGCGAGAATGTAGCCACTGCACATGCACTGCTGTCAGCAGTAACCGCGAGAATGCACGGTCGCTAGGTAACCGAGCTCCGCTCGACCACGTTGCAATACCGAGAGGGAACACCATCGTGTTCGGCATGGGGCTCTGGTGCATCGTACTGCATTTGCAGCAGTACTTTGAGCAGCAGTTGTCTCCACAGTGAGACAACGAACTGTTACAAATCAGTTACTTCAAGGACAGCACCGAGCCAGACGCCCTTTGCGTGCATTCCACTGACCCCAAACGACCGCCATTTGCGACTTCAGTGGTGTTAAGACAGAGCTCATTTGAGGGCAAGGTGGATGTCTGTTGTATTTTCTGTTGAAAGCTGGTTCTGTCTCGGTGCCGATGATAGTCCATGTGGGTTAGGAAGCCAATTGAGGGCCAGCGACAAACTGCCAGCGTGCTATACACATTGGACTTACTCCTGGAGTTAAGGTCTTGTGCGATTTTGTACGACAACAGGCACATTCTCGAGGCGATCCAACGCACCCTGATTACAAAACTGTAGGTCAGTTCGGTGATTCCACCTGCGACCTGTCGGGATGCCTTTCATGAACAGCAAGGGGCGTTAAATAAGAGGATAACTCTCGCCATCTGGCACCTGTACAACATAATACAATCACGTTTGCGTGCCTGTATTCAACATTCTGGTGGTTATATCGGTTATTAATGTACCAGCATTTCACATTTGCAATGGCTTCTCTCGCGCTTACATTGAACCTGTGATCTTGCAACGTTAATCACTTAAATATGTTACTTAGACATATGTATTCCCAAAATTTCATTACTCTACATTAATTATTTTTTGTTTCTATCAGTGTTCTTATCAAAATCGCTTCATTGTCACCAAAACTGAAACTTTAGTCTTACCATCCTCTCACATTATAAAATACAAGTGCAGCACATAATATACCACTGTGCTTAAAGTGCTGATTCAGAGAAAACTCCGAAGAAGTCTCTAATACCAGTAAAACATTACATTCGATTCTTTAAAGATTCGAACTGCAATATATAAAACGTCATGTCTCCCGAGTTAATGGTCGTACAATGATATGATTCTAAAAAATCATTCAGTGATGTAGGTGCATACTATCTGCAAAATCCGAATAGAATCAGTAATAGAGAAGTAACAAATTAAAATTTCAGGCCTGATGCTTAAATTTTACTGCAGGAACAGGAAAAATTTAGTAAGCGATAAACGTCTTTCCTTTCATTACTATACAGAAGATGGGAGGGGGGGCGTGGGTATCCGGGAGCAAAATGTTTATAAAACGTTCGAAATTGTATGTGAAGTTTCTTGGAAATCGCAAACTGCTCCCATTCTCAAATACTGGCTGAATACGGGCTGGGCAATTTGCGTGCAGTGAATTACACTGCTTCAACAAAAAAATGGTTCAAATGGCTCTGAGCACTATGGGACTTAACATCTGAGGTCATCAGTCCCCTAGAACTTAGAACTACTTAAACCTAACTAACCTAAGGACATCACACACATCCATGCCCGAGGCAGGATTCGAACATGCGATCGTAGTGGTCTCGCGGTTCCAGACTGAAGCGCCTAGAACCGCACGGCCACACCGGCCGGCTGCATCAACACATGTCCAAAATTTGTAATTTAGTACTTACCTGATTGCATTAAAATTTTAGTGTAACATTGTACTTGTTAATGAGTACATTATGACAGTATTTTAAATTTTTAAATTCGGTCAGCAATTGTATGAAATACTGAAAATTAAATTTTCTTTCACCTAGAAGTAGTTAGATAGGCAACCCGCAACTGAATGAGTGCATCGTGCACCGTTTCAGCTGTTCAGTAATATTCACTGACTAGCCAAAACATTATGATCAGTGCCCATTGCGATGTTGGATGCCATCTGCTGGCGTTTCGAGCGGTTATGAGCGCTTCAGTCAGGAACCGCGCAGCTGCTACGGTCGTAGGTTCGAATCCTGCCTCGGCATGGATGTGTGTGATGTCTTTAGGTTAGTTAGGTTTAAGTAGTTCTAAGTTGTAGGGGACTGATGACCTTACATCAGGGCCGGCCAAACGCTGCACAGTGTGCAGACGTGCGAAAGTGCTGCACATGTGCGCACGTGTGCGACAGCGAGCGACAGCGACATCCGTTATTAGACATGAACGGCGGCGGCTCCACTTCCCTGTTTATGTGGTACAAGCAAGAGCGCAACATACCCAGTCTCGTTTACCCCTGGTAACCTTAACCTTAACAGAGAAGTACTGAGAAATGTCAGGTACTGTGAAAAAGCAAAGGACGGGAGATCTATGTTCTCCGTTGTTTAAAAATGACTGGGAACGGCAATTCTTTTTTGTAGCCGTTGGTGAAAACTCACAATGTTTGCTGTGCCGCCGAATAATAGGCGGCCAGTGTAAGTTTTCAATTGAAAGATCCTACAATACATATCACAAAGACGAGTGTAGTGTACTCAACAGTGAAGAACGGCCAGCAAAATTAAATGTTCTTAAGAAAATGGATGAGACACATCAACTCGGTTATCATTTCTCATGACCAGTGATGAACGTGTTTGGATTTATTCCTTTCATAATTAAAAATTATTGTTTACTAAGTGTGCATTATTGCCTCATTCTGCTTCATGTTACATTATTATCAGGAAAGTTGGTCATTAAACCGATTGTTCCAATGTATATTTACATTGAGGGTTTTCTTTAATGTGTGAAGGGCTACGCTCAGCTGAAGTCGATAAAACACAACATTCATCTAATTGTCGGTTATTATGAAGATTTCAGACGGAACTGATGAAAGATATAGCAAGAATGGTATTGAAATAACAGGTGATCATCGAGAGGTCTGCGGTTATCATTCTGTTCAGAGGTCAGTGAGACAGACATTATGTGGGTGTAACTGAGGGCACCGAGAATTAGTTATAGGAAACCTTGCATTAGTTTAATGTTATTTGAAATCATGAATACTAGCGTGCCGTCAGTCGAGCTGCCTTAATAAAAACCCACGATTGTTAACTGTGTTACTTGTATTACTGGGTTAAACTGTTAACATAAAAGTAGACGTCTCATGAGTAGGCTGTGACAGTATTTTAAATGTTTAATACGCGAAATACCTTCCCATGGTTCGCTCGCAAGCTGTGGAAAGACAACTAGAATGCGCCGGTACAGAGTATCCCAGCAAGTGGATAAAGCGACATCTGTGCGTAGAAACATGCACTACATGAACGCTGTCGGCTGCGGCGTGCACGCTGTGACCCGGAAGTTGCACATGTGCAGGAGCACCGCACGCGTGCAGAATTTCTGGCCGGCCCTGCCTTAGATGTTAAGTCCCATAGTGCTCAGAGCCATTTGAGCCATTTCGCTGGCGTTTCGGTTGTGTGATGTGGTAAGGGAAGTATGTAAGCGGAGCAGACACGGATAGGGGATGGCGGTGCGAAGATATTGGCTGCAATTGGAGAAACTCATTGAGGTAAGTGAATTTCACAAAGGACTGATTATTATTACACAGAGACTGTGAGCAACTATCCCGCAAACGGCGAAGCTGGCCGAATGTTCACGTGCTACTGTCATGAGCGTCTACGGAAAGTGGCAGAAGGGCAGTGAAATCACCAGTGGGCGCTAAGTGGTTAGACGTCCACGATTATTCACAGAACGTAGGTTTCAGAGGCTTGTCTGTTCCGTAAAGTAGGATAGATGGTGATCTGTCGTATCGTATCTCTACCGAAAGAGCACAATGCTGGTGCACGCACAAGTGTTTCGGAGGACACTCTGGTATCGCGCGCCGAGGAATTTTAATCCGCGCCAGACGTCATGGACGTCGAAGCCCCCTAGAGGTCTCTGCACCATCGCGCCGTAAGCTGTGGCGACGCACGCCTCCTGGTCCGTATTTAGAGTGAGGGTGCCACGGTGGAACACGTGGTTCCAGCGGCCAATAGCGGCGCCCCCGATAGCGTACTTAAGCGCCTGCCTCGCGCTCAGCCAGTTCCTCCCCAACACCCAATGTGGCTTTCGACCTTCCTTCTCTGCTGATGACCAACTCCTCCGCCTCACTCATCTCCTCTACCTCCAGCTTAACTCCCGTCGCTCCGCCGTTTTTGTCTCCCTTGACCTCGAAAAGGCCTACAACCGTGTCTGGCATCCCGGTCTCCTGTTTAAACTCCAATCCTACGCCCTTTCTATCAACTACATCCGTCTGATGGCCTCCTTCCTCTCCCACCACCCCTCCTATGTTACCATCCACAATGCCAATTCCCACACCTTCTACCCCTCTGCAGGTGTACCACAGGGCTCTGTCCTCTCCCATCTCCTCTACCTCCTGTACACGGCAGGTGTGCTTCAACCACTCCCTCCAGTACACTTCTTGCAATATGCTGATGACACGGCATTCTTCGCCCTCGCTCCTACCCTCCACGGTCCCAACGCCTTCTCCAGAATCACCTTGACCTTTTTGCTGCATGGTGTAACCAGTGGCTCCTGAAAATCAATCCTTCCAAGACCCAGGCAATCATCGTAAGTCATACCACTCGCTCCTTCTGGCTCCTGGATTTCTCCCTTACTGTCTGCGCCCGTCCTGTCCGCCTCACCCCCACCCTCACCTACCTTGGCCTCACCATTGACCGTCACCTCACCTGGATCCCTCATCTGCACTCCATCCAATCCAAAGCCCACAACCGCCTCCGACTCCTCACACTCCTCTCTGGCCAGACATGTGGGTTGCACCCCTCTACCATCCTCCACACCTACAAATCCATAATCCGTCCCATCCTCTGTTATGCCAGTCCTGCCTGGATATCTGCCCCCTCCCCCCAAATTCTATGTCCCTCCAGATCCTTGAGTGTCATGCACTCCACCTCGCCTTCCTTATACGCCTCCCGTCCCCCACGTGGATCATCTATGACCTCATTCCTTTCCCCCATCTGCTCCTATTCCTCGAACATATCCGCATCCTCTACACCTCCTGCCGCCTTGATCCCCCTCACCCCCTGGTTGCTCCTCTCCTCTCCCATCCCCGCCCCCTGCCACGTCTTCACTGTTGTGTCCCCCCTACCCTCCATCTCTACACCCTTCATCTCCTTTCCCAAGGTGACTTCCATCAACTCCCCCTCCTGGATAATGCCCTCTCTCCCTCCATTTATCCCTCCTACCAACTCTGATCCTCACTCCCCCTCCTTTCCTCCGTCCTTTTCCCGGGCTCCCTCTCCCCCCCTTCCATCCTCTTTTTTCCCCACCTCCCCTGTCTCTGCCCCCTTATCTCCCCCGTGTCCTTTTGCATTTCTCTCCTCTGCCTCCTCTCATTCCCTCTCGCGTCTGCCCTGCCCCTCCCCCCCTTTATTAGTCCTCTCCCTCCTTGGTTCCCTCCCTTTTCGTTTTTTTTCCTTCCTCCCTCCTTGTTCTTCCCCCTCCTCCAGGTCCCCCTCCGCCCCCCCCCACCCCCCCATCCGCCTTTGGCTTGGGAGTGTCATCTGTGTGCCGCCCTTTTCGTGCAGTGTTTTACAGTGAGTGTTCCGTGATGTGTTTTTTTTTTTGGGAAGTGTTGCGAACGGCCATCATACTGTCGCTGGGTGTGCTTTTTATCTCTTGCGAACAGAAACCAGACTGTCGCCGTGTTTTTTTAATTGTGTATGTACTATGTTACTTGTCTGAGTCCTGTGTATTTTATTAACATTGCCAACCCCTTTTGCTTTCTGTTTTAACTTCCCGCATTTTTCCGCCATTTTACACTTTATGTCACCGTTTTATCGCCTGTTTTTCTTGTTTCTTTTGTTTTCTTCCGTTTTATTTAAATCAAGGTCTGTAGGCTGCAGAGCAGCGTACTAAGCTGCTGCCAGCCCACCCCCTTCGGGGGGAATTGAAAATCAATAAAGGAAAAAAAAAAGCTGAGCCAGGCAGTGTAATCTCGCATACGTCAGTTTACACTTCGCTTCGCGCTAGACAGCTTACTTCCTTGTTCTGTGTACGAGTGGACGTGTTTGTTTTCTTGTGACTCCGTTGTTCAATCTTGTTGTATTCGTTCTGTCCTTCGTTGGTCGTGTCCGTCCTCTCCCGTGGTGTTGTTGTTCGCCGGCCTCCCCGCGGGTCCCGCTGCGCTTTCCGTCATTGCTACCCCGCGACCGTCCTGGTCGCAGTTACAACACACACTGATTGTGGTGTATTATTCCGCGAAGGAATTTTGCAGCAGACGACCCCTATATGTTCCCATGTTGCTCTTTGGATCAATTTAGTTTTTGCTACACCAGGTCGGTGGTCATCTCCACAAACTCCGCCATCGAGGCAAACGGCGGCTCCAAACATGCACCTTGCTCGCTGCTTAGTGTCCAATTCTTATCAGTGTAGTGCAGCTGACATGCAGCCGGCTGTAAACGCCACGCCGGCAAAACCTGTTCGACAGCTCGTAGTAATCCTCTCGTTGTCAGTTGGCCCTCTGCGGAAACCTTTTCCAATCTTATAGTTTTCTTTTAATATTTTCTTGGACTCTAAAACCACTTAACTATCTATTATGTTCCGCTGCAGCCTAAAGACTCTCCTAAGACTCGTTAAGTTACAGTCTTCTATTGTAACCTCACTGTCAACAAACATTAACTTCCGGGAAAACGGGTCCAGCCACGTACAGGTGTCACAGGTGTCTGGTCTGACACGCAAGCAACATACCAACAGAGAAGAGAACACCACCGAAGAAGGAAGCCAGAAACTTGTGTTTTTGCCCTTCTGTGGCACAGTGTCGGGAAATATTAGTTGGCTCCTGAAGAGATATAACATTTCATCGGTATTCAGGCCCCCAGCAAAAATTCGACAACTCGCGAGGCCTGTGAAGGACGATCTACGGCTTAGAACGCCTGGAGTGTACAAGATACCAGGTCAGTGTGGCTGTTACTACGTCGGCCAAACAGTACGCACTGTGGAGCAACGGCGGACGGAACACGAGAGGGGCTTACGCCTATGCCATCCAGAAAAATCAGCCGTGGCAGAAGGCGCCTTAGAAAGTGGACACCGTATTCTATGCGATCAAACATCTGTCGTTATAAGGACGAAGGGATTTTGGGATAACGTCATAAAAGAAGCTATTGAAACAAAAACCTCTGAAAACACCATCAATAAGAACGGCGGTTTGCAGCTCAGCACAGCCTGGGACCCGGCCATTGCGAGGGTAAAACGGACGCGACGGAAGCGGGATGAAAGCATTACCATATATGGCGAGGAAGAGAGCACTAGTGATGTCACAGCCAGCATTGCGGTTATACACTCCTGGAAATGGAAAAAAGAACACATTGACACCGGTGTGTCAGACCCACCATACTTGCTCCGGACACTGCGAGAGGGCTGTACAAGCAATGATCACACGCACGGCACAGCGGACACACCAGGAACCGCGGTGTTGGCCGTCGAATGGCGCTAGCTGCGCAGCATTTGTGCACCGCCGCCGTCAGTGTCAGCCAGTTTGCCGTGGCATACGGAGCTCCATCGCAGTCTTTAACACTGGTAGCACGCCGCGACAGCGTGGACGTGAACCGTATGTGCAGTTGACGGACTTTGAGCGAGGGCGTATAGTGGGCATGCGGGAGGCCGGGTGGACGTACCGCCGAATTGCTCAACACGTGGGGCGTGAGGTCTCCACAGTACATCGATGTTGTCGCCAGTGGTCGGCGGAAGGTGCACGTGCCCGTCGACCTGGGACCGGACCGCAGCGACGCACGGATGCACGCCAAGACAGTAGGATCCTACGCAGTGCCGTAGGGGACCGCACCGCCACTTCCCAGCAAATTAGGGACACTGTTGCTCCTGGGGTATCGGCGAGGACCATTCGCAACCGTCTCCATGAAGCTGGGCTACGGTCCCGCACACCGTTAGGCCGTCTTCCGCTCACGCCCCAACATCGTGCAGCCCGCGTCCAGTGGTGTCGCAACAGGCGTGAATGGAGGGACGAATGGAGACGTGTCGTCTTCAGCGATGAGAGTCGCTTCTGCCTTGGTGCCAATGATGGTCGTATGCGTGTTTGGCGCCGTGCAGGTGAGCGCCACAATCAGGACTGCATACGACCGAGGCACACAGGGCCAACACCCGGCATCATGGTGTGGGGAGCGATCTCCTACACTGGCCGTACACCACTGGTGATCGTCGAGGGGACACTGAATAGAGCACGGTACATCCAAACCGTCATCGAACCCATCGTTCTACCATTCCTAGACCGGCAAGGGAACTTGCTGTTCCAACAGGACAATGCACGTCCGCATGTATCTCGTGCCACCCAACGTGCTCTAGAAGGTGTAAGTCAACTACCCTGGCCAGCAAGATCTCCGGATCTGTCCCCCATTGAGCATGTTTGGGACTGGATGAAGCGTCGTCTCACGCGGTCTGCACGTCCAGCACGAACGCTGGTCCAACTGAGGCGCCAGGTGGAAATGGCATGGCAAGCCGTTCCACAGGACTACATCCAGCATCTCTACGATCGTCTCCATGGGAGAATAGCAGCCTGCATTGCTGCGAAAGGTGGATATACACTGTACTAGTGCCAACATTGTGCATGCTCTGTTGCCTGTGTCTATGTGCCTGTGGTTCTGTCAGTGTGATCATGTGATGTATCTGACCCCAGGAATGTGTCAATAAAGTTTCCCCTTCCTGGGACAATGAATTCACGGTGTTCTTATTTCAATTTCCAGGTGTGTATAACGACGCGGCCACGGCGATACAGCAGTCAGTCTTACCACTTGACAATGACTGAGGAGAGCTCGGTCGAAAGCTCGTGGGATTTTAACCACCTGACGCGGCTGGAATCCCGATAACATGTTATTAATGCATATCACCGCGAAACCACGCATTCCTACAAACATTAACTACTCGTTATGTTTACCTCCTGCCAAAGATTTCTCCCTAGACTCATTATGTCATAAGATACATACTTCAGAGAAAGTATTAATGATCATATTACCACATGGTATGAGGAACGTTTCGAAAACGAATGGTTTAATACATGGGGTCGGCATACAATGATAAACAGTCAGCATACAGAGATAAACAGTTATACATACCTCAGCAGATACCCACTACATATGCTGACAGCACAATTTCTCTTTGAGATTCTTTTGTACAATGTTTGGAGCATACGGAATTCCACTGCAGCTCCAAACTCGACAGAGAAATGGGACACTAATCATGAGGAGGTACCAAACCATGAAAAATAAATTAAAATGAATTATGACGAAGCATTAATATTTGTTGACACTTAGGTATTGTTTCGGCATAGAAAACTAATTGCTATTCATTAATAGTGAAGATATGAGCTCAAGTACACCCTAAGAATCACCTGGATGTACATAGCAGTAGTGTGCATAAAGAAAAATCCATGTCAAAAGAAAAAGAGACCTAAATTCGAAAATGAAGATCCAAATTCTCATTCTCGTATCAAATTCCATCGCAGCTTCAAATGGTTTCCACCAGCACATGCCCAGACATTGTAATTACAGAGGAATTAGTATTCTCCAGCTCGGAAACTCCTCATATGCCAAATTTGAACACAACCACGAATGATGTGGAAGCCACTGGGCAGACCCCAGTGATGGACAAAAGCCTGTTTCAGTGCAGTCTGCTTTTTTGCCAGACATCCCCCTTGTCACAGTGATTTAAGACCTTCACTTCCCCCTGCCCACTATCACACCTTATTAGGACAATTTGGTGAGGTATAAATGTTAGGAATTTGGAAGGGCCATTATTCTACTGAGTGGGAGATGAGGTGCAGCCTGCATGGTTGCCAGATTTCTGGATATCTTATCACTGTAATTTATTACCCTATTAGGATAATTTATAATATAATTAGCATAAACTGATTCTTATTGGGATATTATACACTCCTGGAAATGGAAAAAAGAATACATTGACACCGGTGTGTCAGACCCACCATACTTGCTCCGTACACTGCGAGAGGGCTGTACAAGCAATGATCACACGCACGGCACAGCGGACACACCAGGAACCGCGGTGTTGGCCGTCGATTGGCGCTAGCTGCGCAGCATTTGTGCACCGCCGCCGTCAGTGTCAGCCAGTTTGCCGTGGCATACGGAGCTCCATCGCAGTCTTTAACACTGGTAGCATGCCGCGACAGCGTGGACGTGAACCGTATGTGCAGTTGACGGACTTTGAGCGAGGGCGTATAGTGGGCATGCGGGAGGCCGGGTGGACGTACCGCCGAATTGCTCAACACGTGGGGCGTGAGGTCTCCACAGTACATCGATGTTGTCGCCAGTGGTCGGCGGAAGGTGCACGTGCCCGTCGACCTGGGACCGGACCGCAGCGACGCACGGATGCACGCCAAGACCGTAGGATCCTACGCAGTGCCGTAGGGGACCGCACCGCCACTTCCCAGCAAATTAGGGACACTGTTGCTCCTGGGGTATCGGCGAGGACCATTCGCAACCGTCTCCATGAAGCTGGGCTACGGTCCCGCACACCGTTAGGCCGTCTTCCGCTCACGCCCCAACATCGTGCAGCCCGCCTCCAGTGGTGTCGCGACAGGCGTGAATGGAGGGACGAATGGAGACGTGTCGTCTTCAGCGATGAGAGTCGCTTCTGCCTTGGTGCCAATGATGGTCGTATGCGTGTTTGGCGCCGTGCAGGTGAGCGCCACAATCAGGACTGCATACGACCGAGGCACACAGGGCCAACACCCGGCATCATGGTGTGGGGAGCGATCTCCTACACTGGCCGTACACCACTGGTGATCGTCGAGGGGACACTGAATAGTGCACGGTACATCCAAACCGTCATCGAACCCATCGTTCTACCATTCCTAGACCGGCAAGGGAACTTGCTGTTCCAACAGGACAATGCACGTCCGCATGTATCCCGTGCCACCCAACGTGCTCTAGAAGGTGTAAGTCAACTACCCTGGCCAGCAAGATCTCCGGATCTGTCCCCCATTGAGCATGTTTGGGACTGGATGAAGCGTCGTCTCACGCGGTCTGCACGTCCAGCACGAACGCTGGTCCAACTGAGGCGCCAGGTGGAAATGGCATGGCAAGCCGTTCCACAGGACTACATCCAGCATCTCTACGATCGTCTCCATGGGAGAATAGCAGCCTGCATTGCTGCGAAAGGTGGATATACACTGTACTAGTGCCGACATTGTGCATGCTCTGTTGGCTGTGTCTATGTGCCTGTGGTTCTGTCAGTGTGATCATGTGATGTATCTGACCCCAGGAATGTGTCGATAAAGTTTCGCCTTCCTGGGACAATGAATTCACGATGTTCTTATTTCAATTTCCAGGAGTGTATGACCCAGTTATTGTAAGTGCCTAATACTCTCATTACCTTGCCTATGTATCTATGAATCTGCATAATTTTTTATCACCTGCACCTCGCCCTCCCTCTCATCCACCCCTCCCTCTTTCCCCCAAGGTAAAAAGGTCAACAACATGGTGGAAATTCAGCAAAATGGCTGCCACTAAGAATTGTAGCATGAGTCTGCCTAAGTTCATTCCTGTGAAGTTACAGTCCGAGACACGCATTCAGTCCCCTCCCTCCCTCCCCTAGAGATAACAGGTCCTTCACTTGATGTATTATTACATGATACAGCAGGGAGAGGTTGTCTAGTATACTCTTGCTAAGAAACATGTGGAAATTCAAAATACCACAATCCTGTCAAGTAAAACGTTAATAGCCTAATACAAAACTAATTGCCTATCTACCAGAAGTGTTTCCAGGGTACTGAAGATTTGGGAAATACTTTATGCAAGCAACTTTAGGAAAAGGAACGCTTACATAGAATGGTTCTCTTTGGCTATAGTTGAAAGTGATGTTTCAGATACTGTACAGCTGCAAATATTTGTTCAAAGAATTGCTTTTGAGGGGCTCTTGCAGTTTGGCTGATTGAAATCAATAATTACAGAGGACGATTTACTTCTCCACTTAGAACAAGCGTTAGTATCAATTCAAGTACCATGGCTAAAATTTGCAAGCGTTACAATTGATGGAGTCAGAAACATGAGCGGACAAAACAAGGGTCTGATGTGTAGAATTCAAACAAAATGGACAGATATAAGTTGCGATATCCCATTATTTTTCCACTGTATTTTCCATCAAGAATAGTTACGCTGCGTTAGTTCTCCCATGAAAGAAACTTCATCAGAAAAAATGGGAGGATACATGGCCAGTTTCCAATGTCTCTGTAAGATAGGGAAGCAGATCACCAAGATGTCCTGTATTATTCTGAAGTGGGACACTTCACCAGAAAAGAAATCAAAACACCTACGATAGAAAAAGACAAATATGTTCCAGTACTTACACATCATCAGTGATTAATAGACACTGGATTTATGACAGATGTAACTAATGAGATAAATATGCTGATGATGAAGCCTCAAATAAAAAATAATTTTATATTTGATATGTAAACAGATGTAAAGGCATTCGAAATGAAAAACGAGCTCTTCATAAAACTTACTGATGAGAAAAAAGCGGGACCAATTTAAAAATTGTAAAAAAGCAGCCAAGGAAGTAGTAATAAATATTTAATGAAAAAACGATAAACTAAACTGAATTTTAACGGAGTTACAAAATCAGTTCGATGACAGGTTTTGTGACTTTGAGAAGGTTTCTGAGAAACAAAATTTTTATAAACCATTATTCATGTGATATTTAGGGTGTACCATATATTTTACAAATGAATGTCACTGTCCTTCAGTTCTAAAAAGTTCTTCCTATGAAGTCAATAATCTTGTTCAATTTTATGTCAGTTTTCCACCTAATTTTCAAGAATTGGAAAGGTTTTCTCAGCAATTAATTACAATTTTTGGTAGCACTTAAGTGCGCAAATTTTTCCAATCTGAATAACAGTAGAAATAAATATTGTTCTCGTCTTACAGGTGAGCATTTGAGTACCGTTTTCCAAATTTCTACGAAAGAAACGAAAGCATATATTCCCCTAACAGCCAGTCGAATATATCCTCAAAAATCACATTAAATTTTTATTCGACGCCTGTTTATAATGATTTCGAAGTTCTCATTTAATTTGTCTGTTTTTTTCCCTACATTATTTTTGTTATTGTTTATAATTATTAATAAAACGAAAATGAATAAAATATAAAAATAAATATAGGCGTTTTGCACTTTTAATATCATTGTTATTGTTGTAAGTACAGGAAATTGTTTTGCTACTATGTGGCCCTTGCCCGCTAAAAGGTTGCTGATCACCATTCCACATCTCCATGATTTCAAATAGGCAAACAATGCTATCACCAACAGCATGAGAAATGATTTCACCTGCATGAACAAAGACCCTACCACATTCTCCATCTGCCGAGATGTGCCCACATCATCACTATCACCATCATCACCCCAACATCAAAAGGTATGATATTATCACCAGCAGTGGGAGGAAGTGATGCAGCTGTGGATGGTCCTTAAAAGGTTGTTACAGAGACACTGCAGCTGTAACCTTCTTACCTGAATTCCATGTCGGTTGTTGGATGTGATAATGTTGGGAATGCATTGCTTGCGTATGACGGCCAGATCAAATCAAGCATTTTGGGTGATGATGGGAGTTGCTGTCACAGCGAGGGTGATCCAGCTGCCAGCGGATGTGATGATGACGATGATAATCATCACCATGACGGCTGCAACTGTAGCATGTCATCTATGTATCGAGGAAAGCCCATCTCATGTGGTAGCAGTGCTGCTGGGGGCGGAAGTTGTGGCGGCAGCAGTGATGTGTAAGTGAAGAACCACTGCTCTTGAAGCAACACAATGCAAATTTATGTACCAAACAGATTAGATTGGAAGTGAGAGCACCTAATTTGTGGAAACAACTTGAGGAAAAGGCACGATTACGTTGAATTGTTCAATTGTTCCCGTTTGCTTTAGAAGACGGCATCTTTGGTCTTTATAGAGTATATAAGGAGATTTTTTAGCTGTATCTGATCTGTCTTTTGAGACAGTGGAAAGTGTCAGCTTGGTTTCCTCCAAGGTGTTGAACATCCCTCGGCTATTAGGAGAGAATGGAAGGGCAACCGACTATCGATTTGGTTTGTGGTTATTCTTGGAAATCCTGGACAATCTTGCTACTGACATTGATAGCAAAAGTCACCTCGAAAATGGTACACTCTCTAGCAAGAAGAATTTAAATGTACTTAAACCAGTTCTAGAACCATTTTGTGACAACATTGTGGTGATTAAGATCTTCAATCGAATAGACTGTAGGTAACAATTAGAAAAGAGACGGCTTGTAATGTTGAAGAAAGAAATGTGTGGTTCATTCAACAGCTATCTTTGGGGTAAATTCTCCACGATTATCTCTGTAAGATGTGATGGCAAGACGAAGCAACCATTTCTACTATAGGGAAATACCAGTGCTACAGTAAGAGCCATACTGGAAAAATTCGGCTCTTCGAATTTCCCACCATTTACCAAATTGGCCTAAAAAGGAGGAGAATGGTGGAGGTGGGGGCAGACGCAACAGTTAAGCTGCCTGTGTGTGCACCCAAAGGACATACTTGTGAGTCCACGACTCATATTTCACTTGGGGGTAGCGTAAAATAGTGTTACATTAGTCTAACGCAGCTAAGTGAACGGTGGCTGTATCACGCCAAATCGTCAGCGAAAATTAATTGTTTTCAAAATACTTGCACAATGTTATAAATTGTACTAAAAGAAAAAGAAATTGGGAGATTCTGGCTGACAGTTGGCTGGCATAACATTTGTTGTGCTTCCACGATACACTTGTTCACGAGGACTCGTGGCCTCTCTCTCAGTTCACAAAATTTTGTGAGATATAGTAGTTATTTATTATTCTCATGTCATAAGCATACACCTTAAGAAACATTGGAGTATTAAAAATTTGATCAGAACTGGACCAGTTCATGTGCGTTCTCCGAAGCCTGTTACAAGTCATCTTCCATTGTCTGAGGCCCGTTATAAGTCATCTTCCGTGCAGGAGTTTGGGCACAGTAGCTCTTGACATTGGCTTTTCTGTCGGACCTCCACCTTGCAGTCTGTCTATTCCTGATCTCAATCTATTCAATGACTTCCACGTCAGCTCATCCCTTGTCATAACAAGCTGGTAGAGTTTTGAGAAACTCTTTTGCAACCCGGGGAAGGGGTTCGTAGCCATTCACTGTTGTACCTGGCTATTTCATTTGTGGCTGTGAGTAAGTTTGATATTCTGAGAAAGCTGTTTTTGGTTTTTCGCTCTTTGCACATGCCCTTCATGTCCGTGACTGTATCAGTTCCCTCCTGCTCCATTTTCTCTTTCCTTGTTCGTAGCTATTTCTCTTGTAACATCAGCTGGTGATATTCCGGCTAGGTGATAAAGCAACACAGCTGGAGTAGATTATAGACTGTCAGTTATAACGCTACATGTGTCGTTGACGGTAATAACCACCTGTTTGACGTGACCTGAGTTATACCAAACAGGACAGGCGTATAGCTGAGTAGCACGGCGCCACTGCAGAAGTATGAATCGTTTCGGCTTGACCACCGCTCTGTGAACCAGCCAGTTTTCTAAAGAGATTAGGAAAGGAAAAGCGCTGATGTGAAGTTAGTTGTCTACATGTGTTGACTGATACATATTTAGTAAAATTAGTGTTTAATTCACGAAGCATTGCTTATTCCGGTTTGGGAGCCCAGTGGCAACATCGGCCCTTCTCTAGTCTTTGATGATGTGATGACATGTGCTTTATGCTGCGTGCTGGATGCGTGTTTTGTGCGACGAGACAGATGTCAAGTTGTAGTTGAATGTTGGTTGTGTCTGTGCAGTATGAAACAGCTCTTGGTACACTGGTTTCCGCAGGTCGCGTAATCCACACGTACAGTCACGATACGACACGCCTGACATTATCGTCTCATGTGCTTCACTGTGTGTCAGATGATTCCGCTTGAAAACTTGGTGGAAACTATTCTAGCGTCTTTGTAACCAGTAGAAGTACTTTCCTGGAGAACCTCAGCCACTTATTTTACACCAGACGGTAGATGAGATAAGAAGAAACACTTTTTAGCGTGACCAAAATTTCACACGCGCACCGTTTCCCAACTATCAGTCCATGAAGATTTTGACGTTAGTGATGTTCAGAGGCGGTGTCAAACGCTCGTGAGATGAATATGTTTTCAGAGATGCTGCTGAAAAAGTCGCCCTTTAACAATTATGTTCAACTGACATCTCCGTGATAATGACTATCTAAGGCACTCAAAACAACCAGGTGTTTCACGAATAATGGTTACCGCTTCAGTCAAACAGGCAGCCTGCGTTTCTGGAGTATCTACCGATGCTTCGCACACCAAACGCTTAGTTTTTCCTCCACTCATAAAAAGAAATCTATAGATGGAAAAGGACATCTCTCTAAGAATATTCCTCTCCCAGTAATTTTCGTCTCTGAAACTCAAAAGTGTCAAAGCCACTATGGAACGACGAAACGGTTCACCCGTGTTATTTTTGTCACATAAAAAAGTGTTTCTTTTCAGCTCTTCTAAACACTATAAAATTTTGTTTACGGTGTTTTTTATTCCCAGTATATGTCGGCGTCGCAGTACAAAAAAAATGGTTCAAATGGCTCTGAGCACTATGGGACTCAACTGCTGAGGTCATTAGTCCCCTAAAACTTAGAACTAGTTAAACCTAACTAACCTAAGGACATCACAAACATCCATGCCCGAGGCAGGATTCGAACCTGCGACCGTAGCGGTCTTGCGGTTCCAGACTGCAGCGCCTTTAACCGCACGGCCACTTCGAACGGCGTCGCAGTACAGAGGTATACAAGCTAGAAAGAGAAAGTGATAAAGAAGAAAGCAACGGTGCGATAAAACGGCAAGGATGTAAGTAAATGTAAAATTCCTACAAAGGAAGCAACGCAGCTAAGTGAACGGTGGCTGTATCACGCCAAATCGTCAGCGTTTGCAGTGAACAATGGTGGAATCATGTAAAACAATAGCAGAGCAATAAACGCAGTTTCTTGTGAAAGTGCAGTTGCGAGTAGGGCGCCTAGAGCTGTATTCGCGAATGGAAGTACGAAGATCTTTAAAATCCAGATGCGAACTGCCGATCCACCAGCCGCGGTGAGTATTTATTTCCCGCAACC
Organism: Schistocerca serialis cubense; assembly: GCF_023864345.2. NCBI lineage: Eukaryota > Metazoa > Arthropoda > Insecta > Orthoptera > Acrididae > Schistocerca > Schistocerca serialis. Next base: position 766,383,148 of record NC_064642.1, on the reverse strand, counting down.
AGCCAACGGACATCTATACCGGAAGGTTTTGTTGTGACTCAAGAAGCGGAATCATATGCCGAACAAATAATATCGCCGCCACTCTCTGAATCCCTATTACATTGACTGAAACGGAATATTAGACTCAGAACAACACCAACTTTGTTACTCAACACATACCAAAAACTCCTTGGTACCAATGCATCTAAATTCTGAAAGGTACTATGTGGGTTTTTGAATCAAATCAGCTGTACCTGTTCCCTGATAGGTGCTAGTATAGAATGCAGCAAGTCACTAAAGTCCAGATCAAGCAATATTGTGAACCCTAGAAATGCATTGTCCTGTTGAAACAGGCACAATCCTGTTAATAAAAAGTCTGCAGTATTGAAAGATCATCTACAATTAAAATGTTTTAATAGATATTCTCCGTTACTTTTGATTTCAGTGTGATGGTAGAACCATCTGACCATTTACCATATTAGCACCTTAGCCATTAGAGAAGCTCAAGTGTGTTTCACAGTTAGGTAATACAGTATGGATTGCTTGCGTCCCACTTTATACGAGTTCTTCATACTTCAACATATTCTGCAGTAAGAACAGTGTGAAAATTGATGTTTTGTTTTTGCGAGGAAGAAATTATACATGTTAACCTCAGCGGCCACTTTAATGTCAAGTCATTTGCTCTTAGTGGAGGTAGCAGTCATCGTTAAAGCCCTGTACTCTAACAGGAACGTTTGTTTTTAGTGCTTTGCAGTTGAATTATACGTGTACTCTATATGCTGTGATGACACTGGGTTCGACAGTTGTAAACGTCCGTCTTCCATCTGCGTCTGTTATTAATGAGTCAATAGCACCGAAGACTTGACACTGCAGGAAGTCTGCAAGGACCGACGTGACGATGTATCTAAACAACGGAATATACCACCACAACTCGGACGTATTACATTGGAGAGTATGGACCCTTCCAAAGATAACGTACCGACCAGGAAAACAAACGCGTATGTGCATTTTACAGAAAAGACGTTCATACTAGAACGTTAGTTTTACGTTGCCCAAATTCTTTACATTTAGCTTCGGCTACGGAAGCCGCATTTAGAACAAAAGATTAAAGAAATTCTACGAAATTTTGACTATAGCCTGTGACAGTTGTTGAGAACCTCGTGTTACTGCGTAACTTATATTAATGTAATACTGGGAAACATGCGGTCTTTGACCCTTTGTCCGTTAAAATCGAATGACGATCAAGACGACTGAAAAGAGGAACATCGTAAAAAATCTGAACGGTAATCAAATGGTTCAAATGGCTCTGAGCACTATGGGACTTAACTGCTGAGGTCATCAGTCCCCTAGAACTTAGAACTACTTAAACCTAACTAACCTAAGGAAATCACACACATTCATCCCCGAGGCAGGATTCGAACCTGCGACCGTAGCGGTCGCGTGGTTCCGGACTGTGGCGCCTAAAACCGCTAGGCCACTCCGGCCGGCAACAGTAATCACTACAGATAATAGCTGCATTTCTAGCAATCGAACAGTACACAAATCGTTCTGATTACGAAACACGTCATTGAAAGCATTCATAATCATCCAACAAGCAAAATCTAGACTCTTATCAGTGAATCGTTTGATTACAGTAAAATTATGCACTGAGATGACAGCTCATGGGAAAGCGATATGAACTTGTACACATGACGGTAGCGTCGCGTAGACAAGGCATAAAAGGCCAGTCTATTGACGAAGCTTTCACTTGTACCCAGGTGATTCATGTGAAAAAGCTTCCGATGTGATTATCGCAGCACAACGGGAATTAGCAGACTTTGAACGCGGAACGGTAGTTGGCGCTAGGTGCATGGAACATTCCGTTTCGGAAACTGTCAGGGAATTCCACAGTGCCAAGAGCGTGCCGATAATACTAAATTTTCTCTCATCACCGATAACGCGATGGTCGACGGCCTTTACTTAACGACCGAGAGGAGGAGCAGCGTTTGTGTAGAGTTGTCAGTGTTACACGTGAAGTAGCACTGCATGAAATAACTGCAAAAATCAATGTGCAACATTCGACGAACGTATCCTTTAGGATAGGGCGGCGAAATGTGGCGTTAATGGGCTCTGGCAGCAGACGACCAACGAGAGTGCCTTTGCTAACAGCACGAGCGTCTCCTGCAGCTAGTCTCCTACTCTCCTGGGCTCATGAATATTTCGGTTGGACTATAGAAGACTCGAGAACCATGGCCTGGTCAGATGAGTTTCGATATCAGTTGGCAGGAGCTGATGGTTGCGTCCGAGCGTGGCGCAGACCCCACGAAATGGTGGCACCAAGTTGTCAACAAGGCAACGTGAAAGCTAGCGGTGGCACTCAATGGTATGGGCTGTGTTTACATGGTCCAGCTGAACCGATCATAGACTGGAAATGGACTAATAAAAATGCATCCATAAAACGATGGAATTTTTATGGGTGGCAATGCGACTTCCCAGCTGGCCACAGGTGTGGCGATTGGTTTCGAAAACATTCTGGACAGTTCGAGCGAATGATTTGGCCACACGTCGAACATTTATGGGACATAACCGAGGGGCGCACAAAATAATGCACCGACAACACTTTCGCAGTTATTGTCTGCATATCTCAATGTTTCTGCAGGGGATTTCCAACGACTTGTTGAGCCCATGACACGTTGAGCTGCTGCACTATGCCAGGCAAAAGGAGGTCTGGCACGATATTAGAAGATATCCAATAACGTATGTCACCTAACACCTAAAAAGGGAAATGGATAGGTTGAAGTTAGATATAGTGGGAATTAGTGAAGTTCGGTGGCAGGAGGAACAAGACTTCTGGTCAGGTGACTACAGGGTTATAAACACAAAATCAAATAGGGGTAATGCAGGAGTAGGTTTAATAATGAATAGGAAAATAGGAATGCGGGTAAGCTACTACAAACAGCATAGTGAACGCATTATTGTGGCCAAGATAGATACGAAGCCCACACCTACTACAGTAGTACAAGTTTATATGCCAACTAGCTCTGCAGATGACGAAGAAATTGAAGAAATGTATGATGAAATAAAAGAAATTATTCAGGTAGTGAAGGGAGACGAAAATTTAATAGTCATGGGTGACTGGAATTCGAGTGTAGGAAAAGGGAGAGAAGGAAACATAGTAGGTGAATATGGATTGGGGGACAGAAATGAAAGAGGAAGCCGCCTGGTAGAATTTTGCACCAGGTTTTAAATTGTAAGACATTTCCAGGGGCAGATGTGGACTCTGACCACAATCTATTGGTTATGACCTGTAGATTAAAACTGAAGAAATTGCAAAAAGGTGGGAATTTAAGGAGATGGGACCTGGATAAACTGAAAGAACCAGAGATTGTACAGAGATTCAGGGAGAGCATAAGGGAGCAATGGACAGGAATGGGGCTAATAAATACAGTAGAAGAAGAATGGGTAGCTTTGAGGGATGAAGTAGTGAAGGCAGCAGAGGATCAAGTAGGTAAAAAGACGAGGGCTAGTAGAAATCCTTGGGTAACAGAAGAAATATTGAATTTAATTGATGAAAGGAGAAAATATAAAAATGCAGTAAGTGAAACAGGCAAAAAGGAATACAAACGTCTCAAAAATGAGATCGACAGGAAGTGCAAAATGCCTAAGCAGGGATGGCTAGAGGAAAAATGTAAGGATGTAGAGGCTTGTCTCACTAGGGGTAAGATAGATACCGCCTACAGGAAAATTAAAGAGACTTTTGGAGATAAGAGAATGACTTGTACGAATATCAAGAGCTCAGATGGAAACCCAGTTCTAAGCAAAGAAGGGAAAGCAGAAAGGTGGAAGGAGTATATAGAGGGTCTATACAAGGGCGATGTACTTGAGGACAATATTATGGAAATGGAAGAGGATGTAGATGAAGATGAAATGGGAGATATGATACTGCGTGAAGAGTTTGACAGAGCACTGAAAGACCTGAGTCGAAACAAGGCCCCCGGAGTAGACAATATTCCATTGGAACTACTGACGGCCGTGGGAGAGCCAGTCCTGACAAAACTCTACCATCTGGTGAGCAAGATGTATGAAACAGGCGAAATACCCTCAGACTTCAAGAAGAATATAATAATTCCAATCCCAAAGAAAGCAGGTGTTGACAGATGTGAAAATTACCGAACTATCAGCTTAATAAGTCACAGCTGCAAAATACTGACACGAATTCTTTACAGACGAATGGAAAAACTAGTAGAAGCCAACCTCGGGGAAGATCAGTTTGGATTCCGTAGAAACACTGGAACACGTGAGGCAATACTGACCTTACGACTTATCTTAGAAGAAAGATTAAGGAAAGGCAAACCTACGTTTCTAGCATTTGTAGACTTAGAGAAAGCTTTTGACAATGTTGACTGGAATACTCTCTTTCAAATTCTAAAGGTGGCCGGGGTAAAAGACAGGGAGCGAAAGGCTATTTACAATTTGTACAGAAACCAGATGGCAGTTATAAGAGTCGAGGGACATGAAAGGGAAGCAGTGGTTGGGAAGGGAGTAAGACAGGGTTGTAGCCTCTCCCCGATGTTGTTCAATCTGTATGTTGAGCAAGCAGTAAAGGAAACAAAAGAAAAATTCGGAGTAGGTATTAAAATTCAGGGAGAAGAAATAAAAACTTTGAGGTTCGCCGATGACATTGTAATTCTGTCAGAGACAGCAAAGGACTTGGAAGAGCAGTTGAATGGAATGGACAGTGTCTTGAAAGGAGGATATAAGATGAACATCAACAAAAGCAAAACAAGGATAATGGAATGTAGTCTAATTAAGTCGGGTGATGCTGAGGGAATTAGATTAGGAAATGAGGCACTTAAAGTAGTAAAGGAGTTTTGCTATTTGGGGAGCAAAATAACTGATGATGGTCGAAGTAGAGAGGATATAAAATGTAGACTGGCAATGGCAAGGAAAGCGTTTCTGAAGAAGAGAAATTTGTTAACATCCAGCATTGATTTAAGTGTCAGTAAGTCATTTCTGAAAGTATTTGTATGGAGTGTAGCCATGTATGGAAGTGAAACATGGACGATAAATAGTTTGGACAAGAAGAGAATAGAAGCTTTCGAAATGTGGTGCTACAGAAGAATGCTGAAGATTAGATGGGTAGATCACATAACTAATGAGGAAGTATTGAATAGGATTGGGGAGAAGAGAAGTTTGTGGCACAACTTGACCAGAAGAAGGGATCGGTTGGTAGGACATGTTCTGAGGCATCAAGGGATCACCAATTTAGTATTGGAGGGCAGCGTGGAGGGTAAAAATCGTAGAGGGAGACCAAGAGATGAATACACTAAGCAGATTCAGAAGGATGTAGGTTGCAGTAGGTACTGGGAGATGAAAAAGCTTGCACAGGATAGAGTAGCATGGAGAGCTGCATCAAACCAGTCTCAGGACTGAAGACCACAACAACAACAATGTCACCTCATTGTACATACCTAAACAAAGAGATCAAACGTAATATTCTGTGTATCACTTTTATGCTCAGAGTGGCTTGTAGGCCACCGTTTGACTTCAACCTTATACAGGAAACTAGGAATGTGAACAACGATCAACGACAATGCCAACTGTACCACATTTCTTGACGAAACAATGGCTCTCGAGGTAGTATTCGATCGATCCGACGTCATGTTAGAGCTCAGTATCCCACAAATGGAATCTTCGTAATGAAAGTGAAACGTTTAACGCAGTGATTTGGTTAATGGGCAAATATACAAGTTACGCTTTTAACAATACTGGGAGCGATGAACGTATTGAATGCAAGATGTATATGGAAAATGAATTCGAGAAAATACCTTAATATCAGAATCACAATAAGAAATATGGTAATATGCTCCGAATTGTTTTCAACAGAATTGGTATAGGTTAGGAACTGGTTTCCTAGTAGAGAGGGAATGGGTTGGGTCACGTTCCGACCCTAACCTCACCTGCAAGTCACACTCGAAAAATAAATCAGTAGTACAGCAGATACAAGAATATGGCGACAAACATCTGGTGTCTGATATAAAGGAAGATGTTGAACTCGCTATGGAAGAGTTTAGAAGGCTGGAACTGACAAAATAACAAGGCAGTGAAGGATTTTGCGATGTCACTGTTCGGGACTGCTCTTCTGTCCACGCAATTTACCCTGGAAGGAACAAAGATCAAGGATTTACTGAATGGTTAATTTGGGTCTGGGATATGATGAAGAGGAACCTCAGGCTGCAGAAGAAGAAAACGTGCATGCTGAACTGCCACCAGTTGAAGGTGACCGCGAAGGTGCTAAATTGTGCTACTGCTAAAGACTCATTCTTTCAATGCTGTAATTTATGACTGCAAATATCTGTCACCTTATTTATGTCATTTCATTGTAGTAACTGTTTTTGTGGAATACAAAAAGAATCAAGAGAGCAGCAGTCGATATGCTTTCACTACTAATACACTCTAGGCATACTGCCTAAGGCAAACAAAGTGACTCGACTTCTAATATTTATATATTTCACCATCAGGACACTCAGATGTATAATTACTGGTGCCGATTAATTACGAAATCATCATTAAATGATACTAGAAGCTACGTAGATCACTGCCGCCTACAGATTCGGACATCAACCAGCAGACTGGTAACTGGCGTAGGCTAGTGTACTCCGCAATAAAGAGAACTTTTTAACTATTTGAGATAAGAGCATCCGTAAAAATATTAAGAGTACAAATGGCAATCCCGTATCAAGAAAAGAGTGGAGGGCTGAAAACTGTAAGGAATATATATGAAGGCTATAGGAGTGAAACAAGGTTGAATGCGATATCGCAGGAGGAGAAGTGGATGTACTATAGATGAAGAACAGTTTCACGGAGTAGTGATAGACACAAGTCGAAGCCAGGCACCTGGAGTAAACAACATTTCCTCTGAATTACACAAATCGTTGGGAGGCGATGAGGGAAGTATTCTACCTTGCACGGAAGCTTTTGAAACAAGTAAAATACCCCAACAATTTAACAAAAATATAATAATTCCTGTTCCAAGGAAAGCGTGTGCCGACAGATGTATTACCGAGCCATCAGTTTAATAAGTCATGATAACGGAATACTCACACGATTAATGTTGGAGAGAGTGTTGTACCTCGGTATGCTTATCACACTTACTCCCTAGCCAGCACTGTAAAAGAAGATTAATATATTTTCATGTTCCATTTTTAAACGATGGCATTTACGTTTTAAGTGTGAAGTTGTTTTCTGAAATTACAAAAATTTCTGCAGATACTTAGGGTTTTTCCGAATGTGGAAACATGTTCCAAGGTTCAATGAGGTATGTGCCGGGTGGTTCTAAGTGATGTGTAACCACTTACGGAGGTCCAGTGTGGGCTGTAATTATCGTATGACAGCCAAACTTGGTAAATTGGCTAATACGTATACGATTAACGCTAGAAACAACGAGTTCCAGTTATGTCCACCAGTTGCAAATCTGGCTCTGTACAGCATCTCCTCGACATTTTCGGTGTTCATAATGAAAAGATTGTGTTGGCGGCAGTCTATAACAAAATGCTTTTCCCACTTGCTTGACCCACTTTGCCCACGTCCCGTTGCTTATCCATTTCATATGGAATCATTTCTGTGCGTCTTTGTTGCATTCACAGTGTCAGATATGTACTTGGTGGCCTCAAATTGGAACTAACTTTTTTCCAGCATGAACTGGTTCCGCGTTAACGCATTAGAATATCTACCGAGTTTCGCTGCCGTATTTCCATACGATAATTACAGCCCACACTGGACCTCTGTGAGTCACTGGATTATAAATATAACCATCCAGTAATCCAGTAACTAGGAGCAAATATTCTACTGAAATTTAAAGGCGTTGTAATGGAGAAAATTTTGTCATTACCGTATTTAATTGTGTCTATGTTACATTACTCCACTACGCACCAATAGTCAATGAAGTCTTAAAGAGAATACCAGTTACAAGTCAAATACATTTTGACACGGAAGCTATTGGAACCTAAGACAAATTTCCTTTTTCACAGCAGATAAATACACTCAATTCATCTGCAAGTATCACACTTCCCATGGTAAGAGGCCATCTTCTGTCTGAAAGTACAAGATGGTGCACGACCGCATCTGTTCACATGTTATGTAAATAGACCTAAAGTATGTAGCATTTATTCACCATAAAATTCTATGCCTGAAGAACTAACAATATATTCGAAATATCTGTAATACATTATACAACACTTTAATGAGTGGAACGCGAAATATTTAGTATTCAGGTGTGACTAGATATGCGTCTGTTACGTTGTCTGGACGCGATCACCCAATAATACGGTCCTGTCGAGGAGGTAGTTGACATAAAGTGATTGAATGGTAATGGTTTCGGGGACAGAGAGGGAAAAAGTGCCATGGGAAGTGCCGTGGAGAAAAAAACCTCTGCAATAGCCTGGATGGGTAGTGGGGCTACTGGCGAATTTGTGGCAGTAGCTACAGCTCACGCTTGATTGCCAGGAAATGTTAGTGGCGAGGGGTCGCCGTTGTAGCTGGTCTCCGACGGTATCTCCTGGGCCAGCTGCGGTGTCACCATACCTGTAGCACAACAAGACGTCATCTCAGACGTCGATTTGATTACAGAATTGACCGCTCGTCGTGTAAAGTCGTGTGGGGTTTGTCTGTGTCTTGTGTGTTTGGCTTCGCTGCTTCTGCCGACTAAATGGTTGTGTGAGTACAGTTGAAGGCGCCAGTCAGGTTTGTTGTAATAAAGGAGTTCCCCGATATAGCGTTCTTTGTGTGCTTAATTTAGGCCTTCCATAGGTAGTTAATTTTCCTCAAGGAAATGTGTTTTTGGGTGGTTATGCTGTGATCGTTGCTCCACAGATTCAGGATGAGAGGACGAGTTTTTTGAATACCTCCACGATAATATCGAGCGAGAATTTATTACGTAAATCCGCAGGGCGTGTGTATCTTGAAGCGTCGCTTGTGATCCGCAACACCGAGTTCTGCAGGCGACGCACAGACGTAATTGCAGCTGCATAATCCCAGGCTAGAACTGCGTATGTCATCAGATGTCTGATAAGCGTCATGTACCAGGGTAAATTTATGCACCCTATTTTGTTCTCAGCCGAAAAGAATGCTACGAATGCGGAACGTTACGTATTATTTGAAGTTTCCTGAGTGAGTGCGCCAAGTTTCCGTCAATTCCGTCAGATAGCGTAGCTGCAGGACAGTTTCAAAATAGCGTCTATAGGTGATGTATGTTACAAGCAACATGCCGTCATTGAATTTCTCACTGCAGAGAAAGAAACTGTGGGAAATATTAAAAAACTCTTGTGCAAGGTCTATGCCAGAAGTACGTAAATCGCTGGGAACGGAGGGTGAGGTCATCATAAGGCGGTTAGGCGGAGCTCCACGATTTGCAGCGGTCGGGGAGACCATCCACGGCTGTCACACCTGTCAGGCTACTGCCACACGAGCGTTTTTTTCCGCCGGCATTATAGACCACTGCGAGTTGAATGGGGCTGGCCACACGAGGCGTTTTCGCACGCCGCGGGCCCGCAAACTTCGGCGTCCACGCTGAGCGAACGCTCTCGGGTGCCTTCGTTCTGCGTGTTTTTCACGCTGGGCGCTGGCCAAGCGGGCGGGAGACACGCTGCGGCAGAGTCCGGAACCTCAGCCCTTTCCTCCGACGCTTACCGACAATTACCGAACTGAAATCGTAGCGATGCCAACATATACTACAATGCGTAGAGCGGTATTATTTCAATAGGTATTTCAAAATAAAGAACATATGCAGTCTAACAATGCGTGGTGCGATATTATAAAAAGTGGGTATTTCTTAATGAAGTAGCCACACATGTCTTATTTTTGGTTTTATAACATATCAAATGCATTATAAATGTACGTGGTTTGAAAGCCAAAGTACGAGACTTTAGTTGTTTATATGCGAGGAGAAAAGTTCTATGGTTGGCAACCCTGCTCGGCAGCTCGCTGTTCAGTTTACGGACAGACTGCCGTCCTCGCTTCGTTGTCATTGTAGCAGTCTTCTTGTATTTTATAAAGTGCCAGGATGGGGCGTCTGGACAGTGAAATCATTATTATGGAAGTGCAGAAACACCCATGGCTGTACAATACAAGGCATCCGGAATACAAAATTAGAGAAAGAAAGAGAGAATCGTGGCGAGCAGTTACAGCGGCCGTTCTGGGAGAAAAATGGGATGGAATGGATAACAAGCAAAAATCAGATCTACGTAGTTACAGACAGTAAATATTTTATTAATTGCTATAAACAGTGTACAATGAAATTTATACACGAATAAAATGTTAACAAGCCAATACAAAAATTAGTCTTCATCCGAAGAAGTTTGCAAAATGATCTTGCCATGGTACAGATCCTTGAGGGGAACAGAAGTAATCAGCAAAACGATCTCTGATACTTTTGCCACTGACCGTTCCTTTTGTCCCATGTGCCGGAATACTTTGGTTCAAATGGTTCAAATGGCTCTGAGCACTATGGGACTCAGCTGCTGAGGTCATTAGTCCCCTAGAACTTAGAACTAGTTAAACCTAACTAACCCAAGGACATCACAAACATCCATGCCCGAGGCAGGATTCGAACCTGCGACCGTAGCGGTCTTGCGGTTCCAGACTGCAGCGCCTTTAACCGCGCGGCCACTTCGGCCGGCCGGAATACTTTCCATTGTGCAAGTCAGTGTGTCTTCAAAATTGTAACCATCATGTTGTCTCACAAAATTGTGAAGTACACAACATGCTTGCACAATAGCATCCGCCACATCCACGTGAACATCGATTGGACGATGGAAAATTCTCCATTTATTGGATAAAATGCCAAATTCACGCCGCGTGAGAGAGGCGGCCATGTGGCCGCGCGTGTTCCGCGAATTCTGGCAGAAACGCGCGTGGAAAAAACGCTCGTGTGACCGTAGCCTAAAGTCGGCGTGAACGCCGGCAGAAACGCGCGTGAAAAAACGCTCGTGTGACCGTAGCCTGATGTTGCAACAAGCAGATGTCATCCGCGAGGCCAGACGCATTGCGAGTCGGCAGTTGGCAAGGACTGTTGCTTGAAAAATGGTTCCGATTCAGATTAACATGTGGGATATGGTTAGCATACTTTTGACTCGAGCGAAGACCTGTACAGTTTTGACTCAAGTGAAGAGCTGTACACGCCTGACTTATGAGTCAAACGTTCGGAAGTGGTAGTGGCCAGTCGGAAGTTGGCCACCAGATGTAATTTAGCACGCTATGGAAGTTACAGCTTACCAATATAGGATGGCACAAAGGGTTTTTGTGTGTTTTAGAAGGCGTTGAGTTGGTTTTACTGGCGATAATTGGTTCATATCGGAGACCCGAGTGTTCCGCAGTTAGTGAAAGTAGTGCGTGTGTCTGACTCTCTGAAATTTAGTTGAGTCGGGGCTTTTGTGTGTAGTTGTGGATTTGTGGACAATTTGTGACACAGTATATCCACTGCATGGTTAGGAGTTTTTTTTGCAGACACTATACATGTGTGGACGGCACAGCAGTTAGCAACTTATTTAATTCTGCGATTCAGATTTCCGGGTTTAATTTTGCTCCTCATAGGAGTGGAAACCAGTTACCACGGAACTATTTGACTGAGGAGATTCAGCTGTCTCGTCGAATTCAAAAGGAAAGTTATTAGTGGCTTTAATCAGCTTCCCATGACTGGTCCAACACCTGAAGCAACCCAGTAGCCCATTATGTTAAATGTCAGAGTTCTAGTGGCGGTGGCACTTAATGGTTTATTTGTGATTTATTTTATTTATATTCATTCTGTTCAGTAGGGAATAACCAGATGTCGTAACGCACGAACTTAGGATTATAATACGAAAGAGAAATACAATATCGTTGTTGAAAATGAAAATATGTCACAGCATCTCAGCAAACTAAATACAATCTACTGTCCGCTTTTTAAAGAAAAGGAAAATAAATGATTAAAGAAATTAATCAATATTTAGAAAGGAAATGTTAAATAAAGAATCCAGAGAGATTTTATCACATAGTTAGAATCTTTAATGCCTGTGGAATAGCCAAAGATATTTACAATTCATTATTCCTCAAGAAAAAATATAAAGCTGCTAAGAAGAGTGCGCAATGTAATATGAAATATTTATGAATAAAAGATTAGGAGTAGTTTGAGTTTAATGAAAAGAATGTAAGATTTTAGAATAGTTAATATTACGACATTCAGTTTTGATGTCCAAAAAAGAGATTATCAATAGTCAGTCGGCCAAGGGTTATATCGCTGACAGTAAACATTTGCACTCTGTAACGAGATTATTTAGGCTTGCATTTTATATGAATGATTATTTCGCTTATTTGAAGAGAATTTGATTTCGTAAGTACTCAATTCCCGTTTCGGTAAATTCCTTGAAGTAAATGAGAAGCGATATAATCCTGCGAAGTTTAAAAGTACGCGGCGGAGCACCATTTAAGTGTGACTGATATTACATTCCAAGAGGAAATAAATCATAGCTCTTCAGGTACTTAATCCCAAGAAGGACTTTGTGAGTGAATCCAGTATTCTTTTGACTTCATAGTCTGATGATAGTAATGAATGCAGAGTACTTAAACAAATTACGACATCGTTAACTTGCTGAGTCATTTATTTAGAAGCTATAATCACTATTACTCCAAGTCTTCTTCCGCGTTTGCTTGAATCTCCTTGGATTTCGTATCATGTGGAGCAGAAGTGAAGATGTGACCAGTACATTCAAGTACGGTCGTCAGGATATGTTTTATGCTGTTACACGAACATAGACTGTGAGATAATGCGGGACAACAGCTTTACTGGCGCAATAAACTTGGACATAACTGGCCAGTCAGCGGTCCATTTAACCTGCAATGATGTTAGCAGTCGCAGTTCAAACGTAAGGAAAGACGAGTAAAAAAACAATATAGCTTCGAATGTCATTTAATTTTTAAAGAGAATGAAATAATATTCAGCTAAGCTCCAGCACTACTGCGTGCTTCTCAGGTGACCAGGCGGAAAGCATAAAATGTTCTCGTTCTCACCTGACATAATATTCTAATTACAAACAAGAGTGATGAAAACTTCTAACTTGAACACAGGGTAATTTTTCTGAGCGAGCTGTGTGTGATGCGAAAGCACACTGCAGGGATTTCACCGTAGTGTTGAACACTGAAGCCACTGAGGTATTAATTGCAGTGAGCCGTCTGATACTCTCTTAGCTCCTTCCTTATCCGAATCCGAGAAATACATTTCAGTTCTGGGACTGTGATCTGCTACGTTGATAGCCTATCAACAACAGAATCCATGAAGCCAACCAGGCGCCGCATTTTCTTTCTTCTTTTATGACGAGCAATCTATATCCCGCCAGCGTTCGGCCGTGACGTGTGAAAAAGCTGCACGCGTTAGTTTCAGTGGGTCTGGCACCTTAACCGGCTTGTTACTTCTCGGGCCAAATCTCGTAACTTGGCTCCAGATTATTTCTATTGGGTTCATATTGTAGTGATACAGTAGCAAATGTAGCATTTGTACGGTTTGCCTGATGCTGTAATAATGATTGTTTTTCGTGTTTCTACGACACTTACCTACAGCTGTGGTATAAAGAGTATTCGGTATATCAGTTCTGCACAAAAAATTAAATTATGTTTTCTTAATTTAAGCAAATTTATTAACAGTCTTTCGTAAAACATCGATAATTAAGAATTTACATTTGAAACCAGTAATTTCGCGTGCAGTAAATATTAGAGATAAGAAGACGTGCACTATTTATAAAATAATGGTGATGAATTTTACAATTCCGAGATGTAGGTATTTCAAATTGAACGTGAAAAAAATTGAGTGAGGCGAGATTTGAACCAGCGACCAATAAACTGCAGTAACTATTCAGTCTATTGCGCTACCGTTTACAGAATATGCTCAATATGTATACATGTCTCAACTGTATCTAATACAGTCCCTCAGAGAACTTCAAAGCCGATTACCTCTGTAAATTTATGGAAAACATTAAGAACAACTATTTCGCGACACTTTTTAACCGTGGTCCACACACGTGTTTCACTACGGAACAGGATGCCGTCTCCGCCATTTTCATACTGCGCATTTAACAGAGCGACAATCAGAAAACAACACTGCAGAGGCTGTGACTGTACACGATTTTTTAAATAAAAGCTATGAAGCTAAAGCGTGATTAAGATAATCGTTGATGGCTGTTAATACATTGCAATACCTTAAAGTTTCATTTAACGTAACTTAGTAATAATATATCTAATACACAAGTAGGACCTATTTTCAAGAGTGTGACATCATCAGTGTACATGTGTTACGGCCTCTGACCAATCATCGCGTTTGTGTTTGTTTACGTCAGGTTTATTCTTATGATCAACGGAGTATAGTATTTTGCATGTCATTTTGATTACAAGTAACAGAACTAGTTCCGAACAAAATTAAACTTTCACTCGCAAGCTATTATTATTGAATACTGTTAGCGAGCCATTAGACGGATAGTGTGTGAGTTAAGACCTTATAAGAGCTTAATAAATCTTGAAAATGAAACCTGAAAAAAGCTAAAGTCTAATGAACCACGGTTATTGAAATACTTGGACTGAGGTGCGATCGCATTGCAAGGACCTGCGAGCTTCTAATAGGAAATCAATCAGTACAGAGTTAGCGTTTCGTTCTGACGGTGGTAGTACAAGCTCACGCTATATTTCAAATAGGGGCGACTGGTACTCAAATGCAGCACTTTAGCATTGCAAGTGCCTCATCACGATGTATTCCCGCCCTATACAATAACTTCTTGAGTAATTTTGGAGTAATATTTTATTTTTAATTTCAAGTCGTACTACTTTTCTTAAGGCCAAAATTTATTTAAAAATGCAGCTTCAGGTATTAGAAATAAAGATACTTTCAACACACCCAGAATCTTTGGTCATGACAATAGGCGCTCATCGTTCATGTTACCCATCAAGCATGCTAAATTACAGTATTAAATCGAACTGTGAAACCTTTCACTGATAGTATGAAAACGATTCTTGCCAACGTATACTTTCCAATCACACAACAACGCGATTTTTTCAATATTTATTGTAGGTGGGGAAATATACATGGATGCTTTTCTCCGTGTTTCTATTCTCCTCAGATAAACAAACCGTAACAGATTCTATGGAGAATACTCTCATTTGTTATTACGAGTGACATGATCTGAGAAGTCAATGCACTGTGATGCCATTTTGTTCACAAAATTATGCACATCGCGAAGAGTGATGTAAAGGAATCCACAGACTCTCTATGTTCAGATCATCTCAAGTTAGGGTTGCAACATCAGAATTTTTATCTCTTACAGAAACTCACCTCTTGATTGTTTGCATTCGTAACAGCGGGATACAGTTGATTTTGTTCACTACAGAATAACGCCTAACAATCTATAGCTATAAGCATGGAACACATCTGCTGTATAGCTCATTGGCACAGTGGGACATGTATGCTACTAGCTGATGGATCTCATACATAGTTAAATGGCACTCATAGTGTTGTTACTTAATTGCATCACATTGGAAGCTTTGTCCTGTTGCGAAAGAACTGTCTATTAATGTTTATGAGCCTGTAAACGTTAATTTTTACTTTTCACTGAGGAACTGTTTTAATTTTTGTACGATGTAATCTAACTCTAAAAGGACATTTAGTGAAGGAATGTGACAAGGATTACCTATGCTTGAGTACTAAGTCCCGAAGCCTTTATGTTCATTATGTGTTACGACTCGTCTTCCATGGATGAAAAGATGTTTTCTGGACCCTACCGACAATGTGTTCTCTTTTACCTTCAACATATAGCCGCTCCTTGTGTGCTGACAATTTATGGGAAACAGATTAAGTGGAAGAAGGAATCCAGAGTTCTAAATTATTATTTTCCCCTTTCTTTTTTGGTACTTACTGTTAATACATAAAACTAGAACCGGTTGCAGCACTTTTGCTAATTATGCAGATACGCTGCCGAACACAATTGTTTCTTTACTTTACATATAACATGCATGTCTTTATTGCCCCATATTCTATCCTAAATGCTAATTTAATCAATGTTTTTGCGCATGTACCCACATCATCCATCGTCAGTCCTTCACTGCTACAGTCCAACCCCCAAGAAACTGGCGTCGCTTCCCGCGGGTGCGTCCATCCGCATCCCATGTGGTAATCTCATGAACAGTCCGCAGGGGTTGCCAACAATAACGCAGGAAAAAAAAAATCGAATTCCTTTTACGTGATAGCCACAAGGTCATAACTCTTCCAGAAAACTTCCCCCCACGAACCATGGACCTTGCCACTGGTGGGGAGCCTTGCGTGCCTCAGCGGTACAGATAGCCGTACCCTAGGTGCAACCACAACGGAGGGGTATCTGTTGAGAGGCCAGACAAACGTGTGGTTCCTGAAGAGGGGCAGCAGCCTTTTCAGTAGTTGCAGGGGCAACAGTCTGACTGATCTGGCATTGTAACATTAACCAAAACGGCCCTGCTGTGCTGGTACTGCCAACGGCTGAAAGCAAGGGGAAACTACAGATATAATTTTTCCCGAGGGCATGCAGCTTTACTGTATGTTTAAATTATGATGGCGTCCTCTTAGATGAAATATTCAGGAGGTAAACAGTACCCCATGAGGATTTCTTGGCTGGGACTACACAGCAGAACTTCATTACCAGGAGAAACAAAACTGGCGTTCTACGGATCGGAGCGTGGAGTGTCAGATCCCCTAATCGGCCAGGTAGGTTAGAAAATTTAAAAAGGGAAATGGATGGGTTAATGTTAGAATTACTGAAGTTCAGTGGCAGGAGCAGCTGGTCCTCCTGGTCAGGTGAATACAGGGTTATAAATACGAAATGAAATAGGGGTAATGCAGGAGGAGGTTTAATAATGAGTAAAAAAATAGGAGCGCGGTTAAGCTACTACGAACAGAATAGTGGACGCATTATTGTAGTCAAGATAGACACCAAGCCCATGCCTACGACAGCAATACAAGTTTATATGCCAAATAGCACCACAGATGACGAAGAGATTGAAGAAATGTACGATGAGACAAAAGAAATTATTCAGATAGAGAGGCATATATCACTGGGGATAAGATAGATACTGCCTAGTGGAAAATTAAAGAGACCTTGTATGAATAGCAAGAGCGCAGATGGAAAACCAGTTCTAAGCAAAGAAGGAAAAGCAGAAAGGTGGAAGGAGTATATAGAGGGTCTATACAAGGGCGATGTACTTGAGGGCAATATTATGGAAATGGAAGAGGATGTAGATGAAGATGAAATGGGAGATATGATACTACGTGAAGAATTTGACAGAGCACTGAAAGACCTAAGTCGAAACAAGGCCCCAGGAGTAGACAGCATTCCATTACAACTACTGATAGACTTGGGAGATCCAACCCTGACAAAACTCTACCATCTGGTGAGCAAGATGTATGAGACAGGTCAAATACCCTCAGACTTCAAGAAGAATATAATAATTCCCATCCTAAAGAAAGCAGGTGTTGGCAAATGTGCAAATTATCGAACTACGAGTTTAATAAGTCACGGCAGAAAAATGCTAACACGAATTCTTTGCAAACGAATGAAAAAACTGGTAGAAGCCGACCTCGGGGAAGATCAGTTTGGATTCTGTAGAAATGTTGGAACAAGTGAAGTACTGCTGGCCCTTGGAATTATATTACAAGGTAGGTTAAGGAAAGGCAAATCTACGTTTCTACCATTTGTAGACTTAGAGAAAGCTTTTGACAATGTTGACTGGAATATTCTCTTTCATATTCTGAAGGTGGGAGGGGTAAAATACGTGGAGCGAAAGGCTATTTGAAATTTGTGCCGAAACCAGATGGCAGTAATAAGAGTTGAGGGGCATGAAAGGGAAGCAGTGGTTGGGAAGGGAGTGAGACAGGGTTGTAGCCTATCCCCGATGATATTCAATCTGTATATTTAGCAAGCAGTAAAGGAAACAAAAGAAAAATTTGGAGTAGGAATTAAAATCCGTGGAGAAGAAATAAGAACTTTGAGGTTTGCCGATGACATTATAATTCTGTCGGAGGCAGCAAAGGACCTGGAAGAGCAGTTGAACGTAATGGACAGTGTCTTGAAAGGTGGATTTAAGATTAACATCAACAAAAGAAAACGAGTAGAATGGGATGTATTCAAATTAAATCAGATGATGCTGAGGAATTTAGATTTGGAACTAAAAAACTTAAAGCAGTATATGGGTTTTGCAATCTGGGAAGCAAAATAACTAATGATAGTCAAAGTAGGGAGGATATAAAATGTAAATTGGCAATGGCAAGGAAAGCGTTTCTGAAGAAGAGAAATTTGTTAACATCGAATATAAATAGTTTAGACAAAAATGGAATAGGAGCTTTCGAAATGTGGTGCTACAGAAGAATGCTGAAGATTAGATGGGTAGATCACGTAATTAATGGGGAGGTACTGAACAGAATTGGGGAGAAGAGGAATTTGTGGCACACTTTGACTAGAAGAAGGGATCAGTTGGTAGGACATGTTCTGAGGCATCAAGGGATCACCAATTTGGTATTGGAGGGCAGCGTGGATGGTATACATCATAGAGGGAGACCAAGAGAAGAATTAACTAAGCAGACTCAGAACGATGTAGGTTGCAGTAGTTACTTGGAGATGAAGAAGCTAGCACAGGATAGAGTAGCACGGAGAGCGGTATCAAACCAGTCTCTGGACTGAAGACAACAACAACGGTACTTTAATAATCAATAGCTATATCAAAGGGGCTGTAAGCTCAAGAGAAAATACCGAAATTCATTTACGCTTAAACATTATTAATCACGAGTGTATTCATAAATGTGTAGAGTAGCATCTGAGGTCTGCAAGGGTGCGGTCGCATTACAAGCGGTGTCGTATAAGTTACGAAAACGTGATAAAAATGTAGTAGTGTTTCCTAAATTTTGATGCTTTTAATCACATATCTTATTTTCTCAAAGTAGTTGATTTCATGATCTTGTCTACCTGAGTTCTGAATCCTTAACTGTCTAACAGACAATAAAATATTTAATTTGTTAACCTATCTACACCCTCCTCATTATGTCTTACATTGTTTTTCATATTAAATCGTTGAAACAATAATCGCTTACATTTAACTTTAGACATGGAATTTTTCCATTTTACTCGAACTGTTGTTAACAACAAGAGTGTAAAAAGAAAGAAGACCGAAAATTATGGATTGATGGATTGTTGGCGGCATCTAAAATCTCTCACATGAGCAGTGACAAACTGCGCTGAAAATCTGCATCTGATGCTCAGTACGAATTAATTATTAAATGCTCGGATATTATGATTCATGGAAAGTGTCACATTATTGTAGTGACAGTTAAATGTTATTTAAAGAGACTCCTAAGAGGCAGTTTAAATTTGCCATGGAATTAGAAAAGAACTCAGCAACGCTACTAACCACTGCACTGAAGATAAAATGTTCCGTGAAGAGGAGGAGCTACATTTGCTGGAGGACAATAGAAACCAGCTTGTTTTTATCCTCTAAGTCTCATTCTAACGAGTCGACGTAGCTGAAACCACAACTCCATTTTCTGATATTTCTTTTTAAAATATGTGCTATATGTAAATAACGGTTTTATAAGAGTATTTTAGAACTAATGACAAATTTTAATAGATGATAATTATTGACTGGTTCAAAGTAAAAGCCTGCCCTCCTTCATTTAACTTTAACCTGGGAGTTTGTATGAGACTATGACCCTGGTTTTACGCCCTGGAACGCTACCATTTCATATTAAATGCGACCCGTATCTAAATAAATGCTGTCTGACGGTGAGGTCCAATATTTAAGGGTGGCTAGGAGTTTCGCAAAACGCAACGGAAGACAGGGGATTAACCAGAGTTAACGGAGACAAAACTGAAATTCGAATCCACACCATAGACCTCACACACCTACTGACTGTCTATGTAAAGAAACAGTATCTTATTGATACAACTGGTGCATTGCAATTTATTTGCCATGTGTGTCCTACACTACATAATGACATAAAAAACACTGAGCTTGTACAGTATTAAAAATTATCTCAGTGATTCTATATGCACCAGAAATTCATAGCAGCATGGAGGTACCTGTATATTTCAAAATTCTTACATCATACAATTGTTAACATTGTTTAATTCAGGCAGCTTCACTGCAGCTTTAATTGCACTCAAAACGAATGGTCTATCTTCTCAGAACGCAATTATTAAGTGACCACTTGTGGAGGTGCGGAGTACCTGATAAAATTCAACGAAGAAAGTGCGGGGAGGATGATTATAAATTCGTAAAATTCCAACTGTATTCAAATGTATTATAGTGATCAAATGTCATACACAGGATAACAAGCTTCAAAGAAGTGGCTGCTAGTGATCACGAGCAAATGTGCTACAGCACACCGTAAATATTTCATTAAAATTATACCATTTCCCTTTGAATGCAAGCTGTAAATCACAATAAAATTAGGCGATCGCTCCTTAATTGCGTGCTGGTATGCAAACAAAGCAGACAAAAAAAAATTGTTTCACTTTCTCTGTCATAACTAGAAATCATTGTCGAGAGCTATCAGCCACAATATGATCAACTTAAAGAAAGCACGGACCTGTCTGTTGTTTACTACACACGCTCTGACGTGACATCAGCGCAGTGCTTTTCTTTGCAAGTGTATGTCTTAGTGTGCAAGCAGCATGGCAAATTCTGTAGATGATATGATAAAGAGATCCAGTAGGTCTTTGGAAAGTGAGATTTAAAAAGTTAGGTACAATTACTCCAGTTCTGAATCTAACAAGGGGAGGGTGCGGTATGTGCGTCACCGATTTGGCTCAAATTATGTGAGTAGAAGGAAGCAGATGCCCTTTCATGGTCCTAGTGTATTTCGCCTGAGTTGGTGGTAAGGAAAGATAAAACGCTCTCTAAAGATTTGCGAGTAGACCATGAGGGATTTATGAGGAATACTTGATGTATCGGTGCATGGATTCAATTGTCACTGCTACCATCATTTCTTCCATTTTATTTTATTCATTGCAATGTTAAACTATTAACAACAAAATTTAAATATATTTAAACAGTTCAGTTTATATCTATGAAATTAATATATTCAGTTTCGT
Organism: Schistocerca serialis cubense; assembly: GCF_023864345.2. Classification (NCBI taxonomy): domain Eukaryota; kingdom Metazoa; phylum Arthropoda; class Insecta; order Orthoptera; family Acrididae; genus Schistocerca; species Schistocerca serialis. Next base: position 766,362,068 of record NC_064642.1, on the reverse strand, counting down.
TACTATTACTACCCTTGAAAGTCAAAAGGCTATTGGTGGTGGTAAAAAAAAAAAAGCGAGTGTACAAGGAAATTCCGTAGGAAAATGTGTCAGAAGAGGCGGATCTACAGTTGTGATGTTCACAACACCGACTTTTGTTTTCCATGTTTGCTATTCAGGAACATTGATGTGTGGGCTATAGGAGCACTGGAAGATCTAGGATATATTAAGGTATTAATAAAAAAAAAAAAAAAAAAAACATAGCAGAAATCATAAAAATCGTGCTTGGTCTTAATCCTTTATTCTTGCCTGCCATTACGACATAGTGAAAGACAGTCTGTTTTGTTTGTGGTAAAATTTTGCACCAGCAGTCACTGCTTTATGAACCAATACAACTCAACAGGCCATGTACTTTACCTCCTCAATGGATAAGATGGACAAAACAAAATTACAGTACAATACATTATTGTTGATTTATCAGGTATCGTCTTAACGAGTGGAAGAGCGTTGAGATACGTCACTTGAAATCTTTAACATTAAAATTAGAAATAGATACTGATCCCTAAGCCTTTTAAAGAAGTTGAAACACTGAGCAAGGATTTTACGTTCACACGCCAACTACGAATACTTTTGTATTGCGAAAGAAAGCCCATTTTCCTGAAAGACAACATATTTTACAGTCACGTCAATACAGCACAAAATGAGAAACCAGCAACAATCTCATCACAATCCAGAACGAAGTTTGTTGAATGCACCATATTTAGAGCACAGACAGAGTGTCAATACCACGAGGAGAATTGCATCGGCAGTCACCACAGCGGCAGGATCAGAAGAAGTGCACCTTTGTTTTGGGACCACGAGGATTTAGAAACCTTTCAGTTTCTACGCAGGCATGCACCAAACTAGCAAATAGAGAAGTGGCTGCTGATCTTTCCGACAAGCAACCGACAGTTTAGGGACACTGGATGTCTCTGTAAAAACGAAAGTACCGGTCAACCAAGTGTGACAGTAGCGACCATAGGGAGGGTGAGAGAAAGTTTCATAGACTGTCCAAAAGCATCAACAGACCATGCAAGCCATGAACTTGGAATACTGCAGAAAACTGTGTGGAAGATTTGGGGATGGCGATTGCATTTCAGATCGTACTTACTGAAGCTCGTGCAACAATTAAAACTGGAAGAGCATGATTGGCGCCTTCAATTTTGCGTCACAATGCAGGAAGCACTCACAGATGACTGTCTTTAGGGATTACGTGAAGGACAGTGTTTACATACCCCTAGGGCCAAAAACAGTGGCACAGCTCAGAAAACATATCAATACTGCCGTGTATCCATTGCAGGATGTTTATACATAACGAATGGAACGGATTATCGCTTGGGTGTGTGTCATATGACCGCAGGGACTCTCACAGTCACCGACCATTTGCAAAATGCAACACACGCATGCGCGCGCACACACACACACACACACACACACACACACACACACACACACACACACATTCCTATGCCCTACATGGTGGGGAGCAGCACACGCTGAAGGTCACGTGGGAACTTAAATTGGGAGGAGGTGATATGATGAAGAAGAAAGGTAACTATCTGGTGCAACGTGCAGGGGCAGTGGCTTACCTGAAATTGAGGCCAAGACTATTACGGGAATGAAGGGTGTTTTTTAAGGATAACTCCCATTTGCATAACTCAGAGAATCTGGTGGTGGAGGGAAGGATACAGATGACCCTGATTCTGAAACAAGCATGAAACTGAGCACGTTGCGATCAGCTGCGCGTTATGCCACTAGGTGGCCAACTTTGTTGTTGGCAAAAGTTGGCGCGTCCATTCATCCTGGTGGACATCTAGCTGATAGTCATAGTAACGTAAAAAGCTGTGCAATGTTTGAAGAAGAGTTGGTATATGATGTGGCTGCCTTCAAACATGCCAAGCCTCTGAAAGGGCACCTGTCTCAGGTTATCCTTCATGTGCCATCTGGATCATTCCCTCAGCCATCAGCTTCTCTGAACTACGGAGATGGGTGCTATCCTTACGACACATTCTCGGGTGCTGTGTTCGTTTTGGCCTCAGGCAGGTAGCCCATTGTACATGCACCCTTCTACCAACAGTTTCTCCTTATTCCATCATGTCATGAGCTCCCGTTGCCTCCAGCGTGCGCCGCTCCCCACGGGCCCTACAATCACGCATTACATCCTAGCCCATATATACGCCATCCCTCCTTCAGATTCCTTGCTTGTTTCGGCTGCCTCCCTCCCACCGCTAGCCACCCACCCCATTCCGTCTCCATGCTTCCCACTTCCCTGTCCCTTTAGCCACCTCATCCTACACTACCCCCGTCCACCTGTCGAAATACAGCAGTGGTAATGTTAGTCCAGCAGGCTCCAAGCAGGGCACAGACGTGTGTATACATGTATTTGAGTGTTTGCGTTTTCTGTGTGTGTTTTACTCTAGCTCGCCAATGAGTAACTCCGAAAACGTAGCAAGTTTTCTTTCCACTGTGCGTGCCTATCGACTATTCAACGTGTTTTGGCGAGTGATCTCTTTTAATCCGAAAGTATTTATGCAGTATAATTACTTGTAACATTCATAAAATTTACAATAGAAAAATGTTTCATAGTTATCAAGACGGAACCAGCTATTAAATTACTTTTTCACTCTAAAAATCAGATAGTCATTAAGTAAGCTCAAGAAATTTTCTTCGCTATTAATTTTTCGGGTTCAGTCTTTTCATACCTCGTTACTGTGTCATCGACCTAGAAGTTGTTGCATTGTAGCTGCCCCGTATCCATGTTTTACTGCAAATGAACCCTGTGAACATGAAAGCCCCTAGAATGCGATTTCGCGAAATGTTGTTACTTTCGTGCGTCATTTCTAGCAAAGCACTTGATCGGTGCGCGGGGCAGAGGTTGGCAGCTCTCCAATTTTCGATGTTCAGATATTTGAGACTTCAATGCGTGATAGAGAATGAAACACCATTGTTATGAATGTGAAAGCTACTTCCTTTTATCACTCTTAACGGATATATACGCACATTGTTTTTTGTGCACATCTACGGCAAAGAACGTTTCGAATTATATGAGGATCATTGGCCTCCTTCTACAATTAATATTAAAAAATCGGTACTTCAATTTGCGTGTTCATGTATTAATATTATGAGACTTTGATACTATTTGTCTTGGATGTGAGTGAGTCAAAACTTTCAATTTTTGTTCGGTTTCTACATTTACTACAACAGATAAAAGGATAAAAAAACCGAAAATCAGTTATTTCAGAAAACAGTTATTTTGAGCGGTTTTAACAGTCAGGTTAAAGTGGTGTCTAAAAAACCGATATAACCGAAGACCGGTTATTTCAGCGATAACCGCCATCCCTACTATCCTCATAGTCATTTGCACAAAATTTGATTAGAATTACCACGTATAATTTTACTGGAAATTGAGTCGATGCGGAGTCTCTGGCAATATCATCATCTCATTTCGAGTGTAATTTGGAATCGATTGGGTGACGTCTGAACTGGTATACTCACGATCATACGGTCTTCGTGATCTAACCAGTTGACACCTAGGCAAGCAATATCATGATGAAATACTAAGTGAAATTCCTCTCCAGATGCGGTCGACTGACTGTACAATAAAAGTGAAACTTCCTGGCAGATTAAAACTGTGTGCCCGACCGAGACTCGAACTCGGGACCTTTGCCTTTCGCGGGCAAGTGCTCTACCAACTGAGCTACCGAAGCACGACTCACGCCCGGTACTCACAGCTTTACTTCTGCCAGTACCTCGTCTCCTACCTTCCAAACTTTACAGAAGCTCTCCTGCGAACTTTGCAGAACTAGCACTCCTGAAAGAAAGGATATTGCGGAGACATGGCTTAGCCACAGCCTGGGGGATGTTTCCAGAATGAGATTTTCACTCTGCAGCGGAGTGTGCGCTGATATGAAACTTCCTGGCAGATTACAACTGTGTGCCCGACCGAGACTCGAACTCGGGACCTTTGCCTTTCGCGGGCCAGGAAGTTTCATATCACCGCACACTCCGCTGCAGAGTGAAAATCTCATTCTGGAAACATCCCCCAGGCTGTGGCTAAGCCATGTCTCCGCAATATCCTTTCTTTCAGGAGTGCTAGTTCTGCAAAGTTCGCAGGAGAGCTTCTGTAAAGTTTGGAAGGTAGGAGACGAGGTACTGGCAGAAGTAAAGCTGTGAGTACCGGGCGTGAGTCGTGCTTCGGTAGCTCAGTTGGTAGAGCACTTGCCAGCGAAAGGCAAAGGTCCCGAGTTTGAGTCTCGGTCGGGCACACAGTTTTAATCTGCCAGGAAGTTTCATATCAGCGCACACTCCGCTGCAGAGTGAAAATCTCATTCTGGTACAATAAAAGTGTTGTCCAAACGAAAACTTCTAGCTTCATTAAAAGAAAAACATCAAAGTCAACGTCCTCAGAAGTTTCTGTAAGTGAATTGATATGGTTTTATAGTTTTTTTTCCGTCTAACGCAAACCTTACGTTAGTTATACGTAACAGCATATGAGGGATGGCGATTTATTTGCACTTATAGTTAAACCTAAGTTTGTTATGTAGCAAAGAGCACCAAATACGTATCATGGAAAGAAACAAGAAATACTAGCTCTGTTGTTCAGGTAAGATTAACTAAGATTAAATATTTTTGTACTTTTCACCGAGTACTACTAGGAAGACCAGTATTCCACTTCCGTAAGTGTGGTGGCAATGCGCTCCACTCCTCATTAATAAACTGCCACTAAGAGTAGATAAAATTTAAAAAAAATAGTAAATCAGGGAGCTAAGAGGCTAGTTGTACAGAATAAAATGTGAAGATATTGACCACAAACGTATATTTTGCTTATGTACACGATGCTAATACTTAACTAGTAAGATACTTCATGGTTCCGCTATTAATTCAACTAAAGGCGAATTTATCCCAATTACATCATATACAGGATGAGTCACCTAACGTTACCGCTGGATATATTTCGTAAACCACATCAAATACTGACGAATCGATTCCACAGACCGAACGTGAGAAGAGGGGCTAGTGTAATTGGTTAATACAAACCATAAAAAAATGCACGGAAGTATGTTTTTTAACACAAACCTACGTTTTTTTAATTGGATCCCCTTTAGTTTTCTTAGCACATCTGAACATATAAACAAATACGTGATCAGTGCCGTTTGTTGCATTGAAAAATGTTAATTACATCCGGAGATATTGTAACCTAAAGTTGACGCTTGAGTACCACTCCTCCGCTGTTCGATCGTGTGTATCGGAGAGCACCGAATTACGTAGGGATCCAAAAGGAACGGTGATGGACCTTAGGTACAGAAGAGACTGGAACAGCACATTACGTCCACATGCTAACACCTTTTTATTGGTCTTTTTCACTGACGCACATGTACATTACCATGAGGGGTGAGGTACGCGTACACACGTGGTTTCCGTTTTCAATTACGGAGTGGAATAGAGTGTGTCCCGACATGTCAGGCCAATAGATGTTCAATGTAGTGGCCATCATTTGCTGCACACAATTGCAATCTCTGGCGTAATGAACGTCGTACACGCCGCAGTACATCTGGTGTAATGTCGCCGCAGGCTGCCACAATACGTTGTTTCATATCCTCTGGAGTTGTAGGCACATCACGGTACACATTCTCCTTTAACGTACCCCACAGAAAGAAGTCCAGAGGTGTAAGATCAGGAGAACGGGCTGGCCAATTTATGCGTCCTCCACGTCCTATGAAACCCCTCATGGTAATGTACATGTGCGTCAGTGAAAAAGACCAATAAAAAGGTGTTAGCATGTGGACGTAATGTGCTGTTCCAGTCTCTTCTGTACCTAAGGTCCATCACCGTTCCTTTTGGATCCCTACGTAATTCGGTGCTCTCCGATACACACGATCGAACAGCAGAGGAGTGGTACTCAAACGTCAACTTTAGGTTACAATATCCCCGGATGTAATTAACATTTTACAATGCAACAAACGGCACTGATTATGTATTTGTTTATATGTTCAGATGTGCTAACAAAACTAACGGGGTTCCATTTAAAAAACGTAGGTTTGTGTTAAAAAACATACTTCCGTGCATTTTTTATGGTTTGTATTAACCAATTACACTAGCCCCTCTCCTCACGTTCGGTCTGTGGAATCGATTCGTCAGTATTTGATGTAGTTTACGAAATATATCTAGCGGTAATGTTAGGTGGCTCACCCTGTATATATATATATATATATATATATATATATATATATATATATATATATTATTAATGAATAGAAGCAGATGAATGTATTCATAAATTGAGTTAAACTTGTACGAGGTAGTTTGTTACAGCGGCAATGACACGGTAAAGTTCAGACAATTGAAAAACACAAATTAGAATATTTCGATACTTAAATGTCATTATTTACTATTAAATTAATACGCTTGCGATTCGGTCAGATATCACCAATAAAAACATTGATTGTCATAAATCTGAATTTTTCTAATTTTTCTTAAGAGACGATAAATACCATCCGTGAGTCTTTAAAAGTTATCGTTGTCAGAAACATACACGTTCTCATTCCATCACGACTAAGATTGCCAGGAACTCATGGTTTTCAACTCCTGCTTCTACTTCTAAAGTTCGCTATGTTATTTCTTATAAACAATCAATTTGTGAATATAAGAAATGTTCCACTATTGTTTGTTGCGATGAGAGGATTCTACAAATGCAGCGATTTATGATATGACAACTATAATAGTTTGACAAAAACAACCGTGGAAATTATTAACACTCTTGATCCTAACAACACCACAGTTTGTCTATACATGAACAGAGTCTTACCGTTACTAACTTCCCCCTCGAAGAGTACACCTTCGCTGTTCTGTCAGTGGTTCGCAGATGAACACAGTACCGTCGTTTTTCCATGTCACTTTTTTTACAAACCACCATCCATCCTACACCCCATATCAGTTCTTTCGTAGTCCATTTACTCTGTGGCGACGGAAAGTTTTGAAATATAGCGCGCCGGGCGGCTGAACGTTCTGTGTGGTCGATTAACGCCTACGTCCACCTCTAAACAAAAAGGGCGAGTTCTTTGCCCTGTCAGCAACAATACCCATATAATTTCGTAGCCGAATGACATTTCATTTCTAATCAGTTGAATAAGCCACACATTGGATTAAAGAAACATTTAAAATAGATTTATTACTTACAAGCACAATTTAAATTTTGCTTACCCATGAAAATTATCGTCGAATCGTACTCATTGTTTCTCTCTTCCAGCGGACAGTTTCATTGTTACAGAGGGTTTAACTGCTTATGGACATCGCAGTTACATGTGAATAGCGTGACACGAAACAAAAATCGAAACCTCTAACACTGAATCAGAATGGTGATTCGTTTCTTCTCTTTACACCACCTGTGTGTTATTGATATGTACTGAAATATTTCGAAGATACGTGTCATCATTTCCTTAAGGTCTGTTCTGATAGAATAAATATTTTTATTTTATTCTGCACTGACTGTCGGTTTAAGCATTTGCGCCATAGTCAAGTGCAAGACCATTACAACATTTCGGCAACAAAATAAAATCATAAATTGTTTATACATGTCTGTACGACTTTGTTTGTGGTCAAACTTCATGTTTTTGTTGAAGCTGTGGTGCACTACTGCAAGAAATCAATAAAATGTTTTCAATTAATTTGTGCTAATTACAGACACTATGTGGTGTCACCGTCAGACACCACACTTGCTAGGCGGTAGCCTTTAAATCGGCCGCGGTCCGTTAGTATACGTCGCACCCGCGTGTCGCCACTATCAATGATTGCAGACCGAGCGCCGCCACACGGCAGGTCTAGTCTAGAGAGACTCCCTAGCACTCGCCCCAGTTGAACAGCCGACTTTGCTAGTGATGGTTCACTGTCTACATACGCTCTCATTTGCATAGACGACAGTTTAGCATAGCCTTCAGCTACATCATTTGCTACGACCAAGCAAGGCGCCATATCCAGTTAATATACTATCTTCAAGAATGCATTCTGAACAGATAATATTGCGAATCATGTACCGTCAAGAGCGACGTTCATCATTAATGGATTAAAGTTAAGTATCAAACTAATTACGTCCGCTTTCTGAATTCTCATTCCTTGTCATGTTCCAGACCTCACGTCAGTATAGTTCTTCCCTCCTCACGCCAGCCTGCGTGAGCTAAAACGCGTGCATTTCGGCCTCCCCTCGTAAAACGGTGTTGGCTCTTCAGCTAACACACAACACTATGTGCCTAAAGTTATAGGAATGAACGCTTTGTGTGCGATGACAACGTATCTGACCAGGACGTATAACCTCCAGTACACTCAGCAACAACAGTTTCGCATTATATAAACGCCGGCTTCCATGAGAAATGATCATTGCTGCCACAGGAACAGAAAATATAATTGCAAACACAGATAAAGGCAGTTAGTGAACAGTTCAATAAACAACAGGGAAATCACACCAAAGGGGAGTGCCATTTAGCGTCCTTCCTGGAATTATCATTCGTTTCCAAAGGTAGGCCAATCCGAAGACCAAAGTTGTCCTTAAGAGAAAAAAGAGTCTGAAAAAATGGAGACAGCTCGAATTACTGAGGATATTAATGTGCAACGATTGTTCGTTGTTAAACGGTGATTAGCTAGCACCTCCCTGCAGACAGTGCTTCTTGATGCACACTTCCTTTTCCCACCTCTCGCCGTGTTAGGGTACATCCAGCATTGTCGAACGTGATCGTTTTGGTGGTCCACGTGTTATGGCCTACAGAGCCATAATGTTGCGTGGGCAGACTGACTTCCTAACCTTTGAACACGATATACTCACCACTCAACAATACTGCGACACTTTACTCCTTCCCCACGTCCGTCTTATGATGGGTGCATTCAGACCTGACTTCTTCTTTATAAATTTCAATGCGTGACGGCACCCAGAAGCACAGATGGAAGAGCTCCTGGGACGAGAGGATATTCGGCACATAGACTGTCTTGCCCGTTCCCGTACTGAAATGCTATCTAGCACGTGTAGGGTGCTACGGGGAGACGCACTGTGTCACCTCCACCATGCACAACGACCACCTACAAGTTGTCAATCGCGATGGTGAATGTATTGAACGTCCCACCACAGGAACTCCTTATCAAGTTTGTGGCCAGCGTGCTATCACGTAGAAGATTCTTTCTGTCTGTGGTGATCATACACCCTATCAAGAACCGTGTCCCACCTTTCGTAATGTCCAGGGAAACACCATAGTTCGCGTTGAATTTGTATAAAGCCATCATTTCTGCTCGTCTCATTACGCTTTACATTATCTTCTGAACTACCTTGTTGCAATTCTTTCTATTTACGGTCCAAGTTTCTTCCAGCTATGTTACTTGGCACTGACACATCATGCTAAAGTTATTTTCGTCTAACTACTGCAGTCCATTGTAGTACTACAGCTGGGCTGTGATAAAATATTCACGACATACTATTTATTACTGCAGATTAAATAATGTAGCAGAATCTGAACAACGCTGATCAAATTTATTGTTTTATGATGTAGGATAGCATTCACGAAGAGCTGTTTCCATTATTTATGAGTTGACCACCTCTTGGTGTTATGGTTGCTAGAGGAGGGGCAGTCACAAAGCTTTAACTAGCACCTCGAGAAAATGAATTTATGTTACTAATATAATTAATTTCTGGTTTGTTTGTTTTTGCAAGTACATGTCTAGAGATCTAGTTCACATCAAAATCTACTTCCAACATACCGTAGCAAGCCGTTAGAGGAGCCAGAAACAAATCTAAGTAAATAAATAAATAAATGAACAGAAAAAGAGGTCGAACCCCACTGAAAAATTGAGTGTAGTGTGGTAGTTCATTGGAAATGGAAATTTGTGGTAAGGACTATGGGATAAACTGCTGAGGTCATCGGTCACTAGGCTTACGCACTACTTAATCTAACTTAAACTGTCTTACGCTAAGGACAACACACACACACCCATGCCCGAGGGAGAGCTCGAACCTCCCACGGGGGCAGCCGCACGAACTGTGACAACACGCCCTAGACCGCACGGGCACCCCTTGCTGCTCGTTTTCTAAATTTGAAGGGAAACCGCGTTATAACAATCGCTGCTTTGGTGCAAGTTTGCGTCGACAGTGCTCCGCCATATGTCGTATTGGTGAAGCGGCGCAGGCGCTTCCAACGTGGTCAAGCCTAGGACTAAAGTAAGTACTGCAAAGACGTAGATTCACTACAGCTGACAAAGGCGGAGAGAGCCATAATAAGGCAAAGTAATGCTGAGGATTTTTTGGGGATTCCAGCTTTTAAGAGGTAAACAGTCGCAGGAGAATGTTACCGATGTCTTCCGACGAGGCGAAACGCCGTAGGAAGCTGTGCAAGTGTTTGTTTTTGCTCCACGACAATGTAGTCCAGTCAATGAAGGAAGAAACGGCGGAAACCATTGGCGAAGCAGCAAATTTTTGTACAGTGACAGGTGGTGGTGCCGTGAATAACATTCTAAAAATACTGATCAGTGAAGAATCAGCATGTGGGTGGAGGTCAGTGTGAAAGTTATTTATTTTTTTGCGTTCTTTTTGCGTAGCTCAGAACCATGGTACAAAGTGAAATATCGCACGTTATTAACAATAGTGTTGTAGTGATATAAAATTAATGTTTATCGTTAAATGAAAAGCGTTAAGAACAAATATTATCTGTTTGTACACCTAAGTGTAGTACAGCCGTATTAAGGGATAAAGTGTGTTGTGTCTAGACAAGACAGCCTAGACACAATGAGAGGAAGCCGAAAGGCACGCGCTAAGTTAAAGCAGGATGGCGTGAGGTCTGAAACAGGATACGTAATGAATGCTATAAAGAAAAGTACGTAGCTTCTGGAATACTTAACTTTAATCCATCCTTTTGGTACATCTGGAGATTGTGGCGATACAAGTGAGACTCTTTAGATACATGCAATGTTACTAATGGCGCCTTGCTAGGTCGTAGCCATTGACTTAGCTGAAGGCTATTCTCACTATCTGCTCGGCAAAGGAGCGAGGACACTGGACTCGCATTCGGGAGGACGACGGTTCAATCCCGCATCCGGCCATCCTGATTTAGGTTTTCCGTGATTTCCCTAAATCACTCCAGGCAAATGCCGGGATGGTTCCTCTGAAAGGGCACGGCCGACTTCCTTCCCCATCCTTCCCTAATCCGATGAGACCGATGACCACGCTGTCTGGTCTCCTTCCCCAAAACAACCAACCAAAGGAGCGAGGCTTCGTCAGTGTAGTCGCTAGCTACGTCGTCCGTACTACTGGGGCGAGTGCTAGTCCGTATCTCGAGACCTGCCTTGTGGTGGCGCTCGGTCTGCGATCAACACAGTGGCGACACGCGGGTCCGACATGTACTATTGGACCGCGGCCGATTTAAAGCTACCACCTAGCAAGTGTGGTGTCTGGCGGTGACACCACAAAGTGTGTTCTGGGGACGCAGCTGAAGAGGGAGCAAGTGATTCCCCAGGCTCTCTACCCTACTACGCCACAACAAGCATCTACAGTGAACCTCCCAAAATCATATCGTTCCTTCCACACTTTACCACGTAAACCAGTGGCGATGTGATGTGCATACACGCGCAATGCGTGTTTATTTTTTTAAAAATGCGTTAATACTACATGGAATACAGGTATGAGTTACTAATAATACTAAATGCAGCAAGAAACACATATGGGCAGAATCTACCTAAAACTCTGCCCACTATTCTACATTGTTAGATGGTAAATTGAATCTTATAAAGAATGGTCCAATCCGATATGTCGAAACATACTCTGAAATGTTTCACACAGGAAGAACATACTGAAAGAAATGCGCTATCAATATTTTAGGCAATAATGCGCACTATAAGTATTTTAAAAAAAGTTGTTAAAGTTACTTGTTTTTGCCGCACGAAGATCCGTTTGTAACAGTTGTTTGTACAGCCCTTCCTGCCAGCGAGTGAATCGGCTAATGAGCAGACGCAGCCGTGACAAGAGAACGTAGCGGTCGTAGTGAGAAATCCAAAGTGCACATACCCGAATTTTAAGCACTTAAATCATACCAAAAGTTCGTCAAATAATGAAATTTTTTAACAGCTTGCAGTTGATATCGACAGCTAGACTATTGTACATGTAATTCTTACACAAGTGAGAGCAGAGGACAGCAGAGACGACGTTCCTCAGCCGAAACTTTAATTTGTTGACATCGTATTTCGTAACAAATCCTGTAGGCCAGTACTTATGATAATTTCTAAGTAATGTGCATTTCACTAACAATCAAACAGTTCCTTGTTTATGTCCTGTACCCGCAATGTGTTTGTTGGATGACCAAAACAATCTTTTCCTTACATCAGGCTCTTCTGACAAAAGAAAAATTAATGCTTTCTGTCACTTTCCAATAATTCCTAATTTTAGTTACACAAAATTGTGATGGAGTATGGAATGGTAGTGGCTGTTCTTCTGCATATTATGCCGCATACCAGACATACTTGGTGAAATTCGTATAATGTTCTGATACAATCTGAAACTGCACAAGTGACTGGAGTTTAGTCCGGAAACGCGTGACTGCTACGGTCGGAGGTTCGAATCCTGCTTCGGGCATGGATGTGTGTGCTGTCCTTAGGTTAGTTAGGTTTAAGTAGTTCTAAGTTCTATGGGACTGATGACCTCAGATGTTAAGTCCCATAGTGCTCAGAGCCATTTGAATCATTTGAACTGGAGTTTAACAATACTATTCCTCTGATAAACTTGGAATGATAAGCGCTATCGAAAACTATATTCTCCGGCAGTTTTCTGGCAAATGCTTTACAATGTCGAAATGTTTTTTTATCGAGAGGCTGAATCACATGATTAGTTCTAAGTGGAAACCGAATTATTAACGGTCTTTTAGTCGCCCTCCTAAAGATAGGAGGTGCTATTATGTCGTGGCCGAGAATCTAACAACAGCAATGAATTATATTACGCTAGGGGAAAGAAGAAGTTTTGGTTGTAGTGTGAAACTTATTCTGTCTAATTTTTTCAGATTTTGCTGCACCCGTTATAAGAACATTGCAACTACACAGTCATTTTTTTAAAAAAAATCTGGTCCTAATTTGCCTTGAAGTTCTTGGATATATGTGTAAAGTTGCAGAAACAATAAATCACTGATATTTAGCACTGGTATTCTGTATGGGAATGTTTCATTGACTGCAAAGCGACTGTGTCCTGTTTTCTGCTTGAGATGTTGAAGTGCGATTTGTACTCAGTTTTCGCACGAACCCCGACTAACTGCTTTATACACAGAATTTTAAGGAACAGCAAGAAGCTTCGTCTTCATATCTGTAGTATTTATTACCTATTAATGACATCTCCTCTACATGATTACTTGAAACAAACTTCGTAATTTTGCGACTTTCTCTTCCACACAACTTCTTGACACAGTTTAACCAGGACGAAGAAACCTGGAAAGGAGTGATATTCATATCACTTGCAATTCAAAGGGCCCAGCCTCATAGATCTCACTCGGTAACAGTGTACCGTCTTTTACAGGCAGCTCTAAATCTTAAGACTAGCTTATTTCACATTTCCCCACAAATTGCTGTCCAGTTCTGTGAGTCGACAAAATTACTTCACTGTATTCGAGTTTACATATTTTCCACTTTCAACTTATTAAGCGAGTACTTCTTGCAGTTATTAAGTGAGTTTTATATAAAATATGTTCCAGTAACCAATGGTTGGGAACTGTTTAATTTGTAAGCGTGATGTTGACAGTGATCTATGTAATATTGTTCGGAAAGGGACTTGATTGGATTTGAAAGAGCTTCTCTTACATACATTCCAACTGAATGACCTGTGGTGTACTCTTTCCTGCAAGACGTATAAACAACAATGTGTCTTTTGTTCCAAAAACTTCCTGTCCTTTCTCAAACAAATTGCATTTACGAAACCAATCCCTTTCCCATTAATACTACGTTGGTCACTGACAATACAAATGGACAATTCTCAACCATTGTTTAAAGGAACATATTTTACATAAATACGCAATAACTGCAAATAAGTACTCATTTAATAGACTGTAACTTCTTCACTATATAAACATGAAAACAGAAAACTTACGAGGGCGTTGCTAAAAATTAATGACGCCGAATTTTTTATGTGAAAGCTCTTAAAAATTTTTAAATGAAACAAACTTTATTAACATTCTAAATCTTCATTCTTCCTGTCTACGTACTTATTTCTCAACATTGTCATACTGGCGACGAGTAGATGTCTCCCAACGAGAGGTTAGTTTGTTGACACCGTCTCTGTAGAATGTTTGTCACTGTTGACGGTGCCATAACCTCTACATCTGCATCTATATGGATACTCTGCAAATCACATTTAGATGCCTGGCAGAGGGTTCATTGAACCACCTTCACTATTCTCTATTACTTCACTCTCGTATAGCGCGCGGAAAGAATGAACACCTATATCTTTCCGTAAGAGCTCTGATTTCCCTTATTTTATCGTGGTGATCATTTCTCCCTATGTAGGTCGGTGTCAACAAAATATTTTCGCATTCGGAGGAGAGAGTTGGTGACTAGAATTTGATGAGAAGATTCCGTCGCAACAAAAATCGCCTTTCTATTAATGATTTCCAGCCCAAATCTTGCATCATTTCTGTGACACTCTTTTCCATATTTCTCGATAATTCAAAACGTGCTGCCTTTCTTTGAACTTTTTCAATGTATTCCATCAGTCCTATCTGGTGAGTATCCCACACCGCGCAGCAGTATTCCAAAAGAGGGCGGACAAGCGTAGTGTAGGCAGTCTCCTTAGTAGACCTGTTACATTTTCTAAGTGTCCTGCCAATAAAACGCAGCCTTTGGTTAGCCTTCCCCACAAAATTTTCTGTGTGTTCTTTCCAATTTAAGTTGTTCGTAATTGTTATACCTAGGTATTTAGTTGAATTTACGGCTTTTAGATTAGACTGATTTATCGTGTAACCGAAGTTTAACGAATTTCTTTTAGCACTCATGTGGGTGACCTGACACTTTTCGTTATTTAGGGTCAACTGCCACTTTTAGCACCATTCAGATATTTTTTCTAAATCTGTTTTGCAGTTTGTTTTGATCTGCTGACTACTTTGTTAGTCGATAAACGACAGCGTCATCTGCAAACAACCGAAGACGGCTGCTCAGATTGTCTCCCAAATCGTTCATATAGATAAGGAACAGCAAAGGGCCTATAACACTACCTTGGGGAAAGCCTGAAACCACTTCTGTTTTACTCGATGACTTTCCATCAATTACTACGAACTGTGATCTCTCTGACAGGAAATCACAAATCCAGTCACATAACTGAGACGATATTCAGTAAGCACGCAATTTCACTACGAGCCGCTTATGTGGTACCTCACATTTGATTGCAAAGCTTCATCACTATCAAAGTGAAGTTCTCAAAGTTCAGGAAACAGATTAAAATCGGAAGGGGCCAAGTCGGGACTGTATGGGGGATGGCGGATGACAGTAAACCCAAGTCGTCGGATTACTGGAGATGTCGCAACGCGCGTGTTTGGTCTAGCATTGTCACGCTGAAGGAGAAGGTGCTCCACGAGTTGGACGAACATTTCTGCCGTTAGAAACTCGATTACAGCACACTGTTTTCGACGCACCGACAAAGTCACGCACCGCATTGCTACACGCTACAACTCTGCCGGCAGAGGGTTGCAGCTTGTGTCAGAGAAGCAGGAGAGTCGACTGAATAATATGCATGACTTGTAATCTACATCTGCATTTGCATGATTACTCTGCAATTCACAATTAAGTGCCTGGCAGAAGGGTCGTCGAACCACCTTCTATCTATTTCTCTATCGTTGCACTCTCGAACAGCGTGGAGGAAAAACGAACACTTAAATCTTTCCGTGCGAGCTCTGATTTCTCTCATTTTATGACGATGATCATTCCTTACTATGTAGATGGGCGCCAACAAAATAGTTCCACTCTCTGAGGAGAAAGTTGGAGATTGAAATTTCATGAGATAATCCTGCCGCAATGAGAAACATCTTTGTTTTAATTATTGCCAGCCAAATTCGCATATTATAATAGTGGCGCTCTCTCCCCTATTTTGCGACAGTACAAAGCGAGCTGCCCTTCTATGAGCTTCTTCGGTGTCCTCCGTCAATCCTCCTCGATGTGGAGCCCACATCGCACTGCAATATTCCAGAAGATGGAGGACAAACGTAGTGTAGGCAATCTCTTCAATAGGCCTGCTGCATTTTCTAAGTGTTCTGTCTTTGGTTTGCTCTCCCCAAAACATTATCTGTGTGATCGATCCAACTCAAGTTATTCGTAATTATAATTCCTAAGTATTTATTTGAGTTTACAGCCTTTAGATTTGTGTGGTTCACCGTGTAACAGAAATTTGGCGTATTCCTTTAATTACTCATGTGGATGATTTCACACGTTTCATTATATAGAGTCAGTTTCCACTTTCTGCACAATACAGATTGCTTGTCTAAATCATATCGCAATCTGCTTTGATCATCTGATCACTTTACATGGCGGTAATTGAAAGCAATCTAAGAGGACTGTTCAGGTGGACTCCTGAATCGCGAATGTAGCTCAGGAACAACAGAGTGCTTGCAACACTTCGTTGGGAAACACCAGATATTACTTCTGTTGAAACTTCCTGGCAAATTAAAACTGTGTGCCCGACCGAGACTCGAACTCGGGACCTTACCCTTTCGCGGGCAAGTGCTCTACCAACTGAGATAACGAAGCACGACTCACGCCCGGTACTCACAGCCTTACTTCTGCCAGTACCTCGTCTCCTACCTTCCAAACTTTACAGAAGCTCTCCTGCGAACCTTGCAGAACTAGCACTCCTGAAAGAAAGGATATTGCGGAGACATAGCTTAGCCACAGCCTGGGGGATGTTTCCAGAATGAGATTTTCACTCTGCAGCGGAGTGTGCGCTGATATGAAACTTCCTGGCAGATTAAAACTGTGTGCCCGACCGAGACTCGAACTCGAGACCTTAGCCTTTCGCGGGCAAGTGCTCTACCAACTGAGATAACGAAGCACGACTCACGCCCAGTACTCACAGCCTTACTTCTGCCAGTACCTCGTCTCCTACCTTCCAAACTTTACAGAAGCTCTCCTGCGAACCTTGCAGAACTAGCACTCCTGAAAGAAAGGATATAGCGGAGACATGGCTTAGCCACAGCCTGGGGGATGTTTCCAGAATGAGATTTTCACTCTGCAGCGGAGTGTGCGCTGATATGAAACTTCCTGGCAGATTAAAACTGTGTGCCCGACCGACACTCGAACTCGGGACCTTAGCCTTTCGCGGGCAAGTGCTCTACCAACTGAGATAACGAAGCACGACTCACGCCCGGTACTCACAGCTTTACTTCTGCCAGTACCTCGTCTTCTACCTTCCAAACTTTACAGAAGCTCTCCTGCGAATCTTGCAGAACTAGCACTCCTGAAAGAAAGGATATTGCGCAGACATGGCTTAGCCACAGCCTGGGGGATGTTTCCAGAATGAGATTTTCACTCTGCAGCGGAGTGTGCGCTGATATGAAACTTCCTGGCAGATTAAAACTGTGTGCCCGACCGAGACTCGAACTCGGGACCTTAGCCTTTCGCGGCCAAGTGCTCTACCAACTGAGATAACGAAGCACGACTCACGCCCGGTACTCACAGCTTTACTTCTGCCAGTACCTCGTCTTCTACCTTCCAAACTTTACAGAAGCTCTCCTGCGAATCTTGCAGAACTAGCACTCCTGAAAGAAAGGATATTGCGGAGACATGGCTTAGCCACAGCCTGGGGGATGTTTCCAGAATGAGATTTTCACTCTGCAGCGGAGTGCGCGCTGATATGAAACTTCCTGGCAGATTAAAACTGTGTGCCCGACCGAGACTCGAACTCGGGACCTTAGCCTTTCGCGGGCAAGTGCTCTACCAACTGAGATAACGAAGCACGACTCACGCCCGGTACTCACAGTTTTACTTCTGCCAGTACCTCGCCTCCTACCTTCCAAACTTTACAGAAGCTCGTAAAGTCTCGGTCGGGCACACAGTTTTAATCTGCCAGGAAGTTTCATATCAGCGCACACTCCGCTGCAGAGTGAAAATTTCATTCTGGATTACTTCTGTTTTCCGTCAATTACCACGAACAGTGATCTTTCTGAAAGGAAATCACGAATCCAGTCGCACAACTGTGACAATACACCACAGCCACGCAGTGTGACTAGAAATCGCTTGTGAGGAGCGGTGTCAAAAGCCGTCTAGAAATCTAAATATTTGGAATCAATTTGACAAACCGTGCCAATAGCACCCATTACTTCGTGAGAATAAAGAGCTAGTTGCACAAGAATGATATTTTTTTGCATCCGTGTTGACTGTTTCAAAAAAAAATGTTCAAATGTGTGTGAAATGTTATGGGACGTAATTGATAAGGTCATCAGTCCCTAAGCTTACACACTACATAACTTAAATTATCCTAAGGACAAACACACACACCCATGCCCGTGGGAGGACTCGAACCTCCGCCGGGACCAGCCGCACAGACTATGACTGCAGCGCCATAGACCGCTCGGCTAATCCCGCGTGGCGTTGACTGTTTGCCAATAAATCGTTTTCTTCGAACTAAGCCAATTTTTTTTATTTGTTTGAGTTTAAACCACATTTGGACTACAGTTACATAGTCAGATTGGAAGGAGTGGACACTGTCTTTTAGGAAAGAGTCAAACGAATTTTTACCCGCTTTTTTTAAATAGATGTGTTTTGTGTTTATTTTTTATGGGTTTTCATGTTTCGGTATTGTAGTGTCGCTACAACAAGCTTGTGGTCACTAATCCCTGTAGCCTTCATGGTGCTCGGTATTTTCTCAGTGTTAGTTGTTGCAGAGAGATCAGGTTGTTTTCGCAAACATGTACAGTGCGAATGGGGTCCTGATCTAACTGTTCAAAATATTTTTCTGAGAAAAGCAGAATAAAAAATTCAGAAGCCTTAATTTTCAACGCACCCTCGTATTTTGTCTACTCACATAATTCTGGGGAGGAGTAGTTCAGTACACTTCAGAATTTGAATGAATAAAAAAGAAAAAGGGGGGGGGGGCTGAAACTGTTATGATCACTGTACTGAGATTTTAGTTTATCGAAATCGTTAAGCACTCAAGATTTCCAATATATGATTTACTACTCTTTTTGTCTTATTTCTTGCTCATTTAACTACCATTATTTTTGTCTCAAATTAATTAGCCTTCATTACTAAACCAATTTCAACATTATCTTCCAACTTTGTCAGACCTATATTCTTTACTTATTGATTCATTAACAATAAAGTTCTTTAAACAATTTTCTAACACAGATAGGTCTGCAGGTAATTATTATTAACATAAACTTTGAATCTTCATTTCGGGACACTCGGATTGCACAACATGTGGAAAGGACCCTGTCTAGGTTAGTGATGAGGATAATTAAATGATAGGACAGTTCTGGTAAAAGTTAAGTTGTTATTGAACAGTCAGGAACAAAAGTAGCACTGGTCCACACGAATACAGTACTAAAAGTTTCAACCTGTTCGTATCGATGCGGCGTTTGGCGGGCGGCGAGATGGCGAGGCGCAGAGCACATATACAATCACAGCTATGGCTCTTGATGTATCGGCACTTTACTTCTTCATAGCGTCGCAATATTTTTCCATTTAGTGCCTATGGAATTTTGCCATGTTGTATAGTCGTCGGAAACGGCACATCCGAGGCTCAATGAAATCACGTTTTCCAGGAGAGCCTCCTCGATCCAGAACGTGTTGCTCAGATCGATGCCCAACTCGGACTACTACTGCTGAGGCCGTTATGCCGTGCCGCGCCCGTGTGCATTTTCCCGCGCTCGCCTGCCATCCACCTTTTACCGCTCCCCTACAGACAGGGTATTCACCAAAGGTTTTGCATTCTACATATCCTAATACATTGCCTACGTATGGACCAGGCGCACAATTACAACTTTAACATCTTACAACAGTTTCAACATTTCTTACATTTCCATTTTGTTATAATATTGCTTGCAATTTGACATAAACATTAATATTCACATCGAAAATTGTTTACAGTTTCTTTAACATAACGACATGAAAAGAAAAAAGAAATGAAATCAGAACATCGCTTACACTAATTTATCGAAAATCAAAAGAAAAAATTATTATATGTGCAATAGAATAGCGTTGGGTTGTTACACGTTCGTGTTGGGAAAAAGTCTCCTTTCCTAGAGGAATGCTACAACTGCCGTACGAAGGACTACCAGTTTTCCCTCCAGTAGTGCAGAACAGAATGCGGAGGTTTATGGCGGAATTTAATTATTAGTAACTCATACCTGTATTCCATGTAGTTGTGGAACGCATTATGTGAAAAATAAATACTTCCGGGTTTATCTGCGCATTTTGTCACAACTGATTCATAAAGTGGGCTGCAGAAGGTATGGTACAATTGTGTCTCTTCTTTTGACGTGGTGGGATATAGAGCGTGGGGAGTGACCAGCTATCTCCTCACTTTACTGACCCACAAGAGAGGAAATTGCATCACCACATTCCGTCATGCTTCTGTCCTCCACCGTCCATCCACCTGAACGCATCCCCAAAACATAATTTATCTCTTAATAAGGCACTACTACACTTACATGTACAAAAAATTCATGTTTTTTCTTAAACCACTTCATTGAACAACAGATATTAATTTCATACCATTAAAACACCATTTCTAATTCAATGCGTCTTTCGGCTGCCCTGCATCGCACCAAATACAGTATTAGTCCCAGAAAAATAAACGTTTAGCACTATTTTTCGTAGGAAATGCAAGGTAGTTTAATTTGATACTGGTATACATTTTTGCTAGAGGTCACAGTTTTCGGTTATTCAAGGGAATCGTAAAAAATGAGATTCAAAACGCAGTCCCAGTCCTCAGGCTCACCGTCTACGGGTCAGGATTTTTACAATACTGTTCACGACACTCCCTCCAACCACTCTGTTAAAATTTACGACTGTACGAATAATTTTCCTTATGCGACTTTTTGGGCCTGCGTTGACTGTTTCAGTTCACTTTACATGAGATACAGTTACATAATTATGCTGTTTCTTTGGACTATCAACGCCCCTGCCCCTACCGTATTTCACTGACATGGCACCCACTGATTTCATCTTTCCTTGGGTGAAGAAACTATTACTTGGCAGGCATGTCCAAAATAGCGACTATCCGATTTTCGAGATGGAACGTTTTCTGAGCATCATAACGCTGACTTTTGCAACCAAGGTCTCAGTCAAGTCACCCTTTACTGGGAAAAATGTGTCACACTGGAGGGTGGATATGTGGAGGATAACTAACCTCATTACTAAGTTTTATAGTCACAGGTTGGTCTTTCGGAGGGGATAAATAGAACTGTTTGGTGACCTGTCTTACTCGAGAATGAACGCTTGTGCAGATATCAGCAATTTAGCAACGCGAGAGCCGGCCGGTGTGGCCGAGTGGTTATAGGCGCTTCAGTCTGGAACCGCGAGACCGCTACGGTCGCAGGTTCGAATCCTGACTCGAGCATGGATGTGTGTGATGTCCTTAGGTTAGTTAGGTTTAAGTAGTTCTAAGCTCTAAGGGACTGCTGACCTCATATGTTACGTCCCATAGTGCTCAGAGCCATTTGAACGATTTTCTTGAGCATTGCGAGATAATAGAGGAAGAAGCAGCCAGAGGAGCAACTAGGGGTATGTTGATCCAAGGCGTCTGACATTCTTTCATCTTAACCTGTCTGGATTGTATGGGGACCCGTAAACTGCTTTGGTGGAATTCTTTGTATCAAGACGCGTCATTCACAGAGTATGGCTTTACCGTGCCGCTAACTTGTCTGCCTTTGTTCCTTCCATTGCTCAAATATATGGGCGTGTAAAACTTTCAAAAAAATGGCTGTCAGCACTACGGGTCTTAACAACTAAGGTCATCAGTCCCCTAGACTTAGAACTACTTAAACCTTGTAAGTAGGCTGTTAAGGTTTTTATGTTGATAACGCCACGTAGCGCTCTGTATGAAAATCACTGGTTGTGTTGTGTGCAATCTGTGGCTGGCTGGCATTGTCGTAATATTCGCTATTGTAGTGTTGGGCAGTTGGATGTGAACAGCACGTAGCGTTGCGCAATTGGAGGTGAGCCGCCAGCAGTGGTGGATGTGGGGAGAGAAATGGCGGAGTTTTGAGAGCGGATGATCTGGACGTGTGTCCGTCAGAGGGAGTAAATTTGTAAGACTGGATGTCATGAACTGTTATATATATTATGACTTTTGAACACTATTAAGGTGAATACATTGTTTGTTCTCTATCAAAATCTTTCATTTACTAACTATGCCTATCAGTAGTTAGTGCCTTCAGTAGTTGGAATCTTTTATTTAGCTGGCAGTAGTGGCGCTCGCTGTATTGCAGTAGTTCGAGTAACGAAGAATTTTGTAAGTGATTTATGAAAGGTATAGGTGTTGTCATTCTTTTGTAGGGATTATTGAAAGTCAGATTGCGTTGCGCAAAAACATTGTGTGTCAGTTTAGCATTGATCAGAACAAGTAAAGAGAGAAATGTCTGAGTACGTTCAGTTCTGTTCAGCTGTTTGAAAATCATATAACGTAAGGCGTTTACCAGCACAGTAATTCATTAATTTTTCTAAGGGGACGTTTCAACCTAACTAAACTGAGGACATCACACACATCCATTCCCGAGTCAGGATTCGAACCTGCGACCGTAGTAGCAACGCGGTTCCGGACTGAAGCGCCTAGAACCGTTCGGTCACATCGGCCGGCAAGAAACTTTCGCACGATATGTCAGTAACAAGTAACATAGCTCGATTAAACTTGCACCATGCATAGAAAGAACTGCTGAAGTATAGTACGGAAGGTAACTAAAAGAAATACGCAATGAGGTGAACAGTAATGACATCTTTATTCAAAGACAATAGCTACACCGACGTCACCGCAATTTATGACGGGCCTCTAGACGTTATAAAAGACAGTAGATGTTCTCAACAGAGCCCGTGATCACCATAGACTGAAATGCACGCTCAACAACGAACTCTCATGCTCAACACGAGTTTCATAACGAGTTCCTGTGGTGGGCCATTCCGTGCCTCCACCAGTGGGACTGAAATGGCTCGATGGTCATTGGTATACATGGATGTGCGGCAGTGTGTCTCCGCAACGCATCCCACACGTGCTCCGTGGATTTTAAATCGGGGGGAACGCGCAGGTCCGTCCACCGCCGAATATACTCTCGCTACATGAGCTCCTTCACTCACGCTTTTCGCTGAGGTCGCGCATCGTCATCAATAAAAATGAAGTTAGGGCCGAATGCACCTCTCAAAAGACGTACACGGAGAAACCATACAGTGTCACAATAGCAGAGAGTGCTTGTTGGGAGGTTAGAGCGCCCGTGCAACATTATACTTCCCCACAGCATAACACTTCGATCAGCAGAATTATCATGTGCGACGGTGATCCTGTTTCCATTAAGTACACGCCACACAAGGAGGCGTTCGGCATCACTACTCAGAATTGTAAATGGTTGCGAAAACACGACCTCTTAGACACAAATAATCCTGATCTGATAGAGAGCGTCATGACGGATACAGGGATCAGTGAACACAAAGTCATTGTAGCAAGGGTCAAAACCATATGAAACAAAACCACTAAAAATAAACGTAAAATATATCTATTTAAAACAGCAGACAAATATTCACTTGATGCCTTCCTAAGAGAATCTCTATTCCTTCCACGCTAATTATGTAAGTGTAGACCAGATATGACTCAAATTCAAAGATACAGTATCGACAGCAATAGATAGCAATAGACAGCAATAGATAGATTCATACCGCATAAGAATAAGAGACGGGGCAGATATGACTCAAATTCAAAGATACAGTATCGACAGCAATAGATAGATTCATACTGCATAAGTTAATAAGAGACGGGACAGATTCCCCATGGTACACAGAACACATCAGAACACTGTTGCAGAAGCAACGAAACAAGCGTGCCGAATTCAGAAGAACGCAAAATCCCCAAGACTGGCTAAGTTTCAAGGAAGCTCGAAATTTAGTGCCGACATCAATGCGAGATGCTTTTAATAGCTTCCACAAGGAGATATTGTCTCAAAATATGGTAGAAAACCCAAAGAGATTCTGGTCGTATGTAAAGTAAACCAGTGGCAAAAAACAGTCAATACCGTCACTGGGCGATAGCGATGGAAATTTTACCTATGATGGTGCCACTAAAGCGGAGTTACTAAATACAGTTTTACAAAATTCCTTCACGAAAGAAGACGAAGTAGATATTCCAGAATTCGAAACCAGAACAGCTGTTAGCATGAGTGACATAAAAGTAGATATCTTAGGTGTTGCGAAACAACTCAAAACACTTAAGAATGGCAAGTCTTCCGGTCCAGATGGTATACCAATCAGGTTCCTTTCAGAGTATGCAGACACAATAGCGCCTTTCTTAGCAATCATATACAACCGCTCACTTCACGAAAGGTCTGTGCTAGACTGGAAAGTAGCACAGGTCACACCAATATTCAAGAAATGGGTAACCCCTTGAATTACAGACCCATTTCACTGACCTCAATTTGCAGTAGGATTTTGGAGCATATACTGTACTCGAACATCATGAATCACCTTGAGGAAAAGAACTTATTGATACATAACCAACATGGATTCAGAAATATCGTTGTTGTGCAACGCAGCTAGCTCTTTATTCCCATGAAGTAATGACTGCTGTCGACAAGGAATCTGAGATCTATTCCATGTTCCTAGATTTCCAGGCGGCTTTTGATACCGTTCCTCACAAGCGACTATTAATCAAATTGCGTGCATATGGACTATCGTCTCAGTTGTGTGATAATTCGTGATTTCCTCTCAGAGAAGTCATAGTTCGTAGTGATGGACTCTAAATCATCGAGTAGAACAGAAGTGATATCTGGTGTTCCGCAAGGTTCAAATGGTTCAAATGGCTCTGAGCACTATGGGACTTAACATCTATGGTCATCAGTCCCCTAGAACTTAGAACTACTTAAACCTAACTAACCTAAGGACAGCACACAACACCCAGCCATCACGGTTCCGCAAGGCCCTCTGCTGCTCCTGATTTATATAAATGATCTAAGTGATAATCTGAGCAGCCCCCTTAGATTGCTTGCAGATGACGCTGTAATTTACTGACTAGTAAAATCATCAGACGATCAATTCGAATTACAAAATGATCTAGAGATAATTTCTGTCTGGTGCGAAAAGTGGCAATTGCCACTAAACAGAGAAAAGTGCGGGATCATCCACATGGGTACTAAAAGAAATCCGATAAATGTAGGGTATACGATAAATTGTACAAGTCTAAGGGCTGTCAATTCGACTAAATACCTAGGAATTACAATTACAAGCAACTTAAATTGCTAAGACACCATAGACATTATTGTGGGGAAGGCGAAACAAAGATGGCGCTTTGTTGGCAGAACACTTAGAAGATGTGATAAACCCACTAAAGAGACAGTCTACGTTACACTTGTCCGTCCTCTGCTGGAATATTCCTGCGCGGTGTGGGATACTTGCCATGTAGGATGGACGGACGACATCGAAAAAGTGCAAAGAAAGGCAGCTCTTTTCGCGGTATCGCGCAATAGGGGTGAGAGTGTCACTGATGTGATACGCGAGTTGGTGTGGCAGTCACTGAAACAAAGGCAGACTTCTTTGCGGCGAGATCTATTTACGAAATTCAATCACCAACTTTCTCTTCCGAATGCGAAAATATTTTGTTGACACCCACCCACGTAGGGAGGAATGATCATCACAATAAAATAAGAGAAATCAGAGCTCGAACGGAAAGATTTAGGTGTTCCTTTTTCCCAAGCGCCATTCGAGAGTGGAATGGTAGAGAAGTAGTATGAAAATGGTTCGACGAACCCTCCGCCAGGCACTTAAGTGTGAACTGCAAAGTAACCATGTAGATTTAGATGCAGACTGAAGCTGCTGTAATCGGGGAACAGCGTGTAACCCCAGTCCTCCTTTGTCCAGTCCCTATATTCTTGGCACAACAGCAACAGGCGCCGCCTATGTGCGAATGTCAACAGAACACAAAGTACTGGTACTGGTCGTCGGGCCAAACACACCATCCGCGTGCAGTCGCCGTGCCGCAGCGGAGTGTTAAATGTGGTTGCAATTGTATCCGGAGTTCGACAAGTGCCCCTTCTTGCCTGCTGCACAATACAGCGGTCATCTGTTGCAGTAGTTGACCGTGGTCGACAACCTCCTCCCCTTGAGACAGCAGTGCCTGTCGTTCGGAACGCACACTGTGCAAGTAAAACAATGCTTGAGCAATACCAACTTCCTGGGCAACATTTATCACACTTCGTCCTTCTTCTTGTTTCCCAATGATTATAAAACTACACGAAATTAGCGTGCGCAAACAACGGAAAACACGATATCTTAATGTGCAACTCGACTCTCCTTTGACGAACACGTCAGAACAACGACTGACAGGGCTGCCAAGATCAGGTACAACCCGGCCAGACTCAACATAACACTCTTCAGGGTACCATTATACATACTGCGAAGTTATCCTTGTGCTCTCTTTGATTGTGTGGTCTGTTTTGCAGTCAGTGCTAGAGGCCCGCCGAGTACGTCTGGTAACGAAAAGGAACATCGTGCCGAGAGGGCAGAGAAGTGCCCTGGTAAGGCTGTCTGGAGCGTCCAACACTGTGCAATCACTCTGCATGGTTATAATGCAGTTTACTGATGCTGCGGGCTGCAGTGTACTGTCTGAAAGAAAATCGCAATGAGGTGAACAGGCATGACATCTTCGTTCAAAGACAGTAACTACATTTATGATAGTCCCCTGAACGCTACAAAAAGATAAGGCAATCGGGATTACCGGACAGGACATCACCGAGAAGCGCCAACTCGTTAAGTGCCGAGTGGTCATCTGACAAAGGGTATGGGAGTCAAGCGATAAGGACAGTAGGGAATATCAGTCCTTCCTGGACATCAGGGTACGTCTGAGACTGGGCCACATCAATTCCAGTCGGGGCATGGTTCACTTTGTCGCAGGTCACAGCACTTACCCTGCGCACTCACACCGCGTAAGCTGCATCCAGGCTGATACATATACATGTGGGGAACACGGATCACCAGAAATTCTAAGCAACTTTGGTCATATGTCAAAGCGGTAGGTAGATCAAAACAAAATTTCCAGACACTCTGTGACCAAAATGGTACTGAAACAGAGAATGACAGACTAAAGGCCGAAATACTAAATGGTTTTTTACAAAGCTGCTTCACAGAGGAAGACTGCACTGTAGTTCCTTCTCTAGATTGTTGCACAGGTGACAAAATGGTAGATATCGAAGTAGGTGACAGAGGGATAGAAAAACAATTAAAATCCCTCAAAAGGGGAAAGGCCGCTGGACCTGATGGGATACCAGTTCGATTTTACACAGAGTACGCGAAGGAACTTGCCCCCCTTCTTGCAGCGGTGTACCGTAGGTCTCTAGAAGAGCGTAGCGTTCCAAAGGACTGGAAAAGGGCACAGGTCATCCCCGTTTTCAAGAAGGGACGTCGAACAGATGTGTAGAACTATAGACCTACATCTCTAACGTCTATCATTTGTAGAATTTTGGAACAGGTATTATTTTCGAGTATAATGACTTTTCTGGAGACTAGAAAACTACTCTGTAGGAATCCTCACGGGTTTCGGAAAAGACTATCGTGTGAAACCCAGCTCGCGCTATTCGGCCACGAGACTCAGAGGGCCTCAGACACGGGTCCTCAGGTAGATGCCGTGTTTCTTGACTTTCGCAAGGCGTTTGATACAGTTCTCCACAGTCGTTTAATGAACAAAGTAAGAGTATATGGACTATCAGACCTGTTGTGTGAATGGATTGAAGAGTTCCTAGATAACAGAACGCAGCATTTCATTCTCAATGGAGGAAAGTCATCCGAAGTGAGGGTGATTTCAGGTGTGCCGCAGGGGAGTGTCGTACGACCGTTGCTATTCACAATATACATAAATGACCTTGTGGATGACATCGGAAATTCACTGAGTCTTTTGCGGATGATGCTGTAGTATATCGAGAGGTTGTAACAATGGAAAATTGTACTGAAGTGCAGGAGGATCTGTAACGAATTGACTCATGGTGCAGGGAACAGCAGTTGAATCTCAATGTGGACAAGTGTCATGTGCTTCGAATACATAGAAAGAAAGTTCTTTTATCATTTAGCTACAATATAGCAGGTCAGCAATTAGAAGCAGTTAATTCCAGCCGCGCGGGATTAGCCGAGCGGTCTAGGCGCTGCAGTCGTGGACTATGCGGCTGGTCCCGGCGGAGGTTCGAGTCCTTCCTCGGGCATGGGTGTGTGTGTTTGTAATTAGAATAGTTTAGATTAAGTAGTGTGTAAGCTTAGGGACTGATGACCTTAGCAGTTAAGTCCCCTAAGATTTCACACACATTTCATTTTTCAGTTAATTCCATAAATTATCTGGGAGTAGGCATTAGGAGTGATTTAAATGGAATGACCATATAAAATTAATCGTCGGTGAAGCAGATGCCACACTGAGATTCATAGGAAGAATCCTAAGGAAATGTAGTCCGAAAACAAAGGAAGCAGGTTACAGTACACCTGTTCGCCCAATGCTTGAATACTGCTCACCGGTGTGGGCTCCTTACCAGATAAGATTGATAGAAGAGATAGAGAAGATCCAAGGGAGAGCAGCGCGCTTCGTTACAGGATCATTTAGTAGTCGCGAAAGCGTTACGGAGATGATAGATAAACTCCAGTGGAAGACTCTGCAAGAGAGACGCTCAGTAGCTCGGTAAGGGCTTTTGTTGAAGTTTCGAGAACATACCTTCACGGAGGAGTCAACCAGTATATTGCTCCCTCCTACGTATATCTCGCGAAGAGACCATGGGGATAAAATCAGAGAGGAGCCCACACAGAGGCATACCGACAATCTTTCTTTCCACGAACAATACAAGACTAAAATATAAGGGAAAACCGATAGAGGCACTCAAGGTACGAGTGGGAATGGGAGATAATAAAAAAATCGCTGATGATGTCTAAAGGACATTACCAGGTGTAGGAGTATGGATGTAAGTGTAGATGTAGATGAAAACATACTTTTGCACTGCCACCGATACAGATCAGCACACCAGACACCAAAGCAGTGCGACAATGACGTGATGCGGACAATAAGAAACAAAGACGAGTGGGAGGTAATAAAAAAATCGCTGATGATGTCTAAAGGACATTACCAGATGTAGGAGTATGAAACAGAATTTCCTTATAGATGGTGCCGGGCGTAAGTGTAGTGCCCGTGAGACCGCGTCTGCAGCGCCATATGTTCCCTGTAACGGTTGACGACGAACGTCAACACTCAGTAACCCATACGTCGGTATCTGTTTAAAACCCGTAAACATGTCGGGTTTTATGCCTACGACCTAAAACTTGCGGACAGCTTTGGTTTTCTGTTATCATTTGAACAAGACTGCTGCAGAATCGCATCGAATGCTTCATATCGAATAGTTACAGGTGATGAAAAATGGGTATATTTTGTGAATCCTAAGCGCCGTAAATCATGGCTGAATCCAGGCAAACCATCGACATCCACTGCTCTGTGTTTGGTGGGATCAGAAGGCTGTCGTCTACTATGAGCTGCTTAAACCTGGTGAAACCGTCAACACTGATCGCTAGCGACAGAAAATGATCGAGTTAAATCGAGCATTACGTGAAAAATGACCGGAATATGAAGAAAAGCTACAAAAAGTCATGTTTCTCCGTGATAACGCCCCATCACATACAGTAAAACTGGTCAGGGAAACGATCGAGGCTGTCAGCTGGGCAATACTAGGACATACGGCTTATTCTCCAGACTTGCCTCAGTCCGATTATCATCTGTTTACGTCACTGGGACACACTTTCGCTGGACAACGGTTCAATTCGTATGAAGATGTACGAAAATGGCTCGCTGACTCGTTCGCTTCAAAAGGAGAACTGTCTTTTTTTTTTTTTGGGTGGCATTCATAGACTGACGGAGAGGTGGGAGAAATGTGTAAATAGCAATGGGGATTGGGGATTATTCTTAATAAAATATTGTTTATATTTTTCAAACAACACACGTGCAATTGCCGACCGCAGTGGCCGTGCGGTTCTAGGCGCTGCAGTCCGGAACCGAACGACTGATACGGTCGCAGGTTCGAATCCTGCCTCGGGCATGGATGTGTGTGATGTCCTTAGGTTAGTTAGGTTTAATTAGTTCTAAGTTCTAGGGGACTGATGACCTCAGATGTTAAGTCCCCTAGTGCTCAGAGCCATTTGAACCATTTGAACCACACTTGTAATTATTGAAATGAAATTCCAGTTTCATACTTCTACACCTGGTACTTGACGAATGCAGACAGACACGGCTGTATAACAGAACACTGCAACGCACATGAAGCACGTAAGACAGCAGTTGCAGCTCGTACACAAACACTGTACCGAAACACATACTCAATCACACAGCGAACACTTTCACCAACAAGTACCGAGGACAACCTTACACAACTTCTAGAATAATTAAACTGTATTAGAATAAACAGTGTAATGGAATCAATCCTGTAAAACTGTTCTAGCTTAAGTATAAACAGCAGGCATATCCATCCCGTGGCCATTATATCGCTGCTGGGATGTAACAGTTGTAACTGAACACTAAGTATATAAGCAGCATAACAGGTAATATTCGAGACACGTAATATAGGTACTGAAGTTCAATTAATAACCCCAAGATGGTTCAAATGGCTCTGAGCACTATGGGACTTAACATCGGAAGTCATCAGTCCCCTAGGCTTAGAACTACTGAAACCTAACTAACCTAAAGACATCGCACACATCCACGCCCGAGGCAGGATTCGAAATTGCGACCGTAGCAGTAGCGCGGTTCCGTACTGAAGCGGCTAGAACCTCTCGGCCACAACGGCCGGCTCATAACCCCAAGAAATAACATTCTTTACACAGACACACCACTGCGCTTACCACAATGTGCATAACAGTTATAGCGTTTTGTAAATATTGTTTAGAAATATTAATCCCTAAATTAAACTGTAGCGAACGGGAACTGCAAGGTTCTAAATAGTTCCGAGGCCTTCAGACCAGGCTGGATTAGATAGGCCATTTTCTGTCCAAGCCTTTCCTATAATCTGTCATCGTATCTGCTTAAAATTTGAATATTTTTTGGGTTTTTCTTTCAGTTTCTAATGTACTTTTAATTTCTTATTACTCCCATCGTAATTTCAGAAAACAATAACTGCTGTTTTGTAATATGGAATATGTTTTTGTAATCTACATCAAAACCCGTAAAATGAATGATGTGTTATGAAACGGAAGGCAGTAGGTCTCTGAATGAGCAACAATTTGACATTCAAATTCCCGATGATTCTTCTACGTGTGAACTCATCCGAATGTTGTGTCCGAACCACGAAGAACAGCTCTACAGTGCACCGTAACTGCTCGCTGATTGAGAGACACTGTTTTTCTTCCCCGTTCCTGTAACTTTCTCGTGTTCCGGGGCCAGCGCCATTTGGCGTTATAGTCACGCTGAGCTAATTAAGAGGCCCACGAGAAAGACAGGCCGCGGCACGTACGTCACGAGGGTAGTCCTGAGCTAGCTCGCTCAGCTCAGCAGAAGAAATACGTTTCTAATCGTGTTAACTCGTAACTGGGTGTTAACGTACTAACGAGAATTGCATGCCTACCGGAGTGGGCGTGCGGTTCTGTGCGCTACAGTCTGGAGCCAAGCGACCGCTACGGTCGCAGGTTCGAATCCTGCCTCGGGCATGGATGTGTGTGATGTCCTTAGGTTAGTAAGGTTTAATTAGTTCTAAGTTCTAGGCGACTGATGACCACCGAAGTTAAGTCGCATAGTGCTCAGAGCCATTTTTGAGAATTGCATAGTCTACTGAAATCTGCTTTTATAGAGTCTTAACGATTACTAGTTCTATAACCAAACACACATACAGTGCAGTAGCTGTAATTCAAGATCTATGTTCTGCATAAATGGTATAACAGCTGGTTTATAGCATTTAAACTCTACTGCTTAACAGTCCTCATTTAATACAAGATTGTGGTGCCTCATCCATCCGACAATATTTTATTATACCCAGTACAGCCGTAACAAATTATCAGTAGGCATATGGACTTTGTTGTGTTGGCAGAAGAGCCAACACCGTGTTACTAGTGGAGGCCGAAATGCACGCGTTTTAGCTCACGCAGGCTGGCGTGAGGAGGGAAGAACTATACTGACGTGAGGTCTGGAACATGACAAGGAATTAGAATTCAGAAAGCGGACATAATTAGTTTGATACTTAACTTTAATCCATTAATGATGAACGTCGCTCTTGACGGTACATGATTTACAATATTATCTGTTCAGAATACATTCATAGTAACTGAATATGACGCCTTGCTAGGTCGTAGCAAATGACGTAGCTGAAGGCTATGCTAAACTGTCGTCTCTGCAAATGAGAGCGTTTGTAGACAGTGAACCATAGCTAGCAAAGTCGGCTGTACAACTGGGGCGAGTGCTAGGGAGTCTCTCTAGACTAGACCTGCCGTGTGGCGGCGCTCGGTCTGCAATCACCGATAGTGGCGACACGCGGGTCCGACGTATACTAAAGGACCGCGGCCGATTTAAAGGCTACCACCTAGCAAGTGTGCCGTCTGGCGGTGACACCACAGACTTTCGATCGTTGTAGGGCTCATAAACAATAGGACTCCATAATAGCGGATTCACAGTAGAAGATGCAATTCTCATTTGTGGACAAACACGCAATTACGAGTTAACAGGCGCAGAAGCGTCTGAACTGAGCGAGCGAGCGAGTCAGGCCTGCCTTCGTGACCTACGCGCCGCGGCCTGTCTTTCTCGTGGGCCTCGGCTAATGATATGTGGTGTCAAGCTGTGCACGGCTGGGAGACCTCTGGCTACATGCTCCCGCATTGTCGTTCATTTCCACCGAGTAATTGATACATTAAGTTACTTTACCTCTGTCGTCCTGTAGTATTGCAGAGCAGTGTATTTTCAGCTGGTTATTTACTGAGAGGCTGCACAAGAGCTCTGCAGTTTCTGGATTTATGCTGACAGCGAGAACACGTCCGCTGTAGCAGACCGCTGAACTGATTGGTCGACGTCCGTGGTCTTGTCACATCGTGATGACACACTTAAATACGGGGGGACACTGAAGCACTAAACTGCGGCAAGTACAGAGTCTGGACAGAACGAAGTGTACGGCTTTGTAGAAACGGAAACCTTCACGTCGAAGTTGCATTTTTCACAACGATAGTTCCTTGTGCGCTCACTGTAAACAAATTCTACACCACGTTTATGCCAAGGTTGTAACAAAAAAAAAATTAACTAAAAAAACTGTAGTGTAACTTTTTAACATACTAACTAGCCGTTATAATGTTAAACATCCCTTACTACCGAAATGTTCGTAGATGTACAGAATTTAAATATCCTGGGTTGAACTATTTATTCTAGTATGGTCAACGTTTATATAAGTTCATAAGAGCAGAAACATTATATCACCAGATAAATATTAATTACCTTGCTATGGCGGGCCTGAGTGGCCGAGCGGTTCTAGGCGCTACAGTCTGGAGCCGAGCGACCGCTACGGTCGCAGGTTCGAATCCTGCCTCAGGCATGGATGGGTGTGATGTCCTTAGGTTAGTTAGGTTTAATTAGTTCTAAGTTCTAGGCGACTGATGACCTCCGAAGTTAAGTCGCATAGTGCTCAGAGCCATTTGAACCAATTTGAACCTTGCTATGGCGCCCCTTTGTCTTGGGTATCGGTACCTGTTCATGTTTTCGCATTAATAGCTCCAAGGAATTTTGTTTCAGTAAAAGTCGCTGGAACATTGTTGCTTTTTGACATCATCAGTATTTGTTCACAAATTCTTCACACTCTATACAACACCGCTTGTTAAGCATATGCATTGCGCAACACTTCAACAAAACACAAAGAACTCGATAGTTACTAATTTCGATAACAACTGAAACTACCATGGCTCGTTGGGCGCCTAAAATTTCTATAAGTACATAGCTTCCAGATGCTTTTAGAACAGCATGTATTCAAATGTCTTAGTTGAAATGTCTTAACTGATATTACTTTTCACGTATAATTTACATAATGTTTTCTAGAAATCATTTTATGTAATGGTTTATGTAGCTAGTAATTAATAATGAAAGTTGCAAATCACCTTCCTGTCTTTGTATAATTGTCGACTGAAGAATCGCTAGCAAAGTTAGAAAAATTACAAATGAAAACAGAAGTTATATTTACACGAAAACTAAAGCATAATAATATTAATCACACTGTTAAGTGTTTTTTGACTCATTTAAGTTAACAACTGTGATTATTAATTTGAATGTAACGTCGCTAGATGGACGGATATGAAAATGAAGTGATATAATTAGAAAATTAGTATTTTCGTCGTTAGATATGTGCAAAATTATCAAAATATCCACGGGTGTACTGCCGGTCTACAGTGTCCAGCGGGCACAATATTTCGGCGATCATACATGTCGCCATCATCAGGTGAACTGACTGACTGAGCTCCTGTGAACGTGCCGGCACGGAGATCCGTACGCTGTGGCTGCTCAGAGGGAACTGGGGAACCCTCCGCCCGCGACGCGCTCACTCCGCCGTCCGCGCCCCGCGCCACCGTCGCGCGGTGGAACAGATTGCGACGGCGTCTGAGATGACGTCGGTGTGATGGCTCTGTCCGCCGTGGTCGTCACAACTATACGCTTGCTCGATTTACTCTTGATTAACCCAATCGCTGGTTCCCAAGCCTTACTAAGATTATAGC
Organism: Schistocerca serialis cubense; assembly: GCF_023864345.2. NCBI lineage: Eukaryota > Metazoa > Arthropoda > Insecta > Orthoptera > Acrididae > Schistocerca > Schistocerca serialis. Next base: position 766,327,190 of record NC_064642.1, on the reverse strand, counting down.
CACAGTCACGGTTTATGAGGTCGTCATTGGTGCGAATTTCGATGGCCTCTCTAACAATGCTGTCCCAGTATCTCGACGTCTGTACCAGAATCCTCGTGCGTTCATACTCCATAGCGTGATTTTCCGACAAACAGTGTTCAGGGACCGCCGACTTGCTCGGATACATCAGTCGAGTGTGCCTCTGGTGTTCACGGCATCGATCCTCGACGGTACGCATCGTCTGACCAATATACGACTTGCCACATTGACACGGAATCTGGTACACGCCGGCCTTCCTCAAACCGAGGTCATCTTTGGCGCTCCCCACCAGCGCACGAGTTTGATTCGGAGGACAAAACACAGTTCCGACCCGGTGTTTCTTCAGAATGCGGGTGATTTTCCCCGAGAGTGCGCCTGTATATGGAATAAACGCAGTGCCTACCTCCTACCTCGTGATTTCATCCATCTCCACAGGTTTTGCTGTAGTGGTTGGGCGGAGCGCACGTTGAATCTGCCACTCTGAGTACCCATTTTTTCGAAATACAGTTCTCAGATGTTCCAATTCCTGAGGTAGACTCTCTGCGTCAGAGATAGTGCGCGCCCTATGTACTAGAGTTTTAAGTACCCCATTCCTCTGTGAAGGGTGGAGGCAGCTGTCTGCGTGCAAATACAGGTAAGTGTGCGTAGTCTTCCGATACACCCCATGACCCAGGGTGCCGTCAGCTCTTCTCTTGACCAAGACGTCAAGGAAAGGTAATTACCTGATGATGGCGACATGTATGATCGCCGAAATATTGTGCCCGTTGGACACTGTAGACCGGCAGTACACCCGTGGATATTTTGATTATCAAATACGCCGGGAGAAACTCAAGAATCACGCGTGCAAAATTATCTCTAGATGTGGAGTACATAATTTAAGTATAACAATTAACCCAAGTCTTGCCGAAATTTATACGGAATAGTTCTGATGAGGCAAGAGTCCGCTGGAAAAAAAGTTGGCGTTCGTATATAAGATGTTACTTGTCGTGTACGTACAAGCCGTAAGCATCATTTCCATTAATGCAAACAGCTAATTCTGTTAATAGGGTTGTAGGTAATTGGTAAGGCATGAGTGCTTATGAATAGTTGATAGCGAGTGGCACTGTCGTTTTTAATGGGGCTCTCCGTTATTTCCTGGAACTACTGCGGATGAAGCGAGCTGTCCATTTCGCTGACAACTCATTTCCTGTGTAACGAACTCATCTGTCGCTGCCAGCAGGGATTTGTGAGTATTACTGCGGACAGCAGTCGGGACGGGCTGCACACATATGGCTCTCATTACGAGCAACAAATTTCGGCCGCAGTTCACAGCGTCGTGTCTTTCTCTGACAAGAGTGCGTGCGTGCGAGAACGCGCGCGAGTGCTCACGGGCTGTGTGTGTGTGTGTGTGTGTGTGTGTGTGTGTGTGTCTACGCGCTCTATAACCGTCCCCACGTTCTGAACTCTGTTAATTATTGTTATAATTTACTGTTAGCACAAGATTCTGCTATGCAGTATGCAATGAAATTTTCTTTACGACTTGAAGAATAGTTACAACACATAAGTTTTCTCATTTAGGTAAGTGACAAATTTCTATTTATCTGAAGTTATCGTCTTCCCGTCTGTATTCATTGTTCTCTGGGGCACAATTGTCGAGCTGATGGTTTTATATTGCAGAAGAACTGTAGAAATTTTGTTTTAAACATTTGTAAGTACCCACTATGTGTTTCTGTATGAAATTTAACACAAATTTACATCCCACTCTATAAAAGGTCTATATATTGCCAAAACAGTTTACCCACAAACTGTTATCCAATTTGAACTTGTATGCTAACCGTAGACTAAACAGAACATACTGCAACTGGTCTGAATGCTACTTGCCTTTATATTAAATGCGCAACTGAAGGGAAACAATCGTATAGTCCTAAACAAGGTTTTCTCTTTCCTCGCGTCTTGACAACATTGTTGCAAATGTCTCAAAAGCACAACAGCAAACAGCAAGCTAGATTTCTATTTTTTTAAATAAAATTTCCAAACAATACTCAAATTGTTGAATACGGTATGGTGTAATGTGGTAACACGTAATAATAAACCTTCTTTAAACAGTAGGATGTGGAGAGTAACTATTCCTATGAAATGATATTCAAAAAACAACGGTTTTAGAATGTGTAAAAAACACAGAGTAAAACTTCCCGTGATCTTCGCACGTCTGAACAATGCAGTCCTCAACAAAGCGAACAATGATTTAAGAACGGTAACTAGCTGACAAAAATCATTCTGACAAACTAGCTGTGCAGTGCTGCACTGTCATTGTCTTACCTCGAACTTATTTCCCTGAAAAAATAAAAAAATGGGAAAATAAATGCTTACAAATTTATATCCTTCTCGCCTTTCAACATACACATCATACTTATTCTTGCTCTCCTTTACAATAAATCTTTCTTCATCTAACAGACACAATCAGTAGTCAACACAAGACTACTGAATACGTCCATCGCTTACCACACTTCAACTAAGAATGTATGAGACTACGCAGAGGCAGACACTATATCACAACAAAACCAAAGATTGTTTAACAGTGGCATAACTTGCTCTCTCTCTAACGTACACATCGATAACTCACAAAAATCAAAATGACATGCCCACCTTACACATTTATCTGATTCTTTAATGCTATGTTTCAGGCGTGTCTTTTTATGTATTTTTACACAATTTATTCATCATTCTCGCTGGCACTTTTAAAGAGTTTTCAGCTTGATAGCTACAAGAAACACATCGTCTCTGCGCAGAAACCGGAATAGAACTGCCGCCTGAGGATACTTGCATCGATATCTCAGAAACAGCAGTCCCAAGTCATCCACTTCTTGAAGAAGTAAGTATTTTCAAACGTAAATCTGTTCGCACGTAATTGTTAAGTCAATTTTGTCTACATTAATTATTATTTCTCTGCCTGCCGTCAGATAATCTTAATATAATCGACATCAAGAGCGTAGAATATCAACATTGTTCCGGCGTATCGTCAAACGCCGGCACGTCAAGCAAGAACATTAGAACACAGAGGGCTGTAAGACGACGCCAGCCAATAGTACGCTGTCGGACCCCTCTCTAGGGCGACATCGAGACATGAGCGGCCTCTACAGGAAGAGAATACAAGCGCCGACCCGCCAAGCCGCGGTCCGAGTGGAAGACGAGCCGTTATACAAACGGTACAGTAGTGACTTATGAACTGTATTGTTTTGCTTGCATTAGAATTGTACATACTGAAGGACACATTATTTGCATGTCGCCGTTTGCTAACGACACTTCTATGTAAATACGCAAAGTTAAATACTGTCATTTACTCTTACTGTAATAAACTCCATTGATACGATTTCCTTGAATTGTTGTCTAGCGATCCGAGAAAGCAGGTTTCCTAGCCACCCCATATTACACAAATGGGCAGAACACAACAAATATGAGTCGCCTGGCATCGATACGAACTCCAGTAACTTATGAAAATATATGAATATTCATTACGTCACATTATTGACAACAATCATTTGTAACTTCTTCTACCTATATAAATTAAAACCAGTTGCCGCGTCTTTGAAAGATCTCTTGAGGAAGGCTCGACCTATTTGTGTTCATAATTGTGAAGGCAAGGTTAGTATGAAAGAAAATTTTTGGAAAATCGACCTAAAAATTTGGAAATATGGATGGTATTTTTGTATGAAAATATCAGTAAAAGAAATGTGATGGTCGCTTTGACAGTTCTTCTGTCGCGCTTTCATTATAAAAAATGACCTTCAAACATTAAATTCATTTCAGTTTGTAGTTTCTGTTGTGGACTGGCAAGACAGCCAATCCACTAGGAGGAAGCCGAAAGGCACGCGTTTAAGCTCACGCACGCTGGCGTGAGGTCTGAAACAGGACAAGGAATTTAGACTTCAGAAAAAAAGGAGGTACCTGGTGGAATACTTAACTTTAATCCATTAATGTTGAACGTAGCTCTTGTCTGTACATTCTTTACAATATCAATAGCAACTGATAATGGCGCCTTGCTAGGTCGTAGCAAATTGTGGTGTCACCGCCAGACACCACACTTGCTAGGTGGTAGCCTTTAAATCGGCCGCGGTCCATTAGTATACGTCGGACCCGCGTGTCGCCACTGTCAGTGATAGCAGACCGAGCGCCACCACACGGCAGGTCTAGAGAGACGTACTGGCACTCGCCCGAGTTGTACAGCCGACTTTGCAAGGAAAGGTTCACTGACAAATACGCTCTCATTTGCCGAGACGATAGTTAGCATAGCCTTCAGCTACATTTTCTACGACCTAGCAAGGCGCCGTATTCAATTGATATTGAGATTCTATTAATGTATCATCAAGAGCGATGTTCTACAAATGTGGATTAAAGTTAAGTATTCCAGAAGCTACGTACTTTTCTTTATAGCATTCATTACGTATCCTGTTTCAGACCTCACGCCAGCCTGCGTGAGTTTAAGCGCGTGCCTTTCGGCCTCCTCTCATTGTGTCTAGGCTGTCTTGTCTAGACACAACACAAATGACATAGCTGAAGGCTATGCTATCGTCTCGGCAAATGAGAGCGTAATTTGTCAGTGAACCATCGCTAGCAAAGTCGGCTGTACAACTGGGGCGAGTGCTAGGAAGTCTCTCTAGACCTGCCGTGTGGCGGCGCTCGGTCTGCAATCACTGACAGTGGCGACACGCGGGTCCGACGTATACTACCGGACCACGGCCGATTTAAAGGCTACCACCTAGCAAGTGTGGTGTCTGGCGGTGACACCACAATTTCTCTTCTTGGAAAAAAAAGAAACATTAGTGAGGCGTCGAAATATCGGTCGGCGTACGCGCAGCGCAAGCCAACAACAAAGTTGCCGAGTCAACGAGACTAACGATGAGCATATACATCGTTTGGAGGCGAATCGGATAAGAATTTCTCAAGCGCGATCCATCATGACTCCGGAACAATACAGTCGACCTTCTCTCGCTCACTTGGATATTATGCAGAAAATAATTTGGAACGCGACGAAACAGACGTGACAATCTGAACTGAATGTTTGGCGTTCATATATTATCCAACATTCGATTTCGCCTCGGATGTATTGGTATACTTCGGAACAATGAACAATGTTTGGCAACATTACAATACTTTGGAGGTTCGACACGAACCGCCAGGATTATGTTGTGCGAGTGGAAAGGTAAAATTATTACTCGTGACACCTCCATCAGAACAACTGGCATCATTGATTTCTGGCCAAGAACCTCAGTCGAAGCATTTCTTGCAAAATATAAAGAAGCACGACAGTTGATTCCAAGTGACATCATTTGGGGCGAACATTATCGAAGAACGAGGTTTTACCCAAATTTTAAGGTAAATTCAAATCTGACTACATCACGCATCACATACACAAACACATCACACAAACAAACATCAACGATTCACGAAGTTACACCGATCCTCATAAATTATGAATTCAGATTTATTTCATTCGAGTGAACTCATCTTCTAACTGAAATTGTTTTATTTCAGTTCATACAAATTCAAGAAAAGATTTGGTTGGATGAATCGCTTCTCGACCGATCGATCTTGAAACTCTTCCATAGGGTCATTGTTTACATACGAAAACAACAATATTGGGTTGTGGGTCCGTTTTGATGCAAAACCCTTTTCTTAATGATTTATTTATTCCCAAACTAGTTCCAGCGACAAATATCGCCATTATCAGTGGGTCCTCTGACTCTTATTTTCTATACATCACAGCATGGTTTTACGTTTCTTGCCACTATTTCTGGCATATTTTCTGAGTTTTTTTGTTGCCTCTCTTCTCGGCATATATCATGTAATCTGCAAGCCCGTTTTTTAATTTTAATTTTTTTTTTGCCACTTTTCTCAGCATATATCATATCATTTGCAACTTCACTGGACGGCTTGGAGCTACTTTTAGACGCAGAAAACACACGCGAGCAGCGAGATGGAGTAATCTTGTAGATAACGATAAAGGTGCGAATGTTAGGTTTTCCTGTGTCTATAAGCAGCTGCAAGCCATCCAACGAATTTGCAGATAACATGATATATGCCGGAAACAGAGGCAATAATCGTGAAACCTTGCTGCGACGTATAGTAACTAAGAATCAAAGACCCCACTGATGATGGCGATATTTGTCGTTGAAACTAGTTTGAAAATGAATAAATAAATAACAAATGTATTTTGCATCAAGGCTGACCCACAATCCCATATTGTTGTTTGAGATATAGACATGTTACACAATAAACACTTTCAGTTCAACCCGCTGAGAGAAAGAATGCGCTAAGCTGTACCGTGGAAATGTGCGGTTTTGTTTTCATTTTTACAGTCATTTTAACCTAAAACAGGAAAGTTGTGTGTAAGACTACATAATCCTACCTATTCGTGGATTAAAACCACGGGAAATACTGTCATTAAAGCCACTAACCTCACAGATGCAGCGTCTGGATAGGTCTCTCTCATAATCGGTGTGATAATGATTCCTACTGATTTACCCATTCATTTCGACTTCTATTTGCAATCAAAGTTCCGTTTGTAATAACAATAAATAAGGTCAGAGATAGGGGGAGGAGAGATGGACAGAGAACGGGTGAGGAAATGGATATGAAGAATGGGAAAGAGGATATTAAATACGGAGATCAGGAAGGAGGAGATGTATAGAGAGAGTGTGGGATAAAAGGTGTATTGAAAGTGGGGGGAGGGTGATGGATGGAAATTGGGGGAGGAGGAGATGGACAAACTGAAGGGGAGGAAGAGTGAAATAGAGAGAGGAGCGTATGTTTAATTCCGATAAGTATTTAGAAATAGCGAAGCAATGCTGGATATCTTAGTTATCAATAAAATGACTGTAATAATGCCACACTTTACAAATTTAGGGTAGAATTGTTGTTTTAAGGCCGGCCGTATTGGCCGAGCGGTTCTAGGCACTACAGTCTGGATCCGCGTGACCGCAACGGCCGCAGGTTCGAATCCTGCCTCGGGCATGGATGTGTGTGATGTCCTTAGGTTAGTTAGGTTTAAGTAGTTCTAAGTTCTAGGGGACTGATGACCACAGAAGTTAAGTCCCATAGTGCTCAGAGCCATTTGAACCATTTTTTGTTGGTTTAATCTTCACCTGTCGATTCGAATGCAATCAAAACAAAACTTTAAATACAAGATACTCATTAAATGTGATCACTAAAAGTGACAATTGTTAGGTCAAAATGATACTAATTTTGTCTAGTTGTACAGAAAATGCTTGTTTTTTGTAAATACACTTGAAGAAAATGATCAATAGCGTATTGTTTATGCATTATCAACGAAGTAATCAACATTTTTATGATTACGTTATCATTCAAACTGCAAGTAAAAATTATGAGAGCACTCACAAACTAGACGGACATATGCGTGGAACAAATGACCTGCTAGTAACCAAGGAAAAGTTGGACTCGAAAAAAGTCGCCTTGTACATCAAAATGAATGTGTCAGAACGTCCATTTTCATTACCGTGTGTACACAAATCAATTCCATCGCTATCAAATTCTAACACTACGTCAATATAGTTACCAACTGATTGCATTTACTGATTCATACTCTGTACACAAAAGTTCACTACGCTCGACAATTAGTAATTTCGGTAAAGTGCAAACTGTGGTTGCTGACGATAACTTTTCGACGACCAACGTAGGAGCACTAAAACATTGATTGCTGTAATAAGTACTTTCCTGTGTTCACCTGAGATTACATTCAATATTTTTCACATAATTTTGTTAAATAGCCTTGTGACAGAAGTACTCATTGCTTGGCCTCAAACCAGTACCAGCTTGCTGCCTCGTCTGAGTCCACACACGAAGCGAATTTAAGGCACTCAGCTATCAGAAAAATCCAATCTACAATATGCCTTGACATACGGAAATACGTGTATATTTTTATACTAAGAAGAGTCCTTAAGCAGTGAAGAGAGGTGACTGTGTAGTTTTGGATGAACTTGACAACGCAGCTAATATGATGGAGAACATGAGTCGTATTTATTTATAGTGGCCGAAGAATCACGACTCACTACTGGAAATTCCCATTAGCAAGTTCTCGAAAAATATCTGCTCTCACTTTAAACAATATTACACGAACAACAGGTCCTACGTGGTACCACACATCGGAAATTAAGTTTAGTGCCGTACACTTGGTTTCATACTATGTGGAAAAATCGAAAACATTTATAATTTATGGAACATGAAGTAAGACACAAGAAGACCCTAAAAAGTTCAGTTGAAGAAGAATGAACATCTGCAAATAGGCCAATCACAGAAGCTGGAAAGAACAACGTAGGTACAAGAAAGGTAACTGCGAAGATACGATGAGTAACATAAGAAATATTTCAGTTGATCGGCGAAATAAGGAATTACAAAAACGTTCAGGGAAAGTCGGGAATACAGTAATACAATTCACTTAGGAGCGAAATAAACAGGAAATGCAGAGCAGGTAAGTTGAAATGACTGTATGAAATATGTGAAGAAATCGAAAAAGAAATCATTCTCGGACTCGGCGTGCAGAAATGTCAGAACAGTCTACGGTAACATTAAAAGCAAGGTATTTCAGTGTCAAATGCAAAGGAGGGAGCTGATAGGGGGAAGAGTACATCGAAGGCCTCTATGAGGAGATGACTTATTTGATGATGTGATAGAAGAAGAAACAGGAGTTGATAGGGAGGAGATAGGGTAACCAATATTAGAATCAGAGGTAAAAAGAGCTTTGGAGGACTTCAGATCAAATCAGGTCGATGGGAGGGATAACTTTCCATCAGACTTTCCAACATCATTGCGGTAAGTGGCAACAAAGCTACTATTCACGTTGGTGTGTGGAACGTATGAGACTGGCGCCGTACCATCCGAATTTCGGAAACATCATCCACACAATTCCGAAGATAGCGAGACCCGACAAGTGCGAGATGTATTGCACAATCAGCTTAACAGCTCATGCATCCAACCTACAGAAAAATGGAAAAGAAAATTGAGGTTGTGTTAGACGACAATCAGTTTGATTTTAGGAACGGTAAAAGGGACCAGAGAGGCAGCTCTGACGAAATTGATAATAGAAGCAAGACTGAAAAGATATCAAACTCGTCCAATGAATTTGTCAAGCCGCAAAAAGCTTTCGACGATGTAAAGTTGTGTAAGATGTTCGAAATTCTGAGGGAAATAGGGTAAGTTATAGAGTAAGACGGGTAATATTACAATGTGCACAAGAACAGAGAGGGAACAATAAGACTGTGAAACCAAGAACAAAGTGCTTGGATTGAAAATGGTGTAAGACAAGGGTGTAGTCTTTCGCCTTTACTGTTCAAGCTGCACATCGAGGAAACAATGAAGTAAATAAAAGAAAGGTTCAAGAGTGGGATTAATATCAGGGTGAAAGGATATCAATGATAAGATTCGTGATGACATTGCTGTCCTCAGTGAAAGTGAAGAAGTGAAGAATAATTACAGGATCTGTTGAATGAAATGAACAGTCTAATGAGTATAGAATACGGACTGAGAGTAAATCGAAAAACGATGAAAGCAACGAGAAGCAGAAAAGTGAGAACAGAAAAAAACTTAATGCGGATCACGAAGCAGACGAAGTTATGGAATTCTGTTTCGTAAACAGCAGTGATAGACGGAGCAAGACGGGTATAAAAGCGGACTAGCACTGTCCAAAAGGGTGTTCCTGGCCAATAGATGTCCACTAGTATCAGACTAAGGCTTAATTTTAGAAGACATTTCTGAGAACGCAAGTTTGGAGCACAGCATTGTACGGTAGTGAAACGTGGACTGTGAGAAAACCGGAGCAGAAGAGAGTCGAAGCAATAGAAATGTGGTCCTACAGAAGAATGTTGAAAAGTGGATGGACTACTAAGGTAAGGAATGTAGCGGTTCTCCGCAGAGCTGACGAGAAATGGAAAGTGTGTAAAACACTGACAAGGAGACACTTAGACAAGAAGGGACAGAATAATAAAACATCTGTTAAGTCATCAAGGAATAACTTGCATCGTACTAGAGGGAGCTGTAAAGGGTAAAAACTGAAAAGGAAAGAAGAGATTGGAACACACGCATCAAATATTTGAACGTAGGTTGCAAGTGCTACACTGAGATTAGAAGGCTAGCACAGCAGACGAATTCGTAGTGGGCAGCATCAAACATCAAACCAGTCAGAAAGCTGATGACTTAGATAAAATTTCCTACACTGATGGCACAGCTTCTAGCCTGTGCCATTTCCAGCCCTGTGTTCGAATCATGACAAACACGACGCTTCATGAGGTGATTAGTGTGGTGTCACCGCCAGACACCACACTTACTAGGTGGTAGCAATCGGCCGCGGTCCATTAGTACATGTTGGACCCGCGTGTCGCCACTTTCAGTGATAGCAGACCGAGCGCCACCACACGGCAGGTCTAGAGAGACGTACTAGCACTCGCCCAGTTGTACGGACGACGTAGCTAGCGATGCACACTGACGAAGCCTCGCTCATTTGCAGAGCAGATAGTTAGAATAGCCTTCAGCTAAGTCAATGGCTACGACCTAGCAAGGCGCCATTAGCTTTACATAGCTTGTATCTAAAGAGTCTCACTTGTCTCATCAAGAGCGATGTACCAAGGATGGATTAAAGTTAAGTATTCCAGCAGCTACGTACTTTTCTTTATAGCATTCATTACGTTTCCTGTTACAGACCTATCTCTTGCCTGCGTGAGCTAAACGCGTGCCTTTCGGCTTCCTCTCATTGTGTCTAGGCTGTCTTGTCTAGACATAACATTTTTGGCGACGAGGATGGGATACTGGACGAAGTGGTCACGCCAATTTGGATTCCATCTCGCCACCTACAGAATTCAAGGTAACGAGCGGCAGCCTTTTTTATTGGCCTGTGTAGGTGTGTCCACCTACCGTGTGATAGTGAAATTGTTTCCCCGACGCGACATAGCAACTCTATCCTACGAAGAAATTTTGTCGGCGTTAGATGCCTATTTCAAAGAAACAGTCAATGTAGTTGCAAAGAGGTATACTTTCTTTCGTACGAAACGTACGGCCGGTCAGACTAATAGGGAGTGGGTTGCAACATTGCAAGGCCTTACTAGGGATTGTGCTTTTGAGTGTGAATGTGGACTTCCTTATTCAGATACAATGGTATGTGATGCAATTGCACAGAAAGTTTCTGATGTTCGTATACGGGAACAGATTTTGAAACTAGTTAATCCCTCCCTTCAACAAGTGATCGACATATTAGATAGGCAAGACACACTTGACTTTGCACAGGAATCATTTGAAACTTCGCCAGCCGTGTGTCACATTAACTGGCCCGCCAGGCGCGCTGCACAGAACGATAAACAGCCCTCGCGCTCGTCCGCGCAACTGCCGCCTAGCTCTCCACGTGTGCCGCGTAAGCATGCCAATGCAGTTCTAAAATCTTGCCCGCGGTGTGCAACTAGACATTCGCGTGAACATTTCCCGTCACGCCACGCTATTTGCTTTTATTGTAATAAGAAAGGACATGTTCAAAGTGTTTGCCAGAAAAAGCTCAGATCAGACAATCACAACCATTCCAGGCCCTTTGCTTCGCGCCGGAATCGAACCACGAATACTCAGGCTCGTGAACCTTCGCCCATGGACATTCATGTAGTTAATTCCACTCCGTCCAGTGCCACTTTCTCTAACAGTGACTGTGTTCGTCCCACAAAACGTGTGCGTCGACGTCGACGGAAATCCCGTCAGGTCGCAAGTGCTTCTGTACCTGTATCAGTTCAAATTGCACGAGACAGTCGCTCTTGTCGTCAGCAGGACAATAAACTTTTTGTGTACTTGGACTTCGAAGGCAAAGTGATACCATTCCAGCTCGATACCGGAGCTGCAGTTTCGTTGATCAATCACGACACGTACAAACAACTGGGCAAACCTCCGTTGCGTGCCGCAAATGTTCAGCTCACTAGTTATTCAGGACAGGATCTCCCTGTGTTAGGACAGTGCAGCCTTCTTGCAACATACAAGGGACAAACAAAACTTGTGTCATTTTACATACTTCGTTCTTCTTCTGCAGTGAACTTGTTTGGTTTAGATTTATTTCAATTGTTTAACTTGTCTATAGTCAATCAGGTCCTATCAGTGAACTGGACTGTGCCTTCAGCCAGTGTTTCTAGTCTATGTGAAGAATTTGCAGACATTTTTGCACCGGGCCTTGGTTGCGCTAAGGACTATGAAGCACATTTGGAACTGAAATTCAACGCGCAACCGAGATTTTTCAGAGCGCACATTGTTCCCCTAGCATTGCGTGATGAGGTAGCAAGAACATTACACGATTTGGGATCACAAGGTGTGATTGAATGTGCGCAATGCCTCTTTCATTTCAGCTCCGCTTCATCGCTTACGCCGTACAGGTGTTCCGTTCGTCTGGACGACGGAATGCGAACGCGCCTTTTGCCAGTTGAAATCGGCGTTGCTTTCTAATACTTGCCTTACGCCATTCGATCCCCAGAAACCCCTTTTGTTGATGGTCAATGCATCGGATTTCGGGATCAGTGCTGTGCTTGCGCACAAAGATGGATCGCATGATCGCCCTATTGCCTTTGCGTCCAAATTGCTCTCATCTGCGCAAAGACATTATTCACAGATCGAGAAAGAAGCTTTGGCTCTCGTGTTTGGTGTTACTAAGTTCCATGATTTCTTGTATGGTCGTCACTTTACCATCATCGCGGACCACAAACCTTTGACATCGCTTTTTCATCCGAACAAGCCTGTACCTCCACGTACAGCGCAGAAATTCCTTCGCTGGTCTCTTTTCCTCTCGCAGTACTGCTACGATATCTTGTATTGGTCCACTGCCAAGCACGGCAACGCTGATGCGTTGTCCCGTTTGCCTGTTGCTGAGGATAGAGCATTCGATTCTTCCGAACTTGCTTGCATGTTCATTGATGCGGAATCCGATGACGTGGTCGAATCGTTTCCGATTGATTTTCGTCGTGTAGCTACGGCCACAGCTGCTGACCCTGTCCTTGCTACCATTTTGCGTTTTGTTGCTACGCAATGGCCCTTGTCAAAGTCACGGATCGCGGATCCGTTGGTTCGCCGATTTTTTGCTCACAAGGAGAGACTTTTTGTACGACGTGGTGTTTTGTTGTTGCGTTCTGATGATGATCAGTCCAGAGTCGTGGTCCCATGTTCGTTACAGTCCTCTGTCTTACGGCTTCTTCACCAAGGACATTTGGGTATGGTGTGAACGAAACAACTTGCTCGTCAGCACTGTACTTGGTTCGGAATCGATGCTGCGATTGCGAATATGTGCTCTTCTTGCATGGCGTGTGCCGAACAACAATCCGCACCGCCGCGGAAATTCTTTGCATGGCCGCAAGCAACTTCCCCTAGGCAACGCTTGCACATCGATTTTGCTGGTCCGTTCTGGAATGCTCGATGGTTGGTTGGGGTGGATTCCTTCAGTAATTTTCCTTTTGTTGTCCGGATGTCTTCCACGACGTCAACTGCCACCATCCAAGCGTTGTCTGCTATCTTTTGCATTGAAGGTCTTCCACAGACTATTGTTTCCGACAATGGCCCACAATTCATGTCCGCAGAATTTCAGTCATTCTGCACGGCCAATGGTATTCAACATCTGACATCCGCGCCGTTTTCGCCTCAGTCAAACGGTGCCGCTGAAAGATTGGTCCGGACTTTTTGTCTTCGTATCGCTCTCAGCCCCGAGATAGTCGCTCGCCGGCTGAGTTGCTCCACGGTCGTCCTCATCGAACCTTGATGTCTTTGCTGCATCCGCCGCATCAGGTTCCTGTGCAGCGGCAGACTCCTGCTTTTGCTCCAGGCGACGTTGTCTATTATCGCAACTATCGAGGTTCACGGCGTTGGCTCGTAGGGCGCATTCTTCGCTGCCTCGGTCGCGCGATGTATTTGGTTTTGGGGGCCTCTGGTGAGGTGCGTCGGCATCTCAATCAGCTGCGCCTCTGTCGTCGCCCGGGTTCTGCTGCTCCCCGTCTGCTTTCAGCGACGGTGCCGTCCGGTCAGCGCCCTGGGGACCCATCTACTGGCTCGCCTCATCCCCAGGTGTTACCGACGCTGCCTTCCATTTTGCCCCATGGCGACGCGCCGCCGCCGCCACCTGTTCTCCCGCCGGCGCCGCCCGCAGTGGACGCATCGCTGCAACCGCCTGGCGCCTCCCTGGGTCACGCGCCGCCGATCGCTTCCTGTGACCAGATGTCCTCCGCCATGGAACTTTTGCCCGCTCCGGACCAGATTTCGTCTTCGCCCGTCGGGTGCCCCGACGCGATGGATGTCGATCCTTCGGCCCCTCCTAAGGGCGCATACACCGCATGTTGGCGTGCACCCTGGACTAGGTTTTCAGGCGTTTCCTAGCTCCCCTCGGACCGAATGGCCGGGTGCGGGTGGCACAGCGTCGCCTGTTGTTAGGCTCCCCACCTCATCGCATACGTCAACATGGGGTCCTCCCCACGGCGGGCGGAAGCCTTATAACACGACCGTTCGCCGATTTGCGGGGGAGGAATGTGGTGTCACCGCCAGACACCACACTTGCTAGGTGGTAGCTTTAAATCGGCCGCGGTCCATTAGTACATGTTGGACCCGCGTCTCGCCACTTTCAGTGATAGCAGACCGAGCGCCACCACACGGCAGGTCTAGAGAGACGTACTAGCACTCGCCCAGTTGTACGGACGACGTAGCTAGCGATGCACACTGACGAAGCCTCGCTCATTTGCAGAGCAGATAGTTAGAATAGCCTTCAGCTAAGTCAATGGCTACGACCTAGCAAGGCGCCATTAGCCTTACATAGCTTGTATCTAAAGAGTCTCATTTGTCTCATCAAGAGCGATGTACCAAGGATGGATTAAAGTTAAGTATTCCAGCAGCTACGTACTTTTCTTTATAGCATTCATTACGTATCCTGTTACAGACCTATCTCTTGCCTGCGTGAGCTAAACGCGTGCCTTTCGGTTTCCTCTCATTGCGTCTAGGCTGTCTTGTCTAGACACAACAATTAGAAATTTGTTCTTCCTCTTATTAGCACAGTGAGTCTCTATATTGATCGATACCCCATTTCGTTTGGAAAGCTGACGAGAAAAGGAAAGTGTGTAAAACGCTGACAAGGTGAAACTTTGACAAGAAGGGACAGAATAATAAAACATCTGTTAAGTCATCAAGGAATAACTTGCATCGTACTAGAGGGAGCTGTAAAGGGTAAAAACTGAAAAGGAAAGAAGAGATTGGAATACACGCATCAAATATTTGAACGTAGGTTGCAAGTGCTACACTGAGATTAGAAGGCTAGCACAGCAGACGAATTCGTAGTGGGCAGCATCAAACATCAAACCAGTCAGAAAGCTGATGACTTAGATAAAATTTCCTACACTGATGGCACAGCTTCTAGCCTGTGCCATTTCCAGCCCTGTGTTCGAATCATGACAAACACGACGCTTCATGAGGTGATTAGAAATTTGTTCTTCCTCTTATTAGTACAGTGAGTCTCTATATTGATCGATACCCCATTTTGTTAGGTTTTCCTCGGATCTTGCAACACCTCTGCGCAGTCTGTTTTAGTACTTCCACTTAATCATCTCTCTTCGTGAACAGGTAGCAATTTTTCTTAAATTTTGATACATCCCATAAGGTCAGCCTACCTCTTTTTGCATAACTGCACACTGTTCTCTCTATGTCTACTGAATCAGGACAGAACGCTCTAAAAAAACTCTTACTGGGTTTCAGACATGCTGAAGGTGGCTGAGGTTCACGAAATGAATGGACTGAGGTGTTACAGACCTTTAATATCTCTATATCAGCAACCAGTTCATGTCCAACATCGGGCAGGGCTATGCTTGCAAGTGGATACAACTTCTGTGTAAGTGTTGGTTTCAAGCCGTCTATGATTACCCAGCAGGATTCATTCAGTGGAATATCTTTTTTGCATTAGGAGAGTTGTACCTCACAGGAATAGCATATTCAGCAGAGTGTCAGGGCAGTTGTTCTTAGAGTCTGAAGGCGGGCACCCGATTCAGACGCATTAACCTTACGTAGCAGAGAATTCCATGATGCTGTGTCTCTTGGAAGTCAGAGAGCGGGCCAAGATAACACCGAGGTTAATTGTACCATTACTGTGGTCCAAATTTATTCTTTTCGAAATCACACGTAGCTTCAACAAGGTTTCATTGTTCTTAAAATAAAGGCGCAGAGTTAGGTTCTCGCTGTATATCGCTTGAGATAATTTTCCTAATCATATTCTGAAAGCATATTCAGAGCGTTAGTGAGGTTTCGTTCCACAATCTTGTCAGACCCAAGTAATCCACGTACAGGAAGCTATTTGTATGAAATGGGAGTGGTTGGTCATTGGTGTTCACGTTAAACAGCACTGGTGCAAGAATACTTGACCATCTAGATACAGACAATGACAGTTACAGCGCTAGCTTACAAATTATGAATTAGACGCTGATCTGACACCCACTGAAGATGCATTGTAAAAAAGACGAAACGTGGCTGGGAGCACGAGTTAAATAAAAAATGTAATGTGCGACAAGTAAAAGACATAAAAGGTGTTTCCCTTTCAAACTACTGTAATTTGTATACAGCTGCTACGAAAATGCCCACCACAGGAAAATTCTTTCAAAATATTGTACATATGACACTGTAGTGGAATGGATCTTACCTTCGTTGGGTCTGTAGGCTGCTTACCAAGTTCCGGTACTACAACCACTTTTGTCTTCAACTACCTTTTAGGGATCTGACATTGTCGCAATTATTTAAAAGCCATAGGATCGATTATTTTGTAATGTTTCCGAAGCGGCGAATCAACTCCACATGGATATCGTCTAATCCTGCTACCTTGCCAGCCTTTTATACAATCTCATTTCATCCTCCAACTCTTCTGTAATGAAAGAATTGAAGAAACTATGTGTCTTGTTCGGTATTTCTTTGAAGCTTTGGTAGTCTTTTTCGATTATCTGTTTCCTCATTATTAGAAGTTGTCCGGTTGGCTGTTATGTTTATCTACAGAGGGACTTCCACGCAGTCATTATTCAGACGTGTTAGTAGCTTCAACGATTGTTTTATTTTTCTTACGTTTTTAGTTCTCCCATAAACCAAAGTTTCCTTTTCATTTCACCCAGAGACTAGATTAGCGGTTGCCTAACCTAAATCGTGCCCTCAATTAACGCGTTGTGCTCGAAAAGCAGTAGACGTTCATTTCACTTATCTGCTGAACTGGTGTCTAAATTCTGTCTGTACTGAGACCTCAGCCTTTTGGGATCGACGTACGGGAACATTCTTGTACAACGTTGGCAAAAGCACTCTGTCAAACACATTCGATAGCTGCTACTGTTTCGTCTAATCCCTTCGTGAGCTTCACCTTCACTTACTCAGCGTTCGTGAAGTTGTGTCGCCTTCTAAATAGTACTTACTGATCGTGGGCATGCTGTTGGGGCAACTTGCCACATGGTGGGTCTACGTTGTGCGTTGGGTATAGGGCTGCAAACAGACTGCACACACTGGTGTGGTATGGCTGTACTCAGAAAAATGAGTTCCGGATTGTATCCTGAATTTCACAGATCACAATGAAAGGAAGCAGCAAGCTTACTGTTGTCTGGACTCTCTCCGTATAATCAAAATTTCACCGTCTTCATTATGTTCTCTGTATACCCATGGGCAGCTAATACGACTCTTTTCTCTCCCGCCGAAGTAGATTTAGGAGGATGGGAAGGACGCTTGATGGTTCATAGACATAAGTTACAGCACAGCTTGATTATTCTCTATCATTGTTGTCTATGCTGTTAGTAGATATTATACACACACCAAAAATAGTTTTGCATCACCCTGGTTTCCAGAACTCCGGAAGATAGACGTTGACTGTGGATATTGTACCACAGACAGTCCTTTTGACTCTTCAGAGATGTCATTAAACCCGCCCAAAGATGCAAACAACCATTCATGAGCAGTTCCTGAGACGGGCGTTACGATTAATCAAGGAAAATCCCCAGTTGGGAAACGGGGCCAAAATTAGTTGGTTACTGTCGAGTTGCAATTTACAATTTCTTTATTGATTACTTCAACCATTAAAAGCCATTTCTTTACCACTTGACCAGGAACAGATCCAAAAAAGCTAGCCAGCATGAGTGCCTTTCCAAAACAATTTACTTAAAACCGGCTTTGATAACAAATCAAAATTTTCCAAGTAATGAAATTAAAAACTTTACTTTACCGTTAATAGCCAAGCCTTTTTACTTAAAACAGACTTTGATAAATTATTTAATAACAAAATTAAAACTTTCCAAGTAATGAAACAAAAACACAAATTTGCATACAATTTCGCTACCGAACATGTAGGGAGCCACTTCTTTTAAATTTTGGCACAACAAGATATTAAATTACAAGGGCTCGCTAACCGGGAGGCAGAACTAACATTTTCAAAGGATACCAAGTAGATTAAAACAATCAAAGTAAAGATACAGTCTTTCACCTTTTACAATAACTAACAATTTTAAAGCCACGTAATTTTAAAAAACCCACCAATGAAAGGCAAACTTAACCTTTTTAAACAGTGGCCAAAAACAGTCAGAGTGAAATACAACCATTTAACATTTTACAATAACTAACAACTTTAATACCACGTCCTGCCACCAAAGTGTCCTGGGATAGAAATAATTAACCGACCGGGTGGAAGGGCGGCCACAATTGTCTCCCGAAGGACGCTCAGGGTAGAAGCGGACTAACAGACCGACAACGACTCACATTCAGCAATCACATCGACCTCACGCGAGGCCAGGGGAGGAGGAGGAATCAAATCAGGAACCAGAATAACTGCCCAAAAATACACTTCCTCCCAGGCAGAACTAATAAGAAGTCAAAAGATCACTGTCTATAAATACACCGGCGACAGGGGCAGCAAACCCGAACGCAGGAGGCCACAAGGCAGAAAAGACGCTGGTTGTACAAACCAAAAGTCTTCAGTTAGCATCTAAACCTTTAACCAACTTACCCTGTAGTTTATCAGAGAAACAGCAGGTGAACTCCGATGTAAAGGTTCCTCACACCCGACCGTGTCCACGTCGCCAGCGTACCCAACCGGGCACAGTCGCGCAGCCACGCGCTCTGTCGCCGGAGCCCTCGTCTTCTCTGCACCCACGGCGGCGAAATACCACTCCTCAGGTTAGGAGAGTTACTAGTCCATCATTCCCGCCTCCAGACGGAAATTTAAAGACATCCGTTGCCGCTCCCACCAAGTAGTGACTCGGAACCACAGCTGTGGCCACCGGGAGCTCACAGCAAGAGCCTACAGCCTCGTCCCGTCAACTCGTCCCACTCGTCTCGCACCGCCAGGATAGACCACGCGGCTTCTCGGAACAACAGCCAACTCTCCACTGGCACGCCACGCCGCGGTCTCTTCGTACGACATTCTCTAATTCTCGATTTTAAAAAACCGACCGACCGACTCGTCACCGCTAGGCAACCAACCGGCCATCTCCCCAAAGATCTTACTCCCTTACACAAGGCTAACAGGAAGCAACGACTCGAAGATCGATAAGACCACACACGCCGCCAGAGGGGAATCTCAACAGAATCGTACGCAGCATAACGATAAATATGAAATAATCAATTAAAGATGGAATGGAAGGACTCAGAACAATCTTAACAGCGCGATATATGTTGAGAGGCGACACACGGCTCAGTTCCTATTAGACAGAGGGGGTCCGACAGCCGATTACTTCCAGTCATTCCGCCAGGAAGGAGGTACACAGCTTGTGTTTCCTGTAGTTCAACCATGCCTAGACGGCCTATACGGCGTTTCGATCGAGACCACATTGTTGCTTTGTGCTAGGAAGGGCTTTCAACAAGGGAAATGCCCGGGTTTCTCAGAGTGAACCAAAGCAATGTTGTTCGGACATGGAGGAGATACAGAGGTTGATGACCTGCCTCGCTCAGGCCGCCCAAGGACTACTTCTGGCGTGGATGACCGCTACCTACGGATTATGGCTTGGAGGAACCCTGACGGCAACGCCACCAACTTTAGTAATGCTTTTTGTGCAGCCACAGGACGTCGTGTCGTGTTACTACTCAAACTATGTGCAATAGTCAGCACGATGCCCAACTTCACTCCTGATGACCATGGTGAGATCCATATTTGCAAACACGACACCATGCAGCGTGGTACAGATGGGCCCAACAGTATGCCGAATGGACAGCTCAGGACTGGCATCACGTTCTCTTCAGTGATGAGTGTCGTTTATGCCTTCAACCAGGCAATCGTCAGAGACGTGTTCGGAAGCAATCCAGTCAGACTGAACGCCTTAGACACAATATCCAGCGAGTGCAGCAAGGTGGAGGTTCCCTGCTGTTTTGGGGTGGCATTATGTGGGGCTGAAGTAAGCCATTGGTGCTCATGGAAGGCACCGTAACAGCTGTGCACTACATGAATACCATCCTCTGACGAATAGTGCAATCATATCGGCAGAATATTGATGGGTGAGAGATTCGTCTTCATGGACGACAATTCACGCCCCATTATGCACATCTTGTGAATGACTTCCTTCAGTATAATGACATCACTCGACTAGAGTTGCCAGCATGTTCTACAGACATGAACCCTATCGAACATGCCTGGGATGGATTGAAAAGGGCTGTTTATGGACAATGTGACCCACCAACCACTATTAGGGATCTATGCCGAATCGCCATTGAGGAGTGGGATAATCTGGACCTACAGTGCCTTGATGAACTTGTAGGTAGTATGCCATGATGAATACAGGCATGCATCAATGCAGGAGGATTTGCTACTGGGTATTAGAGGTAGCAGTGTGTACAGCAATCTGAACCACCACCTTTGAAGGTCATGCTGTATTGTGGTACAACATGCAAAGTGTTTTCATGAGCGATAAAAAGGACGGAAATGATTTTTATGTTGACCTCTATTCCAGTTTTCGTACAGGTTCTGTAAATCTCGGAACTAAAGTGATACAAAACTTTTTTTGATATGTGTATTTAGTTCTGGCCTTTTGAATATATCACTGCTGCACTCGTCTGTATGTATTAAATCCTTGCGTATCTGATAACAAGACGCCAGTTGTGAGGGAGAAAAGTCAGCTGGAATTCCTGAATTGACCAAAAGGTGTTTCAGAATGCACCAGACAAAATGCTGATGACTGCCACTGGGAATCGTTATTGGACATGTGTTTAGCAGTCATCTTTCTTTTATAAAAAAAACTTTATACTCTGGGCAACCAAAGCCTCAATATATCATTGTGAACTGTGCACAAATGGACAAAATATCTGAACTGTCTTCTCAAGCCCACAGTGTTAAACAGATGTTCTAGATAAATTTTAACCTGGGCCTGTAATGCACTTGATATAAGGTGCAATTATAAATGCTGCTGTCACTTAATTAGAATGCATAAATTAATCAAAGTGAAAGGATGGGCTCTACTCTAGAAAGAAAAAACAGCTATTCCCTGTTTCATTCTACATATATTCATCAGTGTGCTTTCAGGGGTCAAGTGTCACACGTAATCATGTTGTATAACTTCCAACACTCAACAACAAAATATTAAACTCTTAGACATATTGAATTGGCGATTATTAAATTCGTTATCTCTGTATATGAAAATTTTTAATGCAGGCAAGAATGATTAAAAATCTTCATCAGCTAAATTAAATCTACAATGGCGCAGCCAGTCAATGCACTGAGTTGGTGGAGAATTATTTTACTTTTTAAACCAATGAAAAACTCTCATGTACTCCATGTGATTGTAGGTTAGTATCCTAGCTTTTGATATTCACTTATCAAAGCCTACACAAGGTGGAGTGAGCAAAATCTCGACTCAACATTTACTGTGGCTTAATGCACGATGGTACTTCACCAAGCAGCATCTGCAATAGTGTTGTCTCCATGCTGGATCTGAAACAGTAGTTCCATACTCTGGCCTTGATCACTCAAACCTTCCTGCATTCTGTAGAACGTTAATTTTTCCCTGGTCAAAATAATGACTATTGCACACTCACTAAAGGTTCAAGCGACATGCACAATTTCTTTACCTGCAGAAATTCCCGCAGGAATAATTAACTGATTCTTTGCTATCTGTCACCACAATATGTGAAGCATATCGTCCTCCCTTCACAGAAGCAAAGCTCTCAAAGACCTCACTATTTTCCACACACTTGTGCAGTCCGCCACAAGATGAGAGAGATTCTAGAAAATTTAGCTCTCAAAATGCTTTTGTATAATGGGGATGTCCCCACTGTGTCACGACTGCATCGCCAGGTACTGCTTCAGCCAATCGCCGTCTCGTTAGAGGTGAACTTTATTTTTGCTGCCAGGTCACTGCCTAGCCCTGTTAAAGGCATCGAGCCACTTACCATTGGTCCCAGCCGTATTTACGTTAAAAGGAATAATGTATTCTTCTGGCCTTATCCCTTTCTGTGTTGAAGCTCGCTCTTCTCTTGTTATGTGGGGTTATCCAATGCCATTAACCGCCTGCTCGGTTCGTCTCCGAAATGTGTTTCACTTTAACTTACTTATGCATGCCCCTGTTCTTATATTGGTAGCTATTGTTTTGTTAGTTTTTGGTTCATGAGATAACTGCAACTGCTTTTTTGTTGATATAATATAATTATTAATTTCTGGGGATGTCATATTGTATCGTACTGTAAGGTCCATAAAATCCAGATGCCTTACACATACCGTCCTTTCTGAATTAATTTTGTGCTGCTGTGATCAATGGTTGAGGAATTGCTCAATGCAGTGCAAAATTACAAAGTAAATTAATTTTAATCATTGTCCAACTACTGGTCTAACATATGCTACATGATGTCGTTTTAATATACTTTTCTGTTTTGAAATGTATTGCTTTACATGGCTTTTACTGTTTGGATAGTTATTATATGGCTTTACAGTCCTTTACAGTAGTTTTTCGACTAATCTTACAACATTTTTATTTTGAGTACTTGTGGTTAACTTCTCTTAAAATGGTTCATTTACCATTTAGATTCTCTTTTTAGAATAACTTCAGCCATTGCACAATTCTCAAACATTCATGGTATTGATGATTATGAAAGATGAGTGAAGTTAAAGAAGCGTTTGTTAATCTTATCTCTATTCTCAACATGTCAATACTATGTGAATATTGAATTGTCATCACATTTACAATAGTTAATGTTTTTGCATAACAGAAACTTTATTTGTTCATATTATTTCTTATTAAAACACATATTTCCATAATATCTACAATACACAAATTCTTATTAATTTATTTGGATTGAATAGTCATTTACAAATTTACACATGAAATAGAAAATATAGAACATGGTACATTTATGAATATTCTTTAACTATTTACAAATTGTAATATAAAATACAAATGAAACAAATATGGTACAAATTCTCAGTAGTACAGGTGCAACTGAATATTTATAGTCATCTCTACCCCTTGCTGAAATTATTATCTTTTGTGCTCTTTAAAATATTACAATGACTTTGTCACGCACATCATTTTCGGTCTTCAAGCACTTTACACTTTAAACATTGGGCTGCATTTGCCTCCTGATGCTGCTGTCGATCAGTGGTGGTTGATGCTGCTAGTCAGTTGTAGACTCGGCGCGATGTTGATAAAGATTATCGACATTTACAGTTTTGAGTGTTCAATCACGAATGCCATTATATGGTCAACTCCATGTTGCATTGTTTTTACGATTAACTGTTCGTCCAAGGCAATGCCATGATGTGAAGACATAGGTAGCCTTGTCCTTTATTGGTGTAGTTCCCATCAAGGTTGATGAGTGTAGCCCCTCGACAATTGCTGCAGTTCGATATCCCCATAACGCATACTCTGTTTGATTGTTTGACCGCCTTTGGTTGCTTTGATGGTTTGAATGAAATAACTGCCACGGTTTTGCTGGATATTGCTTTCAGTTGATTCTGGCAAATCTCATACTGGTTTAAGGTATAGGATTTAGAAAGGAATCTTGCTGTCTTCTGTCCTCATCTTGGGACACTTTATTCTCTTCGTTTCTGGCGGTGTTTTCATGTCTTTTTTCTTGGAACATCCAACTGCTCGGGCATAGGGATAGAATATGTTATCCAGTGAAAGTTATTTGGACGGATTACCAGTAATGTTGTTATGAGATATGGTCAAGTTTGAATAGATAATTTCGGAAGTGATATATTTGCTTTCAGTTATTAGCTTCTCCATTTGTTTTTGAGAGAAATATTACGAGTTTATTTTTTCAGGCGGTTATACTACAGAGCTGTTACCGACGGTTTGCTATCGTTAGTTGCTTCTATTGTGTCGCCGCTAATGGGGTCGCTTCACTTTCCTCGCAGGTGTGCATCCTTTGTCCCTCACTGCTCGCTATTGGGGTGAGGCGTGGGACAGTATTCTTCAAAATACACCTGGCTCGGTCCCCGCACTAATGTGAAGCGCGAGTCAGTAAATTCTTTACTTCTGGTATGTTGCCAATGCCATATTGTGCAATCGTATAAACTCTCATACTCAGACTGCAGCTTCCCATCGACTTTCCGCTTCTGTTGTTAGCTTGTATTCCTTCCCCAGACGATTGTAGTGATGTAGAGCTGGGTGTCTTCTCTATTTCACCTCATTACCACTACTTACAAGTTTCTGTATCCAAATTTACAATGAAATTTACATCGAGTATTTACATGAATAATACAATGAATACTTCAATAGTTTTTTTGCAGTACTTTAGAGAATTTTATCATTTTCACCTTAATTTATTTTATTTTATGACAGTTCCTTTACTTCATGAATGAGCATGGATTGATGATATGTAGGTTACTTAGTTAGTACATCATGCTGTTAGTTTTCTTTTATTTTTTTCTGACCTACTTTAACAATTTAAATGATTAGTATTATTGTACTCATATTTGTATATTTACGTGTTTGTGGCTCGTCCTGTCTGCCTCTTGAGATCTGCTACTACCTGAAACATATTTACATTCGTCTGCTGTATCATCTGTGATCCAATTACATTTTTGTTTTCATGGCTAAGTGCCGTATGACCACTGCAAGAGCTCCTATCCAATGTGTCTGTAGAACAGCACGTCATTCTTCACGAAATAATGCTGACGAATATCGACAGAGTTCTTGTCTTTCTAGATTATCTTACAGATAATCGAAGTTCAGTAGATTCCTTTAGAACACACTACCAGTAGCGGGAAATAGGACTGATGATTGCATCTCTTGATGACACACCTTGTGCACCTCATTAAGACAGTGTTCTGCCAGTGTGGATTTCTCTGGCTGGAGCAACAGAGTGGGAGGTGGTGTTCTACACATTGGTTTTCCTTCTTTTTGGGGAGAGGGAGGAGGCGAGGGGACCAAACAGTGAGATCATCGGTCTCATCGGATAAGGGAAGAATGGAGAAGGAAATCGGCGGTGCCCTTTCAAAGGAACCATCCCAACACTTGCCTGAAGCGTTTTATGGAAAACACAGAAAACCTAAATCATGATGTTAGGACGCGGGTTTGAATCGTCGTCCTTCCGAATGCGATTCCAGTGTGTTAACCACTGAGCTACCTCGCTCGGTTTACAGATTGGTCCCGAATCACATAACGACGGGGAACTTTGTGTACTCTGGGTTTCCTCATTCCAAAGTCATCCTTTACTGATCAGCCAAGAAGAACTCTCATTGTTGCATAAATACATTTTCGATGTCATACATCGTTAAAATTATAGACGTTTTCGAGGATATAAGTATTCTCTGAAGGTTTCGCCGACGGTCCGAACTGAAGAACATGACATGTTAGTTAGTCAGTATGACCATTCAACTTCAAAATCAACTTTAAGATTGGCCAGTACCTGTATCAGATTTTCTGCATCGGAAGTGGCATATGCTCACAAGAAACCGAAGCGTCATTGTGGCGAATAACAGCTGGTCGCATGAAGATAACGATAAGCATGCATAGGTTTAAGATACATACTATATCCCGAAGTATCATCGTCATTTCTATGAACCAAAACATCAAGAAAAGGACATTTTCCATTCTTTTCAGCCTCCTTCGCAAATATAATAGTGGGCTGGAACAATTAAAATGAGCTAAAATGACTCACAACGTCAATCCCCTGATGTGAAAGCGTATAAGTATCGTCAACGTATATCCAAAAACAGGTAGGTTTATGAAACGTAGTCCAGAGTGGCACAACTTCAAAGTCTACCGTAAAAAGATTGGAGATTATGGGGGTAAAAGGTCATTCCGATAGTTTGCTTTTCACTGGTACATTACTGATTCACTTGTTCTTCAGAGCAGCAAGGTTGCCGCTTACGCACACACGGTGGTCCGGTCAGGGTGTATAAAGGAGCCGCCCAATCTGTTGGAAACTCAATTCCAGCGAGATTGCGCATCAGAATATTCGCTTGTGCAGAGTGAAAATTATATCCACAATAATAAGAGTTCTACCAGCACTCTCTAAATTACTCTCAGATTTAGCATTTTTCATTAATTATCTCTTCATCAGGCAGATGCGTCCAATTAAGGCTTTGTGGGTTTAAATTCAGTTATTAATTAAATTAATTTCACGCTGCAGTAACAGTTCGCTGGCAGCATCGCTGGTTTGTCAAAATAGAAGAAAAAGGAGAAACGATTAGTGGTGTGGGAGCAGGCAAGATTATTTTACGGCTCTCGTAATCCCCAACACAGCCAAGGTATTAATGAAATAACTTCATTACTTCTGATAAGTGAAGAAATACTGTCACTGATTGACCGGCTTCTATCCTCAGCTAAGTCACCACCCTGCTTGCGTATAGACGATTAAAGTAACCGTAGTGGTATTACTACTTAAAGGTATTTTCGTTATTGATTTGAATTCATTGAGCTAACAGTCGCGTTGTAAGACTGGTTTTCACAAGTGCACAGAATGTGCATGCATATATTTACAAAGACATGAAACAAATAAAAATCATACAAGCACAGCTACAAGAAAATCTTAGCTACATTCTAATTGTAGGCTCCTCGTAATTAACTTTTGCTGATACCTTCATTTTTAGGTCTCATAAAATTTTCTTCTTTTTATTTCTTTTACTGTGTGAAGAATACACGTCTCTTTGTATCTCCCGTAACAACCTGAAAACTAGTATTATCATCAACACAATCAATCACGATTCGTTTCACCACTACACGAGAAAAGAGAAAGGCTAGGAATTTCATCAAGCCGCTTCTGCGTAAGATAAACATCATACATCATTTTGTACTTGTATTTATTTTCGCAAACAATTTAAGCTACTTGCTACGAGGACAGGTGAAGTACTTGTTATAAATGCTTGTTCTGCTCAGAGCACAGTGTTTTTTAAGTTCCGCTCTGCGCCTCAAGTCCTTTGATTAATAAGTGTTACTTAAATTCCCCTGTACGTCTCAAAATCCTTTGTTTAATATTTATATTTTTCACTCAGCTAATCACTGATAAAGCGGTCTTTGTACGCTACAAAATGATATATGTATTGCATTTTATAAGCAGATTCACTGGTAACTCTGCTTCTGAATATGGTGTTCAAATGTTTGTACAACGCTATTTTTTTATTTCTCTTTGTACAACGTGAGCCTAAGTATTAATTTACCCGCAGATGTGCCTTATATAACCACATATGTATTTCATTGGCCACAGCACTCAAAAGTTTACGTAATCGCTTAACATGCAGGCTAAGTTAATTTGAGATCCACTGTACTCGTTATCACTCTTCAGCTGGTAGAGCTACAGTCGTGTTTAGACGTTTCAACGTCTTGAACATAAATGTACCTACTTATCCTTCTTTACACAAATTCACACACAATCAGAGCTATACATAACTTATAAAGTAATATGAGGAGGGGGGGGGGCTTCATTTGGTACCTTCCACATCCAGAAATGTTGGAACACGTGAGGCAATACTGACCCTACGACTTATCTCAGAAAATACATTAAGGAAAGGCAAACCTACGTTTCTAGCGTTTGTAGACTTAGAGAAAGCTTTTGACAGTGTTGACTGGAATACTCTCTTTCAAATTCTGAATGTGGCAGGAGCAAAATACAAGGAGCGAAAGGCTGTTTACAATTTGTACACAAACCAGATGCCAGTTATAAGAGTCGAGGGGCATGAAAGGGAAGCAGTGGTTGGGAAGGGAGTGAGGCAGGGTTGTAGCCTATCCCCGATGTTCTTCAATTTGTATATCCTGCAAGCAGTAAAGAAAGCAAAAGAAAAATTCGGAGTTGGAATTAAAATCCATGGAGAAATTTCTTCTCCATGGATTGAGGTTCGCCGAAGACATTGTAATTCTGTGAGAGACAGCAAAGAACCTGGAAGAGCAGCTGAACGGAATGGACGGTCTTTTGAAAGGAGGATATAAGATGAACATCAACAAAAGGAAAACGAGAATAATGGAATGTAGTCGAATTTAATCGGGTGATGCTGAGGGAATTAGATTAGGAAATGAGACGCTTAAAGAAGTAAGGGAGTTTTTCTATTTGGGGAGCAAAATAACTGATGATGGTCGAAGTAGATACGATATAAAATGTAGACTGGCAATGGCAAGGAAAGTGTTTCTGAAGGAGAGAAATTTGTTAACATCGAGTATAGATTTAAGTGTCAGGAAGTCGTTTCTGAAAGTATTTGTATGGAGTGTAGCCACGTATGGAAGTGAAACGTGGACGATAAATAGTTTAGACAAAAAGATAATAGAAGCTTTCGAAATGTGGTGCTACAGAATAATGCTGAAGATTGGATGGGTAGATCACACAACTAATGAGGAGGTATTGAATAGAATTGGGGAGGAGTTTGTGGCACAACGTGACTAGAAGAAGGGATCGGTTTGTAGGGCATATTCTGAGACATCAAGGAATCAGCAATTAGTATTGAAGGGCAGCGTGGAGGGTAAACATCGTAGAGGGGGACCAAGAAAGGAATACACTAAAGAGATTCAGAAGGATGTAGGTTGCAGTAGGTACTGGGAGATGAAGAACCTTACACAGGATAGAATAGCATGGAGAGCTGCATCAAACCAGCCTGAGGACTGAAGACCACAACAACAAAAACCTCTAGTTCAGTCGTTCTACCAAGCGGGACACGCTATTTTGCATCGTTCTCTACAAAGTTCTTATTACTACATCCCTGCTTCGTTATGCTCAACTGCCCATATTTCAGTCAGCGTGTTTTATCACACACATGCACAAGTAAATAACAACTCGGTACATTAAGAATTTTTGCTAATAACGTTCGGTCTACTTACCTCTCAGAGTATATTCTTCTTCTTAGCGTGCCTGTCCTCTTCGGACTTTGGCGATCATCATGGCTATTCTGTCTTTATCAGAGGCAATGCGAAACAGTTCTTCAGACCTAATATTAAACCAGGATCTAAGATTGTCGAGCCAGGAAATTCTTCTTCTTTTCGGAGGTCTCTTTCCCTCGATTTCTCCTTGCAGGATACGTTGAAGCAACTCATATCTTTTTTGATTCCTCATGAAGTGGCCAAGGTCTTGTAGTTTGCGACACTTGAAGATGTTGATCAGCTCTGGACTTTTGTTAACTCGACGTAGAACCTCGACGTTTGTCACATTTTGAGTCCATGATGTTCTCAACATTCTTCTGTATAGCCAGAGTTCAACAGCTTGGAGTCTGGCAGTGGTTGCCTTCGTAAGGGTCCATGTTTCCACACCATACAAAAGAACTGAGAACACATAGAACCTGACGAGCCACATTTTTGTGTTCATGGTAAGATTGTGACTCCTGAAGGCTGAGCTCATCGAGTTGAAAACACTCCTCGCTTTTCCGATGCCACACTTTATCTCCTGCGAGTTGTCCCACGCTTCGTTAATGATGGTGCCCAGATATGGGTACTGTGAAACTCGCTGTATGCTTGTGCCATTGATGTACAGATTCACTCCTCGAATGTTCTTCCTGCTGATGGTCATAAATTTTGTTTTGTTTGTGTTGATGCCCAAGCCGTATTTCTTGCTTGTCTCAGCAATTTTACTTACCAGCTTCTGCAGCCCTTCCATTGCATCCGCAGACACTATGGTGCCATCTGCATAACCAAAATTGTCGAGTGTCTCCTTTCACTGAGATACCTTCTTAAACGTCGAGTAAGCCTTCTTTGAATATCAGATAGACTCTCCTAATTTCTATAAAGATTATAGATCGTTGTATTTTCCTTAAGGGCTATAGGCACTGAAGTGGTTGAGGTGCTCTGATCCTCTTATACCTCGGGTTTACATATAACAGAGTGTTGTATTTTCCGTTGGGCATAGGTGTAATAGTGCTTGGATTGCATTGACCACTTTTGGGTAGCGTATAAAACTCTTTGATATCTTTACATGGATTCAATACACGTATTTTCCTCGTTTTTGGGTTGCTCAAAAAATAGCTTCCCGGATGTAGTGTTCTGTATATAATGTACAGTCCAGTGTATAACAAGTGCCATTTTTTTTTTTGTTAAGCACTTTGTGTTTTGTAGATTGAAGATGTGTGCGCAACAGCACCTCCTGCCCAACATGAAAAGTAGTTGTGCGGCCCATTCTTTTATTGTACTGTTTTTTTCCTAGCTTGCGCCTTTGCTTCCTATGTTATTGAGGCTTGTCAAACCTTGTATTCTAACGATCTCCTTTCCTCAGAGAATTTAGGTGAGGGCTGAACCCAGTCTTGTATTTTATACTTATCGTTCATTAATTTGGTTGGTGCAAAACCTGTTTATGAGTGTGGCAAATTAGTTATTATCTGTTGAAGGATGTCACGTACTCATATTCAACCGAATTAGTGTGTCTGGAGGTATGTGAGTTCTAATAAACCCGTTAGAGTCATGAAATAACCGTTCTGTTGATGGCCCTCAGGATGAAATTTAGATACATAAATACGTTTTACGGTACGTGACTTAAGAAATTATTTCCACTTCGCACTTATGAAATTAGCTACATCATCAGTCAGGATAGCCACTCTCACAAAATGTCTTCTCATGATTCACTTGATTATAGGCGCTGCCGCTGGAATTTTAGAGGCGTAAATCTGCAGATATTTAGAAAATACATCATGCAAGGCAATTACATACACTATGTGATTAAAAGTGTCCGGATAACCCCGTAAAAACACACGTTTTTCATATCAGGTGCATTGTGCTGCCACCTGCTGTCAGGTACTCCATATCAGCTACTTCAGTAGTCATTAGAAATAGTGAGAGAGCAGAATGGGGCGTTCCGCGGAACTCACGGACTTCGAACGTGGTAAGGTGATTGGGTGCCACTTGCGTAATACGTCTGTACGCGAGATATACACACTCCTAAACATCCCTAGGTCCACTGTCTCCGATGTGATGGTGAAGTGGAGGCGTTAAGGGACACGTACAGCACAAAAGCGTACAGGCCGACCTCGTCTGTTGACTGACAGAAACCGACAGTTGAGGAGGGTCGTAATGTGTAATAGGCAGACATCTATCCAGACTGTCACAGATAAATCCCAAACTGCATCAGGATCCACTGTAAGTACTATGACAGTTAGGCAGGAGGTGAGAAAACTTGGATTTCATGGTCGAGCGGCTGCTCATGAGACCACACATCACGCCGGTAAATGCCAAACGACGTCTCGCTCGGTGTAAGGAGCGTAAACATTGGACGATTGAACAGGGGAGAAACGTTGCGTGAAGTGACGAATCACGGTACACAATGTGGCGATCCGATGGTAGGGTGTGGGTATGGCGAATGCACGGTGAACGTCATCTGCCAGCGTGTGTAGTGCCAACAGTAAAATTCGGAGGCTGTCGTGTTATGGTGTAGTTGCACCACTCGTTGTTTTGCGTGGCACTATTACAGCACAGGCCTACATTAATGTTTTAAGCACCTTCTTCCTTCCCACTGTCGAAGAGCAATTCGGGGATGGCGATTGAATCTTTCAACACGATCGAGTACCTGTTCATAATGCACGGCTTGTGGTGGAGTGGTTACACGATAATAACATCCCTCTAATGGACTGGCCTGCACAGAGTCCTGACCTGAACCCCACTGAACACCTTCGGGATGTTTTGGAACGCCGACTTTGTGTCAGGCCTCACCGACTGACATTGATACCTCTCCTCAGTGCAGCATTCCGTGCAGAATGTGTGGTGTCACCGCCAGACACCACACTTGCTAGGTGGTAGCCTTTAAATCGGCCGCGGTCCGTTAGTATACGTCGGACCCGCGTGTCGCCACTGTCAGTGATTGCAGACCGAGCGCCGCCACACGGCAGGTCTAGAGAGACGTCCTAGCACTCGCCCCAGTTGTACAGCCGACTTTGCTAGCGGACAAATATGCTCTCATTTGTCGAGACGATAGTTAGCATAGTCTTCAGCTACGTCATTTGCTACGACCTAGCAAGGCGCCATTACCAGTTTGTATTGAGATTGTTATTAATGTATCAACAAGAGCGATGTTCTCCAATTATGGATTAAAGTTAAGTATTCAATCAACTACGTTCTTTTCTTCTTAGGATAATTACTTTACCTTGTTCCAGACCTCACGCCAGTCTGGGTGAGTTTAAACGCGTGCATTTCGGCCTCCTCTAGCAACAGGGTGTTGGCTCTTCTGCCAACACTACAGAATGGGCTGCCATTCCCCAAGAAACCTTCCAGCACCTGATTGAACGTATGCCTGCGAGATTGGAGGCTGTCATCAAGGCTAAGGGTGGAGCAACACCACATACTGAATTCCAGGATTACCACTGTAGGGGGCCACAAACTTATAAGTCATTTGCAGCCACGTGTTCTGATAAATTTGATCACGTAGTGTACTACAATCTTTCTTTTGTCATAGGAAAAGTCCTGCGGTATTGACTGATATGTGGTCAAGGGATTTTACTGGTATAACAGTATGTAATTCATTGAACAAGATCTGTTTATTACACTGCCAAAAAATGGTTGAAATGGCTCTGAGCACTATGGGACTTAACCTCTGAGGTCATCAGTCCCCTAGAACGTAGAACTACTTAAACCTAACTAACCTAAGGACATCACACACATCCATGCCCGAGGCAGGATTCGAACCTGCGACCGTAGCGATCGCGCGGTTCCAGGCTGAAGCGCCTAGAACCACTTGGCCACACCGGCGGCTTACACTGCCCATTCAAGTAAAAAAATTCTGTATACATCAGATGGATACTCACCTTATGTGCTAACGTTTTATGCACACAAGGCTTTTTCATTAAATCAACCGGACTGAGGAAATATTTGCCACTGCCTAATTGAGTTTTCGCTTACTATTGGCTGAAAAGATCCATTCCAAGGAGACAGTTAACTAACAATTTTTCTACCCAATTTTTCTACCAGTAGGAATGTATAAGAAGTCGTGGTTACAGCGAAAGTTATTGGAATATGATGCCTTTTGACTTATTTTCTATAACTGTTAAAATGTGGCAGTTCTGCTCAGGTAAATTAGGTACGTTCAGTTTCTCTTTTATTTCACTGAAAAAGCTGTACGAAACAAGATTCGTAGCCTCTCCTGCGTCCAATGTCCAATATCACATGTACATCTATTGTTCGTGTTCTGGCATTAACCATTGCCTGAGTCTCATCGTTTACTGCGTGATCGGGTATTTTGCCGTGTTCTGTTCTGCGCACTATTGGGGCGGCATTTCGTTGGTTTTGGTTTATGCTGCTCCCAGAGCCATTGGTTTTATGTTATTTATGTGTGGATGTTCATTCCCGATCATATACCCATGTTGTTACCATTACTGTTATTTCTTGATGGTGAGCTAAGCTACCCTGAATTGCAATTTCTATTATTTCTGTCTTGAAAACCGTTACTTTAACTATTTTTGAATCCACCATTGTCGTTACTTCCCTGCGGCGACGCATGTAGATGCCAACCGGATTGCGCGTTACCGTGTTTATTTCTGCTATTTTTGCCGTTGTTGTTACTATTGTTACCACGATAAGTTAATCCTTAATTTTTCGGTGGATCCAACTGATTTCTGTTACACTCATTTGAGTTTTGACTACT
The DNA here is from genome assembly GCF_023864345.2 of Schistocerca serialis cubense. Classification (NCBI taxonomy): domain Eukaryota; kingdom Metazoa; phylum Arthropoda; class Insecta; order Orthoptera; family Acrididae; genus Schistocerca; species Schistocerca serialis. Next base: position 766,293,227 of record NC_064642.1, on the reverse strand, counting down.
CTCATAAATGAGGTCAATCGAATCCGTGACCACGAGAAAATTTTAGGTCGTAAGTTGGCACAGTTACCAGTTTCTCGCGAATGTTATTCGACAAACAACTCTCAGTATTCTCTAAACATCGACATGTCGCATCGGATTGTTCCAGTACCTCGTTTGGTTAAGTATCTTTCTAAACACCGGCGCAGTCCCTCTTGTTCTATGTTAAGTGGCTGTGGGTCAAAAACTTCCATTCGTAGTCTTTCCAGACTTCGCTATGACCAGTATTTCTCTAAGAAGGTCTGCCCAAATTCTTCATACGTTTCATACTTTCGAAAACGATCTGCCTGTTCCGCTGCGCACAACCGCGCGTCACCTTGTATGAAACCAACAACAAACTGAATCTACTGCATTTGGGACCAATGCCGAGGTGAAACATTTCTCAAGGGTCTCACAAAGACAACGGGGTGTGTTTTCTTGGATTCTTCTGAGAAAACCGGGTATTATCTGTGTTTTATTACACCTCGTCTAGTATGGCTGACGATAGGCCAGTCATTACGTGATCAGATTTCGACGGCGTCGTGCGCCTTTTCGGACGCGACAGTACTACGTACGGTATCAATGGCTCGTACGTATGATTGTTTGCTAACTGTTCTCCATCGCTTTTGTCATAATCTGACTTTAGTGAAGTAATATTCTCGTGAATGCTGTCTAGTACAGCTTTTCTGTTTTGATTAGCTGCAGAAGGCGGTTCGTTCGAATTGCTGTATCTCTTTCAGTGACAAGTTCGGAACGAATCTCACCTTGTATTGCTTTCATACCAATATCCATATTAGCGTTAATTTAATGTTCTCTTTCCTTTACGATCTTTTCAACCACGTCAACGCAAGAGTTTTGTTCCCAGACACACATTTCAGTACGGCTGAATACCCGTCAAAGGTAATGGCCTCAGCTCTCTCATTTAATCTTTTTTACATTCTTACTGGTACGTTCGTACTCAGTTTTCAAAAAGGTTTGTCCTAGAGTCAGAAATCCAACGTTTTGCATGCGTTTTTGAACGTCATCAGATAAATGTTTGAACGCAGACTTCATTCTTCATGCGTGTGTTCGGATTTTTGTTCGAATGACTCTAAGCACTATGGGACTTAACATCTGAGGTCATGAGTCCCCTAGAACTTAGAACTACTTAACCCTAACTAACCTAAGGACATCACACACATCCATGCCCGAGGCAGGATTCGAACCTTCGACCATAGCAGCAGCGCGGTTCCGGAGTGAAGCGGCTAGAACCGCTTGGATTGTTGTTACCACTTGAGGTGCTTTCATGTGAGCTTTGTAAACTACCGTGCCCCATTACAAGTTGCAGTTGGCAAGAAGGCAGCTAGGAAGAGGAGGTATTCAGTTTTACTTTGCGTATATGCAATAGATTTGATCAACTGTTAGAGTTGAGTGGAGAGGAGCCTCGTGTCGCTGTAGATGTAGGGAACATGCAGCAGTCCTCATCAATTAGGAGGCCTAGGTTAGTTGCAAAGTCAAACAGAAAGAAGAAGGTTCTTCTGCTAGGTAGTTCTCACGGTAGAGGTGTGGGCCAGCAGTTGCAGGAAGTGTTGGGGAGTGAGTACCAGGTCACCGGCAATGTGAAGCCTAGTGCAGGGTTGGCTCAGGTGACTGACAGCATAGGGGAGTTATGTAGGAATTTTACGAAGGAGGATCAGGTGGTGATAGTGGGTGGACAGGGAATAGTCTTGATAGGGACGGGGAATATGATGTAAGTAGTGACCTGGTAAAGATAGCCCATTTGAACTGGTGGCACTAATGTGCATTTCGTGCAACTGTTTCAGCGTCATGATCGGCCTCACCTTAATGCGTTAACATGGGTCTGGGAAGGGCACTGATGGCAGAGCGCATGGGTCACATCTCAGTGGTGCCAGTTGGATCTATCAGTAGATCGGGTTTCATTAGGCATGGCCTGCACCTACATGGGTACGGGAAAGGGAGGCTAGCTAAGCTTCTAAGGTGACAGTGTAGTGGGTGGTGGTGGTGGTGGTGGTGATGGGGTCACTCATGGAAAAATTCCTGTTGTAGTTGGTGTTAGAGCTGCACCTTTTTTAGATTAAAGTCAACTGATAGGTATACCTGCTTAAAGGAAATCCCTCTAACTAAGGGCTCACCTTCCGAGGATATCATGTTTCCAAGTAGAGAAGGAATTAGCATATTTCATCAAACTATAAGAGGTATTAGAGATAAAGTTAGTGAACTGCTTATAGATGTTGACTCTGAAATTATTGGTACATCGGAGCACCACTTAAATAATTTGACAATTCCGAGGCTTCCTTTACCACGATAAAGATTAGCTGGCTGTTTCTCAAGGAGTTCCTTGCGGGGTGGGGGAGTGACTATGTACGTAAAAAAAACAGTATTCCATTTGAGTCCATAGATGTATCACGACAGTGCACTGAACAGATATCAGAATGTTGTGCAGGGGCAGTTGAATTTAGTGAAACTAAACTTCTAAATGTCGTTGTTTATAGGTCGCCTAACTCCGACTTCTGAGCATTTCTGCTCAAGCTACAGAGAGTTCTTGATTCACTTTGTAGGAAGTAATAGAAATTAGTTATATGTCGTGACTTCAATATTAATTTTGTTTATGATGGTGTAAGGAAAAGGATGCTGGTAGATCTCCTAAATTCATATGATCTGATGCAGACTGCATTTTTTCCAACTAGGGTGCAGGGGAACAGTAGCACAGCCATAGAAAATATTTTTATTCATTCTTCATTACGAGATGGGCATTTTTTTAGTAAAAGCGTGAATGGCCTTTCAGACCATGATGCACAAATTTTAACACTAACAGGCTTTAGTACTCAAACCAATGTCATATTTAATTACAAACTATGTAGGAAAGTTAATCCAACAGCAATAGAGAGTTTTTTTTAAATCTTGTCAAGGAACAAGAGTGGCAGGATGTTTATAGTGCTGATAACATAGACGATAAATACAATGGTTTCCTTAACACATTTCTCGTGCTCTCTGGGAGCTGCTTTCCATTAGTAGTTCCTAAACGGGGTACTAGCAGTAATAGCAGCCCAGGTGGCTGACAAGTGGGATAAAGATATCTTGTAGAACGAAGCGGGAATTATATCAAAATGTTAGAAGTAGTCACAATCAAGCTACAGTAGTCCATTACAAACAGGATTGTAAGGTGCTTAAAAATGTTATTAGGAAGGCAAAGAGTATGTGGAATGCAAATAGAATAGCTAATTCACAGGATAAAATTAAAACCACATGGTCAGTTTTGAAGGAAGTGTCTGGTCAGCAGCACGAGGTCGACGTTATAAAGTCAGTTCATAGCAAAAACATTTCTGTTTCTCATAAATCAGATATATGTACAGTATATAATAATCACTTTCTGAGCATCACTGGTGGATTAAATAAAAATTTAGTTTCTACAGGAAATCATATAACTTTCTTGGCAAATGCCTTTCCGAAATTGATGTCTGAAATACTCCTCTGTGATACAGACAAGAGGGAGATTGAGTCAATAATTAAATAACTGAAGACTAAGGACTCTCATGGTTGTGATAGAGTTTCTAGCAGAATATTAAAGTACTCTACTGTACATGTTAGCTCAGTATCTAGCCACATCTGTAATTTTTCCTTTAGCTGTGGTCAGTTTCCTGAGCGATTAAAGTACTCAGTAGTAATGCCTCTTTATAAAAAGGGGAAAGAGATAATTCAGATAATTTTAGACCTATTTCTATGCCATCAGTGTTTGCAAAAGTTATTGAAAATGCTGTGTATGTAAGAATAATTGATCATTTCATATCACACGATTTGCTATCAAATAAACAGTTCGGCTTTAGAAGTCGTTTAACAACTGAAAATGCTGTATTCTCTTTTCTCTGTGAGGTACTGGATGGGCTAAACAAAAGGTTTCGAACGCTTGGCATATTTTTTGATTTAACTAAGGCATTTCATTATGTTGATCACAAAATATTGCTCTAGAAGTTGGACCATTACAGAATATGGAGAGTAGCTCACAATTGGCTCACCTCTTACTTTAGCAACAGGCAGCACAAGTTCATTATTCACAATGTTGCTAACAGCTGTGATGTGGGGTGCTGTCAAGTGGGGGGTGCCCCAGGGATCAGTGTTGCGGCCACTCCTGTTTCTTATTTATATAGATGATATGCCCCCTAGTAGTACAGGTAACTAAAATATTTATGTTTGCTGATGACACTAGCTTGGTAGTAAAGGATGTTGTGTGCAACATTGGCTCGGTTTCAAATAGTGCAGTACATGACGTAAGTTCATGGCTTATAGAAAATAAACTAACGCTAAATCACAGTAAGACTCAGTTTTTACAGTTTCTAACTCACAGTTCAACAAATCCTGACGTTCTCATTTCACAGAACGGACATATGATTAGCGAAACTTAACAGTTCAAATTCCTAGATGCTCAGATAGATAGTAAGCTGATGGAAAGCCCACGTTCAGGATCTTGTTCAAGGACTTAATACTGCCATTTTTACTATTAGAACGGTATCAGAAGTGAGTGATCGTTCGACACGAAAATTAGTCTACTTTGCTCGCTTATGTCATATGGTATTGTATTTTAGGACAACTCTTCCCATTCTAAAAGGATATTTTTGGCTCAGAAACGGACTGTTCGGTCAATAAGTGGTTTAAGTTCAAGAACCTCTTGTCGACCTCTGTTCATGAGTCTGTGTATTTTGACATTGGCTTCTCAATATATATATTCCTTACCGTCATTTCTTGTTAACAATGTTAGCTTATTTCTAAGAATAAGCAGCTTTCTTTCACTCGGTTAATACTCAGCAGAAATCAAACCTGTATTTGGTTCGGACTTCATTTACTCTTGTGCAAAAAGGCGCAGTATACTGCTACATCCATTTTCAATAAGCTACCACTCGAATTCAAAAATCTTAGCAGTAATACACGTGCTTTCAAATCGAAACTGAAGAGTTTCCTCATGGGTCACTCCTTCTATTCTGCCGAGTAGTTCCTTGAAAAATGAAGCTGAATCTTATTGTATTGTTGACTTCGGTTGCTTAAGCGTATGGAGTGACTTTTTCTAGTTTCATAAACATTTTTCATCTGTTATTACTTGTATGTAGTGACGTGTAAATAAATAAAAGTTCCTCAACTTGACGTGCACATAAACCTTGATTTTCACTCATACTAGAAAGTTTTTTGTCCAGGTGATTGCACATAAATTTTGTGTTAAATTTATTGGTTGCATCTGTCGACTGTGTGTTCAAGTTAGAACGCAAATTTTCGAAGTCGTTGGAAAGTGTCGTGACTTTTTGATATAAGGAACTGAGACTTTGATCTAAACTGCCGAGATCAGTAGACACATTTGTGACTTTTGTACTCAAGTCCGTTCGTAACTAAGGATTAATTTGTATTAATTGTTGTAAGTATTGTTCTATGCTTGATACATGTGAAAGAATGTCTAATATGCGTATAGCCTGAGTATGTGTGTGTCCACTCCTTTGACTCATTATCGCGATTGTAAAACTTCCTACGTCTGTTGCATTGTTTCTGTCCAAGTTATTTTGAAAAGAGACATTTCCTATTGACTATGTAGATTAGATTAGATTAGATTAATACTAGTTCCATGGATCATGAATACGATATTTCGTAATGATGTGGAATGAGTCGAATTTTCCAAAACATGACATAATTAGGTTAATTTAACAACATACTTAAGTTAATATAACAACTTTATTTTTTTGTGTTTTTTTGTTTTTCTTTATTTTTTATTTTTTTTAAATATTTTTTTTCTTAATTTATATCTAAAAATTCCTCTATGGAGTAGAAGGAGTTGTCATTCAGAAATTCTTTTAATTTCTTCTTAAATACTTGTTGGTTATCTGTCAGACTTTTGATACTATTTGGTAAGTGACCAAAGACTTTAGTGCCAGTATAATTCACCCCTTTCTGTGCCAAAGTTAGATTTAATCTTGAATAGTGAAGATCGTCCTTTCTCCTAGTATTGTAGTTATGCACACTGCTATTACTTTTGAATTGGGTTTGGTTGTTAATAACAAATTTCATAAGAGAGTATATATACTGAGAAGCTACTGTGAATATCCCTAGATCCTTAAATAAATGTCTGCAGGATGATCTTGGGTGGACTCCAGCTATTATTCTGATTACACGCTTTTGTGCAATAAATACTTTATTCCTCAGTGATGAATTACCCCAAAATATGATGCCATATGAAAGCAATGAGTGGAAGTAGGCGTAGTAAGCTAATTTACTAAGATGTTTATCACCAAAATTTGCAATGACCCTTATTGCATAAGTAGCTGAACTCAAACGTTTCAGCAGATCATCAATGTGTTTCTTCCAATTTAATCTCTCATCAATGGACACACCTAAAAATTTGGAATATTCTACCTTAGCTATATGCTTCTGATTAAGGTCTATATTTATTGATGGCATCATACCATTCACTGTACGGAACTGTATGTACTGTGTCTTATCAAAATTCAGTGAGAGTCCGTTTACAAGGAACCACTTAGTAATTTTCTGAAAGACAGTATTGACAATTTCATCAGTTAATTCTTGTTTCTCAGGTGTGATTACTATACTTGTATCATCAGTGAAGAGAACTAACTTTGCCTCTTCATGAATATAGAATGGCAAGTCATTAATATATAATAAGAACAACAAAGGACCCAAGACTGACCCTTGTGGAACCCCATTCTTGATAGTTCCCCAGTTTGAGGAATGTGCTGATCTTTGCATGTTATGAGAACTACTTATTTCAACTTTCTGCACTCTTCCAGTTAGGTACGAATTAAACCATTTGTGCACTGTCCCACTCATGCCACAATACTTGAGCTTCTCTAGCAGAATTTCATGATTTACACAATCAAAAGCCTTTGAGAGATCACAAAAAATCCCAATGGGTGGTGTTCGGTTATTCAGATCATTCAAAATTTGACTGGTGAAAGCATATATGGCATTTTCTGTTGAAAAACCTTTCTGGAAACCAAACTGACATTTTGTTAGTACTTCATTTTTACAGATATGTGAAGCTACTCTTGAATACATTACTTTCTCAAAAATTTTGGATAAAGCTGTTAGAAGGGAGATTGGACGGTAATTGTTGACATCAGATCTATCCCCCTTTTTATGCAAAGGTATAACAATAGCATATTTCAGTCTATCAGGGAAAATGCCCTGTTCCAGAGAGCTATTACACAGGTATCTGAGAATCTTACTTATCTGTTGAGAACAAGCTTTTAGTATTTTGCTGGAAATGCCATCAATTGCATGTGAGTTTTTGCTTTTAAGCAAGTTTATTATTTTCCTAATTTCAGAGGGAGAAGTGGGTGAGATTTCAATTGTATCAAATTGCATAGGTATGGCCTCTTCCATTAACAGCCTAGCATCTTCTAATGAACACCTGGATCCTACTATATCCACAACATTTAGAAAATGATTATTAAAAATATTTTCAACTTCTGACTTTTTGTTTGTAAAGTTTTCATTCAATTTGATGGTAATACTGTCTTCCTCTGCTCTTGGTTGACCTGTTTCTCTTTTAATAATATTCCAAATTGTTTTAATTTTATTGTCAGAGTTGCTGATTTTAGACATGATACACATACTCCTGGATTTTTTAATAACTTTTCTTAATATAACACAGTAGTTTTTATAATTTTTGATAGTTTCTGGGTCACTACTCTTTCTTGCTGTCAGATACATTTCCCTTTTCCGGTTACAAGATATTTTTATACCCTTAGTAAACCATGGTTTGTTACAAGGTTTCTTACGAGTATATTTAACCATTTTCTTGGGGAAGCAATTTTCAAATGCATTTACAAAAATGTCATGAAATAAATTATATTTTAAATTGGCATCAGGTTCACGGTACACCTCATCCCAGTCTAACTGCTGTAGGCTTTCCCTGAAATTTGCAATTGTTAAATTGTTGACTGAACGTACTACTTTGGAGGACTGTTTAGTATTGCTGAATGGAGCTATGTCATATATTGTAACTAGCTGTGCACCATGATCAGAAAGACCATTCTCAACAGGCTGAGCATTTATCTGGTTAAACTTATCTTGGTCTATAAAGAAGTTATCTATCAGTGAGCTGCTATCCTTTACCACCCGAGTAGGAAAATCAATAACGGGTGTCAAATTGAAAGAACCGAGTAATACTTCAAGGTCATTTTTCCTATTACCCTCTTTCAGGGAATCTACATTGAAGTCCCCACAAATAATAATTTGCTTCCCCCTGTCTGACAGATAGCACAACAAGGCGTCCAAATTTTTCAGAAATAGATGAAAATTTCCTGATGGGGACCTATATACAGTTACAATTATAAATGTGCCTTTATTTAATTTAAGCTCACAGGCACATGCTTCTATATGTTTCTCTACACAAAACTTTTTTGTTTCTATACTTTTTGCACAATGATAACTTTTGACATATATGGCAACTCCTCCTTTCTCCATATTTTCTCTCATTACATGTGCAGAGAGCTTATAACCACTTACATTTACCTTATCCATATCAGTAACAATGTGATGCTCAGACAGGCATAGTATATCTATTTCATTCTCAGCTTCTAAATCTTCCAAACAAACCAGAAGCTCATCTACTTTATTCTTTAAACTCCCAATATTTTGATGAAATATACTTACATTATTTTTAATTATACTTTTATGAGAACCTTTCCTTATTCTAACATTTGCAGTACTCTCCTGTCTGAGTTTCTCATTGTGCTTAGGCCTAGTTCCTATACCAGTGGTCACATGGTGTTCAGAGAGGCAGATTATGTCAATTGGGTTGGGTGACTTTAGTTCATCAATGCAATTACCTAGGACTGAGATACAACTTGGTGGAGATAAAATTTCTGGTGATTGGTGAAAATTTGTAATTGATAGCTGTGATTGGTGATCCAATGTGCTAGAATTGTGCTGTTGAATTTCTTTCCTAAACTGAAGATTTGTTTCAATCCTGACCTCTCGTAGAACTTGACATCTTTCTGTCTTACCTATCCTAAAAAAGGTGCTGCTCCAACACCTGTAACCACTGGTATTTTACCATTCATGGCAGTGCCTCCCCCCCTTAAATTTCCTGCTATTACCCCAGCCAGTTTCCCCTTCCCTTTCCTGTTGAGATGTAGGCCATGCCTGGTATAGTCCCACCTACTGAGATAATCAACAGGAACCACACCAATATGAGCCCCCGCACCCGACACAAGCAGCCGTTCCAACTCCAAATTAACTCTCCCAACAGAAGAGTTCAAATGAGGCCGGTCATGGCGTCTCAGGACAGATACAAATTCAACATTGGTGTGTCTCGATGCCGACGCAATCTTTACCAGGTCACACTCTATACTGTACCCAGGATCTCTGTCGATGCTGTTCCCTGGCCCTCCCACAATAACCACGGTGTCTTCCCTGGTAAATCCTTTACAGAGTGAACCTAAATCCTCTGTCACCTGATCCAGACTAGCACTTGGTTTGAAAAAATTTGTGACCTGGTATTCTGGTCCTAATTCCTCCTGCAGAAGTTGGCCTACACCTCTGGCATGAGAACTGCCTAACAACAAAACTTTCTTCCTTTTCGATGACTTTCCTACATTCTTTTTCAATTTCCTATTGAAAGTTTGTTGTGTCCTGTCTACACCTACCTCTGCTTGAGGCTCATCAGTTTCTAACTGGAGCAACAGGTCAAACTTATTTTTGACATTCACCACAAAACTGTCAGACTTAGTTCTAGGCCTGTTCCTTCTGCTACCTGTTGCCACTTCCCACCTCTCTTTGCCCTTCTCCCTTCTTAACCTGTCCAGATCTTCCCTAGCCTGATCTAGCTCAGCCTGAAGGGCAGCAATTTTCCCCTCCTGTTCCACTATCTTCCTATCTCTGCTGCAAATCCTACATAACCACTGATGAGCCTGATCCACTTTCCCAACACCCACACCACTGCAGTCCCCCCAGTGAAAAAAACTACTGCATCCATCACACCAAACCCCGGAACTAACAATTCTACGGCAAGTCAGGCACTTCTCACTCATGGCAAAAATAATACTTTAGCTAGAATAAATCAATTAAATTACCGAAAATCAAAAAAGACGTTACAAGAATTAAGCCTATTCACAAATGTATATAAGCAAGTTTCTGATTAAAAATTCCGCTGTTTTTCTGAGATCTGTGTTAAAACAATGAAGGTATACGCTATTTAATAGATATTTCACTCGATGGAATGAAAAAAAGGACAATTAAACGAGATTCTTTAACTTTGATTCTCCAAAAACGTTACGAGAATTAGGCCTATAAACAAATGTATATAGGCAAGTTTCTGATAAAAAGTTACGCTGTTTTTTTGAAATCTGTATTAAAACAATGAAGTTATACGCTATTTACGGTAGTTTACTTATTTGTTACCGAGAAACTAGTTAAATTACCTTGAAACAAGAAACAAACACGTTTACAAAATTTAAGCCTAACCACGACTTCGCGAAGTTACGATCTTTTCGTGTTTTCTGAAAAAATACGCAAATAAAAGTCAAACCTTTAACGGCAAGACTAAACGATACACTAATGCACGTATTTAATTTGTTGTCAGCGTTAAACTAAATTATATTCCTGTCTAAATCACTTAACTTTCTGGAATGGTTTCTGGCGTCACTTACTCGGCGGCCATCTTGGAACACTTCATTTGGTCTAACTTTCTCTCCCTTCGTTGCAGCTGAGTTTTGTTGTATTCTGTTTCCAATGTGGCATTGCCATCCTGTTGTGATGCATTTTCATTTTCATCATCTAATACGTTAGATTCTGATTCAGTTTTTTCGTGATCACTACCATTAGTATTAATTTTCTCATTCAAATGTGACTCCTTTTTTACTGACAATAAAAGTACACGCTACGATTGAATTATTGAAATATAACAGAAACTCAGTACTTGGAGACAATTTCACTCTTGATAATGTTCGTGGAAAGTTGATTTCTCATTATTGTCACTTTTATGTATATGAAACTGGTTAATTATTGCAAGGAAAAGCAGCTGTGCCATAAATATTGTTACTTGAAAAAATGTTTTAAGTGGGTAAGTATCAGGACATTGTGGAGAAATTGCTTTTGTGTGCTATGATCAAAGGAATATTCTTGATCCTTCCTTTGGTTGACGTACTTCTGTTCAAATTCAATAAAGTTCTGGATTCTCTGGAGAAAATTTTCTGTAGTTTTCATAACTTTATTCCGTTTTTAGTGCTAACATTCTCCTTTTCTCATTGTATCCTCATTGTTGAATATGTGGAACAAAGAGAGAATATAATTAGTATTTCAAGAGACACTGTTACACTTACATTACTTTTTACTTACGATTCGAAGATAGCTGGATCTGGTCTCTGTTCGGTTGCCAGTGAATTTATTCTATTTTTACTACTGGCTGAATAATGATTCAGGGTTTTTGAACTGGAAATGATTTATGACATTTAACTGTGAAAGCATAAATGGAAGTTAATGAAATGCCTTTACTGCAGGTTGCTGAACAGATAACATGAAACATACCTGAAATAAACTTTCTAGGAAATTTAATAGTGAATATTCTTAGCTGCATTTTATTCTCAGTGGGGAAAGTTTACCGCCTTCAGTACAGCCGTCGTAGATATTGCTAAATTCGCCTAATGAAAGAAAATCGTGTTTCGATGAGGTAAGCTGAAATATTTGTCAAATATATAAACACGTACTGTATTTTACTTGACGTTATTTCTATTAACCCAAACCCCAATATTATTAACAAAACTATTGCAATAGGAGGAGCGATAAAATTTTCAAGTCCTCTCTTCATCAAGACACCTCTGAGATTCGTCTCTTTATGATAACTTTTAAAAAAAGTGACAGTCTCGTCTTTCTCAACAAACAGCAACTTATGCTGCAGCGCAGATCTTCCTCTTTTATGTTACATATATCTCTTTTGAGATATCTAGTAAGTGCCATTGGAGAGGAAATAGTCAAAATAGCAAAAAAAAAAAAAAGAACACTCAAAATTTGTACAAAGAAATGAGTGCTTACAGAATTTGGTATGCCATCATCAAATTATTGTAACTCAGCCGGACTACCGCCAACAATATACTGTCAAAGCATGTTATGTCGTACGTTTGTTAGTATTTACCGAGAGGTTGCAGAATATGTCGTGGTGTAATTATCTTGCTGTATTTCTGCATTTGGACAATGCACTCGTTTTAACACGTGCACTTTGATGTCACACACGCCAGTGATGTTGGAATAACGTGTATTTGATATGCAGTAAGAGTTCATTTGCTTAAATACCGTACGTGATATTTGCCTAAGTTTTAAAGTCTCCGCAATAGTGTATTTGTTGTTAATAATGCATTACAGAAATTATTTAACTTGGAATATCAGCGTAATTAGTTTAAATATAGCGCTGTGGTGTTTTTCAAACATGTAGTGTTTCGCCTAGAACGTATTTGTCGTTGAATAATGCATTGTGGTAATGGTTTAACTCAGGATGTCGATGCTATTTGTCAAATAACGCACTGTAGCAGTTGTTTATCTCGAGATATCAAATACTTCGTTAAATAATACGGTGCAGTAATGGTTACTATCGTATACATATATTTCTAAATGGAGATGTACGTATTCAGAAAATCGGTAACATTGCGGTGAAATACCTAAAAACGCTAAATATCAATTAATTGTAAGGGGGTGGGCGTCAGTGTCTATATACGGCTGGCAGTTCATAAAGATCCTTTCACTAGGGTGCACAGACCTCGAATGACGCTGCCCACACATTTGTTGTAGTTATAAAAGGATGACGGGAAGCTGGAATCTCACTGGCTTACTGGTGCACGGGGGGAGGGTGTGAACGATCCTTGTAGGGTGGAGGGTGACTTTGAATGTACCATAAACAAGTAAATGGGCATGATGTCCAAAAGCGTCGCAATGGAATTAACCAGTAGTAACAGTTTGGCACTCATACCCACAGTTAAACAGAGGCTGTTTGGGTGAGAGAGGGGGGGGGGGGGGGGGGAGCGAAGGGTTTGAGGCAATCTTGAATTTAACCTACCCAATTGCATCAGGAGTAAGCTGACACCTTTTCTGAACGTCAAGTGTAAACACATGTCAAAAGTGTAAGCTCATGCTCCCCTTGTCTTAACAGGGACACTGAGATAAGGGCATTATTTGTATTTGAATGCTCAGTGCTGCGTTAGCCATGTTTACATACATAGAGGCCATTAGAGGATGATGAAGAACAGTGAGGGCTCTGGAATTAGGTAAAGTGGTGCACCAGTGGTTCGAAACACTGCCTTCAACCAGCATCATAGCACCTTGGTTTCACTCAATGCCTTGCGACAACTGTCACGAAAAAAAAAAAAGAAAGACGGTGTACGTTGATAACGCAGAGCCTGCTTTCAAACTACTGTATTTGAATTTGCAGTACCTCATCCTGTGCTTATGGATGAGGCTACTTTTACTAGGGGAATAATATGTAACGTCCATTCTGATCAAGAATATGATCACCAGGAAAGGTTTTCGGTGAACGAACAGGAAGGGTCATCAACTCCTCTACTAAATGCACAGAACTATTACATTTTCTACGTGTGGAATTGCTCGTATTGTTGGAAGGTATTTCTCTCCATAGAGGGGGAGGTTGCAGTTCCAACAGGACAGTCTACTCTCAGATTTAGGAATGTAAAATTGTGCACTACACAAAACGAATACACTACGTCACAGAATCACTGTACTCTTACAAATACCTGGATGTAAATATTTGCTGGGATATTAAACGGAAGGATCAAATAGGCTCAGTAGTACATAAGATGGGTGGCACACTTCGGTTCGTTGGTAAATACTAGAGAATTGCAACCAGTCTGCAAAGGAGATCGCTTACAAAACATTTGTGCGATTCGTCCTTCAATAGTGTTCGATTATGTGGAAGCTGTACCAAATAGGGCTGTTAGGAGATACTTAGCTGTACAAAAACTCACAGTGTGAAAGGGTAAAAGTTCGGTTGATCCACAGGAGCACAGATGATGAAGAAACTAAAGTAGTAGACACTTCAAGATAGACGAAACTATCCTGAGAAAGCCCACTTACAAAGTTTCGAGAACCATCTCGACTGATTACTGCACAGAGATATTTAAGCAACGTTCCAGTGTTCCATATGTGAGTGGTGCAGGAAGAAGCGCTAAAACTCGTATAATGGGAAGCACCCTCTACCATACACTTCACATTGGTCTGGAGAGCACGGATACAGGTGAAGATGTAGCTGTCGATATCTCAAAATATACAGTTTAGGATTATTTACCATATGTATAGTTGTCATCCTGAATGCCTTATATGAGCGGCCAGCGGCATTATGCCCAATATAGCGATAAACCAGTAACGCCCTCACTTCACATTTCTTACAGAATTTTTGTCTCACGTACAAAAAATTTGAAAGAGTTTATGAAAGGTTTAAATTTTGTCTGAGTCGCTAAGTGCTCACATTATGAAATACTTGATGAGTATGTTCTGGGTATTTAGTGCCCTGTTTTTTAAAAATGTTAGTTTTTCATGCATCTCAATATTTATGACGTCATATATCCTGAAATATGTGTCGTACACTGATATTAGTTTGCTGGTATGTTCAGTGTATACAGCGTGTTAATGAGTATAGTTGCAGATATTGGGATCATTGGTATCTTAATATGTACCCGCTTCAAATGAGTACGTTGTTCCATCTCTTAACAGCTCTCTGCAAACACGTCACATAATTTACTTTCTGATAGTTTCTGCACAGTCGTAGCTACAACACTAAGAGAACTACGCCTGTCAGTGGAGAGTAACAGTTTTGCGCCCAAGCATCAACACTTCAACACATGATCTCATACCCAATGGAAAATAGGCATTAATAGCTTGCTCTTGCCACGTGTACCGTAAGGTACCAACCAGCCTAGAAACATACAACTCCTAACAGCTATAATTATAAGTCTGCAAATGAAGTAAAAAACTGATGCAATGTTGTTCAGTACTATACTGTCCTGTGTTGTTGTGCTCTTCAAAGACTGGTTTGATGCAGCTCTCCATGCTACTCTGTCCTGTGCAAGCCTTTTCGTCTCCGAGTAACTACAGCAAGCTACATCCTTCTGAATCTGCTTAGTGTATTCATCTCTTGGTCTCCCTCCACGCTTCCCTCCAGTACTGAATTGGTGATCCCTTGATGCCTCAGAACGTGTCCTTCTGAACCCATTCCTTCTAGTCAAGTTGTGCCACAAATTCTTCTTCTCCCCAGTTCTCTCCGTACCTCCTCATTAGTTATGTGATCTAACCATCTAATCTTCAGCATTCTTCTGTAGCACCACATTTCTGAAGCTTCTATTCTCTTCCTTCCTAAACTGTTCATCGCCCATGTTTCACTCCATACAAATAATTTCAGAAAAGACCTCCTGACACTTAAATCTATACTCGATGTTAATAAATTTCTGTTCTTCAGAAACGTTTTCCTTAGCATCGCTAGAGTACATTTTATGTCCTCTCCGACCATCCTTAATAAATTTTCTCCCCAAACAGCTAAACTCATTTACTATTTTAAGAGTCTCATTTCCTAATCTAATTCCCTCAGCATAGCCTGGTTTCATTCGACTACATTCCACTGTGTTATAAATAAAAATATCAGCACTGTGTGTGTTCACTGTGTGAAAAATGTGTTGCAAACAGAGTTAACAGTAAAGAAGTAATAAATTAAAGTGTCATCCGGAATGCTAAAGTTTTACAGCAAGAACAAAAAGAAATGTAGTAAATTATAAATTATTATCCTTTCGTGATTTTGTTGCAGGTGTCAGCAAGAAAAAGTTTCACAAAGGTTTGAAGACATGCAAAAAGTTTGCTGGATTTAGCTAATTGCTCTAATTCCCAAATATGGAATGAAGAAGCCCAATAATTTGCGCAGCATTTGTTACTCCACTTCCAGGAGTGTGAGGGTGGTTTGGTCTGTATGATAAAAAGAATGAAGAAAAAAATGTTTGTTTTTTAAACCCCCCCCCCCCCCCACTTTTCGACATGGTCTTCTATGAGGAATATACACTTGATCCAGCGATCCTCCTGCTTTTTCAGAGAGAACGCTGACTGCACCTATCATTTTCTCATTTGCTGAAAATTTCTTCCCAGCATGCCAAAGTAATACACGCTGCAACTATCACTTTCTCATTTGCTGAAAATTTCTTCCCAACAAGCCAAAGTTTCAACTTGGGGAGCAGGAAGAAATCACTTGGGGCTACGTCTGGTGCAAAGACTGGATGATGAATCAGTTCAAAGCAGAGTTGATGCACTTCCGCCATTTTTGCAGCTGTGTGGGGCGGTGCATTATCCTGGTGAAAGAGCACTTTTTTATGTGCCACCCATCGTATTTTTTTCAGCCAACGCAAGTTTCAGTCGATCCATCAATGAAGCACAATAAGGACTGTGGTGTCACCGCCAGACACCACACTTGCTAGGTGGTAGCCTTTAAATCGGCGGCGGTCCAACAGTATACGTCGGACCCGCGTGTCGCCACTGTCAGTGATAGCGGACCGAGCACCACCACACGGCAGGTCTAGAGAGACGTACTGGCACTCGCCCCAGTTATACAGCCGACTTTGCCAGAAGGGGATCACTGACAAATACGCTCTAATTTGCCGAGACGATAGTTAGCATAGCCTTCAGCTACATTTGCTACGACCTAGCAAGGCGCCGTATTCAATTGATATTGAGATTCTATTAATGTATCATCAAGAGCGATGTTCTACAAATGTGGATTAAATTTAAGTATTCCAGAAGCTACGTACTTTTCTTTATAGCATTCATTACGTATCCTGTTTCAGACCTCACGCCAGCCTGCGTGAGTTTAAGCGCGTGCCTCTCGGCTTCCTCTCATTGTGTCTAGGCTGTCTGGTCTAGACACAACAAGGACGAGTTATGGTTTTTCCATTTTCCAATTACTCTACGAGGGTTATTGTTTGGAAATCCCAAAAATAGTGGTCATCATCCCATCAGCTGACAAAAAGGTCTTTGCCTTTTTCGATGCACTTTCACCAGCCTTTGTCCATTGTTTTGACTTTCGTTTTAACTGTGGTGTGTAATGATGGCTCCAGGTTGCACGAACACTTGCAAATCGGCACAAAAGTCTTCTTGCTGATTGCCATTAAACATCGCCAGACATTGTGTTGAAACGTTGTTCCGGACGCACTTTTCGTCGGCTGTGGACAATCGCCGCACCCACCTCGCAAACAGCTTCTTCTATAGCCAATTCTCCGCGCAAGACGTTATGACGTTATGCACTTCCTCAATTGAGATACCTAGTCTCAGCAATGTCACGAATTTTTATTCCGCGGTCTTACATTAACATATCATGAATTTTGTCGATGGTTTCCTTTATTGCAAACTCTATTGGACGGCTGGAGTGTGCTTCGTCTTCTATGCTTGTCATTAAATTCATTAATGCAAAGCAACTGGTTTTCAATGGTGGTGGAGAGTCCACGTGCACTCCACCACATTCTGTTTTGATTTTTGCGGCAGTTCAACAATTCAAATGAAATCTCTACTAACAGCACGAAACTCGGTTTTCCCCCTTTCCAGTCGCAATCGACACATTGTCCAATTCAGATGGCTGTCAACAATGAACTGTATGCTATACATTTATGAAATTCTTTACACGACCCTTGGAATAACCAAGGTTACCAACCACGAAGGCACAACAAAAATGTTCCATTCTTTTATGGAAATTTACCAGACTTGTCAAACCACTCTCTTATAGGGGGGCCTTAGCCGTTTTTAACTGTAATACTTGTTCCACTGTGTCAAACATTTGTGCTTCTTCGTGAGTAGTTTATCACAGTATTTTAAATTTTACAAATTCGTTGACGATTGTATAAAACCCTGAATAT
The DNA here is from genome assembly GCF_023864345.2 of Schistocerca serialis cubense. NCBI lineage: Eukaryota > Metazoa > Arthropoda > Insecta > Orthoptera > Acrididae > Schistocerca > Schistocerca serialis. The sequence continues at coordinate 766,275,333 of NC_064642.1, read as the reverse complement.
CAAATTTTTGTTGCACCTGGAAGCCGTTAGATAGGTAACTGGCAACTGGGGTTGTCCACCGTGAAGTATGAACACAGGTAGCCACTCAATACTACAGTAACTGCTGGCAGTACTATGTGCATTGATACAAAGACCCGTTAGTTTTTTGTGTCACGAAGAAACTGAAAGAAAGGAAAAAAGAAAAAAAGGAAAGAAAAAGAATGGGCTATCAGTTGTAAAACACAGCAGAAGTGGTAAGGCGTTTGTGAACCTTCAGGAGAGGGAAATAAAATCGTTTGTAGAGTGTCACTGGGGCAATCTCAGCTGTCGCAGAGTTATATTGTCGCTTCCCGCCGGCAAGAGGGACGGGCGTATAGCGGGGTCGTTTATCTCTGTCGGGCCCTTTTATTGCATTTCTTGTCGGGGAGAGTGTAGAACAGGCGGGAACCGAGAAGCAGCTAACGCTAGCGTGACGTTTGAATTGGCACGGTGTCACGTGGGAGGGGCGTGTTACCTGCCCGTTGCACGCGGACTTCGACTATGTAGAGGTGGCTGACATAAGCGCGACTCATTGAAAAGGAATGCCCGTCAAGCATACCTAATTTCTTTCAGAGAGGTATTACCGAACAGTTTCACTGCTGAATCATTTTCCAAAGTTTTGAGAATCTGTTGTATTGGAGAATAGTATCTTACCTTAGAAACAGCAACATCCTCGGCAAATTACAGCTTGGGTTTCGGGAGAGTTTCTGTACTCACTCACCGACTTTTACAATCATTAAATAGCAAAACAGGGCCGGTTGGTACTTCCTGTGATCTATCTAAGGCATTTAACTGTGTGAATCTCAGTATTATCCTAGATAACTTGAAGTTTTATGGGACTAATGGTATAGCCAACAAGTGGACAATGCCATATCAAACCAAGAAAGAGTAAAATGCTGTACTTAGTAAACAACAAATATATTCCTGGAATGTAATTCTGACTCGGGAGAAATCACATACCGGGACCCCCAAGGCTCAGTCTTAAGGTCATTATTGTTCTTCATATATTCAAACGATCTTCCGTCTAATACACAGCAAGCAGAATTAATTCTTTATGCAGCTGGTATTAATGTCCAAGCATACATGTGGAAACAAAAGAAAACAGTGAAGAAAAGTGCTCTAAATCATCACTGATTTTCTGCGAATGGTCTTACCCTTAAATTTAAAAGGACACAATATATTCAGTTTTACACACCTAGCAGCACTACACCAAGGTAAGCGTAACACGCGGTGGGGAAACAACACAGCTCTTAGGTGCCCATACTGTTGAAAATTTAAACAGGAAAAAGCAGATTTTAGAACTCCTGAAACAACTTAGTTCAGCCAAATTTGCACTTAGAATCATTGCTAATCTTGGGGAGATACAAATCAGCGAGTTTAGATATTTTGTGTATTTTCAGTCAATAATGTCATAGGGAATAATGTTCTGGGGTAACTCATTTTTAAGAAAGAAAATCTTCATTGTGCAAAACCGTGCTGCTCACCACGACCATCTTGTAGACCTCTGTTTAAGGAACTGGGCATTCTGACTACTAATTCACCTCATATTTATTCCTCATGAAGTTTGTTGTAAATAATCCACTGCAGTTCAAAAGGATCAATGATGCGCATGATTAGAATACTAGAAGGAAAAATGACATGCATTACTCCATATTAAGGTTGTCTTTAGCACAGAAAGGGCTGTAACTAAAATTTTTGCTCAGTTACACAGTAATTTTAAGTGTCTGACAGACAGCAAAGCACAGTTTGAAAACAAACTGAAAACGTTTCTCCTTGTAATCTCCTTCTATTCCGTGGAAAAATTTCTGTTATTATAATGTGTAAAAGGTGGTGGGTAGGAATCGCTAGCATTTGTATATATATATAAAAAAAACTTATTAATGTTCAGCATGTAGCCATACTTACAAAGTAGTTTGCGATGTGAATTTAAAATGACTCGTTCCACATCATTAGGATTTAAAACGTAAAATGATCCATGGAGCATGAAATTAACTAACTTACTAGCTCCCGCAGAAGTAAGAGTGTTACGACTACGAGAATTTGTTTTTTTGGTTGTCTGTCATTCACTTGAATGTTGATGGTTTCGGCTGGCAGACATTGATTAGCTAAATTTTCTGGCCTCGAAACATAATAGATGTGTATTTATAACTGAAACTGTCACTCTTTGTTTCAGACGCAAGTGAATCATTACCCTTCAGTTCTGTTGACTGTCCACATAATTTTTGGTCCAATTGTTCGGTAAAATGCATTATAGTACTACAACAGCTACTACTTTCAGTTCAAATACCTTTCAACTCGTCAAAATTTTCATAAACTGTTTTCACTTACAAGTATATGACGCAATTTTGAAGACACAACGACGTGGATAGGGACTGTGCTTGTTGAGTGCGGACATTCGGAGAACTGGACTCTGTCCGTAAACGACTGCAATCTGGGCTGCCCATGATCTACAGGCTTCAGGCTGGTGCTCAATGCTGCAATGACATTCGGACACCAATTTCCTCTCCTCTGTTACCGAAATTCGGAACACGTTTCGTACTCGCATGTTATGACATTTCTGGAGATCGTAAATATTCTCTGTACGAATCACGATGGATTCCGCAAACAACGCTCGTGTGAAATCCGGCTCGGTCGAGGCCTGCATCTACATCTACATACTACATCCCACCTAGGGGTGTGTGGTGGAGGGTACTTTGTGTACAACTGCCTGTTCCCCTCTTTCCAGTCTCGAATGAGCCGCGTGAAGAACGACTGCCGAGGAAAGATTTAGGCTAGAATCTCTCTAATTTTATCTATGTGTTCTTTTATGGAGATAAACGAAGGTGGTTTGAGATGTCTGGCCTGTTTCCGTGGAAGGGTGGAACATCTTTGTTGCACCTTAATGGTTGGGAAGCTTGGTTATTCCAAGGATCGTATAAACAATTTCAACAGTATACAACGTACAATTTATGGTTGAGTTGGTCTGTATGTCGACTGTGATTGCAAATGTAGAAAACGGAGTTTAGTGCTATTACTAAACATATTCTTTGCAACTGTTGGACTGCCGCACGAATGAAGTTCACGCGGACTCTGCGTCATCATTGAAGACCGCTTACTGTTGGGATCATTAATGTAAACGTGGAGTGACAAGCACTGAAGGCGAAGCGCGCAGGGGCCGTTCAATTGAGGTCATCAAAAAGGTAACCACTGACAAATTCCACGACATAGTAACTGTAAAACACTGTATGAAAATTCGCGAGACTTCTGAGACTGCAACCACCTCAACTGAGAGAGTGCATAACATCCTGCACGGAGAAGTGGCTATGAGGAGGATGTGTGCGAAATGACTGTCACTATTGCTCACAGTTTACCAAAAGCACATCAGCACAGTATTTCAGTACAATGTCCAGCGATGTTTAACCGAAATCCGCAAGACTTTTTGCGCCAACTTGTGGCTGTTGATTAAAGCAGGATCCATCATTACATTTCGAAATCACAACGGCAGTGAAGGCATTGGACAAAGATTGCTGAAAGTTCACCGAAGGGGGAAAAGACCATTTCGTCAGCTGGTAAGGTTAAAGCCACAATTTTTTGGGATTCTCAAGGAATAATCCTCATAGATTACCAAAAAAAAGACAAAACCACAACTGGACACTATTATGCTTCATTGTTAGATCGTTTGAAACTCCCGTTGGCTGAAAAGAAAAACCCCTTCACCATGTTTACCCACTATCACACACATTAGCGACAATAATGGCGAATAAGCATGAATTTGCAATTGAACTGGTTCCTCATCCAGCCTATTCAGCAGACTCGATACATTCGCTTGCTGGGAAGGAATTTTCATCAAATGAGGAAGTGCAGTGAACGAGTATTTTGCAGAGTTTCGCAGAACCAGTTTTTCCGATGGGTTGAGAAAACTGGAGGGCCGCTGAACAAAGTGTGTATCCCAGAAAGGAGAATAACTCGGGAAGTCAGTTGAGTTGTTTACGAAAGAAACATTTTTCTTGCATTTTACAATACTTATCAAACGACCCTCGTACATAGAAGCAGGTAATAGATTCGTTGACTGTTCTAGGAACATACTGTAACGGGACATGCTCCTCTAGAGTTACTTTTCCTCATCAGTAGTTGTCGATACCAGTATTATTTTTCGAATTTTGGACAGATCAATGTTATCTCACTTGCTTTTCTGAAATCTTCCGTATAATTTTATACATAGTATGAAAAGGAATTACTTTATAAAACATGTTATTTTCGCTGTTATAATTGACAAGTACTAGTTCTGAATGTACAGTTAAAAATTATTTTTTTTAGAAACATTTGAAATTACGAAATATTTGCACACTTAAAATTTCTATTATTAATTAGGCAATCCTGTACTATCTACTATTTTTATTTCTGGATTCATTTATGAAAAAATAATCGAAATTAATAGTGTAACGAAAGCTAGTAGGAATTCATTTGTTAAGAAAAATTGTAAATCCTTTGGAACATTGTTATTTCGGCAGAGTGAGAGAGTCGTAAGCTTGCCTCTGATGTAGTCGGAAGTATTTTTGTATAATAGGTACGAACGGTGTAAATTCGGCTTTATTAACGTGAAAAATCAAAAGAGTATGATATACTATAATATGAGAAAATACATTTACGTAAAAAAGAGATTCTGCAACAACAATCTTCAAATCTATTCAAACCAATCGTTAGGAGCCGAGATGAGATTTTCAGCTTTAAACTGAGACCGCTAGACAACAAGAACTGGAACCATCTAACATGACTAGCGAAGTAAACTTGGAAGTTTATTTTAATCTTTTCTCGTCTCAAAATCTTCTTAAAAACTTTACTTATTAATTACTGGGACTGGGAATTGTTTAATGTGGACAATAGCTGGAAGAAGGAAGGAGGGGGGAGATTTCAATGCACTTTCATAAGTTTAACAGTAAACCACATCATTATGCAGATTGCCTCTCTTGAAGCGTCTGTTACTGGAGATCGTTGACGCTTTCGCCCTTACTAAATGAACCTGTAACGAAACGCGCTGCTCTTCTGTGAATCTTCTCTATTTCCTCTATCAGCCCCACCTCGTACGGATCCTATACTGACGATCAGTATTAAAATTCGTCCACGAGACACAGAAGGGCGTGGATACTGGCGCCTATGTTGATGGCGTGCTTCTTCACTTCCAGAAGGCGTACTATACGTTTCAGCACAGCCACCTACCGAATAAATGACAGGATCTAACGGCTGCTACGAACGAAACTCAGCATGTCCCGCTCAATCGACAGGTATCATCAGACGTAAAAGTAACTTCAGGCGTACCCAAAGAGTGTGATATAGGACGGTTAATTTTCGCAATATTTAGAAAGCATCTAGTCGATTATGTCGATGTTATACCAAGATTATACACAGCTACAAAATTGTACCGTAATAAGGGAAGTTCTCCAGAGGATCGACGTTTGGAGCAAGGATCGGCAGTTTATCGTCAAGGCAGGTAACGTGTTGTCTGTAAATAGGCAGAAAGACATAAAACTGTATGATTAGACAATTACTGAAGGCAGTCACATCGATTAATGCTTTGGCATCATGCGTACCGGGCAGTTTGAGCCGTGTGTCGGCTCTCAACATATATCGTGCTGTTAAGATTGTTCTGAGTCCTTCCATTCCATCGTTAATTGATTCTTTCATATTTATCGTTATGCTGCGTACTATTCTGTTGAGATTCCCCTCTGGCGGCGTCTGCTCTTATCGATCTTCGAGTCGTTGCTTCCTGTTAGCCTTGTGTAAGGGAGTAAGATCTTTGGGGGGATGGCCGGTTGGTTGCCTAGCGGTGACGAGTCGATCGGTCTCCTTTTAAATTCGGAAAGAAGAGAATGTCGTACGATGAGACCATGGCGCGGCGTGGCGGTGGAGAGTTGGCTGTTGTTCCGAGAAGCCGCGTGGTCTATCCTGACGGTGCGAGACGTGTGGGACGAGTTGACGGGACAATGCTGTAAGCTCTTGCTGTGAGCACCCGGGGGCCACGGCTGTGGTTCCGAGTCACTACTTTGTGGAAGCGGCAACGGATGTCTTTAATTTTCCGTCTGGAGGCGGGAATGATGGACTAGTAACTCGCCTAACCTGAGGAGTGGTATTTCGCCGCCGTGGGTGCAGAGAAGTCGAGGGCTCCGGTGGCAGAGCGCGTGGCTGCGAGACTGTGCCCAGTTGGGTACGCTGGTGACGTGGACACGGTCGGGTGTGAGGAACCTTTGCGTGGGAGTTCACCTGCTGTTTCTCTGATAAACTACAGGGTAAGTTGGTTACAGGTTTAGTTGTTAATTGAAGAATTTTGGTTTGTGTAACCAGCGTCTTTTCTGCCTTGTGGCCTCCTGCGTTCGGATTTCCTGTCCCTGTCGCCGGTGTAATTATAGACAGTGATTTTTTGACTTCTTATTAGTTCTGCCTGGGAGGAAGTGTATTTTTGTGCAGGGATTATGGTTCCTGATTTGATTTCTCCTCCTTCCTTTGCCTCGCGTGAGGTCGATGTGATTGCTGAATGTGAGGCGTTGTGGGTCTGTTAGTCCGCTTCTAGCCTGAGCATCCTTCGGGAGACAATTGCAGCCGCCCTTACACCCGGTCGGTTAATTATTTCCGTCCCAGGACATTTTGGTGGCAGGACATGGTATTAAAGTTGTTAGTTATTGTAAAATGTTAAATGGTTGTATTTTACTCTGATTGTTTTTGGCCACTGTTTAAAAAGGTTAAGTTTGCCTTTCATTGGTGGTTTTTTAAAAATTACGTGGCTTTAAAGTTGTTAGTTATTGTAAAGAGTGAATCACTGTATCTTTACTTTGATTGTTTTCATCTACTTGGCATCCTTTGAAAATGCTAGTTCTGCCTCCCTGTTAGAGAGCCCTTGTAATTTAATATCTTGTTGTGCCAAAATTTAAAAGGAATGGCTCCCTACATGTTCGGTAGCGAAATTGTATGCAAATTGGTGTTTTTGTTTCATTACTTGGAAAGTTTTAATTTTGATATTAAATGCTTTATCAAAGTCTGTTTTACGTAAAATGGCTTGGCTATTAACGGTAAAGTAAAGTTTTTAATTCCATTACTTGGAAAATTTTGATTTGTTATCAAATGTTTTATCAAAGCCGGTTTTAAGTAAAATGACTTGGTCGTTAACTGAAAAGTAAATTGTTTTGAAAAGGCACTCATGCCTGCTAGTTTTTTGGATCTGTTCCTGGTCAAGTGGTAAAGAAATGACTTTTAATGGTTGAAGTAACCAATAAAGAAATTGTAAATCGCAACTGCACAGTAACCAATTAACTTTGGCCCCGTTTCGCAACTGGGGGGTTTTCCTTGATTAATCTTAACACCCTCGTCTCACAGTGAAAGTGGAACGACCACATAAAACTAATCACAGGTGAGGCTGCGGTCATTGTGACACCGACTTCGGTGGATTCCGTCGACGACCAACGTCGGCCGAAGACGGTCGAGCGTTTAAAAGTAAGATGACGGTACTTGCGCGGTCGTAATGCAGCCGATGCCGTCTGCGGACGTAGACTTCGAACGATAATCGCGACAGTCGGCAAAATTCAAATCACTTTGTTTTCCTCTCTAGAATCGGCCGACGTTCTCACAAACGAGGTACGGACTGTGAAAAACTGGTAAGTTTGTGGAATCCTGAGGATGAAAAATATAATCAGGGAATAGCTCAGAATTTACGGACTGAAATGACAGCTTTATTGGGAACCATAAGGATGCAAAATCTTTATCGGAAGTTTTAACCGTAACTTAATAATTTGTGGACGTGAGAACGATGGCGTATCTTTTGCTTAAAGTGAATATAGTGGATCTCTTCAGGGTTGTGGATAGATGGCCCATTCAGCCGTCAACGAATTGTCGCTGTTGCTACCGGATATTGTAGGTTAAATTATAACATCAAAAAACAGTTTGTACAAATGTGAAGGTTGGGGTATCTTATGTTTGAAGTTATCGTTACTGGATCCCCTATAGGGCTGTGGTGATTGGGCATTAGCTGTTTACGAATTACTATCACTGCTTACTGGCGTTTCATGCCAGCAGGGTGGTGATTCGGTTATATGAGGTGGTTCACAAATGTGGTGTCTGTTTTTCCAGTTTTCAATGGTTTAGGTGTTGAGAATATCCCGTTCTAAGATCTATCTGTGACCTTCAAACATGTGTTGAATGGCAGTCATTGGAGTTTAACTGATTTGTGACTGTTTTGATGAATTTATTTGAGTTTGTGAAGGATGTTTGTAATCTCGATTTTCGATCTCGTCGCCAAAAATCTCGAATACGTATGTTTAAAACAACGTTTCCTGTAAAACTTCTCTGGTTTTTCCATTAACTGAAGAAATTGTGTACAGAATTCGTCAGGTTGTTTACGAGGCAAATATAGCTCATTCATATGCATTCGGAATCTTTTTAACAGCAAAAGCCGCAGTTCGATCGTGGTCTCCAATTATGGCGACATCGTGGTTCAAAATGGTTCAAATGGCTCTGAGCACTATGGGACTTAACTTCTGAGGTCATCGGTCCCCTAGAACTTAGAACTACTTAAACCTAACTAACCTAAAGACATCACACACATCCATTCCCGAGGCAGGATTCGAACCCGCGACCGTAGTGGTCGCGCGGTTCCAGACTGTAGCGCCTAGAACCCCTCCGCCACTCTGGCCGGCCGACATCGTGGTATCCACCCCATCCTAGGAGGTTATGTAGCCTACTTCATACACGGGATAGATTCTAACCTAGTTGTACAGCGCAAAACAGACGAAGCAGACGGCATCAACTGTGGCCAAGTTGTCAGCCGATGTTACCGGGTGACCGCTGGTGGTGTCATATATGAAGATGGTATCTGTTCGGACATATCCGAAAGAACAGATACCATCTTCATGTAGTTAAGGCTAACCGACCATTGACCTTCTTCTTCTGTGCTGGATGCATACGCATTGCCCGAACTCTTACGGGACTCGGTAAGATTGTCTGCCGCAAGTAATGAGTGTAATGGGCAGGGGCACTACGAATGTAGTGTGTGGACATTAAGTTGGGAATGTGGGTCTGACGGGAGCGTGCAAGGGATAACTGCCTGCAGTCGCCCTATCATCTGTGCCCTCGGTGGCTCATATGTATGTGACGTCATCTGACGACAATTGGTGCCACTGGGAACGCACTCTAAAGGCAGGTGTCAGACAAATGCATTGGAAGGATCCCCTGAAAGTGTAGTCAGCCCACGAAAGAAGTGTCTGACAAAGATCACGTTCGAGCAATACTTGAATGCTGCTCGTCATACTGATGTCCATACCATATAGGATTGATTGAAGAAATAGAGGACATCCAAAGAAGGGTAGCACATTTCTTCGCAGGTCCATTTAGTCCAAATGCCTCACAGAGATGCTTATCCAACACCAGTGACAAACGCCGGCAGGTGTGGCCGAGCGGTTCTAGGTGCTTCAGTTCGGAACCGTGCGACTGCTACGGTCGCAGGTTCGAATCCTGCCTCGGGCATGGATGTGTGTGATGTCCTTAGGTTAGTTAGGTTTAAGTAGTTCTAAGTTCTAGGGGACTGATGACCTCAGATGTTAAGTCCAATAGCCATTTGAACCATTTGAACAGTGACAAACACAACAAGAGAGAGACGTTGCGCATCGCGCTGGGGTTTACTGTTATATTTCTGAGAGCGTGCGTTTCTAGGAGAGTCAATCGGTATATTGCTTGATACTACTACGTCTTCCGAAAAGACAGTGAAGGTAAAACTAGAGAGAGTTGATCTCAGGCGAAGGATTAGCACCAATCGTTTCTCTCACAGACCATTTACGACTAGCATAGGCCGCCACTACGAAAAGCTCATACCTTTTGTGCATCCAGTGTGGTCACTGTGAAATACGTTCTTCTTGGAGCCATATTGTTAGCTCTCAGTTCCGTGTGTTGGGGAGCAGATCGTCTGAAGAGTGCTTGTAGTTTTCATGAAACTCTTTGTCGGCGTGGTGAAAAGAATATTACTGTGCATATGGGTGAATATACGTGATATAACCATTTGGTTTGTTTACAGGAAATTGAGAAAGAAATAAAAGGCGTCGCGTACAATGTACCGCTACAAACTTACAGTATTGTACCAGTATAATTTGAAAAACTAGATCGTGTGTGTGTTTAGCATCCTTAATGTAACGTATCTTTAAGCTAAGGCACATATTTTGTAAGGGTGGTATAGTTTATGCGCCCATTGACATAAATTAGTACTGATGTGATGTATTTTCTGATCCGTTCTTTATCCTAAGTTGTTAAATAACTACTTACGTTGTAGGCCTATTTCATTACGACAAAAGAAAGGCTATATGGAAGGTGGAGCACAGGTAATTAACATTTAGGTGTAACAGTATAGCTAAATTGGATCATGGAGTAAATGAATCTGCACGTATATAATATGTCAGCGACTAAGAGATAAGCAGTAAATGAAAACAAACATGAAAATGCGAATATAAAACATTTTGGGCGCAGTGAAGACTTTTTCCACCGCAGTTCAAAACAAATTGAAGGAGCACAATCTTACATTTGAAGACATGTTGTTCGCATCACGGAAGAAGCCAATGCAGCCAAATGTTGGTTAAAGGTGTCTACTGACCATCAAAGAACTATCGCAGAAATCGAGGGAAATGATGAAAGGTCAAAGCAAAACATCACGCCCCAGCTGACAAGCAGAAAGCATATGCTAACCAAAGTAAAGGAGATGACAACTAGAACTAAAGCCAACAGCAAAAAGCAATCATTTTGGAGACGTTGCGTGGAATTCACCACAGAGAATCATTTGTGAAGCAGAGGAATGACACAGAGAGTTGCGTGAGGAAGATAGAATGGAAGAAATGATTAGCTGCATGAAATGCAAAAAGTGGATTAATGCAAATTGTGCATATGTGGAGAAAGGAGCAAAAAAGTTATTGAAATGCCTGCAAATAGTGATATACAACAATTCCTAAAACTTAGTTTAGTACCTATCTTTAAGCTCAGGCACATATTTTGTAAGGGTGGTATAGTTTATGCGCCCATTGACATAAATTAGGAATCAAGACCCGTAATTAGTACTGATCGTAGACATTTAGGAAATTAACTGTAGTCTGTTTATTTTGATCAGTATTTACTAGTTTTAAGGGGGAATGTGTGATAAAACACAGAATTTGTACTCTATCAGAGATAATTGAACCAAATGTTGCACACGTTATTATATTATTGGCTATATATTTGTTGGCTGTAATATGGAACTCTTTGTTAATTCTTTTGCCAAATAATTTGATAATGATGTTGCGGGATACATTTAGAACACAGTCTATCACACGAGGAACTTTTTCTCAAAGGTTACAATACTTATGATTTTCAAAATGAGATACGTTATTGTTAGTAATTACACAAATCTGTGAACAAAATTTTTAATACTAGTCTTAAAACTCCCGTAACAATTTTTCATTCGATGTGGTAACACACAGAAATTTTTATTTCAGAAGACTTTGAATAAATCTGCCAGTAATGCAGTTTGAAAAATTTTGTGCCACTGGAGGTTTGGTATCATGTATGCAAAGTCTGTAGCAAAACATCACATTTTTATCTCCAATGGCTCAGCTGAAAATTTTCCTTATACACTGAGAAATAAAAGTTGCGAGAAATTGGGGAAAAAGATTTTATTCCCATTTATGCAAGAAGCGAGTACCTTAACATTGGTAATAACGGTAAATTTGGTCTTTTTGTCTTGGTGCAGCTTTTTCAATCTAGTCTGATGCTCCCAGCGTGCTCTTTTGGCACTATCCTTCACTGACATTTCATAACTAACAACACGGAAACCATCAATCTCCTTCAATAGGTTTTCAATGAACCATCTTGCATCTAATCCTCGTCTCATAAGGGTGCTGATCCTTCCAGCGTAAGCGTCATTGTACACCAGACAATCAACCAAATGGTTCTCTTCTAAATGAGCTTACTAAAGCTTTCGTTCGTGTTTTGTGTTCCACCACGTGTGTATTTCTTCACTAAATCGTAATTAGTCTAATCGCAAATGGGTTCATAGCAGAGGTGTTGTAAGTAGGCTGTTTAGGTTTTTATGTTAGTAACGGCACGTAGCACTCTGTATGAAAATCACTGACTGTGCTGTGTGCAGTCTGTGGGTGGTTTGCGTTGTTGGAATATTCTAGTGTTGCGCAGTTGGATGTTAACAGCGCGTAGCGTTGCGCAGTTGGAGGTGAGCCGCTAGAAGTGGTGGATGTGGGGAGTGAGATGGCAGAGTTTTGAGAGCGGATGATGTGGACGTGTGTCCATCAGAGAAAGTAAATTTGTAAGACTGGATGTCATGAACATGACTTTTGAACACTTTTAAGGTAAATACATTGTTTGTTCTCTATCAAAATCTTTCATTTGCTAACTATGCCTATCAGTACTTAGTGACTTCAGTAGTTAGAATCTTTTATTTAGCTGGCAGTACTGGCGGTCTCAGTATTGCAGTAGTTCGAGTAACGAAGATTTTGTGAGGTAAGTGATTCGTGAAAGGTATATGTTATTGTTAGTCAGGGCCATTCTTTTGTAGGGATTATTGAAAGTCAGACTGCTTGGCGCTAAAAATATTGTGTGTCAGTTTAGTGATGATCAGAATAAGTAAAACGAGAAATGTCTTGAGTACGCTCAGTTTTACTCAGCTGTTTGAAAATCAAATAACATAAGGGGTTTACCATCACAGTAATTCATTAATTTTTCTAAGAGGACGTTTCAGTGTCTTCTCTGATGGCAGGAAATAATAAAGTGGAGTCGTGAATAAAAGGGGACGTTGGCAATGCGCATTGGTTGAAACAAGATGGCATTTACATAATGTGCAGTGCGAAATAAACTCTGAAAACTGGATGAAATATTTGTAATATGCTACAAAACTACAACGTTTTTGACCAATTTTACATACATCCCTCTCCCCGTTCCTGTAGTGGGAGGATCTCGACGTGCGTGAGGAATAATGATTTCCATGTCAGATTCTCACAAATAGGTAAATTCGAAATAAATGCGAAGGCATTTCAACGTAATAACAGCAAAACCGTCACAGGGGCAGGGACACTCGCCGGCTAGTGCCAACACGGCGACGCGCGCTATGCAAATACTAATTCTGCCCGCCAACAAACATAAACGTTATCCCGCCACAAACATGGCGGCGGCCCCCTCAATTACGGCGCGTTAGTCGCGCAGCGGCCGCCATTAGCTGTCCGGCGGCGCGGTGCCCTCACCGCAGCCGCCGCTGCCGGCTGAGTTATTTGCATCTTTATTGGCCTGCGCTGCGCCTCGGCAAGAGAGCCTGGAGAGTTGTCATTCGCAGCGCGTCTTTTGCGCTGGATGTGCATCTCTCGCCGCAAGCTGGGAGGAGCAAAACGAATGATTCCAACTGGCTGTGACAACTGCTGCCCCGTCTCGCCAGTCACTTTTAGCACCCCGTTGTTCCCTGCAGCTGCAGAAATTGCTGAGCAAACGAGAACTAGCTTCTTTTCCAATTCCCGTTTGTCCATCTCAATCTCCCGCGCAGTCAGAGGGAGCTTTGCACACGACAGTAGCGTAATAATATTTCGTAATGTTGTTAATCCGTTATTGTACATTACTCCCCTGCTACTGCAAATCATCCCCATAGTGTATGAGATTTCCAACGTTTTATCCCACCTTCTATGATTTAAGATTATCCCTAAGTCCATAAAAACCATAAACATATGCTCGTTTTCCTTTCTTCTTTATTTCTGTATAAAGCACAGTGAGAACTAATTTTACTGCATCCACACTATTTATGTTCAGTGCCTCTTCAGTAGTTGTTTCTTTGTCGTGGCCTTGTGAACGCCATTTGTCTAGCTTTTAATGGTAGCTAATGATCTCACTGTGGAGTGGGCTAAAATGCCTGGGGTGAGTCGACGCGCGCTTATTGCTTCTAATAATGAAGACAAGCAAACTGTATTTATTAAAACAAAGGCAGACTGCATCAGTAGTACAGAAACTACTAGAAACCGAACTCCAATTCAAAATTTTCAGTTAAAAAACCACTTTGCTTTTGTATTCAACAGAATTAATTGGATCCAAACTGTCTTTCTAATTTAGCTTGCTTTGAAATCTTCCTTTTAATTTTACTACATCTAAAAATCTGATTTGTCAATAGTCTACATACGCTGTTCAATCACATTAATGTGGCCTAGTTCCACGTAGTCAGCGCGTACACAACTTTCCCAATAGAGCGCACCCCCCTAAGCACAACAGCATAGGCGCAGCGCTTGTCCGTCTCCGCACTACGAGATGGCGCTGCTTTAGAGACGGACGAAATTCTGCTTCCGCCGATCCACGTATTAATACGTCTTGCAGCCAATGAGATTGCTGCTAACGTAGAACCTTGTCTCCTCACGGATCACACTCGCGCAGTGATACCTGTTCGCTCGAGGTATTATAACGAGTGTACAGACCTCCGATGAGTCTGTCTGCATTAGTCTGTACCAGTCTGCATTTGTCTGTACCAGTCTAAAGTCAAGTTTCAGTCTGCGCCTAATAAGATTACCATATTCCTGTTCATAGCCATGAAGAAATGTATAGACACTTTGTCAAGTATCAAAGACATGTGAGAATAAGATTAACGTACCAAGACCAAAGGAACTTCAAATTGTCAATTGTAAATAGCATCCAGAACCAAGTTAAGTTATTTTTATGCTTGTTATTATTTTAATAAATGAGTGTGAAAATTAGTCAAGTTCTGTTTAAAGTTGGTCACCATCAATCTACTACTCTAAGCGTGCAAGTGGCATTTCTATCGTCGGACCTAACGGCAGGAGATAAACACGCCATGATAAGACCACGAGACATATTGCTGACACTCGCCTACTTCGCTAGAGCGACAAGTCAAATAATCTGATGGTGTGTGTACCGAAGGTCTTACAGTACGCACACCACAGTTCGACGTTATCTTTTGATAGCCACTGATAGACGACACGTGGCAGTACTAGCAGTGGAGAGTATACAAAGCGTGTCGGGAGGACATCCAAAAACAGTGCAGTCACTGTCGTGATTCGAAAACGGAGGGATTTATCTGATGTGCAACAGGGCATAATCATTGGCTTTTAGTCCAAGGATGGAAACATTTATGAAACTGCCTGGTTAGACTATACTGTGCATGGCTAAGTGGCGCTATCCAAAACCAGCGCCTGGACTACTGTGCTGCACCGTGGACCATAAATGACAGGGGGAAAAGAGAGTAGCAGAGATGTGTACCGCCGAATGCTCTGCAACTGTTGAGTAATTGGCCGCCCGGATGAAGCAAGGGTCTACTAACCGTGTCCTCTCAACGCGTGTTCAGCGAACGTAGCTGCGTGTGAGCTTCTGCAGCATGCGCCTGTTCCGTGCACCCATGCTGAATGTTATTCATTGGCGACAAATGCCGGAATTTGCGCACCTTTACCGCAACACGACATCCGCTGAGTGGTGGCAGGTGGCCTTTTCAGATTAATCATATTTTGCTCTCCATTGGACAGATGGCTGTTGGCACATACGGCCCCAAGGGTCTGAAAGCGATCAACCTGCAACAATCATCTGAATGGTCCAGGCCAGAGGGCATTCCGTGGTCGATATCGTCGCTGTGGAAGTCACTACGGATCAATACAAGTATGAAACTGCCCTTGATGACCGTGTTCATCCGTACATGCAGTTTGTTTGAGCTCGGCTCGATGGCATGTTCCAACAGAACGTCTCACAGAGCTTGCAGAGTACGAGCACCACAATAAGTTTACAGTACTGCTATGGTCACCAAACGTCTTGGATATAAACCAAAGGAGAATCTGTGGGGCCATCTTGATCGGGTTATTTTCGCCACTGATTCTCAACCAAGGAACGTAGCGCAGATGACTACGGCACTGGAAAGGACATGGCTCCACCTCCCCTGTCGGCATCTTCCAGAACCTCAGTGACTGTCTTCCTGGACGTCTGACAGCGGTCCACGCTCTACGAGGTAGTTCAGCCAAGCTTATGACAGGTGGTCACATTAATGCCACTATACAGAGTAATATGCAACCAAATTATACACAGTTAAGTAGAGGCACAGTCAGAGCCATGCTTTAATACCCTGTCAGTTGAGAATAATGCAGCCAATTGTTGAATACTAGATCACTCGCTTTTCTTAAAGTAACTGGAATGAATGCAGTGGGTGTTGCTGCTTGATACGAGGGCAGACTCAGCGCATCTGCTCGTCTACCCTTAGCTTCCCAGGTAATTTTACTGTCACACACTGTCCCAGGTCCGCTCTGAGAGAGCGCTGTATTTAAATTGCCCTAAAACTGCATTCAGCAATTTCACTGAAACAATTCACGTTTATACGAGTATATGGAAGGTGACATTAACGCCACACAAAATGGTACATCCAAATAAATTGTAAGGTATTTTTTGCGAAAAAAATGCATTCAAACAAAAGAAACTGAACAAAATAAACATAATAAACATGATAATGTTAATGCTGTGAAACTCAAATACCCTGCAGTCTAAATTTTACTGTTTGCTATATTTTTACTGTTTATTATACAGATAACAATAGAAACATAAGAAACATCCCTTAAAAACATTAGAAAAAGTGAAAATTACACTACTACTTTTCAGGCTTTCAGTTTCCTTCTCAAGATTTTCTTTGTACTCATTGGAAATTTTTGTAGAGAAATTAAGTTTAGATGGCTTCTTGCATCAATGACAAATATCTGGCGTCTATGTCTTCTGTTTTGAGTCACAGGTGGAACACTTTTTGGGTTTTCCAGTCTTCCTACAACGACTTTTACCCTTGGTTCTGCTACACTCAAAACATCGCGAATGGTTGCACGAAGTTCACAGGTTATGTGATAGTTGTTCACTTGCCATTTATTTGTGGTGTCACTAGTAAGTTTGCAAGCTTCTTCAAAACATGAAAACAGCGCATCTGAGAATTGTTTCTGTAGGGCAAACGCATTCATCCCATTTATGTCCAACATGCGAAAAAATAATTCCATTGGCCATCGTTGAAAGAGACTTCGACGACCAGCGGATTTGTTTCAACTAAATATACTAGAGAGCCAAAGAAACTGACACATTTGCCTAATATCGCGCAGGGCCCCCGCGAGCACGCAGAAGTACCGCAACACGACGTAGCAATGATTCGACTAATATCTGTGGATGGAACTGACACCATGAATCCTGTAGGACTGTCCATAAATCCGTAAGAATACAAGGGGGTGGACATATCTTCTGAACAGCACATTGCAAGCCATTCCAGTTATGCTCTATAATGTTCATGTCTTGGGAGTTTGGTGGCCAGTGGAAGTGTTTAAACCCATGAGAGTGTTCTTGGAGCCCTCTGTAACAATTCTGGACGTGCGGGGTTTCGCATTTTCCTGCCGGAATTACCCAAGTTCGTCGGAATGCATGATGGACATGAATGGGTTTAGGTGGTCAGAAAGGATTTTACATACGAGTCAGCTGTCAGAGTAGCATCTAGATGTATCAGGGGTCCCATAGCACTCCCACTGCACATGTCCTACGCCATTACAGAGCATCCACCATCTTGAACAGTCCTCTGCTGACATGCAGAGTCCATGGATTCCTGAGGTTGTCTCCATACCCGTACACGTCCATCTGCTCGATACAATTTGGAACGAGACTCGTCCGACCAGGGAACGTGTTTCCAGTCATCAACAGGGCAACGTGAGATTCGACGAGCCCAGGTGAGGCGTAAAACTTTGTGTCGTGCAGTCATCAAGGGTACCCGAGTGGGCCTTGGCTCCGAAAGACCATATCAATGATATTGTATTGATTGTTTCACACACTGACACTTGCTGATGTCCCGACTAAAATCATGTTCTAACTCACTTAAATCTTGATGATCTGCCATTGTAGCAGCAGTAACCGATCTAAGAACGGCGCTAGTCGTTGTCTTACATGCGCATTGCTTGCCGCAGCGTCATATTCTGCCTGTTTACATTTCTCTGTATTTGAATACGAATGCCTATAACAGTTTCTCTGGCGCTTAAGTATATATTAATAGTAGCTAAAGATTAGGTAAATATTAAGTCTCTACAATTCTGTCTTCATCTCTTTGATCATGTGTTTCTTTCAAGGAATTCACAGGTCACAAATATATATATATATATATATATATATATATATATATATATATATATATATATATATATATAGCACCGTTCCTATTCTGAATTACGTTCACTTTCAGTTTCGTTGTCACTGTATAATACAACACTATTTCCTAAACTATCGCCGACCATAGTAACCGTGCGGGTCTAGGCGCTACAGTCTGGAACCGCGCGACCGCTACAGTCGCAGGTTCGAATCTTGCCTCGGGCATGGATGTGTGTGATGTCCTTAGGTTAGTTAGGTTTAAGTAGTTCTTCTAGGCGCTACAGTCTGGAACCGCACGACCGCTACGGTCGCAGTTTCGGATCCTGTCTCGGGCATGGATGTGTGTGATGTCCTTAGGTTAGTTAAGTTTAAGTAGTTCTAAGTTCTAAGGGTCTGATGACCTCAGAAGTTAAGTCCCATAGTGTTCAGAGCCATTTGAACCATTTGAACCTAAACTGTCCTCAAATCATTTTAAAACAAGCGAACCAAAATGCGGCCATCATTTTCAAACAAACACAACCTGGATTCGTTTGACAACAGTCTGTGATGCCATTCCTTTCTCCAGTGACGTCGTTCCACAGACCATTGCCATTCAGCATGTTCCTGCATATTCGTCAAAGTTGGGCGGAGAACTGGACGACGCTCACGTATCCCATTCCATAATAAAAGGAGTTGGAATGCCACTCCTGATAGTGCACAATGTGTTACACTGCTCCGCTGTTGCGCCAGAGCCGAGGAGGATGCAGATCTGTTTTGCAATGCCATTCGAATGAGGATGGTCTCGGGGGTGGTCTGTGTGGTGCGACCTGACCCATCTCGCCGTGTTCTGCGCACTTCCGTGGACCATTCCGCGCACACCCTTTGCACAGCCGATGCACTTCGTTCCACACTAACAGCTATTTCCCGGATGGATGCATCACATTCTGTCATGTCAATGATGAGCCCTCTTTCAAACGCACTGATTTGACGGTCTGCAAGTCATCCATTACCTCCGGTTTATAGCGACAACGAGAGGCACAGGTACATTTTACCAGTAGATGGCGTTGCGGCACAATGTAGATGTTGACCTTGAATCCCGCTGGACGACATGGTTCAACTACTAATCATTTCTGCAGAACATACTAATGTACGTTTCCTGTGAATACGATCATTCTACCTCTAGTCGTTCACAGTCTTCTGGTTTTTTTTTTCTGAACACGAGTGTATTTCAGAAATAGGAAGCGAAGAGGTTATATAACCACGTGCTTGTAAAAGGAAAGAGAAAGATTTGAAAAGGAACTTGATATCAAGTTTGTTAATAACTTGCTCTATGAGAAAACCACTTGTTTTAAGTAATATGAAGTCGCAAACCTCCTGAAACTACTGAATCAACATCGAAATTCAAACTGAGTACAGAAGAGATAAATTACTTACAACAACTAAAAAATAATGACATCAAAGAATCAAAGTGATATATTAGCCGTTACTAGGGCGTTTTAGAATGTAACATCATCATGGATGGTAGTAGCATGTGTGGATATTTTTGTATACGTGGATGCATGACGAAAACCTATACATAAAGAAACTGAGTAATGGCTAGAGTGATAAAGTGCCTAATCACGACAGCAGGAAACTTGTATCCTACTTGAGTGCAGCCGATTACATCTGAAATGCGTTCCTTAAGCCAATACCATGTAGCGACCTCACCCACAAATTTTCACCAGCACGATGCGAAACATTAACTGCTCCAGCATGTGCGAGCAGAACTAAAACTAGAGAAATGTGTAAAACTCACGAGCAACTCGATCAGCGACAAACTGGGACCGCACTATGCCGAGAAACAGTACGAATTCTCGCGATGATTCGTCCAACTGGATACCACAAACCAAAGAGTTCCCTACGAGACATGTCACATGTTCGCCCAGGCCAAACAGCTATTCTAGGCAGTACAGTATCGATACCAGCATGTCAGCGTGTATGTCTCTTTTGATAGCAAAGGACAGTGTGATGATGACTTGTCAATGAAACGAGTCGAGGCGAAGCCACAAGTGTTTCAGGTTTTCCAGACGGTTGAATTATGAGATTAAAAATGTTGGATTGCCCAACACTTACCTGGATGTCACGGTGTCAGATACATTAGTTACAAAACTCTAAGTACCTGAATGACGTCTTACACCCATGTGTGAGTACTACTGCATGTGGTCTGTGATTACAAGAACATTTGCTGCTCTCTTTCGATAAACTACAGATCGGTAGTATCTAGGAAGCGAGTATCAACGTAATAAAACGTGAATTCTCTTTGTGGTGTGTCCAGAATACTCCTGTCTAGATAATTACAACAAATAAAAGTATCAGAGCTTATTTACAGAGATTAATTAATGCAAAACAAAGAAATACCTGGATTTAAATTATCGTAGGTGAGGAGTTCATTAGAAATGGAACTCGAGCTCAGACTGGACAAGGGAGAGAAACTGACCGCGCCCATCTTCATAGGTCCCACCGTATTTCACGAGTTAGAGAAAGCATAGAAAAACTTAGTGTAATGCTCCAAGAGGGAGCTACGCCACACTGCACCCGAAAATGATTCCAGACTTAACACCTGTGTCATCTATTCCTATTTAATGATCAATGATCTTAGACGAGAGAGAAAGAAATAAAATTAAGCTGTGCTGTTAGAAATTATGGATAACAGCGTTTTCCAAATGGTTTTCGCTTCGAAAATGGCAGCCTTTACTGGATTTTTTCCAGTTCAGAGGAAATCCTCCTCAATGCACAACACAACACATAACGGAAGCGAAGAAAATAATTTCACAGTCTTCTATCCTCCGTAGTCGTACTTCGCTGATTCTGTATAGTATTTCCACTCAATGAAATTCTTTTTTTTTACTTCGTCTGATGTTAACCAGTTCAAAGACTACCATTAAACTGTGACGCATAGTCCCTCAGGTTTTCTCCGTGTGACTGATTAATGGTGTCCTGTATTGTTGTTATGCATAAAATTGGAGTCAGCAACTCGGGGCGGCCGCTGTGGCCGAGCGGTTCCAGGCGCTTCAGACCGGAACTGCGCTGTTGCTGCGGCCGCAGGTTCGAATCCTGCCTCGGGCATGGATGGGTGTGATGTCCTTAGGTTAGTTAGGTTTAAGTAGTATTAAGTCTAGGAGACTGATGACCTCAGATAAGTTCCATAGTGCTTAGAGCCATCTGAACTATTTTTTGAACAACTCGGCTGAATACTCAAGGGGCACCAACATTAACCATTAATCTCTTCAAAGGCTTCTAGAGTGTACCAGCCATAATTAACTTCCTCTACTTTAAAAAGGTTTTAGCGCGGCTAGGTAAGATTTAGTTCGTACTATTCAGAGCATTTGTCTGGCTTTTTTTTTCTTGTAAATTTAGTGGTGATGATGAGAAAGGTATATTTGGATGGGAATATGTTAAATGGATAATTTCTAGCCGTGAAAATCGTTTGATTAATTTTCTCTAAGCTGCTTCTTTCACTACCGGTACCTATGTTCCTGCGAATTTCTGTGTGTCAACAAATTTATCATACGTGTTTGTGTTAGGAATCTAGCAGCTAATCTTGTGGTTTTATGAACGACTGCGACTACCATTCTTGCAATGGCAGACCGGTACCCAGCAAGACTATTCTGATTACAAGCAGAGGCAGGTATCATGAATGCGGAACTTGCCGGCCGAAGTGGCCCTGCGGTTAAAGGCGCTGCAGTCTGGAACCGCAAGACCGCTACGGTCGCAGGTTCGAGTCCTGCCTCGGGCATGGATGTTTGTGATGTCCTTAGGTTAGTTAGGTTTAACTAGTTCTCAGTTCTAGGGGACTAATGACCTCAGCAGTTGAGTCCCATAGTGCTCAGAGCCAATGCGGAACATGTGCGATACTGGAAGCACTTCGTTTCTACCTGCAGATGACAGCCTCTGTATATTTCCTACTCGGTGACTCTTTATCTGCTCTAACACTACCTGGAAATTGTAGCACCTGTTTCTGCAAATCCCGTTATGTACAGGATTACTGAAGTGCAGCAATCGATGCGCGAAGAAAGCGAATCCATTAATTTCCCTCAGGTGAAATCACCCTGTGTATTCACTGGCAGTGATGCTGTCTACTGCTTAGCCAAAGAAGCTACTGTGACTGAAGATATCACACAGACCGCCGTCCCTAGTACTGTTTACTGATATAGTCTACAGAGACACATGATAGATGACTGTCAATGGAAATGGGAGGAAATAACAAGACACAAAGGCAATAAGTACGCAACAGTTCACCGACCCAGAATCCATCCCAAGAAATCTCATTAAAATTCATTGCGTTGTCACATTAGCTCTCTGATAGCCAGACTCAAATTTAACCATAAATCTTCAACTTTTGTAGTCCTGTCTTCCTCAATATACCGTAATATTAACCATAAGTGTTTCTGCAAACATCTCCATAGACCGCACATCGTAGAGACATCTTTTAGCTCTTGTGGAGAAGAAGAGAATATAGATCGCCTTTTCCCTGGCTGCTTCAGACTACATGGCAGTATTACAATCCTTTTTCTGTAAATATATGTGCAGACTAAAGCGACAAACGAGAATTTGTTACAAGGCTTGGATTCGAACCCGGGTCTCCTGCTTACTGGGCACATATGCTAACCACAATGCCATACTAGCACAATGGCTTTGCACAACTACCTTAGCACGCCTCCCTCCTCAGTCCAAATTCCCATTCACGCCTCAGCCCACTTGTAATACCCCATAAACTCGAACACCATTGCAGAGGCTCTCTAACTGTTTTGGAGTACCGCCTAAGCATCGAACGAAACAGGAGAATCTACCTGAAGCGCAGGCATGGGTGCTTTAATCAACCGTGCCAGGGTGGCGTAGTGGTCGGCACATCTGCCTAGTGAGCAAGAGACCCAGGTTCGAATCTCAGCCTCGGCACAAATTTTCATTTGACACTTCATTCTGCTTATACACGTCATATATGTTTGAGACTTGAAAAGGTCTCTGGAACGAGACAGTTTCATCCTTAACAAGAACTTGTGCAGGTTGGTCATCCGTCACCAACCTTCATGACTGCATTATTAGCAACAATGAATCTCAGACTATTCATCAAATACACTCCTGGAAATTGAAATAAGAACACCGTGAATTCATTGTCCCAGGAAGGGGAAACTTTATTGACACATTCCTGGGGTCAGATACATCACATGATCACACTGACAGAACCACAGGCACATAGACACAGCCAACAGAGCATGCACAATGTCGGCACTAGTACAGTGTATATCCACCTTTCGCAGCAATGCAGGCTGCTATTCTCCCATGGAGACGATCGTAGAGATGCTGGATGTAGTCCTGTGGAACGGCTTGCCATGCCATTTCCACCTGGCGCATCAGTTGGACCAGCGTTCGTGCTGGACGTGCAGACCGCGTGAGACGACGCTTCATCCAGTCCCAAACATGCTCAGTGGGGGACAGATCCGGAGATCTTGCTGGCCAGGGTAGTTGACTTACACCTTCTAGAGCACGTTGGGTGGCACGGGATACATGCGGACGTGCATTGTCCTGTTGGAACAGCAAGTTCCCTTGCCGGTCTAGGAATGGTAGAACGATGGGTTCGATGACGGTTTGGATATACCGTGCACTATTCAGTGTCCCCTCGACGATCACCAGTGGTGTACGGCCAGTGTAGGAGATCGCTCCCCACACCATGATGCCGGGTGTTGGCCCTGTGTGCCTCGGTCGTATGCAGTCCTGATTGTGGCGCTCACCTGCACGGCGCCAAACACGCATACGACCATCATTGGCACCAAGGCAGAAGCGACTCTCATCGCTGAAGACGACACGTCTCCATTCATCCCTCCATTCACGCCTGTCGCGACACCACTGGAGGCGGGCTGCACGATGTTGGGGCGTGAGCGGAAGACGGCCTAACGGTGTGCGGGACCGTAGCCCAGCTTCATGGAGACGGTTGCGAATGGTCCTCGCCGATACCCCAGGAGCAACAGTGTCCCTAATATGCTGGGAAGTGGCGGTGCGGTCCCCTACGGCACTGCGTAGGATCCTACGGTCTTGGCGTGCATCCGTGCGTCGCTGCGGTCCGGTCCCAGGTCGACGGGCACGTGCACCTTCCGCCGGCCACTGGCGACAACATCGATGTACTGTGGAGACCTCACGCCCCACGTGTTGAGCAATTCGGCGGTACGTCCACCCGGCCTCCCGCATGCCCACTATACGCCCTCGCTCAAAGTCCGTCAACTGCACATACGGTTCACGTCCACGCTGTCGCGGCATGCTACCAGTGTTAAAGACTGCGATGGAGCTCCGTATGCCACGGCAAACTGGCTGACACTGATGGCGGCGGTGCACAAACGCTGCGCAGCTAGCGCCATTCGACGGCCAACACCGCGGTTCCTGGTGTGTCCGCTGTGCCGTGCGTGTGATCATTGCTTGTACAGCCCTCTCGCAGTGTCCGGAGCAAGTATGGTGGGTCTGACACACCGGTGTCAATGTGTTCTTTTTTCCATTTCCAGGAGTGTATATTCGCAGTTGCGGCTCTGACTTTTTCACGCGATGTACAGATTCACTGTCGCCGCAGGTAACCGAATCTAAGACCAACATATCACTGGGAGTGGACAGCAGTTAAGTGTTCTGTAACTAGTGCACTGTAAATGTGTACATTTTGACTACAACAAGCTTGTGAATCGAAAGAAGCAATTATTCTAATGCTAATGTTCTGTCAATAACTGTATATTGTATATAAGTATGATCTGGCTCCATGGTACAAGCTAAAAACCAATAAATTCTGTTCAGTTAAAGTAGTTTGCAGAATGATCTGAGTGCCATCATAGAAACTCTCAGTAAGATATTTATTGAAATTTTTTCTCGGTATTCTCCGTACCATCAGTAATTGGCAACACGTGGGCGACATCGTCGAATACTTCGGCTGGTAACCTTCCAGTGAATAACACTGATACTGGCTGGAACGTTTCCAGCCGAAGTATCCGAAGAAAAAATATCTAAACCTTGTTTCGTAGCCGTTCCCATTTACTTGATAATAAAGCAATGTCATCAATATAAGAGTGATATGCCTAACGTAACACCGAGGTATTAAGATTCAAATCGAAATACATGGTGCCCTGATAGTCTGTTTTGAGTTTCCAATAAAAATATTCTTTTTTCCTGTGAGAATTTTCTCCGCCTTGCTATCTTGCGTAAATTACTTGTTTAAAAATTGGGGCTGTTCATTCACTACTTCGTCAGGATACAATACGTCGTGAAGATGCGAAGTAATGAACGTTTCTCAGCCCAATTCTCTCAGTGGTCTGTTGCTGTACGTGATCGTTACGAGCGCAGGAGACGACTGGGGGAGGGATAGGGGGTGGCGGGAATCATGTGGGGTGCGGTGTTGGGGGTCAGCGGAGTTGTGTTTGGATACACACACGCTCCACCTACGTAGTTTACTCACGGTAATATAGACAAACAGTTTGAATATGTATCTGTTTACAGCAGTTAATACTCTCAACAGAAAATGAAAAACAATTATCTGTGTTCAAAAATGGTTCAAATGGCTCTGAGCACTATGGGACTTAACTTCTGAGGACATCAGTCCCCTAAAACGTAGAACTACTTAAACCTAAATAACCTAAGGACATCACACACATCCATGCCCGAGGCAGGATTCGAACCTGCGACCGTAGCGGTCGCGCGGCTCCAGACTGTAGCGCCTAGAACCGCTCGGCCACACAGGTCGGCAATTATCTGTGTGTTCATAGAATTATATGTGTGTTTATGTGCATATTTAAAAAAATGAAATCCCTGTACAGAAAGTGTCGATGTCATTTAGAAGCTGTATGGTTTTGGAACTGTCGTTTTTGGTTTTGACTCGTTATGTAAATATGTACACGGATGTGTCGAAAAGAAATGCCTTCGAATTTTTGATGTGAAAACTGTTAAATATTTTTGAATAAAACGAACTTTATTAACAGTCTACATCTTTATTGTTCATGTCTGTATACTCGTATTTATTTCTCAACATAGTCACTCTGGCCACGAACAGATTTCTCCCAACGAGTGACCAGTTTGCTGGCACAGTCACTGTGGATGTTTGTTGATGGAGCCACCATCTCACCTCTCCTTGTACTGCTTCATCAATACCAAAGTGAAGTATTCGTAGGTGTTCTTTAAGTTAGATGAAAATCGGATGGGGCGAAGTGAGGATTGGATGCAGGATCATCGATGACAGTGAACCCAATGAACCGGATGTTTGTAGGTGTCGCAGGGCTCGTGAGTGGTCTGGGATTGTGCGGCCGCCGTGACCGAGAGGTTCTAGGCGCTTCAGTCCGGAACTGCGCTGCTGATACGGTCGCAGGTTCTAATCTTGCCTCGGGCACGGATGTGTGTGGTGTCCTTAGGTTAGTTAGGTTTAAGTAGTTCTAAGTCTAGGGGACTGATGACCTCAGATGTTAAGTCCCATAATGCTCAGATCCATTTGAACCATTTGGTCTGGGATTGTCGTGCTGAAGGAAAGGGTGCTCCATGCGTGTACTGTTAGAAACTCGATTACAGCACGCAGTTTCTCACGCACCGACGTAGTTATGTTACAGACCATCATGTTACATGGCTCAATTCGGAGCACTGTAGCATCATAGAGTTGCAACTTGCGTCAGCTAAGTGGAAAAGTCAACAGAGTACTATGCATGACATTTAATATCTCAAACGATATTGAGAAGAGAATAAAAAATTCGGAGGCTTTACGTTTCAGCAGGCCCTCTCAGTTACACATTCAGGCGATTACTAAATCCCCCATCCCGTTCATCTGATGTAACATCCTATTTATTTTGTCCATCATACAGGATGCAGTCACGCTTTTGTCGACGCATTTGCAACAGAAGCTGAGAACTATTTACAGTTGCTGAAAATGCCTTTACTTCTGTTACGTTAGCATACTTCAGTACTCGTTCGAATGACTTTGTAGAAGCATGTGGCGTCGGTAGTTACGATGCCACAACGTAGGTGCACACTCTCGTAAGTTGGAACTACGAGAGAAGACGGACTACGCCGACCACAGCACCTTCTAGCCGACGCAATGGAGCTCGGCGAGTGCCATCTTGATTTCGGCCCTAGTTCATCAAGAGCAGACAGCCTGGAAATATCACTTCTACTAACGAGTGGGCTAGCTTGCCATTGAGACTTTGTAGTACTTACGTTCAGTTAAAGTTTGGACAGGAACGAGTATTGGTTAGTTTTGAGATTATACAGAACAGTAATCCTAACTTCACGGGATTAGACATGGACTATGGCTTCACACCTATGCGCTCATCCTAGCCAAAGTTATGTATGCATTTGATATTTACGTTTGTTTTTGACTCTATTAACCCTTTCGTGAGCCGTGCTTCCCACTACAATGAAATCGCTCCTAGTCCTGTGGGATTCACAGTTGCCACCCCTGTACGGTGCTACCACCTAGTGAGCAGTATAGGGTCCTACTTCCAATCGGAAGTTCCCGCCGTTTTTGCTGTACCTTCGCGCAGAGGCATTGTATAGCTGAGGGTTGCTCTGTAGAGGAGCCTTTAAGTGCTGTTTGCGTGACATTTTGTGATTTTATCCTCAAAGCTATAGTATAAGGTAAATACTTTTGATTTACCCAAATTTATGAAGGAAAACGTAAAATTGTAACGAGGAGAATTCCAGTTTGAAACAAAAGGAGCCATTGCTGCAGTAAAATGGATGGATAACCGTCCAGTCACTTTCTTGTCCTCAATTCATGACCCATGAGAAACAGCCATAGCGAAAAGCAGAAACAAGGATGGTACTAGTACAGATATTTCTTATCCTGAAGTTGTGGCAGAAGACAACAAAATAATGGGTGGTGTCGATAAGTTTGATCAATTACGAGAAAGGTATACTATTGGCAGACGTTCTGTAAAATGGTGGCACAGAATATTTTATTTGCTGGTGGACGTTGCTGCAGTGAACAGTTTTATCCTGTGGAAAATAAGTAAAAGAGAAAGTGGACAGCATGATCAGCTCACATACAGGGTCCATCTAGCCAGACAATTGATTGCTGGCTTCTCATCCCAAAAAAGGCGTGGACAAAAACCTGTCTTTCTGGCAAAAAGGGGTAAAGTACCTGAAGATTTTCGTCATGTGGCTGTAGGGGAGCATCAACCCATTTTAGGAGAAACCTACTGGACGTGCCGTCATTGTAGTACCAAAGCTGCGGAAAAGAGCACTCGCTGTGTTTGTACATATTGTCAAATACCACTTTGCATAGACCTATGTTTCAGAAAATTTCATGGCAAGTAATTGTGAACAATAATTGTAGCAAGCGAAGTAAATTTATCAAATAAATATGAAATATATTGAAAAATATATTTTTGTCATTTAACTCCAAGGAAGGGCAGTGGGAAGAATACTTCCCACTTTGTTGTGTGACCTCACTTTCACAGCTTGAGCAAATTTGATATTCTGTATGATAAATATACCTATCTGTTAACTATTATCTGCTCCCCATTCATTAAAAAACACTGCTCAATAATTTTGCCCACGAAAGGGTTAAAAGTGTTAATGTTACCTTCGGTACCGAAGTGCTTCACCTCTCCTGCCCCTACTCGCTTCCTTCACTCTCGGCCTGTATTACAGAAGCACTTCACAGGAGCAGACCCACGCACCGCCTATCCAGGCGGGATACAAAAAAGTGAATGCGTCTGAATTACTCTCAGGCATATGGGAGACTCCTTGGAGCGAAACGTCGGCGAGTGAGACCATCACGTAACTGATTTCGTTGGGAGAATAGTAGCAGTACACGTTGTTGTTGTTTTCAGCCCAAACATGGTTTGATGCACCTCTCCAACGTGGTCCATCATTTCTCTGCGTAACTATCACAGCCCAAAACCACGACCGCTCCCAAGTCTTCGTCTCACTCTACAATTCTCCAAATCTCTCCTCCGCCGCCACCTCCCCTTTCCGTCCGTAATCAAATTGACTAGTGATGCAAGTTGTTCCACAGTGCTCTTTTTTTCCCCAGTTCGTTTCGGTGCTTCCTCATTAGCCGTTCTCTCTACCTATCTAATTTTTCTATAGCACCACATTTCAAAATCTTCTATTATTTTCTTACCTAATCTGTTAATCGCTCACATTTTACTTTCCTACCAGGCTAAAATTCAGCTACATACTTGTACTTTCACAAAATGATTCCTAACACTTAAATTTATATTCGATGTTAATAAAATTTCGCCTTTTGGGAAACGCCCTTCTTGTTGCTGCCAGTTTGCATTTTATATCCTCTCTACGTCGGCTATTTCCATATATTTTGCTGCCAAAAATGTATAACTGATCTAGTAGTTCTACTTCGTTCCCTAATTTAATTCCGTCAGCGTCACTTGATGTAATTCGACTACATTTCCGTGCCTTTGCTTTACTTTTGTCGATATTCATTTTTAAACCTCTTTTCAATACAATACTCATCCCGATTTGCTGATCTTCATTGTCCTTTGCCATCTTTAACAGATTTGTAATACATCGACAATCCCCCCCCCCCCAATTTCTTCATTATTTATCCATAATTTCAGTTCCCTTTCCAAATTCTTTTATTACTTTTTCGACGTACGGATTAAATAAAAACTGAACTAAACTCCGTCCGAACAGGCCATGAAGGCCCAACAGTACCGACCTGCCGCCGTGTCATGCTCAGCCAACAGGCGTCACTGGATGCGGATATGGAGGAGCATCTGGTCAGCACACCATTCTCCCGGCCGGCCGCGGTGGTCTCGCGGTTCTAGGCGCGCAGTCTGGAACCGTGCGACTGCTACGGTCGCAGGTTCGAATCCTGCCTCGGGCATGCATGTGTGTGTTGTCCTTAGTTTAGTTAGGTTTAAGTAGTTCTAAGTTCAAGGGGACTGATGACCTCAGCAGTTGAGTCCCATAGTGCTCAGAGCCATTTCAACCATTTTTGAACCATTCTCCCGGCCGTATGTCAGTTTACGAGACCGGAGCAACTACTTGTCAATCAAGCAGCTCCTCAGTTTGCCTCACAACGGCTGAGTGCACTTCGCTTGCCAACAGCGCTCGACCGACTGCATGGTCACCCATCCAAGTGCTGGCCCAGCTCGACAGCGCTAACTTCGGTGATCTGACGGGAACGGGTGTTACCGCTGCGGCAAGGCCGTTGGCATACGGATTCAATACTATGCTTCGACCCTGCCTCAGTTCCTTCTGAACTACTGCCACCTTTCGGCTCTTATTAGTGCATTCATTTTTCTCTACAAGTTGGAAATAATCTTTAGCTCTCTGCATTACATCCCTGATACGTTTCAGTGTATTGCGGCGTACTTTCTGTAAATTCGCTAATGGTACAAGAAAATTTTACCTTTCCTTAACACATCTTCTGAGATAAATGCGTTGGCACAGTGGTCAGTACACCGGGTTCCCTTTGAGGAGGACGACGGCTCAAATCCAGATCCGGCCATTCAGGTTTTGGCTTTCTGTGATTTCCCTAAACCACTCCAAAAGTAGATTCAGCGCAGGGAAAGTCCTCACTTTGGGAAAGCTTCATCTGCGAAGCGCTATCGACATAAGCCACCAACACCACCATTCTCTCGACATGGCACTGCAAAAACAGTTCACATTATTTCATTTACAATTACAGATTGGAATAAATACACTCTCCACGTCTCCTGCACAGAGAGAAGGGCGTAGGAAGAGGTTGACAGAGAAAGGGGGGGGGAGGGGGACGAGATGTGTGTAATATAATTGTTTGTCCAAAGCGTATTCGGGCGAAGCCGCGGGGGGAAAGGCTAGAACAGAATGAGAATGGCAAAGACGTACGTTTTCTTTCCTGGCTTTTATTGTTTTTAAAATTTCTTTTACACAGTACATGTATAAATCTTCAGAACATAAAACTTTTTATTTTTTAGTTACTCTATGAATTAGTTTCCTGAATTTCAAAATGATGAAGCCAGCAATCAGTCGTCCTTTCCTTTCAGGTTTTATTAAAGCAAATGTAGATTTCGGCTAGTGACTAGTCATTATCAGTGCACTATTTCATAGTTTCAACATACGTCCTAGTACGTCAATCCTCTGCTGCTCGAGCTTCTGTCGCAGTTCATTCAAGAAATCTAGATTTGCTTTAATAAAGCCTGAAAGGAATGGACTATTTGCTGCGCTACAATCATTTTGAAAGTCATATCACAGTCGTTGAGTGCACTCCAGATTCCTAATGCAAGGTAACTTGATGTAGTATCCTGAAATACCAGTTAACGAAAGGGGCAACGTGCAACCAACAGTAAGAAAAATTTCTTCAATTATTTAAATGGCCTCCTATTGTACACTGAAGTGCCAAAGAAACTGGTATAGGCATGCGGATTCAAGTACAGATATCTAAGCAGGCACAATACGACGCTGAGGTCGGCCACGCCTGTATAAGACAAGTGTCTTATACACGACTGTACCGTGAATATCAGGAATCCTGTAAAATATCAAATCTACGACATCACTGAGCCTGAAAAAAGATCCTGCAAGAACGGGACCAGCGACGACTGAATTGTTCAACGTTGCAGCAGTGCAACCATTCCGCAAATTGCTGCAGATTTCAATGCTGGGCCATCAACAAGTGACAGCGTGCGGACCATTCAGCGAAACATCATAGATATGGGTTTTCAGAGCCGGAGGCCCACTCGTGTACCTCTGGTGACTGCACGATCCAAAACTTTACGCCTCGACGGGGTCCGTCAACACTGACATTGGACTGTTGATGATTGGAAACATGTTGTCTGGTCGGACGAGTCTCGTTTCAAATTATATCGAGCGGATGCGCGTATACGGGTATGGAGACAACCTCATGAATCGGTGGACCCTGCATGTCACCATGGGACTGTTGAAGCTGGTGGAGGCTTTGTAATGGTGTGGGGCGTGTGCAGTTGTAGTGATATGGCACCCCTTATACGTCTATATACGACTCTGACAGGTAACACGTACGTAACCGTCCTGTCTCATCACCTGCATCCATTCATGTCCATTGTGCATTACGACAAAAATTGTTCAAATGGCTCTGAGCACTATGGGTCTTAACATCTATGGTCATCAGTCCCCTAGAACTTAAAACTACTTAAAGCTAACTAACCTAGGACATCACACAACACCATCACGAGGCAGAGAAAATGCCTGACCCCGCCGGGAATCGAACCCTGGAACCCGGGCGTGGGAAGCGAGAACGCTACCGCACGACCACGAGCTGCGGACTGCATTACTACAGATTTGGGCAATTCCAGCAGGACAATGCGACACTCCACACGTCAAGAATTGCTACAGAGAGGCCCCAGGGGCACTCTTCTGAGTTTAAACTCTTCCGCTGGCAACCAAACACCCCAGACGTGAGCATTATTGAGCATATCTGGGACGCCTTGCAACGTGCTGTTCCGAAGAGGTCTCCAACCCCTCGTACTCATGCGGATTTATGGACAGCCCTGCAGGGGATTCATTGTGTCAGTTCCCTCCAGTACGACTTTAGACATAAGATGAGTCCATACCTCGTCGTGTTGCGGCGCTCCTGCGTGCTAGAGGGGGCCCTGCACGATATTAGGCAGGTGTACCAATTTCTTTGGCTCTTCAGTGTAGTCAAAGCTGATTGCAATGAAGAAAACAAAACCACATTTGGACAGCTACTATATTGCTCGCTATGTTGTTGTGTATGCGGTTGTTGTTAGAAATGTATAGCCTATATTCTTATAGCATACAGTATAGTTTTAGTTTTTGGGATACAGTATGGTAAGAGTTAGTGAAAGTGCAAACATATTTGACCATGCTAAAAATACTCCAATGGTAAATCATTACAACTTTGATTCTCCGTGCCTAGCCTCCTTTATCGTTACTACGAACGGTACCTTGATTCGCTTAAATTGAATGAGTAAACTGGTTGGGACCGTTCATACACGGCATATGAGAGATATCTCTCCAGCTGCGGGATCTGTGAGGATCGTAGCTTCGGTGACAGAATTTCGCATAATTTTTTTCTGCGAATGGTCAGCATTACGTCGAGTGAGACTGCGTAGTAGTTTTCAAAGCGTAAGCCCTAAATACAACTTTCCCAACATACACGTTTTCTGTTAAAACCGATTGCGAGGAAGTGACAATGCTTTGTACACAGTTTTGTTTTAAATTAGATATACAGAGGACAACTATACGTGAGAGAAACAGTTCGTCTAATGGTTTAAATGATGTTGCCATTGTTAAAACCGGCTGCGAGAAAAAGTATGAAATTGCTAATTTTCACAGAACAGCACTTCCTCTCTAGCGATCGGTTTTAGCAGAAAACCTGTACATTGTCGATAAGAGAATATGTAGCCTATATCCTTCCGAATGTTTACTAGAGCACCGCGTAGAAGTTTGAAGTAAAGCGGTCAAGAACCTTTCAAGATTTTTGCTATTTCGCTCCTTTATCTGTCCGAGTGTTTATTAGAGTATCGCGTAAAAATTTGACGTCAAGCGTTCAAGAAGTTTTCGAGATTTTTGGTAATATCTCTTTAGCATTATTTCTAGCCGCTATTCTTTTTGTGGTCGTCTTTCGTAGAGAAGCAACAATTGTTACATCACAGTACACCGAACGAGAATTTCAAAACAGAACAAAAGACTCTTAGACAAAATCGATCCAGTTGTAATATTTTATTAGATTAGCGGTTATGTACATTTCTTTACTTTTATTACAGAGACAACGTATCTATTACATATGGTTACCGAACATACCCTTTCACATCTATAACTGTTAAAAAAAGAAATAAAAATAAGCCTCAGTACCTGTGGAAACAAAAATGCATCGGAAAAATCGAAATACAGTTAATTAACGTGAGACCGAGATTCAACAGACAGTTTTCCCAGTCTACAGGCACTCAACTCGTTTTGGAGGGCACAGGAAAAGCGATAATTAACAGTCAGAATATCTCGTTTTCCAGACTATCTTTTCACATAAATAAAGGAAAGTGAATTGGTCGTCTATTACCGTCACAGATTTTTAACAGAAAATAACTTTTCATCGTAGATATAACAAATGCACATGTTTGTTAAAGGAACATCGTAATGTCTAAATTTTGAAAAAAATTAATTGCGTACGAAGATGAGAGGACGTTGTCTTATAAGGCCTGAAAGCTGATAACGATTTTAAGCGACTGATAGGTGGATTTTCCCCCGAACTAATATTCCTGTTTTAGAAATTTCGTAAGTGTACACTATGCCAGTCTCACTTGTGTTCAGACGTGAAGTGTAACTATAAATTAAATATGTGCAACGCTGTCTTCGTTGTTCAAAGATATATGAAAATACAATTCGAAATGAAATGATGAGCAAATAGTCTTTTTATATGTAGTTTAACGGCCTGTTATTATGAAACAACGCTGAAAATCAAAGAGAGGAAGTAAAGCATGAGAAACACAACGTAAGTTTCATGCACGTTCATATTAATAAGGACCATGAACCCTCATCGTTCAGAGATCGCAGCAGTCTTCCGCGAATAAAACATGTAAAGAAAATAAATCGTATGAATGTTGTTGTTGTTGTGGTCTTCAGTCCTGAGACTGGTTTGATGCAGCTCTCCATGCTACTCTATCCTGTGCAAGCTTTTTCATCTCCCAGTACCTACTGCAACCTACATCCTTCTGAATCTGCTTAGTGTATTCATCTCTTGGTCTCCCTCTACGATTTTTACCCTCCACGCTGCCCTCCAATACTAAATTGGTGATCCCTTGATGTCTCAGAACATGTCCTACCAACCGATTCCTGTTTTGCTTTTGTTGATGTTCATCTTATATCCTCCTTTCAAGACACTGTCCATTCCATTCAACTGCTCTTCCAAGTCCTTTGCTGTCTCTGACAGAATTACAATGTCATCGGCGAACCTCAAAGTTTTTATTTCTTCTCCATGAATTTTAATACCTACTCCGAATTTTTCTTTGTTTCCTTTACTGCTTGCTCAATGTACAGATTGAACAACATCGGGGAGAGGCTACAACCCTGTCTTACTCCCTTCCCAACCACTGCTTCCCTTTCATGTCCCAATAAAAAGATGTTATAATCATTTTGTTACGAAATGCAACATCCATCATCATCCAAGATTTCGCTGAGCCTTCGAGGGATACCTTCACAAACTGTCAAACCACAACCCGCACCAGAAAAGAGATATTAATACGCTCGCAGTGCGAGCAGGACGTAAATGTGAGCCGCAGCAACTCAGACGCGAAATGCAACACCTGGATTCAAATGACTCTGAACACTATGGAACTTAACATCGGAGGTCATCAGTCCCCTAGAACTTAGAACTACTTAAACCTGACTAACCTAAGGATATCACACACATCGATGCCCCAGGCAGGATTCGAACCATCGACCGTAGCGGTCGCGCGGTTCCAGATTGAAGTGCCTAGAACCGCTCGGCCACAGCGGCCGGCTCGACACCTGGAAAGCGTTCTGAGGAGCAATGGGTACTCCACCAGTTATACTCCACCTGTTATATAGGAAGTGTAACAGAGTGTAACACTCAGGGAAGCGACACATCGGAAACAGACATGTCGGGTACGTAATTACTGCTGTACACTCCCAGAGAGACGGACATAATCGCCCGCATACTGCGCAAACATAGCGAAGGACTATTTATAAACCGACAAAGAAGATCAAAGAGATCAAAGAAGAAAAGGGACCCACTTGCAATGTCAGGAATATACCGCGTACCATGCACATGCGGAAAAGCTTATGTTGAAGTGATTGGACGATGAATCAACACCAGGATCACAGAACATAAGTGGCTTTGCAGGTTGGGGCATATGGAGAAGTATGCGCTGTGTGAGACCGACCACATGGTAGACACGAAAATTCTCGCTGTAGATAAGACTATCACAACCGCTTGTTCGGAGTAGCTATATAAATACACAGTCCGCAGGTCGTGGTCGTGCGGTAGCGTTCTCGCTTCCCGCGCCCGGGTTCCCGGTTTCGATTCCCGGCGGGGTCAGGGATTTTCTCTGCCTCGAGATGACTGGGTGTTATGTCACGTCCTTAGGTTTGTTAGGTTTAAGTAGTTCTAAGTTCTAGGGGACTGATGACCATAGATGTTAAGTCCCATAGTGCTCAGAGAAATTTGAACCATTTTATAAATACACAGGCATGAAAATAGCTTCAACAAGAAAGAAGAAAGCCTCAAGGCGAACGGATCCTAGATTCCTGTGCTACAGCGGAAAATCGTAGCAAGTAGCAAGAGGAGAACCGAACCGGAAATGACCACAGAAAAGCCCTTGGACGTTGGCGCGCCTGGTACATATAATTGGCAGCTGCGAATTCCACCACCAGCAATGGAGTGTGAAGCTTTGACAATGCCAACCACTCGTGCTGGCGAAACGTCAGTGAAATAGTCAAACGTCGGCCGAATAACGCGAGACAGAAGCCAACAGGCAGTTTGTCATGTTAGAATACTTCTCTTGTGTGCGACAACCCTACCAAGTAGGAATAGCATGGGATACTGAACGCACACAACGGATGGTGGAACGAATGGCCACACGTTTGTTTGACTCACAGGAGAGTGGCATGGAAATGCTGACAAACCTGAACTGACAGACTCTAGAGGGTATAGAAGGTATACGAAAATAAACCCTCGAAATTGTAGTTTCAAAAGTTGAAGAACAAGAGTTAGGAGAAGAACTTAGACATATTCCTCACATCCCTATGTATGGCTTCCCTAGCGACCCTGACAAGATCAGACTAACTTCAATACATGCATAGGCGTCCAGATAATCATATTTTGTGCGCCATGGGAAGGGGAAGAAACTGCAACACGAGGTGCGACAATAAAGTAATGAGACTGATGTGAAAAAAAAGTTATTTACCGTTTTAGTCAAGTTTAGTGCTGTCTCATTCAAAGTAGTTCCCTTCTGATTGCACACACTTTTTCCAGCGCTTCTGCCATTGATGCTAACATTTATGGAACTCATGTTCCGTAATATCCTCCAAGACTCTAGTCACAGCTTTTTGGACATATTGTGTTGTTTGAAAATGGTGTCCCTTGATCGCCGTTTTCACTCTTGGAAATAGAAAAAAGTCGCACAGAACGATATCTCGTGAATAAGGTGGCTGTGGTAGTACTGAAATTTGTTTTGAGGTTAAAAATTACTGTACTGACAGAGCAGTATGGGATGGCACAATATTGTGATGCAGAATCCAATTATCAGCAGTTTTGGCACGGATACGAAGAACTATTTTACGAAGCCTTTCTAAAAATTATTTGTAGTAATATTGGTTAACTGTTTGTCCAGGAGGCACCCACTCTTTATGAACAATTTCCTTAGAACCAAAAAAGCACACAACCATGCATTTCACTTTTGACTTTGACATGGGAGCTTTTTTTGGTCTGGGTGATCCCTTTGAGCACCATTGCGAACTTTGGCGTTTGGTCTCTGTATCGTACTGAAAAAACCAACTTTCATCACCAATGATAACACGGCTCAACAATTCTGGATTGATTTCCGTTTACTCTAACAGATCGGCTGCCACATTTTTCTGTGTTCCTTGCTGTTGTGGTGTGAGATTTTTGGGGACCATTCTGGCACAAATCTTTATCATACCAAGATCTAAAGTTATTATTAGACGAACCGTTTCTGGATTGGTGTTCAGTTTTTCTTCAGTGATTTTCACGGATAATCTTCTATCAGATCGTACGAGTTCACGCATCCTGGCCAAGTTGACATCTGTCCGTGAGGTTGATGGTCGTCCACTGCGGTCTTCATCTTCAACATTCGTTCTGCCTTCACTAAACATTTTATGTCAACGAAAAACTTGAGCTCTTGACATAACCTCCTCTCCAAAAGCAACTGAAGCTTACTGTAAGTTGTCGTCGCGTTTTCACCCAATTTAACGCAAAAATAAATGGCATATCGTTGCGCAATATTATGCGGTTCCATTTCTGTGACGAGAGACACAAACACATGCTAACTTATTACAGCGCAACTCACGTCTGAGCAGTTGCATCGATCTGCCACTTGGACTAGAAGCAGCTTATAGACCAAGGACAAAGATATAGTGCCTACGCAAGCCTGCAGGGTTGCCACATCTTGCAAAGAAAATCTGCCTCACTACTTGATTGTCGCACCTCGTATGTGGTAACATGATAACTACCGTGTGTTATGTACTTCACACTGGTTTGCAGAATATGTATGTCGATGTAGATGTAGACCTCGACTGAATCTCTCCCCGAAGAGCATATCGAACATGTGCTAGACCCAGCTCGCTGTTTGTAACCGATGCCTCTGAGTGTCCATTCATCCAGTGCCGCTGTTATGTGCGCCAAGATCTCTTGTAGTGAATAACGAGATCCAACGACTGACAGAAGACATGCTTCTAAAACAGGACCAATAGTGATATGGCTTGTGTCTGGTACAAATGAAACCAAACGGTACGCTACACATGTCACTTTTCTCGTTGTAGAAGAGAGGAGCTCAACATCATGGAAGACTTGGTAACTGCGTTTTCTTCGCAAGGGGTAAAATGTTATTACAAAAGTAGACAATGTGCGTTTAAGTGTTATAAAGAACTTGAAGCGAAACAAGCGCTGTGTCGCTTGTGAGATACAGAGGCGAGCGAGTGTGCCGGAACTCACCCCAGTTCACTGCTGGTTGCGCCACGTCACCATAATGCGTCTGCGCGTAACGCACGAGTACTGCACCATAATTAAGTACAAAATTAAAGAACCAAATTTCTTTTTCAGACTTTGTCAACATATACTTTAATGTAATAACCTTCTAAAGTAATTAAATCAATAGTTTTCATAAAAATACCGTTTTAAGAAACAAATAAGTAACAAAAATAAAAAGCCAGAATTTGGTCATAATGAGCCAGTGCATGTCAAAAATAAATGGTGCAAGTTTCAACAGGATAGAATAAATATTATAGTCAGAATTAAGGTTTTTAAGAAAAGTTGAAGGCGCTAAATATTAGACTTAGAAATGTAAAAATTTGCATGATGCTTCAGTTCAGCCTAAATATAATAACTAAGAGACCACGTTAAGCTACCTCTAATAGTTTTCGAGTAATTTAATGAAAACCAAATTTGCAATTAAAACATCCCCTTTTGTAATAGATTAAGTACCTGTAATTTCAATGAAAGAAAATTTTGGTTACAGTACATGAGAAAACTTATTGAGTAATAGAACTGTAACAAATTTTACGACCGAAATATTAATAACAGCCAGTACAAAGTCTTTTAAGTTATAGTGCAAGGCTAACGATGTACCGTCAGTTCCACTCTACAAATTCTAGAACGCAAAGATTCTATTCAAGCGAGCTGAAACTTTTTCTGTGATTTCAACCAACTTACCTGAACGCAGGTAAAAATTAAGAAGATTCTAAATTAATTCATAACTTTGTTATTAAAGATTATGTGTCCGAGAAAGCTGTCATTCAGGGATTGCTGCCGTGTCCATGAGTCAGATGACAGCTGATGCTCCCTGGGCCGTTCTCTGCTGCACATACATAAAATACAGCCCGAGAGGCAGGAGAAAGGGTCGCTTCTCACTTAGCCACTGTAAGATCGGCGTCAGTCAAACACTGGATTGCGCTCTCAATCGGATGACGTCAGAGATAAACTGTGACATAATGTCTATTTTCTGTAATCGCTGTGGCCGGACGTTGTGGCCGAGCGGTTCTAGGCGCTTCAATCCGGAACCACGCTGCTGCTACTGTCGCAGGTTCGAATCCTGCCTCTGTCATGAATGTGTGTGATGTCCTTAGGTTACTTAGGTTTAAGTAGTTCTGAGTCTAGGGAACTGATGACCTCAGATGTTAAGTCCCATAGTGCTCAGAGCCATTTGAACCATTTTGTAATCGCTGGTAGTGAACTCACGACGACTGTACACCGTCCTGGATCGCTTAAATTTTCCTAAAGTATCTGTTAGTGTGTCGTCCGTGAATTCTTCATATCCGCGTGGCAAGTGGTGACTATTATTTCCACTTTTGTTGCGAGCATTTATGTCGAACATTTGTTTGAGTATTAGTCGTCAGGGCGAAAGACAATCTGGTAGGATCGTACCGTAAAGGTCGCCTGTAAACTGATAATAGTGCTATTTAGGATAGAAAGATTTGCTGTTCACTGAATATAGCTACTTACAAATTGTTGTGCGTGAGATATTTTACTGAATATACGAATCAAACGGAACTTTATACCTTCATTTATAATTATAGTCCTCATTCCGCTAAGTATAAAGAGAATAGAAACATTTCTTTCAGTGTGCTGGACCAGAATATGGACGTACAGACTGGAAAATATGGTCAGTATGTTCTCCATCGCTTTCTGGGTGACCACAAAAATACTTGCCAAACTCGCGTGAGAAAGTCCCCGAACTACATAAACTAACAACAACTAAAAGTTAATAAACAATTTTACCCGTCACACCACAAACTACACAGATCGACAAAAATTCAGTTAAAAGGCTTAGGTATTGTGTACGTGATCAAAAAACAGGAAAAAGATATAGTGCCTCAAGTGTGGAACGGAAAGTGAGGATCTTATTAAGTCAAGTGGAGGACTCTGGAGTTCAGTGCCCTGTTGCAGAAAACAGCGATGTTACTCAGTGCACAGTGTCAAAGGGTACAGCTACCTGACATTTCCACAGCTCTTGTAATCCCAGCTGGGGAAAGTTGCGCACGCAATATTAACGGCATTCGACCAGTTAAGGCCACGTTGATAATGTTCCTATGTGCAGGGTGTCCCTGATTTGTTGGGCACTAGGAAAGGTGGGTGATAACACAACTCTAATAAGAAGGAAGTGAGTAACAAAACAACTGATCTATTTTGGCCGACCACTGTGGCCGAGCGGTCCTAGGCGCTTCAGTCTGGAACCGCGAGACCGCTACGGTCGCAGGTTCGAATCCTGCCTCGGGCATGGATGTGTGTGATGTCCTTAGGTTAGTTAGGTTTAAGCAGTTCTAAGTTCTAAGGGACTGATGACCTCATATGTTAAGTCCCATATTGCTCAGAGCCATTTGAACCATTCTTGATATATTGTGAATTTGGCACTAAACAAACGATATTATATCACCGAGGGCAGCCTTCACTGACGTTGCGTGGTGATAAACGACGCAAAGCAAACAGATTGAAACGAAAGGTAGGCACTCTGAAATGGAATGTGTGGATGGGGCCTCCCGTCGGGCAGACTGATCGCCTGATGCAAGTCTTTTGAGTTGACGCCACTTCGGTGGCTTGCTCGTCGATGGAGATGAGACGACGATGATGTGAAGACAACACCAATCCCTGAACGGAGAAAATCTCCGACCCAGCCAGGAATCGAAACCAGGTCCCTTGGCATGACAGTCCGTCGCACTGACCACTCAGCTATCTGGATAGACACTATGTACTCTGATCAAGCGACAAATTGAGTACCAAACCAACAGAGCAGATCAAAGTAACAAAGAGGTAGGTTTCAGTGAACTTTACCATACGGCTGGCGCCTTTGGTTTGCAGTCACAGTTTGAGATACATGTCTTAGCGCGGGCGTACGAATCTACGTGTGTACACGACCGACATTGCTGCTATCTGTTCAGGTTGATGACTAGATAAACTGCTACTAACTGCAAGGCGGTGTACGACTGCAGCAAGAGGGAACTACGATGGTGATGAAGCTGCAGCTGTTTTCCCGACATGGCGACTGCATTACCTGGAGCCACACCCCTGTAAATTTCCGACTTCAAACGTTAGAGTCATTGGCAGCCACGTTAAAGGGAAAGGGACAATGGAGCTGACCATGTCTTTTTGCCGACAAGGGTTTCCTATCCCGACACAGTCCCAACTGACGGAAAAGAGATTTTCACGGTATCCCTACGCCTCCATAAGAAAGAATGAACCTGTAAAGCTGAATTAGTTTTTATTGGATGCTACTGAGCCGTGCGTGGCTCATGTTCCCACGATCATGTATTTTACACCCTGTTTTTAACGTACTTCCACCTCACTACGTTAATTTAAATTTCTGGTGTCACTGAATTGCTGCTCTGCCTCACCGTGAGCGGCGCTAGTAGCGCGAATTGATATATCCCCTCTCGTAGTATCTTTGCTCGGCTGCTACTACTTCCCGGTCGTTGTCTGTCGTAGGTCAGTTCGAGTCGCGAGTTAGGGCTGCCAGTAAGTTGGAACGCGTCTGGAGCGCAGTC
Source organism: Schistocerca serialis cubense (assembly GCF_023864345.2). Lineage (NCBI taxonomy): Eukaryota > Metazoa > Arthropoda > Insecta > Orthoptera > Acrididae > Schistocerca > Schistocerca serialis. The sequence continues at coordinate 766,233,063 of NC_064642.1, read as the reverse complement.
CGGACCTGCCAGTCAGGGAGTTGCAATGCGGCACTAGTGCAGTCGGGTTGGAGCAGTGGGGTCTGCGTCGACATGGCTCGCCCGACCATTGCCGCCACGCATCACTTGAGCCGGGCCACGGTCTTGGTGGATCGTCGGTCGGTCGTCCTACCGGACGAGGCGTTTTGGCTCGCCGATCGGTCATGGGTCGGTTGTGTGTGTCTGCATCGACTCCCGATTTGTCTTCGTGCGTGCTTAGTTACTGTTGGGTATCATTCAGATCTTCGTTGAAGTGTTTGTCAGGTTGTGTGTGTAGTTGGCGTTATTTCCACTGACGACTGTTTTAGATGTTGTCGGCATTCTGAGCGCGGTCGGTCGGTTGGTGCGACCAGGGAGGACATCTCTATGCGGCGCAGTCGGCGGGGTCCACTGGCGGTCCCTGAGCAGTGTCGGAGCGTGTGTGGAGCTGTCCAATCGCTACGAGCTTGTGGCTCACCGACCCAGGACGTCAAAGTTGAATGGTGTCTTAAGTATCGAAGCCACATCCGTTCATGTTGTGTCGTTCGTTTCGGTGGTTCGCTGTTGGGGAGCTTTTCCTGTGAGCAACACCAAGTGGTTGTAGTGGTGAAGTCGATCCGCTGTGCGGTGGAATTAACTATATTGGTTCACTTCAGTTCAAGCGCACCAGTAGAATTTTCAGCCTTGTGGCCTTTAGTGTTCTGGTTACCTGCCCTGGCCACTAACGTAATTTCAGGCAGTGTCCTTTCCTCAGCTGCTGTCACCGTCCAACACAATGAGTAGTTTTGACAGCTTAATACATATTTCATTGTGGACAATTACGTCCTTAAGAGTTTGGTCCTTGAGGTCATGTACCGATTGGTGGCTAGCAAGTCGTCTGGTCGGTCGGTCCGTGACTGTCTCTTGGTAGGGTTACCGACGGTCAAGTGTAGTTGGGCCCACCACCTGTCTCACCTAAGTGAACGTTAATGTTAATGTTTCGAGGGCAGCTCCCCTCCCCCCCTGGAGGCGTCTGAGTGCCGTTGTCTACACTGTCCTTTTCATGGGTGTTTAATGGTCTGTTGGTAATCTATTATAGGCAATGTTTTTTTTTTTAATTGTGTTTTATGTAAATCGAGGGCCTTCAGCCCGTATAAGTAAGTTCGAATTCTGGAAAGTGGATATTTTGCTGAAAGTTACTGTTGTGCTATCTTTTCATTTAGTGCGCTATCAGCCACTTAAAACTTAAAGTTTAAGCAATTTTTTTAATGTTTGGAAAATCAACTGTGGGCCTTCAACCGCTTAAAGCCTTATTCTTAAAATTTCCCCTTAAGCGAAAACATTGCAGCCTTCTGCCTTAAAAGATTATGGTAATATATTTTAAAATCTTGAAATTTAATTGTGGGCTTCAGCCATTGGTATTGTACCTTGTTTATGTTTGTTCTATCCACTTTTGCCTTCAGGCTTTCAGGCTAGCTGTGATATATAAATATATATTTTAATTATTATATTTCCAATTTTAACTGCGTGTCTTCAGTCATTTGAAATTTACCTTGTTGATTTTTAAGATTTCTTGTTTGGAGGCCTTCAGCTGTGAAAGAATTGTATTTTGAAACTCTTAGTTGTAAAGGTTCGGTTATGTGGCGTTTTGGTTTAAATGTGTTATTAAATTACAATAAATTACAATTTTGAAGTGAAACTGACCGACACCTTATCTGATGGTTTCCACAATTCTAATCACATGTTCTGCCCTGCGGGTTTAGCGGGTGGTTCAGCTACCATTCTCTGAAACTGACAGCAGCCAAAATCCGTTTCCAAATTTTGGTTCCTCAGTACGTTAGGAATTATTATCGTGAAGCTCCTTTTTTCTCAGAAATTTTGTCAGTGGTTTAAATTGCGATTGAATATACAAGTAACTCGAATTGAAATTGACACATAAATTATGGATAAACCTGAGGATTGTTCATTACCGAAGAGTCCTGGAGCTGCCATCTGATAGATTGCTTCTAAATTGCTACTGTACTCTTTCTATGTTAGGGGCCTTTTGTGGCAGTGCACGCGTGCATTTCGTCAAAAAAATGGTTCAAATGGCTCTGAGCACTATGGGACTTAACATCTGTGGTCATCAGTCCCCTAGAACTTAGAACTACTTAAACCTAACTACCCTAAGGACACCACACACATCCATGCCCGAGGCAGGATTCGAACCTGCGACCGTAGCAGTCCCGCGGTTCCGGACTGAGCGCCTGAACCGCTAGACCACCGCGGCCGGCTGCATTTCGTCACTAGGCGATCCTGTGAACTTTCATTGCGTTACAATACGTTTTCTTGAAGCACCGACTGCAATAAGAAACAGAAAAGCTAATAAGAAAAACTAAACGATTGTGGTGGAAAAATCTCAACTTGTTGAAATGCACGGGAACAGATACATTTATATTTCTATTTCTGCCACTTCTTCATAATATATTGTTTGTTGGGTGTCATTTTTACGTTTGCCTTCTGATTCAGTCAGCTTTTCATGGTAGATTCGTGTAAAAAGGTGATTCTGCAAGACTTCTCTTATTTTCACCAACGCAACAGCTTTTTCATTTCCGATTCAACGGCTGTTTCTTCTATCTTCGTAGAACCCGAGCTAACAGAACGTTCCAAGTCCCTCCCGGAGACAAATGTTTCGCTGTTTACTTTGCGAGCGAACAGGCAGGTAAGAGCAGTGCGCAGAGCCACGTCTCCAGTTCCCGGAAATACTACTCGGCGGGGCAGGCAGTTGTTGTTGATACTAAGCAGACGGGTCGCAGCCTGCCAAACAGCCCGTCTCAGTTCTCCGAAGAGCCGCGACTTCCTGGCCGCCGTCTGACCCGTGCTGTATTTGATGAGCAGGCTACCACGCACTTTGCAGTCGCTGCTGGCATGGGCCAACCAGTTGGCTTTAACAGTTGACTGCGCGAACCATGTGATAAACAATACGTGCAGTCTTCTGAATATCTATGTCCTAGTCACAAGCCATTACGGTAATATGATGATGTTCCTAGTGATGGACGGAAACTAACTAAACAAATCCATACATATAAAAATGTATGTATGTATGTTGCTATGGTCCATATCTCCTACTAAACTACTGGGCCGATTTAAACGAAATTTGGTATACATTTATCACTTATTACCTGGAAGCACCCACTGTGGGGGGAACAACCATCTCCCTCTCAAAGGAGTCGGGTGGAGGGGGTGGAAAAGAAGCATAGCTCACAACTCTGAAATACCTACACGATACCATCCAGTATATGATAATCAGAGCATAGTGACTTGCAACAGACTTTACATATAATTTCAAACCTTTGCGAGACTTTTTCTCACTGACACCATCCACAAAATGATGAAACGAAAAACGTTGATAGCTTACTACATTTTCGCTTTTCATGCTGTAAAACTGCCGAATAAGACATACTTCTATGACATTGAATGTCACTGCAAAATTACATCACTGTCGCGAGATATGACGTCCTAGACATTGAACTGCGTGGAAACGAAACTGCAGGGCGACATTCGCTAGAGACACAGCTGAAAAGTGTCAAAGAACCAATGAGTTAAATATATGTGACGTGTGCATACGCAGACAAAGTCGCTGGTAAAGAGCTCCTGCACCATTGATCGATTTTAACCACGCTTGGTACACATATTGCTATCTGGAAAGAAGTACTGTGGGGGTAAGAACAAGCAGCATCCTATTGAGGTGGGGCGGATAACATGGAGAGAGAATGGGGTAGGAGGAGACGGACATAGACAATGGTGAGGTGGAAATAAACAGAGAGAGGGGAACGGGAAGTTGACAGAGAAAAGGAGGAGAAGGACAGAGAGAGGAGGAGATTGACAGAGAAACGAGAGAGGTGGGGATGGGCAGAGACAGGGGTGCTGAGTTAATGGACAGAGAGGGGGGGGGGACAGATAATGATCAGAGAGAGAGGGGGTGGGGGCGGTAAACTTAGATAAGGAGATAGATGTGGGGGAGAAGTTAGGAGAAAAGATGATGAGAAAGTGGGGCGGGGGGGGGGGGGGAGGGGTGGAGAAGATCGACAGGGGCTGAAGGAGGAAATAGAAAGTGGTGGAAGAAGGAGATGGACTAACAGAAGATTGGAATAAATTCAAGTCAGGCCATCGCCAAGTACTCATCTAGTAGGGTAAATAAAAGAGGGAAGGAAAATAATTTTGAAATTTCCTCTCCTATCTGTCCCTTGTATTTGGTGCTCATTGAGAACTCCTTATATCCGTGCTTGTGGTAGTTCTTATCTGAAGGATCTTGTTGCTGCAATTTTAGTTCCAGCCATAAGAAATAAACTTATCATCACATATTCGAAGAGTGAAAACGGAAAACGTAGTTACTGCCGAGTCTCACATTTGTCAGAAAAAAAATCTCTTTCTCTATATAACTTATTTCTGTTCAAAAAATTGAGAAGGTATTGTGATACCACAGAGTTATACTGCCAGCCTCATCACTGCGAAAAATGAGGCAAACTATAATATAAATAACTTTCTGTGTTACTAACATTCCAAGTTCCCTTCCAGGAAACTGACTTTCTTCCGGTGGCAATAAGAAGGCTCCTTTTTTTAAAATCTTTTTAAAGTGCCATTAATATAGAAGCACTACGTTTCATTCCTGATTTTGCACATACAGAAATACAGCAATAACAGTTTAACTAGCAAACTGTTGTTAACAAAAACCATTTATGATTTCGTTTTTACAAGAGAATTACAGAATAAATTCATGAAGAATCACGCAGTACTGAGAACGCATTTTCCAAAAAAATAAAAGCCGCTTACAGCGTGTTCCACTTCCACATTTCCACCCTCCATTGGACTAAGGAATAGCTAAGAGAATGTGTAGGTAAATTCCTCTTGTCAAGCAGCTACACGAAATTAGGTTTATGGAAATTAAAGGTAATCTGTATCATTTACAATCGAGCTGAAACGCAGTCAACAAATTAGTCTGAATATGTCTGAAACGGAAATTTTGCAGTCGATGTGTTAGCAGTTCAGATTCATGAGGCTGAACGTAGGCTTTTGATTGAAAAGCCAGCCAAAAGCTGAGAAGAACTCACCGAGAAACGTGGAGAGATGTATATCGAGAAATATTAGCAGAGAAAAAAAATTACACACACACACACACACACACACAAATGATAAAGACCGATGTGGTAGGCCTGTGTACGGCTACAACGTCATTGATAGTTGATGGTCCAAGAACGTTCTTTCCAGCTGTATAGAAGGTAACAAAACAGAGGAGCGGCCGCGTAAAGTGTTTAGGTGTTAAAACGTTGAGAAGTAAAACGGATGCGTGTGGGGTAGTACTAAAGACATTTAACAGGCAGTGGTTGTCAAATGTCTCTAGACGATTACACGAAAGGAGTTGCATCAATAATTCTTATCTAGAAACTACATAAACATGACAAATGTTGGCATCATCGCTGCAGTTCGTTGCTATCCTTCTAATTCACAACGCCAAAAGTGACACACTTGCATTTACGATTATACGACGATAATGATCCAGACAGACGAAATGTATTAAAATTTGTGTTGCTGCTGGGACTAAAAACCCGGGTCTTCTTGCTTGCTAGGCAGAAATGCTGACCATTACATCACCACATCGAAGTTGCTGCGAACAAGTGTTAGCCCTCACGTCATACATAGAATCGGAATTCCAAAAAGGATTGAAAACACCAGCAGTCTTTGTTGACCTCAGTGCAGCTTATGATACGGTATGGACAGATGGTCTTATCCTGAAATTTGCCAACATGATTCCATGCTTGAAATTGACAAACCTGTTGGAAAAAATGCTGAAAGTCCAATATTTCAAAGTAAACCTGGGGTCACAAAGCCTCAAGTCAAAGAGAATAAAAAACGGACTCCCCCAAGGATCTGTATTGGCTCCACTGCTTTTTAATGTTTACATCAGTGACATGATAGACACTGAGTCAAGTAAGTTTTGCTACGCTGATGACATGGCTATAGCTACTCAAAGCAAATGGCTAGAAGATGGTGAAAGAACACTAACTGCTGACCTACAAGTACTAAACCAGTACTACAAAAAAGGAGACTGTGCCCAAACCCAAATAAAACAGAGACCTGCGCCTTCCATTTAAATAACAGACTAGCAGACATAGAACTAACTATTACTTACTGCGGAAAACGAATTAAACATAATAAATTTCCCAAATATTTAGGTATAACTCTTGACAGGTCACTTACCTTCAAGAAACGTCTGGAACTAAGCAGCCAGAAATTGAAAACCCGAAATAACACAATCCAGAGATTAACAGGTACTACATGGGGAGCGGATGCAAATACACTACGTGTTGCAGCGATATCACACGTCTATTCCGTGGCAGAGTACTGTGCCCCTGTGTGGAGCAGGAGTGCCCATGTAAGGAAGATTGACGCCCAGATCACTGAAGCCATGAGGACAATAACAGGGACACTAAAGTCAACACCTCTATAATGGCTTCATGTTCTTTCAAACATCACTCCGCCTGAAATCCGTAGACAGCAGGCAACAATTGAGGTATGGCAACAAATAAATCATGCAGATAAGGCAAGAGTACTACAGATACACCAAGTATTAGATGACCGCTGTCGATATCGCCTTAAATCAAGAGCGCCAATATGGGAAGACAGAACACTTGCCCAAGGAAATACCTATGAGTGCCACAAATCCTGGAAAATAGTGACACAATAGTGACATTAACCGACACAATATAGAGGACGCCAGCCAACAACTCCCACTAATGAAGCTACTTCGTAAAATCTGGTGCCAGCTTAGCCATGTGAGAACTGGACATGCGAGAACTAAATCCATGCTGTAAAAATGGGGCGCCAATGATAACCCAATGTGTGACTGTGAAACTGATAAACAAACTTTACAACATCTAGTGCAAGATTTCCCACTGCGAAGATTCTGTGGTGACTGGAGAGACTTCGTGGAGGCCAGCCCTGCTGCCATTATATGGCTGTCACATTTGGACATAACTTTTTGACGAAATGTAGCTGTGATTATATTTCACCTTTGCTCAGATTTAATAATGACTGGAGTTTGTTCTGTTTATATTATTATGTATGTGTGTATATGTATATTTGTATTCATATGTAATGTTATGTAAATTTACGATGGCAATACCGCACTTGCACTGGTAAAGCCGTACGATAAATATTAATTTTATTTTATTTTTATTTATTGATTTATTTAACCTGGCAAGATTAGGGCCATCAGGCCCTCTCTTACATCTAACCAGGCATTCTAGTTATTTTACATTCATATGTTTTAGTAGGCATGTTAAACTACATCTAGTACAAAAAGTGAAATAAACAATTTGAAAGGTACACCTGGAAAAATACATACATATAGAGTTTATATTCGTAGATCATAAGTACTGTTATAATTAGACATTATTGAAGAGACAGATTTTAGATAGGAGTGCTGGCAGCAGGGAGTATGAGGGAGACTCATGGTGAAGGGAGGAGAAGAATAGAGATGTTGTGGACTGGCAAGACAGCTAATCCACAATGACGGGTAGCCGAAAGGCACGCGTTTAAGCTCACGCAGGCTGGTGTGAGGTCTGGAACAGTTAAACGAATTGAGTATAGTAAAAAAAGTACGGAGCTTATGGAATACTTAACTTTAATCCATAATTTGTGAACATCGGTCTGACGGTACATGCATCACAAGATAAATAGCAAATGATAATGGCGCCTTGCTAGGTCGTAGCAATTGACGTAGCTGAAGGCTATGCTAACTATCGTCTCGGCAAATGAGAGCGTAATTTGGCAGTGAACCATCGCTAGCAAAGTCGGCTGTACAACTGGGGCGAGTGCTAGGAAGTCTCCCTAGACCTGCCGTGTGGCGGCGCTCGGTCTGCAATCACTGACAGTGGCGACACGCGGGTCCGACGTATACTAACGGACCGCGGCCGATTTAAAGGCTACCACCTAGCAAGTGTGGTGTCTGGCGGTGACACCACAAGAGAGACATGATGAGACATAATTAAGGAAATATAAAGGAAAAGAAGATTGCGTGGCTAATAGAGATAGATGAAGAGGAAGCCATCTCAGGAGCAAGATAGGAGACGCTAGCTTTGCTATTTGACAGATGAGAGGATTGGCCTTGTAGATTAATCTTGTGGAGAACTTTATGAGGATGATAGTAGGAAATGCTTCAACTTCTTCTTAAAAGCAGCAGGAGATTGAATTTTGCGCAAGGTAAGGGGTAGTTTGTTCCAGAGGCGGACAGCGGCAACTGAGAAGGAGTTTGCAAAAGTTTTTGTTTTGTGAGTGGGCACAGTTAGGATACCAAATAAGAGTGACCTCGTGTTTCGATTATGATGGCATGACAGGTTTTTAATCTCTGAAGCAAGGTACTGGGGTGCTTGCGCGACGAGGAGTCGGTGAAGTAGACATAGTGTGGTAGTCACGCAATTGTCCGGCCGCAGCCACCCTAGCTCGGAGTATGAAGCACTAACATGATCATATCGGCGAATGTTGCAGGTGTAACGCACACAGGCATTCATGGTTATCTCTAGCCGTCTTTTGTTTTCACTACTCATGCCTTGTTGAATCACATCACAATAGTGGAGGTTCGGTAGAACGAGTGCTTGCACGAGCTGGCGTTTCAAGTCCTGTGGAAATATGTTCCGAAACTTTTTGAGAGCATAGAGACAAGCAGACGTCTTTCGGCACACAGCGACTGTATTCTCCGCCCAGTTGAGATGCTCATCCAAAGTTACACCCAAGTTCTTCACTGTTTTCTGATATGGTATTGGAGTACCGTCGAGCAGAATAGGAGGTAGCCGTTCGCGGAAATCTGAACTTATTAATTTCTGATGGGCTATTAAGATTACTTGCGTCTTTTTTGCATTTAGTTTAAGCCCCAGGTTTTTCGCCCATGTCACTACTGAAGACAGATCATCATTCATCTGAGCGATTTCAGTGTTTACATATTCAGGTCTGACGCTTAGGTAGAGCTGGAGGTCGTCGGCATAGAAATGATATTTACAGGAGGACAGAACCGACGAAATATCGTTGACATATAAAGAAAACAAAAGTGGTCCTAAGACTGATCCTTGTGGCACTCCCGAGGAAACATGTTTCCAGGAAGATTTTTCATTTACGCAGACAACACATTGCTGTCTGTCTTTTAAGTAGTGTAACCTTCCCACAAAATTTTTGAAAGGACAATAATTAAATGTAAATGGGCATCGTGCTAAACGTAACCTCCCAGCAGAAATAAAAGAAAAGTCTATGATAATGAAATAGAGCCAAATGTTAGCTTTCCACAGTAATAAAACTCAATGATAATAAAAATGTGCAAAAATGTTAAGTCCCCACAAAATTAACGTTAAGGTCAACCTGATAAATTTTATAAGGGCAGCTGCGCTGACCTTAGGCCCTGTGCAATAATTAATCTGATAAATTGATTCTGGGAGGAAAAGCATAGGAAATATTGTTTCAATTGGAATGATTCTTTTCTTAAAAACGATTGCTTTGAAAACAAAATTATTATTGGGGCATTTCTTGAACAAATTAATTACAATTAACATACATTACATTATCAGATGTGCGCAATTCTGCTTCATTACCTTATTTAACGATGTACCTCGTCCCGAACCTTGACCAGAGACCCATGTCGACGCCCGCCGACTCCTCACACACTACTTCGACGGAGTCCAACTCACAACTGAACTCTCGCGCAGTCAAGCGCAGACTAGCAACGATAAACAAATCTCTGGTCAGAGATTCTGTCATGCCTCGCCATCGCTGGCACTGAATACATACGTGTTTCATAACCCTCCACTGGGGGGCAAAAATTTGGCAGCGATGGTGAGTCATTTGGACTTACCATGAGCAACAAATTTTTTCTGAACTAATTAACTTTACAAACACAGAATATACAGGTATTTGCAGGTGTAGAACATGAAGTAAATATAGTGCACATGCACCGAGTACAGAACATGTTAGGCAATAACAAAATGTGAGTACAATGAGTACAAAACGTATTAACAAATGACAAGTGCACATGCACTGAAAAATTCTTTAGCATTTTCACAACAAATAAACATAATGGCAAAAAAAATCATGTTGACAAGTGACATAAGTGCACATGCACTGTATTTCAGAATATATCAGCAAATCACAAAATGTATATACAATAAGCAGAAATCATGTTAGAAAAATGACAAAAGTGCACACGCACTGAAATTCAGAATATATCAGCAAATCACAAAATGTATATACAATAAGTAGAAATCATGTTAGAAAAATGACAAAAGTGCACAAGCACTGTAGTTCAGAATAAATCAGCAAATCGAAAAAAATGTATAGGCCATGAATACAAATGATGTTAGCAAAAAAAAAAAATGATTTTCACTGTGTTACAAGAATTAGGATAGGAAAGGGAAGGATTGCATCATGGTTGTAGCACTTTAGGTTGCACGCAGCTGCACTGAATGTCCATATCTTTCCACAGAAGTACAACACCAAGTGAGACGATCTGAAGTTCTTTTCCCAGAAGTGTTTATCAGCGTAGCCAAGACACTGAAATGTCGTAGTAATATTCCATGTTATCATTTTGGCAGTACATCAGGTACACCAAACAGTGGGACCATAATAACGTCTCCATCGCTCACGGTGGTGGACAGCATGTCATGTCAACACCACGCTCTTACAAGGCACACCAACGTAGAATTAGTGCAAAAACCAAATATAGTGTTCCATGATCAAGAGGATATACAGGACAAATGGATATTGCAGTAATTCAAGGTAGTTAGGTCAGAAGGTGAAGGACATTAAGTCACATACTAGTCTTCATTGGGAATTACATTAGTAGTTTGCGGCAGTCATAGCCCAGTTATTGAACATTTCTGTACCATGTATGTAGTATTACAGAAAAATGTTCATTAATTGTTTTACAGAGAACATTGGCATTCATTCTCTAATTACGAATCATAGAAGTCATTCGTTTTACAGAGAACATTTTACAGAGAACATTGGCATTCATTCTCTAATTACAAATAATCAGAAGTCATTACTTAAAACAGGAGGTAGTCAATAACATAGTATTACAGAATAATGTTGATAATTAATCATTGGTCATCCCAATACAATAATCAGTAGCATTCATTTCCCAGCTACAAAGCCTTATTAATTAATCATTGGTCATCCCTATACAGTAATCAGTAGCATTCATTTCCCAGTTACAAATCATTATTAATTAATCATTGGTCATCCCAATACAGTAATCAGTAGCATTCATTTCCCAGTTACAAAGCATTATTAATTAATCACTGGTCATCTCAATACAGTAATCAGTATCATTCATTTCCCAGTTACAAAGCATTATTAATTAATCATTGGTCATCCCAATACAGTAATGAAATTATGTGCATAGTATCTATGCATTCATTATTCAAGTGACATACTATTCAGAGCTAATCAGAATTACTCAGAACTCTCTTAAACTGGTATCATTATTTGGGACTGGTAATACATTTTTTTTTGTTAGCAATGCATTGCTTTGGGTAATTATAAGGGAAAGCAAGAAGAGAAAAAGAAAAAAATTGCTTCTGGGTTGTTCCTGTAAATGAAAATGTGTAATGTCATTTGTCATGAGTCAGCTGTAGCAAGGTTATGAAACAAGTAGAGTATATGTAATCACATTCATAAATGACATAGATTTAATGAACAACTGCTTATAGCACATTAATTTTATAAATAATTTCTCCTGCAAAAATATATATAAAAAAATGAATTATTAAGCTGAAAGAAGAAACGCATTTTATGCTGAAAACTAGTGAACTTCGAATTAACAGGTAGTGAAATGTGTATAAAAATGTGTTCCATAGCTGTCCTTTCCAAAACCTTCAGTTATTATACTATGCAATATAACACCTGCTGTCAAAGCGAACTGCAACAAATACTTAAATAACTACATAGCATAAATACATAACTTCAACAATATCCTCATCTGTAAAGAAAAACTTCATTATCCATCACTTCATTATCTATATTATCATAACTCCATTATTATCATCACCTGTAAAGAAAAACTTCATTATCCATAGTAGCATATTCTTCATCATTATTCATCAGCATTCATTATCATCCGCAAAAAATCACTTCATTACTCATATAACTATTCCTTATTTCTATCATATTTCATCACTAAAACTAAGATGTGTAGTTCTGTCTGACAGCCTGCATCAGTCGCCTCGTATTCTGAGGGAGAAAATTAGTTAAGACTGCTATTCTACGATGTGTATAGTATATTCTTGTTAATGCTTGTTAATTCTGATCCATTTACTCTTCATCACGAAGTATTGCATTCTCTTTCGTTCATTCCGAAGGTGAAATTCCCATTTTGTTTAATTTATTTCTTTCACGCATCATTTCTTTCTGAAATTGATGAACAAAGATTAATATCTTGCATTTACATCATATACTCACTAAATAATGACTGGTTTATGGTAACGTAATTAAGCATACAGCATAACATGACAAAAAAACGTAATATGTGAAAAAACATAGTGTTCAGAGGCAAAAATGTACCCAGTGTATCACAATGTAGCAGTAAAGTAGTCACGATGTTGAGATATCATAAGGCAAAATGTCAAAGTCAACTGGTGTTTGCTATATTTTAACTATTTCATAGTGCATACAAACAAAATATGAAAACAATAGTACAAACATAAAAAAATGATGACAAGAAATGTGACCTTCTTTGTGTTCAGCTTGTATGTTGTGTAGTTAATAGAGGCGAGAATTGAAGACTTTAATAGAGAAAAAATTTGATAAAATTAATATATCACTAGATAGAATTGCATAATTATTCGTAACATACGTAATTTTATCTGGAAAATGTGCACTGTCTAATGTGTAACGACAAGAAAAGCGACCTGCTAACCTTACCTTGCCGGGCACTTGCCAAGAAAAAATACGACAGTCATCAGTAAGTAATCACATAAATATAATTGCATAAATGGTCATAAAATGTGTAAATTCATCTGGAAAAATATGCACGGTCTGATGTGTAACGACAAGAAGAGCGACCTGCTAACCTTACCTTGCCGGGCACTTGCCAAGAAAAAATACGACAATCATCAGTAAGTAGTCATGTGAATATAATTGCATAAGTGATCATAAATTAGCAAATGGCATTATAGCATGTTAAATCATAAAGTATCTTCATTCAATAAAAGGTTTGACGTTTGACCAGTGATGGTTTCCTTTCGATTTTCTGGTTCTCAAAGTTTCGACGTGTAGAACATTAGGGTGAGGAATGCTGCGAATCCGATATGGACCTGCGTATAGAAGTTCAAATTTACTGCACGTACCCTTTATTTTGTTGGATAAATGGTGTGTACGTACTAATATCTTCTGTCCAATGCGAAAGTCACGGCGTATACAAACCCGTTTTTGCTGTCTTCTCCGGCGCTCTGCGGCACGTTTGATGTTGTTCAGCGCAATGTCAATTATTTCATGGTGTCGTAGTTGACGAGATGTAGGAAATGTTACTAATTCTTTAATTTTGTTAGGTGGTTCAGCATTTTTCAGTATAACAGACGGAGATAGCATAGTGGATTCATTTGGTATGGAATTAATTACATCCTGGAATGAGAATATGTGTGTGTCCCAATCAATATGTCTTTTGTGGCAGTATATTCTACACAGTTTACCAATTTCTTTCATTAATCGTTCACAAGGGTTCGAAGAAGCATGGTACTTGGATATATAGATCCGAGAAATGTTTCTATCTCGTAACATGCGTGTCCATATAGCAGAACGAAATTGTGATCCATTGTCGGAAATTACTTTCAACACATGCCCTACATGAAATAGAAAATGCTTTACAAATGCTTTCGAAACAGTTTTAGCAGTAGCTTTGCGTAACGGAGTGAAGGTAACAAATTGCGAAGTGAGTTCAACAGCGACAAAGATGTAGCAAAAACCTCTATTAGTTCTGGGAATCGGACCAAAAATGTCTACAGCAGCCGTATGTCTTAATTTAACAGGTACAATGGGATATAATGGAGGAATATGTGAAGTTGTGTCTGACTTAGTTTTCTGGCAGATTTTACATGACGCTAAAGCTCGTCGTATACGTTTCTCCATGTTGGCAAAATAACAGTTCTGTCTCAGTATAAGAAAACATTTTCTAGCTCCGTAATGTGCGTAACTTAAATGAGTATACCAGATTAGTTTGTTAACAAGCTCGTCAGGAATGCATAATAACCAATTGTTGCTGTCAGGATGAGAGCGGCGAAACAGAATGTCATTGCGTACAGTATAATGGTTTCTAATCGTAACATTATTCCTATCTTGCCAGAGGTGTTTAATTTCTTTCCACACCTTGTCTTTATTTTGCTCTTTTGCTATGTCCTGTAATGACGACGAAATAGAATTTTCAAATGCAACTTGTTGAATGTACATGACGCTGAAATTTGCTTTGCAGAAGTTGGTTGCTATGTCTTGCTGAGAGAACGAGATAGTGCGTCAGCTACAACATTTTGTGTGCCGGGAATGTGAATAATTGTGAAATTAAATTCCTGTAAATAAAGCTTCCATCTGCTTAATCTGTCGTGTGTGAATTTAGCTGAAAATAAAAATTGTATCGCTCTTTGATCTGTGTATACGGTGGTATGTCTGCCATAAAGAAAGTGCCTAAATCTCGTGAAAGCCCATACAACACATAATGTTTCCAGTTCTGTAACGGAATAATTTCGTTCAGCAGGTGACAGAATGCGACTTGCAAATGCGATGTTTTTAATTACTGTAGAGCCATCTTCTTCAATTTCCTGGAAAATACGTACACCTAAAGCTGTGTTAGAACTGTCGGTGGCAATGGAAAAATTTCTGGTAAGATCTGGGTGCGATAAAAGTGGTGCATTTAACAAAGCATGTTTCAGGTTCATAAATTCAGAATGTGCTTGCTTATCCCAGGACCAAATAGTGTTTTTACCTGCCAATTGGCATAATCTAGGTGTGTCTAGAGCAGAGTGATGAATAAATTTACGAAAAAAGTTAATTAAACCCAAAAAACTGCGTAGTTGCTTCTTCGTTGTAGGAACAGTAATGTCACGTAAAGCTTGAAGTTTTTCCGGATCAGGCGCAATGCCTTCTGCTGAAATTACATGTCCAAGAAATTTTATAGAAGTTTTGCCAAAATGCGATTTACTGAGATTAACTGTGAGTCCTTGAGCATGAAAAGTTTGTAACAGTCGTTCAAGAATCATATTGTGTTCAGACCAGTTAGCTTCTGCAATATGAATGTCGTCTACGTACGTTATGATAATGTCTTTCTTGCAAACGTGTGTCGGATGGCGTCAAAACTAATAACATTTTCTTGAACAAGATTCTGCGTGTCTAAAGTAGTATTTGTGTTACTGGAATATGCAAGTTATTTAAATAGGTAGTTTCATTCATTACGCCTCGCGATGTACTATTAATAGTTTTTCGCGGCATTTTTACACTAGTCACAATTATTCACAAATGATACAAAGACAACGCAAAATCCAACAATACAAATACAAGAAAGAGCAACGAATTGCCGATGATCTGAGGAAAGGAAGTCACAAAATTAGTAAAAGCGTTGCGCCAAATGCTAATTACATTAAGTAAATAAGAGCAGATATCTGACTACTTTTCAGAAGATTCTCAAAGAAATACGATCCTGGTCCGGATGTCGCCAAGTGTAACCTTCCCACAAAATTTTTGAAAGGACAATAACTAAATGTAAATGGGCATCGTGGTAAACGTAACCTCCCAGCAGAAATAAAAGAAAAGTCTATGATAATGAAATAGAGCCAAATGTTAGCTTTCCACAGTAATAAAACTCAATGATGATAAAAATGTGCAAAAATGTTAAGTCCCCACAAAATTAACGTTAAGATCAACCTGATAAATTTTATAAGGGCAGCTATGCTGACCTAAGGCCCTGTGCAATAATTAATCTGATAAATTGATTCTGGGAGGAAAAGCATAGGAAATATTGTATCAATTGGAATGATTCTTTTCTTAAAAACGATTGCTTTGAAAACAAAATTATTATTGGGGCATTTCTTGAACAAATTAATTACAATTAACATACATTACATTATCAGATGCGAGCAATTCTGCTTCATTACCTTATTTAACGATATACCTCGTCCCGAACCTTGACCAGAGACCCATGTCGACGCCCGCCGACTCCTCACACACTACTTCGACTGAGTCCAACTCACAACTGAACTCTCGCGCAGTCAAGCGCAGACTAGCAACGATAAACAACTCTCTGGTCAGAGATTCTGTCATGCCTAGCCATCGCTGGTACTGAATACATACGCGTTTCAGTAGCTTTCAGACCATCTCATTGCACTATCAGAGAAATTAAGCTGTTGCATTTTTCTGAGCAATATGTCAAAGTTAACAGTGTCAAGCTTTGCTGAAGTCCAGTAGCGTCAATATTGTTACCATTAGATTGTCGATGGCAAATTTCAGGTCATCAGTTACTTTTATTAGAGCAGTGTTTGTGCTGTGATGTTTACGGAAACCGGATTGAAATTTGTCATATAGGCTGAATTCATGCAAGTGTTCAGTAATTTGGTCATGAACGATATACTCAAGTGCTTTGGAAACAGCAGGCAGTATGCTAATTGGTCGGTAATGACTAGGCAGTTGCGGGTTTTCGATCTTAGGGATGGGTCGAATTATGCTTCTTTTCCATGCAGTGGGGTATATCCCGTTCACGAGGGAAAAATTAAATATGTCAGTTAAGACAGGTACTAAGATATCGGCAACATTCTTAATCATGGTTATACCGATACTGTCGTTGGCTATTGCATCAGAAGAGATTCTCATTATTACTTTTCTTACCGTATTTGTTGTTACATGTTTTAGATGGAAGGTATCGTTGTTAGTTATCCTGTTTGGGGATTCTTGTGGACGGTAATGATCAGCCGTGCGGGTATTCAGAGGTGCAGAGAAGAATTCATTTAATTCGTTAGCTGACACATGAAAAGTAGTTTCTGATTTTGCCTTTCCGACCCCCAAGCTACGGAGATTCTTCCATAGAGTCGTGGGCGTCAGATCGCTGCATACAAGGGAGCGAGCGTGCCTGATTTTAGCATTGCGAATGCATTGTTTCACTCTGTTCGGTAGCTTTCTATATTCTTCGAAACGCTCGGGTTTCGGATTTGCCTCGAAACGCCCGTGGGCAGTATCGCTATTAGTCATCATTTGACGTAATTCAGCTGTCAGCCATGGAGCAGGAGATCTTCTTACACGGATTGTGCGCACAGGTGCATGTTTGTCATAGAGGGCAGTGAGTTTATCACCAAGTTTATAAATAACCGCAGTACGATGGTCAACATAGCTGCACGAACTACCTAAGCTGAGTGCCCTCCTCAACACAAACTTCAGTTCATTTTTCCATAAGAATGTTGGCAATCGTACTGCGGTGGTGTAATGGTTAGTATTTCTGCTTCGCAAGCAATAAGACCCGCGTTCCAGTCCTAGCTGCAGCACAAATTTTAATTCATTTCGTCTGTTTCGATCATTATCGTAGATAATAAAAAGAGGCTTAAATGTCTCAGGGAAACATTTAATTATAAGATATGTAAGATTATACGACGATTCATTTGAACAATTTGAATCAATGAAGAGATCATACCCTTCGCACCAACTTTACTAACTAAATCGACCGTAAGTTTCCACTGCGAATGTGCACAGAAATTACCGTGAAATTTTAACGAAAGGCATACCAGTTTCATTTCTCGCACGTGTGATTACACTGACTAATTTGAAAATCAGTAGTTACGCACAAAATAAACTGTCTGACCAAAAATGTAAAGCATTCAAAGTGAGATGTCGATGTTAATTCGTAAACGTACAATTGGCAGTTATGTAAATTGGTTAGAGCTCCAAGTCTCTGAAGCAGGAAGAATGGCCACCACAGTGCATTATCATTATTCGTCTTTAGTGTTGTAAAGAGGTCTGTTGGGTTGTATAATGGGGCGTGACCAGCGCCAGGTGTTGACCCAACGAACCCGTGTGAGACAGCGCCGTCAGCACCTGGCAGAGTCTCAAAGGAAACTCACTGAAGGTCTCTATTTGGCCGGCAGATCGCACCGTGCAGCAACTAGATTCTAGAGCGTTAGGATGTGACAGTGGTCCAGTATTGGACTGTATGGGAAAGTATGGACAAGCATTTTCGTCATCATGGTTCCAGCCGACCACGTCCGACCATCACAAGGACGATCGGCGTATTGGGCTCCAAACACATCGTATCAGGGTGCGACTTAAAACATGTCTACCTCATGAACCGTCAAAACCAATTGTAATATGATTAACTGGCCAAATGGGCAATTTCTGAAAACCAATAAATTAAAAGAAAAACACATCGTAACTACTGTGTATGAGGCGGAACTATGGGACTCATGGAAAAAGGGTGATTCGGCTGAGTCACGCAATTTGACTCTTAGTCTGATCACAAGGGGTGGCCATTAACTGCACGCGTTGATCACGTAGGCTGAGGTGAGGATCAATGAACTATATTTGGCGGGATGTATGTGGAACATCTTAAGTGATTAGAAAGTAGTAGACAGGAATACAATTAAATGCTTAGCTTTAATTCAGCATCAGCGGTGAACGTCGATCTTGACTTTGTACAATAATATTTACAAGTGCAGTTATAGACTCAACTGCGAATAGTTCTTTACAATTCTGATTGCTTCACACATATACAGGGTTATTACAAATGACTGAAGCGATTTCACAGCTCTACAATAACTTTATTATTTGAGATATTTTCACAATGCTTTGCACACACATACAAAAACTCAAAAAGTTTTTTTTAGGCATTCACAAATGTTTGATATGTGCGCCTTTAGTGATTCGGCAGACATCAAGTCGATAATCAAGTTCCTCCCACACTCGGCACAACATGTCCCCATCAATGAATTCGAAAGCATCGTTGATGCGAGCTTGCAGTTGTGGCACGTTTCTTGGTAGAGGAGGTTTAAACACTGAATTTTTCACATAACCCCACAGAAAGAAATCGCATGGGGTTAAGTCGGGAGAGCATGGAGGCCATGACATGAGTTGCTGATCATGATCTCCACCACGACCAATCCATCGGTTTTCCAATCTCCTGTTTAAGAAATGCTGAACATCATGATGGAAGTGCGGTGGAGCACCATCCTGTTGAAAGATGAAGTCGGCGCTGTCGGTCTCCAGTTGTGGCATGAGCCAATTTTCCAGCATGTCCAGCTACACGTGTCCTGTAACGTTTTTTTCGCAGAAGAAAAAGGGGCCGTAAACTTTAAAGCGTGAGATTGCGCAAAACACGTTAACTTTTGGTGAATTGAGAATTTGCTGCACGAATGCGTGAGGATTCTCTACTGCCCAGATTCGCACATTGTGTCTGTTCACTTCACCATTAAGAAAGAATGTTGCTTCATCACTGAAAACAAGTTTCGCACTGAACGCATCCTCTTCCATGAGCTGTTGCAACCGCGCCGAAAATTCAAAGCGTGTGGCTTTGTCATCGGGTGTCAGGGCTTGTAGCAATTGTAACGGTAAGGCTTCTGCTTTAGCCTTTTCCGTAAGATTTTCCAAACCGTCGGCTGTGGTGCGTTTAGCTCCCTGCTTGCTTTATTCGTCGACTTCCGCGGGCTACGCGTGAAACTTGCCCGCACGCTTTCAACTGTTTCTTCGCTCACTGCAGGCCGACCCGTTGATTTCCCCTTACAGAGGCATCCAGAAGCTTTGAACTGCGCATACCATCGCCGAATGGAGTTAGCAGTTGGTGGATCTTTGTTGAACTTCGTCCTGAAGCGTCGTTGCACTGTTATGACTGACTGATGTGAGTGCATTTCAAGCACGACATACGCTTTCTCAGCTCCTGTCGCCATTTTGTCTCACTGCGCTCTCGAGCGCTCTGGCGGCAGAAACCTTAAGTGCGGCTTCAGATGAACAAAACTTTGAGTTTTTCTACGTATCTCTAGTGTGTCGTGACCATATGTCAATAAATGGAGCTACAGTGAATGTATGAAATCGCTTCAATCATTTGTAATAGCGCAGTAGATCAATTGTCAATGCATAAACTGTATGTGGCGCCTGACTAGGTCGTAGCTACGGACTTAGCTGAAGGCTATGCTAACCAGAGTCTCTGCAAATGAGATCTCTGAAGCTATTACAAGTGAACCATTCCTATTGCAGTCGGCTATAGAACTGGCCAGTGCGCCAGCTTGTCTCGTAAGACCAGCCGAGTGGCGGCGCTCGGTCTGCTAGCGTCGACAGTGGCGACTCGCGGGTCCGGTGTGTACTGACGGACAGCGGCCGATTTGAAGCCTACAACACAGCCAGTGCGGTGCCTTGCGGTGGCACCACAGTCACCCTTTCACATACTCGTCTGTCATCCGGGAACAAGTAATGGACTACTCCCTGCAACATTATGTGTCATTGCTCGGAGACTATCGACAGGGAGACTAAGAAACTGCCGCCACATACGTACGCTGCCGTTAACATCATAACACAAACGGCTGCGTCTGTGGTGGTGCGTCATCTTCATGGCATAGCAATTTGAATGGCCAGTAGTGTAGAAAAAAAGCTTTGTCCATATAAACAACAGTATAGTGGAGCTGGTCCAGTAAAAACCGAGAAACCAGACGATGTAAATTCTAGAATTCTACAATACATACCTGTCGAGAAGAAACCATTTTATAACAGTATATGCCAGTCGCCAGCGAAGGTTGGCCAAGATAAAGTTTAAGCATAGCCACCAATATCTGCTATAGTGCATTCTGCTTGTGATTGTGTTCTGAGTACATAATGAATGAAGCTGTATGTTCATAACACGCTCTTTAATTACTATAATGAACACATATAATATAAATTTGCATAACACAACCCTTCCACTGCAAACAGAATGACAGTTTCCTCATAAGCATCATCAGGTTCGAGAAGTGATTATATCGATTACATTCACACTCTTTCACTGACTACAGTCGGTGGCCAACGTACGGTGTAAAGGTGTATATTGCTTTACACTGCTGCTACATGCCAACTCCACGGCACCATGCTTAAACGCGTTGTGTAATAAAACATTCAGCGATGTCTCAATAAAATTTTTCTTTTTGAGACATGACCCCTTTTCCAACACACTGTAAAAATTCAGCACCGCAGAAAAGCCCACACCAATCAAAAATTATGCGTACCTTAAATCTTAATAACACATAGAGGAAATAAACTTATTAATCAGTTATCTTTTTGTTGATATCTGATTGTCTTTATTAGAAACCTCTACCACCCAGACGTCACATCTAGTCCACAACTGCTGTGGTACCTTCGGTTACTATCACAGGTCCGATGTGTAAGCACAGCTAAACATACCCTACAGCAGAATATTGCCATCACGGGTCTGTATCCGTGATGTGGTTCATGTTTCGAATATCAACTGGATGACGGCTTATCCGAGGACGAACATCTACCTGGTGTAACAAGAAACCTGATTTATCCGATAGGCGATGTGTTTCTGTAAATCTCGATGTTCCCTTGCTCACTGCAATAGTAATTGGCAATGTCGTTCAGTCAACATACCTGAACTATGTGCACCGGAATACTTTTCCCTTCAACAGTACTGTCTCCTTTCGCCTGATTTGCCACAGACCGTCGCCTAATCTACACTGGTGAAACGCCTATATCCCTGTCCTCTGTCTAATTCACGATATAATTATACAAGCTGTCAATAGGTGTCCGTACGATCGTGTTCTGTACGAAAGTTGGCATTCCAGTCAACGGACAACCACACGAACGATGACGTCGGTGCACCTATCAGATGGGCTAGTGTTTGCTGGGTAGCCCCCCGTCGATAATCGATGTGTACACGGTCCCAGACGGTGCAGCATGGCACAGAGAAGACACCTACCAGACTCCATTCACTGGGAGGTTATAGGAAAAATGGAAGCAGTACATTCACAACTGATGTGGCCCGATGGAATAATGTGAATCTTCCTGTTGTTTCTCGGATGTAGTGACAGTTTGTGGTGACCGAAACTGTATTGCGAAGACTAGGAGAGGCCAACCACATGTTACATCAGAAAGAGAGGTCCGAAATTTTGTTGCAAGGGGACGACAGTACCGGCTTAGTGTTGCTCGGCAACTGCCATCTGATCTCGCAGCATCCACAGGACGTGTTGTATCGTGGCCAACGGCGTTCGGGAGGCCCCAGAAAAGTGGACTATACTGTCGGAGACATGCTGCATATGTACGTCTGACGTTTCTTCACAGAAAGGAACGTCCAGAGTGGAGGCGTCAACATTCCACCTGGACGATGCAACAATGGGCCAGTGATCTTTCTAGGGAAGAGTCCCGATTTGATCCGGAGAGTGATTCTCGACCCATTCGCATCTGGAAGTTAGGTGGAAGACAATTTCAGGGCCCAAAAATTGTGCAAGGAGACTGATATTGTGGAGGATCCCTGACGGTGTGGGCACGGATTATGTGGACCATTCGAATATCTGTTCATGAAATTGTATGGGTTAATCAGCAAGGTTTAACTGCTGGCAGGTATCGTGACGAGATCTTGGACCTCGTGTGCGGTTGTCGCAAGGTGCTGTGGACCCAGGCCTGGTACTGGTAGACGTTAATACTCTGCCTCATAGAGCTAGGATGGCTGACGTTTTCTTGGACATGGAAGATACTGCGTGGATGGCGTGGCCTGTTGGCTGTACTGAACTGAATCTCATAGAACATGTCTAGCATGTACACTACTGACCATTAAAATTGCTACACTACGAAGATGACGTGCTACAGAATCAAAATTTAACCGACAGGAAGTGGATGCAGTGATATGCAAATGATTAGCTTTTCAGATCATTCACACAAGGTTGAAGCTGGTCGCGAAACCTAGAACGTGCTGACATTAGGAAAGTTTCCAACCGATTTCTCATACACAAACAGCAGTTGACTGGAGTTGCTTGGTGAAACGTTGTTGTGACGCCTCGTGTAAGGAGGAGAAATGCGTACCTTCACGTTTCCGACTTTGATAAAAGTCGGATTGTAGCATATCGCGATTGAGGTTTGTCGTATCGCGACATTGCTGCTCGCGTTGGTCGAGATCGAATTACTGTTAGCAGAATATGGAATCGGTGGATTCAGGAGGGTAATACGGAACGCCGTGCTGTATCCCGGTGGCCTCGTATCACTAGCAGTCGAGATGACTGGCATCTTATCCGCATGGCTCTAACGGATCGTGCATCCACGCCTCGATCCCTGAGTCAACAGATGGGGACGTTTGCAGGACAACAACCATCTGCACGAACAGTTCGACGATGTTTGCAGCAGCATGGACTATCAGCTCGAAGACCAAGGCTGCGGTTACCCTTGACGCTGCACCACAGACAGGAGCGCCTGCGATGGTGTACTCAACGACGAAACTGGGTGCACGAATGGCAAAACGTCATTTTTGCGGATCAGATTCTGTTTACAGCATCATGATGGTCGCATCCGTGTTTGGCGACATGGCGGTGAACGCACATTGGAAGCGTGTAATCGTCATCGCCATACTGATGTATCACCCGGCGTGATGGTACGGGGTGCCCTTGGTTACACGTCTCGGTCACCTCTTGTTCGCATTGACGGCACTTTGAACAGCGGACTTTATATTTCAGATGTGTTACGACCCGTGGCTCTACCTTTCATTCGATCCCTGCGAAACCCTACATTTCAGCAGGATAATGCACGATACAGAAAATGTTCGACTGCTGCCCTGGCCAGCAAATTTTCCAAATCTCTCACCAATTGAAATTGTCTGGTCAATGGTGGCCGAGTAACTGGCTCGTCACAATACGCCAGTCACTACTCTTGATGAACTGTGGTAACGTGTTGAAGCGACATGGGCAGCTGTACCTGTACACGACGTCCAAGCTCTGTTTGACTGAATGCCCAGGCGTATCAAGGCCGTTATTACGGCAACAGGTGGTTGTTCTGGGTACTGATTTCTCAGGATCTATGCACCGAAATTGCGTGGAAATGTAATCACATGGCCGGCCGTGGTGGTATCGCGGTTCTAGGCGCGCAGTCCGGAACCGTGCGACTGCTACGGTCGCAGGTTCGAATCCTGCCTCGGGCATGGATGTGTGTGATGTCCTTAGGTTAGTTAGGTTTAAGTAGTTCTAAGTTCTAGGGAACTGATGACCTTAGAAGTTAAGTCCCATAGTGCTCAGAGCCATTTGAACCATTTGTAATCACATGTCAGTTCTAGGATAATTTATTTGTCCAATGAATATCCGATTATCATCTGCATTTCTTCTTGGTGTAGAAATTTTAATGGCCAGTACTGTAATTGAACGTCCTTCTAACGAACACGTCTCTTAATGGGAGATGACTCGCTGTTGTAACAGCCGAGGCATACAGATATAAAAATAATTTACCTCCAGAAAACGTAATTTGGACAAAAAGGGAACATGACCCTTTTTTCAGCTCGTCGCTTCAGGTAGTCTTGAACTCTGATAGACGGAGGTGATAAAAGTCATGCGTATTTTCACATATACAGTGGCGGTCATATTGCGTACACAAGATATAAAAGGGAGGTAAATTGGCGGAGCTGTTATTTGTACTCCGGTGATTGAGGTGGAAACGTTTCCGAGGTGATTGTGGCCGCAGGACAGGAATTAACAGATTTGAACGCGGCATGGTAGTTGAGGCTAGACAAATGGGACATTCCACTTCAAAAATCGAACTCAGAATACCGAGATCCAAAAATAGTGTGCTGAGAATAACAAATTCCATGCATTACCTCTCGAAATGGACAATGCAGTGGCCGATGGACTTTATTTAACGACCGAGAGCAGCGGCGTTCGCGGAGAGTCGTCGGTACTAACTGAAAAGCCAGGCTGCGTGAAAAAAAAAAAAAAAAAAAAAAAAAAAAAACTTACAGCCGGCCGAAGTGGCCGTGCGGTTAAAGGCGCTGCAGTCTGGAACCGCAAGACCGCTACGGTCGCAGGTTCGAATCCTGCCTCGGGCATGGATGTTTGTGATGTCCTTAGGTTAGTTAGGTTTAACTAGTTCTAAGTTCTAGGGGACTAATGACCTCAGCAGTTGAGTCCCATAGTGCTCAGAGCCATTTGAACCATTTGAACCAAAAAAACTTAGAAACTAATGTCGGAATTACAACGAACCTATTCGTCAGGATAGTGCTGTGAAATTTGGCGTTAATAGGCTATGGCAGCAGACAACCGACACGAATGCCTTTGCATGATATCGCCAGCAGCCCCTCTCCTGATGAAGTGACCGTATCGATTGGACCCTAGCCGGCTGGAAAAACGTGGCCTGGTCAGATGAATATCCGTTTCAGCTGTTAAGAGCAAATGGTAGGGTTCGAGTGTGGTGCAGAACTCACGATGCCATGGACCCAGGATATCATCAAGGCTCAGTGCAAGCTGGTGCTCGCTGTGTAATAGTGTGGGCTATGTTTAGATCCAACTGGTTCAACTGAACAGATCATTGTTTGGAAATGAATACTTTCGGCTACTTGGAGACCATTTTCAGCCATTCATGGACCTCATGTTCCAAAACAACTACGCGCCACATCATCGAGCTGCAACTGTTCGCGACTGGTTTGAAGAACTTTATGGACAATCCGAACGAATGTTTTGGCCACCCAGATCCCACGATATGAATTCCATCGAACAATTAGCGGACATAATATAGAGATCAGTTCGTGCGCAAAATCCTGCATCGACAAAACTTTCGCGGGTATGGACGGCTGTAGAGGCAGAAAGGCTCAGTGCTATGCAGGGGCTTATGGCGTCTATGCAACGTCGAGTTGCGCACTATGCCGGGCAAAAGGAGGTCCGACACGAAATGACGAGTTACTTTTGTCACTTCAGAGTAATCGTCACTGAATATTAGTAATGTTTGGTAATGTCATGCTACACTACTGGCCATTAAAATTGATACGCCAAGAAGAAATGCAGATGATAAACAGGTATTCATTGGACAAATATATTATACTAGAACTGACATGTGATTACACTTTCACGCAATTTGGGTGCATAGATCCTGAGAAATCAGTACCCAGAACAACCACCTCTGGCCGTAATAACGGCCTTGATACGCCTGGGCATAGAGTCAAGCAGAGCTTGGATGGCATGTACAGGTACAGCTGCCCATGCAGCTTCAACGCGATACCACAGTTCATCAAGAGCAGTGACTGGCGTATTGTGACGAGGCAGTTGCTCGGCCACCATTGACCAGACGTTTTCAATTGGTGACAGATCTGGAGATTGTGCTGGCCAGGGCAGCAGACGAACATTTTCTGTATGCATAAAGGCCTGTACAGGACCTTCAACATGTGGTCGTGCATTATCCTGCTGAAATGTAGGGTTTCGCAGGGATCGAATGAAGGGTAGAGCCACGGGTCGTAACACATCTCAAATGTAACGTCCACTGTTCAAAGTGCCGTCAATGCGAACGAGAGGTGACCGCGACGTGTAACCAATGGCACCCCATACCATCACGCCGGATGATACGTCAGTATGGCGATGACGAATACACGCTTCCAATGTGCGTTCACCGCGATGTCGCCAAATACGGATGCGACCATCATGATGCTGTAAACAGTGCACCATCGCAGGCGCTCCTGTCTGTGATGCAGCGTCAAGGGTAACCGCAGCCTTGGTCTCCGAGCTGATAGTCCATGCTGCTGCAAACGTCGTCGAACTGTTCGTGCAGATGGTTGTTGTCTTGCAAACGTCCCCATCTGTTGACTCAGGGATCGAGCCATGCGGATAAGATGCCTGTCATCTTGACTGCTAGTGATACGACGACGTTGGGATCCAGCACGGCGTTCCGTATTACCCTCCTGAACCCACCGATTCCATATCCGAAGGACAAGCTCCTTCGAGTCTGTTACAAGCTACGCCGGCCGATTGAATTGGGGTCGCCGAGTTGCTTCGGTGGGTTGCGTGCGGCTTAATTGAATATGCCGGTGTACTAAAAATCCTCTGGAATTGTTTTAGTTGTTTATCACTTACTTCGGTGTCGTGACTAACTATCTTGACGGCAGTTGAGGAAGTGTAGCTACGCCCAACCAACCGACATGAAGCGTGGTTAAAGACGTAGCTAGAAGGGCAACGAGTAGTGAGGAAGTCCGGCTCTGGCGTTTCACGACACGCCGAGATACGTTCTCTATTCTACCTTGTAGTTCAGTTGGTAGTTTGGCGCGTAAATGTGCGCCGAGATAATTCTTGTCATCTTAACTTTGGGGAATGAGTTTTAGTGAACTTCGTAATCAAACTTTAGGGGCTGCCACTGGCCGAGTAACTCACGGAGGCTAATTTGTTTCTATTCAGTTGTGTTGATCACCTGTTCTCGAGATAAGATTGTGTAGTTTCTGTCTCAGAAAATTATCTGCCGTTGATGTGTGTTGTGTTACAGATAATTCGCAGCGGTCGACGCGAGCATTCTGGGAGCAGAGCACCACTGGGGCAGAGAGATGTTTAAGGCCCTGTCCTCTCCTTTGCATCTTGGGTTATGTTGTCACGGTTGCGTGATTCCATCTTTCCGGTGGAGAATTATAGCATCTGAAGTTCAATTGTAGTGCAGAATTGAGTACATTTCTATGTCATTTCCTGTCTCGTGGATCTCTCGTTTTGATTTGAATCCTGGTCGGCTCCCATCTATCGCTAATTCACACGCGATATTGAAGCAAACTCATTTTTAGGGTCATATGGTCATGTTCTAGTTGTAATCATTCTAAGAATATTGTTGATTAATCAACTGAGTAAGTAAATTTGAAGATTGGTTTGGTCAAAATTAAGCACTTCCTTAATTGTTTTGGTCATTTGTATATAGTTTTGTTTAGGAAAGTTGGCCAACCAAACATTAAAAGATCTGTGTTCTTATCCTCAATCTGTTCCTCAGCTGATTGGAAGTAATGAGAAATCTGATGGGAATTTTATGGACATTTGTTCTATTTAACTAAAGCTTTACCTGTGTATATTTACCCAATAATATTCAAATTTCAAGTTTTATGGGTCTTCTTCCTGTTAAAGAGAGTTATTTGTTATTTGTCCAAGTGAACTGGCCTTGTAGGGCAGTCTCCTGTATTATTGTGATTGTGGTTTTGTAATGCTTTTTATTGTAATGAAATACGTAGCAATTACAACGGATTACTAGTGTGATTTTGGTGTGTCACTACCATTACAGAAAGAAAAGAACGACAGGTAGAGTCCGCGCTGAATACCGTGACCGATAGATGCACAGCAAGCAGAGCACAAGGCAAATGCCGTCCTGAACTGAAGCCTACGCTCATATTTTTAATAAATGTTAAACGGAGCCCCTCCATGCCCACTCTTCCATGCTGACCAATCACAATGATCTGCTGTCACTTCCGCTTTGGTTAGTTTCTACACTCAAGTCTCAAAGAAACAGGTATAGGGATGCGTATTAAAATACGGAGATATGTAAAGAAGCAGAATGCGGCGTTGCGGTCGGCAACATCTGTGTAAGAGAATAAGTGTCTCGCGCAGTTGTTAGATCGGTTTCCGCTGCTGCAATGGCAGGTTATCATGATTGAAGTGGGTTATAACGTGATGCTATAGTCCGCGCACGAGCTGTAGGACTCACCATTTCCGAGGTAGCGATGAAGTGGGAATTTTCCCGTACGACCATTTCACGAGTGTACCATGAATATCAGGAATCCGGTAAAACATCAAATCTGCGACATTGCTGCTACCGGAAAAAGATCCCGCAAGAACGAAGCTAATGATGACTGAAGGGAATCGATCAGCGTGACAGAAGTGCAACCGTTCCCCAAATTGCTACAGATTTCAATGCTGGGCCATCAACAAGTGTCAGTGTGCAAACCACTCAACGAAACGTCATCGATGTGGGCTTTCGGAGCCGGAGGCTCACTCGTGTACCTCTGATGACTGCACGACACAAAACTTTACGCCTCGACGGGGTCCGTCAACACTGACATTGGACTGTTGATGGCTGAAAACATGTTGCCCGGTCGGACGAGTCTCATTTCAAATTATATCGAGCGGATGGGAATGTAAGGGTATGGAGACAACCTCATGAATCGGTGGACCCTTCATGGACTGTTGAAGCTGGTGGAGGCTCTGTAATGGTGTGGGGCGTGTGCAGTTGGAGTGATATGGAGTCCCTGATATGTCTAGATGCGACTATGACATGTGACACGAACGTAAGCATCCTGTCTGATCACCTGCATCCATTCATGTCCATTGTGCATTCCGACGGGCTTGTCCAATTCCAGCGGGACAATGCGACACCCCACACATCCAGAATTGCAACAGAGTGACGCCAGGAACACTATTCTGAGTTTTCCGCTGGCCACCGAACTCCCCAGACATGAACATTATTGAGCATATCTTGGATGCCTTGAAACGTGCTGTTCAGAAGAGATCACCGCCCCCTCGTACTCTAACCGATTTATGGACAGCCCTGAAGGATTCATATGGTTTCAGTTCCCTCCAGCACGACCTCAGACATTAGCCGAGTTCATGCCACGTCTTGCTGCGGCACTTCTGCGTGCTCGCGGTGGCCGTACACGATATTAGGCAGGTGTGCCAATTTCTCTGGCTCTTCAGTGGAAAAGGAATTCCACCCAAATTCTATCGAATTATTTTCGCCTCGCTTGTTAACCGTTTGTAACTTTCAGAGAAGCGTCACGAGTGGCGAGTTTTGAGTAAAAGTACACATTTCTCTCGTTGCCATCTTTAAATTTGCAAACACAGCGGAGTTGACACAGTGTCACCTCAGTAACATGTGCAGATGTAATTGCGAAAATATTCTGAATCAGTGGGCTATTATGCACGTTATGTGAGAAACTGAGGAAAAGTAAGGTCAGTAGCTTATGAAGAAGCTTATCCTCGGTGCAAAATAAACTTTTGTTCCAAAACCCGTACGTAACATTTCTCGTTTTACCAACTGTTAATGGCCCGTAAATATCACATTCGTTTACTAAAAAGATCTGTAGTTGGTGGAATGACATATGCCACATGCCATATGGCGAAATACTCTCCTCTTTGCGAGCTGTCATTTGCCAAAATGTCAAAACATTTATGAAATGTGAGAAAAGTTTTGGATATTTAATCCTGGTTTTATCGCTGGCGCGGTTCGATCGCAGTGTTACATTAGGTCGATTTTCTTGAGATTGATGACAGATAGTGACTCCCACCCAAGTGTAATGAAAAATCCAATATCTTAGCTAAATTTCATACGCAGCAAGATGTTATGTAATACACACCATATGCAAAATCATAGCGACTCCTACTTTTCATTGGAAACTTTTTCGAGTTTCGCGCAATGTCTTACTTTCATGTAAATATCACAGTAACTATGACCAGTAACGAAAAGATGGGCACATTGCCACAAGCCTGATATATAAAACTGTAAGTAATGCAAAAAAAATGGAACAGTTTCTGTAAAATCGTATTGCTGGGCGTGTGCCTCGATTCGTCACTGCCGACCGGCCGAGAGGTGGCAAACAATTGTTGGCCTCCCTCTCCGAAGAAACGAATGAAATCGTCCAGCGATTTGGACGAACACTGGTCATAGCGCTTCGGACAACTTATTCTGCGCGGACTGTAGTCATTCCTGTAGCTTGCGTAATGCGACTTTACACCGCTGCTGAAAAGTATCCCCCACGGGGGTGAAAGCTATATGGGCGAAGAGGCAGCAAGCCACATAGTTCCATTCCAGATCAGTAGAGGCGCTAGGGGTCAAACGAAGCTGGAATTGACCAATGAGAGCTGTCTAAACTCCAATGGTGGTTGTTTTGAAATATTCTATCGTCTTGCTCTGCACTGAAGTCTGTGGTCCTCGGTTACAGTCGTCTTTGTATTTATTTCATATTTATACTACTCATCTTCATTATAAACAGATTTTTTACTTTAAATTCATAAAGTTCACATTGGAATTGAAGAGATTTCCTGGTGAAAAATATCCGCAATTAATTGTAAGGTAAGACATTTAATTTTTCATTAAATAATCTCGTAACCTATAAATGAAATGTATTCTCTTCTATTGTGAATTAAGCAGTTTGGTTTCCGTTTGTTTATTTAAATAACTTTGATATGTCTGTAGTAGTTTTATTTAATGAAGACTTTCATGTTTTTTTTCTGAATATTCAACGCAACAGATTGACGTTGAAATACTCCTGCAAGTTCCCCGTCTTTTCATCTGGCTATTCTGTGGGTTCAACGGAGGAAATCTGAAACAAGCATTTGTACAGGTTTCCTAAACAATCTCAAGAGTTACTTCTAAAGTGGACGAGTGTTTGTAAACTGTCACCAGATGTGAACTGTGCTTCTTATTTTGTTTGTGAAGATCATTTTTTCGAAGAAGATTTTATGAATAAAAGTAGGCATAGGCTAAACAGGGGTGTGTTTCCAAAACATGTGACAGGTGTTCCTTGTGAGATTGCCAAAATCAGGTGACTCTGTTTTCAATAGTGAATTGGGCCTACCAAGCACTAGTGGTGCTACGGCAACTGGTCTTGTGTGCTTGAGAAATAAAAAGTAAGTTTTGTTTTCATTTCACTGTTTTTATCCACCTTTCCTGCTTTTGGTACTTGATATTGATGTTTTCTTTTTTTGTGTTGAAGCATGTACAGTAGTAAGATATAGGAAACTTTCTAAGAAATTAATCGTCAGTAGTGCAAGTTTGCTGGCCAGTTACTCAGAACTTATAGTCCTGAAACATAGTTGTAACAAATTTTAGAATTCTTCATTAATTAATACTGTCATAAATATTTCTTAATTGATCCTCTTTAAGTGCTGCTTATTCTCTTAATAATAGGCTTTTTTTCTCCATTGATCCAGCAGCTTGTATGACGTAAAAATTATGACATTATTCAGGAATATTTGTAATCCAGTTTAGCTGCTACAATGTTATTTTTCTTTTGCTTCAATTATTTACACTACAAGCTTGTTTCAACTTACTCTCAGTTTCAAGTGTTGCATCTAGTTCTTATGAACCATAAAACATGCTGGAGCTTTTACATGGTGATAGATAACAACATAAGCATGTCAATTTAAAAGTCTATTTTGGACGTTTGCGCCTGACAGTCGCTGCTCCTATCATGTTTTTGCCAGACGCAAACATCAAAAACAGACTGAAAATATTACTGAATAGGTTTCTCTCTGCTGTAGTACAGTGTGCTATAACTGTGTTTCAATTATTCTATTATGATGCCAGCCAAAATAATTACAAAGCAGGCACAGAAAAATAAGGTAATAGAGTTAAAATAATAGTAAAAACCAACAACGTAAGTAAACTAGGGGGGATGCAACACGCAATGTTTTCATATTTTAGTTCATCTCCATACCACTTGAGGCGCTGATGTCGGTCTGTGTTTCCCACTTTTAACACGGGAGTTGCGTTTGTCTTTTTTCTTGTTCTGTGGTATCCCCTAATGACTCGGTAAGTCCCCCGCGGCCTGTGTAGTCGCGTCCTCGCCCTTGCGCACTACGCGTGCAGTGCCCCTGAGTACTCGGCCGCTATCGGGGGACGACGCTGCTGGCGGCCAGAGGCCGGGCCGGTTTGCCACTTGCCGCCCGGTCACGGCGCTGTCACTCGCCGGCGACGAATAATTCAGGCGCCCCGCAGCGACCGCTGAGCCACACCGCGGCACTCCGCGGTAAATCCGTTTCTGCGAGCCGCAAGCACATTTGCACCGCGCACCAGCTTTTTAAAATTTAGATGAGCCACCCGGCACTGTTTTTTCGGCGAAAAATAATAAAGATGGGATGTTCCGAGCGGCATTTTTCATTATTTACGATTCGTTAAAATATTCAGATATCATCTCGCGTCATATCTCCGTTTCTTTCATTCGGCATTATGATGCAGTTTTTATTTATGTACATGCGATTAATGCCACAGTATTTCGCTATTTTTTGTTCGGCTTACGCACAGTTCGCCTAGTTACTATATACTGTTCGCAGCTGCTCTACATCTCGTTTCAACCTACTCTCGCTCAGGTAGTTCCCACTGTTTTTATACTGTTTCAAGACTCGACTGCAGTTGCATCGCTAGAGATAGATCACACGCTCAGATTCGGAAGACTCTGCTTCTCACTATAGACACATTTCCAAGATCTGATATTCAAAGCTTTTGTTTATTTATCATCAAATTATTCTCCTTGTTGGTACGTTCCTTTCACCATTGCTGTCTCCATATCATCCTGTTCCAAGTCAGCAATCTAATATCTTTCCCTTTTCACTTCATCCACCATTTTTATTCTTCTAAAAATAGTTCAAATGGCTCTGAGGACTATGGGACTTAACATCTATGGTCATCAGTCCCCTAGAACTTAGAACTACGTAAACCTAACTAACCTAAGGACATCACACAACACCCAGTCATCACGAGGCAGAGAAAATTCCTGACCCCGCCGGGAATCGAACCCGGGAACCCGGGCGTGGGAAGCGAGAACGCTACCGCACGACCACGAGATGCGGACATTTTATTCTTCTCCTTATTCTGTTCTTCTGTCCTTTCACTGTACGTTCGACAGCTGTCGTTCCGTTTACTCGCAGTATATGTCTCACCCAGTTTGCTTCCTTTCTTTAACAAAGATCTTTGTTTCGTTCCCTTTCCACTTCGATTCATCCATTCATTTTATTTTCTTCAGCATCCTCCAAAGCCACAAGTCAAATGCTTAAATTATGTCTCTTTCTCTCCTCTTAAATGTCCAACTTCCACAGCCATACAGAAAAAACACACCACCGAAAACGCAACCAAACCTTTTCTTAAATCCAGCCTCAATTTGCTGCATATTATCTTTTCAGGGAAACTGCTTTGACATTCCAGTTCTTCATATCTTCTTTTTTCACTCGACCGCTTGTTAGTCAGCATGCTTCTAAAATATCTACAAGGGTTGGAACTTTAATAGTGGCAACTATTTATTGACAGCTCGTACAAGCCGGCCGCTGTGACCGAGCGGTTCTAGGCGCTTCAGTCCAGAACAGCGCTACTGCTGCGGTCTTAGGTTCTAATCCTGCCTCGGGAAAGGATGTGTCTGATGTCCTTAGGTTAGTTAGGTTTAAACAGTTCTAAGTCTAGGGCACTGTTAATCTCTGATGTTAAGTCCCATAATGCTTAGAGCCATTCTTTAGCTCGTACAAAGCAGATACGTGTTTCAAAGTTTTACTGACCTTCAAAGTAGTCACCAGTATCGTGTATAACCCGTTGCCAGCGATGTGGAAGTCGTAGGATACTCTTAGCAGTGCCAATTGTGTTGACAGTTCGAGCGGCGCAGTCTATTGCCCGACGAATTTGTAGCAGTTCTGAAGAGAATGCCACGAAGTGTTTCCTCCAATTTAGAAATCGAGTTGAAGTCACGAGGGCTTAAGTCAGGGGAGTGCAGAAGGTGGTATAGCACTTAACAGCCCCATCAATCAAACAAATCAGTAACAAAATGGCTCTGAGCCCTATGGGACTTAACTGCTGAGCTCATCAGTCCCCTAGAACTTAGAACTAGTTAAACCTAACTAACCTAAGGACAACACACACATCCATGCCCGAGGCAGGATTCGAACCTGCGACCGTAGCAGTCGCGCGGCTCCAGACTGTAGCGCCTAGAACCGCTCGGCCACTCCAGCCGGCCAAATCAGTGACAACTTGCACTGTACGTGCTTGAGCATTGTCCAGCAAAATGACGGTAAGGTCATGCAGAAAGTATCATCACTTCTGTCTCTAAGCTGGTCGTAGGTTGTGTTCCAAAAATGAACAACATACAGACAGAAGTGATGACACTTTCTGCAGGACCTGATCATCATTTTGCAGGACAATGCTCAAGCACGTGCAGTGCAAGTTGTTACCGATTTGTTTGACTGATGCGGCTGCTATATGCTATACCAACTACTGCACTCCCCTAAGCCCCCGTAAGTTCAACTCGATTTTAAAACTGAAGGAAACACTTCACGGCATTCGCTTCAGAACTGCTACAAATTCGTCTGGCAATAGACCGCGCCGGTCGACCCGTCAACGCAACTGGCACTGCGAAGAGTATACTGTGACTTCCACATCGCTGGCAACGGGCTATGCACAATACTAGTGACTACCTTGAAGGTCAGTAAAATTTTGAAACACGTATCTATTTTGTACAGGTTGTAAATAAATAGTTGCCACTGTTAAAGTTCCAACCCTCGTATATTGTGCAACTTGGTCATTGTGACTTCCTGTTTCTTCACTCTCATATATTTTTTGTCACATAGTCTCATCATCTTATTTTTCTTTGTCTTAATTTTGATACTGTTCTCTTGCAGTCTTCCTTCAAAAATGGTTCAAATGGCTCTGAGCACTATGGGACTTAACTTCTGAGGTCCTAAGTCCCCTAGAACTTAGAACTACTTAAACCTAACTAACCTAACATCACACACATCCATGCCCGAGGCAGGATTCGAACCTGCGACCGTAGCGATCACACGGTTCCAGACTGTAGCGCCTAGAACCGCTCGGCCACTCCGGCCGGCAGTCTTCCTTCAATTCTGTATAGTGTTCCCTACAAGCAGTACCATGTCACCAGCAAATCTGATACAGTCGATCCTCTGTCGCCTAGGTTCACTTCTTTCTCTTCCACTTCTAGCGTCTTCATTATCATGTCTTCGGTATATAAGTTAAACAGAGCTGATGGAAGGGAAACACCGTCTCACTCCTCTTCGAATTTTATGCCGGTCTGTCATATCATTTCTTGGTTCATAGTTGCTTTCTGCCTTGTGTATAACTGTCGTCGTTCCAATTCACCTACTTTAGTTTTAGGATTTTCGTCATCTTGTCCCATTTCACCCAGTCAAAGACCTCTTCTAGATTTATGATGCAAAATCTCGTTTCCTTTTCTCTTACCACAGGGTGAACTGTATTTGACGGTTGGCATGTGAGTCCTCATCCCAGTTCAAGTCAAAAGTGTATGTAGCAAAACCTAGTCTCGCCAATAGGATTAACAGAAACGCGTTTTAAAAAAACGAGGCTCTGGCAACACTTCAACTGCGAAGAGCGTGGACAAAAGCAGGTAGCATGAACTCTGTGCTGTGCCAGCTTTGTCCTCTTAGGTCAGTGAAACAAAGCAATGTTCCAGTCATGTTCTCGCCACACATTTTTTTCTAGTTAAAGCGCCAAATTGTGTCCAGTTAACACCTAAACAATGCGGTATCTTGTGTGCTACTTTCTATTACTCTTTCCTCTATTTAAACATCCAGACATAGCATGAACTTCTTGCTGACATAAACGTCCACGTTGTTTCGCCCATGACAGAAATACAGACAACAGAAAATAATAGTTGATAAAGTAACACTGCGGTACAAGAAATACGATAGGCAGGCTACATTTGGTGTTACATTATGGTACAAAAAATAATTCCATTCTGTACGTTTGACGTACAGGTTTACCTTCACAGAGCTGGTACGCACACGTATGAGCAACATTCACTTTAGAGGAGATGTTCAAAGTGAACACCTTGCATTTTCAAACACTTTGCCAGTCGCTGGATCATACTTTGCTGGGCACTGCGTAACAAAATTGTATCCATGTGCAAGCACGCGAGCTATTAGGTCGTGTACACATGTGGGCGGAGTACTACAAACTCACTCCTGTAAGAGACCCCACAGGTAAAAATCTAGTGACTTAAAGTCCGGGGAACGTGGAGGTGATAACATTGGACCTCTACAACAGATCCATTTCCCTCGAAACGCTTCATTTAAATGGTAACGCACAGTCATTCAAAGTGTAGCGGTGCACCATCATGCTGAAACTTGTCCAGCAACAGATAAGGGCCCAAAAGCACTCTTCCCACGATTCCAGCCCACAGGTTTATGCCACAGCATGCCTGAAAGCTACGTTCACGTGTGACCTGTGGGTTGCGTTACGACCAGTAGTAGCTGTGGAGATCAAAAATACCTTCGCGAGTGAATCTAGATTCGTCAGTCCGTATCACATTATTTATAAAATGTCCGTTATCTCCCACTTGGTGCAAAAGTCATTCGCAAAAGTTTCGTGATCGAATACGGTCTCCTGGTCGCTGGTATTGAGTTAGACGCAGTTGTTCATCGTGCAAAACTTCGACAATCAATTTTAGAGTTATCTGGAACAACCTTCCAATATCACGGGTACATCGCCAGGGTGACAGGTGAAATGTTTCAAGAATCGCGTCCTCTATTTGTGGTGTACGCTTAGTCCTTGGACGACCTCCGCCCTTTACTTGTGGACGAAGTTTACCAATTTCCCGAAGACGCTGCTCCAGGCGGCGAAAAGCATTCTTGTCGGAATGGCGCCATTGTGGGTAACTTGCAGTATACGCACAAACAACAGCAGCAGCAACTAGGTCATCGGATACACCCAGTACCAAAAGGATATCGACGTATTCATCGTTTGTGTACTCCATCGGGAACCCACCCGACATGAAGTTGACAGGACCAGTTACGGTTGTGCACTGCGCAGTTAGTAGGCACATGCGTCCAGTTTAATGGCTCCTACAGTCATGTGATGGGCTATTGTCATGTGACAAAACGATTTCCTGCTTATAAATAGAGAACGGATGACTAAACAATAAAAAAAAGGAACTTGATAAGGATTCTAACCACAGCTCCATGATGAACGTGGAGCTGATGTCCCAGCAGTCTGCTCAGTAAGCTACGGGGTGATACACGTTCCTGTGTACATCCCGACGCACTGTGAGTGTCGGTGTTGCCAGCTCTTTGTTTTCATACATGTGTTCTCAACATGCGCTCGATCTGATTTTGCCAGATAAACTTTTGCCTTGAATCTGGATGAGGAATCAAATGGCGACCTTCCAAGTGTGGCGTGTTTTCTTCACTCTATGTACAGAGGGTTCCAGAAAAGTTTAAACAGTCCTTGACAATTAATCAAAAAATGGCTCTGAACACTATGGGACTTAACATCTGAGGTCATCAGTCCCCTAGAGCTTAGAACTACTTAAACCTAACTAACCCAAGGACATCACACACATCCGTGCCCGAGGCAGGATTCGAACCTGCGACCGTAGCGGATAATTAATCTCTTTGGAACAAAATGACATAAAGTTGCAATTTTGCGTGGTGGCGTAGTCCATTGTTTTCTCAACAGAACTGCGTGCGTGTTTTCCAGCAGATGACAGTACAGCAATGAATGAAGTAAGATTTTCGTTCGAGCAACGCAAGGGCGTATTGAAGCGTGCTGGAAGTACGGTAACTTGATAGAAGTGTAACGGGAATGGTGCAATGTGAACGAAACACAGCCACCAACACTTCGACAATTTACTGCATTCGGGATAAATTCTAAACCTACAGGACTGTTCAGGATATGGATAAGGAAAGGTCGGGCCGACCAAAAACGTCAACAAGTCTAGCATATAATGCCGCTGTGTTGTAACATTTTACTAGATCATCTCAAGAATGTGTGAAGCAGAGCATGTGTGAAAGGCGGGGTAGGCCAATCAAGAACTCGACGAATTCTGATGGCTGCAGAGTGGGAAGTGTATGTTCCAAAATGCAGTTCTTGCTCTGTGGGAAGGTTACTTCATGTGTTCAGAGTGACACCCATCGGCAGTCAGCGATGCCGCTGAACTGTTGACCGAACTAAGGCTGCCAGCGTTTCCGGTGTGATAGCCGCATTGAACTCTTCGATGGTTCATCATAGCTCGTTCAGTGCTCAGTTTCTGTTGAGAAACTTCATTTATCAAAATCCCCGATAGGCAGAAGTCAGGAGATTAAGGTCTGGAGACCATGGTCGGTACTGAACAGCTACTCTCCGACCTATCCACCGTCCAGATAGATTTTCGTCCAAGTAGGCCCTAGCATCTCTGAGCGCCATATTGTTGTAGGTAAAATCTTTCATTTGCAAACACCTCTAGGATGGCAGGTAAATCCGATGTCTGCATCATATGAAGATACTCCTCATTAGCTACGATGCCTTCAAAGAGGAGTGAACCAATTCAACCGCGAGTTGACAGAGGACACCACACATTAACACCCGGTAAATTAACATGTTTGTCCACGTGAATGTGAAGATTTTCAAGATTGGTTGGTTTGTTTGTTTTTTAAAGGGACCAAACTGCGTGGTCATCGGTCCCTTGTTCCATTGAACCAAGTCCATGGGTTAAAACGGAAAACAAACAGTACGCACCGCAGGAATTTGAGATGGACGAAAAAAAGCACGAAGCGGAACACACTGGAGATAACAGTAGGCAAGAAAAGCACAGACACGCAAGGAACAGCCAGAAGAGCTTAAAACAGGAGAGCAGATGTCCTGGGCTGGCCGATCACGAGGATAAAAAGGATGAGCCAGCCACTCTGCAACACTTTAAAAGGGTAGAAGGCACAGGGAGGCAAGGGACAGGAACTAAAACTTAAACCGAAGAATGAAAACTAGTGTCATGTAGAAAACGTAAAACCAGGTTAGCCGTGGAGGCATCGTCTCCTAAATTCGAAGGAAGGGAGTCAAGGAGATTAAAATTCCGTCTCAGAGCAGCTAGATGTGGACAGTCCGCCAAAATGTGGACCACTGTCAAACGTGAACCGCAGCGACAACATGGTGGGGCCTCACGCCGGAGAAGATAGCCGTGCGTCAGCCAAGTGTGGCCGATACGAAGGCGGCACAGGACAACAGAGTCCCTGCGAGAAGCCCGCAGACAAGACTGCCACTCATTTGTGCGCTCCTTGATGGCGCGGAGTTTATTGGGCGTAACTAAGCTGCGCCATTCAGCATCCCAAATCCCGAGAACTTTGCGGCGTAACACCTATCGGAGGTCAAATTCGGGTATTCCGATCTCCAGAAGCGGCTTACGAGTGGCCTGTTTGGCCAGTCTGTCAACGAGCTCATTTCCAGGAATTCCGACATGCCATGGGGTCCATACAAAGACCACTGAACGACCAGATTGTTCGAGGGCGTAAACCGACTCCTGGATAGTTGCTACCAGAGGATGGCATGGGTAATACTCATCATTGGCCTGTAAACCACTCAACGAATCACTGCAGACCAGGTAGGACACACCAGGGCAGGAACGAATAAGCTCAGGGCACGAGAGATGGCCACCAGCTCGGCAGTGAAGACGCTGCAGCCATCCGGCAAGGAGCGCTGTTCGACATGTGCCGAGTGAGCATAGGCAAAGCCTACGCGACCATCAACCAGCGAGCCGTCGGTATAGATGACTTCAGAACCCTCGGACGCGTCAAGGATCGATAGGAAGTGACTGTGCAGTGCCTCAGGAGAAACGGAGTCCTTATGGAAGCGCGATAGGTCCAGCCGCAGTTTCGGCTGAGGCATACAGCAAGGAGGCGAATGTTTATGGGCCCGCACGAGACGCTGTAAAGGAAAGGACTCGTGTTCAGACAGTAAGGATCGGACACGTACAGTGATCGTTATCCCTGACAGGTCGCCATTCCAGGTGGTGAACCACTGTGTTCGGGAATAAAAGACGGTAATTTGGATGCTGAGGCGAGCTATCGACGTGCGCTGCATAGTTGGCGAGCAGTTGGCGGCGCCTGATGTGCAATGGAGGGACTCCAGCCTCCACTAGTAGACTGGCCACTGGACTCGTTCGAAAAGCGCCGGTCGCTATACGAACCCCGCAGTGGTGCACAGGATCAAGCAACTTCAATGCTGATGGCGCTGACAAACCATACGCTACATTCCCACAGTCAAGTCGTGACTGAACTAGGGCTTTGTAGAGCCGCAGCAACGTAGAGCGATCTGCCCCCCAAGTGGTGTTGCTCAGGCAACGGAGGGCGTTAAGATGCCACCAGAACTTTCGTTTAAGTTGAATAATGTGGGGGAGCCATGCTAGCTGAACGTCAAAAACCAGTCTTAAAAAGCGATACGTTTCGACTACCCGTAGTGGATGTCCAGCAAGAAAAAGCGCAGGGTCAGGATGGACTGTCCGTCGCCGACAGAAGCGCAAAACGCAGGTCTTGTCGTCAGAAAAGTGAAACCCATGGGTGACAGCACATGACCGCGCAGTCCGAATGGCTCCCTGGAGTCGTCGTTCGGCAACACCAATGGTTGAGGAACTGAAGTAAAGGCAGAAATCGTCAGCATTTACAGAGGGCGACACTGATGGCCCTACAGCTGCTGCTAGGCCATTTATAGCTACTAAAAACAGTGGAACGCTCAATACAGAGCCCTGCGGGACCCCATTCTATAGGATATGGGAGGAACTAAAGGAGCCCCCGACTTGAGCTCGGAAGGTACGGAGGGAGAGAAAGTTACGTGTAAAAATCGGGAGCGTCCCACAGAGGCCCCACTCATGCAACGTGGCAAGGACGTGGTGGCGCCAGGTCGTGTTGTAGACCCGCTGTAAGTCAAAAAAGACGACGACCAGATGTTGGCACCTGGAAAAAGCTGTTTGGATGGCAGACTCAAGGCACACCAAATTATCTGTCGTTGAACGGCCTGGGCGGAAACCACCCTGGGATTGAGCCAGAAAACTCAACGGTGCAGGGTACTTCCTAGGTTTCAACACTGGGACAATGATGCTGTCCTGCGACTGGGACGGGAACACTGCCTCGTCCCAGATGGGATTAGAATCTAACTCAGTGAGTCCACAGACAGATGTCTGAGAAATTGAGAGCGAATGCGGTCAGGGCCTGTAGCCGTGTCAGGGCAATGGGCAAGGGCACTGTGGAATTCCCACTCAGTAAAAGGAGCATTGTTCGGCTCAAGGAGGTGCGATATAAAAGACAAATGCTGTCATTCTTCCCGCTCTTTCAAGGAATGGAAAGCCAGTCCATAGTTTGCAGATGCAGAACTCCAGACAAAATGCCCAGCAAAATGCTCGGCAATTTCACCTGGATTGGTGCACATTGCCCCAGTTACTGAAATCCCAGGCACCCACAGCAGGGTTGGGTAACCATAAAGGCGGCGAATTCGAGTGCACACCTGGGAGGTAGGGGTACTTGAACCAATGGAGGAAACATACCTTTCCCAGCACACTTCCTTTCGTCTTTGTATCAGGTGGCAGGCATGGGCACGCAGCCGATTAAAAAGAATGAGAGTCTCCAACGATGGAGGCCGCTTATGTCGTTGGAGAGCCCTCCTACGCTCTTTGATGGCCTCAGCGATTTATGGCGACCACCAAGGCCCAGTTTTACGCCGAGGACACCAGGAAGAAAGAGGAATCACGAGTTCTGCATCCGATATGATCGACGCAGTGGCCCGCTCGACCACCAAATTAATAGCGCCATGCTCAGCAATGTAAACAGTGACAACAGATGTGAAAGCCAGACAATCGACCCTATTAAGGACCCATTGTGGCAGACGTCCAGAAGTGTGATGCTTGGGTAGTGACAGCAAGATCGGAAAGTGGTCACTACCACACAAGTCGTCATAAACCCTCCACTGGACAGATGATGAAAGTCCTGGACTGCAAAGTGATAGATCAATGGCCGAATAAGTGCCATGAACCACAATGAAGTGTATGGGGTCCCCTGTGCTTAAGAGGCGGAGGTTGAGCTGAGAGACAAGATTCTCGACATCTCTACCCCATCCAGTAATCATGGCGCCATCCCACAAGGGGTTAAGGGCGCTGAAGTCCTCCAAAAGTAGAAATTGTGGGTGGAATTGGAAGTCAGAGCAGCCAATTCGTTAAAAGGTACCTCACCATCTAGAGGAAGGTAGACATTCAGATGGTAATATCCAAGGTCGTCCTTATCCTCACAGCAAAAGCCTCTAAGGCTGTATGAAGAGTCACTAGTTCAGAATATACAGAGGTAAGGACATACAGAGATACGCCACCTGCGCGCCCTGTTACAGTCAGTCTGGTTTTTATAAAACCCCCGATAGCCACAAAGGGTAAGGGTCTGCATTCCTGGAAAGCAGGTTTGTTGGAGGGCAATACAGAGAGCAGTTGTTAAGCTTAAAATCTGTCTTAGTTCAGCAGCCAAGCGGCGGAAAAAACCGCCGCAATTCCACTGGATAATGATGTCATTATTAGGCTGGAAAAGCATGAAGCGCTCAAGGAAGCAGGTTATGCCTCAGGGTCACCTGCTGCCACTGATTGAGTACATGTGAGAGCGACCTCCATGGTGTCTGAGGGACGGGCAAGATCTAGGTCCTCAGCAGACACCAGAATCTCCTCCTCATCCTCAGACACAGAGCTTGTAGGTGTGGTGGATGCCATGGCAAGTTTCTTGGTCTTTGAGTTCTTCTTCGGATTTTTCTCACTGTTCCTTGGGTTTCACTGGCTCGGAGAGCTTCACTGATTAAGTTTCTGATACTGAGGGGGATCGTGAAACCCTACGACAAGCTGCTTGTGGGCTCTTACACCACTGTCGGGTGTCATCCTTCCCACTGGCGGAAACCTGGGAAGGGGGGATCCAGGGGACCCCTTCCGAACGAAAGGAGCAGACAAAGTTGGACGCTTTTGCAGCTTAAAAGTGCGGTCAGATGGGAGGGGGGGGGGGGGGTGTTGCTCTCGAAGTAGGTGGTGCAGGAGCAACAGGGAGAGTAGTGCCCCCCACGATCAAAGGGGCAGGTGTAGTCGTCTGGCTCTGAGAGATGACTATTGGAGGTGGAACTGATGGGGATAGAACAGTGGTAGCGGCGGCCCTAATGCTTAGCCTCAGTGTAGGTCAATTGGGCCAGGGTCTTATATTCTATGAATTTTCCGCTCTTTTCTGTAAGGTCCTGCAGTCCGGCGAGCAAGGTGAATGATGCTCTCTGCAAAAGTTGACACAGATGGGAGGTGGGGCACATGGAGTATTGGGATGTGATGGGTGTCCGCAATCTCGACATATAAGGCTGGAAGTACAGTGGGAAGACATATGGCCAAACTTCCAGCACTTAAAGCTCCGCATCAGGGGAGGGATATAGGGCTTGACGTCACAGTGGTAGACCATCACCTTGACCTTCTTTGGTAATGTATCAGCCTCGAAGACCAAGATGAAGGCACTGGTGGCAACCTGATTATCCCTCGGACTCCGATGAATGCGCCAGACGAAATGGACCCCTCACCACTTTAAATTGGTGTGCAGGTCATCAGACTGCAAAAGAAGGTCCCTATGGAATATAACAGCTTGGACCATATTTAAACTCTTATGGGGCGTGATGGTAACCGAAAAATCCCCCAAATTTACACAAGTGAGTAACCTTCGGGATGGGGCGGCACTTAAAGCACCGCATCAGGGGAGGAATATAGGGCTTGACGTCACAATGGTAGACCATCACCTTGACCTGTACATCAAAACTGACCCAGAGCGCAATTTGGACAAGCCCTCCACCTCCCCAAACTTGTCCTCTAAATGCTCTAGAAAAAAAGGACTTAGGTTTCATGGACACATGATTCCACACCAGTTCTCATACTTACTAGGTAGTGGGGCGAATAAGCTACACTGCCAGACTTTCGTTCCTCCCATGGTGTGGCCAGGGAGGGGAACGATTTGGGGTCATGCATGTTTGCATTAAATTGAGCCCTTGAACGCTTAGAGACTGCTGGCGGCTGGCTACTGGCAAGAGATGATGTTCCACGCTTCATTCTGGGCCATCAACTCTGATGCCACCCACTCTGACCAAGGGCCCTCCCCATGGGCGCCACCCAGCCTCAGCAAGGGCCACCTGGCAGGATGGCCATTGCCGGGAGTCCCAATGCCCAAGGAGATAGGCATCTACTTCTTGGCATATGTGAGGAGTTAATGGCACAGACATCAGCAGAGCAATCCCTGTGTTGTGAGGGAGTTTCAACTAACAGGGTATATGGCTGCACCACCACAACGCACTTGCTACTGTGCTGGGTATTAGGAAGTCCATAGTCATCGTCTCCACAGAAAGCGACTCTGCATAGTGCATAGCGGAAATCGCACCCAGGAATGTATCCACACCTAAGAGATGGAGAACGAGCAGGACTGCAATGTGATGACAAGAAAGCTGGCTAGAGGTCTCAATGCATGACGGACACAATGCACCCCGTAAGGTGCCCTTCTCCAATTCGCTCG
Source organism: Schistocerca serialis cubense (assembly GCF_023864345.2). NCBI lineage: Eukaryota > Metazoa > Arthropoda > Insecta > Orthoptera > Acrididae > Schistocerca > Schistocerca serialis. The sequence continues at coordinate 766,188,127 of NC_064642.1, read as the reverse complement.
CTCTTCGGAAAAATTTGGAAGTATGGAGGTCAAACCCTACAGGGGACCATCACATAAAGGCCAAAACGTGTGAGACTCATTTTAGTCACCTCTTATGACAGGCCGGAATACTGTGGGCCAGTTCTCTGCCCAAGACCTGCAGGGGGTGATTTTCAAGAGCCCATTACATGCAGTTGGGGCTGTTTACAGTACCGTTTGAATTGCGTCTCGTCAGACGAGATAATCATCCCAGCAAACCGGTCATCCTCGCAAAGGATGCCTTCGAGCCAACAGCAGTACTCCATACTTCGATCTGGGTCGTCCTCGTTCATAGTGTGCTACCAAGAGAGTCTCCTCATCGACTGGTCAGCGAACATTGCTGTGTATGGACTTCCACAGCAGTCTCCTGGTTCATGCACCCAATGCTGTTGATCAGTAACGAAGGTTGGAATTTGCACAGCAGTATCACAGCTGAAAGTTCACTGACTGCCGACAGAGGGCCTCTTTAGATGAACCACGTTTCCCCTCCATTGGACAGATGGCCGTTCGTACATATGGCAAGAAGCATCTGGAAGCAAACACCTTGTAACTGTCGTCAGAAGGTTCCAGGCCTCCAGGCCACAGGTGGGAGCATTATTGTCTGATTAATGTTTTAGTTGTACTCTCTTGGTGATCTTGTCATCTAGACAGGGAGCCAGGTCCAACCCCACTTACAGTTTGTTTTTACGCGGCACTATGGCACCTACCAGCAAGAGAATGCAGTGTGTCACACAGCTCACAGTGTACGTGCGTGGTTAGAAGAGCCCAGAATTTACCGTACTCTCCTAGCCACCAAACTCCACGGATTTAAACTCAATCGAAAATCTGTTGGACCACCTTGATCGGGCTGTTCGCGCCATGGTTCCCCAACAGAAAAACCTATGGCAGTTGGCCACGGCGCTAGAGTCGGCATTTCTCCGAACCCTGTCGGTACCTTACAGAACCTCATTGGCTCTTCTCCAGCATGTTTTGGAGCGGCTCACGTTGCAGAAGGTGGTTATTCAAGCTTTTGGCGGGCGGTCACATTTATGTCATTGGACAGTGTAGGGCACTGAAGAGTTTACTGTACTCTCCTAGCTACCCATCTCCCTGGATTTCAACACAGTCAAAAATCTGTTGGACCACCTTGATCTAGCTGTTCGCAACATGGATCCCCAACAGTGAAATATATGGCAGTTGGCCACGGCGCTAGAGTCAGCAATTCTCCGAACCAGGTGTTATATTTTTCCTATCTAGTGTTCACTGAACGAATGTTGCAGTCAGCATAGCCATGACAGATCCCATGTCAGAATACATGTACCACGATCGCAGACTTATAATTCCGAGATACCTGAATAATGGACTACTCGAACCGACGTGGTGGACCGGTCTGACCTCTGGCTTAAGGACATTCTTGACAAGGGCACAGAGCTGCCACAACATACATCAAGATACGAGACCCCGTATTTCCAAGTCAGAGACTGTGGAACTAAGGACTTCTACGCAATGTCTTGGATGAGATTTTTCCATAAACCCTCCCAATTACACTCATTACGAAGAAATTAGAACGATCTGCTTCACTGAATGTTGACCACGTTGAGATTCAAAATTTCGCCTTTACAGGAGTTCCTTCTAAGAAACTGCATGTACTGCGATTTATTGTGATTATGGCTTAAAATTTACTACGAAAACCATGTGTTGATGTTACTGACTAGTGTACTGGATGTATCATTTATATTGCGTGTCACATCTTTTAAGAGGAGAAATTTTTTTTAGACAACTATAACGTTAGTCGCTGATCACTGGTGGGTATCGAAAGAAGTAATGGATCCAGAACAGAATCCTATGGAAACCGTCACTCTACGTGACTGAAACCTTTTCCCTTCTGTTTCCTACTTTACATTTATGAACTGAAACATATGCTGTCTCCTTCTGGTTATCTAAGTTCTGAGAGAGACGACCGGCATTCCTCTTGTGGCAGTATTTGGAATTGCAAGGAGAGCCAGCCCAAAGCACTGTCGACAGGCAGTAGAGGTAATGCCACATCTTTTTCGCTGATGAGTTTTCCGAACTAGATGGCCATGGTCGAAGACACTTGTTGGTTCCTGACGTTTCGTCCAGAGCTGCGCTGGACGTCTTCGGAGGTGCTCATGGTGACGCTGAGTCTTGTCGACTGATGAGCGACATAAATACTGTGTAAATCAATAGATGTTATCGATGGATAATTTTCTTTCCTTGACGCGCAACAATCGATAGTTAAGTTATGTATATCTCGAAGGTTCTCTCTGTTGACCATGCCCACATTACACAGTATTTATGTCGCTCTCCGAAGTCCAACTCCTCAATCGGCAAGAGTGAGCTTCGCCAGAAACACCTCCGAAGATGTCCAGTGCATTTCTACACGAAACATAAGAAACCGAATAGCATCTTCGACCACGGACATACACCACAGCAGTTTCATAGCAGATATGACATCCCGTCGTGAAAACCTCTCTTCCAGCTTTTCACTAACATAGCATCAGTTTTACAGGTACCCAAGGGTTCCCACATATCTGTCAACGGACGAGCACGTCGAACAATTGTACATGATTTACAAACCTTTGCAGACATTGTAACCACCACAACCCCCTACAAGGAAGCGATATCGATATTACACTAACTGTAGTACTGTACTATAGTCACAGCACAGAAAGTGTGTGTTTGCCATCTTCTTTCAGTTGTATAACCTTGTGTAATAATCTCATGTGAATTGCAACATTTTTTTATATTCTGTTAATTAACGTCACATTGCACTGTGATGTCGATGCATTCATAGCCCTGCTTCATTTACTCTTTTTGAACTTAAGTCTTCGCTGAAATCAAAGATTACCGAAAAACAAAAGAAATTGGAAGGACATAAAAGAATATTTTGTTAATGATGCAACTGTTGGTTTTTAGTAGCCTTAAAGCTGTGGTAACGGTGCTTCAAAATGAGGGAATTATTTTCGCCGCACGCTATACAATACCTAATCGATACGTTCGAAACAATGACGATATGATTACGCGTAGCTGACGTACAACTGTGTCTAGCCGGTACGTCACAATAGAGATTATCAAGACCGCTTCATTTGTGGCTGCTATTGTATTGGCTTTAATACAGCAATTGTGGAAAACGAGAGCTAATAAAAAGGTATGTTTTCTGATTTCGGGTGACACTAAAGGATTCGATGCATGAGGCTTAAAACGACAGCTGCTATGTCATTTTGAATTTGAGCAGGTTAGCACTAGGGCTGCTGATAAAACATCAACTCTTCGATATATCGATATTTTTAAGTAAATGTATCGATATTATTCGGCAACCATTTTCCTCTGTATATCCATATATCGATATCAAAACGGCAGGTTCTAGTTATATTTTTTTCACAATATTCGAAAATATATGAAGTTGTTCTTTTGAAATTCCAGTAAGACGTTAGTTTACTTTCACTGTGTGAATGAGTTGTACTACTTTTTCTGCTTTCGCCACGGAGACGTGTGTGGGGAAATGCTGACGTAATCGGCGCTCGGCGCTGCCAACAGAAACTGCAACGTTTAGCTTCACCACACAGTTTTGACATCACAGCTACTACGTCACTGCCGTTTGCAGAAACAGGGAAGTTTTCCGGACAAATCCATATGTTACGAAACCAAACGATGGACCCGCCAGACACCTTTCATTGTGCCACTTACTTGCAGCTACCACTGTTAGCAAAGTGGTTATCGACAAGCGTGAACATGCATCATTTTTCTTTCATTCACTCTCTAAGGGAGATAGGCAGGCCGCTAACTTATGGACGTACAAAATATCTAGCAAGAAATCAACAGTTAAATGTACAACTCTGAAACTGGCAGCGTTTTTACATTGTGCAGACGATATTTTTATAGGTAGCTACATCGATATTTTTCCACCGATATATCTGTTCTTTTTTTCGATACAACGACGTATTTTTTAAGTATCGATATAACGGGTTCTCGATATTTTTAAAAATGTCAGCAGTCCTAGTTACCAGGTGATAATTTACTTGCAGCAAAAATCTTCACATACGAAATACATTATTGTCTACAGGAATTTTTCCTAAAGATGCAAGTTTTGCAGGACTGTTAAAACGTTAGTGACTAACACAGGCCGGCCAGAGTGGCCGAGCGGTTAAAGGCGCTACAGTCTGGAGCCGCACGACCGCTACGGTCGCAGGTTCGAATCCTGCCTCGGGCATGGATGTGTGTGATGTCCTTAGGTTAGTTAGGTTTAGGTAGTTCTAAGTTCTAGGGGACTTATGACCACAGCAGTTGAGTCCCATAGTGCTCAGAGCCATTTGAACCACTTTTTTTTTTGACTAACACAGCATGTTTACAAATATTTCATACGGTTTTCGTTGAATGTATTTAACAAATTATTGCATAGGAACAGCGAATGATACATCGTATGAGAAAGCACATGTTCAAGTTTCTCACACATCATAAATATCGTCTTTCCTCCTCGTGTTACACGAAAAGCATCGCTGCGATAGTCAGCTTCGACCCATTCATATTCGAGCATGTATCTATCCATATTCACTACCGCAGCCGTGATGCGATCCTGGAATTTAGTGGTACGTAAACATTGTCTTTCACGTATACCAAAAGAAAAAAATTACAAACAGTAAAGTCCAGAGAGCCAAATTAACGAGAGCACAGCACACAATGCAGGTACGGACGTAACCTCGTTCAAAAGGCGATGCAGTTTAGGGAAAAGCACTCTTGCAACGTGTGTAGGTATGCTGTTCTCGTCACAGTTTTCGCGGGAAATAAACAGGGTCCGTACACCTCGCTACGTGAAACAGCACGGAAGATATTCACCTTTGGAGAATCTCTTTCAAGCCTCACGGTAAATTTAGAATTTGTCCTGCCCCATATGCAGACATTGTGACGATTCACTTGCTCTTTATGTGGGACATCGTCTCATCACTGAACACCAGTCGGGGGCGGTGAATACGTCATCATTCATTCCATTCTGGAAAAGTTCACAACATTCGCGTATAATGGTGCAGCCACTTGGCCATAAAGGTTACAGCAGCTGTAAGCGTTACGGTTTCTAAGGACATCGCTGGACTCAGTTGGTTGCGGATTGCCCAGCTCGCGACTCACACGAATTGTGCATCTCTTTGGTCTACGGAGCAACTATTCTCGAGAACTCTCCCCTGCTTCAGCTGCAAACCTGAAAATACGAAAATTTTTTCCTTTGCAGAGGCAACTCGTGTCCTTGAAGGGCCCGTACCATCTCAGAACGCTCTGGTGGGTTGGTGACTGTATGCTGTACTGTCATGGGATCGGACACCGCACGGTAGTGATTATTTAGTCTACTTATACCGCAACACTCAAAATGGTTTATGTTCATTAGTTGTCATTTTGTAAACTGCTATCAATATGCCACCTGGTGAATCAGAATGAATTCCGGAATGTCATGAACATAACTTTAAATATGCTCATATCTTTGTCAGTCAGTACAAACAGGAAGGGCATTAAAATTTTATAGCTTTAAAATATGCTCTTTTTAATGGCTATGTTTGTACAACTAGGTGGGCAATATGCAGGGTGTCCCAAAAGAACACCCGCAAACTTTACGGACAGATTCCTTATACAGAAATAAGTAAAAGATATATGGTAAAAAATGTTCTAAAATTAATGCCTTAAGGTGTATGAGCACTTCTTCATCTTCGACACTACAGATCTCTTATCATGCAAGGTCTTTGCTTTCCATATTTTGGGAAACGAGAGTGTTGATTAAGACAAGAAAAGAATGTCATGTCTAGTAAACATAGGGCCTTAAAGGTATACTTTATGGAGCTATGAGTACTTGTTCATCTTCGCTAGTATGAATCGCATCTCATCTTGTTTTGGTCCATATTAACTACTCCCAAAATACGAAGAGCAAAGAAGTTGCGGTAGAAGCGAGGTGTTTCATAGAATCGAAGATGAACAAATGCTCATACCTGTTAAGGTATACGCTGTAGAGCCCTTGTATACTGGATTTTTTTTTGTTGTTTTGGAGTTAGAACTCTGTCCATAAACTTCGTCGGTGTTTTTTTGGTACACCCTACATGTATGCCGGCCGATGTGTTCGAGCGGTTCTAGGCGCTTCAGTCTAGAACCGCGCGACCGCTACGGTCTCAGGTTCGAATCCTGCTTCGGGCATGGATGTGTGTGGTCCTTAGGTTAGTTAGGTTTAAGTAGTTCTAAGTTCTAGTGGACTGATGACCTCAGATGTTAAGTCCCTTAGTACTCAGAGCCATTTGAACCATTTGAACCTACATGTATATAGGGTGTTCATTTTAACTGAAGAAACTGAAACACGTCGAAAACTACAAATCGGATAAAAAAAAGTTATAATTCCAATTTGTTTGTATGGTACGGGGACATCCAATGATACCACACTCGACTCCCTGCCCCAACCCGTTGGTGTGTGGCGGGGGGCCATTTTGAAATATTCAATGGGAACCTCAGTTTTATTTATTGCAGATTACGATTCTACGACAAGATCTACACACGTTTTGTCCGAGGCAACTTCTTCGTTTCGCCACAGATGGCGCTATAATCGGAGGAATGTAAATGGGTACACAATCGTGATTTGCGACATGCTACTCAGTGGCCCTGGAAAATCCAATGACTTGTGGGAACTCACCTTCACGCTGCGAGGGTAGGATAGGACAGTATTTCATACCTACTATTTAGAAACCACTTTCGCAACGCCGCATTTCTCCAACATATCGAACAGGGGACTATTCGACTCGCCACTGTGGCTGTGGCTCGAGGTTGAACGTTACTTGTGGTGTCACCTCCAGACACCACACTTGCTAGGTGGTAGTTTTAAATCGGCCGCGGTCCATTAGTACATGTCGGACCCGCGTGTCGCCACTGTGTGATCGCAGACCGAGCGCCACCATAAGGCAGGTCTCGAGATACGGACTAGCACTCGCCCCAGTTGTACGGACGACGTAGCTAGCGATGCACACTGACGAAGCCTCGCTCATTTGCCGAGCAGATAGTTAGAATAGCCTTCAGCTAAGTCAATGGCTACGACCTAGCAAGGCGCCATTAGTAACATTGCATGTATCTACAGAGTCTCACTTGTATCGCCACAATCTCCAGATGTACCAAACGGATGGATTAAAGTTAAGTATTCCAGAAGCTACGTACTTTTCTTTATAGCATTCATAACGTATCCTGTTTCAGACCTCACGCACCCTGCTTTGGCTTAGCGCGTGCCTTTCGGCTTCCTCTCAATGTGTCTAGGCTGTCTTGTCTAGACACAACATTACTCTACTTTTCAAATTAGAGTAACTGTTCAAACGCAGTATCGCTAACTTCAATACACTTAGTGATCCGCTTTTCAAATGACCGTACACTGGACAGAAACATAGCTACGGGAATGTCAGAACGGGCGTTTCTAAGGCGATCTATCATGTCTTCATGATCTGTTGACACTTTGTGGTACACCTTATCTTGTAAATATACTCACAGAAAGAAATCCGGCTACGTCAAATCCGGCGACCTAGCAGGCGAATTAATAGAGCCACCTCTGTGGATCCATTGGCCAGTGTAAACACGGTCTAATAACTCGCGGCTTCAGTTGCGTAATGCGCTGGGCAAACGTCATGCTGAAACCAAATACGTTGTCGAACGTCCAGGGCAACATCCTGCAGTAGTCCCGATAGATCCTGCTCCAAAAACTCTAGATATCTGCGTACATTCAATGTGACGTCGATAAAATACAGACCAATGAGTTTGTTCCCATTATGCCACACCACACGTTATCCGACCAAGGGCGTTGATGATCGACTTTCTGTAACCAGTGGGGACTGTCCACACTCCAGTAATCCATGTTATGCCGTTTTACGCTATGATAGTTTGTGAATGTAGGTTCATTGGGAAATAGTATCTCGGCAAATAACGTGGGGGTCGTTTGCATTTGTTGGCATACCCGTTCACAAAACACTAACGAATTATGGAAGTTCTTGATTCAGGGACACCTGATATGGATGATGCTTATGACGATTGCAGTATTGTGATAATACTACAAACTGACATGCCGGAATCGCGGTGTAATTGCCGGGCGCTTACCCTTTGGTCGTGGTGCACTAGCGCTAGAACAGCTATAGCATTAGATTCTCCTGCAAAAAGTTTCCTTTTGCCAGTCTGTGCGCTGCCATCAGGCATAAAGGTGTTCACAACCTTGTAAAAGAACGAACGAGAGCGAGCTTTCTCTGGAAAACGCTCGGCATTCAAGGCAACAGCAGTCTCAACATTTCTGCTACATTCTCCGTAACTCAGGATCATTTCAGTGTTTTCTTCTATGGTTGCAACATTCATCGTCCACTTGCATGTCCGTTCTCCAAATGATAGGTAGGTGCGCAGGCAATAAACACTGTGCATGTATCGTAATGTTTAGAGCAGCTAGCTATCTGTTCTAAGTCTGCATGATAGTGAGCTCCGGTCGCAGTGTGATACGTCGTGATACGTCATAGTTCGCTACATGGTCACGGTGGCACGTCGTCCGATATGTCGGAGGAATACAATGTTGCGAATGGAGTTTACCAGCCAGAAGTTACGAAATATTGGTCCGTCCTACACTCGCAGCATGGAGGTGGGTTCCTTGAGCCTTTGGGCATTCCAGGGCGGATGAGCAGCGTGTCGTAAATCACGATTGCGCTCGCGTTTCTGTTCTTCCTATTACAGCACCATCTGCGGTGAAACGAAGAAGGTGCTTCACAGAAAAAGTATATAGATTTTGCCATGGAATCGTAAACTGCAATAATAAATAGAGGTTCCCATTGAAAACTTCAAAGTTGCTTCCCGCCACCCACGCACAGGGTTGGGTAGGGGGTCGAGTGTGGTATCATTGGATGTCCCACTCCGAGACAAAGAAACTGGATTATAACTTTTTACGTTTCGATGTGCAGTTTTCGAGATATTTCAATGTCTTTCGTTAAAATGGACATCCTCGCGGGATATGAGCGACCTTGGACAGGTACACCGGTCATCTTGTGTGTAGTTTTCAGGCTACTTCTTCACAAGTTCGTTTCGGCAAATGCTGCCTCGGGTCCCACATTTCATCGCAGAGAATATGATACACAAAGAGATAAAATATGACCACACACAAAACCGAGTTTACACGATTGACAGACAGATGGCGCACAGGACTTCCCTCCCTTAAATTACCTTGCCTACCTTAGTGTCAGGAAGGTCATCCAACCACAGAGGTCAATAATAGGTCTCCAATATAATTTGCCAAATCCCGAGAAAGCTTACCTCGTACCATACGGGATAAACAGCAGGGCACTGAGGGGCAGAATTTCATGAGCGAGTCTCAACAGAACATCGTGTTTTGTTCCTTTTGACACCATTAATACTGCAGGGCTGTCCGTAAGAGTGTGAGGGGATGGGGATCTCTTCTGAACAGCACGTTGCAAGGCATTCCAGATATGCTCAATAATGTTTAGGTCTGGGGAGATTGGTGGCCAGCGGAAGTGTTTAAACTCAGAAGAGTGTTCCTGGAGTCATTCTGTAGCAATTCTGGACACTTAGGCGTGTCCATTGTCCAGCTGGAAATGCGCATGTCCGTCGGCATGTATATTGGACATGAATGGATGCAGGTGATCAGACAGGATGCTTACGTACTTGTCAGTGCCGTATCTAGACGTATCAGGGATCCCTTATCACTCCAACTGCACACGCACCACACCATTACAGAGCCTCCACCAACTTCAACAGTCCCATGCTGGCATGCAGGGTCCAGCGATTCATGAGATTGTCTCCATACCCGTACGCGTCCATCCGCTTGATATAATTTGAAACGATAGTCGTCCGACAGGGCAACATGTTTCCCGTCATTTCGGTGTTGATGGGTCCAGTCGATTCGTAAAGCTTTGCATCGTGCAGTCATAAAGAATTCACGAGTGGGCCTTCGGCTCCGAAGGCCGTATCGATGATGTTTCGTTGAATGGTTCGAATGCTGACACTTGTTGATGGCCCAGCATTGAAATCTGCGGCAGTTTACGGAACGGTTGCACTTTTGTCACGTTGAACGAGTCTCTTCAGTCGTCGTTAGCCTCTTTCATGCAGGATCTTTTTCCGGCCGCGGCTGTCGGAGATTTGATGTTTTACTGGATTCCTGATATTCACGGTACACAAGTGAAATGGCCATACTGGAAGATCCACACTTCATCTCTACCTCGGAGATGCTGTGTACCATCGCTCATGCGCCGGGTATAACACCACATTCAAACATTTGATAACCCGCCTTTGTAGCAGCAGTAGCCGATCTAATAACTGCGCCAGACACTTGTTGTCTTGTATAGGCGTTGCCGACCGCAGCATCGTATTCTGCCTGTTTACGTATCTCTGTATTTGAATGCGCATGCCTATACCAGCTACTTTGGCGCTTCAGTGTATTTATAGTATGTGTTTCCCAGGACACTAACATCAATCACTCAAAGGGTCGATGAGACTCTCAAATCTACATTACATGTGCGTGTATACTCCGCAAGCCAGCTTACAGTGTGTGGCGGAGGGTATTCGCAGGAAGAACAATTTCTGGTGAGACTCCGTGTAAGCTCTAATCTCATGGTGTTCTCTAACTAAATGTGCTGCTCTTCTTTTGATCTCCTCTGTTTCCTCTGTCAATCTGGTGTGGTGCAGATCTAAGAGTGACAAGCAGCATTCAACTACTTGTTGAACGAGTATTTTGTAAGCTACCTCCTTCATTATTGGATTACATTTCCTGAGGGTTGTTCCAATAAATCTGAGTTTGGCATCTGCGTGGTTGTTCCACTTCAGATCTTCATACCCATTCGGCTAGGTATTTTATGAAAGTACCTGCTTTCAGTGATTGTTCACCAATCGGATAGTGATACAATGTGAGTTCCCCCTGTCTGTTCTGAAGGAAGTCGATTCTGAAGTTCTCAGAGTGACATTAATCCATTAAACGTTGGACAGTTTTCGACGGCCCGCGTGGCTCTATTGGTAACTCTCAGGACTGGTGACCACTGGTTCGAGTCTCGTTCGGGTCTTTTCTTATTTATATTCTACTTTTCTTATTTATATTCTACTGCAATACTTACGGCCTTTAAATATAAAGCGCAAAATAAATGCTAGTTTCAGCATTTGACCAGTGATATGAGATCTTTTGACAACCATCGTCAATGAAAATAACTTATAGTAAACTACGTACTTTAACGTTTATGTACATAACAAGTACGGTTAACTCTGTTACAGAGAGGATATCAAGGTCCGCGTTTCCACTCACTCACATTTAATTTGCATCCAAAATGATGATTACAATTGAAAATTGGTTCAATTCCAAATTGGGCGCCTGGCACAGCAACCGTTTATGAATTTCTTGACCCAAGGAAGCCTCGATTGAAAAATGTTTTTTATTTACAGGAAATGACGCATTTCGCCCCTCTGTGGCATCAACAGGTTGGCCCAGGGGTGAACACTGACAATAGTGAGGCATTTGAAGATTAAAATGGGACATGGAGTTAATATAAAAAATAAAAGAGGCAAAGTTACAGGCTGTTCAGTCATCTCTACAATTAACCGTAACGTGAACTTACATAAAAACTAACGTGAAAAACCAACATTCTCCAATAATGACCACGTATGGCACGAAGATAAAATTTAACAAGAACCGTCGTCCTATCGTAATGGGGTGAATAAAAGCATTAGGGAGTCTGGAACAAGGAATACAATGCTACGTATAACTACAGTCCCTGCTGGACAGGGAAACTATGACAAACCAAGAAAAATCAGCAAATCGTACAGATTAACGAAAAAGCAATGCTGAGGAATCTAAGATTTCATTAGGTCTGTTACACAAAAATACTAGCTTTCTTAAAATCCCTTTTGTAGGCACCTTATCGTATGGCCTTGCAAATCTTCACACATCAAAAAAGTTTTGCATCATCCTAGGTTCCATAACTCCTGAAGATAGACGTTGACTGTGGATATTGTATCAGACACAGTCCCTTTGACTGTTCAGAGAGCCGGCCATTGTGGCCGAGCGGTTCTAGGAGCTCCAGTCCGGACCCAGGCTGCTACTGCGGTCGCAGGTTCGAATCCTGCCTCGCGCATGGATGTGTGTGGTGTCCCTAGGTTAGTTAGGCTTAAGTAGTTCTAAGACTAGGGGACTGGTGATCTCAGATGTTAAGTCCCACAGCGCTTAGAGCCACTTGAACCATTTGAACTGTTCAGAGATGTCACTAAACCCGCCCAAAGATTTAAGCAACCATGCATGAGCAGTTCCTATTAGACGGAGGGGGTCCGACAGCCGATCAGTTCCAGTCATTCCACCAGGAAGGAGGTACACGGCACATGTTGTCTGTAGTTCAACCATGCCTAGACGGTCAATACCGCGGTTCGATCGCGTCCGCATGGTTACTTCGGGCCAGGTAGGGCTTTCAGCAAGGAAAGCGTTCTGGCCTCTCGGAGTGAACCAAAGCGATGTTGTTGGGACATGGAGGAGATGTAGAGACAGGAACTGTCGATTACACGCCTCGCCCAAACCGCCCAAGGGCTACTACTGCAGTGGATGGCCGCTACCTACTGATTATGGTCGGAGGAACCTTGACAGCAACGCCACCACGTTGAATAACACTTTTCGTGCAGCCACAGGACGTCGTGTTACGACTCAAACTGTGCTAAATAGGCTGCATGATGCGCAACTTCATTCCAGGCGTCCATGCCGAGGTCCATCTTCGCAATCACGACACCATACAGCGCTGTCCAGATGGGCCCAGCAACATGCCGAATGGACCGCTCAGGATTGGCATCAAGTTCTCTTCACCTATGAATGTCGCATATGCCTTGAACCAGAAAATCGTCGGAGACGTGTTTGGGGGAAACGCGGTCAAGCTGAACGCCTTAGACACACTGTCCAGTGAGTGCAGGAGGATGGAGGTTCCCTGCTGTTTTGGGGTAGCATTATGTGGCGTCGACGTACGTCGCTGGTGGTCATGGAAGGCGCCGTAACGGCTGTACGATACGTAAATGCCATCCTCCGACCAATAGTGCAACCACATTGGCAGCATATTGGCGAGGCATTCGTCTTCATAGACGACAATTAACGCCCCCATCGTGCACATCTTGTGAATAACTTCCTTCAGCATAACGACATCGCTCGACTAGAGTGGCCAGCATGTTCTGCAGATATGAACCCTATGGAACATGCCTGGGTTAGCTTGAAGAGGGCTGTTTATGGACGACGTGACCCACCAACCATTCTGAGGGACCCACGCCGAATCAGGGTTGAGGAGTGGGACAATCTGTGCCAACAGTGCCTTGATGAACTTGTGGATAGTATGCCACGACGAATGCAGGTAAGCATCACTGTAAGAGGACGTGCTACTGGGTATTAGAGGTGCCGGTGTGTACAGCAATCTGGGCCCCCAACTCTGAAGGTCTCGCTGTTTGGTGGTACAACATGCAATGTGTGGTTTGCATGAGCAATGAAAAGGGCGGAAGTGATGTTTATGTGGATCGCTATTCCAATTTTCTGTACAGGTTCCGGTACTCTCGGAACTGAGGTGACGCAAAACCTTTTTGATGTTTGTATTTAGAAAACACGCTGTGGACGTCGCCTTTTCGTCGACAAACGAAGTACAGCATCGGTACGCTAAATCCGGTGTTTACACTACGGAGGTAAGAAGTTTCGATCAATATTTGGTGAACATTTGATGACAAGTATGGACAAATTAAACAGAATTAGGCCTTTGCAGAGCACTTAAAATCTAGTGGGCACCGTTCGTCGTCGTTGAGCAGTTTACGTGTGCTCCATAAAAGGCTAAATATTTTAGAGGAAACTGAAATTCTGAGACACTTCTGTACAGGGAAACGATCAAATAGTTAGCAGAAACAAGTCTTAATATGATATTATGGTACCCACTATTCGAACCCACCAATATCTTTTATTGTGAATGTGGCGCTATCATTTTTATTCCATGTCTTTTAAGTTGTTTTTGGATCTGTCTAATGTTTTATCGTCATTGTAAGTTTTACTGCTTGAGAGGTTTTAAAAATGTTACACTTTATAGATATCTTTTTACCCGTATTAATTTTGTGTTTTTGCACCTATTTTATTATTATTACTGACACTAAATTCATTTTAATAATTCACTGTTTTACCTAATTTGTCTTCCTCATGTAGTTATCCAATTTGTTTTTTTTTTTTTTTTTATGCACGTTGGCTGGCCAACGCCATCTATCTTTAATGTCTTCTACTACAGTCACATAATCTTGCTCCTACGGCTCTATTTTTGGGTGATCCGCTTGGAGGGCTGTTCTTGACCGCATTATCTGCTATTTGTCAGCTGTATGCAGCGGTCCATACTGTGTTCGTCGGAATGCGGTTGGCTCCTTGTTACGTAAGATTTCTTAATTTTTCTTGGTTTGTCATAGTTTTCCAGTCCAGCAGACACTGTGGTTGCCATTGTATCCCGTTCCAGTCTCCGTCGTGCTTTTACTCGTCTCATGAGCGTAGGACGGTGCATCCTTATAAAATTTTATCTTATTACCGTATTGGGGCGTTAATGGTCGAATGTTGTTTTTGCAGATTAGTTTTTACGTGAGTTCACAGTTATGGTTAACTGTAGAGATGACTGCACAGCCTGGAACTTTGCCCCTTTTGTGTTTTTATATGAACTCCATGTCTCTATTTTAATCTGCATCTGCCTCACTATTGTCATTTTTCACCGTTAGGCCACTCTCATGATGCTTCAAAAGAGCGAAACGCGTCATCTCCAGTAACTAAAAAAGATTTGTAACCGAGACTGTCTTATTTCAAGTGATTACAAATGTGTTCATTATCTCATTCATAAATTTTAAATCAGAATTGAAAGGAAGAAAACAATTACCGGAAGCAGACTCGACTCAGTGATCCAGCGATTACTAGTCGGAAGCGCTAACAATAGAGCATAGTGGCGCCCGTAAAACCCTCCTACCCGTACTGAATTAAAGTAGTTCGTAGGACATGGAAGTGGATTTTATCGGGAATACTTGAGAGTCGCATCAATCTGCTTTAGTGGATTGATATTCGAGTTCTGAACTTCACGTACCATAAATACAAAAGCTAAAAAAATGTCGCTGTTCCGTGGTCCCCTTGTAAAAGAAATACACCACCCGTCAAAGTCCAATGAACGGGACGGAGAGTATGCGGCTTTCGGACCCTGCCTCCCTGGACAAAACACTATTGTCTTAGGGGAAATCATTGAATTTTTCATTTACGTGAGCTTCTTAGAGACCTTTCCAGCCGGCCACTGTGGCCGAGCGTTTCTAGGCGCTTCAGTCCGGAACCGCGCTGCTGCGACGGTCGCAGTGTCGAATCCTGCCTGGGGCATGAATGTGTGTGATGTCCTTATGCTAGTCAGGTTTAAATAGTTCTAAGTCTAGGGGACTGATGACCTCAGATGTTAAGTCCCATAGTGCTTAGACCCATTTGAACCATTTGAAGATCTTTCCATTTGAGAAAGATTTCGATACGATGAAGAAGATTTGGCTGTGACACTCCATTGAATTGGCCTACAAATTTTTACGGCGTAAAGTCAAGCGCAGGACCTCCAGTCGGGAACGATAGAGAGAGAAAGCTATGAGAAGAGGTCAACCAATCGCACGCTGACCGGACCTCTCTCCAGGACGACAACGCGAGCCGCGCGGGATTAGCCGAGCGGTCTCAGGCGCTGCAGTCATGAACTGTGCTGCTAGTCCCGCGGAGGTTCGAGTCCTCCCTCGGGCATAGGTGTGTGTGTTTGTCCTTAGGATAATTTAGGTTAAGTAGTGTGTAAGGTTAGCGACTGATGACGTTAGCAGTTAAGACCCATAAGATTTCACACACATTTGAACATTTTTTGAACGACAACGCGACAACAGCGGCCACCATGTGAAGAAGACGTGAGCACCGCCACCGACTGATGATGGCCCAGTTCAATAGCAAGGCACTTCGAAAGCAGTTCAGAAAAGACATTTGTCACTTAGAGATCAGCAGTCACTGCAAAGACTGATCATTTCGTTATGTCGCCTTTAGGTAACGACACATCTGTGTAATTGCCAACGTTATATATTGTATTTGATTAATTGTAATAAAACTCATTAATAGGAATTGTTTGAGTGTTTGTCTGGCAACGGCCTTGCCGCAGTGGCTACACCGGTTCCCGTAAGATCACCGAAGTTAAGCGCTGTTGGGCGTGGCTGGCACTTGGGTGGGTGATCATCCCGCCGCCATGGGCTGTTGCCATTTTTCGGGGTGCACTCAGACTCGTGATGCCAACTGAGGAGCTACTCGACCGAATGGTAGCGGTTTCGGTCAAGAAAACCATCATTACGACCGGGAGAGCGGTGCGCTGACCCCATACCCTTCCTATCCGCATCTTCCTTGAGGATGACACGGCGGTCGGATGGTCCCGGTAGGCCACTCGTGGCCTGAAAACGGAGTTGATTGTTTGTATAGCGAATCGAGTATGCAGACTTCCCCGGCACAACAAGATAGACAACAAGGCTGGTTCAAAAAACAAATAATTCACAGAGCATACAGTGCAAATCTTTTACGGCCAGCATTTGCGCCCTCGGTGATTTTTAGTTTTATGGGCAAGCGGAATGCTCGCAGAACATCACCGGCGTGGAAAATTGTCGCAGTGCTGCTACGCACGGGTAGACGCAGCAGTCCACACGGGACGGGGCACCTGCGGAATTTCGCCGCGCGCCAGCCACACTGCCGATGCGCTGCTGCAGCCGCAGTCCTGCGGTCTGCGACACCAGCTGGGCAGTTCGCACGGCTGTGCCGCGCTGTGCCGCAGGTGTGCGAAGTGGAAGAAGAGAGCCCAGCAGGCAGCAGCCAGTACTGGGAGCGGAGTGGCCCCGATACCAGCGTGCATGTTTCCGTCCTCCGTTGTGTGCTTTTCTCGACAAATATCTCACACAACGTGTCCTCGTAGATACAGGTAAATTCGACACATACATTTTAATAACTGAGGTAAAAAAAAGAGGCGTTCTATTTGGGACGTAAGGACGGATGAATGCAAGGATAGAAAAGCAGCAAAGGTACGGCCAGGCATGCCATTTGCTGTGAATTATTTCTAGATTTCGCGGAGCATTGAAACGGAGACAGAAACTACGTGCCGGTCGGAGTGGCCGTGCGGTTCTAGACGCTACAGTCTGGAACCGAGCGACCGCTACGGTCGCAGGTTCGACACGCCAATCGGGGACAATAGAGAACAGATGGGTGTGAGAAGAAGTCAGCGAATCGCACGGTGACCGATCCCTCTCCAGGACGATAACGGGACGGCAGTGGCACCTGTCTGAAGAGGACATAGGCGCCGCGACCCTCTGGTGACATCCCAGTTCAATAGCAGCTTCATGACTAGCGACTTGGATAGAAGCGGTAACGCTTGTCACTTCGCTTGTACTCTCTGTGTAGCTCGGAACTGTCTATACTGAAGAAGCTGATTATTTCGTTTCTCGCCCTTTGCTTGCGACACATGAGTGTAATTGCGAAAGTTAAGTATGGTAAATTTATTTTTGTAATGAAACTCATTAATTCGCTTGGTTTAAATGTTTGTATAGCGAACCGAGTAAGCAGGTTTCCCAGACACAACACAAAATGCAAACGTTACTACAGATATTCGGATTTACGTTATGATATGGTCGATAAGCGCGCCATCATTGGCGATGATGTGGTGCAGACGAATAGCCAAATTCTGCATGACCCGCTGAAGTACCGGAACATCGATGCTGTCGATTACCTCCTCAATGGCTGTTATCAGCTCAGCGGTGGTTTTGGGGTTATTGATGAACACACTGTCTTTAACATAGCTCCACAAACAGGAGTCGCAATTATTCGTATCCGGAGAATATGGTGGCCAATCGAGGTCCATGGCAACTGCCTCTGGGTACCCCAGAGCCAGAATGCAGTCCCCAAAGTCCTCCTTCAGGACATCAAACACTTTCCTACTTTGATAGGTTCGAGCTCTGTCTAGCATCTTGTTGACATCAGAGTCTCTTTGGATGATGGGGATGAAATCATCTTCCACAACTTTCACGTAGCGTTTTGTAGTCACCTTGTCATCACGGAATATCGCACCGATTATTTCGTAACCAGACACTGCACACCGCACAGTCACCCGTTGACAATGAAGAGACTTTCCGATCGCGAAATGTGGATTGTCAGTCCCCTAAATGCGCCAGTTTTGCTTATTGACGAACCCATAGAAATGAAAGTGGGCTTCGTCGCTAAGCCAAACCATGCTTCCGACTACTAATTCCCATCATACCCCGCAGCCAACCGTGCAGTTTAACATTCTAACGCAAACCGTTCAGAAGTTATGATGATTTTATTTTATATAACATAATGATTCTCACGCTATATTTCTCTTCGTGTCATCATTATTACAATAATGCCGTGGGCTAAGGATCAGTCTGAACTGAATTGTATTTGCAGGTTAGTTAACCCAACCACACTACATAGTTTTACTCAGAGAGTCGTCAAAAGTTACTATTTTTGAGAAACTCATAGATTTCCCATACTGTCAGCGTCTTATATCTTTCCCTGAAGCAGTGTAGCAAACAAACTAGTTCAGCTGCAATTATGATGGAATCCTACAGTGAGTATTTTTGACATGAAGCTGAGAATAAGACACCTCAAATATTTACGAAAAGTCCCAGTGGTGTTGTTTCTGAACTATCCCCACAGTATTGATCGATTTTTTAATGCCGGGAAACACATCTAACATACACGTTGTTGGTAAGAAGACTCACATATACTTTGTTAATGCCGGCCGGTATGGCCGAGCTGTTCTAGGCGCTTCAGTCTGGAACCACGAAACCGCTACGGTCGCAAGTTCGAATCCTGCCTCGGGCATGGATGTGTGTGATGTCCTTAGCTTAGTTAGGTTTAAGTAGTTCTAAGTTCTAGGGGCTGATGACCCCTGACGTTAAGTCCCATAGTGCTCAGAGCCATTTTTTACTTTGTTAATTATGTTACTGTAAATTTTCACAGCAAATGCAGTGAATGGCCAAAAGGATTTATGATAGCGAGGGTTATAATTTATTACAAAGTGTGACACAGAATATTATTCCCACATCGGTTATAAATTCGTAGAAGGTGAGACAAACGATAATGTTCTCACACTTGTGTCATGATGTGGCAAAAATGGCATCGATTCCCTTGTATCACATGGACCAAGCCACATAATCTCCTTGGACGGTTATGGTATTGCAAAGTGTAATACTTACATCAATAAAAACAGAACATTAAATAAAGATCCAATAACAACTGTTCAAATGGACAGTGTAAGAAAGGGTCAACAGTAGCAGATTATTTTGTTTTAAAATGTTTGAGACAATTTTAAAGAAGCAAATACGTAAAAGTAATAATCAAGATAGACCAATGAAAGAAATAAAATGCACATTGAAAGACAAATGCATATGTCAACTGTCGTATAGATCACCTCAGATATTGTTGCCTGCCAAACACTTTCCGGCTTCACTTATGTATAGTTGGTCATTGCATCTCCGGCTACAAATTGCTTGCACGTTTCTTCTTCTTTTATCATATTTTGTGGCAGACTCCAATAACTTGACAGTAAATGTGTCTGTTAGCGACCATCTCTTCTGTTTACATAATTATGAAACACACAGAGTACTGTATATAGCTCACTCTGCTATTGTGCATGTGACTGTCTATCTCTAGTTTTAAACGAAAATAACTCTCAGGACAATGGTGAATTGGATTGCGAGTGCCACTGATTTCATACGTCACATAAAAAGGGAAATGAGAGGCACAGTTCCACATAACAAGGGCCATAACCTCTGGTGTGGAGAGTTGTAGCCCGCTGTTATGGCATAAAATCAAGCGCCGGCACGCCGGTTGTGAACGATAGAAAAAAGAGGGCTGTGAGAAGACATCAGCCAATCGCATACTGACCGACTCCTCTCCAGGACGACAACACGACAGCAGCGCCCCCTATGTGAAGAGGACGTAGGCGTCGAGCCCGACTGATGACGGGCCAGTTGAATGGTAGCTTCAAGACTAGTGACTTGTGTAGCAGCGACTTACGATTGTTTATAATGAAGGCGATTAATTATTTCTTATGTGGCCCTTCGCTCGTGACTCTTCTGTGTAATAGTCAAAGTTAAGTATTGTCTGTTTTCATTTTGTAATAAAACTCATTAATAAGATTTGTTTGAACTGTTTGTATAGCGAAGCAAGTATGCCGGTGCGACCGAGCGGTTCTAGGCGCTGCAGTCTAGAACATGGCGACCGCTACAGTCGCAGGTTCGCATATTGCCTCGGGCGTCGATGTGTGTGATGTCCTTAGGTTAGTAGGTTAGTTAGGTTTAAGTAGTTCTAAGTTCTAGAGGACTTACTCAGATGTTAAGTCCCATGTGCTCAGAGCCATTTGAACCATTTTGAAGCAAGTATATAGGATTCCTAGACTCAACGTATTTGATGACTAGGCTGGATTTAACATTTGGTGATGAGACCAACTCGGACACAGTTTTCTTTTGTCGTGGGATTTTCTGTTCCTCTGGCGATGTAATTCTACGTTTTCTTTGCAGGGATGTGTTTACATGTTTTAACAGTGTCTCTATTCAGTGTTTTCAGGTGGGCATTGCAGAAATTTTCTTTGCTTCAGTGCTTATTTTTATTGCTTGCATTGTCTGTTTATTTCATTTGCCTATTCCACAATGAGCAACCCACCTCTCCCACACCCTGCTCAGGAACCTCAGCTTCAAGTGATAGATGCAACGCAGCTAACGCAGGTGTTTGAGTTTCAGATGCAGCGAATCTCCACCCTGCGAAACACGGAACAGCAGTTAGTGGCAAAATTTGCGCGCCCAACAGAGCAACAAGCAATACCTGAAGCTAGTAATTCTATGCCGCCTTTTCGTCAGTTTAACGAAAAAGATGAGGAATGTCTCGAGTGGTTGCAACAGTATGAAGCCCACATAATTGCTCACGATATAACGGGTACTGTGAACTTACATTACTTTTTGTCAACGTTGGGAAGTCCAGCCTTTCGGCTCATTCAGAAATTGTTCCCTAACGCCATTCCGAATGAACTTTTCCATGACCAGGTTGTAGATTCAGTAACTAACTATTATGACCAAGTGAAAATGTAGTGGCAGCTAGGCACCAATTCTTTCGTCGCAATAAACGGTTAGAACAAACTTATTGTGAGTGGGTAACAGATTTGCAGGGTATGACGAGGAATGCAAACTGAAATGTGCTTGTGATGCTGTATGTAGTGTTGGCAGAAGAGCCAACACCGTGTTGCTAGAGGAGGCCGAAATACACGCGTTTAAGCTCACGCAGACTGGCGTGAGGTCTGGAACAGGACAATGTCTTGAGAATTGCAAATAAAGTACGAAGATCTTGGAATACTTAACTTTAATCCATAATTGTTGTATATCGCTCTTGTTGATACATTAATAAGAATCTCAATATAAACTGGTAATGGCGCCTTGCTAGGTCGTAGCAAATGACGTAGCTGAAGGCTATGCTAACTATCGTCTCGGCAAATGAGAGCGTATTTGTCAGTGTAGCATCGCTAGCAAAGTCGGCTGTACAACTGGGGCGAGTGCTAGGACGTCTCTCTAGACCTACCGTGTGGCGGCGCTCGGTCTGCAATCACTGACAGTGGCGACACGCGGTTCCGACGTATACTAATGGACCGCGGCCGATTTAAAGGCTACCATCTAGCAAGTGTGGTGTCTGGCGGTGACACCACACTTTATTCCCAGATTTTATGCTATGTAGTGCGATCACGTACAATGTCACTGATATCCAACGTAGAGGACAGATTCTGACACTGTCAGATCCATCATTCCAGCATGTAGTGCAAATTCCTGATCAGTATGATTCAGGTGCTGTAGCGGTTGATAAATTTGACCAGCTACCAATTTGTCACGTTGACTCGTCCCTTGCGTGTACCACGCTGCATAAACAGTAATCTACACAGGCGAACAGAATTAAGTCATGCCCTCAGTGCTATTCACGGCACAAACGCCAAGACTGTCCATCCAGAGAAGCACAGCATTACACATGTGGCAAGAAAAGTCACATAGAATCCATATGTTTACAACGGAAAAAACTTAATAATTCTGCCGACTCACATAACTCTCGTCACAAAGCTCATGTAATCAGTACAGTGTTTTCAAAGCATGCTGCAGGCATTAGTAAAACTAGCAAGCAAATAGTTTCTTCAGTGCTGTGCCAGTCCAACCACCTTTTTGTTCATTTGCATATTAATGGAAAATGTGTGAAATCAGAGTTGGACATGGGTGCCTTTGTTACACTGCTGAATCATAACACTATGAACTGTTAGGCTCCCCCTGCCTGTCTAAAACTAGCACATACCTGATGGCTTATAATGGACAAGACATTCCCGTTCTCAGAATATCTACTTATCCAGCCATGTATCACTCGCATACACGAAATGTGACTTTCACTGTGCTACAGTCACACGATTGTGAGACGTATTTGGCCTTGATTCGTTTGATTTGTTTGGCTTTCAAATTCAGGATAATGTGTTGTCAGTGACTGCCTGCAGTGCAAAAGACAGTGTAGCTACCTTGCTTCCCTGAACTCTTTTTCTGAAGGTTTAGGCAAGGCTAACAATCTTGTTCCACATATTATTATCAAAGGCAATGCTCAGCCGAAATTTTGCCGGGTCGGAACTGTTCCCGTTGCATTACGGGACAAAGCCGCTGCTGAATTACAGAGTTGCAAGATGCATCAATGTGGTTTAGACACTGTCAGTACGCTGTATTTTTAGTTATCTGCTGTTATGAATGGGAGGAAAACTTTCCCTTCAGTTAGTTCTCTTTCACTCGAACCACCAAATCTTCTAGGGTGTAGCGCCTTCTTTACATCTTTGGCAGAGCAGCCGTTTCTTCTGCAAGAATTCTTAAATGATCGAGCTCTTGCTGCAAGCAGTGTGATTCACAGATGTTTTTAGTCCCTTCCACCAATATTTCGATCACTCCTCTATGCTGTTTGGGACGATGAGTAAAATTTTTGTGAACAAATCTTTCCATGTGAGTGGGCTTTCCTGTAGGCTTCGTGCTCTAAAGTTCCTTTGTGGTTTATAAGCACCTCTACATTCAAATATGTGATGTAGCCTTGTTACTCTTTTTCCTGTATGAACTTGATATCAAAACTAATTCCAGTCCCAAAACTTTGAAATCCTGAGATTTCTTTTTCTCCAGGAGTGTACGTAACAAAAGAATCATCAGTGCACTGAAACCGACAAGTTGCTTTCATTTTGGACGCCTTTCAAACAGAGTACCGATATAGTCGTTGGAACTGCTTTAATACAATTCGGTCACAAGATATTCACCTGTCAATTTTTCACATATTTTGTGTTGTAATTTTTCACACGTTTTCTGTTGTAATGTTCGCTATGTGTTCCTCTAGACGTTACATACTTCAAACAGCAATTTTTCTTTTTTTTTTTAATTGTAACGAATCTCTGTCATATACAAAGAAACTACCTCTAACAATTTACTTTAAATTAATGGCTTCTGATATCAAATAATTCAGTAGATATCCTTGGATATTTTTTGAATTTCTTTTGTTTTGGTCCTTTTGGAGGGCGATTGTGACCGTCAATCTTCTGACTGATTTTCTGCGGCCCACCACAACTTCGTCCTGTTTACCAATATATACAGCTCAGAGTAGCAATTATAACCGATGTCTTCAATTATTTATTATCTTTCCCTGCAGATCTTACCCTCAACAGCACCTTGCAGCACCCTCCAGCACCAAGGAACTTATTTCATGGTGTCGTAACACATGTCCTGTCATTCTGTCCCTGCCTCTTGTCAGTGTTTTTCAGTTGTCCGCTTCCTCGACAATTCTGTAGAGAACCTGTCATTTTTTATCTTATATGTCCACCTAATTTTCAATATCCTTATACAGGTACCATATCTCAAACACTTGTTCTCTTCTTTTCCGGTTTAGCCTCAGCCGATGATCACTTCCACACACTACTGTATTTTAAACGTATCTCCACAGAAATTTCTTCCATGTAGCTGTTTTGCAACTGTCCTAGAGTTACGTCTACACTCTTTGGTGCCTGAATGCTGTTTTCAATGTTTCCATCATTTAAATGAGGTTACGGGAGTTGCGTGCGCTTTAATATTCAGCAGGACCTTCACCTGTAGACTCTCTTCGCGTTTCGAAAGTATGCAAACGCAAAGCGTTTCACGTGGTTGGTGCGTGCGGTGGCCTGTAAGGCGGCCGGCAGTTGCCGCCACGAGAGGAAAGCCACAGGCGTCGCCGTGTGCCCTGCGAGTCTTCTGGTGAGCCAGAAGGGCGCGCACGCTGCAGGCACTGGCTGGCCGTAACTGCCTTCGTTTAAAGTTGGGCCGCAGATGCGGTGCGCAGCGCGGACCGCCACGATTGTTCTTCGAGACCCCTGGAAAGAAGTAACAGCTTCCGCAACTTCATTCGTTGCACTCCCAAAACGAGAAGCCTGGAGAAAAAGGAGAAAGGAGGGCAAGACGGAAAAACTCACGCGGCAGTACTGCGCCAGCACACCTGCTCCCCTAATGCTGCGCACTCATTACGTAACCGTGGGCGATGTACGTATCGGCGTCAGTAAACTGTTACCATTGTAGAGCACCCAACACACTGTGCTCTGGGTCAGACCTAGAGATAGGTCTTCTGGATAACACACATGTGTAATGAATGTTTACAGTACATTCCGAGGGTGGACGCAAAGTTTCTCTCTTTTCTCATTAACAGAGCCACCGAGACTTGACGAATTGTGGTGATAATACCACTTTACACCAGCAGATGGTGCTGGCTGTATAGACTTTACAATAATCTGATTACTTGATGAATCGTTGTGAACACATTGGTTCCAATGTTTCAAATGGCTCTGAGCACTATGGGACTTAACTTCTGACGTCATCAGTCACCTAGAACTTAGAACTACTTAAACCTAACTAACCTAAGGACATCACACACAGCAATGCCCGAGGCAGGATTCGAACCTGCGACCGTAGCGGTCTCGCGGTTCCAAACTGTAGCGCCTAGAATCACTCGGCCACTCCGGTCGGCGTAAACATATTCCCACAGCTGTTTGTATGCTACGGTGATCCACTTGATCCAAGCAGGTCATTCTCAATAATGTAACACAGTGTACTTGATAACTTAATGAAAATTTGTCATTCAATAGCCTTTTTTCCACATTCTTATAATTTCACCTAATGAAAAAGCAGAAAAGTAATTAATGTTATTTTCAATTTTTAGACAGGCAATTAAAAACATACACTGTAAAAGTTACACTACTGCCCATTGAAATTGCTACACCACGAAGATGACGTGCTACAGACGCGAAATTTAACCGACAGGAAGAAAATGCTGTGATATGCAAATGATTAGCTTTTCAGAGCATTCACACTAGGCTCGCGCCGGTGGCGACACCAACAACGTGCTGACATGAGGAAAGTCTCCAACCGATTTCTCATACGCAAACAGCAGTTGACCGGCGTTGCCTGGTAAAACGTTGTTGTGATACCTCGTGTAAGGAGGAAAAATGCGTCCCATCACGTTTCCAATTTTGATAAAGGTCGGGTTGTAGCTTATCGCGATTGCGGTTTATCGTATAGCGACATTGCTGCTCGCGTTGGTCGAGAACCAATGACTGTTAGCAGAATATGGAATCGGTGGGTTCAGGAGGATAATACGGAGCGCCGTGCTGGATCCCAACGGCCTCGTATCACTAGCAGTCAAGATGACAGGCATCTTATCCGCATGGCTGTAACGGATCGTGCAGCCACGTCTCGATCTCTGAGTCAGCAGATGGAGACGCTTGCAAGACAACAACCATCTGCACAAACAGTTCGACTCCGTTTGCAGCAGCATGGACTATTAGCCCGGAGGCTATGGCTGCGGTTACCCTTGACGTTGCATCACAGACAGGAGGGCCTGCGATGGTGTACTCCGCGACAGACCTGGGTGCACGAATGGTAAAACGTCATTTTTTCGGATGAATCCAGGTTCTGTTTACAGCATCATGATGGTCGCATCCGTGTTTGGCGACATCGTGGTGAACACACATTGGAAGCGTGTATTCGTCATCGCCATATTGGTGTTTCACCCGGCGTAATGGTGTGGGGTGCTATTGGTTACACGCCTCGGTCACCTCTTGTTCGCATCGACGGCACTTTGAACAGTGAACTTTACATTTCAGATGTGTTACGACCCGTGGCTCTACCCTTCATTCGGCCCTGTGAAACCCCACATTTCAGCAGGATAGTGCACGACCACATTTTGCAGGTCCTGTACGGGCCTTTCTGGATACAGAATATGTCGACTGCTACCCTGGCCACCACATTCTCCAGATCTCTCACCAACTGAAAACGTCTGCTCAATGGTGGCAACTGACTCGTCACAATACTCTTGATGAACTGTGGTATCGTGTTGAAATTGCATGGGCAGCTGTACCTGTTCACGCCATCCAAGCTCTTGATGAACTGTGGTATCGTGTTGAAGCTGCATGGGCAGTTGTACCTGTACACGCCATCCAAGCTCTGTTTGACTCAATGCCCATGCGTATCAAGGCCGTTATTACCGACAGAGGTGGTTGTTCTGGGTACTGATTTCTCAGGATCTTTGCACCCAAATTGGGTGATAATGTAATTACATATCAGTTCTAGTACAATCTAGTATAATCAGTATTTGGTCTGTCACCTGAAAAGAGATTTCTAATACACTCTTCCGATATCAACCATTTCCCATAGATGTATATCTATTCGCTTCTATTTTCCTCATCAGCTTCTTTCATGTGGTTCATGTTTTCGTTTTTGGTTGCTCTTTTAGAAATTATCTTTAGCCTTACTGACACACACTACATGATCAAAAGTATCCAGACACCTGTTAACGGACGGTAGTACTCAGTGTGTCCGCCTTTCGCCTTCATGACGGCCTGAACCCCACTGAGGACACTATCAGTACAGTCTCTGTAATTCCATCTTTATACAGGACGGATGCGGGACCTCAGCTGTTCTTTCACTGTGTGTTTTTTATTCTTTCTCTTTTTCTCTCTTCTTGTCGTTTTTGTACTACATTGTGTGTACCTCTTTGCTACATACGAGGGCTGTTCAAAAAGTAAGGGGACTTTTCAAATTGCGTGGGTACCGTACATTCAATTATTGATCTTTATTTTGCTATGTTGGTATACATGTCCCGAATATATGTTCACAGTTTCAAGTGTACACCATACTTAGTTTGTTTTTGAAAGATAGAAAGGTTAGGCGTGTTTTAGTGTATTCGGCGATTATCGATTAGTATAAAATGGAGCAAAGAATTTGCATCAAATTCTATGTGAAAAAATGGAATCAAGTGCTCTATAACACTTAAAATGTTGGCAGTAGCTTAAGGTGAGTCTGCTCTAAGTACAAAAAAAAAGTTTACAAGTAGTACAAGCTACTCCCAGAAGGCCGAGAAGATGCCAATGACGAACCTCGCTCTGGACACCCCATCTCATCAACAACGGATGATAACGTCGAAGCTGTGAATAAAATTGTTTTGGAAAATCGCCGAATTACCGTAAGAGAAGTTGCTGAGGATGTTGGAATATCGGTCGGCTCGCGTCATGCAATTTTTTCGGATGTTTTGAGCAGGAGACGTGTGTCAGCGAAGTTTGTTCCAGAATTTCTCAATTTTGATCGGGAGTACCGTCACATGAGCATCGCTCAGGAGCTCTTGGATGACGTCAGTGATGATCCTCAAAAGGGTCATAACTGGTGACGAAAAATGGTTTAAGGTTATGACGTCGAAACCAAAGCTCAATCGTCCCAATGGAAGCATGGCGGAAAGCCAAGACCGTAAAAAGCACTCCAAGGTCGATCAAATGTCAAAGTTTTACCCATTGTTTTTTCTGTTACTGTGGCGTAGTGCATCGTAAATTTTTTCCTCAAGGTCGTACGGTCAATAAGGAGTATTGCCTTCGTTACGCGCCGTTTGCGAGAAGCAATACGCAAAGAACGTCCGGAACTGTGGATTAACGGTTCATGGCATTTGCATCACGACAATGCACCTGCTCATTCATCGTTGCTAATGAGATATTTTTTGGGCAAAAACAACACGACAGTCATGCCTCAGCCACCAAATTCACGGGATTTGGCCCCCTGCGACTTTTCCTGTTCCCAAAACTGAAGAGACCTACGAAAGGACGATGATTTTCAGAGATTGAGGAAACGAAAACTGCATCGCTGGATGTACTCAAGACTGTACCGAAAACTGCTTATGAGAAGTGCTTCGAAGGCTGGAAGAAGCGTTGGCACAAGTGTATTCTATCTGAGGGGGATTACATTGAAGGGGACATCATAAATATTGATGGATGAATAAATAATTTTTCGTAAAAATATAAATTCACCTTGCTTTTTGAACACACCTCGTATATTATTCTTTAGTTATTGACTTATACGTGTGTTCTGCTATTACAGGGTCATAGCAATTATTCGTTTGAACTTTACATAAAGTAATCAACATTCATGCATGTGGTGTTTTCGTTAACTTTTCATATTTGCCCAGTACTGATCCTGTTATTGTCTCCAGTAATTACATAATATTTCCCTCTTTCTGTTACGCACCAGCCGTGATTAGTAATGACACGTCCTCAACCGTTACTGTTTCTTTAAGATCTACATCTACTACATCTACATTTATACTCCGCAAGCCACCCAACGGTGTGTGGCGGAGGGCACTTAACGTGCCACTGTCATTACCTCGCTTTCCTGTTCCAGTCGCGTATGGTTCGCGGGAAGAACGACTGTCTGAAAGCCTCCGTGCGCGCTCTAATCTCTCTAATTTTACATTCGTGATCTTCTCGGGAGGTATAAGTAGGGGGAAGCAATATATTCGATACCTCATCCAGAAACGCACCCTCTCGAAACCTGGCGAGCAAGCTACACCGCGATGCAGAGCGCCTCTCTTGTAGAGTCTGCCACTTCAGTTCGTTAAACATCTCCGTAACGCTATCACGGTTACCAAATAACCCTGTGACGAAACGCGCCGCTCTTCTTTGGATCTTCTCTATCTTCTCCGTCAAACCGATCTGGTACGGGTCCCACACTGATGAGCAATACTCAAGTATAGGTCGAACGACTGTTTTGTAAGCCACCTCCTTTGTTGATGGACTACATTTTCTAAGCACTCTCCCAATGAATCTTAACCTGGTACCCGCCTTACCAACAATTAATTTTATATGATCATTCCACTTCAAATCGTTCCGCACGCATACTCCCAGATGTTTTACAGAAGTAACTGCTACCAGTGTTTGTTCCGCTATCATATAATCATACAATAAATGATCCTTCTTTCTATGTATTCGCAATACATTACATTTGTCTATGTTAAGGGACAGTTGCCACTCCCTGCACCAAGTGCCTATCCGCTGCAGATCTTCCTGCATTTCGCTACAATTTTCTAATGCTGCAACTTCTCTGTATACTACAGCATCATCCGCGAAAAGCCGCATGGAAATTCCGACACTATCTACTAGGTCATTTATATATATTGTGAAAAGCAATGGTCCCATAACACTCCCCTGTGGCACGCTAGAGGTTACTTTATCGTCTGTAGACGTCTCTCCATTGATAACAACATGCTGTTTTCTGTTTGCTAAAAACTCTTCAATCCAGCCACACAGCTGGTCTGATATTCCGTAGGCACTTACTTTGTTTATCAGGCGATAGTGCGGAACTGTATCGAACGCCTTCCGGAAGTCAAGAAAAATAGCATCTACCTGGGAGCCTGTATCTAATATTTTCTGGGTCTCATGAACAAATAAAGCGAGTTGGGTCTCACACGATCGCTGTTTCCGGAATCCATGTTGATTCCTACATAGTAGATTTTGGGTTTCCAAAAACGACATGATACTCGAGCAAAAAACATGTTCTAAAATTCTACAACAGATCGACGTCGGAGATATAGGTCTATAGTTTTGCGCATCTGCTCGACGACCCTTCTTGAAGACTGGGACTACCTGTGCTCTTTTCCAATCATTTGGAACCCTCCGTTCCTCTAGAGACTTGCGGTACACGGCTGTTAGAAGGGGGGCAAGTTCTTTCGCGTACTCTGTGTAGAATCGAATTGGTATCCCGTCAGGTCCAGTGGACTTTCCTCTATTGAGTGATTCGAGTTGCTTTTCTATTCCTTGGACACTTATTTCGATGTCAGCCATTTTTTCGTTTGTGCGAGGATTTAGAGAAGGAACTGCAGTGCGGTCTTCCTCTGTGAAACAGCTTTGGAAAAAGGTGTTTAGTATTTCAGCTTTACCCGTGTCATCCTCTGTTTCAATGCCATCATCATCCCGGAGTGTCTGGATATGCTGTTTCGAGCCACTTACTGATTTAACGTAAGACCAGAACATCCTAGGATTTTCTGTCAAGTCGGTACATAGAATTTTACTTTCGAATTCACTGAACGCTTCACGCATAGCCCTCCTTACGCTAACTTTGACATCGTTTATCTTCTGTTTGTCTGAGAGGTTTTGGCTGCGTTTAAACTTGGAGTGAAGATCTCTTTGCTTTCGCAGTAGTTTCCTAACTCTGTTGTTGTACCACGGTGGGTTTTTCCCGTCCCTCACAGTTTTACTCGGCACGTACCTGTCTAAAACGCATTTTACGATTGCCTTGAACTTTTTCCATAAACACTCAACATTGTCAGTGTCGGAACAGAAATTTTCGTTTTGATCTGTTAGGTAGTCTGAAATCTGCCTTCTATTACTCTTGCTAAACAGATAAACCTTCCTCCCTTTTTTTATATTCCTATTAACTTCCATATTCAGGGATGCTGCAACGGCCTTATAATCACTGATTCCCTGTTTTGCACTTACAGAGTCGAAAAGTTCGGGTCTGTTTGTTATCAGTAGGTCCAAGATGTTATCTCCACGAGTCGGTTCTCTGTTTAATTGCTCGAGGTAATTTTCGGATAGTGCACTCAGTATAATGTCACTCGAAGCTCTGTCCCTACCACCCGTCCTAAACATCTGAGTGTCTCAGTCTATATCTGGTAAATTGAAATCTCTACCTAAGACTGTAACATGCTGAGAAAATTTATGTGAAATGTATTCCAAATTTTCTCTCAGTTGTTCTGCCACTAATGCTGCTGAGTCGGGAGATCGGTAAAAGGAGCCAATTATTAACCTAGCTCGGTTGTTGAGTGTAACCTCCACCCATAATAATTCACAGGAACTATCCACTTCTACTTCACTACAGGATAAACTACTACTAACAGCGACGAACACTCCACCACCGATTGCATGCAATCTATCCTTTCTAAACACCGTCTGTACCTTTGCAAAAATTTCGGCAGAATTTATCTCTGGCTTAAGCCAGCTTTCTGTACCTATAACGATTTCAGCTTCGGTGCTCTCTATCAGCGCTTGAAGTTCTGGTACTTTACCAACGCAGCTTCGGCAGTTGACAATTACAATACCGATTGCTGCTTGGTACCCGCTTGTCCTGACTTTGCCCCGCACCCGTTGATGCTGTTGCCCTTTCTGTACTTGCCCAAGGCCATCTAACCTAAAATACCGCCCAGCCCACGCCACACAACCCCTGCTACCCGTGTAGCCGCTTGTTGCGTGTAATGGACTCCTGACCAAGATGGTTGTGGTTGTGGTTCACTGCTTCATACCTTTAGACTATATCTTGATCCCATGGGAACTGTCGGATCTATTCCTCTGTCACTAGATTCCACTGCATTACGCCACAGCTGACCTATGAGTTGCTGTAACATTTTATATTCTGGTCTGGAGATTGGCATTGAAACTACTTATGTTTTATTGATATGCTTACTTCCTTATCTTCCACGAGAATTGTTTGTGTTGAGTTCCTAGATGTTTTAGTTTCTGAGTGAGAGCACGCTTTTCCTTCTCGGCTTTCAGTAGTCAGATCTCTTTTTTTTTTTTTTTTTTTTTTTTTTTTTTTTTTTTTTTTTTTTTGCATTCACGTCTATACATGCCCACCTTACATATGTGCACTTATGTCCCATCTTAATGATTGGTTATATACATTGATATTGTTTAGATTTCTGTGGTCTCGTAGCTTTTAGATCTCTATTGCTTAGACCAGGTTATGTCCGTATGTTGGTATAGTACGGGTCGTATTACAGGGGTACCTATGTTGCCACATGATACTCAGATCGTTTTTATGTTTCGAATATTTCAATAGATTATATCAGTTTCAGTACGAACTTAAATATGGTGTAATGGAACTACTCATACTGACTCTACAATCTCCACTAGTTGACTGAGCTGTTTCGCTCCTTCATTTTCCTATTATAACGTCAAATATAACGTCATGTTTACATGTCGCATGCTCCGCCCACTCTTTTAACAGAGCCGTTGTTCTTTACCCGGGTTCCCACAAGGCTTGCTGAATTAGCATTTTTTGTCTAGACAACATTGCGATGGCTTTACCATTTTACGTGTTTATGACACTAGTATCATGACTCTGGTTTAACCCATGCACATTGCAACGGTTTGTTTATTATTAGTGGTTTCAAGCACGGTTATCCCGTTTACAGCGTTGTTCATAGTCTGGTAGGATCCACTTTCTTTTCTGATCCTCCATTTTTGGTTCGGGACACTGTCTTAAACATTCATTCACATATGTTGTTTGTGTACCATGGTCCTCAGTTAGCCGCTTGTGCAATCTGCTTCTTTTCTTTTCCAAAACTAGTCCGTGTAAAGTAAAGGGGCTTGGGTTCTCGAATATGATTCCAGACTAATGCGCAACAGATTAGAAGTTTTACGTTTCTACTCATTTAATTTATTGATAATTACAATAGGGTTCTACTTTACATTTGTGCTTGTGTATTAGAATACAATAATTAGAATTAATAACATACACTCATGCTCATAAATTATGGTTAATATTGATACATGGTGAAACAACACTCTAGTAGGCGGTTTGCGGGTTTATATCACCTCGAGATACGACCTTGCGGTGCATTTGTCCTGCGGTCGTCGCTCGGTGGCGCCGGCAGCAGTTCACATACGCAGAGGTGGGTTGGTGCATGTCAGAGTGCGATGCAGCGAGTAAGTGTGCAGACGTTTTCAGACGTGTTACTGGTGACTGGGTGTTGGAAATGGCTCAAAGAACACATATTGATGACGTTATGATGACGTTATGATGATAGTAGGGCGACTTGAGGCTGGTCAAACACAGCAGGTCGTAGCACGGGCTCTCCGTGTGCCACAAAGTGTGATCTCAAGATTATGGCAGCGATTCCAGCAGACAGGAAACGTGTCCAGTCGCTACAGTACGGGACGTCCACAGTGTAAAACACCACAAGAAGACCGGTATTTACCATCAGTGCCTGCCGACGGCCACAGAGTACTGCAGATAGCCTTGCTCGGGACCTTACCGCAGCCACTGGAACAGTTGTCTCCAGGCACACAGTCTACAGACGACTGATCAGACATGGTTTATTCCCCCGTAGAGCTGCAAGGTGCATTCCACTGACCCCTGGTGACAGGAGAGCCCTTAAAGTCTGGTGTCAAGAACACAGTACATGGTCATTGGAACAGTGGCCTTAAGTTATGTTCACGGATGTGTCCAGGTATAGTCTGAAAAGTGATTCTTGCCAGGTTTTCATCTGGAGTGAACCAGGAACCAGATGCCAACCCCTTAATGTCCATGAAAGGGACCTGTATGGAGCTAGTGGTTTGATAGTGAGGGGTGGCATTATGATTGGTGCACGTACACCCCTGCATGTCTCTGACAGAGGAACTGTAACAAGTCAGGTAAACCGGGACGTCATTTTGCACCAGTATGTCCGCCTTTTCAGGGGTGCAGTGGGTCTCACCTTCCTCCTGATGGAGGATAACCCACGGCCCCACCGAGCTACCATCGTGGAGGAGTACCTTGAGACAGAAGATATCAAGCGAGTGGAGTGGCTTGCTTGTTCTCCAGACCTAAACCCTATCGAGCACGTCTGGGATGCTCTCGGTCGACGTACCGTTGCACGTCTTCAAACCCCTAGGAAACCTCAGGAGTTCCGACAGGCACTGATGCAAGAATGGGAGGCTATACCCCAGCAGCTGCTCTACCACTTGATCCAGAGTATGCCAACCCGTTGTGCGGCCTGCGTACGTGTGCATGGTTATGATATTCCATACCGATGTCGGGGTACATGCGCACGAAATAGTGGCCTTTTGTAGCACATGTGTTTCGGGACGGTTTTCTCAACATATCACCAATACCGTGGACTTAAAGGTCTGTGTCGTGTGTGTTCCATAGGTGCCTAAGCTATTACCTCCAGTTTTGTGTAGTGCCACGTTGGGTGTCTCCACATTCTGCAATTATTCTTAATTTATGAGCATGAGTGTAGTTTCTCGGTTATGGCTTATACTGCTGTTTGCAACGCTTTCATGTGTACTGTACATATAGGAAACCCATTTGCAAATACACAATTTTTGATAGTGTTTCACTAGTTTTCTGTGTATACAGGAATGTTTCTAATGTTATGTTTCTAGGCTGCACTACAACCGTTCCTTATGCAGCATAGATGTCATGAAATGTCTCCTAACATCGTGTCAGACATCCTATTGCCCGAAGTAGTGCAGCAACTTGACGCGGCATGGACTCAACAAGTCGCTGGAAGTCCCCTGTAGAAATATTGAGTCAAGCTGCTTCTATAGTCATCCATACCTGCGGAAATTCAAATGGTTCAAATGGCTCTGCGCACTATGGGACACAACATCTGAGGTCATCAGCACATCGCACACATCCATGCCCGAGGCAGGATTCGAACCTGCGACCGTAGCGGTCGCGCGGTTCCAGACTGTAGCGCCTAGAACCGCTCGGCCACTCCAACCGGCCTGCAGAAGTGTTGCGGTGCGGGATATTGTACACGAAGAGACCTCTCTAATATTTCCCATAAATGTTCGATGAGATTCATGCAGGGCATTCCACGTGGCCAAATCATTGATTTGAACTGTCCTGGATGTTTCCAGAATGAGATTTTCACTCTGCAGCGGAGCGTGCGCTGATATGAAACTTCCTGGCAGATTAAAACTGTGTGCCCGACCGAGACTAGAACTCGGGACCTTTACCTTTCGCGGGCAAGTGCTCTACCAACTGAGCTACCGAAGCATGACTCACGCCCGGTCCTCACAGCTTTACTTCAGCCAGTATCTCGTCTCCTACCTTCCAAACTTTACAGAAGCTCTCCTGCGAACCTTGCAGGACTAGCACTCCTGAAAGAAAGGATATTGCGGAGACATGGCTTAGCCACAGCCTGGGGGATGTTTCCAGAATGAGATTTTAACTCTCCAGCGGAGTGTGCGCTGATATGAAACTTCCTGGCAGATTAAAACTGTGTGCTCGACCGAGACTCGAACTCGGGACCTTTGCCTTTCGTGTCCTGGATGTTCTAGAAACCAATTTGCGAGCAATTGTGGCCATGTGACATGACGGATTGTCATCCATAAAGACTCCATAGTTGGTTATCACATGAGGTCCATTAATGGTTGCAAATGGTCTCCAAGTGGCAGACCGAAATTATCTCGACTCGACGATGGGTTCAGTTTGCCCGGAGGATCACGTCAATTCCATGTAAACACAGCCCACAACACCATGAAGCCACCATGAGCTTGTACTGTGCCTTGTTGACGGTTTGTGTCCACAGCTTTGTGGGGTCTGCGCCGCACTGAAAACCTACCATCAGTTTTTACCGACTGAAATCAGGACTTCAAGCAGTGTTGCTTGTCTGTTAGTACTGACAATTATACGCCAACGCCGCTGTTCTCGGTCGTTGAGCGGAGACCGTCAGGTAATGCCTGTAATGCCGGAAATTTGGTATTCCTGTCGCAATCATGGCACTGTGGATCCTGGAATATTATTGAATTCCCTAACGGTTTCCGAAATGAAATCTCCCACTGTCTAGCTCCAACTACCATACTGAGTTCAAAACCTGTTAGTTCTCATCGTACGACCATAATCATGTCTGATATCTTTTCGCATGGACCACCTGAGTACAAATGACAGCCCCGCCAATACACCACCAGTTTTTACGTTGCGCACGCTATACTACCGCCATTTGTATGTGTGCATGTTGCTGTCCCATGACAGTGTAAAAGTATGTATCACTAAGGAAAAGTAGATACCGCCTACAAGAAAATTAAAGAGATGTTTGTAGAAAAGAGAGGCAGCCGTATGAATATCAAGAGCTCAGATGCAAGACCACTCCTAAGCAAAGAAGAAAATGGAGAAAGGTTGGAGGACTGTATAGAGGGTTTACATAAGGGAGATGTACTTAAAGCCAATATCATAGAAGTGGAAGAGGACATCGATGAAGATGATATGGGCGATATGATACTGCAAGAAGAATTTCACGGAGCACTGAAAGGCCTATGTCGAAAAAAGGTCTCTAGAGCAGACGACATTCCGTCGTAACTGTTGGTAGCATATGGAGATCCAGTCATGACAAAACTGTTTCCTCTAGCGTGCAAGATGTATGAGACAGCCAAAATACCCTCAGACTCCAAGAAAAATATAATAATTCCAACTCTAGACAAAGCAGGAGCTGAGACGTGTGAATATTATTGAACTGTCAGTCTAAACTGTCATGGCTGCAAAACGCTAACACGAATTACTTACAGAAGAGTGGTAAAGCTGGTAAAAGCCAACCTTGGGCTCGGGGAAGATCAGATTTGACTCCAGAGAAATGCAGGAACACGCGAGACAATACTGACTCTATGACCTGTCTTAGAAGATAGGTTAAGAAAAAGCAAACCTACATTTATAGCATTTTCTATGTTAGAGGAAGCTATTGACAATGTTGACAGGAATATTCTCTTTGAAATTCTCTAGGTAGCAGAGGAGATATACAGGGAGCGGAAGGGTATTTACAACTTGTAGAGAAGATAGATGACCGATGTAGGAGTTGAGGTGCATGAGAGGGAAGCTGTGGTTGAGGAGGGAGTGAGGCAGGTTTGTACCCTATTTCCAATGTTATTCAACCTGTACATCGAACGACCAGTAAAGGAAACCAAAGAAAAATTGGAGTAGAAATTAAGCAAGTAATAAAGGTTTTGCTGTTTGGCGATCACATTGTAATTCTACAAGGGCCAGCAAAGGATTTGGAAGAGCAGTTGAACGGAATGGACAGCTCTTGAAAGAAGGATGTAAGATGAACATAGAAAAAGCAAAACAAGGGCAATGGAATGCAGGCGAATTAAGTCAGGTGATCCTGATGGGTTTAGATTAAAAACCAAGACACATAAAGTAGTGTCTCGTTTTTGCTATTTGGGCAACACAATAACTGATGATGACCAAAGTAGAGAGCGGAATATGGGCATTATCAAGAAAAGCGTTTCTTAAGAAGAGAAATCTGTTAACACTCAATAAAGATTTAAATGTGAGGAAGTCTTTTCTAAAGGTATTTTCCTATAGTGTAGCCATGAATAGAAATGAAACATGGATGACAAAGAGTTTAGACAAGAAGAGAATAGTTTTTTGAAATGTGGTGCTACAGAAGAATGCTGAAGTTTTTATGGGTAGATCAAGTAACAGTTGAGGAGGTACTGAAGAGAATTCGAGCGAAAGAAACTTTGTGACACATCCTGATTAGAAGAAGGGACGGAGAGATGTATCAAACCAGTCTTCGGACTGAAGACGACGTCAACAACAACAATGACAACAAGAACAACAACAACGATGAGATTCGCTAGAGAGGGGACGAGACTTAATGACAACACATGGGGGCTCGCCACAAAGTGGGACAGAGCATACATTGTAAGCAACATGCACTGGAACACACACAGCCAACAGTACTGGGCTTGAAAATCGGGCCTCCCAAGTGCAAGGGCAGTTCCTGTTTTAATTTTGAATAAAGTGCTGCGTTTACGTTGATATAGCGTATTTCAGTTCAAAAACGATCATAAAGCCCACGCGCAACGTTAAGAGAAAATTGACAGTGTGTCTGGTAGAGGTCCAAAGCACCGGCAGGGCAGAACAGCGAAGGGATTTCGGTAGCTAATGTATATTTCCTTTCTGTGCTTCACCGTCGAGGAACGTTGCAACGCTATTGTTTAAAAACTACGGAATGCATAACATGTGACTCGGGCTCTGAAATATGTCTGCATTTTCGTGA
Source organism: Schistocerca serialis cubense (assembly GCF_023864345.2). Taxonomy (NCBI): domain Eukaryota; kingdom Metazoa; phylum Arthropoda; class Insecta; order Orthoptera; family Acrididae; genus Schistocerca; species Schistocerca serialis. The sequence goes on along the minus strand of NC_064642.1, from coordinate 766,149,969 downwards.
TGTTCCAGTGAGATACAGGAGTGAATTTATATAAAAAGGACTATTTTCATTTCCAGAAGCCTTCCCCTAGCAACAAACGCATAATGTTCGTCAGGACTGTGGGACGAGCCTATCAACATAGAATTCATTGCTTTTTGTGAGTAGCTGTACCGACGCGCAGCCTAAATACCTCGACATTAGATGGGATGAAGGTCACCATATATAAATCTGAAAAAAAAAACAGGACGAAAGCTTAACAAATGTGTGATGAAAGCTGACAATGCCTGACACTATACTTTTTCGTGAAACAAGTTGCAGTATTGTGTTGCCAAGATAACTATACATTTTTAAACACACGGAAAATGTAAACAGACAGAAACAAAATAAAATATATCTGCAAAAATTAAATACTGCATGAATGTTGTTCTCATTCAAATTGACTGAATTGCAGTCATAATTGAAAGTTACTCAGAAATATTAGTTATCTAAAAACATTAGTAAGTTTTAACATTCTCGTTTTAACCAATGTTTGGTAGTAGCGATGAACATCCATCTTCGTAATTCTTCGCATGACAAGTGTTTGAATCTGAATTTCGCAATGAGAATTCATCCAAGCGATTCCACGCCTGGTCGATTCGTTTCACATGTTAACTGAAAATTCTTTAATGATAAGAAGTTCAGAGGTTGAACTGCTTCCAGGAATGGTGTAATAAACTAGATATCTTACATGTTTCGCTTCACTTTCACTCCGTCCATTCTTAAAACTCCAACACATCTGTTATAATGAGCATTTATGCTTCTTTTTACTTTCCTCTCTATTTTTGGCCGAAGAGGTGACATATTTACTTGTATGTATACTGAACAATAATTAAAGTACATAAATAAGTTATTTAAGCCACTGCGTGCCAAAACTACGTGTTTGCATGTTGCATCAAGCCCGTTAAAGCTGAGGCCTACTGTAATTGCTGAACCATGACGTCGCTAAAAAATATGCTGTCAATATTGATCAGCCACTTTGATAGCACTCCTCGAAATTATTTATTACTGATACAAAAATGTCGCTTCGACACTTAGTAGCCCGCATCTCGTGGTCGTGCGGTAGCGTTCTCGCTTCCTACGCCCGGGTTCCCGGGTTCGATTCCCGGCGGGGTCAGGGATTTTCTCTGCCTCGTGATGGCTGGGTGTTGTGTGCTGTCCTTAGGTTAGTTAGGTTTAATTAGTTCTAAGTTCTAGGCGACTGATGACCTCAGCAGTTGAGTCGCATAGTGCTCAGAGCCATTTGAACCATTTTTTTGACACTTAGTAATTTTTGGAAGTCATTCCGAAAGTAGGTGCAGTGAGAAAATGCCGTAAAATGCACGTAAGCAGAGGCACTGACACATCGGGATTACATGGCTATGTCTGGACGAATGGCAGTCCTGTACAGCATCACCCCTTGTCATGTACATCACACACGGAAATAAAAGTTAAAATCACAAAACCTGATAGAGCATCCTAAGGAATCCGTGTAGGACACTTTTTTAGACGAAACAAGTGGACAACAAGTTTATGCAGGTGCAGCGAGCATCAATGATATCATTGGATTGAGATATAACGTGACGAACATACAACGAAGGCACTAAAAGTTTTTGAACAGGCAACAATATTTCATTCAGTTTGCGAACCTCAGTCTATGTACTGTCTCTTAACTCACGATCAAAGAAGGAAACAATACCCTGAGAAAAAAATAAACAAATGTAGAACAAAGTCAGGAGTAATATAGACATTGGGGAAGCAAATTACACATGCATAAGCAGCTTGCTTGCTGGAAGTTAAAGCCTGCTGCTCTTAATGCGAACATACTTACAGGAAGAAAATGTAGTGAATAGCAAATAATACGGCAACGGTGGAGGAGTGGATGGTTAACAGCGTGTTGCCTGACTGCATTGCTCGATGCAACTGTCCGTGACGGTTTTGTGCCCGCCTACGCACCAATCGATGAGAACGTACTTTTGCTACCGCGGGTCACGTGATTTTTTAAAACTTCCTCTGCTAGTTGAATTCTCGTATTCTGTGGGCTATACGGATATTTAGGTGGTATGAAGAAATCCTCGAGGATTTTAGGCAGTTTGATAAAAATTGTACGCAACACACAACGACGTATTAAAAGCAATATACTGTTACCTGAATAAAGAAGCCTGGAAGAAAATATCTGAGTAGAAGAACTTCATACAGCAACTCAAATGTCTGTAGAATCCTACAACTAAAAGTTCAAATGTCCTGCTCTCTTACTAAATTTTACAAGCATTAAGTAATAAAATAGGGCCTCTTTCCATTTTCTGCCACCTATCTAAGGCATTTGACTGTATAACTCACAGCATTCTCCTAGATGAATTTAGTTTTAAGGGAATGATGGTGTAATCAACCAATGGACAATGTCATATATAACCAAAAGAATGCAACAGTTGTACCTCGTGATTGTACCAATATAGTGACATAATTCTGACTTGGGAAAAATTACGTGTGTTGTTCCCCATTGCTCAAAAATACTCTTAAGAACTCTTAATTCCACTTAAGAATTCAACAGTATGCTAATTTGAAATGAACTACTGTCTCCCTCGTTTGCATATAGAACACCGAGAATATTCCAAAACAGTCAAAAACATTCCAGAACATTCAAAATTGTTTGAGAACGTTAAAGAAAACTCTGCAATTTTCTAAAACAGTCCAGAACATTCTGAAATATTCAAGAACACCAGAATCTCCAGGATAATCTAGAATACCTTGAATATTCTAGAACATTCGAAAATATATGAGAACATTTGAAAACAGTCCATAACAGTAAATAATATTCGTAAAAGCTCGAGAACTTTATAGATCAATTTGGAAATTTTCTCTTTAATTATTCATTGATGGGACAGAGGCACGTTCTGGCCATCCACATAATGTGCAATACTTGTTTATACACAACCGCAACAGCTACCATCACACAAACAATATACCTCACAGCCGGGGCTAGCACCAGACACATTTACACAAAAAGAAACAGCTAACACCACACAACCACTATAGTACACAACAGGTAAACCAAAGGTAACTCCAGTCAGAAAAACCTTCGACTGGCAATGGGTGGATTTCAACCTATCATGCTTCATTCGAACGCAAGAAAATTCTAGCTTCTTTTAACTTTGTTTAATACCTACTTACCTTCTTCTATTACAGTATTTTCTCATGAACTACATTTGACATCTTATTATTTGGCGAGTACATATACGAATTATTTGGGTTTTCACTCTAGGGAATGCTGCATATAACTAACTGTGAGATAAACATAATTCTTTTAAATTAATGTGACAATACCATAACGTTTGTTCTCTGCCTTAGTTATAGGGAAGCTAAATGCCAATGTCGCTGGAAATTACACTCTTTCGAACTGAAGTGGCATTTCGGAATAAGTGAGCAGAATATTCAGAATAAATACTGTTTTACGGTTATCTTTTCCTGCGATTATTTTTGTTTCATTTAGATTGTTCAATAACAGATTCATAGTCAGTTTTGTTCCATTATATAATATTGTGCAATAATATTTTCTCAACGGTATAATTGGTGAACCTATTGTTACTCTTAAACCACATAAAGGCTTTCCTGGCACTTGGATCAAATTAAAAAAATCGTAGAATATTAACACATTCATTTGCATCAACTATTGCATTGACTGATTTATACATTCGTTGCTCGCTAGTAATATTGTCCAGAATTTCCAAAGTACTACCGTTATGTACTTCGTTTCTTACTGCTAAAATGGTTCTTTCAAACAATCAGTTTGGGTTTTTGTAATTTTGGCATATTGAGTGGGTTACTTCATTGACGTGTCAGAGTTTTAGTAAAATGTTGAACTCTCATATTCGATGTTAACTGTACTACCTTCACTTGTGACGAGAGAAATGATTGATTTACACAAAACTGATTTCATCTCTTGCAGATAGGTTTGGAATAACTCGAACCATTTTCTGAAAATATCCAGAAAGTATAACTAATGCACTTTTCATTAATTTTGTACTACCTTGGGGATCTTGAACCGTTCTATTTAGTGCTTTGAATGACTTATTAAGCGCCGTGCCATTGTGCATCGTCCCAAATGATTACTTTACACTTCTTTAAAAGATGATCTCATCTTGATGTTCTTAATGCATTACAGACAACAAACTCTTCTGTATCATTTAATGACAGTTTCTAACTAGAGAGAGCAGTTCACCCTCCTTGCAAAAGCAGGCACGCCTTCAATAATAACCGCTTCAGTTAAGTAAAATTACCAAATAGTAAACAGCAAGGCTTTTAACATTTTAGAGAACATTGAGCAATCCGTAATTATTATAAATAAACTAAACGCAGTGTTGATCGCTTAACTTTTTTTTAAGCCAGGCTTTCTTTAATAACAGCTTCAGTTAAGTGAAATAACCAAATAGAAAACAAGGAGGCCTTCTTTAATAACAGCTTCAGTTTAGAAAGACCACCAAGTAGAAAACAGATAGACCTTCATGGATAACTGCTTCAGTTAAGTAACCAAGAGTTTTAATTGCCTCTTCACGAAGGGGTGCACCTGAAGGCTTATACACAAGAAGCACAAGACTACAGCAAATTGGATGGCCAAGAGAGGTTACAAAGAGAGGACCAGCCTTCCAAGGCCCTAGTCGTTGGGTACAGACCGACAATGGAAATATTAACACTGCAAGGTTAACTACGGGAAAACAACAATAACCAACCCAACGTTATACCTCTACAATGACGGCGAAACGTCCGAAAGAAAAATAGGCTGCTAAACAAAATTACATAGCCTCAGAAAATGCAAATCTTGAGACCCAGGCACGTCCTAAGCAAATATATTTAATAGAGCGATGACGTCTGCAATGCCCGGAGGTGTCTCGAAACCGGTACCTGGCTGTATTTCAAGTAAAAGATACTTATCTGGTATTCGAAGACGTTTGCAGGGGGGTCGGCTAAAACCCAACCATCTGGGTACTGCGTGACGACTGGTGAGAGGGTCCAGCCACAGCATAGAAGAAACACTTTGTCGCTCCGGCTCAAGAAACACCATCGTCTCACATAGTTTAAGATAGCGTGTTAAACAACCAAGTTCAGTATCGACTCACGAAAAGCAAACAACAGCCACACTTCAAGGAAACAACTGAAGGTGAAATAGATCAGCTAAGAAATCGCAATTATCGTAACAGACTTATAGGTATCACTTAGAAAATCAAAAACTTAACTGGAATTCACGGATCGAAGCTGAAGCTTGTCGGTTCCAAAAGGGGCCCAGAATTGAGCACAGCGAAACTGGCTTCAACTCTGTCACCGGTGTGCCACCTCCCAGAGCTGGCTGGTCAGGCCACGCATGAAGAAGGTACTCGAAGTCAGCCACGGGCTCAAATCGGCCCACAAATATGCCCGGCAACCACTCGCCGGACTTCGTGCCCAGTGCGCTTGCGCAAGTGCTCTCCTTATTCGCCGGGCGGATCTCTCACACCGTCCTTCTCCCGCCGTTTCCACTCCGTTTCCACTCCCTAACTCGCCAAGTAACAGTAGGTCCCGTCCCCATCAACAGCCTCGATGAAAGACCTTAGTGGCCTCAAACCAGAGGGACATCACACGACAGATCGAGCTATTGGCTCCAGGAATTCGAAAGGCGACGCCAGCAACCCCGCCATGGCTCAGCATCACTTTGACAAAGTTGGAGAAATGCAGTTACTGTCGTATTCACTCAGTAGTTTCTCTTGCAAAGTATACTCGTTGACCAATTTTCAAATGGAATGCCAAATGAAAAGCTCTTGGGTCTCAACCATGTATCGGGAAACCCAATGTTCGTCAAGCCGCTTCATTACAATTTATACCGCTATGTAAAGGACCGAGACTCAAACTCGGGCCCGTTGCTTTTCGCCAGCAAGTAGCCTACCGACTTTATTTAATTATTTTTTTATTTGCTTGTGGCGGGATGCGAAACTGTGTCTTCTGACTTCTGAAACCACGATATTATTCACTACACTAGCATTTTCTTTTTCTGGCAATTGCGTTAACCATTGCGCCATCTTTTTCTTTCTCCAAAAAAACCTTCCCGGTTCCCAAGTGGAGGAGAGGGGGCAATGTGGGCAGGGTCGCAACCCGAGGCCTCGCCACCATGTTTCGTTCCCTCCTTCAGGAACCAAATGGTTCAAATGGTTCTGAGCACTATGGGACTTAACATCTGAGGTGCCTGGTTCGTGGGGCGACAGATGCTTCACTTCGAACTGCTTAAACCTAACTAACCTAAGAACATCACACATATCCATGCCCGAGGCAGGATTCGAACCTTCGACCGTAACGGTGGCGCGGTTCCAAACTGAAGCGCCTATAACTGCTCGGCCATACTGGCCGGCCTTCAGGAACCAAGGAAAGTGTAGGGAAAGTGGAGGGGAGGTACAAGGCACTTATTTTTTTATTTTTTAGGTTATTTCTTTTTATTTTTTATTTTTGCACCCCTTGTTATTTTACGTGGCACTATCACAGCACAGGCCTACATTGATGTCTGAAGCACGTTTTGCCTTCCCACTGTTGAAGAGCAATTCGGGGATGGCAACTACATCTTTCAACACGATCCAGCACCTGTTCATAATGCACTGTCTGTGGCCGAGTGGTTACACGATAATAACACCCCTCGAACGGACTGGCCGATTCCCAGCCAGTTACCTTGGCTGTTGCGCTATCGGCGCTGTCGGCGAAAAGCGTTAAGCATGTGGGTACAGAAGGGGCAGTTGTAAAAGTTTCTTACCTCGACTTCTGGAAAAGTATGCGTTTTCGGACCCCATACCTGATGATGAAAAATGCTCTATTTACAATTATCTATCGATGCCGCCAATTTTGAGTCGATTGCTCGTCATAACCTTTAGTGGTGATTTTCTCAAAAACGCGGGGCTGTTGACACAAAATCACTTAGATTCCTTTGTTTTAGGTTGTACACAAGTGACCTGCCAAATCTGAGCCGAATCCGTTGGCCGTGTCTGATGCCTTCCCCCTGTAAGAGTGGAAAAAACGTGCATCAACTCGTCACTGCATAAACACCCTAATTCCGAGGTGGGTTAAAAAGACCCTACACAGAAAATTAGACAAAATTGTGTGTATTTGGGATCGTGGACAACTGTGCAAAGTCCTTCATTAAGGAAGCGCCAAAAATCAATGACATCTTTCTCGCCGTCAGCAAACAAATAGTGAAGTGCGTGTCCACAAATTCACTTCATCCTCGTTTGTGGGAATTATCTTGTGTGCGGAAAGAGGACCATGTGAGAAGTTATCTATTGAGGAGTTGTACGGGTAATTAAGGAAAGCATCTGTCGCCCCAAGAACCAGGCACCTATCGCCTGTACTCAGATCATGTGCTCCTCGTCCACGCCAAGAACATCACAAGCAACACACGACGAGGTGTCAGCAAGGTGAATCCTGTGAAGGCGTAACCGGTATACTTGCTTCTCATTGATAGTAAGACGCCATGCAGACTGGACGTCAATGGCAAGATAAGGAGCGTACACCGACAGCCAGATGACACGCCAGTCGACGTGGGGATGCTTTCCCTGAATCACATTTGGGAACCTATTCTGCTGAAGAAAGGCGTAGATTTCCTTCTTAGACATCAAGCGCGTTGGCAATATCGGATTATGGACATCGCTCGTTTCGAGGAAGAAAATGGCTGAGGTAAAAGAAGGGCGGTGGGATGTCCGGAAGCTGGATAGACGCTGTGAGAGAACTGGTGCAAGGGCCTCCAGCAACAAGCTGATAAGGCAGTGGGACGACGGCTACCCCGCACCGCTGCCTCACATGATTAAGGCATCTTTCTGACCCAGGCAGCGAGGCGTGACAGCACCACAGAAGAAAGTGGAACATTCGCGGCGGCGACCTGACAAGGTGACATATAGAGCTTAATGATCCCAACGCCACCAAACGCGAGAGCAATAGCTCTGGCATTCAGGAGATAGACAACTGCACCAGCAAGGATACCGTCACGTAAGAGGATCGCCACTCCACTGCCTGCAGGGGAAGCATGGGACACACATGCAGTAGCCCAGGGAAAGCACAAAGATTGCAAAATGCTCCTCCCGAACGAGGGTAACATCAACGTCCGCAGAATATAGCATTTCATGAAGTAATGCCTGTTTATGGCGCACGCGAATAATATTGACATTGACTGTGACTATGTGATTAATCTGAGAGGCTGCAATCAATCGCCGTGAGGGTTGGGGATGCAAACACGGAGGAGGCATGGAGAGCTCCATGTTAGACCGCCATGGAGGGGCACACCACTGTGACGGGGAAGGGGGGAAGGAACAGACAACATCTAGGGGGAGGGGGGGGGTGTCCACACTCTGTAACTCTGTACTTCTTCACAATGTCTGTCCTCAACATCGGCATCGCCGGCCAGTGTGGCCGAGCGGTTTTAGGCGCTTCAGTCTGGAACCGTGCGACCGCTCCGCTCATGCATGTGTGTGACGCCCTTAGGTTAGTTAGGTTTAAGTAGTTTTAAGTTCTAGGAGACTGATGACCTCAGATGTTAAGTCCCATAGTACTCAGAGCCATTTGAACCATGTTTTGAACATCAACGTCGTCCGTCCAGGAGACAGACGTCTCACCAGGTCGGTTCAGTGGAACACTATCACAGGTGCACTCACAAACACCGTCAGACACAAACAGGTAGGCAACCGCATCATGTGCAGGTGGATGCTGACTGGACACAGTGGCGGGGATCGGTCGTCTGGTGCCAGAGCATCAGAGGACAGCCCATTATCAGTATCATGGTCGTAATCCTGTGCACGCTCTTTGAGGGCTGGCATCAGAGGGTAGGCAACCGCATCATGTGCAGGTGGATGCTGACTGGAAACAGTGGCGGGGATCGGTCGTCTGGTGCCAGAGCATCAGAGGACAGCCCATTATCAGTATCATGGTCGTAGTCCTATGCACGCTCTTTGAGGGCTGGCATCAGAGGGGGAACGGTGCTATCACTACCGTTTTCTTGGCTACCGTTGCCTCTTAACATGTTGTTCCGCGTCAGATGGTGGACGGCTGTCGTCCGATATGCGACCATTCGGCAGAAAACCAGAGGGCGGTACTAGTCCATGATCAACATCCATGGGGTAAGGACAGACGCCTTGCCGCTGCTGACTGCCATCGTCATTTCTTACTGCCGCTGGCGATAATCTAGAAGAGACAGACAAGACGTAAATCGAGTCGTCGAGAGGAGTCGACACTGGTGTCGACTGATCAGAGTGGGCGCAGCAGGCAGCACCACTGCGGACGCGTAAGCCAGAGTGGAGAGCGAGGTTTCCAATCGGCGTCTGAACTACTCTACGTCGGGGCCATTCCTAAAGGACAAGGCCTTTCTGGCCACAAGCTGAACAAGTGCGCGGCTGGTCATGACGACAGCCCTGCAGCCGGAAGTGAAGTAAGAAGGGACGTATTTCCCCTGTTCCAATTTATGTTATTTTATGTGAGGACATGGTATGTTTCGAAAGTCTTCCAAGCCTCAGCAACGCCACTGACGACGTTGCTGTAGGCTTTAGCCGGCCGTGTGGTTCTAGACGCTTCAGTCAGGAACCGCATGACCGCTACGGTCGCAGGTTCGAATCCTGCCTCGGGCATGGATGTGTGTGATGTCCTTAGGTTAGTTAGGTTTAAGTAGTTCTATGTTATAGGGGACTAATGACCTCAGAAGTTAAGTCCCATAGTGCTCAGACCCATTTGAACCAACTACAATAGCAAATATTCCAACAATGCAAACCAGCCACAGACTGCACACAGCACAGTGATTTGCATACAGAGCGCTACGTGGCGTTACCAACATAAAAGCCTAAACAGCCTACTTACAGAGTGTTCGCCTCTGCACTGTCGAAGGTAAACTGGTTGTAATAACATAAATTTGCAAGAGGCTGTGAACATGACTAATGTCAAACTTCCTGAGAGACTAAAACTGTGCTTCACCGACATACGAACGCGGGAACTTTGCCATTCCCGGGCAAGTGTTGAACCAACTTTCTTCGGTCCAATTTTGTTTGTTATGCTAGTTGCATTTGATCTGGGAAGTAGTCACATGGCAACCGTTCCAGTTGATCTTGCTTCCTTTACTCAGTTTTTATTACGGTGGGCAAACAGTCCTCTGACCGAACATGCTGAGCTACTATATCGGAGGGAGCTACGCAAACTCGACTCGCGGCCCGTCCTCACAGCTTTAGTTTCGTCATTACCTCGTCCCCTACGCTCCAGGTCCCGACTTCGAGTCTCGGTCCGACACAGAGTTTTAATCTGGCAGGAAGTTTCATATCAGGATAGACTCCGCTGCAGAGTGAAAATTTCATTATGGCTAATGTGGTACGGTTTTTTCGAGTTCTTAAATAGGAGGCGCTGCAGCAACTCATTTTCTCTTCACGGAGTCCGTCCGCGTGCTCTTGTATTGTGGGCTGTGGTGGTGGACAATGCGCGGAAGAGTTATTGGAGGATCAGCTTAACTTTCGACAAGAACTGCACTTACTTTTAAGCAATCTCTCACAAGGCCATTGTAAGTAAAGGACTCTAACTTCAATGAGCTTTGTACTTGTTAAACCTCATGGATCCTACGTAAAGTTGTTTGCATGGAAAAACTGAACTACACTCAAAGACGTAAAGAATCATGGAAAGAGCTTTATCACACGGAATTAGTGTAGTACCATTTGTTTCTCGAAGGTAGTGTACTGAACGGCGAAAACCTTCTTTCTTTACTCAGAGCAAGGCAATGGCTCTACAGTGTACTGGAGGACCTAACTGGCTATTCGTTGATGAAGCTGCAACTTCTCGGCGAAAGGTGGCGCCTCATTTAAGCTCATTACTCTCTCGGTACAGATCGACCGGAATCCGTCGAAGTGCTATGACAGCGTATTTAACGAATAATGGATGGTAGGGCCGTAAGAAGATTTCATTAAGTGCTATTCAAAAGAACAACAGACTTCTTATAAAAAAGGTTGACGTGCGTGCAGGGTCGCGCTGGAAAATCTATAGAACGCCGTAGTAGACTACTTCATGCATCAGCCTACATTCTTCAGACAATACTTCCCGTACACAAATTCGAATAAATTATATTAATGATTCTCTCGTATTAATGACACAAGCTACAATCATGTCGCAGCTTGCGAGTGACACAAACTTTCTTAAGACGAGATTTCCGCAATGGCGGCTTAAAACAATGGCTTGAACAAGCGAAGATTCCCTCATTGACAAATTGACTTAATTCTCCAACGTCTCACATACAGGAGTGTGTTTGTAATTCTCTAATGTCTCACATAGACGAGTGTTCAAAAATGGCTCTGAGCACTATGGGACTTAAACATCTGAGATCATCAGTCGCCTAGAACTTATAACTACTTAAACCTAACTAACCTAAGGACATCACAAACATCCATGCCCGAGGCAGGATTCGAACCTGCGACCGTAGTGGTCACGCGGTTCCAGACTGAAGCGCCTAGAACCGCTCGGCCGGCTAGGGGGTGTGTTTATACGCTGCAATTCAGTGTCCTCTTAATGTTGGTAATTCACAGAATAATGTTGTGAATCTAAGAACATAAAGCATATTAGCAGGCGTTTCTCTTTGACTGTTAATGATCTCGAAATTAATTCTACACATATCTCAATCGTTAATACAAGACAAAATTCATTTGAAATGAGAAAACAGGGACATAGGCCTCGCTCGGCGTACGGAAGTTACCAGACCGAGTGCAATCACATTTCTCAGTTGTCCATATAGCCAGACAGAATTCGTTTAAAATCACAAATAAAGATCATCGACATCATTCGGCATACAAAAGTTGACAGATCGTGTCTAATGACGTATTATAGTTTCTGATATGTAAGCCACCCAAAAAAAATTCGCCATTTCAAGATTTTACGAGTAACAGAAATTGAGCAGCTCTCGAGTGTTGCAGGTTTTCACAGCTGGAAGATTAACTTTGAACGAGTAGTATTTCTGCATCGTGATAATCTTTTGAGTACGGTGACACAGCATCAATGATGAATTTCAACATCAAAGCACCGTCTGGTTTTTGGTCAAATTCCCGCACTAACTTATTTAATAGGGTAATCTGCCAGAGGTTATTAGTTATTTTTCACAATTTAAACGACAGTTATCGGCGATCTCAACTCTTTAACTTGAATGTCGAAATCCATATGCATGTTTTGATGTTTCGATATTTTGACTGAATGATATGTAACAGTGGTCGTCAGACTGCGGCCTGCGGGCCGAGCGTGGCCCGAATAAAGTACTCGTGAGGCCCGCAGTTCTCGGCCGAATTTTTTAACATGTGTCTATCAACTGAAAGTCGAACCAGAAAACGTCAGCTAACGTTAATAGCTTCTTAAGAGTGTAGTTTTCCTGCTCAGTAAGAAACAAAAATATTACGTAGCTAGTATATATTAAGGTGTGCTTAATTTTAATTGATGATGGGAATACAACAGTGTGTTAAGTAAAATTGGCGACATACCAGTTACCACACAGGCAGAGGAGTTAGTAGCTCTGCAAATGTGGGGTTACAGAACGAGAGAGGGGGGGAAATTTTATTGTCTGTCCTCCAGTACTGACAATTAAGAAGCGTCTCTGCCTCGTACAGACCAGTTGCTGTGGTACCAATTTCAAACTGAAGTAACATCTTTTCGTAAATGTGGCTTCTCGGTCATCGTCCAATGTGGTACGCAGTGTTTGGTTTGTGAAAAAAAAGGCGTTTCGGTACTGTCACCTTCCAGAGGATATTTTGGAAATTTAGAATTGCTAAAACGTTATTTTCACACTTTTTTGGGCATTTTAAAAGTGTGACAACGTATGTTCTAGACTGCTTCAACCGCAGAAAGAGTTCTGTCGTATCATCCGGCAAAATCTGCGTTTCTGATTTTTCACGTCAAAAGTACCGGTACAGCGTACCGTTGCGTGCTTCCATAAATCAAATTTTTTTCCTTTATTGCATTTCAGTTCCCCAGCGGAATGGGCTGGCAGCAGCATATGCGCTCCTCTTTAGCCGAAAGATATAGAACATACAATAGAAGACATTTAAAAATAACGTAAACGAGAAAATATGGTGTACATAGATATAAAAAGGGGGAAACTTTATGGAAGACAATAAACAAAAAGGGGGAGACTGACACAAATCAATCATTGGTGGCGCATATATACGAGATAAAACTGCGGCGCGGCTGTTGAAATACAACACAGTGAGTGGAAGAAAAATGGCATACAAAACATTTATTAAACACTTGTGATTGTGGCTGACATTGCATGATACGTTTAAGTACGATGTTTACCCAGAAATTAATGCACCTCATCTTCTTTCTCAGGCGAAAACAATGCTACGAATGCGAAACGCTATATATGTATTATATGAAGTTTCCTGAGTGAACGCACCAAGTTTCCGTCACTTCCGACAGATAGCGTAGCTGCAGGACGGTTTCAAAATGGCGTCTGTAGCTGATGTGCGTTACAAGCAACGCGTCGTCATTGAATTTCTCACCGCAGAGAAAGAAACTGTGGGAAATATTCACAAACGCTTGTGCAAAGTCTATGGAGCATCTGCTGTCGACAGACGTACAGTTAGTTAGTGACTGGTCACGGAGGGTGAGGTCATCAGAAGGCGGTTCGGCAGAGGTCCACGATTTTCAGTGGTCGGGGAGTCCGGCCCCGGTAGCTGAGTGGTCAGCGTGGCAGACTGTCAATCCTAAGGTCCCGGGTTCGATTCCCGGCTGGGTCGGAGATTTTCTCCGCTCGGGGACTGGGTGTTGTGTTGTCCTAATCATCATCATTTCATCCCCATCGACACGCAGGTCGCCGAAGTGGCGTCAAATCGAAAGACCTGCACCAGGCGAACGGTCTACCCGACGGGAGGCCCTAGCCACACGCCATCACATCACAGTGGTCGAGGAGACTATCCACGACTATCACACCTGACAGCCCTGACCTAGCCGCCCTCTGACTTGCACTTGTTTGGGTAATTAAAGGACGCCATTCGTGAAAGGTATTTTGAGGATGATGAGGTGATTCACACAATGAAGCACTGGCTCCACCACCAGGACAAATATTGGTACAGAAAGGGCATACACGCCCTTGTTTCGCGCTGGAGGAAGACCATAGAACGGGATGAAGATTACGTGGAAAATAGAGTGTGTAACTAAAACATCGTTCTTTCATGTGTGCAATCCTCATCATATTCAATAAAGAATTGTTGAAGAAAAAAACTGCGGTGCATTACTTTCTGGTCAACCCTCGTATGAGTACAGTTACTGTTATTAATCATTCAATCATCCACTTATACAGACAACAACACTTCCCCAGGCAACTACAACGTCATAACTTACGGGTCGCTGAGGGTTGCGGCAGTCTGAAATAGTGAACAGTGGACACGAATTGTAGCTAATGGTGGCCCGCTTTTAACGATCAGTACTTGGCCGCTGGCCTCCAACTTATCACGCCCTTATTATAACTAGTCTATTGGGAACTCATAACATACTAATTTATGTGGATTACCAATTAATAATGAGATCAGTACGCATGGGACTCGAGGTGCTGCCCCACTATGTCAGTATTGGCTCTCGAACAAAACTATTTGACGACCACTGTGTTGACTACATTTTTAATGTGCTTCCATAGGTTACCATTAATTTTCTTCGACTTATTTTTCAATTCATGTCTTTTAATCTGCATGCGTGCAACCGATACTTGACTGATAAAGCAGCTGATGCTGTTATCAGTACAAACTAAATCGCTGAACAACACAACGCTGTAGTAGTGTAGCCACACTTCGTCGTCAGGGCCGCTCGCTAGACCGAACTGCAGTAAAGTCCTATAACTAATCGGAGATGATTGCTGCTACATATCGTGGTAGATTTTCTCAGTAGATGAAGTCAGACTGGTCCATCCTGGTTGGCAGATTTTATATTACTACCGCATCCACAATTCGAAAAAGCGCGGCAGTGGCGTGATCGCACAATGGGGAAAGACTTTGTCAAACTGGAAATACATTCCATTCCATTTAGTCAAACGAATGTCCTCAGCTAATCCAACTGACGACTTTGTGTAAAATCAAAACTTAAAGTAGTATGTCGTACCATTCAATGTAAATGTGCCTTCACCAGTAAACTTTACGAAAGCACATTATACTTCGTGTTTAACTAGTGAATAAATTCAGGCAGCACTGTATTGTCTAAAGTCTCAAGAGTATGCAAATGCTATAGTTAAATAGGCGCACGTTTCCCGTATGTTATGTTCGCTCTAAACATCGAGACGTGATAAAAGTCGTCGCAAGCTTGACTGCACGGCTAAAATAAAGGATGTTAATTATGTGTTGCTGTTCCTACATTTTAGTTCAACTCCCGTACATATGTAACCCTCACATTTTCACGCACCGCTCTAATGCCGTTTGTCAGAAGTTCTGGGGGAAAAAAACGTTACGGTTCAGAATCTGACGTGTCTGAGAAGTATTTGTGAAGAAAAGTGAAATAATAGTGTCGTGTCACTCTTTTCTCAGACGAGAATGCGGGACTTTCCGTGAACCGTGGCCAACTAGCGGGAAACTAATGTACACAGTATGTGACCTGCTGTGACGTTCCAATATCACTTGGATACATCATGTGGTTCAGATCAACACTTTTGTTTCGTATGGAAAGTTTCATAGACAATGAAAATAACCGAGTTTTATTTACAGTATTTTGTATGGTTCAAATGGCTCTGAGCACTATGGGACCTCTAAGGTCATCAGTCCCCTAGAACTTAGAACTACTTAAACCTAACTAACCTAAGGACATCACACACATCCATGCCCGAGGCAGGATTCGAACCTGCGACCGCAGCGGTCGGGCAGGTCCCAGACTGTACCGCCTTTAACCGCTTGGCCACCCCGGCCGGCATTTTGTATGGAATATTAATCAATTTGTTAATGTTTGTTTTGAGTATACCTTATGGATTGTGCGTGGAAACGGTGAATACTACACTTACGATAGATTTTATACTGGTACTACGCTAAAGCCATCTCGTGGCGGTTGGGCGAAACAACAGCCAAGTAATGAGGATTCGAAAAACCTCGAAGGAGAAAAGGAGTACTTGGGACGCTGGTCAGCGTTAGTCAGGTCATATTATCAAATCTGACGTCATAATCTACAAAAGGGGATAAATCGCTGATCATTGCCTTTTAGCAGTGGTCATTATCTTGCGGTCTGAATGTGAGGAGATCAACGCCATTTGTTTTTCATTCTAAAGTGGGAAGACTGGTTAGCGAGGGGCTTACGCCTGACGTGATAATATTTTTACGTTTTACGAGAGAGCAGAAGTTAAAATTAGAAGAAAGTAATATTCATCATTCATACACACGTTTCCCAACAGTATAAAATGTATGCGATGTCTTGAATCAAATGTGGGTGAAAGAACGCCATAAATCGGTCAGCTGGAGCATGGACACTAATTAACACATCTCCATGACTACACATATGGGCTAGCAGTGCTGGAAATCGCCACTGAATGTGTTTCACAAATAAAAGAAGCGAAACGCGTACGATAATAAACAAACTGCCTTAAGTAATTTGAGACTAATAGGTGATTACATGCGTGAATAAAGGGCTGCAGTTAAGTTGGCGGTGCTGCATTTACCATATTTAATAACACGTGAAGTAAGATATTATTACCCTAGTGGACATAATTTGATAAAAGATAATACATCAGGTTTTATAGCCACTTAGCTAACTGAAAATTGATTCATTTAATTTTACGCTTGCATAAAAGTTGCGCCTGGAAGCTCGCACGATATATTTCGTTTTATCTGACGCAGGCGAACGAGCAAGAAAACCCAACAGGGAGAATCTATGATACCGACCCTAGCGTAATATCTCGACAGTCAGTGCTGATACTGTTACGAAGGTTATAGCGCACAGGAATCTAGCGTGTGGTAACACTGTCTTGCAAACATTTGGAACAGGGAATGTGTGGAAGTGAACTTTTCTCCAAATGTGTATTATTCAGGGCCGCCGAAATATTAACCTTACCTGTTTATAACCTGTACCTTTTTCGACTTACCGTTCTTCTGTTTACCCGTTTCATGTGTTATTTTCCCCCCACTGCATTTATATTTGATTTATATCAAAATAGTAAACGACCAAATTACAATTTATCGTTCCCTACGTGTAGCATCTGACAGAAGCCTTTCCGTTCACAATCTCAGGATCACCTAGAAACAACAAAAATCATAGATCTAAAGTTAACTGTAGAAGTGCAGAAACGATCCCACGTAGTTTTTAAGAAAAAAGCTCTGTGGCTTCCAGGAATTTTATGAGCTTTGCGCGCTGTTATGGTAACCATACATGCACAAAGATTACAGCGAAAGAAAAACGTCATCACGTGCATTGCATGCTTGGCTGCGTTGATGAGAAATTTTACGGCACATAATGAACTAAACAAAAATAGCCCTAAAATTTCGAATCATTAAACAACTACTCCCCTAAAAATAAATTCTCAAATGGTTATGATGAAATAAGTAGCAGAAAAATGAAATGTACCGCTCAACTGAGTAATAAATTGAGTTATTTGTGCAGTGAATCTTTTCACAACGGTCTTTCCCAGAGGGACTTAAACATGGTGTTGTCGCGGCACTTAACAATAATTCCAAAAAGTTTGCATAAAATAATGTAGAATTGAATTTTTTACACGTATAGTACTGGAAAACATACTCAGTAATAAACAGTTTGGTATTAAAGAACTGTCAATTCTACAGGCTATATTCATCTTAACGGAGGATATACTAGAACCAATAAATAAGAAATTACTATCATTAGCAATTTTTTTTGATATTTTGTTAAGGCTTTTGATTTTTTGAACCATCACGTCTTCCAGTAAAGCAATAGATTATTTAAAATGCAGGGGTGTATGATAAGATGGCGTAATGCATTGGACTGAATAAATACAACTCGATCTTGTAATCAGCTTCCTTCTTACAAAAGACAAGCAAACTATGTGTCTTTGTAGAGTGTCGCGCATGAATACAAATGACGTTTCAGATCACCACAGATTCTGCACTGGGAATGACTGTAAAATGACTGTGAAAGTATTTGTATCACACGGCTGAAAGGATCCAAACGTTGCCTCTGGACAATTATAGTGTATGACGTGTCTTTCCTTCCTAGCAGATAAACGTGGAAGATATATTTAGATCATGCAAGAAGTATGCAGAGCATGAGTAAAGCTTTGCCTCGGGAAGGATACGCCACAAATGGAATGGCACGATGTGGTTAGTAGTGCAGCACACATTAAAAATCAATAATATTTTTTGCTATATTAAATCTCGTTATACCTCTAGGTCACCGCATATTACGCTCTTTTGATGGACTGCAATGCTGGCTATTCCGCATAATCAGTGTTTGAAAGCTTGCTGACCGTGAAAATACTATATTGACTTCCACATAAACGGTGGCAATGAGTATTAGTTCGGAATTTGCAGGAACAAAATCTCTAGATTCGATTTGTTAGTAATGCAATATTCAAACGACACGACGCCATAAGCACTCGGCCGTTCTGCTTTTCAACAACGTGTGCAACATTAATGACACGTTCATCTGAAAAATACGAGCTCATTAAATAAATTCAATATGGTAGATATAAAAGGTTCCTACAATAAATGCAGACAGTATTAACCATTAGTACGATACTTTCTAAACCAGATAATTGTGGAGCTTATAACACGTACCTCCTACAGGTTTGAAGAGAAAATCTGAAATAAGTTAACAAGAGGATGAGGCACTCGCTTCTGTATCTTTTGTTTTTCAAGAAAATTGACTGTAGCTAGAGAGTTTCTTTGACATTCTTGTATACTGTGTCTATGAATTAAAATTAATATTCATTCTCTAATCTTTGGTGTTATGTACACATTTCCTGACATGGGTTCTTACTCATGATTTCTTCGTAAAAATAGTAAAATAAAAATCACACAAAGTTCACAAGATATGTTTCAAGCCAAGTAACTAATGTGATTTTCTCCGCTCAGGGACTGGGTGTTGTGTTGTCCTAATCCTCCTTATTTCATCCCCATCGACGCCGAAGTGGCGTCAAATCGAAAGACTTGCACCCGGCGAACGGTCTACCCGACGGGAGGCCCCATTCACACGACATTTACATTTTATTTTACTAAAATCTTCAACTTTGCAATCGTCGTGTGCGAACTACCTTGCTTCGAAACCCTGAATACAGAATACTTTCAAAAACGTTCTGTCACATGACACAGGCGACCACGCACAGTTACACTACAGCAATGCCACAAAAAGAGAGAATTCAGAGTGTATTCTGGATGTTGTTCCTGAGTACAGCAAATACTATTTCATAATTTAACCGCCTCCCCAGCCGACTGGTACGATAGCTCAGCGTGTTCAGTCAAAGGCCTGGCTGCTCTCCGTAAAATAAAAAATAAATAAAATTAAATTAAATTTAAAAAAATGAAGTTCAGGAGGTGTCATGCGACATCCACCCACACCAAACGACGAGAACAAAGACGAACAAAACTAGAAAAAATGTGATCAGCTTGGATGATTGCCATGTGGAGGACCTGTGTTCGATTCCTGGTGGAGCTAGGAATTTTTCCTTCGATCAAGGGCTGGCAAAGGATCCACTCAGCTTCGTGAAGCCAACTGAGGAGAAATACGAGCTGTCTTAAGGTCAAGAAATGCAACAGCGACCGGGAGAGCGGTGTGCTGACCCCCTCCCCCTCCCTCTGCCGCACCCGATGGTGCCGTTCAGACAGGATGACATGGCGGTCGGTCGGGCCTGATTGGCCTTTCTAGAACCAGAGCTCGGAACTTGATTTTTGTTTCGCAATTTAAAGAAAATCAACAACTGTGGATGAAAATGAACGTGCATTTTAACGTGAAACTTTCAATTTTGAGAAAGCCTTGACTGATTTTGAGTCTAAACATTTTACTAACGGTTTTCCAAAAACAAGGAATATGTTAATACAGTGAAGCACTTATTTAGAGGGAAACACAGAAATGAGAGAGAAGTTCGGTAAGTATACTATTTATCAGCAGCCTATTCTATGATGACTTTCCTGAAAGTTTCTGTTTGATGAAGTGATTGGAGGAAGGAATACGTTTTAACAGAGCTTACCAAAACCTCGTGTGTTTGGCACATGACATCGAAAAGTGTAATGGAATGAATAGAACAATGCCAGAACCAAAGCAGTCATTACAATGAGACTAAACAAATTTTGGTGAACACATAGAAAAGAAACTTGTTGAAATTAACATGAAGTGATAGGCCCAGTAGATTAAAAAAAAACTGTTGAACGGGCAAGACAAGAAGTAAGCTGGAAAGTAAGACTGGCTTGCAGTTTTTCCAGAAAACTGAACAGAGATTTTCATCTTTGTCTGAAGCGGGATGTACAAAGTGAATGTGTATTTATAGTGTCGATTTAACGCACCGGTGCATGGGCTTCGAATGAGAAAACCATTGTTGAGAAATGAGAAAACTAATGTCGTTCAGCGAGCAGTGATGAGGCGCTTTAAGGAATTACTAAGAGATAATGTAACACAAACAAAGGATTCAGTGAACAGACTGAATAGTAAAGCGTTATTGTGACTAATAAAAATGAAGTGATGATAGGCACGACATGTACCGAAGTGAATTGGATTATTGATCGACCGAGTAAGCTGCTCGCTGGAACTCGAAATGGAGGAAACCGCCCACGCGACGGTCTCATGGATGATGTTTAAATGACGCTAGAGAAGATATGGCAGCAAAATGGATGTTTCTTAAAGTGTTATTATGACTTCAACCAAAATGAAGTGATGATAGGCACGACATGTAGTGAAGTGAATTGGATGATTGATTGACCAAGTAAGTTGCTTGCTGGGACTCGAAATGTAAGAAACCGCCCACGCGACGGTCTCATGGATGATGTTTAAATGACGCTAGAGAAGATATGGCAGCAAAATGGATGTTTCTTAAAGTGTTATTATGACTTCAACGAAAATGAAGTGATGATAGGCACGACATGTAGTGAAGTGAATTGGATGATTGATTGACCAAGTAAGTTGCTTGCTGGGACTCGCAATGTAAGAAACCGCCCACGTGACGGTCTCATGGATGATGTTTAAATGACGCTAGAGAAGATATGGCAGCAAAATGGATGTTTCTTAAAGTGTTATTATGACTTCAACCAAAATGAAGTGATGATAGGCACGACATGTAGTGAAGTGAATTGGATGATTGATTGACCAAGTAAGTTGCTTGCTGGGACTCGAAATGTAAGAAACCGCCCACGTGACGGTCTCATGGATGATGTTTAAATGACGCTAGAGAAGATATGGCAGCAAAATGGATGTTTCTTAAAGTGTTATTATGCCTTCTACCAAAATGAAGTGATGATAGGCACGACATGTAGTGAAGTGAATTGGATGATTGATTGACCAAGTAAGTTGCTTGCTGGGACTCGAAATGTAAGAAACCGCCTTCGTGACGGTCTCATGGATGATGTTTAAATGACGCTAGAGAAGATATAGCAGCAAAATGGATGTTTCTTAAAGTGTTATTATGACTTCAACGAAAATGAAGTGATGATAGGCACGACATGTAGTGAAGTGAATTGGATGATTGATTGACCAAGTAAGTTGCTTGCTGGGACTCGCAATGTAAGAAACCGCCCACGTGACGGTCTCATGGATGATGTTTAAATGACGCTAGAGAAGATATGGCAGCAAAATGGATGTTTCTTAAAGTGTTATTATGACTTCAACCAAAATGAAGTGATGATAGGCACGACATGTAGTGAAGTGAATTGGATGATTGATTGACCAAGTAAGTTGCTTGCTGGGACTCGAAATGTAAGAAACCGCCCACGTGACGGTCTCATGGATGATGTTTAAATGACGCTAGAGAAGATATGGCAGCAAAATGGATGTTTCTTAAAGTGTTATTATGCCTTCTACCAAAATGAAGTGATGATAGGCAAGACATGTAGCGAAGTGAATTGGATGATTGATTGACCAAGTAAGTTGATTGCTGGGACTCGAAATGTGGGAAAACACCGACGTGACGGTGTAATGTATGATGTGTGGACGACACTAGAGAACATATGGCAGCAAAATGGATATTTATAGCCAAAGAACTTAATACTCGGAGAATTACGGAGGAGCACCAGCAACAGGTGATCGATATCATGATATTGATGACTGTAATACCTTGTCAACAGTAGGTCTTGTGAATACTTCATCAATTATTTTCGCGTCTGACCAATAATACAGTATCTGATCAAAAGTATCAGGACAGCTGTTAGCAGATATTAATATGGGCTGTGGCTGCACTTCGCCTTTACGACGGCTTGAACTGCACTGGAGACAATTTCAGTGAGGTGTTGGTACGTCTCAGGAGTAATGGCAGCCGATTCTTCCTGAAGAACCGAAAGCAGACGAAGTAGTATTGTTTAACACTGGGATGTGCAGCGAAATCGACGTTCTGATTAATCCCAGAGATGATCCATTGGCTTCAGTTTGCCACTCTGGGAATGTCAGTCCATTTCAGGATGTCATCGTCTGCAAGCCATTGCTTCACAAATGCTGTTTTATTGTAAGGTACATTGACAAGCCGATACAAATAAGCATAGTCTTCGAATTGTTCCGTTACTGTAAATAGTATAAAATGCTGTAAAATGTGCTGATATCCTTCCGCATTTAGCTCTTTCTTAAGCACAGTAAGAGGACTTTGAACTGAATTGAGCGTGTAGCATCGTTGGCCTGGAGGCCCCATCATGGGAAGCTCGGCCGCCAAGTGCAAGTCTTATTTCAGTCGACGCCACAGTGGACGACTTGCGCTCCGGTGATGAGGATGAAATGCTGATGAGGACAACACAACACCCAGTCCCCTAGTGGAGAAATACCTCCAACCCGGCCGGGAATCGAACCCGGGCCCCGCTTGCATGGGAGGAGTGCACGTTACCACCCAGCTAAGCCGGCGGACAGTAAGAGGACTGCAACCTAACCACGAAAACGCCTCCAGTACTGTAGCAACACTTCTCCGTACTTCAGTGTTGGTGCTACACGTTTAGAAGGTAAAGTTCTGCAGGCATTCGCAAAATCCAAAGTGTTCCATCGGATTGCCAGAGGATAGATTGATTCATCACTCCAAATCGCTCGCTTCTAGTCGTCTATTGGTGACTGTCGTCGCTCTTTACTCTACCCCAAAGCGTGGCTTAGTGTTGACTAGAGAAAGAGAACTTTGTACCTCATTCCTGTTAACTCCCTACGTACGATTGTGATAACTGGAAAACAGTAGCACTTTGTAACTTGTGCGTCATTTATTCCGCTGATTTCACGCGATTTTTTACAGCCACCCTTCGCGACACTCGGTCCCTGTCAAAAAAATGTTTAAAATGTGTGTGAAATCTTATGTGACTTAATTGGTAAGGTCATCAGTCCGTAAGCTTACACACTACTTAACCTAAATTACCCTAAGGAAAAACACATACACCCATGCCCGAGGGAAGACTCGAACCTCCGCCGAGACCAGCCGCACAGTGCATGACTGCAGCGGCTTATGCCGGCCGGAGTGGGCGAGCGGTTCTAGGCGCTTCAGTCTGGAACCGCGCGACCGCTGCGACCGCAGGTTCGAATCCTGCCTCGGGCATGGATGTGTGTGATGTCCTTAGGTTAGTTAGGTTTAAGTAGTTCTAAGTTCTAGGGGACTGATGACCTCGGCTGTTAAGTCACATAAGTAGTGGGGCAAGGTTCATGAGAGGCCACTCTGCATTGTTGCCAAATTTATTCAAGATGGCGGCGATGACGTCATCCAAGATGACGGCATGTAGACTTGGCAACATTACATGATGTCATCCAAGATGGCGGATTTTGGCTGGAAAATAGGCCAATTGTGCTACGTCCACTAAACTAACCTCAAGAAAAAGTGGCAGGAATTTTGAATTTTGGGGGGAAAATAGCCCAATTGTGCTACGTCCACTAACCCAAGCCTCCAGAAGAAAAAATGGCAGGGAGTTTAAATTCCAACATGATAATGCATGGAAAAACAGTACTTGTCTTAATTATTATTCATTATTATTGACTATCATTTATTAACATTCATTATCATTTATTGTCGATCATTATCATTCATTATCATTTATTATTAGTTATTATTATTGACCTGCCTCCAGTAGAAAATTCCCTCCAAATTCAAATTCCAACACGATAATGGCTCCAAAACCTTACTTTTGTTTATTATTATTCATTATTATTTATTTTTCATTCATTTTCATTCATTATCATTTATTATCATTTATTATTATTTATGTTCATTTATTATCATTTATTATTATTTATTACTATTATGGGCCTACCTCCACTAACATTGAAAATCGCGCCAAGTTCAATCATTTATTATTATTTATTCAATACACCTGATTTTGGCGGCAACAAAGCCATTTCCGTTACAACCATAACAAATAATCGGTTATTTGTTCGGCACGTGGTCGACAGGTTCCATCGTGTCCGACGTTAAGTGCTCGTGGTCGCAGCAGGATGTTTACGTAGCAGTGGCTAGCACGGGCTGGGCTGCCGGTCGACGCCCGCCTGTCGCCCAGGTTCTTCGGAGAGAGCCCCGTGTGTCAGCCGAACAGGGCAGGCCGTGCGTACGTCAGCCGCACTCTGCACTTCATTGTGTGAGGGTGGAGAAGTCAGTTGGGACGCACCTGCATGAACTTAACGATTGTAATAGAGAGTCCTTTTCCCCGCCTTGTCACTTTGGGTAGTACAAGTGACGAGCTATTAATAATTTATGTGCGGGTGCTGATTTAGAAATACGTGGCCAGATTCGACTGGCCTATCGACGGGTGTGACGTCGGGGCAGATTCCACATTCGAGCAAACAGATTTGGCGGCAAACGTGTGGCGGGGCGATACTTGTCCCACAAAGCCGCGTAGTGGATCACGAACCGACCAGCCAATGTTTACGCCGACCGAGTGGCGCCTGTGACGTCAGTGGCGACTTGCTGGCTGGACCAGCGACGCGCATGGGCTACCGCCGAACGACCTCTGCTGGCGTCGACGTGAACTAAACCATTTGGGCTCTGGAGTTCGTGGTGTGACCATCTCGAAGTCAGTTGGGACACACCTGCATGACCATAATGCCTGAAATAAAGTCATTTCCTCACCTGGTGACTTAGGTTAGTACAAGTGGCGCGATTTTAATAATTAAGCGGCAGAAGCATAAGTGACCGCGAAAATTCAAACTTGATGGACGTGACCCAATTGGCTTTCTTGCCACCATCTTAAATGACGTAACGGTGACGTCCTCGGGTGGCTGAGATACGAACTAACACACAGTTGGACTCCAGACCTCGTAGCGAGCACGGTGGCAGCTGCTACGATCTCGAAGATGTGATGTTGGAGAACTAGTGATGACCGTACTATTTGAAATAAAGACCTCAGTCCATTTCCCACGAATTCACAGGAGTTGACTTAGATTAGTGGAAGTGCAGTTTATTATTATTATTATTTGACGAGATTTTCATAGCTTGGGAACGAAATAATAAGTGACAGCGAGAAAATTCAAACTTAGTACGATGATGTGGCCTATTTAGTATGTGTGACCGATTATCGTATTGGAATTTGAACTTGTGACCGATTTTTTGTTATGGTTGTAACGGAAGTGGCTTTCTTGCCGCCAAAATCAGGTGTATTGAATAAATAATAATAAATTATTGAACGTGGCGCGATTTTCTATGTTAGTGGAGGTAGGCCCATAATAGTAATAAATAATAATAAATGATAATAAATGAACATAAATAATAATAAATAATAATAAATGATAATGAATGAAAATGAATGAAAAATAAATAATAATGAATAATAATAAACAAAAGTAAGGTTTTGGAGCCATTATCGTGTTGGAATTTGAATTTGGAGGGAATTTTCTACTGGAGGCAGGTCAATAATAATAAATGATAATAAATGATAATGAATGATAATAAATGATAATGAATGTTAATAAATGATAGTCAATAATAATGAATAATAATTAAGACAAGTACTGTTTTTCCATGCATTATCATGTTGGAATTTAAACTCCCTGCCATTTTTTCTTCTGGAGGCTTGGGTTAGTGGACGTAGCACAATTGGGCTATTTTCCCCCAAAATTCAAAATTCCTGCCACTTTTTCTTGAGGTTAGTTTAGTGGACGTAGCACAATTGGCCTATTTTCCAGCCAAAATCCGCCATCTTGTATGACATCATGTGATGTTGCCAAGTCTACATGCCGTCATCTTGGATGACGTTATCGCCGCCATCTTGAATAAATTTGGCAACAACGCAGAGTGGCCTGATGCGAACCTTGCCCCACTACTCCCATAGTTCTCAGAGCCATTTGAACCATTTTTGCAGCGCCTCATATTGCTCGGCTAATCCCACGCGCTGGTCCCTGTCTGTCAATACACGTGGTGTACCTTGTACTGGTTCAGCTGTGGTCGTTCTTCCGCGTATCCACTTCACAACAACATGATCAACACCTGACCCTGGCATTGTAATATCTCGACACGATTTTTGTAGCATATCAGTTCAAAATGACTCTGAACACTATGCTAATTAACGTCTTAGGACATCAGTCGCCTAGAACTTAGAACTAATTAAACCTAACTAACCTAAGGACATCACACACATCCATGCTCGAGGCAGGATTCGAACCTGCGACCGTAACGGTCGCTCGGCTCCAGGCTGTAGCGCCTAGAACCTCACGGCCACTTCGGCCGGCAGCATATTAGTACTAATCATTGCAGCTGCGGTGCTGTCATGACTTACAAAGTATCAGCTTTTAGTTGTTAATTTTCTTGTCTGAGAGAGAAGTCTTATGTATATATCTGTTCGGCATTTGAATTCGAAGATGTAGGACGCGAGCGCGACTGCCGTCAGTTTATTGCGCAGATTATAGTTACCAGTTACAATGGAATAGAATTAAGCGTTTGGCGTTATTGGCCGAGAGGCCCCGTGCGGGGCAGGTCCGGCCGCCTTGGTGCAGGTCTTATTACATTCGACGCCACATTGGGCAACCTACCTGAGAAAGACAACACATCACCCACTCCCTGTGCGGAGAGAATCTCCGCCCCAACCGGGAATCGAACCCGGGTCCGTAGGACGTCAATCCGTCACGCCGACCACTCAGCTATCGGGGCGGATACCAGTTACAATCAAAATTGAACACAAGTATACGGCGCCCCGTCTTGTAGAACTGGTGTAATATTATACTGAGAGGCATTTTTTCATCCGAATTAAAATTTAGGACAAATAATGCAAATATTATTGGTAACTATTGTCCTGAACAACGTCATGATTAATAGTATAACTGATTTCTATGTTAAGGGAGATATTTGTTGGGGTGAAAGTAAAGAGAGCACAAACTGGTAAGAATACTGAACCTCATAGATTTCAAGGTGTGTTTTTGTGTACAACAGAGCCTGCTCAAACACAAGGTACTGTGACTGAGATTGATAAAGAAAAGCACTTTTCAACGTACATTTTAGCAATAATTATTACTTTTCACTGAAAATGTTGTGTCTAGACAAGACAGCCTAGACACAATGAGAGGAAGCCGAAAGGCACGCGCTAAGCTAAAGCAGGATGGCGTGAGGTCTGCAACAGGATACGTAATGAATGCTATAAAGAAAAGTACGTAGCGTCTGGAATACTTAACTTTAATCCATCCGTTTGGTACATCTGGAGATTGTGGCGATACAAGTGAGACTCTTTAGATACATGCAATGTTACTAATGGCGCCTTGCTAGGTCGTAGCCATTGACTTAGCTGAAGGCTATTCTAACTATCTGCTCTGCAAAGGAGCGAGGCTTCGTCAGTGTAGTCGTTAGCTACGTCGTCCGTACAACTGGGGCGAGTGCTAGTCCGTATCTCGAGACCTGCCTTGTGGTGGCGCTCGGTCTGCGATCACACAGTGGCGACACGCTGGTCCGACATGTACTAATGGACCGCGGCCGATTTAAAACTACCACCTAGCAAGTGTGGTGTCTGGCGGTGACACCACAGAAAATATGTAAATATATAGAATACTTTTGAATTTGGTCCTTCCATTGTATGATAGAGGACGCTACAGCTGCTACAAATGGATAGAAATGTCTGTGATGGTTTTGTTACTCGGGTGACATGGAATGATTAGGCCACGTTCGACGTCACTGAACTCTCCTGCTGTTGCCACTCCTCTACTGACAACACAGTACTTCCCGCCTCCATTTATTCTTGCGGGTCTAGCCCTCGTGAAATCATGAAGTCAATTTGAGGTTGTATGGGAATGTCCGAAAAACATTCGATCAGCTAGTGTAGACCCACCACGCTATAATAGCCGTGTTAGAACACCGACACGTACACAAAGCCGGCCGCGGTGGCCGAGCGGTTCTAGGCGCTTCAGTCTGGAACCACGTGACCGCTACGGTCGCAGGTTCGAATCCTGCCTCGGGCATCGATGTGTGTGATGTCCTTAGGTTAGTTAGGTTTAAATAGTTCTAAGTCCTGGGGGTCTGATGACCTCATGTATTAAGTCCCATAGTGCTCAGACCCCAAACGTACACAAAGAGAACTTGACCTTACATTCAGGAGATGTAAAAACTTATCTGACAAACAAAAGCTGAACGAAGCGAAAATGAGCATAAGGAGAGCAATGAGAGAAGCGTTTAATGACTTTCAAAGTAAAACTTTGTCAGCTGATCTGATTAAAAACCCTGAGAGGTTTTGGTCGTACGTAAAATCAATAAGGGGGTCAAAATCATCTAATCATTCACTCAGTGACCATACTGGCACCGAAACGTAAGATAATAGAGGGCAGACCAGAACACTGAATCCGGCCTTTCAAAATCTTTTCACCGCGGAAGATACTAACACGGTCCCACCTTTCAATCGTCGTACTAATGTCAAAATGGGACGTATTGAAATAACCGGCCTAGTAACAGGGGGGGGGGGGGGGGAAATAAAATAAAAAAAATTGTTTCAAATGGCTCTGAGAGCACTATGGTTCAAATGGCTCTGAGCACTATGGGACTCAACTGCTGAGGTCATCAGTCCCACAGGACTTAGAACTACTTATCCTAAGGACAACACACACATCCATGCCCGAGGCAGGATTCGAACCTGCGACCGTAGCGGTCGCGCGGTTCTAGACCGTAGCGTCTAGAACCGTTCGGCCACTCCGGCCGGCGAAAAGAACTACGGAAAGGCGTTAGGACCAGATGAGATGCATACATGATTCTACAAAGATTACGGAAAACAACTTGCTCCCCTTCTATCAGGAATTCACTGTAGATCACTTGAGCAAAGAACGATACCTAGCGACTGGAAGAAAGCGAAGGTCATTCCCGTTTTTAAGAAGGGCCGTAGGGCAGATGCACACAGTTATAGACCTATTTCGTTGACGTCAGTCTGTTATGGAATTATGGAAGATGTTTTATGCTCAAGAATTATGACGTTCTTGGAGGAGCAAAATCTCCTCTATAAAAGTCAACATGGAGTCCGCAAACAGAGGTCCTGCGACACTCAGCTCGCTCTGTAGTTCCATGAGATCCACAGCGCTGCAGACAATGTCGCTCAGATTGATGCCGTGTTCCTTGACTCCAGGAAGTCATTTGACACTGTCCCGCTATGCCGTTTAGTGAAAAAAATATAAGCTTATCGAATATCGGAGCAGATTTGCGAGTGAATTCAAGACTTCCTCTAAGACAGAACTCAACACTTCGCTCTTAATGGAATTAAATCGACAGATGTAAAGGTAATTTCCGGGGTACACCAAGGAAGTGTCATAGGGCCGTTACTGTTTACAATATTTGTAAATTATCTAGTAGAAAGCGTCACATGCTCTCTAAGGCTGTTCGCTAATGATTCGATTCTCTACAACAAAGTAGCAATGCCAGAAAATAGTAACTATTTGCAGAATGATCTACAGAGAATCGATGAATATTGCAGGCTCAGGCAATTCACCCTGAATGTAAAGAAATGTAACAAATTGCCCCTTCACAAGAAAAGAAACCTTCTGGTGTATAGCTACACTATCGATGACAGAACGCTGGAAGCCGTATCTGCCGTAAAATATCTAAGAGTAACTGTGCGGGAAGACCTTAAGTGGAGTGAGGATATAAAACAAAAAGCGGAAAATCAGATGCCAGACTCAGATTCACAGGAAGAATCTTAAAGAAACGTTAACTCATTCACGAAGGAAGTGGCTTATAAGGCGCTTGTTCGACCCATTCTTGAATACTGCTCATCTGTCTGGGATCTACCAGATAGACTGGTAGACGAGATAAAGAAGATCCAAAGAAGAGCGGCACGTTTCCTCGGGGATCGTTTATTCGACACGAAAACGTTACGGAGACGCTCAACAAACTCCATTGGCAGACGTTACAAGAGATGTGTTGTGCAACACGGAGAGATTTACTACTGAAATTTTTACAGAGAACTTTACGGGAAGGGTCGGACAACATGTCACTTTCCCCTACATACGTCTCACTTAATGAGCATGGGGAGAAATTTGAGAAATTAGAGCCAATACAGAGCCTCACCGACAATCATTCTTCCCATGCACTGTTCGCGAGGACAACAGGGTTGGAGGGCTCAGTCAGTGGTACAAAGAGTACCCTCCACCACACACCATTAGATGGCTTGCGGAGTATGATGTAGATGTAGTTGCAGATGTAGGTGTGAGAATCGTATTTCAGCCGTTGACTCGCGCTTGGGTTGGTTTGGTTTGGGTTGTTTGGGGGAAGAGACCAAACAGCGAGGTCATCGGTCTCGTCGGATTAGGGGAGGAAGTCGGCCGTGCCCTTACAAAGGAACCATCCCGGCATTTGCCTGGAGCGATTTAGGGAAATCACGGGAAACCTAAATCAGGATGGCCGAACGCGGAATTGAACCGTCGTCCTCCCGAATGCGAGTCCAGTGTGCTAACCACTGCGCCACCTCGCTCGGTACTCTCGCTATTATCAGGCAAACATACTTCAAGAGAATCTGTGTAGAAGCATTCGCCATGTAGTGAAGAGAGCTGACTGCCATTTATACACGTGTGCCGGTGTTATCCACGAATAAAAGCTACATATAGACGGCTTGAAAAAAATCCGTGGCGAATACTGTTACAATTTGCAGACTGGTATTTACAGGGCTGCATACACCTTTCACAATACCTAGTTTTAATCATATTCACTGATGAATGCTCAGTTTTCGAGGCAGTATTGTGAACCTGCTCGTAAATCATGTTCGGACAGATAAAGAATTACAAGCTGAAGTTGGCAGAAGTAACCATGAGAAGTTCGTTGTAAAGTTACGGGCTGCAATGATTTGCGTTGATGTCGGTAACGGAATATCTAACGCCATCTGCAGGGTGATTCTGTGATGTCGTTACAAACTTTCAGAGATGGTGACAGTGGTAAAAGTATCAATTTGAGATAAGGGGCCCTGGGTGTGTCTAAAGTTGTAAACGAAAATGGTCCTGATATCTCTTACAGCGGAAAACACGTACCGGTAATGTTGTTCCTAAAACTGTAGTGTTGGCAACTTTCGGAGGTGGATAATATGGAGCAAAACAAGAAAAAAAGTAGATTGCAAACATGGACTTCGAACCCCGCGGGGTAGCCGCGCGGTCCAGGGGGCCTAGGCACCTTGCTGCGAGTTCGCGCGGCTGCCCCCATAGGAGGTTCGAGTCCTCCCTCATTCATTGGTGTTGTGATATTCGCTATTTTTGACTTCATTAAAACAGCAAATACAAGTAGTTAATACTTTCAGCCAGAAGGCAAATACTTGTTTGTAAATAATGATTAATGTATAATGAGGCGTCGCATGGCGACGGTGGAATTTTCTAAATAATGTAATTCGTCGTCTTTGGGCTGCAATATAAACAGAAAAATACGGATAGATATGCGATCCTTCACTATTCTGTTCGCTGGAGAACAAATGAACCCTTGAGCGCTAAAAAGACTTGTACTGTTTTTCTCAAGTAAGACGGACGCAGATTTGTGGCAGTCTGATCTAATTTTTACTAAATGTATAAAGACGTGTATGTCTGAGTTGAGTGAAGTGTAAAGAACTGTTATAACTTACCGTGACGACGCACGAGCGACGCAAAGAAGACAATGGCTATATAAAAGAGCGCTCAATGGACATGATACGGACATAAAAATCTACCGTCATTGTAGTACTAAGCTTAAGGTACGATATATGTTTTAGTTTATAATAAATATTTGTTCTGGGAATACTGAATCATTTAGCAGTGCTCATTCGTATCACCTCCTCAGTATTATTTTCATTTTAATTATGCATTTTGCTAAGATTACAGACACGGAGATCAGCAGTCCAATGTGCGTGTTACATTGATAAAAAGAAAACTGTTTTATCGTCTTCTTGCATCAGCTTTAATATTGAATTTCCCTTTTGTGTGATGTTACAGTTGTTTTTGCGCCCTTAAGAACTTTCTGGTCCCTTAGTAAATTGTTTTGTCATAACAATAACTTCACAACCGGGTATGATCGTATCTACGATCATGAAGTAATTAGAAAGACGATAATGCGATTTCTTAATCCATGGCACGCTAGTTGTGACTGCCTCAAGCCACGCGAAACTGCAAGTAAAAACTAATCACATCTCATAATGCAATATTTTATGACAACGGTCAATCCACGATTCTTACGCCAATTGTGATTGATAAAACAGTAAGCTAAATCTCAAAATGGTTCAAATGGCTCTGAGCACTATGGGACTCAACTGCTGAGGTCATTAGTCCCCTAGAACTTAGAACTAGTTAAGCCTAACTAACCTAAGAACATCACAAACATCCATGCCCGAGGCAGGATTCGAATCTGCGACCGTAGCGGTCCTGCGGTTCCAGACTGCAGCGCCTTTAACCGCACGGCCACTTCGGCCGGCAGCTAAATCTCAATTTCCAACTTTCCATTGAATAAAAACATCACTTTTATTTTGTAACATCACAGTGTGTGTGTTGTGTTGTCCTTAGCGTAAGTTAGTTTAAGTAGTGTGTAAACCTAGGGGCCGATGACCTCAACAGTTTTGCCCCATAGGAACTTATAACAATTTTCCAAATTTCCAATGGGCTTTGAAATGTATGTCTTAAGAGCTATGAGGTCTTGTTTTTATATACTGTGAAACACACCTCATCTGCTGCAAGCTCTTTGGTTTCCATATTTTTTGAAGGAGGATGTACAGAGCTAAACAAGGAAAAAAGTCTTGTAAATATGGGTTCTAATGCGCATACCTTAGAGTTATGGACAGTTGCTCAGTAGAAGAGATGTGCTTCTCAGTAGCGAAGATGAACAATTGTTCATTGTCTTAAGGTATCCATTTTAGAGCCCATGTTTTTTAGGCATTTTTAGTTTTTTTGGTCCAAATTGCACCCTGAAATTTTGTTTTTTGAGTACTTCATACAGTTCTTGACCAAGTTTAATAATCTTAAATGCTGTCTAAATATGTTCATTAGGAGGTACGTGTATGTAAAATGTTCAACAAAGTAAGTCAGTTATTGAAGTTAGAAATTGTATGTGTCCTGAGGCAGTGTATAATTGACTGCACGTAAATGTTACCCTTCCTATAACAATCCAATATTTGAGTGACTTCAAACAACTTTACACGTAATGTCAAGTCCTTTCGAACGTCTTTCTCGCAGATAGTACAGTAAAATAGTACAGAGGTGAATAATGGGAAAGTAATAAAACCAACAAAATTTTCGTTTTCCGTGTTCCACCAAAAAGGTTTTACATGCTTAACGTAAAATACAGAGGGTGATTTTCTCCACCATGTACAAACTCCAGGAATTGATCGATGAGAGGATGCTACAGACCCTTTATTTAATCATACATTGTTACAGAGATTGCGGTGTAATACGCGCTGTACTACGCAGCCGAACTTACAGTATACATGGTTTCCTCCTACAGGGTTATATTGTTTCTCATACGTCATTCCCTAGCGCCCTCCACTGCCATAGTAATTCGTAATCTTGTGTCAGATACACTTCTCTTGCTGGCTCATCTGGCAGTGGATGTGATGCAGCGTTGAACACAGTGGCTCAGTATTCGATTCGAGTGCTTCCCGACACGGTGTTTACTTTCGGAAAGGCAAATGGCAATGGGTGGCGGATTGTATAGGGAGACCTATCCCCGCCAACAACAACAACCACAGCATCCAATTTCTGCAACAGTGATTCGCCTATTGTCTGGGACAGGGTCGTTTTGGCAAGCAGGAAATCGTGAAGGTCGTACCCGAAATGTTCCGACACCAGACTTGGAGCAAAATGAGATTAATACTGTGGAAGGCGACCGCCGTGTCAGTACCAGGCAGTTAGTCCGACAGTACATCGTAAGCCAGACGACCTTGTCGAACATTCTCCGTGACAATTGTTACTACCCTTATGACTTACGGCGTGTGCAGGACTTACTACCGACAGACCTTTCGCATCGGGAGCAATTTTGTCACTGGATTCTTCACCATGCAACCACGATTCCGAGATTTGCGTCATCCATCCCATTCACAGATGAGGCCACTTTAACGCGGAGTGGTATTTTCAACTTTGATAATAGTCATCCATCTGTGGGATAGTATGCAGAACCCCCATGGTATGGTGACAGCTAATCATCAGCATCGTTGCAGCCGGAATGTGTGGGCCGGGATAATTGGTGACCGTATTTTGGGACCAGTTCTCGTTCCACGTCCCGTAACGGGCTCGTTCTTTCGGCGTCTCTTGTGGGTGACTTTGCCTAGCCTGCTGGAAGAAGCGCCATTGATGATTCGAAGGGTTATGTGGCTACTACATGATGGTGCTCCAGCCCTCTTCGCCGTTAACGTCTGGACGCATCTCAGTCGCGTCCTCCCTGGTCGATGGATCGGAGGAGGGGGTACAATTGCATGGCCTGCTCGTTCACCGGATCTGAATACGTGAGATTTCTGGTTATGAGACCATCTAAGAAGTATCGTGCATCCAAAGTCCATTCCAAATGTGGAGACATTGGAGCAGTCTATTCATGCTGCCTTTGTCACTGTTCGAAATCAGAGTGGTCGATGTGAACCTGCGAGACAACATATGCTACGGCACGTACACGCATGCGTTCAGGCACATGGAAACAATTTTCCTCAAATTCTTTAACTGTGGCTGCATAGTACAGCGCGTATTAAAACGCTGTCTTTGTAACAATGTGTGATTAAATAAATGGTCTCTAGCATGGAAATCATGCATTTCCAAAGATAACTTCATTAGACCTTTCTGTACCGTATCCTCTCATCGATCAATCCCTAGAGCATGGGTTCCCAAACTGGGGGGCGCGCCCCCTTGGGGGGGCGTGATGATGTTGCAAGGGGGGCGCGGGTGGAGTTGGCGGTATAAATCTAATATTTGTTTAATATCGATATTTTAATAAAAATGAATGTGCAGGTATTAATGATAGATTATGGTGCTAAATGCAATCGTTTGGCATCCCACTTCCCGCAATCCTACCTCAATAACCTATCCTAGAAGATACAGCTTTTGAAGATCACGTTTAGAATGCCACGTTTAGAATGTCACACACAGAAACTCTCAAAATTACGAGGGCGATATGCGTTACTTCTATTATATCAGATTTGTAAACAACTTACTTCTGACAATTGGAAAACAAAAAATTCAGGTATTAACTATTCCGTACATTTGTACACATGAACTGAACGTAATCGTGTTATAACATTTAGCCATAGTAGGCTACGTTCATCAGCGTAATAATCACTTATACTGCGTAACTGCAAAAATGCCGTTTCATTACCCTGTCATCCCGCGGATCCCCATGTGATGCGATTACAGTGACTTTAATAGACTGTATACGCTTGAAATGAACTGGCGGGTTCGTAATTTGGACGCCGGGGTTATGCCCTTTGTCACCAGAAAAATGTGCACGACGTGAATGCGAAACAAGTACAAGTGTTCGTTCTGAGCAGAGTACTTCACGCCGTTCTGGAAACATTGTCGTGACTGCTAACAATGAAACATAACCCAGCTAGGTAGACAATGAAGTCCAATAGTGAGGCTATATTTTTTTTTTACTACAGCTCTTTCATTCGGATTACTTATCTGACAAAACAGTTATTTTTCTTCCGCCTTTTTGAAATACGGCATAATTTCGTTTGAAATTAGTGTACGTTCTTTGCTGTGACAATGGATTCTTTTGGCACAAGTACAGAGATAACTGCTTGGCACTGTGCACGGTTTCCAGCGATGTATGAGGTGTATCCATGACCTTACTTAATTACTGTGAAATTTGGCAACCAATTCATTGATGTTATCTCAAAACTTATAACGTTTCATTTATAAGTAACGAAAGATAAGGGGCACGAAAACGATTTTTGCATAAAACCCCAGGCTGCACTGCTCAGAACAGCACCGCTGAACAGGTAGCAAATTCCTAGGATGCCTATGGGCTGTTTCCACCCTAATCCGGGAAAGTCCCGTTTCTGACCAGCAAGAGCCCTGCTCGGCCACCAGGTCGCAGACAGACAGTGTGACAACCTGCGCTGCGGCTGGGCTTCCCCATTCTTCGCCCCACTCCTCACAGGCAGTCATCTGAGGCGCCGACAGACGACAGTAGCTTTTCTTTATTTCAGTTGGTTGCTTGCAGTTGTTGACACATCTGATGTATTGGATTTTGCTGAAATCGCATTGAATATTTCACAGTTGTGCCTCAGTAAAATCAGTTTTTGTGCGAAATTATACTGTTTACTTCTTGTTTTCTTTCTACTTCACCATGAGTGTCGTGAAAAAACGTAAATATAATGACGATTATATCAAATACGCTTTTGCTTCTATACATAAAAAATGGTGTTGACCAGCCGCAATGTGTTATTTGCTATGAGGTATGGAGCAATGATTCCATGAGACCATCTCGTCTGGAACGCCATTTGTAGGCAAAGCATGGTGCATTGAAAGAGAAGCTGAAGGAATTTTTTTGCTGCAAAATGTGATAATTTGAAACGAATGAAGTTGGACACTGCTGGATCCTTCGCTCAGACATCAGAAAAGGTACTGGAAGCCTCGTATGAGTTATTGCTACTTATTGCAAGGACCAATAAAAGTCATATTATCGGAGAGACACTAGTCAAACCCTGTTTGTTGATAGCTGCTGATATTATTCTTGGGTCAGAAAGTAAACAAAAACTTTCACAGATACCGCTTTCTGACAATACTGTGAAACGTCGGATTGATGATATGGCCGAAGACATACAAAATCAATTAGTTACGGCCGTCAAACAATCGCAGTTTTTCGGACTACGTTTAGACGAGAGTACCGATGTTGCGAATTGTTGCCAACTGCTAGCTTTCGTTCGCTATATAGAAAATGAAGCAATTAATAAAGAGTTGCTGTTTTCTACAGAGTTAAAGTCAACTTCAAAAGCAATTCATATAATGGCAGCCGTCTCTGAATTCTTTTGTGAAAATGAGTTATCATGGCAGAAACTGATAGGCGTACTCACAGACGGCGCCCCATCAATGCTTGGATGTCGCTCAGGATTCGTGCAGATGGTCAGAGAAAAAAACCCTAGTCCTACTGCTATCCACTGTGTAACACACCGTCAAGCATAGGCAGCTAAGACGCTTCCAAAGAAACTCAATTATGTCTTGAAACTGCGCATCAAAATCGTGAATCATATTAAAAAGAGTGCGTTAAATTCCAGGTTATTTACGGCTCTTTGTGAAGACTTGAGAGCAGAGTATAAAACACTTATCTCATACAGAAGTACGCTGTCTCTCAAAAGGAAATATGCTAGGAAGATTATTTGAACTTCGAGACAAGTGATGTAGATTTTGGAAAATAACAAGCGAACTGAATTGTATATGGAATTTAGAAAGCCCGGTGTTCATGTTGCATTGGCTTATCTGTCAGATATTTTCGATTCTTTAAACACATTGAATTTGAAATTACAAGGTGGGGAGTCAAACATAATTTTTCATCGGGATGCCATCAAAGCGTTTACTGATAAGTTGCAACTATGGAAACGTAAAATTTTAGCCTGCAATTATTCCTGCTTTCCCAGATTGTTTGGAATCCTGGAAGAAGCCCGATTTCAAAACTATTTTAAGGATACTGACACTAAGAGTAAAATATCGAACCATTTGCAACACCTCATTGATGAATTCGAACGATACTTCCATAACAGTTGTGATGATAAAATTTATTATAGGTTAGCGACGGATCCATTTCACGTTGACGTGGATGTATTGCCAGACAGACTACAGGAGGAACTCTTAGAAATTAAAAATGATTCTGCAGCGAAGTATGACTTTGAGAAGATGGATAAGCCTTTATTTTGGGTGAAATATCTCACGGTGTACCCCAGCACAGCAGAACAAGCACTGAAATTGTATTTACCATTTTCAAGCACTTATTTGTGCAAAAGAGCATTTTCAAAGATAGTGGCGATAAAAAATAAGCTTAGAGGCAAACTCAGTATTGCCAATGATTTACGTTGCGCAGTTTCTACTATTCAGCCAAGAATTCAAAATCTTGTAAAAAATATGCAAGCTCATCCTTCACATTGATTTATTTGTTTGTTTCTTGCCATATGTGTGTGGAAATAATATTTTTATAATAAATACGTCACATTATAAGAGGACTTGTTATTTTCCTCCTAACTATCCTTACATGTAGGTAATACTGTAAAGTTACAAAAAACTATTTCGAAGAAACAATATAAAATAAACATAGTGAATCTGATTTAAATATAAATACTGCGTGTTATCCTTATGGATTCTGATGTTACGTGTGGTATGTTATTTCAACTAATAATAGTATTTCTTCTGGATGAAGACTTAGCGAAAGTTTATCCTAGGTATGGCAAGCGAAGAGTAGTCCTAAAATCGTATACTGGTGAAGAAATAGTGTGCAGCTAGGGAATGTAATCAAGGTAAGGAAGTTGTTATATTCATATTTTTTAAAGTTCTGTGTAGTCTGCAAAATTATTTCGTAAAACTTATTTTTTATTTTTTGTCTGGTTCTGAGAACTGGGCGTTTGTCGCCGTTCGGTAACAGTCGTCGTTGACATAAATGCCAACCTATGCGCAATGACAATGGGGAGCGCTATACGCCGGCCGAAGTGGCCGTGCGGTTCTAGGCGCTGCAGTCTGGAACCGCGAGACCGCTACGGTCGCAGGTTCGAATTCTGCCTCGGGCATGGATGTGTGTGATGTCCTTAGGTTAGTTAGGTTTAACTAGTTCTAAGTTCTAGGGGACTAATGACCTCAGAAGTTGAGTCCCATAGTGCTCAGAGCCATTTGAACCATTTTTGAGCGCTATAGGCGTACAAATCAGTGATGTTTGTTAACACCGTGACTGAGTGATTATTTTTGATAATGAGTGAAAGTAATAAGCTACACCCAACTTAAAATAATGGCCCGCATCCACTAATCTGCAAAGGTCGCAACTTTTTTCCTTGTTTACCAATGACTTTCTTTGCTTTAGGAGTGGCATATAATCACTATACTAGACTGATGACGTAATAACTGTGACTCGATACATTAATAGCCCACCATGTTACATGACGTCACCATCACAAATTTTTCAGTAGTTTCTTGATAATTAATAAAATCTCTATTTTTTTTTTTGGGGGGGGGGGCACGGAAGTTTTCTTTTCAGCAGAAGGGGGGCGTGGCAAATAAAAGTTTGGGAACCTCTGCCCTAGAGTCTGTACACGGTGTAAAAAATCACCCTCTATAACACAATTCATTGGTAAACTAATCGTAAGTTTGAAGCTGTTTTATGAATGAGAGATCGAGTCTTTGAAGAATCGGCATTCGAGGGAGTACTGTTCCCCCCTCCCCCTCCTCCCGTCCCCCTCCCTCCCCCCCCCCCCCCCCCCCAATATCACTGATGCATCAAATTGCTCTGAGAGATGTTCTGCCTATTTTTTTTATTTATTTATTTTTTTTGCATATTTTGCCACTACGGGTTGATGAGATGGTGTGATTCCAAAGAGGTGAAAGTCCTATGGCTGAGTTACCGCACTCAAATGTGCTCAAACCGATATCCGATATGTGCATTTGGGTGCGAACACAGAGTAAAGTTTTGCAGATTAATTTTCTGCGTGGAATGTCACTCACAAACCACGCCCACTAGACCTTACATTAATATATTACATTCCTTTGATAATAAGCCTACTGTTGTCTGTCTGTTAAATGTTAATATTTGTGCGCAATGGAATTTATACGTCTGTCCATACTATTGAAAATCACTGCTTTCATGAATGTAATCTGCCTATAAAAAGTTAATTAGAGATTCTGCAACATGTAGAACGTACTTTTTTCATTCCGAAATCTAGAAAAGGTGTCATCTTCGTGAGACGAACTATGCCGTAACTCTTGCAACAAAAAATAAATTTTTTTATTACGTTTAGAGGAGTAGAATGTGATAGGCTGCATCGATACCTTCTAGAGGTAAATTAGTAGACAAATGGCTCATTGAAATAAGAGACCTACACACATTCCTTTGGAATTGTCATTGATTATTTCGTATGTCGTATTACGACACAAACTGTTACCATACCATGTTATTAACTACTGCACCACATTTTTTTTACTTTGTTGCACTTTGTCCAAAATAAACCTGTTCATGGATTTTTACATTCACTATTCTGTGTTGTCGTCCACAATCAGTATTATGTCTCAAAGTGTTATCTCACTAGTACAGGGCTATTCGGAAAAAAGCAATAAATTTCAAACATTTATTGTTTACAAAGTACAAAAGATAGAAAAACAGATCCAACGTTCCTGGGAAGAGAAAAGTTCAAACTTTCATGCATTCAACATGAGCAGCATGTGTTACAGAACAAGTATCAAAACGCTGGCTCTTTTCCTGCCACGCACGAAGCAGGTGGCCTCTCGTTATCGAATTCACAGCTTCAGCAATGCGATATCGCGACTTGCAAGAGTGTCAGGCACTGCGGGGATAAAACCGCGGTCTTTTTCGTATACCAACAGATAAAAAGTCACAAGATGTGAGATTTGGAGGCCTGGGCAGCCACCGGCGATGAAGTTCAATAAATGTTTGAAATCTGTTCCTCCTCTTTGAGCAGCACTGCACTTCACGTAACTGAACTCACTCACCGTTGTTCTCTCTCGTCCGGTCCCAGCTTCCTCTTTCCTCACCTCTGTTCGTCCGCAACTGCTTCCCGACCACAACCGCCCCTCTTGGCATCACTCTCCAGCGGTACACAGTATCTTCTCGGCTGGTACTCTGGGGTAGCGTCCCTACGTCAAGTGTGACGATTTCTTCTTGTTACAAGATGTGTCTTTACAGGATTTAATGACGAATGCAGTTCTCTTCCTATAATATAGATTTGTGAGTATTGCTTTCTTCTAATCAAACTGCTAAGTACTTCGGGGTTTCAGTTGAAGTTTCAATAACATGTTGCTTTACACATACAAAGTCTGTTTGTCACTGAATGAAAATGGCAGGTGATAATGGAGGTTTCGACAGATGTGGTCACATCACACTGTGCAAAAATGCAGAGGACATGAACGAGTAAGTGGTCGAGAGAGTTGTTCCTGGGACTAATACATTTCTATAATTTGAAAAGTTAAGTAAAAGTTCTAAATTAACAAAGAATTGCTTATCGTTGCAACATGACAGTTTCAAACCATCAAAGATGCTACTAATTTTTATTTACATCCCATAATATGCCAGCCATGTGACTATAACAGACGGCATATATTGCCATAGACGATCAAGACATGAGGTACGTCGATGTCATAGCATCGTCCATGTAAGTGATTGTTGTCTGTCTTTATGCGCCTGACAGAAGATGGGGTCTAGGACGAAACTAGTAGACAGGTAAAGTTTTATCGCAAGTAAGGCAACATTTCAGGCTTAAAAAAGACATTCATTAAAGACCTGGGTTAGGATAAAAGTGTATTAATTATTTCATGGCTTCAAATGACATAGACTAATTGCACAGCACCACTTTTTATTTACGATTAAATGTTACCTTGCGGCGAGTTATAAGTTCGTGACATGTAAATTTCTTTAGAGAATTGTGACGTCTGTTCCGTTGGACATTTCTGAAAGAACAGGCGCCATTAGTGGTACAGGAGCCGTAAAGGAACTATGTTACAAGAAAATAGGACTTCAGCCGCCTACAGGTATTGAAATAAATCAATAGTGAAGGTTGAAAAAGTGTGCCGCATCTTGATTCGAACCCGGATACTTCATTTCTCTAGACTGGTTGCCGTAACCGCGTTGTTTTTGTTAGTTTCACTTGTTCGGGGCGGACGGCACAAGATACACGTTCAAGTTCGTCGTTGATCCGTGCACTCATTTTTTTTTTTTTTTTTTTTTTCCCAGAGGGCAGCTAATCCTTTGACCAAACACGCTGGGCTACCGTGCCGGCTTCGTCGACAATCTGGACACGCAACTTACGCTATCAAAATTATCAGCCTCGCTAAGTCTCGCACTACATATAAAAAAGCCCATATATACAGGGTGTACAAACTCTATAAATTGATCGATGAGAGGATACGGAACAAAAAAGGTCCAATGGAGTTATGTCCCGAAACGCGTGTTTTCGATGCTAGAAACTACACTACTGGCCAAAAAAATTGCTACACCATGAAGATGATGTGCTACAGACGCGAAATTTAACCGACAGGAAGATGATGCTGTGATATGCAAATGATTGTCTTTTCAAAACATTCACACCTACAACGTGCTGACGTCAGTAAAGTTTCCAATCGATTTGGTTCAAATGGTTCAAATGGCTCTGAGCACTATGGGACTTAACTGCAGTGGTCATCAGTCCCCTAGAACTTAGAACTACTTAAACCTAACTAACCTAAGGACATCACACACATCCATGCCCGAGGCAGGATTCGAAACTGCGACCGTAGCGGTCGTCCGGCTCCAGACTGTAGCGCCTAGAACCGCTCGGCCACTCCGGCCGGCTCCAATCGATTTCTCATACACAAAAAGCAGTTGACCGGCTTTGTCTGGTGAAACGTTGTTGTGATGCCTCGTGTAAGGAGGAGAAATGCGTACTATCACGTATCTGACTTTGATAAATGTCGGATTGTAGCCTATCGCGACTACGGTTTATCGTATCGCGACATTGCTGCTCGCGTTGGTCGAGATCCAATGACTGTTAGCAGAATATGGAATCGGTGGGTTCAGGAGGGTAATACGGAACGCCGTGCTGGATCCCAATGGCCTCGTATCGCTAGCAGTCGAGATGACAGGCATGTTATCCGTATAGCTGGAACGGATCGTGCAGCCAGGTCTCAATCAGTGAGTCAACAGATGGGGGCGTTTGCAAGACAACAATCATCTGCACAAACAGTTCGACGACGTTTGCAGGAGCATGGACTATCAGCTCGGAGACCGTGGCTGCGGTTACCCTTGACACTGCATCACAGACAGGAGCGCCTGCGATGGTGTGCTCCACGACGAACCTGGGTGCACGAATGAAAAAACGTCATTTTTTTGGATAAATCCAGGTTCTGTTTACAGCATCGTGATGGTCGCATCCGTGTTTCGCGACATCGCGGTGAAGGCACATTGGAAGCGTGTGTTCGTAATCGCCATACTCGCGTATCACCCGGCGTGATGGTATGGGGTGCCATTGGTTACACGTCCCTGTCACTTCTTGTTAGCATTGACGGCACTTTGAACAGTGGAGGTTACATTTCAGATGTGTTACGACCCGTGTCTCTACCCTTCATTCGATCCCTGCGAAACCCTACATTTCAGCAGGATAATGCACGACCGCATGTTCCTGTAGGGGTCTTCCTGGAAACAGGAAATGTTCCCTAGCCAGCACATTCTCCAGATCTCTCACCAATTGAGTCTGCGGTCTAATACGCGCTGTACCATGCAACCACACTTACAGTATGCATGGTTTCCTCCTAGTGTGTGGTACTGTTCTTCATACGTTATGTCCTAGCGCCCTCTCTTGCAACAGTAACTGGTACTGTTGTGTCCGATTCACTCCTCCTGCTGACTCATCTTGCAGTGAACGTGATACAGCGTTGTGCACAGAGGTTCAGTATTCGAACCGAGAGCTTGCCGACATCGCGTACTTACGGAAAAGGAGACGGCAACGGGCTGTCGGCAGCATAGTTGTATCAGGAGACCTATCCCCGTCGACAACAACCATAGCATTTAATTTTGGCAACAGTGTTCCGCCGTTTGTCTGAGGCAGGATCGTTCCAGAAAGCGGGAAATCATGAAGGACGCACGCGAAATGTTCGGACGCGAGTCTTGGACGAAAATGTGATTAACAGTGTGGAAGGCGACCGCCGTGTCAGTAACAGGCAGTTGGGCCGCCAGTACAGGATAAGACACACGACCGTGTGGAGCGCTCTCCATGACAATGACAATTGTTACTATCCTTATCACCTACAGCATGTGCAGGGCTTACGAGCGGCAGACTTTCCACGGCTGGAGCACTTTTTTCACTGGTTTCTTCACCAGACAACCGCTATTCCGGGATTTGTGTCTTGCATCCTATTCACAGATGAGGCCCTTTCTACGCGGAATGATATCTTCAATTTTCATAACAGCCATAGTAGTACCCCCACGGTATGGCGACAGCAAATCATCAGCATGGTTGAAGCTGGAATGTGTGGGCCATGATAATTGGGACCAGTCTTTTGTCCTTGTCGCCTAACAGGCCAGAACTATCGGCGTTTCTTGCGTGTGATTTTTCCTCCCTTTCTGGAAGGAGCGACACTGCTGATTCGAAGGGTTATGTGGCTGCTACATGATGGTACCCGTGGTCTAGGGGTAGCGTATATGATTCATAATCAAAACGTCTTTGGTCTCGGGTTCGATCCCCGCCGCTGCCTAAATTTGGATAAATAATCAGCATTGGTGGCCGAAGACATCCGGCATAAGAAGTTAGCCTCATTCTGCCAACGGCCTTGTCAAGGAGGGCGGAGGAGCGGATAGAGGT
Source organism: Schistocerca serialis cubense (assembly GCF_023864345.2). NCBI lineage: Eukaryota > Metazoa > Arthropoda > Insecta > Orthoptera > Acrididae > Schistocerca > Schistocerca serialis. Next base: position 766,105,033 of record NC_064642.1, on the reverse strand, counting down.
TCAGGGCACTCTCTTGTCCTAGGGGTGGGAAATTGCCCCTAAAGGCGGAAGAATCAGCAATGATCAACGACATGAGGATGCAGAAGGCAATGGAAACCACTGCATTAAAGACACGTAACGCGTATCCACAGGACATGTGGCCTGTAATTGAAGAAGTGTCATGATGATCTCTCCATTGGCAAAATATTGCGGAATAGTCCCCCATTCGGATCTCCGGGAGGGGACTGGCAAGGGGGAGGTTACCATGAGAAAAAGATCGAATAATCAACGAAAGGATAACGTTCTACGAGTCGGGGCGTGGAATGTCAGAAGCTTGAACGTGGTAGGGAAACTAGAAAATCTGAAAAGGGATATGCAAAGGCTCAATCTAGATATAGTACGGGTCAGTGAAGTGAAGTGGAAGGAAGACAAGGATTTCTGGTCAGATGAGTATCAGGTAATATCAACAGCAGCAGAAAATGGTATAACAGGTGTAGGATTCGTTATGAATAGGAAGGTAGGGCAGAGGGTGTGTTACTGTGAACAGTTCAGCGACCGGGTTGTTCTAATCAGAATCGACGATAGTTCAGGTATACATGCCAACGTCGCAAGCTGAAGATGAACAGATAGAGAAAGTGTATGAGGATATAGAAAGGGTAATGCAGTATGTAAAGGGGGACGAAAATCTAATAGTCATGGGCGACTGGAATGCAGTTGTAGGGGAAGGAGTAGAAGAAAAGGTTACAGAAGAATATGGGCTTGGGACAAGGAATGAATGAGGAGAAAGACTAATTGCGTTCTGTAACAAGTTTCAGCTAGTAATAGCGAATACCCTGTTCAAGAATCGCAAGAGGAGGAGGATACTTGGAAAAGGCTGGGAGATACGGGAAGATTTCAATTAGATTACATCATGGTTAGACAGAGATTCCGAAGTCACATACTGGATTGTAAGGCGTAGCCAGGAGCAGATATAGACTCAGATCGCCATATAGTAGTCATGAAGAGTAGACTGAAGTTCAAGACATTAGTCAGGAAGAATCAATACGCAAAGAAGTGGGATACGGAAGTACTAAGGAATGACAAGATACGTTTGAAGTTCTCTAACGCTATAGATACAGCAATAAGGAATAGCGCAGTACGCAATACAGTTGAAAAGGAATGGACATCTCTAAAAAGGGCCACCACAGAAGTTGGGAAGGAAAACATAGGTACAAAGAAGGTAGCTGCGAAGAAACCATGGGTAACAGGAGAAATACTTCAGTTGATTGATGAAAGGAGGAAGCACAAACTTGTTCCGGGAAAATCAGGAATACAGAAATACAAGTCGCTGAGGAATGAAATAAATAGGAAGTGCAGGGAATCTAAGACGAAATGGCTGCAGGAAAAATGTGAAGACATCGAAAAAGATATGATTGTCGGAGAGACAGACTCAGCATACAGGAAAGTCAAAACAACCTTTGGTGACATTAAAAGCAACGGTGGTAACATTAAGACTGCACCGGGAATTCCACTGTTAAATTCAGAGGAGAGGGCAGATAGGTGGAAAGAATACATTGAAAGCCTCTATGAGGGTGAAGATTTGTCTGATGTGATAGAAGAAGAAACAGGAGTCGATTTAGAAGAGATAGGGGATCCAGTATTAGAATCGTAATTTAAAAGAGCTTTGGAGGCAGAAGGGATAGATAACATTCCATCAGAGTTTCTAAAATCATAGGGGGAAGTGGCAACAAAACGACTTTTCGCGTTGGTGTGTAGAATATAGGAGTCTGGCGATATACCATCTGACTTTCGGAAAAGCATCATCCACACAATTCCGAAGACAGCAAGAGCTGACAAGTGCGAGAGTTATCGCACAATCAGCTTAACAGCTCATGCATCTGAGCTGCTTACAAGAATAATATACAGAAGAATGGAAAAGAAAATTGAGAATGCGCTAGGTGACGATAGGTTTGGCTTTAGGAAAAGTAAAGGGACGAGAGAGGCAATTCTGACGTTACGGCTAATAATGGAAGCAAGGCTAAAGAAAAATCAAGACACTTTCATAGGATTTGTCGACCTGGAAAAAGCGTTCGACAATATAAAATGGTGCAAGCTGTTCGAGATTCTGAAATAAGTAGGGGTAAGCTATAGGGAGAGACGGATCATATACAATATGTACAACAACCAAGAGGGAATAATAATACGAGTGGACGATCAAGAACGAAGTGCTCGTATTAAGAAGGGTGTAAGACAATGCTGTAGCCTTTCGCCCCTACTCTTCAATCTGTACATCGAGGAAGCAATGATGGAAATAAAAGAAAGGTTCAGGAGTGGAATTAAAGGTGAAAGGATATCAATGATACGATTCGCTAATGACATTGCTATCCTGAGTGAAAGTGAAGAAGAATTAAATGATCTGCTGAACGGAATGAACAGTCTAATGAGTGCACAGTATGGTTTCAGAGTAAATCGGAGAAAGACGAAGGTAATGAGAAGTAGTAGAAATGAGAACAGCGAGACACTTAACATCAGGATTGATGGTCACGAAGTCAATGAAGTTAAGGGATTCTGCTACCTAGGCAGTAAAATAACCAATGACGGACGCAGCAAGGAGGACATCAAAAGAGGACTCGCTATGGCAAAAAGGGCATTTCTGGCCAAGAGAAGTCTACTAATATCAAATACCCGCCTTAATTTGAGGAAGAATTTTCTGAGGATGTACGTCTGGAGTACAGCATTGTATGGTAGTGAAACATGGACTGTGGGAAAACCGGAACAGAAGAGAATCTAAGCATTTGAGATGTGGTGCTATAGACGAATGTTGGAAATTAGGTGGACTGATGAGGTAAGGAATGAGGAGGTTCTACGCAGAATCGGAGAGGAAAGAATATGTGGAAAACACTAATAAGGAGAAGGGATAGGATGATAGGACATCTGCTAAGACATGAGGGAATGACTTCCATGGTACTAGAGGGAGCTGTAGAGGGCAAAAACTGTAGAGGAAGACAGAGACTGGAATACGTCAAGCAAATAATTGAGGACGTAGGTTGCAAGTGCTACTCTGAGATGAAGAGGTTAGCACAGGAAAGGAATTCGTGGCGGGCCGCATCAAACCAGTCAGTAGACTGATGAAAAAAAAAAAAAAAAAAAAAAAAAAGCATGATGGTGCTCCAGCCCACATCGCCATTGACTTCCGCGGACGTATCTCACTCGTATATTCCTTGGCCGATGGGTCAGACGAAAGGATCCAATTGCATGGGCTGCTCGTTCACCGGATCTCAACCTGTGCTATTTCTGGTTATGGGGCCATCTCAAAAGTATAGTGTATGAAGAGCCCGCTCCAGACGTGGAGACACTGTAGCAGCGTGCTGAGCCTGCCTTTGCCACTGTTCGGATGCAGAGTGGCCGATGAGAACCTGTGAGACAAAAGATGCTACGTCATGCGTTGAGGAGCATGGAAACCATTTTCAGCACATTCTGTAACTGTGGTTGCATGGTGCAGCGCGTTTTAGAATGCTGTCTTTGTAACAATGTATGACTGAATAAATGGTCTCTAGCATGGAAATAATACATTTACGAACATAAGTTCACTAGACCTTGTTTGTTCTGCATCCTCTCATCGATCAATTCCTAGAGTTCGTACACGGAGGAAGTAATCACTCTGTATATGAGCGAGGACGGCCGTAGGTACTTTCAGAGCAGATGCACCATATCTTCCGAACCCACGCAGTACTTAGTGACTCCTATGAGCAGTGGGGCTAATGGATGTGCACTATTTGGGCATAACAGGCTGAGAACTGGGATGAGATGGGAAGCGTGTCCAGATGGCCGAGGTGGACACCAGCACGGTGGGTCATCGTGTTCGATCCGAGCGTTAGCTGCGCTCTGAAACAAAGAAAAGGCTGTTAAAGCGATCAGTTCAGGGAAATGGGCCATCTGGGTTTGAGTCCCGGTGCGGCACAAATTTTCAATCTTCACCGTTGATTTATTTCAATGCCTGTAAGCGGCTGAAGTCCTGATCTCTCATAATACAGATAATTTTCTGTTATAGTGGACTTAATTTCGGTAATGCTCATAACGAACTGATGAGCAATATCTTTTGACTCCGCGTTATGTGACGTTAGCCAGTTAACTCTATTGTTTCAGTGAACTAGTACCACCCAGTTCTCAAGCTGACAAATGTAACTCTCTCACATGGTATTTCTGCTCCCTCTAAAAAAATATCGTAGCCCATTACTATTTGTGGGATAAAATACTTGAATTCTTGAGTACACAGGATGCTTCTAAGTCTTTGCTTCAAACGTTTAAGACGGACAGATCATGTCACGAGGAACAGTTTGTACTGGAAACAAAATGTTCGCTGACAGTCCCCTGCGACGTTAGTCGTCTTTTTATTGCCTTCTTCGGCTGTGGGACTGCAGAACTAATGGGGTCTCCTAATCAGGCGTCCTGCATCTACTTCCTACCTACCCCAGTAAATTCATAGAGTGATTTTCAACGAGAAAACCTCAATAATGTCTGTAAGCGTAGAAACAAAGGGTTAAGGGATAATATGGGCTTGCTACTAGGAACTAGAGCCTAATTGTGTTCTGCAATAAATGTCAGCTAGTGATAGGGAATGCTCTGTTCAAGAATCACAAGAAGAAGAGATATACTTGGAAAAGGCCAGAGATATGGGAAGATTTCAGTTCATCATAGTCAGGCAAAGATTCGGAATTGAGACATCGGATTCTAAGGCATACCAAGCAGCAGATATACACTCAGATCACAATTAATCAGTGATGAAGTGTAAGCTTAATTTGAGAGACTAGTCAGGAAGAAACGTGGCTGAAGGACATGGGATGCAGGAGCACTAAGAAATGAAGAAATATTCTTGAAGTTTGAAAGGTGGCTACACTGAGCCACAGCGCCAGAGATTGCGCCAAAGAGTTTTATTCCGACGCCTCCACTGGCAGTGCTTGTCGAGATGTGGCAGTAGTCAGTGCTTGTTGAGAAGTAGTAGGAGTCAAGTCGTTGAGATGTCGTCGTAGTGAGTGCTTGTGCAGATCTTGCTGAGAGGATATTGATAGCTGTGCTATTTGTGGCCATGTTGTATGCAGTTGTTTGATGGGCTAGACAGCAGATGTTGTTCGAATGGAGATATTGTAATGATCAGAGTGCTTTTCGTCAATATATATGAAGGTAAAAAAATTCCATTTTTTTTCATTATTTCAATGTCTTAAATAATGCGTCATTACAGGTTCAGTCAACAAAGCATCTGGCTTGTGTTCTTGCATTAGAGTGTAAGTCTGGTTTTCTTGCGCAATTATAGTATTTCTATTTTTTTAATTACTTCAGTATAAATGGTATTTAAAATTTCTTGTCTTATTGAAGAAGAACCGTGCCAGATGTGTACGTTGAATCATACTTCCACACACAGAACAGTTACACTTGTGCTTTGGTTTCGTACGTTTTATAGTTGCTGGGGACTTAATTAATTAATTGTGTTAACGGAAATTTTCTTTCATTCTTTGTTGCTATTCTATGCAGTCAGATTGCGTACTAAAACTAGTCAGGGTCAACCGTTTACGAGACTTAGTAATCGGATATACAGCGACAAAAAAAATTTAAAAATTATTTTCATAAATAATAATTAAGCCCCCATGCATGTGGCGACCGCTGCTTTGGATCGTCCCTTGGAATTCTTCTGATTGTAAAAATAGCAGACAGTAGTATTGTTGTAGTAATTTGTAGTTTAGTAATTGTAGTCTATATTGCATGTGTAGATTTGGTAATTGTCATTCTTCTAATGGTATTTTGCAAAATTTAATTTTTGATGTTTTGTATATGCGTTTGACAATTTTGTGCAATTATGAAGATTTCAATTGTTCGTTAATCGTGTTTGTCGGGAAGCATTTCGTGTGAATGGTATTGTTGGAGATAAAGTGTCATTGTCTGTAATTTTCGTATAGTGACGAGTTTTGTATGTTTTGTAGATGATTACGCGATCGATGAAAAAGGCAAAAATGATGGATGGTCAGAATAACGAAATTGTTGACATGGCGAACTCGCCATCACAGGAGAACAGGATGATGAATAATGAAGTGGAAAACAATTTAATAAGTCGGGAAAATAGTCCGGAAACAGTTCAAAATTTTTCACAATCGAAAAATTTTCAGATTACGGGTTAACGACAGAAGAAATGGAGCAGTTGATGGGTGCTGTACTAAATTTGAGATCTCAGTTAGAATCATTACTAGGAACAATTAAAACCGAATTAAAAACAGTGGGATCACAGTTAAGATCTGAATTAAAAACAGTGGGATCACAGTTATGATCTGAAATTAAAACTGATATGGGAACAATGGAAACACGGTTAGATTCACTGGGATCACAAATAGGAACAATTAAAACTGATATGGAAACAATGGAAACACAGTTAGGCTCACGAACAGGGACATGTTTCAAAAACATGAAAGATGAATCAAAGAAAGAAATTAGAGAAGAAGTACAACCGATTTTGAATACTCACAATAATAGTTTAATTTCAATAGAAATTAGACAAGAGGAACAGGAAGAAACAGATCGCGTGATAGTACAGAAATTTTCAGAGTTGAATTTACAACGTGCACACGGTAAGGAAGAAATACTTGAAAGAATCGAGGAATCCGTACCAAATGACAGGATAAATAACTTAACGCAACAATATGAACAGTTAACTACTAAATGTGTCAATACTGAAACCCGAGTCGCGACACTTACGGAAGACGTAAATAAACAGAAAGAACAATTAGGTGACTCATCGGAAAGAGTTGAGGAGATTTCAGATAAACTGACAAATCTTAGTTTAAATGGGGACAGAGATTCGGATGATACAGCTCCATTGCCATTTGCAGAAACAGAAGAGTACCAGAGCATAAATAAACATGTTGACAATCAGGGAAAATTTAATGAACGCGTCAAAAGGGAATTTGAGGCATTACGAAAGCAAGTCAAACAAATTGAAGGCGAAATCGTAGGAAAAGACAGCAGAAGAAATTTAGAATCACAGATAGCAGAGGGCTTTGAAGAAAATAATTTGTTTCATTTACGGGATGCAACAAGAGAGCGCCAGGCGCGAGAACTTGACAATAATCGACATTCGGACTGGAACAGTCGCGGTAGGTCTTTGTCGCCACGAGGAGAAAACTTTGACTATAAACACTTCTTGACTGTTCGGAAATTTAAGATCTTTCGTAATTCTAAGAATGACATACATCCATGTTCATGGATAGATCAATTTATGTACGCACTTCCACGAAACTGGCCACTAAGTCACAAACTGAAAATTATGTGCGGCTATTAAAGTCCTCAGGGGATTCACTACACTAAGTGAATATGTGCCGTAGCGTGCATAGGGCCCCGAGCTGTAGTGGTGCTATTTCCCTTTTAGTTTTCTGCACTGCTGCCTACTCTTTTACTATTCTTTGCATCTGTCAAAACAACTCTTCGACTATCAATCTATCTATAGAGTCGTTAAAGAATAACCGGATATGACTATTTTACCCAAAAGTGATTTCGGAAATTACCGTTTGGACTTACTGTTTCTTCAGCAGCATTCATTCTTAGTTTAAACGAAATTTTACTTGTTTATCTTCGTGACAATATTACTTCATATGTTGACGATATTCTTATTGCTAAACGTTCTTTGAGTGAGCATAACAAAATTTTGAATTCATTATTACGTATTTTTGCAAGAGCTGGCATTCCAGTGAACTTGGAAAAATCTGAATTTGGTCGTTCTCAGGTGAAATTTCTCGGTCACATTATTTCTACAGAAGGTATTCTTCCTGATCCAGAGAAATTAGACGCAATTCGTAATTATGCTGTTCCACAAAACGTGATGTTCGTAGTTTCCTTGGTGTCTGTAATTTTCTTAGACGCTTTGTTAGATTGGACAATTTTACCACACCTCATTTATGTGAACTATCTGGAAAGAATTCTAATTGGTGTTGGGATGAGGAAGCTCAATCAGAATTTGAACAACTTCGTGATGCTTTAGTTGCTGCTCCACTTCTTTCACATCCGGATTTATCTAAAGATTTTTGTTTGGCGACGGACTCATCATACAAAGGTCTAGGTGCACATTTATTTCAAGAGATAGAAGAAAACGGCGTTGTAGTACAGGAGACTATTGCATTTGGAAGTCGTGTTCTCTCTAAATCAGAAAAGAATTATTCGATTACGGAACTTGAAGCTTTGGCTGTTGTTTGGGCTTTCTCAAAATTTCGGACATTTCTGTTTGGCAGACATACTAAGGTTTACACCGATCATCGAGCTCTGGAATTTCTTATGTCAACAAAATTAACTCACAGAAGTAAAGTAGTAAAGTGGAAGGTAGGAGACGAGGTACTGGCAGAAGTGAAGCTGTGGGTACCGGGCGTGATTCGTGCTTCGGTAGCTCAGTTGGTAGAGCACTTGCCCGCGAAAGGCAAAGGTCCCGAGTTCGAGTCTCGGTCGAGCACACAGTTTTAATCTGCCAGGAAGTTTCATCTGGCTTGTGTTCTTATATTAGAGTGTAATTCTGGTTTTCTTGCGCAATTATAGTATTTCTATTTTTTTAATTACTTCAGTATAAATGGTATTTAAAATTTCTTGTCGTATTGAAGAAGAACCGTGCCAGATGTGTACGTTGAATCATACTTCCACACACAGAACAGTTACACTTGTGCTTTGGTTTCGTACGTTTTATAGTTGCTGGGGACTTAATTAATTAATTGTGTTAACGGAAATTTTCTTTCATTCTTTGTTGCTATTCTACGCAGTCAGATTGCGTACTAAAACTAGTCAGGGCCAACCGTATACGACACTTCGTAATCCGACAGACAACTACTAAAAATTAAAAGTATTTGCATTTCATAATTATTTAATTAATCCCCCATGCAAGTTCTCTGAGGCTATGGATACTGCTTAATGAATAGCTCAGACAGTTCAGTTGAAGAGGAATGGACATCTCTAAAACGGGCAATCACAGAAGTTGGAAAGAAAAGATATAGATACTAGGATGGTAACTGCGAAGAAACTATGGATAACAGAAGAATTACATCAGTTGATCGACGAAAGAGGGAATTTATAAAAACGTTCAGGGAAAATCAGGAGTACAGAAATAAAAGTCACTTAGGAATGAAATCAGCAGGAAGTGCAGGGAAGCTAAGGCGAAATGGGTATGTGCAAAATGAGAAGAAATTGAAAAAGAAATGATTATTGGGAGGACGCAACCGGCATACAGAAAAGTCAAAACTACCTTCTGCGAAGTTGGAGGCAAGGGCGGTAATATTATGCATGTAATGAGAATTCCACTGTTAAATGCAGAGGAGAGAGCGAATAGGTGGTAGGAGTACACTGAAGGCCTCTATGAAGGGCAGGACTGATCTGATGATTTGATAGAAGAAGGAACAGGAATCGAGAGGGAATAGATAGGGGATCCAGTATTAGAATCCGAATTTAAAAGAGCTTTGAAAGACTTACGATTAAATAAGGCAGAAGGGATGCATTAAGATTCCATAGAAATTTCTAAAATCATCAAAGCGTTTAAAAAAAAAGTTGTATAATAACTTCGTCCACAATAATGATTTTTAAATAAATACAGTAGTAGAACAAATCACCAACAAAGTAATAAAGTAACTTATGCAACATGATCTTAGGAGCCTAGACTCGTGCGAATATACAGACAGACGGATGAGGCATGTGAAGAATCACTGCTTAGATAAGGGAGGAACGGGCTACAGGGAGGGCATGCAGAGAACCAGAAAGGTAGCGGGTGAGGGGGGGCGTGCAAACACTAAAAAGAAGGTATGTACAATGCTTTAGAAGTAAAAAAATCAGAAAGACATAGCATTTAAAAGATTTACGGAGACATGTAAGAGAGAGAGCTTCGCAAAAAGTAGTAATGCGAAAAAAGTACAGACGCACCTGGTACACGTACACCAAGGTCACTAAATCTCACATACCTTGACCATTTTCTGTATTGGGACTTTGGTTACTAGGGTGCTTGCTTCACCTGTAATACTTTGATCAGAGGAAAACCTTATCGCACTATTCCATCGCCTGTTTCACGACAGTGGTATCTACGAATTTAATTTCATGTTCGTAGCTGAGATAGTGTTTGGCGACAGCTGATTTAGCCGGCTGTTTAACGCAGACAGTCTGGAAAGAACGCCAAAATATCGTGCAAAGGTAAAATGACATGTCGACTGTAATTGTAAACAATTGAACCACTGAACTCACTGTCTACCTTGTTTGGCAAACTGTATTACTCACTCCATCGCATTCTACATACTAGAATAACTAAGAGGACCAACAATTAAACTCGTTTAATTTACTACATTTGGTAATGCAGCTGTTCAGTTTCTTAACGAAATGTGCAAAACACAGTCGATCTCCTAACGCGATGCTCCACAGAGTCGAAATGGTGAGTTTCTGAACATGAGTTATGTCAAAATCTTTAGCAAACAATCACAACTGGTTTCTGTCAGTGGCTCCATAGAGTTCAGTCTAATACTGTAAACGATACGTACCTTCACCCCATGCATTTATAGGGCTCTGAGCACCATGGGACTTAACATCAATGGTCATCAGTCCCCTAGAACTTAGAACTACTTAAACCTAACTAACCTAAGGACAGCACACAACACCCAGCCATCACGAGGCAGAGAAAATCCCTGACCCCGCCGGGAATCGAACCCGGGAACCCGGCCGTGGAAGCGAGAACGCTACCGCACGACCACATTTATAGGGGATGGACGAAAAATATGGAAACACAAAAAAACGCATACATTACCATGGGAAAACACATTAAAAGCAGCTTCAAGTCGTCTCAGAATGAATAAATTCCAAGTGAATTTTATCAGTTCTTCCTGCAAAAAGGTGGCACGTTCGGGTGACGATTTCGCAGCCTCCACGTCAAAGTAGGCCACGAAGATTCATCTGCTGTCGGCTGGAGGGATGCGAAATTTAATTCTCCTGCTCAGAAAACCAGTCCTGGACGATGCTGGTTGTGTGACAGGACCACTGTTTTCTTGGAACACAGCATCACCGTTGGGCGACATACACCAACCCAGGAAATGGTCCTGATCGGCTAAAATAGTCGCATCATCGTTGACAGTAATGCGATATTGCAGAGTAACCGTAGAATACCACTGTATGTCTGCCCAGATCTTCACCGAACCTTGCGAAGATCCACGCCTGGGACGCAAACTCGGCCACAAGTTAAAAACAGTGTGAAAAAAGACTCATTCGACCAAATAACTTTCTTTCATTTCTGTGCAGTCCAGATTTTATAGTTTCAGCATTCCCTTTTCTGTTACGGCCATTTGCAAAACTGACGAGCTGTTTTGGATTTCCAGCTCGACCTGAAATTCTCAGTTCGGGCAGGTCTCTTCGCGATGCTTTGGTGCTGACAGGATTCGTGACCGCTATATTAAGTTCTGCGGTGCGTTCTCGAACAGTCGTACTTTCATTTTTTGTCACAATCCTCTTATTGACCGTCTGTCACGATAAGTCAACACACACTTTCATTCGCGATGTGACTTAGCGGATGATACACTACTGGCCATGAAAATTGCTACACCAAGAAGAAATGCATATGAGAAACGAGTATTCATTGGACAAATATATTATACTAGAACTGACAAGTGATTACATTTGCACGCAATTTGGGTGCATAGATCCTGAGAAATCAGTACCCACAACAGCCGCCTCTAACCGTAATAACGGCCTTGATACGCCTGGGCATTGAGTCAAACAGAGCTTGGATGGCGTGTACAGGTATAGCTGACCATGCGGCTTCAACACGATACCACAGTTCATCAAGAGCAGTGACTGCCGTATTGTGACGAGCCAGTTGCTCGGCCACCATTGACCAGACGTTTTCAATTGGTGAGAGATCTGGAGAACGTGCAGGCCAGGGCAGCAGTCTAACATTTTCTGTATCCACAAAGGCTCGTGCAGGACCTGCAACATGCGGTCGTGCATTGTTCTGCTGAAATGTAGGGTTTCGCAGGGATCGAATGAAGGGTAGAGACACGGGTCGTAACACTTCAGAAATGTAACGTCCACTGTTCAAAGTGCCGTCAATGCGAACAAGAGGTGACCGAGGCGAGTAACCAATGGCACCCCATACCATCACGCCGGGTGATACGCCAGTATGGTGATGACGAATACACGCTTCCCATATGCGTTCACCGCGATGTCGCCAAACACGGATGCGACCATCATGATGCAGTAAACAGAACCTGGATTCATCCAAAAAAATGACGTTTTGCCATTCGTGCACCCAGTTTCGTCGTTGAGTACACCATCGCAGGCGAGCCTGTCTGTGATGCAGTGACAAGGGTGACCGCAGCCATGGTCTCTGAGCTGATAGTCCATGCTGCTGCAAACATCGTCGAACTGTTCTTGCAGATGGTTGTTGTCCTGCAAACGTCCTCATCTGTTGACTCAGGGATCGAGACGTGGCTGCACGATCCGTTACAGCCATGCGGATAAGGTGCCTGTCATCTCGACTGCTAGTGATGCGAGGCCGTCGGGATCCAGCACGGCGTTCCGTATTACCCTCCTGAATCCACCGATTCCGTATTCTGCTAACAGTCATAGGATCTCGACCAGCGCGAGCAGCAATGTCGCGACACGATAAACCGCAATCGCGGAAAGCTACAATCCGACCTTTATCAAAGTCGGAAACGTGATGGTACGCATTTCTCCTCCTTACACGAGGCAACACAACAACGTTTCACCAGGCATCGCCAGTGAACTTCTGTTTGTGTATGAGAAATCGTTTGGAAACTTTCCTCATGTCAGCACGTTGTAGGTGTTGCCACCGGCGCCAACCTTGTGTGAATGCTCTGAAAAGCTAATCATTTGCATGTCTCAGCATCATCTTCCTGTCGGTTAAATTTCGCGTCTGTAGTACGTCATCTTCGTGGTGTAACAATTTTAATGGCCAGTAGGGTATTTTATCCAGATTACGTGTATGAAGTGTAAGTTTTAGATACGGTGCCTCTCGAAACACCACACACTTCGGGCTTATTGGTCAAGGAAGCACCCACGAGACGGACACCAGCAATTTGTCCGCGTTCGAATTCACTTCACTCCGACATAATGGACTCAAAACTACACAGAATATTGTGCTGACCACTACGAAACTTGGAACATATTGATGACACTACGCTGGTGCCGTTCGCTGTAACTGGCAGGCTTGACTAACATCTGCATTCATGTTCAAACACGCATTTCTCGCCGCGTTCCCATATTTTTGTCCAACGCCTGTAGATCTCCCGTATATCATACTGCCCATGTAATAGTAATGACTTCCTGGTAGATAAATATAGTGGTGTATCTACGAGATGCGACTGGAAAAAAAGACGGAAAAGGTATTACGAACAAAAAGAAAGGGATGCCGTGAGTTAATATGTGACCATTTGCGAGAAAATAAATTTTGTTCTTGTCTTCATGCTACTGTTCCAAAACACCGTGGGACGTTCATGTTTTTTTCAGGCGCGCAGTTACGTCTGACTTTCTGCATTTTCTTTCGCCGAGAAAACTTTCGAGCGCTCTCTGCAGTGTCGATACGGGGCGCCAGCCTTCATAATACATGTGGGGGCGTTCCGAGCAGAAGTTGGTAGCACTGGCAGATTCGCCTCTCGCAGTAGGCCATTCAGACAGTTTGACGTTAACTATGCAGCGCGCAGCGGATTTTCGCATTGCGCTGTCCATATCTTCTCCGCTCAGAGGGGCTCTACGTAAGGAGGTCTATTTCTGCGCGTGGAAACGATCCTCTCCTGAACCATCGGCCTCCGCGTATCTACGGAACTCTTACCTAGATTACACGTGGCATGCCTTTTGCGCTGTGTTTTCCCGCGGGGAATACTACATTCTGCCATCATTCTGATAAATTGATATTTATTAGCTGACAATCAAGTTAACACTAGTTAACACCTTGTGCATCTTTTAGCTTTGGAAATATGCTGACGCGATAAAAGTCACGGGATACCTCGTACTGCCGCATCGAACCTCCTTTTGCCTGATATAGCGCAGTAGCTCGACGTGGCATCCACTCAACAAGTCGATGGATGTTCCCTGCAGAAATATTCACCCATGTAGCCACCATAGCCGTCCATAATAGCGAAAGTGTTGCTGGTGCAGGATTTCGTCCACGATCTGATTTCTCGGTTATGTCCCATAAATGTACGATGGGATTCATATCAGATGATCTGGGTTCCCAAATCATTCCATCGAATTGTCCAGGGTACTTTTCAACCAATGACGAAATTCCATCGTTGTTTGGGAACACGAAGTCCATTGATGCCTGCAAATGCCATCGAGATAAGCGAACGTAACCATTTCCCGTCAATGATCGGTTCATGGAGTAGAGGACCTAGTCCATTCTGCATAAACAAAGTCAGCACCACTACGGAGCCAGCACCAGCTTGCACAATGCCTTGTTGACAGCTTGATCCCATGTATTCATGGGATCTGCGCCACACTCGAACCCTACCATTAGCTCTTACCAAACAAAATCAGGACCCATGAGGCCAGGCCAGCCGTCCGCGGTGGCCGAGCGGTTCTATGAGCTTCAGTCTGGAACCGCGTGACTTCTACGGTCGCAGATTCGAATCCTGCCTCGGGCATGGATGTGTGTGATGTCCTTAGTTTAGTTAGTTTAAGTAGTTCCAAGTTATAGGGGACTGATGACCTTCACTGTTAGGTCCCAAAGTGCTCAGAGCTACACTCCTGGAAATTGAAATAAGAACACCGTGAATTCATTGTCCCAGGAAGGGGAAACTTTATTGACACATTCCTGGGGTCAGATACATCACATGATCACACTGACAGAACCACAGGCACATAGACACAGGCAACAGAGCATGCACAATGTCGCCACTAGTACAGTGTATATCCACCTTTCGCAGCAATGCAGGCTGCTATTCTCCCATGGAGACGATCGTAGAGATGCTGGATGTAGTCCTGTGGAACGGCTTGCCATGCCATTTCCACCTGGCGCCTCAGTTGGACCAGCGTTCGTGCTGGACGTGCAGACCGCGTGAGACGACGCTTCATCCAGTCCCAAACATGCTCAATGGGGGACAGATCCGGAGATCTTGCTGGCCAGGGTAGTTCACTTACACCTTCTAGAGCACGTTGGGTGGCACGGGATACATGCGGACTTGCATTGTCCTGTTGGAACAGCAAGTTCCCTTGCCGGTCTAGGAATGGTAGAACGATGGGTTCGATGACGGTTTGGATGTACCGTGCACTATTCAGTGTCCCCTCGACGATCACCAGTGGTGTACGGCCAGTATAGGAGATCGCTCCCCACACCATGATGCCGGGTGTTGGCCGTGTGTGCCTCGGTTGTATGCAGTCCTGATTGTGGCGCTCACCTGCACGGCGCCAAACACGCATACGACCATCATTGGCACCAAGGCAGAAGCGACTCTCATCGCTGAAGACGACACGTCTCCATTCGTCCCTCGATTCACGCCTGTCGCGACACCACTGGAGGCGGGCTGTACGATGTTGGGGCGTGAGCGGAAGACGGCCTAACGGTGTGCGGGACCGTAGCCCAGCTTGATGGAGACGGTTGCGAATGGTCCTCGCCGATACCCCAGGAGCAACAGTGTCCCTAATTTGCTGGGAAGTGGCGGTGCGGTCCCCTACGGCACTGCGTAGGATCCTACGGTCTTGGCGTGCATCCGTGCGTCGCTGCGGTCCGGTCCCAGGTCGACGGGCACGTGCACCTTCCGCCGACCACTGGCGACAACATCGATGTACTGTGGAGACCTCACGCCCCACGTGTTGAGCAATTCGGCGGTACGTCCACCCGGCCTCCCGCATGCCCACTATACGCCCTCGCTCAAAGTCCGTCAACTGCACATACGGTTCACGTCCACGCTGTCGCGGCATGCTACCAGTGTTAAAGACTGCGATGGAGCTCCGTATGCCACGGCAAACTAGCTGACACTGACGGCGGCGGTGCACAAATGCTGCGCAGCTAGCGCCATTCGACGGCCAACACCGCGGTTCCTGGTGTGTCCGCTGTGCCGTGCGTGTGATCATTGCTTGTACAGCCCTCTCGCAGTGTCCGGAGCAAGTATGGTGGGTCTGACACACCGGTGTCAAGGTGTTCTTTTTTCCATTTCCAGGAGTGTATTTGAATCATTTGACCTGGCCACGGTTTTCCAGTGGTCTAGTTTCCAACCGATATGGCCGCGAGCCAGGGAAGGCCCTAGAGGCGATGTCGAGTTGTTAGCGAATGCACCCGGGTCGTTCGTCTACTGCCATAGCCCATCAAGGCCAAATTTTGCCGCACTGTCCTAACTGATACTGTCGTGGTACGTCCCATATGGATTTCACGCAGTGTTGCTTGTCTATTACTAGCGAAACCTACGCAGACGCCTCTCGGTCGTTAAGTGAAGGCCTTCGGCCACTGCGTTGTCCGTGGTGAGAGGTAATGGCTGAAATTTCGTATTCTTAGCACACTCTTGACACTCTGGATCAAGGAATTGAGAATTCCGTAACGATTTCGGAAATGGAAAGTCCCATGCGTCTAGCCCCATCTACCATTCCGCGTTCATACTCTGTTAATTCCCGTCGTGCAGCCATAATCACTTAGGAAACGCTTTCAAACCTATCACCCGAGTGCAAATGATAGCTGTGCCAAATGCACAGCCCTTTTCTACGCTGTGTGCGCGGTGCTACCGCCATCTATACCAGTATACGTGCGCGACACTACCGCCATTCATATACGTGCATATCGCTATCGCAAGAGTTTCGTCAGCTCATTGTATATACAGTAATACGCACTTCTGAAAGAAATCATTATGACCACCTGTTTAACAGCCTTGTGGTCCACGTCCAAATGGAATACAGTGGCGATTCTGCGTGGCATGGATTTGACAAATCCGTGGCACGATTCTGGAGGTATTTAACGTCTGATTCTAGGGACAGGTCACGCAGTTCCCGTAACTACTTACCGCTGGTTTGTGAGCGCGTAACTGTCGCCTTATTGCATCCCATGTGTGTTCCGTTTGGTTCAGTTCAGGTGAATCTGGTGGCCAGCACATCCATATGAGTTCACCATCAGTCTCCTCGATCCACTAAAGCACGTTTCTGGCTTTGTAACACAGATACTTATCCTGCTGGAAGATACCGTCGCTGTCGGAGAAGACATTAACCTCGAACCAACCTAGGTGGTCCACAGTAGTATACATATACTCACGTCTGCGTCTTACTACAGGTCTCATGGAAACCCACGTGAGGATCACCCTCATATCACAAAGCTGAACGACGACACCGGTTACAAATGGGGCAATTCAGTAACATAAGCTACTTCGACAAAGGACAGATTGTTAAGAACGAATATTTTGAACGACAACAAGTATTTGAGAACGAACATCTTGCAAATTGCGTCGTTGGTCGGCTTTTTGCATGTTAGCGCCCTTGGCGTTGTCCATGTTTCGAGTAGCGGCTCTAGTGCGCCAATTTGGATAACTACTACTGGCTTTATTTCTCCGCTTGAGTGATCTCAGGTAAGTTCTATTTACTTTAATAATTAAAGCAAATATTTATAGATATATGTACTTAAAACTCGTTCTTTTTGTCTGTTTGTTCCATGTAATCCGAAGAGAAAGTAAACAAAGTATTCTAGTTGTGGATCCCCTGCAATAGCGTCCGGTTGTGCGGGTCACTGCTGCAGATAGAGCCGATGGTCATCTTCGACGAGAACATCGCTTCAACTTTGCCTTAAACATCAGTATGCATTGTTAATGAATTGCAAAACGAAAAATATTGGAAATATTAAAAAGTTACTGTTTGACTCCAGAGCTGTAAATATGTGTGGTATTCCTGAATTTGCTCTGTATTGTGAGCAAATAATACGACCAGTAATATTGATACAAAAAAGGTCAGATGTTAAGGGAGCTTTTCTTGAGCAACGCAGTCAAGAGCTGTTTACACGAATATTTTTTTTAAAAGTGTCTCAGACCTTCACGTTGGAAGTTCATTTTGAGAACTAACGTGAAAAGGAGGTCTACAGAAGATACAGAAGTCATGTCCAGTGACACTAGTGATTTCTTTAATTCCAATGCGTCCAAAAGTGATAAAAACAACTATTTTTTTTAAAAAAGTGGTCACTGATTAATAGTCGTACATTCGAAGTCTTTAAAAAGTGCTTGAGGTCAGGTTTGATCGATGTAGTCGTAAGCTATCGATCGTAGACAGATTACATGAACTTTGGCGTTGATTTTTAAGGAAGTAGAATATTTCGGTTCATAGAAACTGGCTCTCGAAGTTAATTAAATGCGTACTAAACTTGTATAATCAAGGTTAAACGACTGAAATATTACGGCTAACGGTGTTTGAACATTTGATTCAAGACATTATGCTACAGAGAAGTTAAAAAATGTCGTTGATTGAAAGAAATTTTAAAGTAAACGCTTCATTGTTTTACGTAATTTCCTGCAGATTGTGATCTACGACGACGAACTATAAGCCGCAGTGTAAGTATCTAGGTCAGATACAACGATCCTAGGCGATATATTCAAAGTAATCCAGAATAATAATACCAATGTAGAGCAGTATTAAGGAAGAGACTTCGTATGTGGCACTCCGATAAATAAGGTAACGTTTGTCAACTAAAGACAATTCTACAAATAAAGGCAGTATATTCACATCTTAATACATCAAAGAACGGTAAGGAATACCTGGCCGTGGCGACTGTGACAGGACGTCGCTAGATGAGAAGTGGAAGAAATCATCGAGTTACGAGTCGTCGTCGTAAGATCGAGTGTAAGAGAAGTCTGTGGAGGACATGGCACTACTCGCTTCCGCATAGGTTATTAAACTTTGTCCAGAGGCAGTGTAGAATTTTGTGTGCCCTGCCTGCGTTGGCACGCAGTCGACATCGAGTACATACACGATGGCTGTGGTCGGCTCCGAGCTATTGTTATGGGAACTATGGAAGGAGAATAGGAAATGGACAAAGGAAATAAATGAACAAATGGTTAACAAGAATCAGAGTCTTTCTGTTCAGATGCCTCAGCAGATAAACAAGCAAATAACTAACCTTAACGAGCGAATGGATAATTTTGATGGACTCCTAGTCAACAATAATCAAGTTCTTACTGCTCAGATGTTTCAGCATATCAGTGAACAAATGATTAGTCACAACCAAGCTCTGGTGGATCAACTTACTGTACAAACTGCAGAGCAAGTAACAACACAATTATCAGAACATATAGTTTTTTTATTAATGTAGCTCTAAACTTAAAACTTTCTGAGCAAATAATTGAAGCTAAGGGCCAACTCCAGACTCACATCCATGAATCTAATGCTGAAAAGGAACAACTTCGTGATGAGATTAAAACAAGTAGCGGAAGATATATGAAATTTAAGTTTAAATTGGTTTAAAGGTTTAGAAAAGGATAAGGAGGGTTTAATTAATGAAGTAAATTAAACTTTCGGTGTAGTCAGAAATAAACTGGTAGAATCTATTAAAGAAGTAAACCTGAATTTAGATCAAAAGAAGGGAGAAAGTTTGTCTAATTTAAGACAGGAGGCCGAAAGGGATCGACAAGTGCTGGTTTTGGTAAAACAACAAATAAACATAGACCTAGAATTGTAACAGAAATGCATCTGAAACAACCAGTAATGTATCTTGGGATAGCCTGCAGGGAAAAAATAATACACATGAAACAGACAGAGATCAGCATCTGTCATCTGCACTGCAAATTAGAAGTTCCTATACCTACCGTAAGTTCTTATTGATCAGATGTTTCAGCAGATCAGTGAACAAATGACTAGTCACAACCAAGCTCTGGTGGAACAGCTTACTGTAAATACATAATATACGTATAGCTAACCAAACTGTTACCGAAGACAGAATTAATAGTGATAACGGCATCACAAAGAAGGGTAGTAAGTCTAACGACTTGATATGTACGCGAGGTACTGTTCCTCTTGCTAGAAATTGGTGGGAAGATTTCTTATTAGGAAGTAGCAGTCATTTATCAAATCGCTTTCTGTCATTTAAACCACAAGGTTTGCCTTAAAACCTCCAGAGATGCATTGCCAAGTTCTTGGAATTGCAAAAAGAAAAGAAATTTCGCTATAGGTCATTTGGAAAACGAGACCACCGAGTGGAGAGTACTACACGCACATAATTTCATACTTTAGCAGGCTTTTTGAGGAGCAGCACTGGTCGTAAGGCGCACAACATAAATTAACTTCGGAACTCTTAGATCCTCGTCCATATAACATAAATTGGGAAGGTTTTAACAAATATTTTGAATAGCACTTAACGAGCGTGAAATTTTTAGTTTAACCATTAGTGGAAACGAATTGTTTAAGATGTTAATTAGTCATATGTTCACTTACGTCAAGAAGAAAATGATCGGGAGAGAGTGGAATAAGATCAATACTATTCTTAATTATCTTGAACAATTAGATATTCTAAATAAGAGTAGAAGCGAGGACAGAACTAAGTTTAATTGAGATCAATTTAAAAGAGGAAATGACGATTCCCGAAAGGACAGAGAAATCATACACAGTCAATTCGTCAATTAAAAAGACCAGCCGGTAATGCTAATAATAATGAACATACAAGGACACGTTATGGAAAATTTCGTAAAGCACAGAACAATTTTCTTTCTGGGAAAAATGAATGTCCCATAGGTACAGTTATTGAACACTCAGAAAACGAAGGAGGTCTTCCGGTAAGGGCCATACCGAGAGACCGTAAATAGATAATTGCAGCTCAAAGTTTTTAGGTATAATTAACTAAGAAGAAGAAAAATTGTTACGTGACAAATTATCAGAAGGAAGATCTTTTCATGATGAGCAAGATAATTTGAAACCAGTAGTTTTAAGAAAGGTGTATGACGAAATGGCAAAGATTGTTTTCGATTCTGGTTTGATATCAGTGTGATGGATCAGGTTCTCTTTGAGATAAATAAAGAATCGTGGAAGTATCCGACGTTACCTATAGGTGGAGTTGGAATCGTAGGTATCTAGAGAGAAAAGGGAAAGGAAATTAAGGAGCAAATATTTCTAGCCTTTAAGCTGGTAAGTCAAAATTTTTTGATAAATTCATATCAGTAACGGACATGCACATGTCTATATTACCAGGGTTAGACTGGTTAATATATCACGATGTTACTTTAGATTTTAAGAAACATAGACTTTTAAGTTACGATTTTGGTCAAGAGGAGGGAATGGTGAATAAAGACGAAGCGGTTAATGTACGAGCTAGTACTCAAGCAGAAGAAAGAAACTGAACTTGTGAAAGAAATACAGTGAATGAAGTCGAACAAGAAAGTAAGTTTAGTCAGAAACTGGCGGAGAACGATCGACTGTCATCAGAAGAAAACGCAGAAGTGTTAGACTTGTTGTGTGAATACGAACACGCTTTTCAGTTAAACCAGGGATAATTGCAGGCTATGAGTCCAAATTAAAGATTAAGAACAGTAAACCATTCTTTAAAAAAGCTTATCCAATTCCAGCGACTGTAAAACAATAGAGGTTTAGAAAGTGTTAGAGCAAGATACCACTGAAAGGTCACAAAGTGTATATAGTAATCCACTGTCAGTTATAAAGAAACCTAATGGTGATGTCCGTTTAGTTATAGACTCAAGGACTCTGAATCAAATTATAGAAACAGAAAGATATGATCTTTACCTACAGAAGAAGTATTCGATAGATTGAAGGGAGCCCAATATATTAGTAACATGGACCTGACGGATGGATACTGGCAGGTCTTACTCCATCCAGAATCACGTCCTTGCACAGCCTTTTTATTTGACGGAAGAGTGTTTCAATTCAAGGCATTACATACCGGATTAAATGTGACAGTTTCAGTTTTTATAAGAGCATTAGATCTTGCTTTGGGAAATGAATTATTGCAAAAAAATTATTCTCTTTGTTGATCACTTGCTTATCATCTCAAAGAACTTAGTATGAAATAAGGAATTATTAGAGAAAATCTTTATGAAGTTGAGGTGAAAGAGCGTTACCATAAAATAGGCAAAACCATCATTCTGTGACAGTAAAGTTATGTTTTTTGGGTGCACAGTAGATGTTAAAGGAATTTATATGAATCCAAAGGGAGTGGGGGACCTTCTCGAACTGTCCTTACCCTCCAAGTAAACAAAAAATTTGTCCTTTCTTGCTGGGTAAATTTCTTTCGAAAATTTCTAACTGAAAACCATGTTACTCGACCTAAAAGCATGCGACTTTTAAAACGACGGGCTCATTGGAGTTGTGATGAGGTGGCAAATTAAGGAAAACCTAGTGCAGGAGCCTATTCTGCATCATCCTAACTTTAACGTAAATTTTTGTGCTGGCCACGAATACTTCAGACTATGGTATAGCGTGTGAAGTATTCCAGGGAGAACTTCCCTTAGATAGAGGCAACCACAATAATATAGCATCTGCTAGTAGAACACTCAACAAACATGAGAAATTTTATCCTGGCACAGAGAAGGAAGTGTTGGTCATTTCATGGAGCTATAAAAGGTGTAGGTCTCTTGGCAGGGAATGTAACTATACTCTATGCAGATTATGAAGCTCTCATCTGTTTGATGAATAGTACATAAATTTTGCATCATAGACTTATCAGATGGGTATTGTTTTTGCAAGAATCTGATTCCGAAATTAGATGTACACTCTAAAAATATTATACCAGTTGTGTGTTATCTAGACTACCAATCAGTACTCAAGAAATCCAAGGAATTTCTGAAACTGCTACTAAATTTAGAATTAAATTTATGAAAAAAAGGGCACATTACGGTGGTGTAAACGAATTAGCTAAGAAAATAATGCCTGAATAAAATTGGGATACCAAACTAAATGAAATTATTTTAAACATGCAAGTGGGAAGCCCTAACCATGGAGGAAGAGGAAATTGATTAATATGTCATGGTATATTATATTGGAATACTTTAGTAGATAACAATCACTGGAGAATTTGTGTACCCAAACATGTGTCAGTACAACTAGTACAGTACATACATCATGGATACGGGCATTTTGGCATTGAAAACTGCCGAAAGCGTATGAATAATCATTACTACTTGCAAAATATGAATAGGGCTGTTAGAAGTATAATTCATTCATAGAAACCTCAGCCATAGTTAAATACAAGATGTATCCAGTCGTACCAGAGAAATTATGGGCTTTATATGCTGTCGACTTCCATGTTCAACTGCCAAAAGGTAGAACCGGAACACAATATGTATTTGAAATGTAGAATGTTGCTCCAAATACGTTATATTATACCCAGTGAAACACGACAATGGAAAAGTGTTGCTATATGCCTGGAGAGACATTATCTAATTAATATAGGTATCCCTAAGAGGATTATATCTGACAGTGGTAGTTAGTTTAGAAGTAAGTCCTTTAAAAATGTACTAATCAAATACAAATTCAACATGTACTTATTTCAAAATATTATCCCCAAAGTAGTCCCACAGTAAGGATAATGGAAGAATTGGACCATCTTTGTCATAATTATTGCTCAGAGAGCGTAGTAAATCGACATATATGCACCCTGAGTTTGAGGTTGTATTAAATGAACTATCACATATTAGTACACAAATAGTATCCTTAGACGTCATCGGCAAAGATGTGGAAGGAGAACCATTGTCGGGTTTTCTAAAATGCGCAAAGATAACGATGAAATGATTGAAACTGACCAGGCAAAGGTAGAAGATAACCAAAAAATAGTGCAAAATAAAGACTCAAGAAGTATAATGAAACAGCTGTTCTCCCTACATTTAAGATAGGGGAGAAAGTAATGTTTCAAGCACATGCTAAAAGCTATAAGCTTCACAAGGAAGTAGGAAAGCTTTATCATTTATCCAGGGATCCAGGAGAAGTGATCACCATATCTCACCAAAAAGCTTTACTTTTGTACGATCGAGTTAGTCAAAGTGTAAAAGATGTTCATAATGTGTCGCATGTGCAGAAGTATTATGAAGCTGTAGATTAAAGAACACCAAAGTGAAGATAGTATTTTGCGTTTGTAAGACCTTTACCGAGTGGTATTTATTGGAAAAGAAAACTTTTTTTTGAGGTGGAGAATATACATAGGTATGTTGGTATCAGGCGAGGTCAAGGGGGTCACCTAGAAGGTTAGGAAAAGATAAAAGTTTACTTCAAGATCGATAGGCTTGACGAGAAAATAACAGTGAAAAATATATGCCTGAGTGGAAATCGAGAACTTGGTTAAATGAACATATGTAGAGTAATAAGTATGGGAATATTGTAAGTGTCAAAATGTGAAGAGAATGAGAATCTTAGGACATAGATGAATCGTAATAAATAAACAAGGTATCAGTGTTACAACAGAAATGCAGTTAGTTTATGAGAGAAAGTCTTGTGTATTTATTATTCCATTTAGACAGATGGACGAAATAAGAATCTCTACTTTTGTAGTTCTTAGTTTGCTATGACACACTGCTCGGAATGCGTGGAAGCATACTGCACTGTGACCATTACTATGGGACATAATTTTGTGGGTGGATTGCGACTGATTGGCTTACTGAATCCTGCAGCTTTGTCCAGAATTTCTTCGATACTGGGATACTGCAGCCTGAGTGAGACGGTATTTGCAGATGGCTTGACGCCGGTGCCAGTGTCCTCAGCCAGTGGCATTCAGGTTATTGCCAGCTTCAGTTTAATTGCATCAACCCATTCCACATACAAGTTTTACACTAACGTTGTGGCTAGAAGTAGAGACATGGAAACCTGCGATCTGGACAGGCATATTCCACAAATATACAAGAGTTATTTTCTGTGAGGAGACAACATACTATCTCAACTTTCAAGAAGTGGGAGCAAATAAAACGAGTTGCTACATCACAGAGATTTTAGAGGCCGATGAAACAGTGCCTGCTTCAGGTAGTTGTACATGCCATTTTTCAACAAAAGAGTATCTGCTCATTTTTTGCCCCCAGCCTTTTCCGCCTGCCCATCACCCATCCCCACCTTCCACCTGCCTTGTGCATCTTCCCCTCTCCCCTCTGTCTGTCTATTCCTCCTCTGTGTCACTCTGTCCATACTGTCCTCTATCTCTCTCATCATGTCCCCAGTCGCAATAAAACGAGATATCACTCCTGAAACAGGCCTGTCATGCAGTGAGAGCTCAGCAGGGCTTTGAAAACAACCTATTTGCTCCTGCGTATAGGCCACCATGTGAATCAAGTCGATAAAGTGGGCCTAATACTACCCCCACACAACATGCTTGCCATGCTGGACAAACTACATGTTGGGGCCTGGTAAGCCATTTCATGCACCTGACACGTAAACTACCCTGCAAAGCAGGTAGTTTTGGCAGGTCAATACTATTCCGAGAGAATATGCCTGTCATGCTGAGAAGCCTATACACCAGTGACTGAGAAAACCCCTGGTACACTTGATGCCCCTGCAAGCACACAGAAGTGCCACAACACAACGTAGCATGTACTCAACTAATGTCTGAAGTTGTGCTGGAGGGAATTGACACCATGAATATTGCAGGGCTGTCAATAAATTCTTAAAAGTATGAGGAGGTGGAGATCTCTTCTGAACAGCACATTGCAAGGCATCCCAGATATGGCCAATAGTGTTCATGTCTGGGGAGTTTGGTGGCCAGAGGAAGTCTTTGAACACAGAAGAGTGCTTCTGGAGCCACTATGTGACAGTTCTGGGCGTGTGGGATGTCGCAGTGTCCTGCTGGAATTGTCCAAGTCTGTCGGAACGCACAATATATTCACTTAAATCCTGACAACCTTCCATTGTAGCAGCAATAACCGATTTAACAGCTGTGCCAGACACTTGTTGTTTTATATCGGCATTACCGACCGCAGCGCCGTATTCTGCTGTTTCTACATTTCTGCATTTGAATACACATGCCTATACCGGTTTCCTTGGCGCTCCAGTGTAAATGCACAGTTTTTACGTTCTATTAATGAAATTTGGTGGACGTGAGACGCACCAATTCCTCTGTTGCTCGGCCGCAGAACGGCATTCGCAGTGACAATTCCAGCCAATGAAGGAAAATTAGGAGTCGTAAATTTTTGTACAGTGTTAGGAGGGAGTGCAGAGGTCAACATACTAAAAATCTTGACCGGTGAAGCGTGAGCGTGAGGTGTGTGCTGTGGGTGCATTTAAAGGTCACTGTTTTATATTTTTCTTTAATAACTCAAAAAGCGCGATCTCTAGCGAAAATGTTTCTAAGCACAATATGAGACTACATTCAGTTTCCTACAAGAAAGCTCCTATGCCTTTTTCTCACTAATTAACAGTTTCCACGTTGCAGAGGATGGAAAATTCGCAGATTATTTATGATAGCGTTTCCATGGGACAAAATTAATGTTTGTTATTAAATGAAGAGGGTTAAGAACATATATTAAATGTGTGTAACTCATCTAAGTGCAGTAGATGAGTATTATGGGATGAATTATGTTCTGGTGGTATAACAGTATGGAGGGAGTGGTAGTGGGTAGAAGCATGAGCGAAGGCAAGTCCCCAGAGTGTGGCGACGCACTTCGCACTTTCGTAGGCCGGCAAACTGAAGAACGATTAGACACGTTCTCACTCTCTCTACTCCACTACGTCACGTGATGCATCTACAGGGTGTTCTACAAAGCCATACCGATCACACGCTCTATTAAGAACCATTTCCCTCTGTTTGTCGTGTCCAGGGGACCATCATGAATTGTGATGACTTCAGTTTAATTAATTTTCTTTGAATAAAAGGGCCATTTCTATTCGTCTCTTTGTGTATTTTTTTCAGTTACCTTCTGTGCTATACTGTGGCAGTTCGCTATATGTGTGATCCAAGTTTCGTAGAACTGTGTTATTCGGCAGTAACACGTCATGAAGAAGTTACTTTCGTTCTTAAGTTTTGGAGACAAAAGTATTATTATATCTGTAACCCATGTAGTCTGAAAGCAGATTGTGGAAAATAAATACCCCTTTCTCCAGGCATGTGTGCTCACTGTTTCGCAAGTGTTTCATTACGTCGATTGTGGAAGCGTCACTATAACTTTGTGAAACATTCTGTACTTCCTTTTGTGTCGTAGTGGAGTAGAGAGCGTAGATATTGCCCATTCGTTATTTCGTTTCGATATCTACGAATGAGGGAAGCGCACGACCACAAACCGGCAACCTGCCTTTTCTCATGCATCTTCTCTCCACCCCTTCCTTCAACGTGTTATACCCCCAGAACGACTTTAGTGCACTTATATGAGGAATACACATTTTATATTTGTTCTCCAACAACTTTATTTAAAAATAAACACTAATTATATACCATTAGAACACCATTTTTATAACTGCCATTTTTCCATTCTCTGCAATGCTGAAACTGTTAGTTCTAGAGAAAAAATAAACGTGACCTTTGTTGTAGGAAATTTAATGTAGTTTACTTCTGTTCTGGGAAATTTTCACTAGAAGCCACAGTTTTCGAATAATTCGAGAAAAAAATAAGAAGTGTTCTTTAAACGCCTCACACCCCCGCGCTCAAACACCACCGATACGACTTTCAAAATGTTGTTCACGACACTGTCCCACCACTACACAAAAATTTGTAATTGTACGAATTTTTCCTTTACTCTGTCTTTTTTTGCACTTCCCTGACCGCCCATCTGAATCCAATTCAAGAGCTACCTGACTGAGAAGTAGCGGCTCCGGTCACGAAAACTGACAACGGCCGGGAGAGAGGTGTGCTGACCACATGCCCCTCCGCATCCGCATCCGCATCCCGTGACGGGCTGAGGATGACATGGCTGCCGGTCGGTACCGTTGGGTCTTCAAGACCTGTTCGGACGGTGTTTGTTTGTTTTTTTGACTAGGCTGAACATTATGGTCTCAGTTGTGGGTTTTCTCTGTGTTCGGAGGTATGCAGCGTAGTATGCGAGTGTGAACAGTAAGCGATGTGTTGCAGTCTGTATTATTTCGTCAATTGCGGGTGTAGTTGATCGAGTATTTTCGATGGGTGTTAGACACTGGAGTTGGCTGAAATATTCCTTTTTGCAGTGTGTTCTGATGTACTGCTGGGAACTAAAGACTGTTTAATCCATTTTCTCTCAAACTGGTAACGCTAATCTACAGGGTGGTTGTAATTAAACAGCCGGCCGCAGTGACTGAGCGGTTCTAGGCGTGTCAGTCTGGAACCGCGCCACCGCTATGGTCGCAGGTTCGGATCCTGCCTCGGGGATGGATGTGTGTGATGTCCTTGGGTTAGTTAGGTTTAAGTAGTTCTGTGTTCTAGGGGACTGATGACCTCAGATGTTAAGTCCCACAGTGCTCAGAGCCATTTGAAGCATTTTTTTGTAATGAAACATTCGCTATTTCAGGGGGCACTCACGAAAATCAAGTGATCGCAGGGCAGTTAAATTTGGTGAAAGCATTTTTATGGACCTGCGGAAGAGGAATAACGAATAAACGATTGAAATAAACATATTATAATTTCACATGAGAGGTTAGTATTTCATAACTGCGTACCATGTTCACGTTCCACATTACAAACGTTACTCAATGTGATTGCATTGGCTAGTAATGTGAAGTTTGTACGGATACAATTTCACAGCAGTTCGCAGCTGTTTTGCGAGCAGTGGACAAAGGAATGTGCAGTTGTGATACAGACCGCGTGCTGCTGGAAGTGCGTACAGTGCGTCCAGCATTCTCAGAGTCATAGCTGCTGTGACATCTTTAACAGTTTGTGGCGCAATTAGCTGTCGGCCTCTCCCACCAGCGGTTCCCTAATCGCCAGTTAATTCTAACACTACATCTACATCAGCTACATCGTCGCTCGGTAATCCACCAGATTGTGCGTGGCAGAAGATACTTCAGGTGCCACTATCTGATTCTCCCCTCCCTACTCCGTTCGCCAATGGCGCGTGGAAAGACTGATCGTCGGTAAGCTGTGTATTAGCTCTCATTTCTTGAATTTTCTCACCGTCAGCATTTCACGAGACGTACCTGGGAAGAACTAAAATGTTGTCAGACCATTTCCGGATAGTACTACCTCTCCATGACTCGCATTCGGGAGGGCAACGGTTCAATCCTGTGTCCGGACATCCTGATTTAGGTTTTCCGTGATTTCCCTAAAATCTCTCCAGGCAAATGCCGGGATGGTTCTTTTGTAAGGGCACGGCCGACTTCCTTCCCCGTCCATCCCTAATCCGATGAGACCGATGACCTCGCTGTTTGGTCTCTTCCCCCAAAACAACCCAAACCTCCATGACGAACAACGCCTCTTTTGTAGCGTCTGCCACTGGAGCTTATTTAGCATCGCCGTAACTCTCTCGCTCCGACTAAACAATTCCGTGACTCGTTGGATCTTCTTAATCTCTTTTATCAGTCCTACGTGGCAAGGGTCCGAGATTGATGGACAACACTGAAAAGTCGGTAGAAAAGGCGTCTTGTAATCCACTTCTTTCGTGGATGAGTCACATTTCCTTAAGATTCTCTCTACTATTTGCCTCACGTGGACAGTCCGCTTTAGGTCGCTTTAGATAGCTGCTTCTGGGCATTTTACGGCAGATATGTTTCCAGAAATTTGTTATAAATAGTGTAGTCGTAGAGTAGTGGATTTCTTTTCCTATATATGCGCAATATTTTACGTTTATGTACGTTCAGGGTCTATTGCCAGGGCGTACACCATTCATCAATCCTCTGCAGGTCATTCTCCAAACCGATACTGTCTTCTGGCGTTGCGACTTTCTTATCGACAACCACATCATCTGCGAACAGTCTTAAAGAGCGTCGGATGGTTTCTACTAGGTCATTTATGTGCATTGGAAACAGTAATGGGCCTTTCGCACTTTTTACGGTACTCTGGAAATTATCTGTACATCTGTCGATTTTGTTCCGTTAACAGAGACGTGTTGAGTTTAGTTTGTAAGGACATCTTGAATCCAGAGGCAAATCTGACAGCTCGTATTTTTTCACCAAAGGTGTCACGTCCCTTCCTGAAGTCAGAAACGTGGCATCAACTTGAGCTCTGTTATCTGCAGGGCTATGGGTCTCAAGGAGGAACAAAGCGAGCCGAGTTTCGCAGGATCTCTGTTTGCAGAATCCACGGTGATTTCTATTGAGGAGATTTTTGTTGTCCAAAAACGATATAATTTTTGAGCACAAAACATATTCCATATTTCTACAACACGTTGGCGTCTACGTTATAGGCCTATAATATTGCGCATCTGTCCTGCGACCCTTCTTGAAAGCTGCCAATGCGATGCACTTTCCTCCAGTCGCCAGGTACCCTTTAGTGCTCCAGCTAACTATGGTAAATTGCTGCTAGAAAGGGAGCAGATTCTTTCGCATAATCTTTGTAGAATCTTACAGATATCTCATCTGGTGCTGATGCCTTTCCACTACTAAGCGATTGTAGTTGCTTTTTTATTCTTCCGTCGGTTTTCTCAAAACCATTTCGACGTTCGTCTGAGGATTGAAAGGAGGAACCGTATTACGATTTTCCGCCCTGAAAGAATTTCAGAAGAACGAATTCAGTGTTTCGGCCTTCTGTCTGTTTCTAAATCATGCCTTTCAACCCCGATGCGGAAGGACCTCTCCGTATTCCTTTAATGCGTCGATATTCGCGAAGTGCAGCAGTAGTGCTAACGTTGTTTTGATAAAACAGCTTTACGAGTAAATGCAACTGTATTGCACACTGATGCTTGTTTTTCGCATCGCCGTACCAATACTGGCGCCTAACGGTAAGTTGTGAGACAAACACTAATAACAATTCAGATCATGCAGCGCATAATGCGAACGTCAGTGCAATGAAGTTGGGTACCCAAAAGATAAGTAATGACCGTCCATAATGGCTCAAGTAGCGAGAGTCTCATTGTGATGACATTGTATTAAAAAAAAAAAAGAAAGTGCGTGAAATCTTACGGGACTTAACTTCTAAGGTTATCAGTCCCTAAGCTTACACATTACTTAACCTAAATTATCGTAAGGACAAACACACACACGCACACACCCATCCCCGAGGGAGGACTCGAACCTCCGCCGGGACCAGCCGCACAGTCCATGCCTGCAGTGCATAAGACCTCTCGGCTAATCCCGCGCAGCGATGACACTGTATTACCAAAAGACTAAAAAAGGCGTCACCGTTGGAAATTGCCTGCGTAAAGCGTTCCAGGGCCAAAATTTGATTTCTGTAATTCATATAACTGATGACCGAATTTAAAAAAATTTCAAATGCTGCAGTAATCTACTAATTGAAAGGTACAACCTTACGTTAAAGGTTTAATATAATAAGTCAAGTATTTAAGCTAGAAACCATGTGTGTGTCTTGAGGTAACGCAACGGACGACGCGCAAGAAACATTACACATAATTCGAAATTTATTCTCGCCGACACCCCGCTCGAAATAGTCAGAGGTACCAAAAATGGGTCGCTTGTTACATTTTCGTTTTATTACATTTTCGCTGCACATGCAGTACAATTGCAGTATCAGGCACGACGTTTTAGTTATTACCTCATCACTACTAACATTATTCGCAACAAATTTTGCAGGTGGTCTCCAGATATACCGCTGAATGTAACTGCAAAATTATACCCTGTACGACACACAGTTCAGGGCATATGACGACATAAACATTGAGATGTGTGAAACAGACTTCTCTGTATATAAAAGGCAATGTGCTGAGTGACTCATCACTACGGACAGAAACTAGAGAAATGGATAAGGTATGGGTCTTATATGGTAGGCGTCGTTTAAGAAGGGATTTTTCGAAATTCAAATTCTATTGGAATTAAACAGGAGATGAAGGGTTTTTCTTTTTTTCTTTTTTAAATGTCGCTATTAAGACATTTTTTAAGCTAGAACTACGAAAATTGGTACTCGGTTTCTCGGTCATTAATAAAGAAGTAACTGTTTCAGCAGCTTTGTAAATATACCCCTATGGGGGTGAAACAGTGGGAGAAAGCCGTTTTTGAAAATATATCATTATTAAAGAACTACTAAAGTATATTTAAAACAACATTTATGATCGTTGGTATTTGATTTTTCGGTTACAAACAAAAATATGTGTTTCAGTGTATTTGGAAATTGAACCCCTAAGGGGAGTAAATAGGGGATGAAACTCTTTATGAAAATATTTTATTGTTAAAACTTTCAAAGAAAAATCTATGAAAATTTAGATTTGGCTTCTCATTTAGAGATAAAAAAATAAGTGCTTCAGTTTTAGGAGATTCATTGACCAGACGTTTTCAATTTTCTGGAGAATGTGCTGGCCAGGTCAGCAGTCGAACATTTTCTGTATCCAGAAAGGCCCGTACAGGTCCTACAACATGCGGTCGTGCACTATCCTGCTGAAATGTAGGGTTTTGCAGCGATCGAATGAAGAGTAGAGCCATGGGTCTTAACCCATGTGAAATGTAACGTCCACTGTTCAAAGTGCCGTCAATGCGAACAAGAGGTGACCGAGACGTGTAACCAATGGCACCCCATACCATCACGCCGGGTGATACACCAGTACGGCAATGACGAATACACGCTTCCAATGTGCGTTCACCGCGATGTCGCCAAACACGGGTACGACCATGATGATGCTATAAACAGAAGCTGGATTCATCCGAAAATATGACGTCTTGCCATTTGTGCACCCAGGTTCGTCGTTGAGTACACCATCGCAGGCACTCCTGTCTCTGATACAGTGTCAAGGGTAACCGCAGCCATGGTCTCCGGGCTGATAGTCCATGCTGCTGCAAACGTCGTCGAACTGCTCGCGCAGATGGTTGTTGTCTTGCAGACGTCCCCACCTGTTGACTCAGGGATCGAGACGTGGCTGCACGATCCGTTACAGCCATGAGGATAAGATGCCTGTCATGTCGACTGCTAGTGATACGAGGCCGTTGGGATTCAGCACGGCGTTCCGTATTACCCTCCTGAACCAACCGATTCCATATTCTGCTAACAGTCATTGGATCTGCAGCAACGCGAGCAGCAATGTCGCTATACGATAAACCGCAATCGCGACAGGCTACAGTCTGACCTTTATCAAAGTCGGAAACGTGATGGTACGCATTTCTCCTCCTTACACGAGGCATCACAACAACGTTTCACCAGGCAACGCCGGTCAGCTGCTGTTTGTGTATGAGATATCGGTTGGAAACTCTCCTCATGTCAGCACGTTGTAGGTGTCGCCACCGGCGCCAACCTTGTGTGAATGCTCTGAAAAGCTTATCATTTGCGTATATCGGCATCTTTTTCCTGTCGGTTAAATTTCGCGTCTGTAGCACGTCATCTTCGTGGTGTAGCAATTTTAATGGCCAGAATGTGCTAGTTCCATTCTTTAAAAAATGGGCAGTGATGTGTTACGGGTGAAAAAATAAATAGATATAACAGGGCAATTTCATTATTTCTATTCAAATACTATAATATCCTATAATGAACATCTCATTACCAACTTTTTGAAGCTTAAGGCGGTTTCACACATCGAAATTGAGTGCTCACGCGTGATGTTACCGTGGTGTAGGAGTTTATTGTGTCCGGTTCTGACACGCTGGTAGTTTTCCTGCACGCATTTGTGAACATTGCTGCGAACTGTTCACGTCAAAATCACTTTTACTTTTTCTACTGTCGGACTGCCATTCGCATGTGATTTCAGCTTTGTTTAATAAGATTTATTTTGTCCAGTTTTCAATCATAAGTCGTTATTGTCCTCATTTATATGAGTTAACTACACCATTATTACTAATTTTATAAGCAAAGTCTTGTGTACGACGCAGACATCTCATCAATTGCTACGAGACACAGAAAACATTCGACGTGGCTGCAACGACAACGCCTAAGATTAACGATGGCAGAGAAGCTTCCCGTTTCAAAGCAATCACACAAAGTGTGGAAAACATCAGAAGAGTACACTCTGGCCACGGCATATATGCGGAGCCACCCCATACAGTAAGGGAGAAACCACCTCGAAAATGTGAATGCAGAGTTGAAAATCAAACAATCCGATCACAGTAGAAGAATACACAAATCGAACCTACGAGGTACCCTTCAATGATTTCCTTGCAGCAACAGATGTGGCTGTTGATTATATTCGATATATGGATGTTAATTTGTAACTAAGTTTAGTGCATAATATGTACTTATGTACATGAACTGTGTTGAATTTATTGTTATATACAAATATATATGTATATGCATCATTTGCATTTGCAGCTCCTTGGGTTTACTGTGTCTGCAGTTACATTGTTGGATGTAAGGACCGCCAGTTACACAAAACACCTTTTTTTCCAAGTTCCCATACATGTTTCAGCATCTCTTCCATCGTCAGTGGGTTTCTGTTTTATTTAATCTTCACACTCATTTTGCATGGTTTTTCAGGACTACTTGTGTTTTATTTATTACAGTTTGTCATGTTTTTGTGTGGCAAGCCGTTTTATTCTCAGCGTCAAGGTGAGGTGTTGTGAATCAGACGTAAACATAACACCTATTTTCACAAAATAAGGTCGTAAAAGCACTTTGCATTTCACCAAAACACACTGTCACACTGTCAAATGGTTAAAATGGCTCTAAGCACTATGGGACTTAACATCTGAGGTCATCAGTCCCCTAGACTTAGAACTACCTGAATGTAACTAACCTAAGGACATCACACACTTCCATGCCCGAGGCAGGATTCGAGCGTGCGAGCGTAGCAGCAGCGTGGTTCCAGACTGAAGGGCCTAGAACCGCTCGGCCACAGCAGCCGGCTGTCACACTGTCACACACACTGTGTTTTGGTGAAGTGCAAAGCGCTTTTACAGCCTTATGTTGTGAAAATACGTGTGATGTTTACGTGTGCTTCACAACACTTCACCTTGATGCTAAGAATAAAACGGATTGCCACACAAAAACATGACGATCTACCTGTAATAAATAATACACAAGTGGTTCTGAAAACCAAGCAAACCCAGTGAGAAGATTAAACAAAACAGAAACCCACTGATGATGGCACAGAGGTTCTGAAACATGTTTGGGAACTTGGAAAAAACAGTGTTTTCCATAACTGGCGGACCTTACATCCAACAATATATATGTATTATGATGAATGCCATACGGTAAGTAAACAGATAAATGAAATACGACATTCGTCAATCATGGACAGATTTTCACTTGATCGCTGACTGCAGAATCCATATCGATTCCTACAGTGATTTTCAGTGTCCAATATTGACGTAATGGAGAACTTGTATGAAGCATACACGTACTGACCACGAAAGAAAATTCTCAAAGTTGAAGCTGACATACGCTCTGCATTGAACAGGCATTCATTCAGAATCTAATTTGTTTTGAGAGTGAGATTTAACAGTTTAAATGTTTTAACTTTTTCACGCCGGATTTTTCTTCTAATCACACTCCACCCCGTCATTCACAGAAATTTCGACTGTCAGAACTCTAGTAATTTGTTGCCAAAGGAAATAAAAGCAGCGGCCACCGCCGTGATGTGCTTATTACCAAGTCCAATTTTCCTCCCAGGCGGTTTACTGTCGCCAGTTTCCGCGGCCGTGGTTATTTACGTCATTAAACTGGCGACAACTTTTAATTAATCTTTCACTGGCAAGTTCAAAGAAATTAAAACTTGAGTAGTTAGAGTAATTAAGTCTC
This sequence comes from Schistocerca serialis cubense, assembly GCF_023864345.2. Lineage (NCBI taxonomy): Eukaryota > Metazoa > Arthropoda > Insecta > Orthoptera > Acrididae > Schistocerca > Schistocerca serialis. The sequence goes on along the minus strand of NC_064642.1, from coordinate 766,069,470 downwards.
GTCCCACTTAGGGGGACAGACCGTGTCAGCCAATGTTAAGCAATTTGTGCAGAAATTCGTCCATTATCCGGCTTGGATAATCCAGCAGCTGCGAAATACCCTCTAGATGAGGCACGTGGTATTGAGCAGAGCGGACACCGGCGCGTGTTCGCTAATAAAGGCGGAAGATACATAAATGCGTATGCCCACCTTCGACAAGAAGACAAGTAAACAGTATTTGCACAGTTAATTTTTGCTTAACACAAGCAGCAGGAACTTAACATGTATTACTGAACTTGTGTGGCCTCTTTAGATTTTTATAATAACAGAAGGTAACATGTAAATAAGACACTAAGTAGGCAAATTTCATGCATCTGATTTCTTTCTTGACTTTTATACATGATGTTAATATAAATTCCCAGACTTGTGTGGTACTTTTCAAAGTAGCTAGTATAGAAGATATTAAACTGATTGATTTTATGCATTGTTATCAGTATTACGAACATAAAATGTATCCATTAACTTCTTTAGCATTTAAACAGTTATACAAAATGTATTTCGATAACATAATTAGTATTTATAGTAAAAATCATTTTGTTTTCATTAGTCCACTGTGACTTTGTATGTACCGTAAATGTATTTTTACTCTCCTAACTGCTCTCAATAATACATTTCTTCTGCTTTCCATTTAATTACTCTTCATTTCGATCACTGAAGTCACCACAAATATTTTAAGTGTAAAGAATTTAGCACCTACGAAAATTTAATCATTACTAATACTTGGTTTAAAAATCATGAAAAAAAGTTGGAGACAATGGACGGTTTAAAATAGATCACATAATGCTGAAACATAGATTTAGAAACCATACTTCACACTAAAATTTTTTTTCGGGGCAGGTGTGAACTCTGACCACAATTTATTGGTTATGAACTGTAGATCAAAGGTGAAAAAAATTGCAGGAAGGTAAGAAATTCAGAAGATCGTACCTGCATAAGCTGAAGGAAGAAAAGGTTGTCGGCAGTTTCTGAGTGAGCAATAAACAACGATTGCCTGAAACAGGGGTAACAACCACAGTATAAGACAAATGGATAACCCTGAGACACAGGAAAAGAAACAACACTGAGTAGATATCTTGGGACAACACACGAAGAGGCCGAATTTAATTAATGAAAGGAGAAAATATAGAAATACAACAAAGTGACGCAGGTAAAATGGAATATAAACGATCAAAATTGTGACTGACTGGAAGTGTAAAATGGCAAAGCGGGAATGCGTAAATGAGAAATTCAAGTATGAGGCAGGCTAAGAAAGTAAGTATACTGCGACCATAACGGACTGTGCTCATAGACAGGGGGTACCAGGTAGATTCTGTGTTTCTTGACTTCCGCAAGGCGTTTGATACGGTTCCCTACACTCGTTTAATGAACAAAGTAAGAGCATATGAACTATGTGATTTGACTAAAGAGTTCCTAGATAACAGAACGCAGCATGTCATTCTCAATGGAGAGAAGTCTGCTAAAGTAAGAGTGATTGCAGGTGTGCCGCAGGGGAGTGTCGTAGGACCGTTTCTATTCGCAATATACATAAATGACCTTGTGGATAACATCGAAAGTTCACTGGGGCTTTTTGCGGATGATGCTGTAGTATATCGAGAAGTTGTAACAATGGAAAATTGTACTGAATTGAAGGAGGATCTGCATCGAATTGACGCATGGTGCAGGAAATGGCAACTGAATCTCAATGCAGACAAGTGTAATGTGCTGCGAATACATGGAAAGAAAGATCCTTTATCATTTAGCTACAATATAGCAGGTCAGCAACTGGAAGCAGTTAATTCCATAAATTACCTGGGAGTGGGCATTAGGAGTGCTTTAAAATGGAATAACCATATAAAATTAATCGTCGGTAAAGAAGGTGCCAGACTGAGATTCACTGGAAGAATCCTAAGGAAATGCTCTCCTAAAACAAAGGGAGTAGGTTACAGTACGCTTGTTCGCCCACTGCTTGAATACTGCTCACCAGTGTGGGGTACGCACCAGATAGGGTTAATAGAAGAGATAGAGAAGATCCAACGGAGAGCAGCGCGCTTCGTTACAGGATCATTTAGTAATCGCGAAAGCGTTATGGAGATGATAGATAAACTCCAGTGGAAGACTCTGCAGGAGAGACGCTCAGTAGCTCGGTACGGGCTTTTGTTGTTTCGAGAACATACCTTCACCGAGCAGTCAAGCAGTATATTGCTCCCTCCTATGTATATCTCGCGAAGAGACCATGAGGATAAAATCAGAGAGATTAGAGCCCATGCAGAGGCATACCGACAGTCTTTCTTTCCACGGACAATACGAGAGTGGTATAGAAGGGAGAACCGATAGAAGTACTCAATGTACCCTTCGCCACACACCGTCAGGTGGCTTGCGGAGTATGGATGTAGATGTAGATGTAGATTTGGAACACTGAGTGATAGACGGGGATCCCCAGACCAGAGCGACGTTCGCAGGAAGTTGTAGCGTCTAGCTGCATGAAGGACGTCAGCAAGACACCCCGCCAAGTGCGAGCCACGTGCTGTGATCCGCTTCCTATACACGGACGTAACAACATCTACTGAAAACCAAAACAGTTTATGGCAGAGGTGATATGAACAGAAAGAGTGTGTTTAAGCGGTATAGTGAGTTTAATGGAGGCGAGGAAGGGATCCAAAGCGGCAGAGAGGGCAGCACGGAAAAAATGGGTCAATAGTGCTAGTGAGTTTCGTGAGCGACTTGAACTGGAAGATGAGGATTTTCTGAGCTCTATTGAGAATGGGTATGAAACGTGGATGACTCATTACACGCCTGAGAGAAAAAGAAAGTCATCACAATGGCATGAAGGAAGTGAAACATGCACGATAAGCAGTTCAGACATGGAGATTTTGAAATATGGTTCAAGGGAATAATATTGAAGCTTAGATAGGTAGACCGAATAACTAATGAGTACGTGCTTAAACGGATTCTGGAAAGAAGAAAAAATAATTTGTGGCACAATTTGCCTAAAACGAAGGATCGGTTGCTAGGCCACAACTTGCGACATCACAGAGTCGTCAGTTTTGTAATGGATGGAAGTGTGGGGTAAAAAACGTTAGAGAGTGACCAAACCTTGAATGCAGTTGTAACGTCCCCTTCGAAAAATAATGAATGAATGTGCTAGTAAACTTCTACGTTATTTGATTTTCAAACAGCTGAGCAAAACTCAACGTACTCGAACACTAAACTGACACACAATATTCTTAGCGCAACGAAAATTGACTTTCAAAAACCCCTACAAAATAATAATAATAATAATGTCCCTGACTAACAATAACCTATACCTTTCATGAATCACTTACCTCACAAAAATCTTTGTTACTCGAACTACTGCAATACAGCGAGCGCCAATACTGCCAACTAAATAAAAGATTCTAACTACTGAAGGCACTAACTACTGATAGGCATAGTTAGCAAATGAAAGATTTTGATAGAGAACAAACAATGAATGTATTTACCTTAACAGTGTTCATCGTATATATATCTATCAATTCATGACATCAATCTTTACAAATTTCCTTTTTGTGGCGGACACACGTCCAGATCGTCCGTTCTCAAAACTCTGGTATCTCTCTCTCCACATCCACCATTGCTGGCGGCTCACTTCCAACTGCACAACGCTACGCGCTGTTCACATCCAACTGCCCAACACTACACAAGCGAATATTCCAACAATGAGTCCAACAGGACACATACTGCACACAGCACACTCAGTGAAATTCATACAGAGCGCTACGTGCCGTTACTATAAAAAAAAAATACTAAACAGCCTACTTACACAGTAAGCAGGTTTAAATGGAGGAAGGTTAGCGGAGTTATACAGAGTTGAAGAGGCTTGCACCGAACTGCGTGAAACCAGTCTTCAGGCTCTGAGCATCACGACAGCACGACGTACACTCTTTGACATAAAACTCGACCGGCGGCCGGCCGCTTCAGAGGCTAAGTCCGCGCCGATCGCGACATGGGACAAATAAACTGACCAACTCGCTAATTCTCCAAGTCCGGCTATCTGCACAATCTGGCAACACTGTACACTACGGCACTTCCTGGAGGAAGTCTTGCCCGATGTTAGAGAACGCAGAACCTGTTTGCGCTCGTGGTCTAGCGGTAGCAGGCGTTCTTTCTGTCTATGATGGCTGTGGATCGAGACCAGCTGGAGTTAAACACTTTTATAGTCTCTTCTGTCTGAATGGTGAACACACGAATTTAATGGTAGCGCAGATTCAATCTATTTCACTTTCTGACACACCGATGAAAAATTTTTATCCAGTAACCATTTTGCTGCAGATTTTTCGAAGATTGTCCTCCTCTGGACGCCGTAGGCGGTAAAGCTCCGGGATACACTTTCTGGCTAACGGCAGCGGCCGTGGCGACAGCAGCGAGGCTGCAATCCCCCGTTTTATATCGAAATCGCCTGCTACCGCTCATCGCTTTTGATAATTTAAAACTCTTTATTATTTTTAAATGTTGCTAAACAGAAAATTTCTACGATTTCCACTCACGCTCGAAAGCAACGGAAAATTACTCTATTACATTAATCGGCAAGAGCTGAGTATGGCCGGAAATTAATTTTATAGACTGGGACGAAAGTGATAGTTAAGGTCATCACATTTAAACCAGAAAAAGATGTCGTTTTTGAGGCTTCAGAGAACGGAAAGGAATTGCTAACGCTGGTGTCAGGAAAACTCTACAGTTAAATGCTATTGCAAAAATATAGAGGGGAGAAAGTATATAAATCAACATGTTCACTTCATAAACAACCTCCTCATGTTAGACCTATATGACGAACGAAGCTCAAATTCGTATCGTTTCCGAAACTAGTTCACAGTGAAGCACCTTGGCATTTGCAAAGCAGACATCCGTGATATTAAGATAATTTACTAAGTCGAAATTGCACGAAGATTTGTCTGTAATGGCACTCCTAAGATTTCGTATAAGGAATTTTTACTAGCAGTTTGCAACTCCATTAATTAAAATGGAATATAAAAAGTTTGCGTTCAGCGGCTTTCTGCGAGATTGAAACGCCATCTCATGTAGCACTATTATTGCAACGCATAAGGTAACCACTGAGCTAACGACACAATGGCCATAACAGGCGGACTATAGTCATTGCGATATTGCCTGAGCCTCAAAACGCTATACGTGTTACTTATGTGAAGAACGCCGTTCATGGAGTCCAGAAATTAAATATACTTTCTGTCTCGTCTTACAGTGGGTCATATCGTATGGGTCTTCGATGTGAAATACGAACGCCAAGTGAATTTAGCGAGGTAATGCCGGGCTACACCCGGAAGTAAATGCACTATCACAGTGTTGACAAATATTTGCTACGACGCTGCTTGTTCTCAGCTCTCTTACGAGGCAGCTCTTCAGCGAAAAGCTTGTCGTGATTGTCCGATACGGTTCTTCACAGGGGAGACGCGCGCGCACGTTCGGTTTTTATGCGGCGTTCTCTCCTAATAGTTTCTGATGTTGCCTCGGGGTCTATGTATACATTTGAGGCATTCAGTTATCATTAATCCAGAATGATACAAGTTTCAGCTTCCGGCGTGGGAGAAGGCTGTTGACAACTGACAATATATCATTTCAGCGTAGGAAACCCAAACGGACGATTCAGTGTTTCTCATTCAGCTTAAAGCATGTAAAATAATTTTCCGTAACGTTCGTAATCATCTCAAACTACAGACGAAGTAAAAATACATCTTAAGCTTATTTGAATGGAATATAATGAAAGATGTCAAACGCTTTGCACCTCGATGTCGAATGTGTCCACGTGCAATCTTTTGCAGCATACACATAGAAAGTCAAGATTACCACGAGAATGAAGAAATATGTTGGTAAGGATGGAAGCAAAAAGAGACACAGTCAACAAATATTCGATTCCTCAGGGAATTAATTTCATTTGAGATTTAAAAAGAGGTAAAGCGGAATATTACTTTCGTTAACACGAAAGATATGTCGCACATATGGATAACGAGGAAGTCTGCTTCTTCATGCGTTTCCTCCTTGAAATCTGTATGCTCTCTTATATACTAAGTAGACTGATCATTGTTTCCATAATGTTACCCTCTTGTTTGGCCCCTAAACGATCAGTAGATTCCAAATGCATGTTTCTGCAAGAAAGTAGTTGTTTGAACCCTTCCTGTGTGTTTTTTTGCTTGGAAATCATGAAGCAGACCACTCTGCCTCCCCCCTCCCTACCCTCTCGAGGGTCAGGCCTCAAAACTAAACCTTTTTTTTATCCAATGGCATAATTTATTCAGACTGCATAAGCACAAAACTATCAAATAGAGTCTTCCATTTACACTTGCAACACTTTAACCAGCAGCTGACCCACGGTCATGGTCTGAAATTACGAGCTCTCTGCTACTGTGGCTATATTTTCGATCCCGCAGCACCAGTTTTTCTGGTAACACTGTGTTAAATGAACAGGAGTAGTTGCAGAGTTGTGCCAGCGTATCTGTCCGCCCATTGTCAACTTTGTGTGTCTCACTTCTCCTGTAGTGTTGATTACGAGGTGCCGAAGTAAAGGAATGTATTCTGCATGACGTAACATTCAATATTCCCATCTTTCATAGCCACTCTTCATGTGCATCGATACCAAATAGGGAGGTAAAAACTCTTGCGAGTGAGAGAATGACAGTAATAATCGTAATAAGAACAAACAAATAATGAGTGAAGTTTATTGCAAAGCAGAACGAGAATGACTGTGAAAATAAAAATCTATAAAAATAGGTTGATCGTTGAGTTGGCACTATGCAGATATCTGAAGTTTATTGCAATGCAGAACTAGAATGGCTGTGAAAATAAAAATCTATAAAAATACGTTGATCGTTGAGTTGGCAGAATGCAAGTATCTTCTTAGCATGTTATTACTGAATTTAGTTGTGGATGTTTGCAAAGAAAAACGAAAGCCGGCCGAAGTAGCCGTGCGGTTAAAGGCGCTGCAGTATGGAACCGCAAGACCGCTACGGTCGCAGGTTCGAATCCTGCCTCGGGCATGGATGTTTGTGATGTCCTTAGGTTAGTTAGGTTTAACTAGTTCTAAGTTCTAGGGGACTAATGACCTCAGCAGTTGAGTCCCATAGTGCTCAGAGCCATTTGAACCATTTGAAAAAGGAAAATTCGGTACTTCTCGCTATAGTAGTATAATGTGAATCAGCAACTACACTTTCCTTAGAACACGACCCAGGCAGGTCCCCAAGTAGCTACCAAGGCATTGCTGCATTCTGAGCCTGACATTGCTCTGATGACGGTTAATGCAGATAGTTCCGATTATGTAATACAAAACTTATTGCAGGTTAGTTCCTAGGACCGTAATATTATATAACGATGTAGATGGCACATGAACTTGACGACTATGCAGATTACTCGTCAAAGTAAAAAGACAAAACTATGGGAACTGAGTATTGTTCTACGCCACCAATGCTGAAAGAGAGTGAATGACCACAGGCGTGCCCAACACTTTCGAAAGGTCTTCCAAGTACCAAAAACAGTAGCAATATGATGAAAGCATTGGACAGATCAGAAATGCCTCACTGCTATCCACAGCCTGTTTGTGTCAGCCCTAGTGGTGCTGCGCTCCCAGACGCCAACCACACAGCACATTACACCGCTGAGTTCTACGAATGAATTGTGTACTTCTACTGATCAGCTTCAGTGAAATTTGTTATGCGTGACTAGAATATCAGGTGTTATTATGGATAATAGTCCAACACATCGAAATCATTTGGCGGATTCACGATGAATGTAATAGATTACTGAAAAAGAAAGGAAACAATGGGAAAATGCACTGATGTGGATTTTCATACGTGTTTATGTTCATAGCTGCCATAGTTAGTACATCAATAATAACCTCGTTTATTGCTTCAGTAACTGTTACCTTCTTGTTTGACACCGAGATGATGTAAACAACACAAAAAATCGCTCTGAGCACTATGGCACTCAACTTCTAAGGTAATCAGTCCCCTAGAACTTAGAACTACTTAAATCTAGCTAACCTAAGGACAGCACACACATCCATGCCCGAGGCAGGGTTCAAACCCGCGACCGTAGCGGTCGCGCGGTGTAAACAAAGCAAATTCTAGTCTGTTCCGGGGGTTAGTCTTGTTTTGTTGTTGATGTAAATTGGTATTCGCTATGAAAACTACTGTCGCAAGTCCAGTGAGGTTTCCAGAACAAACATGAATCGGAGGGTTTGGAATAGTCTCTCAGTTGTGACCTTTTGAATAGCAGTTGCCGCGCGTGGTGGCCACGCTGGCTGGTGCGCCGTGTCACAGATTTCGCGGCCGCTTCTGCCGGAGCTTCTAGTCCTACCCGGGCATGGAAGTGTGTGTTGTCCATAGAATAAGGTAGTTAGTGTAAGTAGTTTCTACGTCTAGGGACTGATGACCCTAGCAGTTTGGTCCCTTAGGCACTAGAACTTAAAAAAGAGCAGTAGCGGAAGGAATTGATAAGATAAAGCTTTTGCAGAAAAACTGGAACTAATGGAAAAAAGCTATAGTTATGTTAATTGAGCACTTTACTGTAGCAATGCCTTGTTCTCACAGTAGTAAATACTGCCCTTACCATAATCGTTGCTGACGTATACACCTCGCAACGTGAAACATTGAGAGTGGGGCCACCTCCTGCATGAAGCGACCATTTTGAACTGAAATACGTTTCCTAACTCAAAACCACTCCTTCTGTGATCATTATTCACAATATTTGATCGACACGACAAGGACATATTAAATGGATGTAGCAGATAAAACACCGTCGCACAGTCGCAAATCATTCTCATACCAACACAGTTGCCAAATAAGGCGTACGACGTCGTGAGTCCTTGACTATGTTAGTGGCAAGAAGATTCCGTTTTCTTAGCAGGAATTCTTCACGAACGGATGGGGATACAATGCAATCCGAATGACAGATATGGCTGTATGCCTACATGTCTAAAAAGAGCAGAATATATAATTGTTAACCCTCTGAGTAATATTCCCACGTCTGTGACTCGTATCATGGTTAAAGCCCATTTATTACCACTGTTCATGCTTACCGACTCTTACCTACATCATCAAATAACAGCAGTAAATGAGAGAAATACTTTCGGAGTACACACCTTGATATTTGAATTAATTTTTGGATGTAGCAGGTTTCTTTTCCAATAAAGTTATTTTTTCCATTTCCAGACAACATTTCATATCCTTCTTACTTCTGCTGCAGCAGTTATTTTGCTGTCCACACGGGAAACCGCGCCTACGACGACCATCGTCTCAATTCCTCCGATTAGCCTTACTTAATTTTACTACTGCTCATTACCCTTTTATTAAAAGCTGTAAACCAAGGATAGAGAAATAACATCTTCATGTAATGTTTACCGCGATGCAATCAGGAAACTGTGCTTATAAAAGCGCTCAGAACAGCTGAACGAGCCTTTCTATTTGCAGCACACTCCAGACCGAATGAAAGAAAATAATATTAAGAGGAGCAAGTTGACCATAACGAGGGTGGGGTGGGTTTGATGTAGTGCCGTGAAGTTAGACCAGTTTCCGTCGCATTTAGTTCCTGATAGACCAAAGTGTGATCTAGGCACAAAAGCATCAGTGTACTCATATGGGAACTATTTCCAACGTGTAATTGATAGAATGCCTGGTCACGTTAGGTAGCATTTCGCTTGCGGCCATCACTAATTTTAATTTCAGTCCATTCCTTGATGACGCCCTGAAATGTTTTCCAACTTTTCTCATTGATTCCTACCTTAGAGACTCCTAAAGTGTTATATCCTGTGTTAGTCACACCGTAAGTTAGACAACCATAAATCTCTGACTTGATGTAGAACATCAAATCATTTGAGCATCGATTCGAAAATACAAGAGACCACTTCTGAAGAAGGGCTTGCGGGCAGCAAGACCTCGAATACAACACTGTGTGTAGTACAATGCCCATGTTTTACGTCACAAGACGCAGAAGTGATTTATGCTTTTCGAAAAACTCATTTCATGAATGCTTTCGAGTCTGGTAACGTATGGGAAGGGTGATTTGTGATGATATAAAGTTGGGTAACATAGATTTCACTAATTTCGTTGGATTTGAGAATGGGAGTCAGTTTCCGGGTAGTCGAGTGATGTGATGTTGGTCAAGACCGACTGCTATTTCTACATCACAGTGGCTGCCGCAGCGTTCCTGTTTCGTCAACACAAACACCACGTGACTGGCCACACTGCTCATCACGTCACATGCTGCGAGTGGCCCTGTCAAATATGGAGTACCGGCAAGAATAGCTAGACGCTGGTGGGAAGAATACCAGCAAATGGCCTATAACGGGTGGAAAAGAGGAAGTGGAAAAGGGACCATGCTCAATTCCCATAATATTATCTTTTTATATTGACGAGTAATCTGGATTGTCTTCACATCGCAAATTTAAAATTACGATCCTCGCAACTAACCTGTATTACATAATCGGAACTATCTGCATTAACCGTCATCAGAGCAATGTCAGGGTCAGAATGCAGCAATGCCTTGGTAGCTACTTAGGGACCTGCCTGAGTCGTGTTCTAAGGAAAGCGTAGTTCCTGATTCACATTATATTACTCTAGCGAGAAGTATCGAATTTTCCTTTTTCTTTGCAAACATCGAGAACTAAATTCAGTAATAAAATGCTAAGAAGATATTTGCATAGTGCCAACTTAACGATCAAACTATTTTTATAGATTTTTATTTTCACAGCCATTCTCGTTCTGCTTTGCAATAAACTTCACTATTATTTGCTGATTCTTATTACGATTATTACTGTCAGTCTCTCACTCGCAAGAGTTTTCACATCCCTATTTGGTATCGATGCACATGAGTGGCTATGAAAGATGGGAATACTGAATGTTACGTCATGCAGAATGCACTCCTTTACTTCGGCACCTCGTGATCAACACTACAGGAGAAGTGACATACACAAAGTTGACAATGGGAGGACAGATACGCTGGCACAACTCTGCAACTACTCCTGTTCATTTAACACAGTGTTACCAGAAAACTGATGCCGTGGGATCGAAAATATAGTACGGAAATTGCCACAGTAGCAGAGAGCTCGTAATTTCAGACCATGACCGTGGATCATACTTGGGTCAGCTGCTGGTTATAGTGTTGCAACTGTAAATGGAAGACTCTATTTGGTAGTTTTGTGCTTATGCAGTCTGAATAAATTATGCCATTGGATAAAAAAAAAGGTTTAGTTTTGAGGCCTAACCCTCAAGGGGGGAGGGAGGGGGGAGGCAGAGTGGTCTGCTTCATGATTTCCAAGCAAAAAAACACACAGGAAGGGTTCAAACAACTACTTTCTTGCAGAGACATGCGTTTGGAATCTACTGATCGTTTAGGGGCCAAACAAGAGGGTAACATTATGGAAACAATGATCAGTCTACTTAGTATATAAGAGAGCATACAGATTTCAAGGAGGAAACGCATGAAGACGCAGACTTCCTCGTTATCCATATATGCGACATATCTTTCGTGTTAACGAAAGTAATATTCCGCTTTACCTCTTTTTAAATCTCAAATGAAATGAATACCCTAAGGAATCGAATATTTGTTGACTGTGTCTCTTTTTGCTTCCATCCTTACCAACATATTTCTTAATTCTCGTGGTAATTGCAATTCTATGTGTATGCTGCAAAAGATTGCACGTGGACACATTCGACATCGAGGTGCAAAGCGTTTGACATCTTTCATTATTTTCCATTCAAATAAGCTTAAGATGTATTTTTACTTCGTCTGTAGTTTGAGATGATTATGAACGTTACGGAAAATTATTTTACATGCTTTAAGCTGAATGAGAAACACTGAATCATCCGTTTGGATTTCCTACGCTGAAATGATATATTGTCAGTTGTCAACAGCCTTCTCCCACGCCGGAAGCTGAAACTTGTATCATTCTGGATTAATGATAACTGAATGCCTCAAATGTATATATAGACCACAAGCCGACATCAGAAACTATTAAGAGAGAACGCCGCATAAAAACCGAACGTGCGCGCGCGTCTCCCCTGTGAAGAACCGTATCGGACAATCACGACAAGCTTTTCGCTGAAGAGCTGCCTCGTAAGAGAGCTGAGAATAGGCAGCGTCGTAGCAAATATTTGTCAACACTGTGATAGTGAATTTACTTCCGGGTGTAGTCCGGTATTACCTCGCTAAATTCACATGGCGTTCGTATTTCACATCGAAGACTCATACGATATGACCCACTGTAAGACGAGACAGAAAGTATATTTAATTTCTGGTCTCCAAGAACGGCGTTCTTCACATATGTAACACCTGTTTGTGTGTTTAATGTTGCGCTTCGAGGTTCAGGCAATATCGCAATGTCTATAGTCCGCCTGTTACCGCCAGTGTGCCGTTAGCTTAGTGGTTGTACTAGTGGACACTCCACTATGCCCGAAATGTCGCCAAGTGGATGACGACCATCACCGCTTAACTTGTATCGCGGTGGAGGAAATATGGCTCCTAGGAAGACAGATGGTGGCTTGCTACGTCCGTGTGACCCCGCAACATATTACACCTGCTTCCTTCTTACATCCGGAGAGTGACTACTTTCCGGCGACTAAATCACACTCGATCATCTGGGTCAAAGGTTGGACGATGCGTACCTCTATGGGGATGCTGCCAAGTCGCGACTCGACTTTTGGTATTTCTTGCAGCAAGCCCACAATGAGGTTCATAGATGGTCACACTATCGGAAAACCTTTGCCAACTATCTTCAGGCAGTCTTCCTCGACCCCCCACGCAGTTGGGATGTGCCGGGTGCAGTCGGTGTGCACATTTGACAGCTGATAATGAACCTCACGCTTCTCTCACCGTTCCATATATAATGCACATATTATACCATGAAATGATCTACATGTTCCTTTTAACAGAGTGATCTTTATGGAAAATAAATAAATAAATAAATAAAAACAACATCCCTTTATCCCTGTTCCTTTACATTTGTGATTTGTTTTTGCAGAGGATGCATTTCATATAGTGTTTGTGAACTGCCTAATTTTGTATCCAAAAAAAAAAAAAAGCAGCCCTTAGCGGCTCGCCATCTTATCAAAAAAAAAAAAAAAGTGGTTTCGTTATGCGTTGCGATGATAGTTCTATATGAGATGGTAGTCCCAATCTGGCAGACAGCTGCTGAACACAAACTTTTTATATTCCATTTTAATTAATGGAGTTGAAAACTGCTAGTAAAAATTCCTTACACGAAATCTGAGGAATGCCGTTACACACAAATCTTCGTGCAATTTCGACTTAGTAAATTATGTTAATTTCACGGATGTCTACTTTGCAAATGCAAGGTGCTTCACTGTAAACTAGTTTCGGAAAAGACTCAAACCGACTGTCAACGATACGAATTTTAGCTTTGTTCGTCATATAGGTCTAACATGTCAGGAGGTTGTTTATGAAGTGAACATGTTGATTAATATACTTTCTCTCTTCTAAATTTTTGCAATAGCATTTAACTGCAGAGTTCTTCTGTCACCGGCGTTAGCAATTCCTTTCCGTTCTATGAAACCTCAGAACCAATAACTCTTTCTGGTTTAAATCTGATGACATTAACTATGACTACTGATCAACGTTAAATACTTCATGAACCCATACATGGAACTCGAAATATGCAGTGTTCCTGCACTGCTACAGAGCATGCATTGCAAGGTATTGACACAGTTTATCGCATAGACTTACCACAAGGATGATACAGAAACGGTAATACACTTTACACCACAGAAGCTCACTCTGCCTTGACGAAAACATCCGAATATTGGCCAAAAGTAGCACAAATAATTGACTGTGGAAGAAAAAGAAGCGAGGTATGAAGCATTTATAAATTCATCGAATGTAGTGTGTTGGTTTAATTTCGTCCCAGTCTATAAAATTAATTTCGGGCCATACTCAGCTCTTGCCGATTAATGTAACAGAGTAATCTCCGTTGCTTTTGAGTGTGAATGGAAGTCGTAGAAATTTTCTGTGGAGCAACATTTAAAAATAATAAAGCGTTTTAAATTATCAAAAGTGATGAGCGATAGTATGCGCTTTCGATAAAGAACGGGGGAGTGCATCGTCGCTGCTGTCGCCACGGCCGCTGCCGGTAGCCAGAAAGTGTATCCCGGAGCTTTACCGCATACGGCGTCCAGATGAGGACAGTCTTCGAGAAATCTGCCGCAAAATGCTTACTGGATAAAATTTTGTTATCGGTATGTCAGAAAGTAAAATAGATTGAATCTGCGCTACTATTAAATTCACGTCTTCACCATTCAGACCGAAGAGGCTATAAAAATGTTTTACTCCAGCTGGTCCCGATCCACAGACATCATAGACAGAAGGAACTAATGCTACCACTAGACCACGGGCGTAAAACGACTTCGTTTTTTCTAACATCGAACAAAACTTCCTCCAGGAAGTGCCGCAGTCTACAGTGTTGCCAGATTGTGCAGATAGCAGGACTTAGAGAATTAGCGAGGTGGTCAGTTTATTTGTCCCATGTCGCGATCGGCGCGGACTTAGCCTCTGCAGTGGCCGGCCGCCGGTCGAGTTTTATGTCAAAGAGTGTACATAAGCGATCGAATCAATAATACTTCAGGCATGGTCGCAATTTAAGTAATAAATAGATGGGTGTAATCCAGGAGGAGGAGGAGGATATTAGTGTTTAACGTCCCGTCGACAACGAGGTCATTAGAGACGGAGCGCAAGCTCGGGTGAGGGAAGGATGGGGAAGGAAATCGGCCGTGCCCTTTCAAAGGAACCATCCCGGAATTTGCCTGAAGCGATTTTAGGGAAACTACGGAAAACCTAAATCAGGATGGCCGGAGACGGGATTGAACCGTCGTCCTCTCGAATGCGAGTCCAGTGTGCTAACCACTGCGCCACCTCGCTCGGTTGTAATCCAGGAGGATGAATGGCTGTAGCCAACACAATAATTTGCTGTTAAAATTAAAAGCAGTTGTTCATTCGTAGAAATTAAAGTTCTGCATAGATGAAGAGAGTTGAACGTGGATACAAGCACAGGAAGGTGCATCAAACAGGCATTTGGACTGAAGACCACATCAACAACAGAAATAAAACTAACGAATGGTGACCTTTCAATAACTGATATAGTCGACAGAAGTGAAGCGCTGTCTAATAATATGAGATATTACAAGTGAAGTTAAGCTCCCACATTTGTGAACTACTACTATCAGATTTCTCGAGAGGTAAAGGTTATGCAACCGGTTCAAAAATGCTAAGTCCCATGGCGTCAAAGGTTCACCGAAGTTCATAAGGGAATACACTGAAATACAACTGAATGTCCCTTAGCACTGTTTAAAGTTCACACGCGGTAACGTTGGAGTGTCTAAACTAAGCAATAGTTCATCTCTGTAGCAGAGCAACTATTTCCAAGTCCCCCAGAGTCCATCACTCGCAAAATGTTTAAGTACCGACTCATGGACAGACTGCACATCGTGTACATCGGATCAAGCTCCAACGTAACCGTCAATTACTAATAAAATGACCCCACATGCAAATTTGCTCTAAATAAAACAAACATAACTAGTTTTCAACATATCAGCGAAGCAGAAGCTCTGACTGGGTGAGCACAGCCGTTTCCTTTCACATGAATGATCACAACATTTGCCTTTGGTGATTTAGCGGTATCAAAGAAATCGCGAATCAAGGTCAGACAGGGATTTGAGCCGACATTCTTCTTGCTGCAAGCCTAGCCTCTTATCACCGCGTTGCCTCGCTTGATGGTTTAGTAAATTAAGCGTATTATTAACACGTTGAGAGAAGAGCCTTTCCCTGCTGGTCATTTTCATATCTCACACATCGTTTCTGTGTTTACTAAATCATTAATTACTAATTAAAATCTGTATTTCTTACGAGCTCTTCTCAGTAGTGTGATCAAAGATTACACAGATTACACCGTATTCAAATAACATCTATATTAATTAGTGGTTAAAATAAATAGCAGACAGTGAATTACTAGATACATTTTAATTCCAAACGTATGTTGCTTTGGGAGAGAAGAGTTGGTTACTACGTTTCTACGTTTCAAGGATTCCAAGTTGTGTCACCTTTGCATAAAAAAACGTAATTAAAGTCAAAGACATCCATTTGTAATAGAATTTTGAAACTTTCTTTGTGTTCAAGCATCATGAAGTACCTCGAAGAAAACGATTTATTGAGACAAAACCAGCGCGTACTCAGAAAATATAGTTCTGTGAAACGAAAGTGGCTCATTATTCATTCGAAGTAATGACTGCTATCGTTACTGGCTCACAGACTGATTCCGTATTTCTAGGATTCCAGATGAGTTTTGCTACCGTTCCTCACAAGTGGATTCTAATCAAGCAGGGTGCCTATGGAGTATCGTCGCTGTTGTTCGACTAGATACAGATTTCCTTTCAGAATGGTCACAGCTCGTGGTATCTCATGGTAAGTCATCGACTGCAACAAAAATGATGTCAGGCGACAGCCAAGGAAACGTTGTAGGCCCTGTGCTGTTGTTATCTCATATAAATGCTTTAGCAGACAATCTAAACAGCCCTCTTAGATTCATAGCGGAATATGCTGCTTTTTACCGTCTGGAAAAGTCACCAGAAGATCGAACCAATTGCAAAATGATTTACACAAGATATTTATATGGTGCGAAAAGGGGCAATTGTGTTTAAAGAATAAGAAGCATGAGATCCTCCAAGAGTAACAAAAGGAATATCGGCTATACGATGAATCACACAAATTTAAAGGATGTCGATTGAACTATATACGTGGTAAACACAACTGCGAATAATTTAAACTGGGACAATCGCATAAAAAATGTTGTGGGGAAGGCGAAACAGTGACTGCGTTTTATTGACAGAAGACTTGAAAGATGTAAGAAATCTGGTAAACAGGCGGCCTACACTACGGTTGTCCGTACTGTTTTAGAATAATGTGCGGTATGCGATCGTTATCAGATAGGATCGACGGAGTACAGTATGTCTGGACGTGCTTTTCTATCCGAGTTTTGCGGAGATTAAGACAATCCTTTTAGTAAAGTGGCAGCCTACACTACGCTGTCCTGTTCTGGTATAATGTTGTGCATTATGCGATCCTTACCAAATAGGACTGACGGAGTTTTGGGGAGATTAAGACTGTTCGTCCTTGGACTATCTTAGTGAGTCGTCGTGTAGAATTCTGTCTACCTGTTTTGCCGAGAAGCTCTCGAGGTTTATATTCCTCGCAGAGGCAGTATCAGCGCCATCGGGTTCTTGTAAAGTGCAGTTCTAGTTCCTGTGATTATAAATGATGAATCAGGAAGCTATATTATACTGAATAATGTTCAAAAGCGATGCCATTATGACATATTTATTTACTAAACACCATAAACTGATAATGTCGACACAGTTAATAATGATGAACTGAAAACTAACAATTTCCTGAGAGCACGGTCCTACGACAGAACCAGATTGGAAGACATCGTATTGGCGACTGACAACTACGGCGCGCAGTCTATACCTCGTACTTACGCTCGTGACATTCCATAACTGTTTGTACATTTTCATTAGCGTATACATTACTTAGTAATTGATTATGATGATCGATTTCTGGCGTTGTAATATTTTTACTATGAAAGTACTTATGACCTGTACACATCTCGTAATATTTGTACTAGAAAAAGCGACTTTTATTAGCAAATATTTAATAAGTAAAATTACTTGCTTCACACCAGAATAACTGTGCTTTCTTCTCCAAATATGAAAATATTTTTTGACTCCTGCCTATATAGGGGGAAACGACCATTGTAACAAACCGAAAAATTTATGTGTTCCATTTCGCCACGTGCTATACGAGAGTGGAGCATTCGAGAAATAATCTGATAGTGATTCTCTGAACACTGTGTCAAAGAGCTACACATGAATTGTTGAATAGTCATGTAGATGTATATGTAGCATTGACTGTGTGTAAGATCGTGACACAAGGAGGTGAGTGATAGCAATTGACATTCTCATAAAGAATTTACAGCTCTGTGTGGCTGTCGTAATACGGGTTTAGATTTTTTAATTTTCGTAACTACTTTGTGGAAGCACTGACTAATGCAGAATGCCGAAACTATCTTCAATTTTCCAGTGCAAATGATTCAGATGGCTCTGAGCACTATGGGACTTAACTTGTGAGGTCATCAGTCTCTTAGAACTTAGAACTACTTAAACCTAACCAACCTAAGGACATCACACACATCCATGCCCGAGGCAGGATACGAACCTGCGACCGTAGCGGTCGATCGGTTCCGGACTGTAGCGCCTACAACCGCTCGGTCACCCCGGCCGGCTTTGTAGTGCAATTACCTGCTAAGTGGCAATGACGCACTGATCATTTTGGTGTGTTTGGAATTCCTGTAGCTATCTAAAAATGTGAAACTTTATTTCTCTGCTGTCAGCGAAGGGTTGTTTCCGTAGCTGGACTCGAGTTTCCAGAGGTGTGGTCGGTTAGTGCTTTCCCATGGCTGCCCGCAAAACCGTGTACACACCACGAGCTCCGTCCCGACCCCATCCCATCACCCCGACAAGGCTGTCATTACCCTCTCGTCTCTCACCTCACTGTCTAAGCCGTCTGCGGCGGTTACTTCCCTGTCTTTCAGGCAGTATCGCAACGAACCTTCCCAGGATTGTAACCGTATTAGCTAATAAGACAGCACATTCAGAACTTCAAGTGTACCGATGGACAATATGGCAGGGATAAGGTAAGCACTGTACTATTAATATTTCCAAAAACCAGAATAACCGAATGCAGTAAAAACGCCAATGTAGGCCTAGGTACTCTATTTATGTGTATATCTCTTACTATCTGAATGGGTTCCGCTAAAATATGACATTAAATTTCACATTATTCTTTACCCTATATTTGATATATTATGTATGAATTAACTTCAACTGTACGAACGAAATTCTATATGTAAATAAATACTAATTTTGTGTTATTATTGCTGTACTTTACTCCACCCAGGAAGTATCTCCCAAGGAGATTAGAACAATGTGGAGAACGTTCCGTGAGGCCTCTGTTGATAACGAAGAAGCCAAAAGCAGAAACTATCACATTTAGTATAAAATTTGCTCTACTTTTAGTATAATTTTTGCACTACTGACTTAAACCTAGGATTTGGACTCTAGAACTTTTGCGAACAACGCAATCAACAACTGAAACATGTAGTTGATGATGAAGTGAAAAAGGACATTGAATGTAAACTCTTGGTGCATAAGCAAAGAGCAAAATAGTTCTAATGGCTAATAAATGGTTCACTATCTGACACCACAGCATGTTTTATTCTTGACATCACGCTGAACCAACAGCTGCCACCTACATCTTTAGGCAAGACATTTTATTCACGCCAGATGTGGCAGTATTATTTTGCATTATGGCGCTAATTCAAAGCAGACACATGATTATGTCCACTTTCACATCTGGTGTGTATATGATGCTGAACTTCATAGTTCCTCAGCTGCAAGTGCAGTTTACTATCGCCTCGAAAGGTTTTGTAGAAATAACCGACATATTCGTCGTATTACTAATTTTGTGATAGCTGTAGTCCCAAAAATAAGAACTATGTTTGGCTATCGGCTCTCAGTAAGCTCTCGGGCTTCTGTCATATTATCCTACAGTTCGTGGGCACTGCTATTTGCCGCCTGATGCGGTTTTTGGAAGAGTGAAGAAGATGATGAGAAACATCCAGCTGCTTCTTGTTCCTGAGGATTACAACGTTGTTTGTAATAGAGTTGGTAAAGTTCATATTCTTGGCAATGACAGTCATATTTTCGACTGGAAAAATGCAGTCACTTTGTGTATTAAATCAACATTACATTTTAAAATATCTGAAATGAAGGTCGCAATTGCTACCTCCACATTTGTCATTTGTAAAGTGCATTTTTCGGAGGTGTTTGCGGGATGCGAACGTAGGCTATTAAAACTTGACAGTAAATGGTCCTGTCTTCTTCGACGCTGTGTTAGGTAATGCTATCAAGAACGTGACGTATCTTCTTTAAAAACTTGCAGTATATGATGGCCATCCCGCAATGATAGATTACTCCAAAATGTTGCAATTTCATTCCCCTATTATTGTTCCATGCATTAGTAAAGTGATAGTAATAAACACTCTTATCTGTTATGTGCTAAACTATTAGTCTGGTATTTCATTAGTTTTCTGTTTCGCTATACTGTATTCACTAAAACACACACTGAAGACCCAAAGAAACTGGTGCACCTACCTATATCGTGTAGGGTCCCCGAAGCACGCAGAAGGGCCGCAACACCAAGTGGCATGGAGGCGACTAATGTCTGAAATAGTGCTGGAGGGAATTGGCACCACGAATCCTGCTGGGCTGTCTATACGTCCGTATGAGTACGAGAGAGTAGAGATCTCTTCTGAATAACACGTTAGAAGGCATCCCAGATATGCTCAGTAGGTTCATGTCTGTGGAGTTTGGTGGCCAGCGGAAGTGTTTAAACTTAAAAGAGTGTTCCTGGAGCCACTCTGTAGCAATTCTGGACGTGTGGGGTGTCACGTTGTCTTGCTGTAACTGCCCATGTCCGTCGGAATGCACAGTGGACATGAATGGGTGCAGCCGGCCGAAGTGGCCGTGCGGTTAAAGGCGCTGCCGTCTGGAACCGCAAGACCGCTACGGTCGCAGGTTCGAATCCTGCCTCGGGCATGGATGTTTGTGATGTCCTTAGGTTAGTTAGGTTTAACTGGTTCTAAGTTCTAGGGGACTAATGACCTCGGCAGTTGAGTCCCATAGTGCTCAGAGCCATTTGAACCATGAATGGGTGCGGGTGGTCATGCAGGATGCTTCAGTACATATCTAGACACATCGGGGGCCTCATATAATTCCAAATGCACACGCCCGAGACCATTACAGAACCTCCACCAGCCAGAGCAGTCGCCCTGCTGACATGCAGGGTCCATGGATTCATGAGGTTGCCTCCATACCCGTACAGGTCCATCCGCTCCATACAATTTGAAAAGATATTCGTTCGACCAGGAAATATGTTTCCAGTCATCAACAGTCCAGTGTTGATGTTGAGGGGCCCAGGCGAGGCGTAAAGCTTTATGTCGTGCAGTCATCGAGGGGACATGAGTGAGCCTTCGCCTCCGAAAGCCCATATAGATGATATTTCATTGAATGGCTCGTACGCTTGCACTTGTTGACGGCCCAGCATTGAAATCTGGAGCAATTTGCGGTAGTGAAGGGTTGTACTTCTGTCACTTTGAACAATTCGCTCTTCATTGATTGTTGGTCCCGTTCTTGCAGGATATTTTTCCGACCGCAGCGACATCGGAGATTTGATGTTTCACCAGATTCCTGATATTCACTCTACACTCGTGAAATGATCGTACGTGAAATCCGCACTTCATCGCTACCTCGGAGATGCTGTACCCGTCGCTCTCTCGCCGACTGTAACACCAGGTTCAAACTCTTTTAGATCTTGATAACCTGCCATTGTAGCAGCAGTAACCGATCTAACAAACTGTGCCGCATTCTGCCTGTTTACATATCTCTGTATTTGTATACACATGTCTATAATAGTTTCTTTGGCGCTTCAGTGTATATGCATTAATATGCTCATTCTTATCCACCGTGTTATTATGTTGACAATCAGAGAGACATGAACAAGAAAAAAAAAAGGAATGAATCATTTACTTTACTTTTATCAAGACCTTTTATTCCAAAGTTAGTCAACTCCACTACAAGCTGTGTATTTTCTCCGAATGTTTACTTTCTGGATTTCTTACTTTTGCATGTTTAGTTACAATTACACAGTCGAGATAAATACAAAAAAATATATAATTGCAATCACTGCTATGGCCACTATCACATTTTTCCGTTCCCCAACTTTCGTATTTCATGCAGGTAAGTCATTTTGGAAGTACACTCTTGAATTCATCACCGAATCCTCAGCATGTTTGACTACTGGGACGTAAACTCGTTCAGAAGTTGTAAAGAGGGTGATACAAGACTCATCCTACCAAATGACGTACTCTCGCTTGTCGATAGTTCAGATCTTATGGCTTCAGCGTTACGTTTTCCTGTTATCAGTCATTTGCATGACTGATAAGAACAGGCTGTTCCAGCTCGTGGGCTCCGTTGTGAGCCGCGGAGCGCTCCCTGCTCCAGGGAGCCGTGTCGCTAGCTGTGACCAGTCAAGTGGGCCGGCACGCCGGCACGTGGCACGGCTGGCAGGCGGCAAGGCAAGCGTTTTGATGGGCCAGCTGCGTCTAACAAGATCGATAACCTCACACTCTTAGCTGCTAAGACGTGGTGACGTGCTACACCAGGAAATACGATCTTCAGGAAATAAATAAGAAACAAATGTTTTACAAGAAATTGCATACTAAATTTATTGGGCCTCTGTAGTTTGAAATTTTCTTTTCATTGCAAGATCGGAAATATCAGGCGTCAAAGTGTTTGCAGCGTTAATGCGGAGGATGGCCTTCATTGTTGCATCCTGAAGAAGCGATCGTTCCTTACTTTATAACAGTTTTCATTGCTCAGAAAAGCTGCTCACATCAAAACGTAGATCCGAACATGCACATGATCTGAGCGGCATTGTTGTGAAGTTTGGGAAATGTTTTTTGTGTAATGAACACTACCATCGTGACAAATACAACGTGTTGTAGTACCTCTCTTTCAACAAAGTTGAATTTTGCAAATCAATAATCTCCAATTGAAGTGACGATGACAAGTCATCGGTGGAAACTGAAAAAGGAGTGCTGAACACCTTGAGTTCCATTTCCAAACTAGTGAGGTCTCGGAATCGTGTTTCAAACGACGTGATGAGCTGCTTTAAGTTTGCTTGGTAATCGCCGAAAGTAGTACCTTCAGGTAGTTTTAAAGAAGCAAGATGATTGAAGAACGTTAGACGTCCATTACTCATCTGCCTCTCAAATAAACGTAACTTTTCCATGAACACTTTGATCTGGTCGTGCGTGTCAACGATTAGCTGCCCTTTGCCCTGCAGTGACAGATTTAAATTATTCAGATGCATAGTTATGTCAGCTAGGAACGCCAGTTCCGATATCCATTTTATATCTTTCAGACAAGGCATTTCTACCCCTTTCATTTCTAGAAAATGGGTATTTCCTCACAAATGGCAAAGAAAACATCAATAATTTTTCCCCGGCTCAGTCAACGAACTGTACTGTGGTAAGATATATCCCCATACTCCGCTTCCACATCTTTCAGGAATCCTCTGACGACGCGCAAAATTCACACACTTCACGACATCTTTCATTACGCCACCTAGCTCTACTGTTTCAGCACACAGTGCCTCTTGGTGCATTACAGAACACGAACTATGATGCATGTTTTGATACCCTCCGTATTACGAATCCGTTTTTAAACATTCGTCTACTGGTATGTCGTTCTTAAGCCTGGCTACCAGTTCTCTGCGTGTAACGCCTTCTACCTGACTGTATTTAATTCTGTATATTGTACCTCTTCACAGAATTAAATTCTTTATGACATACATAACACTGCGGTCGACCATGCCTCTCAATGAATAGAAAGGTATCCTCCAACAGAGGTACAGGGCTCCCGCGGCTAGTCATAGCTGTCATTGAGCACGGATTACTACGGCTGCATGCGGCCAGGGGGCAGTGAGTTCGCTTTCCCCCTCCACGCGGGCTCCGAGCTGCCGCAGTGAGCGCTCCGGAGCGCTCCGGCTCCCTGGAGCTCGGTTGGAACAGCCTGGATAAGAAGTTTTGGAATTTCAGATCGCCTTGAAATATCCTTCTTATGGAGTTCCCTCCGTATTATTCTGGTGCTGACAGGGTTCGGGTATGGGGTATTAAATGCTACAGATACTTCTGCGGCTGTCGGCCTCTTATTTTTTGTCCAATGACCGTCTGTCAGGATCACTCAACACCGACTTTCGTCTGCGTTGTGACTCAGCGGAAGATGTTTTTCTGCTTGCGTGTATGAGGTATAATTCTTCGATACGGTGTCCAGGAAGATGTTTTCTCTATTTGCCTGTATGTGGTATAAATCTCGATACTGTGCCCACTGAAACACTAAACACTTCGGTTTCGTTCCTCACGGAATGATTCACTTTACGAACGCCAACAATTAGTCCATGTTCAAGTTCACTTAAGTCAGACATAACGGACTCGCAACTACACAGAACACTATTTTGACCACGACTGACAGTTGCGACATATTGAGGGAGATCGCGCAGCTGCTACTCGTGGTCAGACAAAATAGCGCAA
This sequence comes from Schistocerca serialis cubense, assembly GCF_023864345.2. NCBI lineage: Eukaryota > Metazoa > Arthropoda > Insecta > Orthoptera > Acrididae > Schistocerca > Schistocerca serialis. The sequence continues at coordinate 766,045,202 of NC_064642.1, read as the reverse complement.
CCTGCAGGTAGCATCTATTTTTATAATCAATTGGGCATCTGTCGTAGTGTTTCGATTCTTTTATCCAAGCCCTGTACATATTCATTCATTATAATTTAACAGGGTGGAGAATCGGTCCAATCGTTTTTTGAAAAACTTTGCCAACTTCCTTCTTACTTCATTTAGGGAAATTACGGGAAACCCAAACAGGAATGGCTGAACGAGATTTAAACCCTACTAATGCTCAACTCCAGCGTGCTGTCGACTGCGTCATCTCTGTTGGATTTTAGAAACCTGGTTGTTTAGCTTTCAAATTATAGCACTGCTCTGAATGTAACTGCATTTGTTAATATGTACGTCACAGATGAGTCTATTCTATTGACAAAGTTATAGAGCACGCCGAAGAACTTCACCTGTGTGGAAACATCCGGCAAACATTTCATTTGGTGTTTTCCTCTGAAGTAACAGAAATTTTGCTGCCCTCGCTCTGTGTATTCAACGAGACGTGCAGAAAACGTAGTCTTGCCGAACGTACTTTAAAAGTTTCCGCTGGCGGACCGATAAAGTAATTACTTCGGAACATAATGCAGCAGTCGGCAGTCTGGCTGGGAAGCCCCAGAAATTCCACAACATTTCTGCTCCAGCGACGCTGGCGGGGGCTTCGTTAGGAGGCGAACCCACAACTTCAGCTGCCAGCCGGCCGGTCGGCCGCGTCGGGCGATGTTAGCCGGCCAGGGAAGAAGTTTGTTCCGGCGCTCGGCTAACAATTTCCTTGCGTTGCAGCGCGCAACAAGTGAAAAAACTCCCAGCGAGTTCCGTTTCCGTCCTTACTGCTCGTAGTTTGACGTGCTTTCGTCCGAACAACTCACACGCGGAAATGACGAGCAACATCGGTGATAGGTCCACCCATTAATTGAAGTGCTTTCAAGCAGGACTCCTTTCTTGTTAGGAAAATGTAGAAGGTATGTACTAATGTCAATACTCCTGTTCGCCCCGACAGCTGAGTGGTCAGCGTGACGGATTGCCGTCCTAGGTCCCGGATTCCATTCCCCGCTGGGTCGGGGACTTTCTCCGCTCAGGGAGTGTGCGTTGTGCTGTCTTCATCATCATTTCATCCCCATCCGGCGCTCAGGTCTCCCGATGTGGCGTCGAATGTAGTAAGACCTGCACCAAGGCGGCCGGACTTTCCCGGCAAGGGGCCTCCCGGCCAATGTCACCAAACGCTCATTTCCATTTTTTCCATGGCAATACCCGTTTCGTAGGATATAATATGGCATTCAGGATCCAAAGGCAACTTAATATCTTCCTGCAGGACAATCTAGACTACCCCATACAAGAAGTGAAGCACCCGGAGGAAACGAAATGAAACTTCCAGGGCTGAAAGCTAATGTCATGTTATTTAAGTGATTACAAAATCGAGGCAAATTTATTAAGAACTTTGTTCTACGAGCCCACTAATTAGTATGAAGTTGCACCCCCTCTGACCTGGATGCCTGCTCTGATTCGGTTGGAAAGGGTTTCAAAAAGCCGTTCTATCGTCACTTGTTCGCAATTGTTGTAACTAGTCTCTGATATCCTGCATGCTGGCACTGGGGCCGATCTGTCCCACACGTGTTCTGTCAGTATCTTGCTGGTCACAGGAGCACTTCACCATCAAGCAGGTGGTTCATAGAGACACGTTTCGTGGGAGGGAGAGCATTGTTATGTTGAAAAATGGCACCACTATGATGTCACACGATAGATAACACATGCGGACGCAATATGTCCGTGACGTGTCGTTGTGCCGTCAGTTGTTCTAACCAGAAGCCATATCCTACGGCTTCCCATATCGTAACGCCAGAATTAACACTGCTATCTCTCTCCAAAATATTGGAAGCATGTAACCTCTCCATAAGTCACCGTTGTACTCGCCGACGATGGTGATATGGGACACTGCAGAACCGCCATGCATCGCTGAACGTAATGAGACGCCACTCGTCAACAATACATGATTGTAGGTCATGCCACCACTTCAGACACAGACAATTGAACTGTGGTGTTGACGGCAGCCTACTCACTGGAGACCTAATTCTGTAGTCCGGTTACCCCTATTCCTCAAAGAAATGGTTCTTGGTTAGCAAGTGCAGAATAGGTGCTTAGTCCACAATGCCAGTAACATTGTTGTGTTGGTTGACCGCAACCTTCGTAAGGTGGCAGAATAAATGGTCAGATTCGCACCTTACATGAGACCATTACAAATCGTAATGAGAAGGTGAAGATGACACGTAACGTAAATCGACAGCTATGAGAACATTTGCCTATCAATATGTAATGCAAAAAGGGATGGCAGTCAATCAACGGTAATTAATACACTATTCCTATACAATGCATGTCTCTGAGCGGAAGCCAGAACAGGGAACAAGAGTCGAGTTGATTTTAGTTTTGAAAAGCCAGCTCCCCAACGGCGTAGCGAAACCGCTCTATGGGAGTTACGCCAGTGACCACTTAAGGGGGTGGCAGGAGAGAGGATAGCAAGCCTGGGCCAGGTGATTCAAGCTGGAGGGCCGCCTGTAACGAGGGCATCGTACAAGGGCAGAGAAGAAGCTTTAGAAAACTGAGTTTCGAAATTCCAACGGGAGACGAACAAAAGTAAGTGACGCATTTTCGTCCAGCGAGTGCGACACACGGAAAGGTCAATGTACTTTAGGCGTCTAAAACGGGCAGAAAACGTCTGATTGGAAGGAGAAAACTACTGAAGTTTCGACGCAATCTGGTAGAAGGGACGTTGCGATTGGTAGAGGGAGTTTCTACAAAATAAGAGGAACGCTCCTATTGGTCGAAAAAAACCGTGACGTGAAAAAGGAACCCAATTGGAGTGTGGCAGTTCTGCCATGAGAGAACAAGAGAGAAATTTTGGTAAGGACTCTTCTCTGAAATGACATCAAGTGCAGAACGGAGCGCTTAACGCTCCGTACGACGCAGAGAAGAAATTGGTGTGGACACTGCGTTCTCAGCGGCTGCACTTCATCTGGAAATTAGCTGCAGCAACGTTTAGCTCCAACTGTGGAGAAACGAACCAACCAAATTAGTTAATTGTTCTTGTGAGAACTGAGAGGGTACTATAATATGCACACTGCTCCAACCATGTGCGTGTATATCGCCACATAATAAGTCTAGGGCTGAGTACATGTTTTCTCGCAAAACGAGAAACGTAGGGAAAGTTTCTGCTGGAAAGTTCAGCAAAGGCCAGATTAGTTTTGTAGGAATTTCAGTGGAAGAGAGCGGCCTTGCAGACAGCAGCACGTCGCAGCTTAACGTAAATACAACATGCAGAGGAGTAAAATTTTTTGGCTCACCAGCTTGCGTCCACCGTAAACTCAATCAGCCTTGGGTAATCTTGCGCTCAAATTTGTCACTTGACTAACAATCCACCGTAGCCTGGATTGTCATCCTAAATAGTACCGAAATTTGAACCGGAATCGGATGATTTTCGTAGTACTGACCGACATCAAAACGTATGTGTAGGAGCAATTTTGTAAAGAAACGTCCAATTAAACACTGATATTATTGTGCTTAGGATTAATGTAAAGAAACTTCCAATTTAAACTTTCATAATATTGTGCTTAAGGATTAATGTTCTTTCAGAGAGTTAATAGTTAACATCGTTGTGTATAAACTTATTTCACTTTTTGATGTTGGCAAGATGTGTTATCCATTGCGCTGTTTTCATGTTGGCGAGTTGAAAGCTGTGTGAAAAGCTGTAATTTGGTGAGAAGTATTGCGACATTAAACTTGTCATTTCACCTCACACAGTTGTCCTCAATTCTAGAATAAGCAAGCAAAAAAAGCATAAACCCCCGAAACCTTACATCTTGAAGACGAGTATGCCTACCGTCGCGCCATCATACAGTCCAACATCGCGACACTGCCACATACGAATGCCCTAAAATTCTGGATATTGGATGACTCAAACAGCGTTCCGAATGGAGAGCAACAAAAAGGCCCCTTTCACACTTTTTTCAAGTGCTGTCAACGCTTTCTCGCATGAGTACACGTTATCTCCGACTCCTTCACAGTGATCGCTCAACATCTGACGCTGTTCACGGCCCTCATATACTCTACGAAACCTCTGTTCCGAATGTCTTGAGCGAAAATTAGCTCGAGAGAATAGAAAAAAACTGATTCCTTGGTGCAACGTCTTAGTCCTCTTTGTAGCTAAAACACCGGAACTTATCAAATCAATTTACGCTGAGGAAGGAATCAGTGATCATAAGGCCATGACAGCGTCAATGACTACAGATCCTACAAGGAATGTTAAGAAAGATAGGGAAAAATTTTTGTGAGTAAGAGGGCCGGATACAAACTGAAGAGTATGTAAGTAGTCAACATACGATATTCAGTTCTGAGGACGAAGATGTGGAGTACAAATGGATGAAACTCAAAAGAATTGTACGATATGCTTTAGCCATGCAAGTTTCGAGCAAGACTGTGACGGATGAAAAAGAGCGACTATGATTCGATAGCCACGTTAGAAGTTGCCGTGAAAGCAAAGAGAGCGTCATCTCCGATAATAGGAAAGTCAAAGTGTAGTAGACAAACAAAAGCAGAATGAAACCAAAATAAACATCTGGAGAACAATACGAGGAACATTCAATGAATTTCAAAGTAACATTTTGCCACAATGCTTACAAATTCTAAGAAGTGCTGGTCCTACGCAAAGTCCGTCACTCGAGCTACATCATTTGCTCAATCACTGACTCAGTGACCATCCTGGCATCAAAACAAAAGATGACAAGGAGCAGGCCGAAATACTGAATTTTGTTCAAATGGTTCAAATGGCTCTGTGCATTATGGGACTTAACATCTGAGGTCATCAGTCCCCTAGAACTTAGAACTACATAAACCTAACTAACCTACGGACATCACACGCATCCATGCCCGAGGCAGGATTCAAACCTGCGATCGTAGCGGTGGCGCGGTTCCAGACTGTAGCGCCTACAACCGCTCGGCCACTCCGGCCGGCACTGAATTTGGTCTTCCGAAATAGTTACACGGCGGAAGACCTTAACAGGTCTCGTCCATTCAATCATTGCACCAACGTCGATATGACAGATATTGTGATACGCAATCGTTTCTCTCATTCAGCTACAATTTCCCAACAGTGGAGAGGCAATTAGAGCAGATGAGATACCACTTAGCTTCTACAGGCATTATCTGTAACAACTTACAACCCTCCTTCGCCCTTTCTAGTAGCAGTTTGCATTAGATCGCTGGAGCAACGAACAAACTGGGCAGATAATTTCCATTGTCAAGATGATCGTAGGGCAGATTCACATATTTATAGGCCTATATCGCTGACTTCAATCTGATGTAGAAGTATGGAGCATATTGTATTATGACGTTTCTGGAGCACAAACATCTCCTCAGTAAAAATCAAAGGTTTTGTAAAACTCAGTTCGCTCTTTTTTGTGTGAGATCTAATGGGCGGGAGACAAAGGCTCCCAGACTACACTATATCGCTTCTCATCAGGAAGGTATTCGGTACACCTGCGCACTCTCATTTAGTGGACGCAGTACTAGCTTACCGAGTACAAAACCGGTTTTCTGACTGACATCAGGACATAGTTGCACACAAAACTCAACACATCGTTCTTAACGGAACGAAAGCGACAGGCGTTGCAGTGTAACTCGATGGTGGTGAGAATGAGAAGACGCCCTGTGCTGCCATCCTTCGTGACTACAGGGTCAGTCACTTTTCTTCCCATTGCATACGCAATTTACCTGCCTCAATTTTTGGCCTCTGCAGTACGCAATGGCTCTCGTCAAGACTAGCTGAAAATCAACAGCCTAACAGCATGGCAACGGTATTTGGTCGCCACCACATTTCGTCTGGAAAAATTGCTGCATTAAGTGGGAATGTAGACGTTGAAAACAAAAACAAGATTAGAACATTCATCGTATATATCGGTATGATTTATTTCATCGACCATGTTATCGATCCCTTACACACGAGGAATTATGCTACGAATATAAACTAATACTGCAACAAGTGCAGAACACGTACACAAGTATCCGGATACCCTCTAAAACATAGGTTTTTCGTTTTAGGTGCATTGTGCTGGCTCCTACTGCCGGGTACTCCATATCATATCGGAAACAATGGACCTAGGGATGTTTAGGAGTGAGGAAATCTCGCGTACAGACGTATGACACAAGTGACACCTAATCATCTGACCATGTTGGAAGTCCGTGAGTTCCGCGGAGCGCCCATTCTGCTCTCTCACGATGTCTAATGACTACTGAGGTCGCTGATATGGAGTACCTGGCAGTAGGTTGCAGCACAACGCACCTAATATGAAAAACGTATGTTTTTGGGGTTTCCGAATACTTTTGATCACATAGTGTAAAAGCCGTAAATTCAACTCAATACCTAGGAATTACAATTATGAACAACTTAAATTGGAAAGAACACATAAAAAATGTTGTGGGGAAGACGAACCCAAGACTGTGCTTTGTTGGCAATACACTTAGAAATGTAACCGGTCTACTGAAGAGATTGCCTACAGTACGCTTGTCCGTCCTCTTTTGGAGTACTCCTGCGCGGTGTGGGACTCTTACCACATAGTATTAACGGAGTACATCGAGAAAGTTCAAAGAGGAGCAGCGCGTTTTATCGAGAAATAGGGGAGAGAGTGTCACTGACATTATATAGGATTTGGAGTGGACATCATTAAACAAAGGCGTTTCTCGTTGCGGCGGTATCTTCTTACGAAATATAAATCACCAACTTTCTGTTCCGAATGCGGAAATATTTTATTGACGCCGACCTACGTAGGGAGAAACAGTCATTATAATAAAGTAAGGGAAATCAGAGCTCGCACAGAAAGACACAAGTGATCGCTTTCTTCACGCTGTTCGTGAGTGGAATAATAGAGAACTACTATATTGTGAAGGTGGTTCGATGAACCCTCTACCAGGCGCTTGAGTATGTTTTGTAGAGTATCCATGTAGGTGTAGGTGTAGATGTAGGCTCATTTTTGTTGTTTTTGTGGGTTTGCTTAGTATATCTATTCTGCTCCGGCCATTGCCTGTTATTTCATTGTCCAAGTAGTAGAATTTGTCTACTGCTCCTACTATCTGGTTTCTTAATCCTCACAATACCAAGAGACCTGGGTAGGGGGGGGGGGGGGAGGGGGGGGGGGGAGAGTGTCATTCATGCCTATCTTTTGGAAGTATTGTAAGCTAGTGAATTATCTTATATTTTAAATTTTGAAAAAATAATATTTATTGCTGTTGATGTATGCTGCTACCAGATTACATATACGTTCTGAACAATTAAACGCAACCGTAAAATTTAAGTCCCAGTAGTGGCTGTTACCTTCCCCAGTTAATGTCGTATTCAAAATTTTCTTGTTCAGGGGCTTACTTACACGTCCTTCAAAATTTTCTTGTTCAAGGCCTTACTTACACGTCCATATCTATTTAAAAAAGTATGTTGAGAGTAAAAGTCAACAACAGCAAACGAAATCCGCTCTCTATATAAATACATATGTATAAATTTTTTGCTGTGGTCATAAAGCCGGTAGTACGCGTTATTGAAAGTTCGTTCATGTTGTTAGGAGTGTGCTAAATGGTATTTTCAGGTTCTGGTCCCTAATTACCCATCAGCGCCTCTGTAAAAAGTATATTCTTAACATAATTCAACAACAGTTAACGAATTTTGCTTTTTAATTTTTTAGGGTGGGCACAAAGTATCTCCCCTAAAAACTTCTGGGTGAAGCGAGTTATCGAAAATGCCTCGATATTTCGGTGTTGCTAGGGTTAAAGAAGGCTTTGAATTCAGGTGTAGTTTTCTCTATGCCTACTGCGTCCTCTGTAATCTTGAATGAGGAAATGTTCTGGTCCGCAATTTTAAATCGACTGCGCCTTTTTATCAGTTATTTGTGAAACAATCCCTTCATCCTTTCTATAACACCAAGTACTTATTTTTGTTTCTTCATTTTTATAATATCTCTTACAAGATTTGCGGGAAATGCTGGCCATTTCATAATAGTTGCCTTGTGGTATTTAAATTTCTTTACTGGTTGCGAAAGTACTTTCCGCCAAACACTGCCTTTTCCTGTACGGCTTTGAGCGCGTTCCATAATTTGGTCCTTTATACCAAAAAATTTTAATGCGCATAAATAAAGCTCATAATGTACACCTTCCGAGTTCCAGCGTGACGAATGTTTGCACTGCGTGTTACATGTTTGAGTTGACTATTATCACGTTGCATCTTACAAGTTCTAGATATAACTGAAATCCTAAAGTGTTTTATAACCGGCACATCCCGTGAATTTTTAATTTTTTAAAACAGAGATAACTTTCATCGTTCATTTCATTTAGGCTTAGCGAAGTCTATTTCATAGTTTTTTACCTTCTAATGAAATAAGTTTACGTCAAACTTTTTCCTTCCCGATCGAAAGTTTCTAACTGGAGAATCGTTCGTCAGGTTTTGCTCTACAATCACTTAAAATATCTCGTTATCATGCTGCAGTAGGCTTTGCTGACTTTTTTAATTCCTGTAATTGCTTCTACATCATCATCACCATATGAGCACATTACTGCATGTAGCTAAAATATGTTGAACTATGGGATATTTTGTTTAAAATAAAGAAACAAGTAAATCGCACAACACCAAACCAAGATAAAAATATCTAAATATATCAAATATTTTCTTTTATACTGGCTGCACCATTGCGTCCTGCGTAAGAAGTTTATCTGGTATTGCCGAATGATGAACAGAAAATAGGCTTAAGATATTATTTCATTTAAAATGATGAAGGTGTGCACTTGTTTTGACAAAATTGACCCAGTTGATCTCTTTATGTTGACAGAACTACAGTAGTTTAATTACATCACTGAAATGGCATGCAAGGATTAAAAATGCTCTTGTTTCCTCCATTGTGTTATTTTACATAGAAGTTTAGATGCAAGTTATGATGATGAATTCGCATGTTTAACCTATCAATCGAAGTCTTTTAACAATGATTTATGTTGAAAGTAATGTTTTATGTTGAGAGGGAAGCAGTTACTACTTGTATTTGACGGGGTGCAAAGTGGCAGGTATTTTTTTCGATCCGGATGTCGCCAGCTGTAGATACGACATATTAAGACACAAAATGATGACACCATCGTATCGACCATGTGACAAATCAACGCAGCTTTACTTGTGTGTGTGTGTGGTTCTGCGGAACTGCGCACTGTCATTGTTGTTAGCGCTCGGTCTCGACTAAGTGACCAGATACAAAGTCATAAGCCGGCCGGGGTGGTCGAGCGGTTCTAGGCGCTACAGTCTGTAACCGCGCGACCGCTACGGTTGCAGGATCGAATCCTGCCTCGGGCTTGGATGTGTGTGATGTGCTTAGGTTAGTTAGGTTTAAGTAGTTCTAAGTTCTAGGAGACTGATGACCTCAGAAGTTTAGTCCCATAGTGCTCAGAGCCGACAAAGTCCTAAGAGCTTCGTATCTTGCGCTTATCAACTGTGTTGTTGGCTGGCTCTATGTTTTTCACAAATATTCCGCTCGATTTTCTGTCTGTCAGCAATACATGACATCTGAAAAGATGTGGAGACTTTTTTACGGAGCGCTCATTCATAAGACCGTAGGCAGGATCTTGTTCCTTTCGAATGTGACTGTCGTTCGTGGTGTGGCGATAGATGGCACTAGGCAACGGGGAATATGACTTTACTGCGTCGTAATATAAGTTTCAACACTAATTGCACTGAGACTATTGCACTCGAAACGAGTTCTTCTGAGACTCTTAATTAAGGTGACAATGGCGGATTTCATCAGCAGGTGCAGTATAAATTCGTCAGAAAAAAAAAAAATCGTTGTGTAAGTGCAAACTACTGTCTGTACAGTTAGCATGTGATGACTACAGCAGATATCCAATAACTGCCTTCAGACGACTACTCTACCGGAAGAGTACGAAATCTGTGGTACTTACCCCACCACCTCCAAGCTCTTCCTCTCCACGCTAGCGGTTTTCCGTCGACAGAAGAAAGAACTCGTCCAGTGTGAATGCTCGCATCTGTTGGGAAAGAGCGCAAGTGTAGAGAGCCAAAGTTTAGTTGCAGTGTCAGGACGTTTTAATATGCAGGTTGTTCAAAAAAGTGTCGAACACGTTGAGACGAGGTAGTACTCATCGAAACAAGAAAAATAACTCCAATAAACATGAATCCGGAAACGCATACTTTCCGAGATATACATGTGCTTATTGGAAGGATCGGGCGACGCTTGGTTGCGGATATTAACACAGACGTTGCATTGGCGCTCCGTCAAATGTGTCGACAGGGTATTATGACGTCTTACTCGTAGTACTCTACGCACCATTCCGTGGTCTGCAGTCAGTTATTCAGGTTATTCATGTTGTAGGCGAGGATAGTTTTCGCCGTGTTTGGGTGATTTATTGTACAGTACTGTCAGTCCTGGGTATGTATCACGGTGTTTTATCTTCTTCCAAACGCGGGTTTACTTCCTTGTTTACTGTTATTGCACTGTTTGTACGTACAGATGGTGCAGTACATTTACATTCTCTCTCTTCCACCCCATGCTAGCAATGAAAACCTACTATTCGAGGACTGAAATGGCGGATAAGACCATTCCGAAATGGTTTAGCAAATGGGAGTAGCCTATGAGTCCGTGCCCACTACGCTGGAAAATATCCACACCGCAGAGTGCCCTCTGATAAACTGCTCGGCAGATTTTTCCAGAGTCTGAGGGACACAGGTACCCTTGCACCTCAGAAGACTGACAGCCGAAGGCCCTTCACAGTCCGTACGCCTGAGGTGTAGGACCGTGTGATACGTTCGGTGGAAGAAACCGTGGGACCAGTGTACGATGATTAGCAGCCGCCGAAATCGTGTCTCACTCTCTTATCTCGGGGATACTTCGTGAACAATTTTATACCCATACCATCTACAGCGCGTTCAAGCCGTAAGGCAGACGGCAGTTCTGTCAATGGCTGTTGCAGAGGTGTGCCTCAGATCCAATGTTTACTCCCAAGATTTTATTTACCGATAAGGCAGGGTTCACAAGACATTATGTTGTGAATTTCCATAACCAGCATTTATGGGCAGATTTCAATACCCAATAAATTCATGGAAGAGGGCATCAACACCGATTCTCAATCAACGTACGGGCAGGCGTATTTCGCCATAGATTAATAGTACCATACGTGCTACAACAAAGATTAACTGGGGCGAATTATCTAGACTTTCCCATTAATGTATTTCCTACCTTTCTGGTGACTATGCCACTGCAGCAACGAATACAAATATGGTTCAAACATGACGGTGCACCACCACACTTTCGTCACAATGTGCGCGAACATCTGACGCAGATATTTCAAGATCGCTGGACGGATCGGGAATGGGAAAAGCGAGGGGCAGTCACACTTTAGCTTGCCACGATGAACACCTCATGCAAACACGTGTTTATCGCAGAAAGTATGCATTTCTGGATCCATGTTTACTGGACTTATCTCAGGAAAGTAAGTATTTCCGGACACACTTTACTGGACTTATTTTTCTTGTTTCGGCGAGTACTATCGCCTCCCGAAATATTTCGCATTTTCTTGAACAGCCTGTATAACGGTAGTCACACTTTCTAGGGCGTCGACAATGTCAGTTTTGTCTGATTAAAATAGAGAAACTGGCAGATTAGAGTCATTGTGGCATCGTTGATCAGTCCGAATTAGAAAGTTAACGATGATGAGCATAGTGTGGGACGACAGTTGTGTATATGGAAATACATGGGATTTCTATTGAAAGGCTGGTAATACACAATATTTAGAGAAACGTAGACTAAAGAATTAGAACGGAAAACGAGATACAAGTTTCGGGATCAAAGAGAGGCGTAAGACAGGGATGTAGTCTATGTTTCTTTTACTAGTGCCATGTCCCGCGCTGACGCAGGGTCGGCATTGTTAGGAACGGATTTGGCAAGGTTAGAAGGTTAGTGGAAAGGGGTGGCCGGATGCCCTTCCTGCCGCCACCCCGTACCCCCCGGGACGGAATTAGTGTACCCCTGCTGACTGCGACTAGTGCAATTCATGGAATAGTGCGAACGCGTTCAGATGTCTGCGAGTCGTGTAACTGAGGCGGACCGTGGGGGCCAGCCCGGAATTCACCTAACGGGATGTGGAAAACCGCCTAAAAACCACATCCAGGCTGACCGGCACACCGACCGACGTCGGTAATGCGCCGGTCGGATTCGAACCGCGGCCTGCACGCCTACCCGAGTCCAGGAAGCAGCGCGGTAGCGCTCCCGGCTAACCTGGCGGGTACAGGGATTCAGTGTATCTCCCTTACTATTCAACTATTCATGCTGTACATAGAAGAAGCGTTGATGGATAGTAGATAAAGGTTCAGAAGTCGAACGATATCAGTGGCAAGACTAACTGATGACATTAGGATTCTCATTGAAAGGGAGAAGGGATTACGCAACATGTAGAATGAACCGAACAGTGCGATGAGCAGAGAATGTGGGCTGAGGGCAAATTAAAGAAATAAGAAATTGGTGTGGGGAAAAAATTCTGCGACACTGGTAGCAAAATCACACAAAACGGTCAGAGCAAGGAAGATTCAAGAAGTAGATTAGAACAGATGAAGATGGCGTTCCTCAGTAGAAAGCAGACTGCTGATTTCGAACGTAAGCCTGCATTTCTTGATCAAATTTCTGGGAAGGTAACACAGAAAGGGCTCTTGGAAAAACTGGAACTTGAAAAGCGTATGTATTCAGTACCAGCGATGGCGAGGCATGACAGAATCTCTGACCAGAGAGTTGTTTATCGTTGCTAGTCTGCGCTTGACTGCGCGAGAGTTCAGTTGCGAGAGTTCAGTTGCGAGTTGCACTCAGTCGGAAGTTGTGTGTGAGGAGTCGGCGGGCATCGACATGGGTCTCTGGTAAAGGTTCGGGACGAGGTATATTGTTAAATAAGGTAATGAAGCAGCATTGCGCACATCTGATAATGTAGTGTATGTTAATTGTAATTAATTTGTTCAAGAAATGCCCCAATAATAATTTTGGTATCAAAGTAATCTTTTTTAAGAAAAGAATCATTCCAATTGAAACAATATTTCCTATGCTTTTTCTCCCAGAATCAATTTATCAGGTTAATTATCGCACAGGGCCTAAGGTCAGCGCAGCTGCCCTTATAAAATTTATCAGGTTCACCTTAATGTTAATTTTGTGAGGACTTAACATTTTTGCACATTTTTATTATCATTGAGTTTTATTACTGTGGGAAGCTAACATTTGGCATTATTTGCAATTCTATTCAATTCATTTCACTTTCATATTTTCACGGGGAGGTTACAAACTAAGAGAGTCGAAGCATTTGCTATGTGCTGTTACACACTTCTCTTAAAATTGGAGGATTGGTAACATTGGAGGTTCCTCTTAAAACTGAGAGGACTTGTAAGGTAAGAAATAATTAGTCTCTCCGGCGAAAGAAGAAGAATATATAGAAACTACAGACTAGAACAATGAACTGATATGGAAATGTCATGTGGCTAGGGTCTCCCGCCGACTACACTGTTCGCCTGGTTCAAGTCTTTCGAGTTGACTCCACTTCGGCGACTTGTGCCTCGATGGGGATTAAATGATGATGATAAGGACAACACAACACCCAGTCCCTGAGCGGAGAAAATCTCCGACTCAGCCGGGAATCGAACCCGGGCCGTTAGGTATGACATTACGTCACGCTGACCATTCAGCTACCAGGGGAGGACAATGAACTGATTGCAAAAGGTATCAGGGAATCTTCATTTTACTAGAGCGAGCCGTAGAGAGCGAAATCATTAGTCGAAAACAGACGTTGTACTACGTCCAACAAATAATCGAGGGCTATGGTTGTAAAAGGGATTCTAAGATGAAGAGGTAGACACTGTTACGAAGTGTTGGTGGTAGCACCAGATCAGTCCGAAGACTCCCCTACTACCTCCACTCACAAGAAACTCACCGGAGCATCTGATAACAAGCCGTTAATCGACCAGCAGACCTGCACTGGTGCTTTACATCGTAAGGTCCTGGACTAGGTCTGATAAATGACGCTTCCCTGTTACCAAACTGTGCGACACCACCCTCTGCTACTATACTCGGTCATTCCCTGTGCCCAACCTTCTGCACATCGTCATTGCGGTCTGGTTATTCGAAGTTAACTAGCTGTTGAGCACTTTCGGACACTTCAGTTCTTTCTAGTGCGTTAGACTATCTGGATCCTGAGTCAGACTCAATAGACTGGATACAAAAACGAATGATAAACGTCATCTCATGCCATTGAAGTCTTATATATTATATAAATGCATGGTGTCTGTTCTTTCGGACATACTGTTTATTCGCGTAGATGGACAGTGGATCCAACTCCAGCAGTGCGGATGCACAAGCGCATTCGAGCTCTGCTGGGAATCTCAGAGTAGCGTGCATGGAGCTAATGAACAAGGGACTGCGGATAGGTGGCAACTCGGTGGGCACGTGGGTCGGTCGTGAGGCATACCGGGATAGTCCGCATGGTTGCGACAATCACTTTGTCCCGGGTGGCGCAGTGTCACGTCCTAATGCAGCGAACATCACTCATCCCTTTCTTTTCCTCTTCCCGCTCCACCTTCAATGAACCTATAGTATCATTTAAGTTTTAATCTCATGAGCATTGCAGCACGACGAGACTCACCTGCAAGGTGCCTCCTTTTTGGGGGACGTTTTCCCCCACGTGCGTCTCCTCCCCCCCCCCCCCCCCCCCCCCCGCCTCCCCCCGTCGTACCCCCGGGCACTGCTGACAGAACCATTTTTACACACTAAAAAACATCTGTGCAGAGAAGACAGCATGTGAGATGTGATCCAGACATTCCATATGAATAGACATTACAGCTGGTGCCATTATACTTTTAGGAACCATTTAGCTGTTTCTGACTGCTGTATTTCAAGATTTTTTTTTTCCTTATGCCGTTGTGTTTCAGTGTCATGTGGGTGATGAAATATCCCAATGAATTACATTACGCTCTTTGACACCAAACATAATATTTTTTTCAATTATTGGAAATACGAAAAATTTACATTAAACTTATGAAATTAACGAATTAAAGAAGGAACAGCACTGTAACACTACGTTGCTGAAATATTCCCAACAAACATTAAGACACCGATCCGCCAGCACTTCGCTGTAGTATGAAGAAAGCCGCACAAAGTCTACTTGTAAACATGGAAGCACAAAAGTAGACACGTGACGATGTTCATACATTCTGTTGGCATTTAATGACGCTTTTTCCTTAACTTCTGAAGGCATTTGTATCCCTTCAGAATATCTACACTATAAAAAGCTGTCATCCCACGTACACATAACAGCATATTTAACACGTCAGCGGCCGGCCGGTGTGGGCGTGCGGTTAAAGGCGCTTCAGTCTGGAACCGCGTGACCGCTAAGGTCGCAGGTTCGAATACTGCCTCGGGCATGGATGTGTGTGATGTCCTTAGGTTAGTTAGGTTTAATTAGTTCTAAGTTCTAGGCGACTGATGACCTCAGAAGTTAAGTCGCATAGTGCTCAGAGCCATTTGAACCATTTGAACATGTCAGCGCCGAGCAGGGCACCCGCTTGGTCTCAGGCGTCCTGCAACGGTTCGCGCGGCTCCCCCCGCCGGAGGTTCGAGTCCTCCCTCGGGCCTGGGTCCGTGTGTTGTCCTTAGCGTTAGTTAGTGTAAGTTAGATTAGGTAGTGTGAAGGCCTAGGGACCGATAACCTCAGCAGTTTGGCCCCGTAGGAACTTACCACAAATTTCCAAAAAATTCCAACAATTCAGCATTTATAGAGTTCATCATTATCGTCATACACATGAAACTAGAATCCACTGCTGTGAGAAAAGACTCGGTTGGGTCTGGCCTTAAGGGGCTCCGGAAAGGCTCAAAATCATGAAAAGTTCAATTTTTACTTTTATGCGTTTTCTGAATCTGCAGACTATTACCTTTTAATAGATATATAATTTATTCAATTCCGAAGACTACAACTATTTTTAAATTTTTTTTGAAATCTGTTCTACATGGGCGTGACCCACTGTGGCGCTGTTAAACTGCTGTCAAATGGTGTTATTATTAACGTCCGTGTTCATCAGGTACATTTTAGTGATGTGAGATAGTGTATGCGTTGTGGCTAACCTGTGATGGTTCAATATATATCGCTGGTGGGATGTCGATTGTTTCATGTTTATTTACTCTGTCGTTATCTCGAAAATATTCGTAATTAATTCTGTTCCTTGAGTCTCTGTTTTGTTGAAGTATAATAATGAGTAAAAGTAAAGTTATTACAAATCCTCTGAAGGCTTTTAAGAAAAGGAGAAATGTTGGAAAGCCAAAGGTATGTGTTATTACTGTAAACAATAAAGACGATAACCAAGTGAGTGAACCTAACCTCTCAAGTACACCTGCCCATAGCAGTCAAAGTGGGAATGAAAATACTTCACAGAAGAAGCTTGGTTCAATGAGTGAAAACTATGAATGTTTTATGGGCGAATCGGGTGTGAATGAAATATTTGATATGTCGGTTCTCAAAGGAATTTTTTCAAACTGTGTAAGATGTATTCATTGTAGTGAAGTTGGTCTGGAACTCTCCATAATAAAGCACGTAAGACTTGCTAGTGAAATACAAGTGAAATGTGATAAGTGTTCATACATGACCACCTTTTGTAACAGTGTTGCAGTAACTGCAACTGAAGAAAATGGTAGCAAAATCTACGAACACGACAACGAGCGATGCTTGCTTTAGACAAGGAACGCCTTCGGGCTGCAGACAGGGCTGTAAAGAGTCTAGAAATACAAGCAAGACTAAACAGGAGGAGGAACAAGAGGAAGCTGGAGTAGAAGTTTGCAGAGGATGAAGATAATCCATCCTATGGACCTGGAATGCACTAAAAAGTTAATCCAATCTTTGTCGCTCGATTCCCAAAACTTTTATTTTCTCATACTAATTACATGTTTTCTAAGGATCTTCCAAACATATTTGTTTCAAACTTTCAGTAAATGTTACACAGTACCTTCTGCATGATTTAACACAGCTTTTCTCCAAAAAACTGTCTATTTTTGAATATATAAATAAAAAATTGAAAAAAAATGTTGTGAATTTTCATTACAATTGAAAAAAAAATCATCTTTAATAACTGAACTAAAATTTTGTAAAATCCCTGTGTTAAGTTGTAGCCCATATTCCAATAAATAATTTGTAAAAAGTTCAACTTCCTACCTCAAATACTTTGTGAGGAAAGATGTAATTTATAAGCGTTATTTTAACATTGCAAGTATAGGGCGTTCCGGAGCCCCTTAAGAGTTGGCAGCCCGCTTTTAAGGTGGAACCCAGTGCGTTTCAGTATCTCCCTCACCTCAGCCACAAGTAACGTTTCCTTTTACTATAATAACGACTTAAATTTGACACGTTCTAACTCGAAATAAAGGCAATAATTTAGTGTAGTAACGTCACGTTTACATCCTCTTTTTTCCACATATCGTACATAATCGGTCCCGTTTTCTGTAATTCTTCAATTATCTGCATTAACTAAACTTCATGTTCTCGTAGCGATCAATTATTAATACGAAATCCAAAAAAATATGGCACTTTAGCTTCGCGAATCCATTAATAAACAAAGTGCATGGTTGATTTACTCGTGCAAGCCAGTCACAGCAGTGAGGACGGGACAATACGCCAAAGGGACTGTGCCGGTGTAGTAGAATACTGGAAATGTTTCACACTGACAATTTTTTTTTAGTATTTCGTGAAATGAAGTTCGTGGTGACAGCCTGATGAGTAACATAGCCAGAGGTCTATCTGGATAAACAAACGGATCAGGCGCATTTAATTTACGTGACTGTCAAATAACAAATACCGTGTTGCAAGTGTTCTAGAACTGAATTATACTTCCGTCTGTGAATGACACTAACGTGCCTTTGTTACAGAAACAAAAGTCCTGCTATTCGATGTCCAGTTAGTCCCAGAATTTTTACATGTCAAATATCACTTCAGTCGCCTTAGGCAGTTTTTGTTAATGTGAAAAATGCCGAGATGCGCTGTTGCGAGGACTCTAGGTTAACGGCCAGGTTGCAAGGGAGCCAGGTCAGAGACTGGAGAAAGAAAAGCTACCGCCACATCCAATAAGACCGTGACTAGTATTTCTCTACGGTGATCTAATCATTACTGGAAAGGGTAACAGCCTTACCCTTCCTTTCTCACTAAGAAAATATGCACTTTAACTGAAGCAGCGCATATAATATATGCCCATAATTCATTCCTTTTAGTACAATTTGTTGCCTTAGAATAATGGGATGATGTGACATCGACGGAGAAAAGTGTTACAATAAGGCATTACTCTATAGGTGTAGTCATACCAACTGTTAATCGTCTCATACCTTTGAAGAAATGCGCCTCACAACGTGACGAAGTCTCTGTAACTTCCGTATTACACAGCATGCAACTGCAGTGCTGTCCATTTGCTCCAAACTACTTTATCGAGTCATAACTTTTGAACCAATAATGAACCACATTTGCAATTTTGGGAGATGATAATACATAATTGCGAGATTACCTGCAAACATATGAAGTCCTTTATTTTCCACCAAATTCGCGACGTTCTGTGAAGTGTATCCACACCAATGTTAATTACTTCGTTACATTTGGCTCTTGAAATAGCCCCATAGGAAAATGTCCGGGGGAGTAGGGGGGGAGGGGGGTGGGGGAGAGGAGATGGGGTCGTAGTTCAGGTGGTCGGAGACCCACAATTTTTTGAGATTATTCGGTCACCAAAGAAACTGGTTGCAAGTCGCATGGAAGCATTAGACGTTTGATACGTTGCTCCATCTTGTTGGAAATAACATTCTGAAAGCTCGACGTCTTTCCATAAATGTACTGAGGATACGCCACACACCACATTCCAACCTTTTCATATGCAGTGGTGTATAGTGAATGATACAGTGATTCGCTCTAGCCCAGTATGTGCTATTTTGTATGTTTATGTAACCTGAGAAACACAAACCAAGCTGTGGACAGAACGTCTACACGTTGAATAAGAAACCTCTGAAAGATCGACAGTAACGCATTCTTTTCCCATGATCTGTTTCTTGCAATATGTAAAACTTTAGCTGAGTTTCTTTCCTGGCTTTATTCTGCAAACTTTTTTACGATGGTTCCACATGTGGAAGCAAATTTATTTCATTTTGGGTCCACGTCATGGTCGTAAATCCGACTTCTTCGCAGCTGTGACACGTGTTCCGTATGAAATGCCTGACCGCCGACTCAACCGATGCTACGATTTCCTCGGAGAGTTCTCCAAGCGTCGTGGAACAGAATCAGCAACCTCTGCATTCAGTGATGGTCCATGTTTACTACTGTCACTGTTTAGCACACCGGTTGTCTCCGACTTCCTTACAATCGATAAAATTGTTTCCTTTATTGGAATATCGCGCAAACTGAATTCGCCTCAAAAGCCGGTAGCGTTGCAACCAGTGAGTCTGTCTTTCACTATGTTTTCACAGTAAAAATCTGTCGATGTGTAAACTGCATGATTCTGTCAGCTAAAGACTGTGAACGAATCAAGGCCCGAACTACATTCTCACAGACTTCACAAACCACGATCGGCGAGGCTGCGAACGAACTAACACGAGCCGAGCAAGTGCGGCCTTGTACCGGACAAAGGACCTCAGAGGCAGAAACAACAATCAACTTGCCACCAATGAGTGGTACTTCTGATTCTCTCAGAGCTTTCTTCTTCCTCTTCTTCACTATATGTAGTAGGCAAATTGCCTGTTACGGTACTCTTTTATGGTCTTCCTACATTAATTCTTCCTTTGCATTTATAATGTAGAGCCTTTTCCGAGAATCTTTCACCACCCATAAGGTTTACATGTTTCTTCCAGTTTCCTTTATTTTTTCGTTTAGGTTGTATACGCCTAAATCTTTTCTTATAGCTTCATTTCTTTCTCCATCCTCCCTTATATAACCTTCCACTCTTCTTAGGAATCTCATTTCTTGAGACTGTATTCAAATGTCTTGGCGTCTTGTTGTTGCACATGCTTCACTTCCATAACTAAGTGTTGGTACTGCTGTTGATTTATAAAACTTTACTGGGTTTCTTTCCTGGCTTTATTCTGCAAACTTTTTACGATGGTTCCACGTATGGATGTAAATTTATTTGATTTTTGGGCCGCGTCATGGTTATATTCGTACGTGATCTGGCATCCTGTATATTTAAAATGTTTTATTGCTCCAAAATCTAATTATTCAAGATTATTTTATAACTTACTGGTTGTCTGCCCTGAAATTCCATCGCTGTCGTTTTATCTACTGACAATGTTAGGTCGTAATCTGTGGCTATCTGCTGCAATTTACAGCCTCTCCGAAAGTATTAGTAGCTGAAACGTTTGTGGGACAAAAGTTGCATGGGACACAGGGGCCAATAATATGACGTTGGTTTTTTGTTGGTAGGAGGGGTCGCTTCACATATATGAAGGTCAACTTTGTTTTTTTTTTTCTTTTTAAATGGGATGCTATAGTTTGGTACTTATTTTCTGATAGTGGCTATCGAGATGAATCCAATGATGTGTAACAGTAAGGTATATAAAGGTCAATGAAGGTCACAAAGGTGGCATGAACGTCCATTTACAGAAGGCGTTCGTAGTGATGACCATTGGTATCAATGCAGTGCTGCAATCTTCTTATCATAGACTGAGCGGTAGTCCATATCACATCGGCACTTATCGAAGCACATGCTCTGACAATTCTCCCACGCATGTCTTCAGGTGTAGTTGGAACGTCTTTATAAACAATGTCTTTTACGAATCTCTACAAAAAAAATCCAGAGGCGTCAAGTCTGACGAACGAGCTGGTTGCGACACATTTCCGCGTCATCCAACGATTTGGGTATTGTCTCTGCAACTCATTCCTAGCCATCAGAGAAAAATGTGCCGGACACCCATCCTGCTGATACCACATTATGTTCCTCGTTCCTAAAGGTATTTCTTCCAATAAAAGACCTAATGTTTCTTGCAGGAATGTGGTGTACTTCCTACCATTAATATATCCTTCGATGAAATAGGGATCTATAATTCTGTCCTCCAGAATCCCACACAATACATTCACCGACCACGGTTTTTGGTGTGCAACTTGCCGCAGCCAACATAGATTTGCAGTTGCCCAATAATGCATGTTATACAAATTAACATTTCCATGGTTCGTGAATGTACCCTCGTCAGTAAATAAAATCAAATTAATATATGTTTCATCCCTCTGAACCTGAAGTTGAGCCCTTCGGCAGAATTCAATGCGACGCATAGAACCCGTACCAGTTAGTTCTTGGTGGAGACTGATATGGTAAGGATGATATTTATGGCGATGCAGAACACGAACAACACTACTCTGGCTCATGCCAGAATCCCTTGCGATCTGAAGCTAACAAACACAAGGATCTCGAACCACAGTGGCAAGAGCACAGTTTCCGTTTCCTCGTTAGTAACTTTCCTTTGTCGGGTATGTTTCCGATGCGTTAAAGATACAGTTGTTCTCAATTTATCATACACATATTTAAATGCACGACGTGTAGGGTGAATACGTTGAGGATATCTTTCAGCGTATAAGTCTCTAGCTCTCACTGAATTTCGTTGCCATTCTCCGAAAATGAGAAGCATATCGACTTGTTCTTCGAAGGAACACATCATTCACATTCACTTGATTCGACGATACTAGCGTGGTGTCACCGCCAGACACCACACTTGCTAGTTGGTAGCCTTTAAATCGGCCGCGGTCCGTTGGTATACGTCGGACCCGCGTGTCGCTACTATCAGTGATTGCAGATTGAGCGCCGCCACGCGGCCCGTCTAGTCTAGAGAGACTCCCTAGCACTCGCCCCAGTTGTACAGCCGACTTTGCTAGCGATGGTTCACTGTCTACATACGCTCTCATTTACAGAGACGACAGTTTAGCATAGCCTTCAGCTACATCATTTGCTACGACATAGCAAGGCGCCATATTCTTCAAGAATGTATTCTGAACAGATAATATTGTGAATCATGTACCGTCAAGAGTGACGTTCATCATTAATGGATTAAAGTTAAGTATCAAACTAATTACGTCCGCTTTCTGAATTTTAATTCCTTGTCATGTTCCAGACCTCACGTCAGTATAGTTCTTCCCTCCTCACGCCAGCCTGCGTGAGCTAAAACGCGTGCATTTCGCCCTCCACTAGTAACACAACAACTAGTCTTTTTTCAAACGCTTCAAATGGCTCTAAACACTATCGAACTTAACATATGTGGTCATCAGTCCCCTAGACTTATAACTACTTAAACCTAACTAACCTAAGGGCATCACACATCCATGCCCCAGGCAGGATTCGAAGCGGCGAGATTAGCAGCAGCGCGGGGCCGGACTGAAGCGCCTAGAACAGATCGGCCACAGCGGCCGGTCCTAGTGTTTTTTACGTTCCTATTAGTGTTGTACTGAGAAACCGTCGAATGGTGTTTAAATGTCAATGGCACGTTAGGTGGATACGCCGTATTCTGCGAAATTTACTGTTTGCAAGATATACGAGAGACAATTGTCAGCGCAAGTGCTTCGATAAGTACCGAAGTGATAAGGACTACCTCTCAATCCATGATAAGTAGATTAGAGCACCGCATTGATACCAATGGTCATCACTTCGAACACCTTCTGTAAATGGACATCCATGGCACCTTTTTGACCTTCGTTGATCTTCAAAAACCGTACTGTTACTCGTCAGTGGATTCGTCTCGATAGCTGCTATCAGAAAGTAACTACCAAACTACAGCATCCTATTTAAAAAAAACAAAGTTAATCTTCTTATCACTGACGCTACCCCACCTAGCAATAAAAAACAAACGTCATATTATGCCCCATTGTCCGATGCAACTTATGTCCCACAAACTTTTCAGCTACTATCATACATTCAGAATTATTCTAAGTGGCAATAGTTAGTGACTCACCGTATATACAGGGTGGTCCATTGATAATGACCGGGCCAAATATCTCACTAAATAAGCATCGAACGAAAAAACTACAAAGAACGAAACTCGTCTAGCTTGGAGGGGGAAACCAGATGCCCCTAAGGTTGGCCTGCTAAATGGCACTGCCATAGGTTAAACGGATATCAACGGCGTTTGTTAAATAGGAACCCCCATTTTTATTACATATTCGTGTAGTACGTAAACAAATATGGAAGTTTTAGTTGGACCACTTTTTTCGCTTTGTGATAGCGCTTTAATAGTCACAAACGTATAAGTACGTGGTATCACGTTACATTCCGCCAGTGCGGACGGTATTTGCTTCGTGATACATTACCGTTGTTAAAATGGACCGTTTACCAATTGCGGTAAAGGTCGATATCGTGTTGATGTATGGCTGTTGTGATCAAAATGACCAACGGGCATGTGCTATGTATGCTGCTCGGTATCCTGGACGACATCATCCAAGTGTCCGAACCGTTCGCTGGATAGTTACGTTATTTAAGGAACAGGAAGTGTTCAGCCACATGTGAAACGTCAACCACGACATGCAACAAATGACGATGCCCAAGTAGGTGTTTTAGCTGCTATCGCGGCTAATCGGCACATCAGTAGCAGACAAACTGCGCGAGAATCAGGAATCTCAAAAAAGGCGGTTTTGAGAATGCTACATCAACATCGATTGCACCCGTACCATATTTCTTTGCACCAGGAATTGCATGGCGAAGACTTTGAACGTCGTGTACAGTTCTGCCACTGGGCACAAGAGAAATTACGGGACGATGACAGATTTTTTGAACGCGTTCTATTTAGCGACGAAGCGTCATTCACCAACAGTGATAACGTAAACCGGCATAATATGCACTATTGGTCCACGGAAAATCCACGATGGCTGCGACAAGTGGAACATCAGAGACCTTGGTGGGTTAATGTATGGTGCGGTGTTATGGTAGGAAGGATATTTGCCCCTATTTTATCAATGGCAATCTAAATGATGCAATGCATGCTGATTTCCTACGTAATGTTCTACCTAAGGTACTACAAGATGTTTCACTGCATGACAGAATGGCAATGTACTTCCAACATGATGGATATCCGGTTGAAGCGGTACTGAATAGCGTATTTCATGACAGGTGGAGTGGTAGTCGAAGCACCATATCATGGCCCGCACGTTCAGCGGATCTGACGTCCCCGGATTTCTTTCTGTGGGGAAAGTTGAAGGATATTTGCTATCGTCATCCACCGACAACGCCTGACAACATGCATCAGCGCATTGTTAATGCATGTGCGAACATTACGGAAGGCGAACTACTCGCTGTTGAGAGGAATGTCGTTACACGTATTGCCAAATGCATTGAGGTTGACTGTCATAATTTTGCGCAGTTATTGCATTAATGTGGTATTTACAGGCAATCATGCTGTAACAGCATGCGTTCTCACAAATGATAAGTTCACAAAGGTACATGTATCACATTGGAACAACCGAAATAAAATGTGCAAACGTACCTACGTTCTGTATTTTAATTTTAGAAACCTACCTGTTACCAACTGTTCGTCTAAAATTGTGAACCATGTGTTTGTGACTATTACAGCGCCATCTATCACAAAACGAAAAAAGTGATCCAACTAAAACATTCATATTTCTTTATGTACTACACGAATACGTAAAAAAATGGGGGTGCCTATTTAAAAAACGCAGTTGATACCCGTTTGAACTATGGCAGTGCCATCTAGCGGGCAACCATAGCGCAATCTGGTTTTCCCCTTCAAGCTAGACAAGTTTCGTTCGTTGTAGTTTTTTCGTTTGATGCTTATTTTGTGAGATATTTGGCCTGGTGACTATCAATGGACCACCCTGTATACATTGAAACTCCTGGAAGTTCCATTGATACCATCTTGGTTTCCCATGACATGTGAAATATAAACACTGTGTTTGGGTGTACCTTTTCTGGCTAGGGGATTTGACTGCTTTGACTGAGTGTCATGTAGGTACACCATCTACACGCAGCTGTATGTTTTCCAGTAGCTGGTACTTGGGTTGAAACAGCGTTTTTGAAAATACACACACATGCTCAAAACAGACCCTCATCCAGGTGTGTTAGTAGTGACATGAGAACATCTGTCTTGCTGCAGTTGTACTGACCCACAGTTATACCGCTTATCCTATTCTTCAATATATATATATATATATATATATATATATATATATATATATATATATATATATATATATTGTTCTTTCATCAACTCCGCTCCTGTATAGAATTTACCAAATAATGGTTTCTTGTACACATGGAATAGAGCTTGAACTTCATTCAAACTTGGTGTCCCTTAGTTTCTTTTGGCATAGGTGTAAATCGTCAACGTGCAATCTATCCACTATCTACAATGTCTTTATATACACCTTT
Organism: Schistocerca serialis cubense; assembly: GCF_023864345.2. Taxonomy (NCBI): domain Eukaryota; kingdom Metazoa; phylum Arthropoda; class Insecta; order Orthoptera; family Acrididae; genus Schistocerca; species Schistocerca serialis. The sequence goes on along the minus strand of NC_064642.1, from coordinate 766,019,809 downwards.
AACACAATGCAGCCATCTGTTCAGTCTTTGCAGCACATAGGATAATGTCATCCCTAGGCCAAACATGTTTGTAACAGGGAGTGTCACAGAAAATGATTGTGTTAGCTGATTTCAAATGGAATGCTCAGTCATCACGTACTGTTGTAATTGAGAAAGTTAGAGCACCACAATTAATGTGTGATGGGGCACAAGGTTAATAATACTTGGTGGTCTTCTGTTGATCGATACAGGCTTCAGCGTGTTTTGTTTCATCTCATTTATACACAGTCATCATTAGTGTTCTGCCAAAATGCAGGTTTACACGTAGTAGTTCTCCAGGCCGTCCAGTCTTCTGCCGTCCTCTTCAGGTCTACATAATTACCTCTTTGCTTTATGTCATCTATCATCTTGCATCTCCATCTTCCTGTCCTTCTCCTCTATATTTACAGCAAAAAGTAAGGATAAGGATTGGAAATGAAATGTCGGAAGGAAGCAGCATTTGGCGAGGTGATAGACAAGATTGTTGCCTTTCTCCACTGTTGTTTAATGCATACCTTGAAGAGATTAATCCGAAAGGCTTAGATGGGAAAAGAGGAATATGTATTGGTGGAGAGAGTATAGAATGTGTGAGATTGGCTTATGACATTCACAGTTAACTGCACTTTAACATTTTTAGGTAAACTTTCAATTTATAACAACACACACCATTCATTGGCTTCTACAGCTACTACTACACCGATATTCAAACGCTTTGAACACGTAGATTTTAAATTTTATGTTGAAACGAAAAGCATTGCAGAGCTTGGCGGAACTGCTACCTTCTCGTCTACAGTATCTACACCACACTCTTCTTGCAGAGGTATAGGAATCTTCTGAGATGGCTCATAGGTTGGAAGCCAGTACTGACCTGTACCATATAGGATAGGACCACCTGCACACTTCTGCGAGTCAGGGACAGGCTGGATGCATTCAGCACTGAGCGGTATAGACAACAGAACATCGTTGTTCTGCTGCAGCATGCTGACCAGGTGCGCAACGGGACCCCATGGTACCAATTCTGACGCTTCTTCTCCTTGAAGCTCACTGCAGGACCTGACACATCAGTGGTCATTGCTGCTGCTGGTCTGGATATGTCAGAGGTCACTGCTGAACAGAGAAGAAGCAACAAGCATCCATACAGACAAAGAAAGTAGTGTTGAACAAAGGGAAAAATGGAATTGCAGTGAAACTATATATAGAGTGAGTCACCTAACTTTACCGCTGGATATATTTCGTAAACCACATCAAATACTGACGAATCGATTCCACAGACGGAACTTGAAGAGAGGGGCTAGTGTAACTGGTTAATACAAATCATAAAAAAATGCACGGAAGTATGTTTTTTAACACAAACCTAGGTTTTTTAAATGTAACCCCGTTAGTTTTGTTAGCACATCTGAACATATAAACAAATACGTAATCAGTGGCGTTTGTTGCATTGTAAAATGTTAATTACATCCGGAGATATTGTAACCTAAAGTTGACGTTTGAGTACCCCTCCTCCTCTGTTCGATCATGTGTATCGGAGAGCACCGAATTACGTAGGGATCCAAAGGGAACGGTGATGGACCTTAGGTACAGAAGAGACTGGAACAGCACATTACGTCCACATGCTAACACCTTTTTATTGGTCTTTTTCACTGATGCACATGTACATTACCATGAGGTAAACGTACACACGTGGTTTCCGTTTTCAATTACGAAGTGGAATAGAGTGTGTCCCACTGGAAACGCGTCGACGTATGTGGTATCAGCATGATGGTGCACCTGCACATTCCGCAATTAACACTAGGCTGACCCTTGACAGGATGTTCGACGGGCGTTTCATAGGACGTGGAGGACGCATAAATTGGCCAGTCCGTTCTCCTGATCTTACACCTCTGGACTTCTTTCTGTGGGGTACGTTAAAGGAGAATGTGTACCGTGATGTGCCTACAACCCCAGAGGATATGAAACAACGTATTGTGGCAGCCTGCAGCGTCATTACACCAGATGTACTGCGGCGTGTACGACATTCATTACGCCAGAGATTGCAATTGTCTGCAGCAAATGATGGCCACCACATTGAACATCTATTGGCCTGACATGTCGGGACACACTCTATTCCACTCCGGAACTGAAAACGGAAACCGCGTGTGTACGTGTACCTCACCCCTCATGGTAATGTACATGTGCCTCAGTGAAAAAGACCAATAAAAAGGTGTTAGCATGTGGACGTAATGTGGTGTTCCAGTCTCTTCTGTACCTAAGGTCCATCACCGTTCCCTTTGGATCCCTACGTAATTCGGTGCTCTCCGATACACACGATCGAACAGCGGAGGAGTGGTACTCAAACGTCAAATTTAGGTTAGAATATCTCCGGATGTAAGTAACATTTTACAATGCAAGAAACGGCACTGATTACGTATTTATTTATTTGTTCAGATGTGCTAACAAATCTAACGGGGTTCCATTTAAAAAAACCTAGGTTTGTGTTGAAAAACATACTTCCGTGCATTTTTTTATGGTTTGTATTAAGCAATTACACTAGCCCCTCTCCTCACGTTCGGTCTGTGGAATCAATTCGTCAGTATTTGATGTGGTTTACGAAATATGTCCAGCGGTAATGTTAGCTGACTCACCCTGTATATTCAGACTTTTGTGGTTCTTCCTATTCTGCTGTTGCAGTGTACCGCACGATTTCGACTGCTGCTGGAGATGCTTCTAGGTTCTTCTTGGTCTACAGAGTGACAGACTGGCTAGCTGCCACATTCACCTTGGTTGTATACTCTACATCACGATCACGTGACCGGATATAGCGTTCCTGCACTCCTACTGGTTCATGAAGGTCGTAATGGGGGTTAGAAACAGCACCCTCTGGTGGTGATATTAGGTACTCGTACTAACTCACTCGATATCCGAACACCACTGGAAATTCCACAAAAGGTGGGCAGCTTCAGCACAAGCATCTACTGTTTGAGTTCTGAAATGCATCTCCACCCCATCCTGCTGCATCACCATTGTTTGTTGTAAAGTATTCGTCTTACATTCATCCATTATCTTTTCTTTCCAGTCTTCATGTAGGAGTCTGTGGGAATAATCCTCAGTTGCATTCTTGCATGCAATGCACTCATTAAGCTCCTCTGTTCGTAAGTAACATCTCCTCAATTTGAAGACAGTGCACACACACGGGTGCTTGCGTCAGAGTGGGTGAATGTCTTATTTCATGTGCTTCGGAAGACTGACAGGACTTTTCTCAAATGAACTACTGTTCCAGAATGAGTTGTGAAGTATAATTTAACTCTACCCTGCTTCGTCTTTATCTGATGAAGCGTATTTGAGTTTTTGATACACTCGTTCAGTATCATCACTTTCCAAGCCACTCATAGGGGGCTATGTGTACAGCCCGCAACTATATGGTTACAGCCTATATAAACGTTAAACTCCTCTGTGAAGGACACAAACTTCTAGTCCAATGAAAACATGGTTCAAGTAAAAACTTACGTCAGTCCTGTTCGACAGCTGAGCACGGACTGAAGCTCACTCACAAGTGGAGGAGGGGATCAGAAATCGGGTAGTGGTGGAGGGTTGGTGGAGGGGATAGAGGAGAGGGTAATGGGGAGTGGGGGAGGGCCAACATTGGCCTCGGGTGTGGTGTTGTGAACTAGGTCAGTTGGTCTCCAACTGCCAAGGTGCACACACAAAATAGGACATTCCCACTAACAAATTTGAATTTCTCTCCATTTTTTTAATTGCCCTCCAAAATTCCAATTTACCGCCAATTCTAGGGCTGTGAGATGGAGAGGAGAAGGGAGGGGAATGAGAACCACAGGCTGGATGGGGAAAACCCATGGGGAGGGGATAATTAATTGATCAGTTAAATAATTTGCATAATTAATTTGATGTCAATCTGATATAAAAAGTTCGCGAGAACCCCCTTTTCCTCCTACTTTTGGATACCTCCTAATATTATGTCGTCCCTCCTTCTGTCCAACTAGTGCAGCAGTTCGACGTGGCATGGGCTCAGCAAGACGCTGGAAGTTCCGTGGAGAGATTCTGAGCCATGGTGCCCATATAGCCATCCTTAATTGTGGAAGTGTGGGTAGTGCAGGATTTTTCTCACGAACGTACCTCCGATTTTGTCTCATGTTCGATGGGATTCGTGTCGGGCTATAGGGGAGGCCAAATGACTCGCTGGTATTGTCTAGAATGTTCTGTTGCTCAGTGACGAAGCGTGTTGTCATCCACGATAATTCCATCCATTCTTGGAAACATAAAGTCAGTGAATGGCTGTAAATGGTCCCCAATTAGCCGAACATGCCTTCGTGGGGTCTGTGGCACAACTGAACCCTAACGTCAGCTCTTACCAAGTGAAATCGTGACTCACTGTTTCACAGTCGTCTAGGTTCCAACGGATATGATCACGAGTTCAAGAGAGTCGCCGCAGTAGATCTCCTGCTGTTAACAAAGGCACTCGCGTCGGTCGTCTGCTGCCATAGTTCATTAACGCGAAATTTCGCCGTACTGTGCTAATGGATACGCTCGCCGTACGTTCCGCTTTGATTCCTGTGGTATTTAGCGCAGTGTTGCTTCTTTGTTCGCACTGAGAACTATACACAAACGCCACTACTCTGGATCGTGAAGCGAGAACCGTCGGCGACTGCGTTGTCCGTGGTGAGAAGTAATGTCTGAAATTTCGTATTCTCGGCACAGTTGTAATACTGAATCCGCTAACGTTCTACGAAATGGAACATCCCATGTGCCTAGCTCCAGCTACCATTCCGCGTTCAAAGTCTGTCCATTCCCGTCGTGCGTTCGGAAACCTTTTCAGATCAATCAACTGATTTGAAAGGACAGATGCGCCAAAGTTCTGCCCGTTTTACGTCGTTTGTACGCAATACAACCGTCATCTGTATATGTCCGTGTCGCTATCCCATGACTTCCGTCACCTCAGGGTTTATTGTGAAAAGTAATGGTCCTATCACACTTCCGTCCCCACGTTCGAAGATTCTTTTACGCCTGAAGATTTCTCTACGGTGAGAATGACATTCTGTGTTCTGTTTCCTAGATAATTTTCACTCGAATAACGTGCCATTATTGACGTGGAATATCTAGACTGATAGCTTAGATCCGTTTACTGTTTATTTATTTATTTACTTATTGTTCCGTGGGACCACATTAAGGAGAAGTCTCCAAGGTCATGGAACGAGTCAATACATGAAATTATAACTCGATTGTAGAAACAGATAAAATGAAATATAAGAAACATGTTCAGTTGTAGATTGTAGAAACAGATAAAATGAAATACAGGAAACATATTCAGGCGACACGTCGTTAGTTTAAATAAAGAAAATCAAGAATGTAACACTGGAATTTGCTTAATTTTTTAGCTCTTCCTGGAGCTCCTCGACAGAATAGAAGGAGTGAGCCATGAGGAAACTCTTCGGTTTAGACTTAAAAGCGTTTGGGCTACTGCTATGAGACTAAAATCTTTTAGTTTTTTCTGTGATGTCGGTAGGTAAGATTTTTGCGTTAGAATTCGTTGAACTCTTCACGCATGAGTCGCTTTACCCTAATTTTGACTTCGTTGAGGTTTTGTTTGCCTGTGAGGCTTTGACTACGTTTAAATTTGCAGTGGTGCTCTCGTTGCTTTCGTAACAGCTTTCTAACACGGCTGTCGAACCACGGTGGGTTTTTTTTTCCATCCCTCACAATTACGCTCGGCATCTGTCTCTCTAAAGCTACAGCTTTCTCGAACTTCGCAAATTTGATACTCAGCATGGTCATTGCTGAAGATGTGATTTTCACGTCGACAGCACAGGTAATCTGAACTTTGTTTCTTGTCGCTTTAGATAAGTAGAAATATCTTCCTACCTTTCTTTATATTCCTATTTACAAGTGTAATATTCAATGCTGCTATAACGTCCTTATGATCACTAGTGCCCTGCTGTACTCCAACTTAGATGAAAAGTTCTGACATGTTGGTGATCAGGGGACCTAAAATGTTGGTTTCACGAGGCAATCATTTAAAAAATTTCACATGATTCCCTGTCCCTCGCATCCACCTTAATCTCTCTAATGTCCCAGTTTACAGCTCAGATAAGTTGAAATCCCTGCTGACATTAATTACACAACGCAGTTGCACTGAGTAAATTAATAGTAGTCTCACTTTTACCAGTAGTTATGTCACATATTGTTTGACATGGTCCTAATCAAGCCTAGTCAACGTGTGCTTATCAGTGGGAATTAGTGATTTCTTTGATGAAAGAGAAATTTCACTTTGCCTGAATTATATTTGGATTTATCCATTACAGGTCTCATCACTACGCAGCAGTAATCCTATGAGTCATATTCCAAATTTATGCGTTAGGCGTCTACATATTCCAGCAAAGTTCCAGCAAGTTGATTCAAGTGTCCAGTTATTCATGATGAATAATAGTTACGCAATACGGATTTCTCAGGACTACCTTTTTTAGTATTTCTTGCGTCTGAGTAGTAATGTTCTGTATTAATGACTGGACTAAATAACTACCAACAGCCTTTGGAACTGGCAAAACAGATCCAGCAACAACATGTGAAGCCAATGAAGCTTATCAACAGTGAGAAAGAAAAAAGTACCATGATACGTGACATAAATTCTAAATATCTCTAAGTATGCGTAACAAACTGAAAAATAATGTTAATATTAGTTTTCTTAGCTATGAAAAAGCATTTGCCAAGGTACACGAAAAAAATTACTCCCAGAGTTACTGGGTTAAGAACTTCCGCAAGATTTAGTAAGAGTGATAGAATCTATGGCAGAACATGTATCAGAATTATAGTGGGTTAGCTGAAGTTGAAATAATCCAGGGATTTAGGCAAGGGTACCATATACCACTTACTCTCTTTAATATATGTGTCGTAAGCTAATAACATATTTTTTTTCAGAACACATTAAATACATAACGCTGCTACAGACTAAATAATGGCCGGCCGGGGTGGCCGAGCGGTTCTAGGCACTACAGTCCGGAACCGCGAGACCGCTACGGTCGCAGGTTCGAATCCTGCCTCGGGCATGGATGTGTGTGATGTCCTTAGGTTAGTCAGGTTTAAGTAGTTCTACGTTCTAGCGGACTGATGACCTCAGAAGTTTAGTCCCATAGTGCTCAGGGCCATTTGAACCATTTTGAACTAAATAATGTATGGAGACGAGAGAGTAATTTTAGTTGGAATGGATTGCAAAGTGGAATCAATCTGCTTGTGAAACTACTACAAAGGTGTGTGAATTAATGTGAACTGAATCAGCAGCAAGCCACACAGCAATGCGTTCAACTAAAAAGTCACCGCAGCGTCTTGACATGAGTACACATAACACCGCTGATGGTGGTCCGTCAGTTGGCGTCGTAGCACCGATGCCATCCTTTCTCTCAGAGTATTACAAAAGTGCGTGAAATCGACCCAAGTTCATATGAAGTGATCAGCGCCAGTTGTGTATATATAACAGGGAAGGGGGGATCAGATAGTGGTACAATAAGTACCCTCCGCCACACACCGTAAGGTGGCTCGCGGAGTATAGATGTAGATGTAGATGTAGATGTAGACTTATGCATACTTTTCGCGGCGATAAAATTCCCAGTAATGTGAAAAACAAGAAAATCTATTGGACACGATGTTGAATATCCGATGGACAATCCCACTAAAGCCGGCCTCTGTGACCGAGCGGTTCTAGGACCTTCAGTACAGAACCGCGCGACTGATCCTGTCGCAGGTTCGAATCCTGCCTCGGGCATGGATGTGTATGATGTCTTTAGGTTAGTTAGGTTTACGTAGTTCTAAGTTGTAGGCGACTGATGACGTCTCGTAGTGCTCAGAGCCATTTGAACCATTTAGTCTCGCTAAATGTACGACAAAACTGCTCCTCACTTACTCGACAGGAGGAACAAACAGAAGTTTTGTTCGGTTTTAGATGGATCAATGCAGCTGGCAGCAGTAACTGTAACTTCACAAAAGGGGGGAAATTATTGTATCACTACGCAAGAGTGATGAAGGCAGTAGCCGTACGTTGTCGACAAGGTAGGAAGTTTGGTGCCAATTTGACAACGTTAAACGGAGCAATAGGAATTTGCGGTGCTGATGACCAGTGACGTAATGGTAATGGTTTGATTGTTTATTTCCGTGCGATGTGACAGAAAAAGTACTGATGCGTGTTATAAATACAAGACTGTACTGCGGAGTCCCTTTCTTTTCAATGCCCCTTCTTTTCACTCTCTGGTAAATGTACTGTTACACACTAAGGTGACAACAGCCATTGAGTAGCGATATGAACATATACAGATTGTTGCAGTATCATGTATGTTGTGGACTGGCAAGACAGCCAATCCACAGTGACGGCACGCTTTTAAGCTCACGCAGGATGGCGTGAGGTCTGGAACAGGTCAGGGATATGAGACTAGCAAAAATAGTACGTATCTGTTGGAATACTTAACTTTAATCCATAATTGGTGAACATCGGTCTGACGGTACATGCATCACAAGATAAATAGCAAATGATAATGGCGCCTTGCTAGGTCCTAGCAAATGACGTAGCTGAAGGCTATGCTAACTATCGTCTCGGCAAATGAGAGCGTATTTTGTCAGTGAACCATCGCTAGCAAAGTCGGCTGTACAACTGGGGCGAGTGCTAGGAAGTCACTCTAGACCTACCGCGTGGCGGCGCTCGGTCTGCAATCACTGACAGTGGCGACACGCTGGTCCGACATATACCAACGGACCGCGGCCGATTTAAAGGCTACCACCTAGCAAGTGTGGTGTCTGGCGGTGACACCACAATGTACACAAGGTATAACAGGACGGTTCTCTCATTTGTACTCAGGTGGTTTATGCGAAAAGGTTTCCGAAGTGGTTATACCCGCACGACGGGAGTTAGCAGACTTTGATCGCGGAAGGGTAGTTGCAGCTAGACGCATGGGACACTCGATTTCGGAAATACTTAGGAAATTCAGTATTCCGAGATCCAAAGTGTCAAGAGTGTGCCGAGAATACCAAATTTCAGGCACTGCCTCTCACCACGGACAACGCAGCGGCCGACGGCCTTCACTTAACGACCGACCACAGTGGTGATTACGTAGAGTTGTCATTGCTAAAATCAAAGCAGCACTGCGTGAAATAAGCGCAGAATCAATATGAGACCGTAGCTCACCATTTGGTTACTTACTTTCGCTAGCAGGAGCTTCTTTTGATTATTATTATTTCTTTTTGTTCCAGACTGCTATGAAGGCACATTCGCTCTTATTTTTCTTTGGCGACGGAACCTTCTCTGAAAAGTTTTCCCCGTTATTTGAAATAGATTTAGGCCCACCTAAATTTTAGGAACAATTCCTTCACTGATTGAATTTATTAAGGTCGCAACAGATAACACAATGGTATTCTATGCGGCACTCAGAGAGAGCTGCTTGCTGTTAGCTAAACTTGAGTCGAGCGCTTTGGATTTTAGGAGTGTAATCGTCATTACAACAAATGTGACACTTCAAATGGTTCAAATGGCTCTGAGCACTATGGGACTTAACATCTATAGTCATCAGTCTCCTAGAACTTAGAACTACTTAACCCTAACTAACCTAAGGACATCACACAACACCCAGTCATCACGAGACAGAGAAAATCCCTAACCCCGCCGGGAATCGAACCCGGGAACCCGGACGCGGGAAGCGAGAACGCTACCGCACGACCACGAGCTGCGGACGATGTGACACTATTTTCAGATGTATTGAAAATAAATTATCGATCACGGAAATAGCTTCAAATGATAAAATATTTATTTGTGACTAATATTTCGCATGTTAACAGTGATCTTTTTGTATTTAATAGATGGGCAAAATATTCCTGGTACATTTATATACGATCCCAGGGCCATCTCATACGAGAATAACAAGCCACATTGGCCTTAGTCTGTAGAGTCTTGTGGGGTGGGAAGATCAGGCGAACACGTGGTCACTGCTCAAGTTTGTGACACAGAAATTAACATGCACTAATTCACACGGTAAACAAAATGTCTACAGCATTTGTTAGTGGGAAGAATTGTACGCACCTCGTGGCTGCATCGTGCAGGATTTTGGTGGCTGCACATCTTTGCGTGAAGCACTTGGAATAAAATCGATTCATCTTGCCAAATATACGCTCGGTAATGTTTTATTGATAATTTAAAATGTCCCGCACAAATAAAATAATATGGCAAGAAGTAACTTTTAAGGTTTGGGCTGCGCTTTGAATCTATAGACTGCGTGGTTGCGCCTAACGGAAATCACACTATTATGACACTCATTCGCTGAACCAAAAACAGTAACCAAAACCTAAATGATAATTTAAAAAATTACAAGGAAAAGAACTTGTTGAGATTATCAAATTATTATTAATATATTCAAATACCTTTTGTCCCTTGCTCGACTCAGTCGTTCTGAGGGAAAGTCTGGTCGCTTACCTGTCTTCAGAACAACTCCACCTGTAACCGTCGGGCGCAGCTCTCTCCGAACCGCCCAAGGTGGTGGGGGAGCCCCATGACCAACCTCTGCTAGCAAAGCGGTTTGCTTTACTCATCCTTTGCCAAGCCGTCCTATTCCTGCTCTCTGCCTTCCACCGACACCGTTTAGGTTGGTAGAAGATTGAGAAACCCACCACTTCTCTGGTTCGTCTGCTACTGCATTCAAATTGTTCACACTTGACCACACACTTTCAGGAAGGGTGAAAAAAGTGGAAATACGGAAACAGGGCGTGCACATAAGAATGAGAAAGAAACGTATAGACCCATATTGCTTCTACAGGCATGCGGTTGTTGTGGCTGAGATTAATTAATTGCATCACTCATTTTTTTATCATGTAACGACACCTATTGTGATGTTACAAGACTTACGACGAACGTATCTGCTAGGACAGTGCGGCTAAATTTGGCGTAAATGGGCTATGACAGAAGACGACTGATGCGGGTGCCTTTGCTTACAGTATGACGTCACCCTCAGCGCCTCTTCTTGACCAGCCACCATTACGGTTCGACCCTGGAAAACTGAGACCTGTTCTGAAGAGTCCCGATTTCAGTTGGTTAGAGCTAATGATAGGGTTCGATTGTGCTGCAGACCCCACGAAACCATGGTGCCAATTTGTCAACAAGGCACTGTGCTAACTGGTGGCAGGTCCATAACGGTACGTGCTGTGTTCACACGGAATGGACTGGGTCCTCTGGTCCAACTAAACTGGTCATTGACTGTAAATGGTCATGTTCGGTTACTTCGAGACCGTTTCCAGCCATTCATGGACTTCATGTTCCCAAACAACGATGGAATTTTTGTGAATGACAATGCGCCATGTCACTGGGTCACACCTGATCGCGACTGGTTGAAGAAGATTCTGCACAGTTCGAGCGAATGAATTGGCCAGCCAGATCGCCCGACAGGAATACCACTGTACGTTTATGGAAGATAATCTAGAGGTTAGTTCGTGTAAAGAATCCTATACCAACAACACTTCGCAATTGAGGAGGTCTATAGAAGCAACATGGCTTAGTATATCTCCAGGATATTTTCGTCGGTTTGTTGAGTCCATGGCAGGTCGAATTGCTGCACTACAACGGGCAAAAGGAGACCCGACACGATATTAAGAGGTAACACATGACTTTTGTCATCTCATTGTGTTATGAAACTATGACCGAGTATCGTAACTGGTGCAGTTTTTTCCAGACTAAACTAAACTCCTCCCGAACAGGACATGAGGGCTCAACGGTACCGACCGGCCGCCGTGTCATCCTTCCTTACAGAGGTTACTGGGTGTGGATACAGAGCGGCATGTGGTCAGCACACCGCTCTCCCAGCCGTATGTTTACGACACTAGAGCCGCTACTTCTCAATCAAGTAGCTCCTCAGTTTGCCTCACAAGGGCTGAGTGCACCCTGCTTGCCAACGGCGCTCGGCAAACCGGAAGGTCACCCATCCTAGTATTAGGCCACCGCGACTGCACTTTACTTTCGTGATCTGACGGGAATCAGTGCTACCACTGCGGCAAGGCAAGATTACGTAATTGGCGTAAGGAGAACTTCCTCTTTCATCAATACACTCCTGGAAATGGAAAAAAGAACACATTGACACCGGTGTGTCAGACCCACCATACTTGCTCCGGACACTGCGAGAGGGCTGTACAAGCAATGATCACACGCACGGCACAGCGGACACACCAGGAACCGCGGTGTTGGCCGTCGAATGGCGCTAGCTGCGCAGCATTTGTGCACCGCCGCCGTCAGTGGCAGCCAGTTTGCCGTGGCATACGGAGCTCCATCGCAGTCTTTAACACTGGTAGCATGCCGCGACAGCGTGGACGTGAACCGTATGTGCAGTTGACGGACTTTGAGCGAGGGCGTATAGTGGGCATGCGGGAGCCCGGGTGGACGTACCGCCGAATTGCTCAACACGTGGGGCGTGAGGTCTCCACAGTACATCGATGTTGTCGCCAGTGGTCGGCGGAAGGTGCACGTGCCAGTCGACCTGGGACCGGACCGTAGCGACGCACGGATGCACGCCAAGGCTGTAGGATCCTACGCAGTGCCGTAGGGGACCGCACCGCCACTTCCCAGCAAATTAGGGACACTGTTGCTCCTGGGGTATCGGCGAGGACCATTCGCAACCGTCTCCATGAAGCTGGGCTACGGTCCCGCACCCCGTTAGGCCGTCTTCCGCTCACGCCCCAACATCGTGCAGCCCGCCTCCAGTGGTGTCGCGACAGGCGTGAATGGAGGGACGAATGGAGACGTGTCGTCTTCAGCGATGAGAGTCGCTTCTGCCTTGGTGCCAATGATGGTCGTATGCGTGTTTGGCGCCGTGCAGGTGAGCGCCACAATCAGGACTGCATACGACCGAGGCACACAGGGGCAACACCCGGCATCATGGTGTGGGGAGCGATTTCCTACACTGGCCGTACTCCACTGGTGATCGTCGAGGGGACAGTGAATAGTGCACGGTACATCCAAACCGTCATCGAACCCATCGTTCTACCATTCCTAGACCGGCAAGGGAACTTGCTGTTCCAACAGGACAATGCACGTCCGCATGTATCCCGTGCCACCCAACGTGCTCTAGAAGGTGTAAGTCAACTACCCTGGCCAGCAAGATCTCCGGATCTGTCCCCCATTGAGCATGTTTGGGACTGGATGAAGCGTCGTCTCACGCGGTCTGCACGTCCAGCACGAACGCTGGTCCAACTGAGGCGCCAGGTGGAAATGGCATGGCAAGCCGTTCCACAGGACTACATCCAGCATCTCTACGATCGTCTCCATGGGACAATAGCAGCCTGCATTGCTGCGAAAGGTGGATATACACTGTACTAGTGCCGACATTGTGCATGCTCTGTTGCCTGTGTCTATGTGCCTGTGGTTCTGTCAGTGTGATCATGTGATGTATCTGACCCCAGGAATGTGTCAATAAAGTTTCCCCTTCCTGGGACAATGAATTCACGGTGTTCTTATTTCAATTTCCAGGAGTGTAGTTGTGAAAATTGCCAAGATAGGCCGCATAGTCACCTCATTCATTACATCACTGGTCAACCTAAACGTATAGTATCACAGTACCCACATTATCCCATTAAACTTCTGAAACAACTGAGAGTGCTCAAATACACTGCAAATACACCCTCATATATTCACTAATCATGTCACACAAATTCACTTAGCCAAATTTTTGAAACTACGTGGCAAGTTGACAATAAGGACTGCACTGTATAAAACTTTGCCCCAAGAGTGGGTAATTTCCAAGAATGATTGCCTGTCGAAGTCGAGGGGTCCAAACGGCACACATCGAACGTGCGATTGTAGATCGATCATGCGAGTCTCGTGGCGAGCGTTATGAATATGTTTACGGTGATCACTGCAGCAACGACAAAAGAATAGCGTTAAAAAATACTTGTAATTACAAAGGAGACGAGTTACCTTACTCGTCGTTGGTGTTGTCGTCATGTGAAAGCCCATGTGATCTGTACACTACAGCGACAATTCCCCTTATGCCATAGCCTGGGTAAACTCTGCCAATATCATGCCAGAATATCGGCAGAGTGTCGCATGCGTTAACTTCTCCCTGCAAACGCAAGTTGTGGAAATAGAGATACTGAAACAAGTACAATTCGTCTCTTTGCTCTGGGCGCCCTTCTCTTTTAATGGAAGGCTTCACAAATTTCCATAGGCGCTCGATATTCTGAGTGTGCACACTAGCATCATCCAAAGACACAACTCTAGAGAGTGGTTCACGAACTCGTGGTCGAATCATTCAACTTTCAGTACCTTGTAGGACTGAAACCCGTCTGTAATGACTTTAGTACCAGGCAGCATGAAGTGCTTTATCAGACCCACTAATGTGTCCCTGTCTCGGGCCAATAATAGGTATATGAGATTCGCCCACTTCCACAACTTTACTCGCTCCACCAATTGGTACACTGCCGTTTGTGACTACCACGTAACAGACTCCTCTGCAAAGCCAGAAATAGTCACTCACGGTATTTGCAGATAACTCAGTTTCCGATGCTGTTGCTTGCAACGTGTAGTCTCGAATCCAGCAAGATAGAAGAATTATGCTTGTCTGGACATATTTGCGACAAAAAGTCAAACAATTTTCTACGATGGATAAGCACGGAATTAGATTTTTCCATTTGAGAGAATCCGCCGAAGAAACGTCAGGAAAACCAGATATCACACTCACTATCGACAGAAATCGATTGCGCTTCCCAAGCGCGGAGGAACGCAATTTAGTGCAACTAAAGGAACGACGGAAAACAGATAAAAATGACGATCACAAATAATTGATCATAACGCTCGCCACGAGACTCGCATGATCTATTTACAATCGCACGTTCGATATGTGTCGTTTGGACCCCACGACTTCGACAGACAATCATTCTTGTAAATTACCCAAAAGTTTATTTCTCGTAAGGAATCCAGATAGCAAAGAGGTGATCGGAAAATCTCATCAGAATCCGGAAACAAGGCTTCTGTATCCTAGTGCTAGTTGTCTACGTATTGTTCAATAGGAACGTCTACGTTGTGGTGATACTAAATACGTATCTCGTGCTACATAAAGAATAAGGAGTGACAGCAAGGCGTCAGATCATACCTGGTGTCTCTGAGGTCTCTCGTGCCCACGAAGCTGGACATAATGCTTCTTGCGAAGCTCAAGATCTCAAAATGAGCTTTAAACGGCGGCTCTTATGCTGTGAGAGATGGCCTATGTCTTCAAAAAACTGTGTCCAACGTTTCTTCTCTGTTTCAACAAGCACACGATTTCGTAACGACTCTACATAGCTTCGGCAGAAATCGAAGTAATGCTAGGCAACGACTCACGCCATATCCATCAGCTACGCATTGTTGCGAACGTTCCCTGGTATCGTCGGTAAACAGCGAGGCCTTTAATTACAGACAACGCAGCAATGTTTTGTTGGTGATGTTAAGCAACCTCTTTGTAATCACTATCGTTTATACATTTAAAACAAGAATCTAGATACAATTATCCAGAGGATTCTGAAGAAAACGTCATGGAAGCGAACGTGTTACTCCCTTAAACCTAGTTTCGTGTGAGTAAACAAATTATTATTTAACGTAGCACCAGCGAAAATATTTAGATACGGGCAACATTCGCTCTCGTGTAGAACACTGTTGCTGTATTTGTGAGATGGGACTATGAAAGGGGGCTAACTGTAGCTTTGTTTTATCTTTCACACGAAAGTTGTTCAAGTAATAAAATCCGTATGTGAATGCTAGTGCACTTCACACTAACAATGTTGAGAGTTAATTATTTTTCTCTCTTCTTATATGCTGTACAAGGCACATATCCACGTACTTTTTAATAGTGCTGTAGTAATTACCCCTTACTCAGTTGGCTGCTTCTTAGCCAAGCATGTTGCATGTGACAAAGTTATATTAAAATTTCTCTTTTAAATGTCATCTGATGGTTACTTGTTATTAAAACCAGAATTTATCAAGAGGTTATGGGCACACACGCATGCAACGAGCACACAAACATGTCTGTGGTGCATTGCGTATCTGCAAATTGTCCGATGTAGCATCAGCTGTCAAGTTAATGTCAGCATATGAAAGTCACGCAACTACTTTGTTAGTAGTCAGACAAAGTACAGTCACTAAACACAGTTGCATGCTTTTTGTCTCTTTTCACTGGGTTCATATAACTCATAATTGGAACCTTCGTCATCATGAAATGTCAGTTACTTCTCTGGCGATTTACATTAGACTTAACGTGAACGTCAAAGAAGTTGTATTCAGTAGCAATCGGACAGGAGATTAAACCGACAGGATGAGAAACTGAAGAACATGATATGCACAAATTTGTATATATTTGAATGTCACCAGTAGCATAGCCACGAAAACAGCAAATAAAAAATTGCTAGTCTGCTAGCCAAATGCTTAAAAATTACAAATGCTACATGGCAACAATCAGTTTTGACCACTGAAGGTTCCAGAGAAATTTCATCCGTGACAAATACTACATAGCAGGTCAGCTATTCAGAGCTGCATGCAAATTCAAGACGACGCGTAATACTTAGCAGCAGAATGGGAGTGTGTGAAAGAGAGCTGGATAATGTTACGAACTCTTAGAATGTTGCCACAGAAACATCACCATTTGAGTACTGCATGGGATAAGCCCAGACATATCTCGACACGTTATTTGAAGGCATGTGTCTGGACGAAGATAGTATTAATGATGCAGAACCGTCAAACACGCCCCACAATTCTTTCATCTTAAAACGAAGAAAACATTTTGCAAGAGCAAGCAAGCAGCAAAGATCTACAAGTTAATATTTCAAATTAGGAAAATGGGCATGAAGGGAAACATTGCAGAAATAAAACATATGCGAAATATTTAATACATTTTTTAAAAAATTATTCATTTAGCATCTGCAAACAAATCGTCATTTCTCCCGGGAATGTCCTAATGCAACATTAGACAGAAAGGAGACAATCGAAATACCCCACACTAAATAACCAAAAACTTTCAGATTTGAAGCACTAGTCACTGTTGGATTCTCTACTGTCAATATAAATTACGTAAATCTGCAATATGATCGAGAAAACATTTGGTACTAAGGTTGTGATGCCACACAACTTACGTCTATGTAGCGTGGAATAGTGACAAATTTTTAAAAAAATCTTCTCAGGGATGAGCAACTGGAAAGACTTAACACTATGGAGAAACTACAGGGAGTCTACTATACCTTGCGAAATCTCTTATCCAGAGATTAGTTTTGCTACTGTTCCTTAAGCAGGTTTAGTAGTAAAAAAATGGTTACTCACTGGAAAATAATGAAACAAAGTTTTCAGTAGGCAAAAGAAGCTATGAAAAGTGGTATATTCCTTTATGGAGGCTCAACACTGTTTACGTACACTGATTCTAATTGTGGAGGTGATTTCATAACTAGACGCTCCAGCAGTGGATTTCTTATTATGTGAAGGGACCCATTGGCTGGAACGCTCGAAAGCAACGTCTTGTGATATCTTCAACACCTGCAGCAGAAAATCGAGCAGCTATCTCTTCGATCAGCCATATTTAGTGGATACCACAGCTTGGACAAGAACTTGGAATTTCCGGCTTCAGTCGAATGACAGAACTATGTACAGACGATCAAGCTGACATGTATATGTTGAAGAATACCTATGAAGGAAAAATAATACACTACTGGCCAATAAAATTGCTACACCAAGAAGAAATGCAGATGATAAACGGGTATTCATTGGAAAAATGCCACAGTTCATAAAGAGTAGTGACTGGCGTATTGTGACGAGCCAGTTGCTCGGCCACCATCGACCACACGTTTTCAATTGGTGAGAGATCTGGAAAATGTGCTGGCCAGGGCAGCAGTCGATTATTTTCTGTATCCAGAAAGGCCCTTAGAGGACTTGCAACATGCGGTCGTGCATTATCCTGCTGAAATGTAGGGTTTCGCAAGCATCGAATGAAGGGTAGAGCCACAGGTCGTAACACATCTGAAATGTAACGTCCACTGTTCAAAGTGCCGTCAATGCGAACAAGAGGTGATCGAGACGTGTAACCAATGGCATCCCATACCATCACGCCGGGTAATACGCCAGTATGGCGATGACGAATACACGCTTCCAATGTGCGTTCATCGCGATGTCGCCAAACACGGATGCGACCATTATGATGCTGTAAACAGTACCTGGATTCATTCGAAAAAATGACATTTTGCCATTCGTGCACCCAGATTCGTCGGTGAGTTCACCAACGCAGGCGCTCCTGTCTGTGATGCAGCGTCAAGGGCAACCGCAGCCATGGTCTCCGAGCTGATAGTCCATGCTGCAAACGTCGTCGAACTGTTAGTGCAGATGGTTGTCTTGCAAACGTCCCCATCTGTTGACTCAGGGATCGAGAAGTGGCTGCACGATCCGTTACAGCAGTGCGGATAAGATGCCTGTCATCTCGAATGCTAGTGACACGAGGCCGTTGGGATCCAGCACGGCGTTCCTTATTACCCTCTTGAACTCACCGATTCCATATTCTGCTAACAGTTATTGGATCTCGACCAACGCGAGCAACAATTTCGCGATATGGTAAACCTCATCGCGATAGGCTACAATCCGACCTTTATCAAAGTCGGAAACATGATGGTACCCATTACTCCTCCTTACACGAGATATCACAACAACGTTTCACCAGGCAACGCCGGTCAACCGCTGTTTGTGTATGAGAAATCGGTTGGAAACTTTCCTCATGTCAGCACGTTGTAGGTGTCGCCACCGGCGCCAACCTTGTGTGAATGTTCTGAAAAGCTAATCATTTGCATATCACAGCATCATCTTCCTGTCGGTTAAATTTCGCGTCTGTAGCACGTCATCTTCGTGGTGTAGCAATTTTTATGGCCAGTAGTGTAAGAGGCAAGAAACACATTGAAATTCTACCGAAAGTTCATTCAATAGTGTACTGAGCGACTATAGAATTGAAACAAGTTACAAGATCAAATTATTTTGCTGATGTACTGACTAAACCACAGAATCGTGAAGTGTCTGAAGAAGTAATAATGCTGTAGGAATTGTTTGTTCTGTAAGTTACTTCTATCCGAGCATGTTGTATGTGAGAAAGTTAAATTAATGTGTGTTCCTTTAAACATCACTAAATAATTACTTATTGTTAAAATCAGAAGTCACCAAGTAAAAACCACAAAGGAAGATCTATCTTGTTACAGACCAAGAGGATCTTCAACAGAAAAAAGCCTAACAACGTAGAGACAATGAGGAACTGTAATAGACCCTCCGATATCGAACACTCAAGTCACATACAGGATTTATCAGATACCGTCAGCACTATTCCCATGCGCTGCTATTGTATACATGTGTTTCCATATCCAGATAAGTACATCATGGTGAAGGCAATAAATGTTTTCATCACAATGTATTAATTCACATCAGTCGAAAAATATGTTTAATTAGTCACGAATGAGAAAACAACATCTAGCAACTTTGTTGGGGAATTTGTACAGTGCTTCACAACAGTTGGGCACTAATGGACAACGCTATAAATTAACTACAGTGAACATACGACGTCAGTTAATTGTCAGGAGTTGTTGTTCATGGTATTAATATCACGATGCTTAATGTAAATGGCTTATTATATCCTTGCAAGGATACAGGATTTTTCAACTCCATACAGGGAATACAGAGGTCATACACTAAAATTTATGAATATATATACATATGTTTAACGAGGACAGGACAGGCTATCGGCCTTAAACTTGTTCAAGGAATCAGCCTGGTATTTTCCTGACGCGAAAACCTAGAAGTCCTTTAATCAGCGTGAACCTACATCCTTCCCAATCTGACGCCGATGTGATGTCGATGCACTGCCTCAATCGGTTATACTCAATTTACAATGTTCTTCGGCTATACCCAACGTACAATGTTCTTACGTACTGCGTACAACATCATGACAAATCGATACATATTCTTCAGTCTCTTCATACTTCTCATTGTCCACAACCACCCAGAGCTGCAGAAGACTTCTGGACTACGACTACGCTGATGCAGCACTGCTGCATCTTCAGTTCTTCCCTTCAGCGTCTCTGAACTGCCGAGATGAGTGAGATGTTGAGCTGAGGATGAAGGTGAGACATTAGTATTATACTCCTTAGGTGTAAAACTTTGCTGCAAAAACGCTTACTTTCGTGACGTATGTTATAGAGTAACACGACTGTATTAGTTGTTACTTCATTTACCAAACGATACTCTGTGAGTAGCTTAAATAATCTTTAAATTTATATCAGACATTATTCAGGACGGACGCTCTGTTTGTCTTTATAAATGAATGTATTCCAGTTATGCTTTTCATTATTTTTTCTGAGGTGCGCAACAGATTAGTGGAAAACTCACCTGGCTCAGTAAGGATACTAATTTTGTTTTAAATGTCTTCTTGTAATGAATCTGTTAGTAGTTTTAATTAATATTTTAATAGCTCTTGCCTGCAAATTGAAGACTGTGACCATGTTTTCTGATTTTCATCTTCAGAAAATAATCTAGTAGCTGAAACACTGAGTGCAATAGGAATAGTATCTAATAACAAGCCTTTGGATATTAAGCTTTGATGATAGGGCCCGTATTCTCTTTGCCAAAATCTTCGTTAGTTTATTCCACGTCATTTGTCAATCATTATCTACCCTTAAATTTTTGTGTTTCTTGTACAGTCTATACATTTATTATTTACGTGTAATGTGTCAAGGTTGTTTTCTCTCTTTAAAAAGAATTTAATACTTTTCTATTTGTTCATGGTAACTGTAAAATTATTACAGTGGTTCTCAAGCAGGGGGAAACAACCCCCTGAGGGGTAAGATGAAATGTTCTGAGGTGTATAAACCAAACGTTTCTATTCTGTTTCCGACACGAAACTAAATTATTTTCAAATGATTGCTACTATTATCACTATTTTGCAAGGTATTAATACTGATTACGTAAGTTATCAGTAACTACTTTTTATCAGTTAGCAGCATTAACCCAATGGAGGTTACAGGTTCACCACATAGTCCACCCACTACACGCATATGTTGTGTTTTGACCTGTACATCGCTGATGATAAAAGTGGGACGTATATGTATGCTAAATGTCTCAGAAAAATGTCTTTACAAGTTGTAGACAGTATCCGCAGTCATCCAGAAACTACTTCACAACTCGCTTCGAAACAGATAAATGAATTAATTGACAGCACGACACAGCAGTAACTACATAAGGCTGTACACAGTATTATTATTTATTATTATTATTAGGCTCATTAGGTATAAAACATTAACAACCTGAAGTCGTTCAATTTGTGCCAGTTGAGAAGCAAGGAGTCCAGCAATCAAGTGGTTTACAAACAGTAAGTGTTGTCCACACACCTGAACTTGTTTGATTTTAAGTGGGGTTAAAGTGTGCAGGTCAAGCAAGTGTCGCTATAGGGGAAGTATGTTTTGTAGCAAATGTCTACCCTCACTATGGATAGTTAGCTTTATAATCTGAGAAGAAGTTGTGAGCAGCACTTGCGATGCACAACGAATTCCTTTGTCAATCATTCTAACACCTCCTTCCCCCACCCCCGCCATACATACATACACACACACACACACACACACAAACTAAATATCATTCACATTTCATCCAATAAAAGTATTTCATTCTACAGTTTAGTTAGCTGCTAAAGTTCATTATAATGTGTGATGGTGGTCGGGAGGGGGGCAATGGGGAGTAGGGAGGGGGAACTAGCTAATGTCTGATTTCACTCAGTGGTAATGCCCTAAGAAAGGTTGGGAATCACTGGTATATTACATGCTGCCATACTGCAAACATCGTTGGTGGATAAACCAGAGTGTTCGATGTCATACGTCGATCTGGACAATGACGTCATAACAACCCCGAAAATGCAGTACAAACAAAATATCAAAATGACGAGAATTGAGATCGCCATTTGCCATGAAGCGAAAGTATAAACATCAAATACGACGTCGCACAAATTCGTGAAAAAAAAATTGAAGCTAATGGGACAACTGTGGGAAAATAAGGTTTCTGTGTCGGGTAAAAACGTATAACAACCACAGGGAGCCAAATACAAACTCAGACGTAAGCCCATTCGTATCTGCTGCCTGCCTTCGACTAGTGGTGTTGGATGACACTGAATATTGCGGGGCGTTCAATATAGGTTCTCGGTTGGGTGGTGCAGACGTGAATCAGCTACAGTGCGCGAGGAGCACACTATGGCGATCCTGCCTTGTGGTTGTCAGACGTTATCCACCAGAACCTTGCGACGAGAAATCCTGCCATCACGTTCACACGTAGGCTGACATCCAGCAACTGTCATAGCTGAATGCTTCACAAATCAGAATGCTACACGAGTCTAAAAGCCGGGCACAAGGAGATCCCCGAAGACCCAACTTTGAAATTCTGTCAAGTGCTAACAAACCTGTCTTACACGAGTACGCGGCGTCACTGTGCCCTTCACAGTGATCGCTCAACATCTGATGCTGTTCATATATTTTATATACCCTAGCAAGCACGATAGCAACACTAATGCACTCTGGTGGCCGTTCTACCAGTCACATAAACTCCAATCACTAACATTCGTCCATGTCTTCTCGGTGCTTCACTTATTTTGTCCTACAATGTATAGATATAATATTTTCAGCGTTAGGAAGTCGTCTTCTGGCAACATCTATGCTAAGAGTAGCCTTTTATGGAGGTTGAACATCGACGGTAAGCAGTGCACAAAAGAGCACTAACGAAGGGTTCTGTATCGGATCGGAAAGGAATGATCGTTATTGGATAAGTTGACTTTTAGAAAGCTTAGGTTGACAGGACACACAGTCAGGCTGGGATCACTAATTAATTTCGAACTGGAGGTATAGTGTGGGGAGAGTGGGTGTTGCAAAGGGTGGTCAAAGCTTGACTACCCTTTGCAGTTTCAACTGGATGATGACTGCAATAGTCATGCAAAAATCAAGAGAGGTGCTCAGGGAGGATCAGCATGGGGAGTTGGATCAACTATAGTCCACAACAACAAAAACATGTTTTGGAGAAAAATCGGATGTCAATCTCAGGAAATGAGATGTGTTGGATCCTTGCCAAGTGAGGTTAATAGAGGAAATAGAGAAGATCCAACGAAGAGCGTTGCGTTCCCTAAAGGGGTAGTATTCTCGGTGCTAGAGTGTGATGGATAAGCTCAACAAAATCCGGTGGTAGACGCTGCAAAGAAGCGTGCCCCTCGTTGGCAACTTTATTGCTGAAATTTAGAAAGAATTCGCAATTAAGTGCCTGCCAGAGTCTCCAATTAACCACCTTCGAGCTGTCTCTCTACCGTTCCACTGTCGAACGGCGCGCGGGAAAAACGAGCACTTAAACTTTGCTGTGCAAGCTCTGATTTCTCTTATTTTATCGTGATGGTCATTTCTCCCTATGTAGGTGGGTGCCAACAGATTGTTTTCGCAATCGGAGGAGAAAACTGGCGATTGAAATTTCGTGAGAAGATCCCGTCGCAACGAAAAACGCCTTTGTTTTCATGATTGCAACTCCTATTCACGTATCATGTCTGTGGCACTACATCCCCTGTTTCGCGATAATACAAAACGAGCTGCCCTTCTTTGAACTTTTTCAATGTCATCCGTCAGTCCCACCTGATGCGGATCCCTCACTGCACAGCAATACTACAGAATAGGGCTGACGAACATGGTGTAAGCAGTCTCTTTAGTAGACCTGTTGCACTTTTTTAAGTGTTCTGTAGTCTTAGGTTTGCCCTACTTACAACATTATCTATGTGATCATTCCAACTTAGGTTATTTCCAAATGTTCAGATGTGTGTGAATTCCTATGGGACCAAACTGCTTAGGTCTTCGGTCCCTAGAATTACACACTTCTTAAACTAACTCGCGCTAAGAACAACACACACACCCATGCCCAAGAGAGGACTCGAACCTCCGGCGGGAGGGGCCGCGCAGTCCGTGACGTGACGCCTCAAACCACACGGCTACCATTTGCAATTATAATCCGTAAGTATTTAGTTGAATTTACAGCCACCAGATTTGTGTGACTTATCGCGTAATCGAAATTAAGCGGATTTTTTTACCACTCATGCGAATAACTTCACCCTTTTCTTTATTCAAGATCAATTTCCACTTCTCGCACCATACAGATATCTTATCTAAATCATTTTGCAATTCCTTTTGGTCTACTGATGACTTTACAAGACGGCAAATGACAGTATCATCTGCAAACAATCTAAGAGTGCTCCTAAGATTGTCTCCTATATCGTTAATATAGATCAGGAACAATAGGGGGCCTTTAACACATCCTTGGGGAACGCCGGATATTACTTCTCTTTTACTCGATGACTTTCCGTCTATTACTACGAACTGATACGATTCTGACAGGAAACCACGAATCCACACGCACAACTGAGCCGATATTCCATAGGCACGCAGTTTATTCAGAAGAAGCTCGTGAGGAAATGTGTTGAAAGCCTTCTAAAAATATGGAAACAATTTGACATCCAAGCACACATTGCTTCATGGGTACAGAGAGTTAGTTCTGTTTCACAAGAACAATATCTTCTGCATCCCTGCTGACTGTATCTCAATACATCGTTTTCTTCGAAGTACTTCATAATGTTCAAACGCAGTATATATTCCAGAACCCTACTGCAGATCGATGTTAGGGATATGTGCCTATAATTCAGCGGACTACTCCTACTTCCATTTTTAGGTATTGGTGTGACTTGAGTAATTTTCCAGTCTTTAAGTACGGATCTTTCTGTGAGCGAGCGGTTATATATAACTGCTAAATAGGGAGCTATTGTATCAGCATACTCTGAAAGGAACCTGGCTGATATACAATTTGGACCGAAGGCCTTGCCTTTATTAAGTGATTTCAGCTGCTTTGCTACACCGACGATATATACTTCTATATTTCTCATCCTGTCAGTTGTTCTTGATTGAAATTCAGGAATATTTGCTTCGCCTTCTTTGGTGAGCAAGTTTCGGAAAACAGTGTTTAATAACTCTGCTTTAGTGGCACTGTCATCAGTGACTTCACCGTTGTTATCGCGCAGTGAAGGTATTGACTGCGTCTTGCCACTGGTCTGCTTTATGTATGACCAGAATCCCATAACACATTTCAAATGCCTAATACAGCGTGGGGAACCCGTTGGCATTGAAAACAGCTTCCAGTCGTCTCGAAATAGTGTATTGTTGTCAGTGGAATGTTATGCCATCCTTCGTGCAAAATAGTGGTACTATAACGAAGGTGGATAGCTGTCACGTACCCTTCTCTCCATAGCAGACCACAAGGGGTCAGTGATATTGAGATCTGGTGTCTGCGATGGCCAGTTCATCCTCGCGCTCACAAAACAAGTCATCGACGATGCAAGCAGTTCGAACAGGGGCACTTTCGTGTTGGAACACAGCATCGTCATTGGTGAATAGACATTGTGCCATGGGATGGGTCTGATCAGACAAAATGGTCGCAGAATCATTTCCAGTGATGCGACTTTCCAGAGTAGCCTTGTGGCCTATGGAACACGACGGTATGGCTCCAAAATCATCACCGAACCCTGGCCGTGGTTCACCTTTGGGACGTAAACTCGGCCAGAAATTGGAAACACTGTGCAACAATACTCAACTGACCAAATGACTTTCCTCCATTGCTCCTTAGTCCAGGCTTTATGGCTTTGGCACCACTTCTTCCTGTTACGGGCATTTGCGTCACAGATGAGTGAAAAATAGTTCAGATGGCTTTAAGCACTATGGGACTTAACATCTCGGTCATCAGTCCCCTGGACTTAGAACTACTTAAACCTATCCAACCTAGGGACATCAAACACATCCATGCCCGAAGCGGGATTAGAACCTGCGACCGTAGCAGCAGCGCGGTTCCGGACTGAAGCGCCTAGAACCGCTCGGCCACAGCAGCCGACAGAATTGAGTGATTTTTGAATTGCAGATCGCCCCGAGATTCCCAGCGTTTGGAGCTCACTTCATGTGTTTTGGTGCTGACAGTGTTTCTGAGTGCGGCTTTCAGCTCTGCAGTGACTTCTTCAGCTGTTGTCCTCTTATATTGCATCATAATCGTCTCTAACTTCCGTCCATTACGATCACCCAACATACACTTCCGTCCGCGTTGTGTCTTAGCGGATGACGTTTCTCCGCTTTCCCTGTGTGCGACATGACTCTCCGATACGGTGCCTCTTGAAGCACCAAACACTTCAGCTACCTTGATTACGGAAGCACTCACCATATGCACACCAACAATTTGCTCAAGTGCGAATTCACTTAGCTCTGACATGACACGCTCACAACCACGCAGAAGACTTGTGGGTGCACGATCGACACATGAAAAGTACTGAGGACACCGCGCAGCTGCCGTTCGTGCTCAATTACACAGCTTGCCACGCAGCTACATTTATGGTCAAGCATGCGTATCTCGCAGTGTTTCCATATTTTTATACAACCTGTCTCCGTCTCAAGAAATAGTCACGAGGAGAGAATCACAGAGATGAGAGTTCATACAGAATTTTACCAACCACAATTCTGTCCACTTGACACTTGAACATGAAAGTGGAGTAAAGACAATGACACGCGAAATATCCTCCGCCACACTCCATAAGTGGCATTCGGACTACAGATGTAGAGATCTCGGCTACCTCTGAGGGAAATACTGATACCTAAGTAAACTTACGCTATGTCATTCATTAGTTGCCTTTGCAAGAGCGATCCGATCTACACTTATACTCCGCAAGCCACCCAACGGTTTGTGGCGGAGGGCACATTACGTGCTACTGTCATTACCTACCTTTCCTGTTGCAGTCGCGTATGGTTCGCGGGAAGAACGACTGCCAGAAAGCCTCCGTGCGCGCTCGAATCTTTCTAATTTTACATTCTTGATCTCCTCGGGAGGTATAAGTAGGGGGAAGCAATATATTCGATACCTCATCCAGAAACGCACCCTCTCGAAACCTGGACAGAAAGCTACACCGCGATGCAGAGCCCCTCTCTTAAAGAGTCTGCCACTTGAGTTTGCTAAACATCTCCGTAGCGCTGTCACGCTTACCAAATAACCCTGTGACGAAACGCGCCGCTCTTCTTTGGATCTTCTCTATCTCCTCTGTCAATCCGACCTGGTACGGATCCCACACTGATGAGCAATACTCAAGTATATATCGAACGAGTGTTTTGTAAGCCACCTCCTTTGTTGATGGACTACATTTTCTAAGGACTCTCCCAATGAATCTGAACCTGGCACCCGCCTTACCAACAATTAATATTATATGATCATTCCATTTCAAATCTATCCATACGCGCCGGCCGCGGTGGTCTAGCGGTTCTAGGCGCTCAGTCCGGAACCGCGCGACTGCTACGGTCGCAGGTTAGAATCCTGCCTCGGGCATGGATGTGTGTGATGTCATTAGGTTAGTTAGGTTTAAGTAGTTCTAAGTTATAGGGGACTGATGACCACAGATGTTAAGTCCCATAGTGCTCAGAGCCATTTGAACCATTTTTTTATACGTACGCATAGTCCCAGATATTTTACAAAGTAACTGCTATCAGTGTTTGTTCCGCTATCATATAATCATACAATAAAGTATCCTTCTTTCTATGTATTCGCAATACATTACATTTGGCTATGTTAAGGGTCAGTTGCCACTCCCTGCACCAAGTGCCTATCCGCTGCAGATCTTCAAGCATTTCGCTACAATTTTCTAATGCTGCAACTTCTCTGTATACTACAGCATCATCCGCGAAAAGCCGCATGGAACTTCCGACACTATCTACTAGGTCATTTACATATATTGTGAAAAGCAATGGTCCCATAACACTCCCCTATGGCACGCCAGAGGTTACTTTAACGTCTGTAGACGTCTCTCCATTGAGAACAATATGCTGTCTTCTGTTTGCTAAAAACTCTTCAATCCAGTCACACAGCTGGTCTGATATTCCGTAGGCTCTTACTTTGTTTATCAGTGCGGAACTGTATCAAATGCCTTCCGGAAGTCAAGGAAAATGGCATCTACCTGGGAGCCTGTATCTAATATTCTCTGCGTCTCATGAACAAATAAAGCGAGTTGGGTGTCACACGATCGCTGTTTCCGGAATCCATTTTAATTCCTACAGGGTAGATTCTGGGTTTCCAGAAATGATGTGATACGCGAGAAAAAACATGTTCTACAATTTTACAACAGATCGATGTCAGATATATAGGCCTATAGTTTTGCGTATCTGCTCGACGGCCCTATACGGGAATAACTAGTGTGCCTCAATAAGGAAGGTATAAGTAGCATTGAAAAAGAAACGATGAAGAAGCTATAAAATGAAAACCGCTGAAAAGATGGCAATGTCGCTGCCTGGCCTTACAGTATTTCTATCTGTGGAGTGAGTATGGTCTCCTGAGAATGTTCTCAATATCAATCCGGGACAGTCACGTGATTTTGGGACGAACCTGCTTGTCTACAGTTTGCAGTAATTGCGAAACTTGAACATTACACGCATTCGACTTATTAGTATACTTCCAGCTTCAGTAACAGCTCTGGTGCAGTACTGTCGTTGCTATGGACGTAAAGAGAAGTATGTGAAAGGAGATTTAGTTACTTTTCGTAGGTATATACGACAAATGAATAGTTGCAAAAGTCATATTGATATGAGGCACTTCATGCACAGAAAAATATGGAATCGTGGATTATAACTTCTTATGTTGAAGAAATAATTATTTCGATTTTATGGCTATGTGTTTACGAGACAGGTGTTGGATAAATTGGCAATACTGTCTGAGCAAACTGTTAGCCAGTCTATACGATTAGTGCTACCTTCATACACGAATAAAATTTATGCATAGCATTCTGATTAATTTCCTCCAATTTATGCAGAATGCCTGAATGAGACAGTTCCCTATACAGTATCGTTATAATTAATTAGAACAGATTCGACATTATTAATCAGTGCAATAGAAAACCACGGAAAATATTATTAGCTGTCACTTCTTTTACTACTCCAAAATTCGAGCAGTGATCCTGTATTCTTTAGTATTTTATGTGCGGTGTACGGTTTTACTTTTCTGATGAGATGGCGAAAAAAGTCATAGATATGTTCCCGCTACTTTCACACGCTAACTGTTGTCATTAGACTCCTATTCGAGAAAGATATATTATGTAACTCTTTCTTGAGTTGACAGGACTGTTAGAAGAAACACTTTGCGATCGTCTTATGTTCTCCCTTGTCTATCTTTATTTTCGAGCGTTGGTTTACCTATAAACATTTCTGAAATAGGACATTTTGCTACTTTGTTATTCTCGGAAGTTATTAAGCCTCCAGAATAACGTTTTGCTACTGGTATGAAATTCTAAAGTTAGTAGAAATGTATTCGGGATTCAGTAAGAGGCAACCACTGCTGGCAGTTGATTCCATAAGATTCCATAAGTTGAAAAGTGGGTCCTACAGGCAACTTAAAAGGCTACAATAACAAAGAGAAATAGAAAGGAAGAGAAAAGATGAAGAACGTGTAAAACAAGAATATTGTGTAGCTGGAATGTATTAGGAACATCAAAAGTGTTGCATAGTTCAATACAACCTAGAATTGAATTTCCTGACAGTCAAATTGTTCTGATAAGTTTATTTTATGCAGAAAAATATCTATCTGAGCTTCAGGACTGAAAATTTTGTGGGATGTTTCGGGACACCGTTTGGAGTGAAGCAGATAACAGACACTAATGTGCTACCAACAGCAAGGAAAATACATACTGATTAATTATAGAAAAGTAACCTTAATTATGTTTATCAAATTAAATATTTCTAGAATAAAGGCTTGTCACTCAGATGACATATTGTAATCTACTTTTTAGATGGAAATATTTTTAATGTATACTCAATGTTTCAAGCATCTAATTAAAACAGTTAATTAATGCATAGATTCAAAGTACTGACCGGCAAATAGGACATGTAATTTACTGATCTTAACAAAAAAGTAATAAAATCGATATGAGAACTAATGTGATTAATTGTATATCAAAATTTCAGTAAGAAGCACAGCTATTGTCCTAGAATTTTCATCCTTCTAAGATTTCAATGTTTTTATTTAGAACCACATAAACATTACGAAAATTGCTAGTATTTTTCAGGCATTCACAGACAAGTTAGCTTATAGAGAAAGTCGCATACGACATGTTTCTTGTGTTGGTCGGAAACTGTGAGGTACCCAATAGGCGGACATTTTGCGAAATTACAGTCTGTCATTAATGGTGGCATAGAAGTTCCTACGCTTAATCCCATCTCTGCGATAATGGACGCTACCCAAAATCGCGGGTCTTCAATAATGAGCGCATTTACTCGCTGGACACTGGTATCGGTAATGTGTTTCAGACCGTGCATCAACGGCCAGCGACATCCGTACTTCTCCTGCATTGCTTGTGCCACACCCAGACCCCTGCAACTGACGTGAAGCGCTCGCCTTACACTTGCGACATTCTTCGATTAATCTGCGTTCCCCGAATTCTTTCCGCAGTCAGGAAACGCACTACAGCCCTTTCTTTGCTCTTCTTTTGAAGCCCCCACTCCACTGTTTTCAGCTCGACTGTGAGCAGTGGCAGTGTTGCCAACTGACGTCCACAGAAAGAAGCTAAATGGTAGATAAAGGGAAGCCAAGAAGAATACTTTATAAACAATACCTTATAAACAAAATGAACATAATGCCTTCTGAAAACAAGAACGACTTTGATTAGTTACAAAAAATAATTACAAAACAAAAACAGGCTCTCTCCTAAGTTTACATCTTGAAAATAAAAACCAGTGAACATCATTACGTCATAATGATGATTATCAGTCTTTAGTAGTGACTATGTCCTCCCCACGCATTTATGAGTTCTTCCACTCCGCGAGGAACGATCTCGGTGAGACTATCAAGTTTATCTTGGGGTATGAGGTCCCACTTCTCAATGGCAGCTTCAGTGAGGTCCTCAAATTTATCAGGAGGTTTCGGACGGTGTAGGTTGGCCATCTTCAACAGGTACCATGCATGTTCAATTGCATTCGTGTGTGAAGACTGTGCTGATGAATGCATTCGGTTGATGTTGCATCTTCGCCTTGTCGTCGACTAGTATGAACTTGTCACCCATTTAACGTCTGTAAGCCTTACAGTCGTTTGCAGGACCTCTTAGATGTATCTTGGAGCAGTCAGTTTGCCATGGATGGGAATTAGAAGGGTCTTCCGTCCCATCATTACTGCCGTCCAGAACATTACACTTCCACCTGCAAACGGACGGACTTTGCGCAAGTATCGGCATTTCTGGGGTCTTCTAGCGCCTCTCCAAACGCTAACACGTCTAGTGTCCGGTCGCAAACCAATCCTGGTCTCGTCAGCACACATGACATTTCTCCATTCTGCAATGGACCAATGTTGATGTGCAAGAGCCCGGGTCCTTCGACTGCTTCGGTTCAGTTGGTTCAGTACAAAACTTCTCATTGCTCTTTTGAAATGAAGAGCACACTGACGCAATTTTCTATGCACTGTTCGGCCTCAGATACGAATCCCTGTTACCCGGGAGAGGTCATATCCAATATTGGGCGCCCTCGATCAGACAGTTGGGGGAAATTATCCTGCGTTGGTGTTGTCGCACGTGGACGACGGATGTTTAGGTGTGTCGTCCACATTTCCCGTCCCTCTGTACTTTCTCCAGACCGTAGACGCAACATTTTGAGAGACATGTAACTGATCGGTAACATCCTGCTGTGTATGACCTGCTCACACTAAATCAACAATCAACGTGTTGTATGTCTCTACGTGGCGTGTTACTGCCGTGGTGAACACAAACTGAATGAAGCTGTTTTTGATACTGGACAATCCGCGGTGCGCCGCTGCGGCAGCGGTATGTTTACATGACTGGAAAACGGCCAAAAGCCATGTGAGTAGTAAACATCACCCAGTATAGGGGCCCTAAGTGGATAATGCATGAAGTACCTACGTCAATGAGACCTCTAGTATCTTAGACTGCATTTTGTGGTTATATTCAACACTTTTGTGGAGCAGTGTGGTTTGTATCCTAACATTTTACGGTTCTACCGTGCTTATCATTTAACTCTACCCACTTGTTATATTATTATGCACTCTTTATAGCACAAGTATTAGAGCTAGTGAACGACAGACAAGAAACCAGCTGGGACAACGAGACGCGAGGTATGGCTTTTAGTACAATTCCGTTACGAAAAGTAGGGGGCTGCCACACTAGACTTTCATCTGTAAATCGCACATAACATCACTGTATGTCCTCGTGTACGTAATTGTGGCACGCGATGTTTCGAATATTCACTCGCCTGTCTGCTGTTATGTTCATCTACATCTACATCTACATCTACATCTACATAGATACTCCATAACACTTGGTTGTTGTTCGAACCCACCGATAACGAAGCTATAAGGCGGCCTCTGAATTACTTGGATGTCTTCCTTCAATCAGATCTGATACAGATCTCAAGCACTCGATCAGTACTCAACAACAGGTCGCACCAGCGTCCCATATGCAGTCTCCTTTACAGGCGAACCACTATTTCCTAACATTACTCTGATAGTGTTTCACTTGGCATCCCTCTGCGTGGATGGTGACTTAAGTGGCAGGCTACATTTTGAACATATGTTTTTGTAGCCCTCATGTGACTGTTTACACTTAGCATCCATGGTGCGAGGAAAAATACCTTTAAACAACGGTTAACATTAATATGAGGCAATAAACCTTCATTACAGTGTTGCAAACTAAAAAAGCTCAATTCTAAATTTCCACATAAAAAATGCAACTAAAAGTTAAAGCCAAAATTATGTAGCATTTAATATTTTCAGAACGCTAGATTTAGTTACAAGGAAGCTCAACAGATAACGCTATTCAGTAGACGCTCGACTCCCGTGCTTATTCGCCCTGTTTGCCACGTGCTTCTACAGGCGAGTTTAGGAACTCAGCGCTTCTTCCGCAGGCTATGAGATTATATTCTTTTCAGTGGTTTACATTTTACAGCCTCTGACTCGTTTGCCTTTTAATGCACGCTGTTTATTGCCTAAAATTTTTTAAATCCTTTCGTCCGTTGTTCTCCGTTTCTTCCATTGCAGTTATACTGTATAACCTATCGTGGAGTGGCTGTGCTGATCTTTCAGTCTTGAAGTTAAGTCGCATAGTGCTCAGAGCCATTTCTTTCAGTCTTGATCATCACAATGTTTTCTTCCCTTTCGCTTGCAGACTGAGGTAACAAAACTCGTGGGATAGCCATATACACATATACGTATCGCGGTAGTATCACTTTTTTATTTATTTATTTTCTGGTCATCAGTCTTCTGACTGGTTTGATGCGGCCCGCCACGAATTCCTCTCCCGTGCCATCCTCTTCATCTCACGGTAGCACTTGCAGCCAACGTCCTCGATTATTTGCTGGATGTACTGAAATTTCTGTCTTCCTCTCGTTTTTGTTCTCTATAGCTTCCTCTAGTAGCATGGGAGTCATACCCTCGTGTCTTAACAGATTTCTTGTGTGGAAATGCCGTGTGGCTAGGGCCTCCCGTCGAGTAGACTGTTCGCCTGGTGCGAGTCTTTCAAGCTGACGCCACTTTGGCGACTTGCATATCTATGGAGATGAAATGATGATCATAAGGACAACGCAACACCCAGTCCCTGACCGGAGAAAATCTCCGACCCAGCCGGGAATCGAACACGGGCCGTTAGGTATGGCATTCCGTCACGGTGGCCACTCAGCTACCAGGGGCGGACACAGATTTCCTATCATCCTGTCCTTTCCCCTTATCAGTGTTTTTCACGTATTACTTCCGCTTCTGCACAGAGCCTTATTAGCCCACCTAATTTTCAACATCCCACGTGCTTCGATTCTCTCCTGTTCTAGTTTTCGCATAGTCCATGTGTCACTACTACACACTGATGGGCTCCAAACATACAGTCTCAGATATTTCATCCTCAAATTATGGAAATTTAGAAATTTGTGGTAAGTTCCTACGGGACCAAACTGCTGAAGTCATCGGCCCCTAGGCTTACACACTACTTAAGTTAACTTAAACGAACTTACGCTAAGGACAACACAGACACCCATGCCCAAAGGAGGACTCGAACCTCCGACGGGTAGCAGCGCGATCCGTGGCAAGGCGTTTCAGACTGCGGCTATCCCTATGGCCTATGTTTGATGCTAGTAGACTTCTTTTGGTCAGGAATGCCTTTTTTACCATTGCTAGTTTCCTTCTGATGTCCTCTTTGCTCCGTCGACCATTGGTTATTTTACTGCCTAGGTAGCAGAATTCCTTAACTTCATCTACTTCGTGACCATTAATTCTGATGTTAATTTTCTCGCTGTTCGCATATCTGCTACTTCTCATTACTTTCGTTTTTCTCCGATATACTCTCAATCCATATTCTGTACTCATAAGATTTTTCATTTCATTCAACAGATCATGTAATTCTTCTTCAGTTTCACTCAGGATTGCAATGTCATTAGCGAATCGTATCATTGATATTCTTTCACCACATTTTAATTCCATTCCTAAACCTTTCTTATCCTTTCATCATTGCTTCTTCGACGTACAGATTGAACAGTAAGTGTGAAAGACTACATCCGCGTCTTACGCGCTTATTAATCCGAGCACTTCATTTTTGGTAGTCCACTATTATTATCCCTCTTGGCTCTTGTACGTATTGTATATTGCCCGTCTTTGTCCATAGCTTACCCCTACTTTTTTCACAATTTCGAACGTCTTGCACCATTTCAAATTGTCGAACGCTTCTTACACGTCGACAGATCCTATGAACCTGTCTTGATTTTTTTTAGTCTTGCTTCCATTATCAGAATTGCCTGTCTGATGCTTTTACCTTTCCATACTGATCGTCATCTAGCACATCCTCAATTTTCTTTTCCATTCTTCTGTGTATTATTCTTGTCAGCAACTTCGATGCATGAGTTATTAAGCTGACTGTCGCACTTGTCAGCTCTTGCAGTCTTCGGAATTGTGTGGCTGACATTTTTCCCAAAGTCAGGTGGTATGCCGCCAGACTCATACATTCTACACGCCAACGTGAATAGTCGTTTTGCTGCCGCTTCCACCAATGACTTGAGAAATTCTGATGGAAGTATCGCGTGCAAAAATTATAAAAAAAGTGGTCCTTGGCGGAGTTGTTACTTATACTCAGGTGATTCATGTGAAAGGGTTTCCGACATGATTACCGTCCCGCGACGGATGTTAACTGACTTCGAACGTGGAATGGCAGTTGGAGCTAGACGCATGGGACATTCAGTTCCGGAAATCGTTAGGGAATTCAATATTCCGAGATCCGTAGTGTCAAGAGTGTGCCGAGAACACCAAATTTCAGGCATTACCTCTCACCACGGGCTACACAGTGGCAGACGGCCTTCAGTTAACGACAGAGGGCAGCAGCATTCGCGCCGAATTATCAGTGCTAACAGACAAGAACACTGCTTTAAATAAGCGTAGAAATCAATGTCTGAGGTAATACGAACGTATCCACTAGCACAGTGCAGCGAAGTTTGGCATTAATGGGCTATGGCAGCCGATGATCGACGTGACTGCTTTTGATAACAGCACGGCATCTCCTACAGGGCCTCTCCTGGGATTGCGACCATATCGGCTGCACCCTAGACTACTGGAAAACCGTGGTCTTGACAGATGAGATTCCAGTTGGTAAGACTGATCCTAGGGTTCAAGGGTCGCGCAGATCCCACGAAGCCATGGAGCTAGGTTGATAACAAGGCACTGTGGAAGCTGGCTGTGTCTCCATAATAGTGCGAGTTGTGTAATGTAATGGACTGCGTCCTCTGGTCCATCACTGACCGGAAATGGTCATTACTTATAGACCATTTGCAGTAATTCAACCGTTTTTATGGACGACAATGCGCTTTGTCACTGGGCCACAACTGTTCGCGATTGGTTTATGGAACACTTTGGACAATTCGAGTGAATGGTTTGGCCAAGGAACCCAATGGAAAATTTGTGGGACATAATCTAGAGGTCAGTTTGTGCACTGCAACACTTTCACAATTACGGATGGTTGTAGAAGCAGCGTGGCCCTATATTTCTGCAGGGGACTTCCAGCGACTTGTTGAGTCCATGCCATGTCGAGTTCCTGCGCTATACCGGGCATAAGTAGATCCGAAACCATATTAGGAGGTGTCATATGACTTTTGTCGCATCACTGTACGTATACATCTTTTCTACGCATACCTATGCAGTATAAAACTTTTATCCATCTTTTTTATTGCTTTATTAATCTAATTCTACGGTACTGTGTGTGATGTAGCGCTCCTCTTACAATTTTTTTTTATTTCCCACGAAAATGTTTATTTCAAATACACTCTAAGACAAAAAATCAATACATTACAAAGGAATTATCCGAATGAGACGGTAATCGGTAGACGCGATGTACATGCACAGACGAACAAATGATTACAGTTGCAGAAAAAGTGGTTGATTTATCCAAGAGAAAGAGTAGGCGCAAGAGACACCATGATCTCAGCCCCGTTTCTGTGAGCCGCATATTAAAGGTTCTTGTGGCTACTGAAACACCAGTTACACGCCGGACCGGTTGTAATGACGAATCTGGGCCCTGAATGCCATTCTGTCGGTTACTCGGTCTTCACATTCTGACGTCTTTGAAGGTTGACTGCTTCGATCTTGATGCTGTGTTCGGCCATGGTTCACCCATTCCTGCCTACATTGTCAAATAATGACATCGCCCCTATTGAAATGTCGAGCTATTTGCATCAGCTTCTTTGAGCCCAATTACACGTCCTCTCTCAAAGGCTGACATCTGCGAGTATTGTCTACATGCCTGTCTGCGACGCATAGTTACTGTACTACTGAGTGCACGGAATGAAATTCGCGTACACTTCATGCCCTTGTATCGACTTGTGTCCTGCTTACTATAGTTGCCAGCTGTTCAGTGAGATTGCTCTGCAGCGACACACATTCATCCATTGGCCAACAAAGTTTACAGTTCTGTATTTTCCGTCGATACCTGTGTGAATATTAATTTACGACAATTTTGCATAACGTCTCCGTGATGTGCCTTGTTTTCTTCCTTAATTGCGTACAGATACGTCCATATTCATGTCAATCTGTTGCTGAGTGATAGGAAAAGAGCGACAAGTAGAGAAAAGAGTTTTTATTAATAATTTCGGGAAAAAATTGTTTCATAATCAAGTCTAAAAACATCCGAGGAGCCACGTGGAGGCGCGGGACAGTTTGGTCCACGAGCCACGGAGTTCATAGACTGCTGCCGTTAACCTCGCAGCAAGAAGAACAAGAACTGTATTTGTCAGTCATTGCTTTGTTTTCGATCTGGGGTCACTGACGTATATTTGCGGTTGAAATGTTGCAGCTGTAATTGGTTGCTTTTTAAAGATTGTTAGGAAGTTATTATTACGAGGCGCCATGCGCGTATTATTATTTCAACAACATATATTCCGTTATGTTTTCAGCAGTGTGCCGTTTATACTACAAAATGAAATGAAATTGCTACGTGAAGAAGAGACACTTATTTGCTCTTTGTTTTGTCAGTTAGTATTCTTTTTTATTTAAATGTGCCTTGAATGGAACATTATTGAAAAGGGTCAGGCCTCCAGTTGTGATCCTCGCGCAGGTAACTTAAATTTTCCAAAAGAATTTTGTTGCAGGCCGCTTACAACGATAATTCCCTCGAGACCAACAATAACATCAAGAATTTTTCTGAACTTTAGCAGTTGGGATTTAATTCTCATTTCAGTTTTTTAGAACGTTGCGGCGACAATGATTCGTTTGAATAAAAAGAGGCACACCTCAGAGCGATGTCAAATTTGAATAAAGTATTACCGAAGAAGAAGCGGGAAAGGTTATGGAAACAAAACATAAATTTAATGAAAATTTTACCACTATATGACGCTACAAGTGGCAGAAAATGTAAAAGAACAGACGCGGGAAATATACACTGAAACACCAAAACACTGGTATAGGCATGGGTATTCAAATATAGATATAAGTTAACAGGCAGAATACGGCGCTGTGGTAGGCAACGCCTCTATAAAACAAGTGTCTGGCGCAGTTTTTAGATAGATTACTGCTACTACAATGGCAAGCTACCAAGATCGAAGAAGGTTTGAACGTGGTGTTATAGGCTGCGCACGAGTGAAGGGACACTGCATCTTCGAGGAAGCGATGAAGTGGGGATTTTCCTGTACGACCGTTTCACAAGTGTATCGCGAATATCAGAAATCTGGTAAATCATCAAATCTACGACATCGCTGTGAGCTGGGAAAGATACTTCTAGAACGGGACCAACGACGACTGAAGAAAATCATTGAAGGTGACAGAAGTGCAACCGTTCCGCATATTGCTGCAGATTTCAACGCTGGGCCATCAAGAAGTGTCCGAAGCATTCAACGAAACATCATCGATATGGGCTTTCGGAGCCGAAGGCCCACTCGTCAACCATTGATGACTGTACGACACGAAGCTTTAGTCCTCGCCTGGTCCCATTGACACCGACATTGGACTGTTGATGAAAGATGTTGCCTGATCGGACGAGTTTCGTTTCAAATTGTGTGGAGCTGATGGAGGTGTACGAGTATGAAAACAACGTCATGATTCCAAGGACCACGCATGTCAGCAGGAGACTTTTCGAGCTGATGGAGGCTCTGTAATGGTGTGGGGCGTGTGTAGTTGGAGTGATATGTCTATCTGATACGTCTAGCTACGACTCTGATAGGTGATACGTACGTAAGAATCCTGTCTGATCACCTGCATCCATTCACGTCCATTGTGCATTCCGACGGACTTTGGCAATTCCAGCAGGACAATGAGACACGCCATACGTCCAGAATTGCTACATAGTGGCTCCAGAAACACTCGTCTGAGTTTAAACACTTCCGCTGGCCGACAAACTCCCCAGACATTACATTACTGAGCGTGTCTGGGATGCCTTGCAATGTGCAGTTCACAATAGATCTCCCCCCTCGTGTTCTCACGGATTTCTGGACACCCCTGCAGGATTCATGGTGTCAATTCCCTCCAACATTAGTTCATACATTAGTCGAGTCCATACCACGTCGTGTTGCGGCACTTACGCGTGCTCGCGCTGGCCCTCTATGATATTAGGCAGGTGTACCACTTTCTTTGGCTCTTCATTGTAAATCTGTGCTTGAGTTGTCGTTTGAGAGCCTCGGCATGACTCTCTCAATTCATGATTGCGCTCTGCTGATAAAGATCTCTGACAAGAACAGTGAGTGTGCGCCAGCAGTTGTGCAGAAGTTCCTAACACTCATTGGGATGAAATAGCGGATGTCTGTCAAGGTTCTGGAGATATGGTTACGAAACTCGATAAGACAGGTTCTTTTGAAGTGCAATGTGTCATAAAAAGAAGACAATTGATCCGACGTCTGTAGAGGATGTTACCACAGTATTGCAGGAGGGGTAGAGTGGTGGTGTGCAAACATGCAGTACTTAGGGAATTGCCCAAACTTTGGACATACCTGCGAGGACGGTCCATAAATTTCTACGAAACATCTTTCATTGCTATCAATACAAAATTACCTATGGTTGGGAACTGCTTCGTGCTGACCTGTCAGTAAGACAAATGTTTGCTGCAGAATTTCTTGCTTCCGTGGAAATTTTCAATGAATGGCCATGGAACAGTCTGTGGACAGACGAAGCCCGTTTCCATCACCGAGGACATGCCAGCACACAGAATTGCAGAATGCGGGAAACGGAAAATCTGCTCGCAGAGCAACTGGTACCGCTTCATTCTTCAAATGTTACCGTGTGGTACTTGTTGGCCGTATTGTTAATCGTAGGGGCATATTTTTCAAGAATATGGTGAAACGGTACAGTAGTTTCCGTTCTATAAGCAGCAGGTTTCGCTGCTCGCTCGCACCGGGAAATAGTAACAGAGGCGGACCCGCAGCCAATTTTATTACACGACGCGGCCGGCCGCGGGTGCAACAGAACCCATGTGGACGGGTGGAAAGAAATGTATCAGGCTTCATAATACGTATTTATATGCGTCGTGTATTATGCATTTCTTGTACGTGAATGTGAATCTGCACATGAACTTTCCTAATCCTCCTCACACCTTTCCGTAAAGCGTGGCCAAATCTTTGTTGGGAAGTAGTTCTGTAGTATAGTAGTGCCAACCTTACTCCTGGGTAGGGTATCAGAGAGACAGCACAGGCAGGTAAAAGTCAAAGGCTTTCCAGTGTCACAAGATTTGGGGTGGAGAGGTTGGTCACGGCAAAGTGGTTCGACCACCCCCTCCACCGGGGCCCAGGAAAACCTCCGGGTGTCCGCCATATTCTAGGAGTGTTACAGAAGACGGGTAAGCGAGCAGACGTGCCCTCAGGGCGTCTGTCTCAATGTTCAAGCATGGAAGAGAGGTATTTGAATATTTGTACTAATTCTTTTATTTCCAGCTTCGGATTGTGTAAGGTAATGAATGTGCTCGTTTAATTCCGGAAATTTGACCCCCTGTGTTAAAGTATCTGGTCCCCAGTTTGCCCGTTATCCTCCTCACATAGTGAATGTCCTACGTAAAATATTGGGAGACTTTGGTGGTATACATTTGGCCAACGCAATTCCGTCTTACCCGTAGAAATGTGCGTGCAGATTAGTATATAATACACCCGAGCTATAAGTTGTAAAATTGTATTATCTGTAAACTGAAACAATTGGTGCTACCGCTGTAAAGTCGAGTGATAATGTTTAAAATAAATAGATAATCAACTGTCGTCAATATTTAACATACCTTAAAAATCACAAAGAAGTCAACTCAAAGGAATTTATTTAAAATAAAAGCTATAGAATGCAGGGACCCACACATCAGCGTGTGAGCCCTCCAGCCCCTTGCCTAGTTTCGTACAGAAAGGACACGCTCTATAGGTAGCGCTCTCAAGCTCCTCTCCCCAGTTATCCGTTGCGCAATTTTGATTCAGGGCTTGACATCAACTTTCGTCTGGCGTCCCTAGGCAAGGAGGTAAGACGGTAAACTTTCAATAGGTCGTGCGTGTCATTTTACCCGTACCGCCACCGATAAACACTGTGGTAGTCTTTTGCACGCCAACGTCATTCCAAACTTCAACGCCCCAGATGTGTGGATAGAATCCTTTTTATGCCATCTGAAGTTTTCCCGGCGTATTTCCAATTTGAACAGTTCTCGGGTATCCGACC
The DNA here is from genome assembly GCF_023864345.2 of Schistocerca serialis cubense. NCBI lineage: Eukaryota > Metazoa > Arthropoda > Insecta > Orthoptera > Acrididae > Schistocerca > Schistocerca serialis. The sequence continues at coordinate 765,978,606 of NC_064642.1, read as the reverse complement.
GGGTAGCGTCGTAATTTCTCCACAATATTTCGGCAGACGTACACGCTGCCATCTTCAGGTGGTTCCTTACGAATGCTTTCCTCAAGAAAAATCGGTAGAATCCTGGGGAAACACAATGTGAAATGTGTATTCCGACCCCCTGCGAAAACCTTGACTCTACTGAGCTCAGTGAAAGATGACCTAGGCGTTTATCAAATTCCCTCTCAGTGCGGAAAATCATACATTGGGGAGACAGTCCGCACTGTAGAAGAGAGGTGCTGCGAACACAAGCGCCATACCGAATTACGCCAGGCCAGTAAATCAGCCGTGGCTGACCATTGTATAAAGACTGACTATACTATGGACTACGAAAAAACAAAAATACTCTGTCAGTCCTCCTACTTCTGGGACTGCGTTACTAAAGAGGTCATCGAAATCCGACTACAGGACACTGTAAGTAACAAAGACAGCCTCCTTCAACTTAGTCAGGCTTGGAACCCTGCACTCAGCCTGGAGAGAAAGATGCGGTACCAGAGACCGAGGACCGCCCCAGACGGCGGCAGCCGGGAGACTGCAGACCCCAGTTCAGACCAAGGCGCCGCTTCCCCCACCACCTCCAGTAGTCGCCACGCCGGCCGCACCGAATACACCACGATAGGAACGGTGGAAGTGGTAACGGCTAGTATATATAGGGCTCCGAGAGGAACAGCACAGCATTCGTCGGGAACCACCTGAAGATGGCAGCGTGTACGTCTGCCGGAATATTGTGGAGAAATTACGGCGCTACCCGGTCGGATACCCGAGAACTGTTCAAATTAGAATCATTTTTGTGCAAGACGGCGCTCCTGCGCACATTGCACAGCTAGTGGAACAGCTACTGCGGAGACATTTAAAAATGCTAGAATTATCAGCCATCATTTCGCTACCCCCTGGACGTCTAGATCACCTGAGCGTAATCCGTGTGACTTCTGGCTGTGGGGTTATCTGAAAGAAAGGTGTTGTGATGAGTACTCTGATTACAAAAGTAGTTGAACTGAAGGCACGACCTGGACGTGACCCATGAGACACTTCAGTCTATTGCGGAACACCGTGTGTTTCGATTACTACTTGTGGCAGAAAACGGTGGACAGAATACTGAACATGTCTTGCGCCAAACTCGATTTTTTGTCAGTAGGTTGGACGGTAGACTGTATCGCACGCACCGATTGATGATTCTACAGTAAGTTTGACAATTAATATTTATTGGGATCTCGCCACCGAAAAGTAAAGTTCCACGTCAAAAAATGTTAAAAGAAGTGATCAGCCATGCTCAATATGAACTTAAAAACACCAACAGTTTGTCTTGATCAGGATCACGACGCAGGTTGTAAGCGTAGGTCGTCACGAAATCACTGCTGTGCAGCTGCACCGTAGCACTGTAAATGTAAATGTCGTGTGACTAGGGTCTCCCGTCGGGTAGACAGTTCGCCGGATGCAAGTCTTTCGATTTGACGCCACTTCGGCGACTTGCGCGTCGATAGTGAAGAAATGAAGATGATTAGGACAACACAACACCCAGTCCCTGAATGGAGAAAATCTCCGACTCAGCCAGGAATCGAACCCTGGCCCCAGAAGTGACATTCTCTCGCCCTGAGCACTCAGCTACCGGGGTCAGACACCATAACACTGGGAACCAGGGAGAGAGCTGATAGCTTCTGGGTGGCGTAGCGGAACAAGGCGACTTGGTGTAGAGTCGGCTGTTCTCCAGAAGGTAGAACGCTGTCGGCGATCCACGCTAGTGCCCTAGAGCGAACCTGTGACGGCAGCTGGCCACTGGAGTTTTTCTTTCCTCCTTTAAAGACGCTCCAGTGATACGAGCCGCCATTGGAGCGCTAGTCGCTTCTCTGTGTTCATTTAAGATCTCTTCGATCGACTCTGCATCGCGTGGCCGCGGTTTCTCTCTCTGGCCGGTTTTCGGCTGTTTAAGCGCACGATATAAAATGTAGACAGGCAATGGCAAGGAAGGTGTTTCTGAAGAAGAGAAATTTGTTAACATCGAGTATAGATGTAAGTGTCAGGAAGTCGTTTCTGAAAGTATTTGTATGGAGTGTAGTCACGTATGGAAGTGAAACATAGACGATAAATAATTTGGACAAGAAGAGAATAGAAGCTTTCGAAATGTGGTGGTACAGAAGAATGGTGAAGATTAGATGGGTAGATCACATAACTAATGAGAAGGTATTGAATAGAATTGGGGAGAAGAGGAGTTTGTGGCACAACTTGACAAGAATAAGGGACCGGTTGGTAGAACATGTTCTGAGGCATCAAGGGATCACAAATTTGGCATTGGAGGGTAGCGTGGAGGGTAAAAATCCTAGAGGGAGACCAAGAGATGAATACAATAAACATATTCTGAAGGATGTAGGTTGCAGTATGTACTGCAAGGTGAAGAAACTTGCACAGGATAAAGTAGCATGGAGAACTGCATCAAACCAGTCTCAGGACTGAAGACCGCAACAACAACGACAAGCGCACGACGCTGTGGGGAGAGGGCTGGTTCTTAGGTCGGTTCGTTGGCGCTCCGGTGTGCAGTCTGGTTGTAGGCCGTCGATCTTTGCGCATGCGCTGCCTGTTTCTGTCACGTGGGCAGTGGGGTTGCGGACGGAGACGTGCGTGCGGTCGGCGAGTGAGTGCTGCGTCCATCGAGAGGGCGACGGTCACGTCTGTGCTTCTAAACGATATGAACAGGTGAAAGAGGCTTTGGAATATCAGCCTGCGACAGGATACGCTACAGAATCAAACGGTGGGAATTATTCAGGTTCATAAAATGCTGCTGTATATGTGAACTGTATATTGAATTTCGTGCAGTTTGCAGTTAAAGGATCGCCCAGTGTTTGGACGTGCATGTTATCTGTTTGGCCACTGGTATACAATTTATTGAACAGTGATCACTTGTGTGCCTCTGTGCCTGTTTTGGACGCACTTGAGATACAGGCAAGGCGTGTATATCTAACTGCGTGTCTGTGCTCTCCGAAATAACCGCAGGTTCAATTTTCTGGCTGTCTGCTGGTATTTAGGCAAAGTGTTCAGCGGTAAACAAGCAGGGGCTTAATGATGAAAAATTTATTGTGTGCTAGACTGTAGTATCGTAATTATTGAGTTTGTGTTAATGGAATATACACTCATGCTCATAAGTTAAGGATAGTGCTGATACATGGTGAAACAACGCCATGGTGGGCGGTTTGCGGGTTCAAATCACCTCGGGGTATGACCATGCGGTGCATTTGACCTGCGGTCGTCGGACAGTGGCGCTGGCAGCAGTCCACATACGCAGAAGTGTGTTGGTGCATGTCAGAGTACGGTGCAGCGAGTAAGTGTGCAGACGTTGTCAGACGTGCTAATGGTGACTGTTGAAAAAGGCTCAAAGAGCACATATTGATAACGTTATGAGGGGTAGAATACTAGGGCGACTGGAGGCTGGTCAAACACAGAAGCGCTGGCCGGAGTGGCCGTGCGGTTCTAGACGCTCCAGTCTGGAGCCGAGAGACCGCTACGGTCGCAGGTTCGAATCCTGCCTCGGGCATGGATGTGTCTGATGTCCTTAGGTTAGTTAGGTTTCAGTAGTTCTAAGTTCTAGGCAAGTGATGACCTCAGAAGTTAAGTCGCATAGTGCTCAGAGCCATTTGAACCATTTTTGAAACATAGTAGTTCGTAGCACCGGCCTTCCGTGTGCCACAAAGTGTGATTTCAATACTATGGCAACGATTCCAGAAGACAGGAAACGTGTCCAGACGCTACAGTACAGGACATCCACAGAGTAAAATACCACAAGAAGACCGATATCTCACCATCACTGCTCGAAAACGGCCACGGAATACTGCAGGTAACCGTGCTCGGGACCTTACCGGAACCACCGGAACTGTTTTCTCCAGACACACAGTCTACAGACGACTGAACACACATGGTTTATTCCCCCAGAGACCTGCAAGGTGCATTCCAATGACCTCTGGTGACAGGAGAGCCCGTAAAGCCTGCTGTCGAGAACACAGTACGTCGTCATTGGAGCAGTGGTCGCAGGTTATGTTCACAGACGAGGCCAGGTATAGTCTGAACAGTGATTCTCGCCGGGTTTTCCAACTGGCGTGAACCAGGTATCAGATACCAACCCTTTAATGTCACTGAAAGGGACCTGTGTGGATTTTGTGGTTTGATGGTGTGGGGTGGGATTAGGATTGGTGCACGTACATGTCTGCATGTCTCTGACAGAGGAACTGCAACAGGTCAGGTGTATCAGGACATCATTTTGCACCAGTATGTCCGCCTTTTCAGGGGTACAGTGAAACCCGTCTTCCTCCTGATGGATCACAACGCACGGCCCCACCGAGCTGCCATCGTGGAGGAGTACCTTAAAACAGAAGGTCGGGCGAATGGAGTGGCCTGCCTGTTCTCCAGACCTAAACCCCATCGAGCACGTCTGGGATGCTCTCGGTCGACGTATAGCTGCACGTCTTCAAACTCCTGGGACACTTCAGGAGCTCCGACAGGCACTGGTGCAAGAATGGGAGGCTTTACCCCAGCAGCTGCTCGACCATCTGATTCGGAGTATGCCAACCGGTTGTGTTTTGGGATAGTTTTCTCAACTTATCGCCAATACCGTGTACTTACAGATCTGTGTCGTGTGTGTTCCTTATGTGCCTATTCTATTAGCGCCAGTTTTGTGTAGTGTCACGTTGTGTGGTACCACATTCTGCAATTACCCTTAATTTATGAGCATGAGTGTACATAACATAATTAATCGACTCTGGGGTTATGTTATGAGTTAAGTTACGAGGGCGTAGTTTGCACTATGACCAGCTTCTTATATTTATGTGTATATTATCACTTCCTGCTCTGGCAGTAATAAGCCTTTCAGCACATATTATTAATGACAAAGTAATGTAGATATTTAAAGTCGTTAATTTTGAAAAGTGTATGGCTCGTGGGTCCCTTGTGGCTGTATTCTATTTTGAAATTTTCATAATGTTTTAAGGATTGTGTTACTCTGGATACTGCCCAATTGCTGTGTGGTTTTATGCCGGCCGAAGTGGCCGAGCGGTTCTAGGCGCTTCAGTCTGGAACCGCGCGACCGCTACGGTCTCAGGTTCGAATCCTGCCGCGGACATGGATGTGTGTGATGTCCTTAGGGTAGTTAGGTTTAAGTAGTTCTAAGTTCTAGGCGAGTGATTACCTCAGAAGGTAAGTCAGAGCCATTTCTGTGTGGTTTTATATTGTTGTTTCAATGGTATAATCAGCGGTGCGCGTTGTCCGTTGGAGCTGGTCGTTTAACTGGGCGACGACGCCTTGGCAGTGGTCAGATTGTATTGTAATCGATAGCACGGTCGCTATGTTTATCAGTACACTCCAGTTCTTCGGCGTATTTGTTGAGTATTTTATTATTTGTTCCTGGTGAAGCCGAGGCTTCCGTCTTTTCTTCCTCACCGTTCCTTTCGGCTTTCATTTAGGCTCGATCTGAGTTGTAGTTTCCGCGCATCTCGGATGTGCCATTACTTGTCACTGAAATTTTGTAATGCCTGAAAGATGCCTTTAATTATACTGGGTTTTTAATATCTTATTCAAAAAGAGAAATTGCGAATTGTTTCTTGTGTTATATCTTAAAAGGTGTCCTGCTCCTGTTGGAGTTTTCCTCAGTAAACCATTTATTGTTTGTATGGTTCTTAAGATTTATTTAAAGAGGGTTTTAAAGCTATTTATTGTTTGGGATGGGCTTTGACACTCATAGACATTTTGTCTCTTTAGTAATGTTTCAAATACTGGGGCAATTATGTGTATTATTCTGGGCTAACAGCAGTTCAGTTGTTAAATAAAATCTTTTGGAAATTACAAGGGAGAGTTTGTGTTTGATTGGTAATTATTGCCTTGTCTTTATTGAGTTGAAGTATACTTGAGCATGTGTTCCACGTCTCATCCAGCACTGCTCGTGATTCCCTGTTCTCGATGAGGTTTTAAGGTGCACTATATTCTTTATTAAAGTGAGAAGGACTTATAAGGACCAGATAACCGCGTTGTAAGACTCATCCCGGATGTGTAGGTCATTTATTTGTTCATTTGTGGGTGCAGAAAAATGGTTCAAATGGCTCTGAGCACTATGGGACTCAACTGCTGTGGTCATAAGTCCCCTAGAACTTAGAACTACTTAAACCTAACTAACCTAAGGACGTCACACACATCCATGCCCGAGGCAGGATTCGAACCTGCGACCGTAGATTTGTGGGTGGACTTTGCATAAATATTGTAGTAGGACCTTGAGGACTTTAAACCGCTCTACGTCAGTAATGCTTACATCGTGGCTGTGCCTAACTGTGGGGCGCAGTTGGTCCAGATTCGTGTGTAACTGTTCAGAAAGTCGTTTGACGAGTTTGGCTAGTGACAGGACTTTTGCATCTTCATGCAATTTAGTAATACGCGTATATCATGAGGCACGAAGTATCAGCCTCAAGACTCTATTCTGTATAACTTGTAGACCGTGCAGTTGGATCTTGTTTGCGAGGCTTCAGAACGTGCTGCCATAGAGGATTTTTGCCAGGATGGTAGCTTTGTGGAGCCTGACGTCTCGAAATGGACATTTCCCTGATAAGAAAGAACAGCTCCGTGGCTATGCCATAAGCCTTGTGCCAGAGATCCTCAACATGTCGATGAAAGAACAACTGCGCGTCGAAAGTAGCCCTCAGATACTTGACTGCTTAACTCCAGGGTATGCTCCTCCCGTAGATGGTTAATGACTCTCGTAATAGCGGCAGTTTATTGCTAAAGTATGTTGTTTCGGTCTTGGTGGGGTCGATTTTGACCTTCCTTCTCTTACACTAAACTGGGGCGTTCGTCGCGGCTTAAGTATACCGCTGCGGAGGAATATTGGCGGGCTCTGCGAGGGTTACGTGATCCGCTAACGTAGGATAGCCTGTGGTAACAGCGTTGCCTGTGAACGGTGGTAGCGGTATAGTTACAAGGAGCGCAGAATGCAAACACAGGATGTACAGGCGAGACACATAAATGTTTTGTTTCCGAAGGAGGGGAGCCTACGGGACTAAGGAGTGGCAACCCGCAAAGCTTAAACATCGTGCCAGAACAGAAGCGGCAGGGGAGCAGATCTGTATATTCTTCACTCAACACAATTAAAAACCGATTTCACTGATCCTTTTTATGAGCATTTTTGACCACAAGACAATTAAACACAGATTTGGTTGTTGGTTTCTATGCAGTTTCTGTCCTCAGCACAATTACAAACAGATTTTTTCCGATCCGACCGTGCTGTGGTGGATGGGCTTAGGTAACTAACACTGCCAAAAGAGTTGAATGCTGAACTTCAGGCATCATGCACACTGCACAGTACGGTTGGTGTAATGTGCGACTCACATTTGTAATTAGTAGCCGAACCCATTCACATTATAACGCTTTCTGTGGGAGAATTTCTTTAATTTCTTGTATTGTTTTCTTAACGTTTCCCCCTTCTTCGATAGTACTGCTCTTAAATTGGCGTCATTCTGAGCAGCGGTTGCTTTTTCATAATGTTTTGAAACTGGAATTCTAATTACAATCACTCTGTATACTGCTGTCATAATGACGACTTTTATTTCAATGTTTCTTCTTTTGTACCATTGTGATGTTCTCAAAAAACAACATATGTGTTGTATGCAACCGTTTTTCTCTTTCATCACCATTTATAACTCATTGTCGTACAAAATGGTAACCATAGGTAAGTCAGTTTACATTATACTGAGGCGAGAGAAGCCAAAGGATATCTTCTAATATCATGTCAGACTTCTTTAACCCAGTGTAGCGCTACAACTTGACGTGCACTCAACATGGACACAGGAAGTCATTGGTAGTCGCCTGCTGAAATATGGAGACATGCTACATTTATAGCTGTCCATAATTGCGAAAGTGTTGCCGGTGCAAGATTTTCTGCACCAACTGACATCTCAACTACGTCCCATAGATGTTTGTTGTTGTGGTCTTCAGTCCTGAGTCTGGTTTGATGCCGCTCTCCATGCTACCCTATCCTGTGCAAGTTTCTTCATCTCCCAGTACCTACTGCAACCTACATCCTTCTGAATCTGCTTCGTGTATTCATCTCTTGGTCTCCCTCTACGATTTTTACCCTCCACACTGCCCTCCAATGCTAAATTTGTGATCCCTTGATGCCTCAGAACATGTCCTTCCAACCGGTTCCTTCTTCTCGTCAAGTTGTGCCACAAACTTCTCTTCTCCCTTTGCTGTCTCTGACAGAATTACAATGTCATCGGCGAACCTCAAAGTTTTTATTTCTTCTCCATGGATTTTAACTTCCACTCCAAATTTTTCTTTTCTTTCCCTTACTGCTTGCTCAATATACAGATTGAATAACATAAATGTTCTATGGGATTCATGACGGCCGATCCGAATGGTCGAATCATTCGCTCAAATTGTCCAGAATATTATTCAAACCAATGGCCAGCCATTGTGGCCTGGTGATATGACGCATCGTTCCTGCACGAAGTTCGTGAATGGCTGCAGGTGGTCCTCAAGTAGCCGATCATAAATATTTCCGGTCAATAATCGGTTCAGCTGGAGCAGAGGACACAGTAAATTACATGTAAACACAGTCCACACCGTTATAGAGCCACGAGAAACTTTCAAAGTGCATTGTTGACAATCAGGGTCCATGGCTTCGTGGGGACGACACCACACTCAATCCCTATCATTAGCTTTTACCAGCTGAAATCGCGACTCATGTCGCCAGGTCACCGTTTTCCAGTCGTCTGTGATCCAACCGATATTGTCACGAGCCCAGATGAGGACCTCTGGGCGATGTAGTGCCGTTAGCGAAGACACTTCAATCGTCTGCTGCCATAGCCCATTAACGCCAAATTTAGCCACACTGTCCTAATGGATACATTCGTCGTACGTCCAACATCGATTTCTGTGGTTGTTTCACGCGCGTTGCTCGTGCCTTAGCACTGAAAACTCTACGCAAACGCCGCTGCTCTCGGTCGTTAAGTGAAGGCCGGCGGGCACTCTGTTGTCCGTGGTGAGAGGTAATGCCTGAAATTTTGCTAGATTCTCGGCACACTCCTGACACTCTGGATCTCGGAATATTGAATTCCCTAACAATTTCCGAAATGGTGTGTATGCGCCTAATCCAACTAGCATTCTGCGATCAAAGTCTGTTGATTTCCGTCGTGCGGCCATAACCACATCGAAAACCTTTTCGCATGAATCACTTGAGTACAAATGACTGCTCCGCCAATGCACTGCCGCTTTCTACCTTGAGTACACGATACCACGGTCGGTCGGTCAATATGGGGGAAGGGACCAAAATGTTTCAAATGGCTCTGAGCACTATGGGACTTAACATCTGTGGTCATCAGTCCCCTAGAACTTAGAACTACTTAAACCTAACTAACCTAAGGACATCACACACATCCATGCCCGAGGCAGGATTCGAACCTGCGACCGTAGCAGTCGCGCGGTTCCGGACTGAGCGCCTTAACCGCTAGACCGCCGTGGCCGGCGATACCACGGCCATTTGCATCTGTACATATCCCTATCCCATGAATTTTGTCACGTCAGTGTATATTCTCCTTCTTACGTTACTTTTACGTTCGTGGATAGGATACATTGGTTCGCCACCACAAATCTTGAAGTACAATACTGAAGCAATGTTAGGCATTTGTAGATATAGGCTTTTAAGCTCTCGATGACGTAAGTGAGGCAGATGACAGGAAGGATGCTTACGTTCAACGCTCCGTCGACGTCGAGGTCATTATAGACGGAGGACGAGCTCGTAATGGGAACAACAGGGAAGGGAACTGGCTGTGCCCTTTCAAGGGAGCCATCCCGGAAGTTGACTTAAGCGATTTAGGAAAATCACGACGAACCAACATCGGATTCGCTCGGTTTGAAGCGGGAGATGATAGATAATTGATATTTCGCAGTATTGGCGACTCCTGGTTGTTTGTCGCCAACTGATGAGGAATTTTGTACAAATGACCGCTTCTCCATAAATGATGTGAGAGCCAGGTCATCAAGTTCAAGCTCGGTAGAGAAACAATATGGGAATTGTGAGTCCGCCTTGATGCAAAACAATTTGTTACTTGTCTTCTTATTTACTCCCCACGGTAGTTTTGGAGTCAAAATATCGCCATCATCAGGGGGTTCTTTAAATGTAAAAGCCAGCCGCGGTGGCCGTGCGGTTCTGGCGCTGCAGTCCGGAACCGCGGGACTGCTACGGTCGCAGGTTCGAATCCTGCCTCGGGCATGGGTGTGTGTGATGTCCTTAGGTTAGTTACGTTTAAGTAGTTCTACGTTCTAGGGGACTTATGACCCAAAATGTTGAGTCCCATAGTGCTCACAGCCATTTGAACCATTTTTTTAAATGTAAAACATGCAGAAGAAAGCATAGTTATACACTACTGGCCATTAAAATTGCTACACCAAGAAGAAATGCAGATGATAAACTGGTTTCATTGGACAAATATATTATTCTAAAACTGACATGTGATTACATATTCACGCAATTTGGGTGCATAGATCATGAGAAATCAGTATCCAGAACAACCACCTCTGGCCGTAATAACGGCCTTGATACGCCTGGGCATTGAGACAAACAGAGCTTGGATGGCGTGTACAGATACAGCTGCCCATGCTGCTTCAACACGATACCACAGTTCATCAAGAGTAGTGACTGGCGTATTGTGACGAGCCAGTTGCTCGGTCACCATCGACCACACGTTTTTAATTGGTGAGAGATCTGGAAAATGTGCTGGCCAGGGCAGCAGTCGAACATTTTCTGTATCCAGAAAGGCCCGTACAGGACCTGCAACATTCGATCGTGCATTATCCTGCTGAAATGTAGGGTTTCGCAGGGATCGAATGAAGAGTAGAGCCACGGGTCGTAACACACCTGAAACGTAACGTTCACTGTTCAAAGTGCCGTCAATGGGAACAAGAGGTGACCGAGACGTGTAACCAATGGCACCCCATACCATCACGCCGGGTTACGCCAGTATGGCGACGACGAATACACGCTTCCAATGTGCGTACACCGCGATGTCGCCAAACACGGATGCGACCATCATCATGCTGTAAACAGAACCTGGATTCATCCGAAAAAATGACGTTTTGCCATCCGTGCACCCAGGTTCGTCGTTGAGTACACCATCGCAGACGCTCCTGTCTGTGATGCAGCGTCAAAGGTAACCGCAGCCATGGTCTCCGAGCTGATAGTCGATGCTGCTGCAAACGTCACCGAACTGTTCGTGCAGATGATTCTTGTCTTGCAAACGTCCCCATCTGTTGACTGGGGGATCGAGACGTGGATACACGATCCGTTACAGTCATGCGGATAAGGTGCCTGTCATCTCGACTGCTAGTGATACGAGACCGTTGGGATCCAGCACGGCGTTTAGTATTACCCTCCTGAACCTACCGATTCCATATTCTGCTAACAGTCATTGGATCTCGACCAACGCGAGCAGCAACGTCGCAATACACTAAATCACAGTCGCGATAGGCTACAATCCGACCTTTATCAAAGTCGGAAACGTGATGGCACGCATTTCCCCTCCTTATACGAGGCATCACAACATCGTTTCTCTAGGCAACGCCGGTCTACTGCTGTTTGCGTATGAGAAATCGGTTGGAAACTTTCCTCATGTCAGCACGTTGTTAGTGTTGCCACCGGCACCAACCTTGTGTGAATGCTCTGAGAAGCTAATCACTTGCATATCACAGCATCTACTACCTGTCGGTTATATTTCGCGTCTGTAGCACATCATCTTCGTGGTGTAGCAATTCTAATGGCCAGTAGCGTACAAACACTGTAACAAATTCTTACATTTTTACTGTTCGTTTTTGTAATATTGCTTTCTGTGGATACTTTCGTATTACCTTATTTACTGTAGGTTATGGCATGTTTTTAAGAATTGTTGTCGCTGGTTGCGACCAGTTTTCTGTGCTTTTCCTTTTGCCGTTTTTCTCAGCGTACATGATCTCATTTGCAACTGTGTGAGCGCCTGTTAGTAAACAAATACTTGAAGGTGAACTTACGTATAACAGTGTTACACACTTTGGGTTGCCCTAGTATTGAGGACCAGTTTTGGTGTCTACTGGGCTGTTACTTAGTTTGTCGTGCATTTACGTTCGTTGGACGGTATGTAGCTAATTCTATACACAGAAAAACTAAACTTTCGCACTTTGTTTATAATCCAAAACATTACGCCTTCTTGCTGTTTGCGTGTGTCGCGAGATATGTATCGCATGTTGCGAGAACGCTATGAAAACTGTGGCGGGAGTTCTCTGGGTGTGAAGGGAAAGTGGTTCTTGTGAGTGTGTGTGTGTGTGTGTGTGTGTGTGTGTGTATGTGTGTGTGTGTGTGTGTGTGTGTGTGTGTGTTTGTGTGCGTGTGTGTGTGCTTTCTGCTTCTTCACAGAACATATAAGAGCTCTAATGAGTGACAACACATATTCAACATCCGCAGAACACCTTATCAACAAAAACCATAACCCCACTAACATCGAAAGCGATTTACACATTCTGAAACACATCCAAAATCTATAGTGACAACCAACAGTAGAAGAAAGTTACTGCATACAAAAGGCTACAGCGGAAAACCATAATAAACGAAAATACAACACTTTGTAAAAACACATTCTTTACCTCTCTGACTCAGGACACTGAATAGAAATCACACACACGCAAAAGAACCACTTCCCCACCACGCACAGAGACATAAATAAGGAAGAGCAAGAAGGTATAATGTTTTGGATCGTAAACAAAGTGCGAAAGTTTTGTTTTTCTGTGTATAGAATTAGTTACATATCGTCCAACGAACGTGAGAACACGACAAACTGAGTAACAGCCAAGTACACACCAAAACTGTATGCACAACACTACCGCAAGCCCAAGTGTATAACGCTGTCATACTTAAGTTCACCTTTTAATATTTGTTTACTAACAGCTGCTCACACAGTTGCAGACGACCCTGAGAAAAACGGAAAAAGAAAAAGCACAGAAAATAGGCGGCAAACAGTGACAACAGTTCTTAAACACATGCAGTAATGTACAATAAATAAGGTAATATGAAAGTGTCCACGTTACAGTGTTTGTATAACAATGCTTTCTTCTGCATGTTTCAGATTTAAAAAATCCACTGATGATGGCGATATTTGTCGCCAAAACTACCTTGGGGAATAAATAAGCAAACAAGTAACAAAGTGTTTTGCATTAAGTCGGATTCACAATTCCCATATTGTTGTTTTTCTGTGCGAACACTGAACAAATAGAAGAGTTCTAAGGTAAAGTTACTGCTCGGTAGGGAAGACAAGGCTATCATCAGTCTCGTGGCACTTGCTATGTCGTCCTTACCCTGGGACTTAACAGAGAAAGAGTATTGTGTCGTTCGTGTGGATGGAAAGCGCGATCGACAAAAATCGGGTTGCATACTATAGACAGGTCAGTGCGGCAGATTCCCTGGGGCCAGCAGGTGACGAAGGGCCGGCGGTTTTCGGGCTGGCACGAAGTCCCACTTGCAGGCGGCTAGTGGTGGGGAGTAGTCGTGTTGTGCGGCCACCTCCATGACGTATGAGCCTCTGGTCACAGCGCCAGGTGCCCGTGAGGTATAGAGGTCACTGTTGCCGCAACAGCCCACGTAGCAATACGCGGGTAAAATCTCCGTGGATAGCAGAATCCTGACTCAAATTGTTCCTCTGATTTATCCCGCGATCATCGGATATTTGGCGTTTTTGCAAATCGGTAAAAATGGAACCCTTATACATTCACTTTGTTGTCCGTTTGTCTGTCAGCCTGTCTGTCTGTCTGTCCGACTGCGGAAAATTAAATTTCATCGATACGGATAGACGTATCACTTTAAAATTTGTATCACATACTAAGGGCTAAGTTCCCTTCATGTGGTAAACAGTTGAAGCTTTCACGTTAATGGAAACGAAATACACTTCGATTTATTTCACAGATTTTGACACATTGTATCTCACTGATCAAAACATATAGGAGACTTCTCGTTGACGTAGAATCATGTAATTTGACAAGAAGCATGGTTTCACTATACAAGTAAATGAAAAAATCCCAAAATTGTTAAACTGTAAATATAAAAAATCACTCCGTCTTAAGGCCACGAGTGGCCTACCGGGACCATCCGACCGCCGTGTCATCCATAGTAGAGGATGCGGATAGAAGGGGCATGGGGTCAGCACACCGCTCTCCCGGCCGTTATGATGGTATTCTTGACCGTAGCCGCTACTATTCGGTCGAGTAGCTCCTCAATTTGCATCACGAGGCTGAGTGCACCCCGAAAACTGGCAACAGCGCATGGCGGCCTGGATGGTCACCCATCCAAGTGCCGACCACGCCCGCCAGCGCTTAACTTCGGTGATCTCACGGGAACCGGTGTATCTACTGCGGCAAGGCCATTGCCCAAACTGTAAATATACAACACCAAAATATTTTTAATTTCTGTCTGAATGTCTGTGTTTGGACCCCTTTTTCTCAGGAACAGACTGTCACATTAAGAGAACATCTGTGTCGCATATTATGGTCTATACTGCTTTTGTGGTGTAATAAATTCAAGCTTCTAAGATACGGCCATTTATGTTACGTATTTTGATAGTCACAAACTCACTTATCAAGACCTGTAGGGTACTTCCAATCGACCTAGAGCCATTAAATATTGCTACACTGAAGATTTCACAGAACAATTAAAGGAACAAATCCGAAAATTTGTTAATTTGTAATTATATCACACGAAAAATATATTGTCACTCCTCATCTGACTGTCTGTTTCTCCGACCGTCTGTTAAGACCCCTTTTTCTCAGGAAAAGGTTGACATGCCAAGTTCAAATTTATGTCTCATACTAAGGTCTTACGTCCCTTGACGAGGTAAGAAATGTAAGCTTCTAAATCAAAGCAGTCGAAAGATAGAGTCGTGATACTTACACACCAAAGTCTATAGTGTAGTTCCTGTTGACATAGAATAATGCATAACTAAAAAAAGTCTGAAAAGTGTAAATTCATAAATATTTCGTACGAAAAAAATATTTTTGCTGTTAGTTGTCAGTTTGTCTGTCCCCTTTTTCTCAGGAACAGGTAGACGTATCAAATCGAAATTAATGTCACATATTTAGGTCTATGTTCATGGTGGCGTAAAAATGTTAAGCTTCTAAGTCAATGTAGTCAAAAGATACTGCCATTTATATGACATATATTGATACTCGAAAACCCAATCAAATTCATTGGTATACTCAAAATATGGTTCTTATTTTTGTTGTTCTCAGCATTTTCGCTCAATATTGTCACAAAATAAGTTATTTTTATCTAATTAAAGCCTAAGAACCATTATATTTCAAGCTTTGGTAAACTGAACGCAATATCTCCGTTATTTGGCTGAAGCTCTGGTGACGTCACAGACCAGGAGTAAGGACGATGCTGGACGTGTGTTACAGGAGCGGTGACCGAAGTTTTACGTTGATGCGTTTATGCTCTACCCATTTAGAGCGGCAATGTGTGCAAAGGTGGGCATTTTTCCCTGCTTCCTGCAGAATCATTAAACTCACTGAAAATAGGTCCGTATCTCATATCTAGATCATCATCTATGAGATTCACGTGAAACACACTTTCAGAAACGAACATGAGCTTAACCTGTGAAACGACGTACTAGCGTTCATTGTCACTGCAGTCATCAATTACGACCCAAAGCATAATAAAATTCTTGACAACCCTTAGTGTTGATTTCCCTGTAGATAAGAAAATCAGTAAAGGTAGTACAGTGTGCGTCCTTTCTGTGGCGCACCGGATATCGAATCTGACCACGAATCAGAAGGTTTCAGTTTCGGATCCTGATGAGGTCGAAATCTCTCGAAAGTTCGAGTCTTGGGAAGGTCGTAAAATTTTATATGTCTTACACGAAACAGGATAACAGCATTAATAAGAACTCATTGTGGTAGTTGTTTCCATGGTGGGATGTATTATATACAGCTTCGCATTAATTCTAATCGGAAAAATGGGCGAATGAGGATAGATGCATTTTATTTGGGTACTGTGTGTGTGTTGGGGGTGGGGAGGGGGAGGGGGAGGAGGAATCATTCCTAGTGGTGAAGGTATCACCACACGCCCACAGTACAGTGAGATGTAGGGCGATGAGGTTTTTCATGTGAAAAAACTTAAACCGTGTACAACATGCAGGTAAAACAAGCGTGAGGGAAGCATTCCTAGTGGTGAAGGTATCACCACACGCCCACAGTACAGCGAGATGTAGGGCGATGAGGTTTTTTATGTGAAAAAACTTAAACCGTGTACAACATGCAGATAAAACAAGCGTGAGGGAAGCATTCCTAGTGGTGAAGGTATCACCACACGCCCACAGTACAGCGAGATGTAGGGTGATGAGGTTTTTTATGTGAAACAGCTTAAACCGTGAACAACACGCAGGTAAAACAAGCGTGAGGGCTGCGATGGTGAGTGCAAACTAATGTCAGTGTCTGAAGAAATCGTCTTTATGGGAAATGAAGATACTTTAAGTAGTAAGGATCGTAGTTGGACAATACGAAGAAGAAAAAGGACTGTTTCCAATAAGGTAAGAAGTTAACTGGAAATCTTCTTGAAGGTGGCGTGTATGAACAGTCATTGCAGATGTAAGCGTATGTAACCGGTAAAAACAAGTTAACAGTACTATATTCCTGATCGCTGTTGTGAAGTTTCGTATATGTTATTTGTTTGTCGTATTAGGGAATGTTGCGTCATTTATAAATAAGTTAAAATATTTCGTTTGACCATATTTGGGCCAGCAACCTACGAATAACTGCGCAAAAACCCTTGCAGTCAACCGCTCTACCATCTCAGCTATCAAAAATGTGTGTTAACATTGGATGTAGCGACACTCAGGTCTCCCAATTTTCACTGCGAGTTTAATTTCATTGGATGGCACTGTTCTTCCTTGTACCGGTGGGAAAAACTATATCGGGTGTAAATTAATGCTAACTTTAGAAGGAGAGACAGTCGCAAGATAGGGAATTTTTGCATCGATGTCGTGGCATTTTGTCAGTACAGTGCAACCACGTTTCACGCTTCTTCCTTTGGAATACACAACATTTCGTGTGTTTTAATAGATGTATTTGTACGATGTGGTACTACACACCACTTGTAACCCATTTTCAGGAACGTGAAATCCGAAACAAGGCGCCACTATATGACAGTAGGAGCACTGAGCTAACCAGTGACGCTAGAGGCATCATGTACTGAAGAGCCAGAGAAACTGGTACACCCTGCGAGCACGCAGAAGTCCCGCAACACGACGTGGCCTGGACTCGACTAGTGTCTGAAGTAGTGCTGGAGGGAACTGAGACCATGAATCCTGCAGGACTGCCCCTAAATCGGTAAGAGTAGGAGGCGTGGAGATGCCTTGTGAACAGCGCTTTGCAAGGCATTCCATACTCAATAATGTTCATGCCTGGGGAATTTGGTGGCCAGAAGAAATGTTTAAACTAAGAAGAGTGTCCGTGGAGCCACTCTGTAGCAATTCTGGACGTAGGGGGGGTCGTGATGTCCTGCTGGAATTGCCCAAGTCCGTCGGAATGGACAATGGACATGAATGGATGGAAGTGATCAAAGACGATGCTTATGTACGTATCACCTGTCAGAATTGTAACTAGATGTTTTAGGGGTCCCTAATAACTCCAACTGCACGTGCCCCACACCATTACAGAGCCTCCATAAACTTGAGCAGTCCGCTGCTGACATGCAGGGTCCATGGATTCATAAGGTTGCACACGTCCATCCGCTCGACAAATTTGAAACGAGACTCGTCCGACCAGGCAACGTGTTTCCAGTCATGAACACACCAATGTCAGTGTCGATGGGCCCACGCGGAGTGTAAGGCTCTGTGTCGTGCAGTCATCAAGGGTACACGAGTGGGCCTTCGGCTGCGAAAGCCCATATCGATGATGTGTCGTTGAATGGCGCAGCTTCACTTGTTGATGGCTCAGCATTGAAATCTGCAGCAGTTTGCGGAAGGGTTACACTTTTGTCACGTTGAACGATTCTCTTCAGTTGCCATTGGTCCCGTTCTTGCAGGATCTTTTTCTGGCCGCAGCGATGGGAGGGCGGGGGGGAGGGGATTACTATGCCTCGGGCATGGATGTGTGTGATGTCCTTAGCTTGGATCGGTTTAAGTAGTTCTACGTTCTAGGGGACTGATACTGACGGTACACTCTTGAAATGGTCGTACGGGATAATCCCCACTTTTTCTCTACCTCGAAAATCCCGTGTCCCATCGCTCGTGCGGCGACTGTAACTCCACGTTCTAACTCACTTAAACCTTGATAACCTGCCATTGCAGCAGCTGTAACCTATCTAACACCTGCGAAAGACTCTTAACTCATATAGGCGTTGCCGACCGTAACGCCTTACTCTGCCTGTTTACATATCTCTGTATTCGAATACTCATGTCTATACTAGTTTCCTTGGCGCTTCAGTGTGTGATTCGAATGGAGCGTTTTAGGGGGGTTTCAAATTATTTGAAATTCATTTTCGTTTTCAAATAATACTAAAATTCAAGAGCGAAAAAAAGCACATTGTGAGCATAAACTGACGTAATTAACCGTTTAAGACGGATTTCCGGAAAACAGTCAAATACCTTATTACACTTTCGCTACAAGACGGTCTCCCATGAGAAATGAGTGAGCAATGGCAGGACAATGGAACTCTACGGAAACATTTGTAAGGACATCCTAATGAGATTAACGAATAAAGTGTGTTTCGTCGCTCGACAAAATGTTCCATGGCCCCATGTCATCTATTTCAACCCTGCAAGAAACGCAGGAGCAAGTTTCCCTCGAAGGGTTGCGTGCCTGTACGGATATCATTTGACAATTGTTCGCAGCACTTTTCTAACGGCGGAAAGTGGAATATTCAGCTGTCGTGACACAGATTGTGCACTGCATGAAGGTCGCTCATTACGTCCAACATTCTCAACCATGGCAGCATTAACTTCTTCAATATTTTATAGCACAGTTGGCCGTTAGCCTCTCCCAGGAGCAATTTTAAAACCGCCAGTTAATTCGAACTTCCGAATCGTGTTCTCCAGCCCCGTTGCGAAAAGACGACCCCTCAGAATACCTTTAATGCATTCATTCTCGCGAAGAGAAGCACCATTATTGCTATTGTTATGAAAAAACAGCTTTACGAGTAAATCCCTCTGAACCTAGTCCAGAGTCATGTTGATTGTCTGCAACTGATGCTTGTGTCACCTCTACCAGCACCCAATGGCAAATCATGACACTAACACTATTCACAACAAAAATCCTGCAGCATACAGTTTGAACATCATTTCTATAAGGTTGAGTACCCATATGATTAATAGTTTTCCGTTCACATTGGCTCAAGAAGTGAAAGTTTAAAATTATAACCACCATGTAGTTTGTGTATTGAAATGTGATAGCATTGACTGGAATACTCTTTTTCAAATTCTGAAGGTGGCAGCGGTAAAATACAGGGAGCGAAAGGCCATTTACAATTTGTACAGAAAGCAGATGGCAGTTATAAGAGTCGAGGGACATGAAAGGGAAGCAGTGGTTGGGAAGGGAGTAAGACAGGGTTGTAGCCTCTCCCCGATGCTATTCAATCTGTATATTGAGCAAGTGGTAAAGGAAACAAAAGGAGTTTGTGGCACAACTTGACTAGAAGAAGGGATCGGTTGGTAGGACATGTTCTGAGGCATCAAGGGATCACCAATTTAGTATTGGAGGGCAACATGGAGGGTAAAAATCGTAGAGGGAGATCAAGAGATGAATACACTAAGCACATTCAGAAGGATGTAGGTTGCAGTACGTACTGGGAGATAAAGAAGCTTGCACAGGATAGAGTAGCATGGAGAGCTGCATCAAACCGGTCTCAGGACTGAAGACCACAACAGCAATGAATTATGGAGTTCTTAACAAGAATCCTGTATTCATAAATTCTTTCCTACCCCACCGATTTTACAGTTCTGAAACAGATCTACGCTCACAGCAATGGCGTTAAACACTGCACGTAGGCTCAAAACGATGCCCTTTGATCCAGAGCGTTTCTGTTTGAGTTAACGTCTGCCATTATCCTTTCAGATGAATCGGCGAGTAACACTGAAGTGATGACTGTGTTTTAGGCAGCTACACTCTAAGACAAAAGAAAAGACGCACAGCAAAAGAATTATCTGAATGGGACTGTAATCAGTACATGTAATTTACACGTACAGACAAACAAATTGTTACAATTTCAGAAAAATTGGGTGTTTCATTCACGAGAAATGGTTTCAACCACTGAGAACGTCAATGGCCCGTTGGTCCTCCTCTGTTCCTTATGCAAATAATTATGTTGCTTGGCATTGAATGGTAGAGTTATTGTATACCCCACTGAGGGGTACGGAGCCAAATTTTGTTCGATTGGCGCATTAGATCGTCAAGATCACGAGATGGTTGGAAGGCGCTGCCCCTATTGTCCAAACGTTTCCAACTGAGGACAAGTCCAGCGATCTTCGTGACAAGACCGGTGCGGGCGAGCGCGAGGAAAAGGAGTAGAAACAGTTGCCGTCTGTGGGTCGGCTTTATCTTGCTGAAATATTAGCCTAGAAAGGCTTGCCTTGATGGGCAACAAATCGGGATGTAGAAATCGTCGACCTCCTGACGTGGATGACATCTGAAGCGGTCCTGTTATGAAATGAAATGGTACTCCAGACTAATACTCCTGGTTGTCGAACCGTATGGCGGGCGACAGTAAGTTTGGTGGCCATCGAGACACGTCTTCGCCTGTCGTGGGGCTCTGATCGAAGCGGGAGTCATCACTGAAGCCAATTCTACTCCTGTCAATGAGATTCCGGGCCGAAGACGTGTCTGGAGATTGCTCGAACTACAATGGGATACCAACTTGACTGTCGCCCTCCGTATTGCCCGACAACAAGGAGGTATGGTCTTGGGGCTCATTTCATTTCATAGCAGTACCTCTTTGGTTGTCACCCATGGCATCTTTATGGCAACAGGCTTTTGAGTAGTTTCAGGGGCAACAGTACGGATGATTGACTTATCTGGGCTTATGAAATCAGCTCGCATGGGTTGTTGATACTGTGAGTGCTTGAGGGCAAGGGGAAACTACAGTCGTTGAATTTCCTGAGGACATCCAACTCTGCTGTATGGCTTACCATTGATGGTATCATGTTGGGTAAAATATTTCGGAATTAAAATAGTCTCCTATTCAAATCACCTGGCGTGGACTGTTAAGGAGGATGCTATCATCAGGAAAAAAACTGAACTGTCGTTCTGCGGGTCGTATTGTGTAATGTTAGATATATTAACTGGGAAAGTAGGTTAGAAAATTTGAAAAGGAAAATGGATATTTTAAAATTATATAAAGCAGACAGGAACACCACTCAGACTGCTGCCTGTAATACAGTACGAGATCTGTGGAGCATGTGATCACCATGACCCCAGTTCTTCCAGCCGTTATTGCCATTAGAGGTATTATGATGTTGCTGCTGCTTCCTTATTCAAGCAGCTCCGTATCCAGCTTCACGAAGCTGATTGAACCGCTTTTCTAGGCCACTCTATCTTGTAAAATCCAACGAGGTTCCGGGAATCGAACCTGGTTCCTTCCACACTGAAGGCAGCGACGCTAAACATTTGGCAGGAAGTACAAGACTTCTTGTCAGACGATTACAGGCTTATCAACACGAAGTCACATTGTGGTGATGTAGGAGTAGGTCTAATAGTGAATAAGAAAATATGATTATGAATAAGCTTCTTTGAAGGGCGTAGGGGATCCATTATCGTAGGTAATAAAAACATATCAGACGCCAACAAATCCGGTACACATTTACATGTCGACTTACTACACAGATGGTGAAGAGATTGCAAGAGTGTATGATGAGAACAAAGAAATATTTCAGACATCTGTGGACGATGAAAATTTGATTGTCACAGGGAACCGCAATTCAGTAATAGAGGAAGGATCAGAAGGAAAAATAGTAACAGAGAATGGACTGGGAGAAAGGAATAAAAGGGCAACCCATTGGTAGAGTTTCAGCCAGAACACATTTTAATCATTGCTAACGCTAGGTCTTTTGTTGTTGTTGTTGTTGTTGTAATAGTCTTCAGTCCTGAGACTGGATTGATGCAGCTCTCCATGCTACTCTATCCTGTGAAGGTTCTTCATCTCCCAGTACGTACTGCAACCTACATCCTTCTGAATCTGCTTAGTGCATTCATCTCATGGTCTCCCTCTACGATTTTTACCCTCCACGCTGACCTCCAATACTAGATTCGTGATCCCTTGATGCCTCAGAACATGTCCTACCAACCGATCCCTTCTTCTAGTCAAGTTGTGCCACAAACTTCTCCTCTTCCCAATCCCATTCAGTACCTCCTCATTAGTTATGTGTATTACCCATCTGATCTTCAGCATTCTTCTGTAGCACCACATTTCGAAAGCTTCTATTCTCTTCTTGTCCAAACTATTTATCATCCATATTTCACTTCCATGCGTGGCTACACTCCATACAAATACTTTCAGAAACGACTTCATCACACTTAAATTTATACCCGATAGTAACAAATTTCTCTTCGTCAGAAATGCTTTCCTTGCCATTGCCAGTCTGCATATTATATCCTCTCTACTTCGACCATCATCAGTTATTTTGATCTCCAAATAGCAAAGCTCCTTTACTACTATAAGTGTCTCATTTCTTAATCTAATTCTGTCAGCATCACCCGACTTAATTCGACTACATTCCATTATCCTCGTCTGGCTTTTATTGATGGTCATCTGATATCCTCCTTTCAAGACACTATACATTCCGTTCAACTGCTCTTCCAAGTCCTTTGCTGTCTCTGACAGTATTACAATGTCATCGGAAAACCTCGAAGTTTTTATTACTTCTCCATGGATTTTAATACCTACTCCGAATTTGTCTTTTGTTTCCTTCACTGCTTGCTCAATATACAGATTGAATAACATCGGGGAAAGGCTACAAACCGATCTCACTCCCTTCCCAACCACTGCTTTTTCTCTTATGACTGCCATCTGGTTTCTGTACAAATTGTAAATAGCCTTTCACTCCCTGTATTTTACCCCTGCCACCTTCAAAATCTGAGAGTATTCCAGTCAGCATTGTCAAAAGCTTTCTCTAAGTCTACAATTGCTAGAAACGTAGGTTTGCCTTTCCTTAATCTAGCTTCTAAGATAAGTCGTAGGGTCAGTATTGCCTCACGTGTTCCAACATTTCTACGGAATCCAAACTGATCTTCCCCGAGGTCGGCTTCTACCAGTTTTTCCATTCGTCTGTAAAGAATTCGTGTCAGTATTTTGCAGCCGTGGCTTATTAATTTTCGCATCTGTCAGCACCTGCCTTCTTTGGGATTGAAATTATTATATTCTTCTTGAAGCCTGAGTGTATTTCGCCTGTCTCATACATCTTGCCCACCAAGTGGTAGAGTTTTGTTAGGACTGGCTCCCCCTATGCCGTCAGCAGTTCTAATAGAATATTGTCTACTCCTGGGGCCTTGTTTCGACTCAGGTCTTGCAGTGCTCTGTCAAATTCTTCAGGCAGTATCGTATCTCCCATTTCATCTTCATCAACATCCTCTTCCATTTCCATTATATTGTCCTCAAGTACATCGCCCTTGTATAGACTCTCTATTTACTCCTTCCACCTTTCTGCTTTCCGTTCTTTGCTTAGAACTGGATTTCCATCTGAGCTCTTGATATTCATACAATTGGTTCTCTTATCTCCAAATGTCTCTTTAATTTTCCTGTAGGCAGTATCTATCTTACCCCTAGTGAAATAAGCCCCTACATCCTTACATTTCTCCTCTAGCCATCCCTGCTTAGCCATTTTTGACTTCCTGTCGATCTCATTTTTGAGACGATTGTATTCCTTTTTGCCTGCTTCATTTAGTGCATTTTTAAATTTTCTCCTTTCATCAATTAAATTCAATATTTCTTCTGTTACCCAAGGATTTCTACTAGCCCTCGTCTTTTATCTACTAGATCCTCTGCTGCCTCCACTACTTCATCTCTCAAAGCTATCCATTCTTCTTCTACTGTATTTCTTTCCCCCATTCCTGTCAACTGTTCCGTTATGCTCTCCCTGAGTCTCTGTACAACCTCTGGTTCTTACAGTTTATCCAGGTCCCATCTCCTTAAATTCCCACCTTTTTGCAGTTTCTTCAGTTTTAATCTACAGTTCACAACCAATAGATTGTGGTCAGAGTCAACATGTGCCCCTGGAAATGTCTTACAATTTAAAACCTGGTTCCTAAATCTCTGTCTTACCATTGCATAATCTATCTGAAACCTGTCAGTATCTCCAGGCGTCTTCCATGTATACAACCTTCTTTTATGATTCTTGAACCAACTGTTAGCTATGATTAAGTTGTGCTCTGTGGAAAATTCTACCAGGCGGCTTCCTCTTTCATTCCTTAACCCCATTCCATATTCACCTACTATGTTTCCTTCTCTCCCTTTTCCTACTACCGAATTCCAGTCACCCATGACTGTTAAATTTTCGTCTCCCTTCACTGTCTGAATAATTTCTTTTATTTCATCATACATTTCTTCAATTTCTTCGTCATTTGCAGAGCTAGTTCGCATATAAACTTGTACTACTGTAGTACGCGTGGGCTTCGTTTCTATCTTGGCCACAATAATGCGTTGACTATGCTGTTTGTAGTAGCTTACCCGCACTCCTATTTTTTTATTCATTATTAAACCTACTCCTGCATTACCCCTATTTGATTTTGTATTTATAACCCTGTATTCGCCTGACCAAAAGTCTTGTTCCTCCTGCCACCGAACTTCACTAATTCCCACTATATCTAACTTTAACCTATCCATTTTCCGTTTTAGATTTTCACTACCTACCTGCCAGATTAAGGGATCAGACATTCCACTCTCCGATCCATAGAACGTCAGTTTTCTTTCTCCTGATAAGAGCGTCCTCCTGAGTAGTCCACGCCCGGAGATCCAAATGGGGGACTATTTTACCTCCGTTATATTTTACCCAAGAGGATGCCATCATCATTTAACCATACAGTAAAGCTGCATGCCCTCGGGAAAAATTACGGCTGTAGTTTCCCCTTGCTTTCAGCCGTTCGCAGTACCAGCACAGCGAGGCCGTTTTGGTTAGTGTTACAAGGCCAGATCAGTCAATCATGCCCCTGCAACTACTGAAAAGGCTGCTGCCCCTCTTCAGGAACCACGCGTTTGTTTGGCCTCTCAACAGATACCCCTATGTCTTGGTTGCACCTACGGTACGGCTATCTGTATCGCTGAGGCGCGCAAGCCTCCCCACCAATGGCAAGGTCCACGCTTCATTGTGGGGGGGGGGGGGGGGACACTAGGTTTAAGAATCATAAGAATCATAAAACAGGTTCATCACATAAGGTGGCCCAAAATTTTGTAAAGATTTTCACCTTATTCCATTGCATATTTTCGTTACATCAAGGAACCATTAAGGCCAGCAACGAACTGTGCTATTCACCACGTAAAGGAAAAATCAGCTACAAGCTTCTGAAATGTTTAACAATTCACGGGAGAAAGCGTTAGTCAGAAACCATCGCCGGAAGGGGCTGAGATTTTTGGTTACTATTGTTAAATGTCACCGTGGTGTTTCTTTCTGTGGCTGTTTTGAGTCCGAGTAATTCTTCTGGGGCACACGGACATCCGTGCCAGTCGAAGATCGTTTGTACTGCCACTTTAAGAGATAAAGAACGTGTTATTTATATAAAAAAACAAAAGTTCTAGACTTCATCATTTTTTCTCATAAAAATATTGAAAGAAAAATTAAAATTAATATCACGGTCTATTCTGAATGTATATGCAAGTAGTGGAAGGATATTGTTAAAAACAAAAGAAACATAATGAAAATATACGACGAATATTCCCAATAGCACTTAATAAGAAAGGCTTAGCACTGATTCTGTAGTGAGTACGACAGCAAAGTATTCCGAAAAAACTATATTGCAGAGAAACTTTAGTCTGTGACTACTAAGTGGATTCCCTTTGCGTGAGAATAATTCTAATCATATTAACGAAAAAAGATCAGTAGAATAGTACGAAAACAATTTTAGTTGAACACTATTGAAAGAAATATTACTATCATTATCAGCTTATATTAAATATCAATATAACGTAAATAATACATTGCTGACTCTAACAAAGGAACAAAATGCTGTGTATAGCCATGCAGTTAAGCGGCAACGCAAATTTAGTTATCGTTTGGTGTATTCATTACGTGAAAAAGTCTCTTTTTTTCTTAAGTTTCTCAGCACCTGGTCATTTGTGTTCGACTCATATCCAGAATAAGTGATGCAAAAGTTAATTCGCATTCGCGAGATATACTTACGATTGAGTATCAATGTTGACATAACTGATTTCTATTATAGTTATTTAGACATTCAGTACCATCCTGATGAGTATTTAGAGAGTTTAAAATGTTAGAACTATTTTCAATGAAAGTTTGCTGGAAGAAGGCATCTGACAAAAAATTAAACTATATGTATTCGGTGGCCGACAGAGCAACACATTCGAACTTAAGTAGATGCGTGATACTACGGTAAGGTATAGCAATACCAACAGAGATTCATTTATGAAACTGATTGACAAACAGTATCTTTGTTTATCTTTGGACTCAATACTATACAGTAATGATGAATATAGTGTTACAAAATCAATTTTGGTCGGAAGACTATTGAAAGATACATTATTTGAATGATTAGCTTAAATAGAACATCAATATAAAACTAAAAAATATATTTCTTACTCTCTCTGTAAATGTGATGTATTAATTGTGTAAGGTGGTCAAATAAGACTGATTCTAGCCAAAGAGACAGCAAGTGTTGTCGTAGATGTCAGCATTCCATACAAATGTAAGGAAAAGATGAAGTTACATTTATCATCAACTAATATTTTTGTAACCTTAAAAATGGAATCACTGAACTGCATAGTGTTGCAGGTGTGTTGTTACTAGAGCGTTAATACGATAGTTTAGTGGTAATCAGTACTGGGAAGAAGGGTATACTTCCCAGATTGATAAAGCTTTAAATCCCTTTCTTTATATTCCTTGATTTTATGCGTAACAGTACGCTGTCAGGATATATTCTTAGACAACATTACGGGAACTGTTGACGACTGACGAGAGTTTGCAAAGCGTCAGGGCAAAGCATTCGTGTTCCAGTACAGAAGGAACCATTACACACTTATTGACTGAAACGGGTTAAGGAATACAATAAAAGACGAATGGGTAGGTGTGAGAGATGAAATTGTGGAAGTAACCGAGGGTCGAAGAGGGGATGTAAAGCCCAGAAGAAGTCCATATGTACCACACGAGATATGGAATTTACTTGATGAAAAGAGAAAATATAAAAATGCAGCAAACGAAGCAGGAAGAAGCAAGCACAGGCGTTTAAAAACGACAGAAAGGGCAGGATAATAAAGAAGGAATGGCCGGAGGAGAAAGATAGATGCTGTCTTAGGGAAAATGAAAGAGACCTATGGAGAAAAGAGGACCATCTGTATGAATATCAAGCACTCGACAAGCCAATATTAAGCAGAGGAAGGATGTCCGAAATGTGGAGAATATGTGTGGAGGGCTGTACAGGAGAAAAGAACTTGAAGCTAATATTGTAGAAAAATCAGAGGAAGTAAGTTGCGATGAACTGAAAGATGTGATAATATGTAAAGAATCTGACTGACTACTGAAAGACGTCAAGTCAAAACGTGGACCCTGTGTTGCATCAAATTCCCTGAGAATTATTGAAATCCTTGGGAGACGAATCTGCTCATAGCTTTTGAGACTGGTAAAATAGCCTCAGATTTCGAGATGTACGTAATAAATTCTATTCCAAAGACAGTAGGTACTGACAGGCGTGAATATTACCGACCCGTTAGTTTAATGAGTCGCGGTAGCAGTATACTGACACGAAGTTATTACAGGAGAAACGAAGGCCGCGAGGGATTAGCCGAGCGGTCTTCTGCGCTGCAGTCATGGACTGTGCGGCTGGTCCTGGCGAAGGTTCGAGTCCTCTCTCGGGCATCGGTGTGTGTGTTTGTCCTTAGGATACTTTAGGTTAAGTAGTGTGTAAGCTTAGGGACTGATGACCTTATCAGTTAAGTCCCTTAAGATTTCACACACATTTGAACATTTTTTGAGAAACGAAGAATTAAACCAACATCAGACTGGATTCCGAAGAAATGTAGGATCACGCGAGGGAATGCTCACTCTACGACGTATGTTAGAAGATATACTGAAGAAAGGCAAATCTACAGATTCAGCATTGAAGATTTAGAGGAAGCATTTGACAGTGGTGACTGGAATACACTCCTTGAAATTCTGACGGAAGCAGGGGTAAAATACAGGGAGCGATCGATTATAAAAGAGACATCGTAGGTCTTGGAAGATCAACTGAATGGAACCGTTAGTGTCTTGGCAAGAAGTTATGGAATGAACATCAGTAAAAGTAGAACAAAGGTAATGCTATGAAGTCTAATTAAATCAGATGGAGGTGATAGAATTACATTAGGAGATGAGACACGAAAAGTAGTCGGTGAATTATTCTATTTGTGCAGCAGATGACTGGCTATGACCAAAGTGGAGAGAACATAAATGGCAGAATGGTAATGTCAAGAAAATGCTTTAGGTACATATGATGCACTGGAAAAATATTCGCTAAACAACCCTAAACAACCCTCACATTACGAAGTGGGGTATTCTGACTACCCCAGGTTGTTTTATTCCCTATAACAATGTTATCTGAAGGGCCATATGCCTGTGGATTCATTACTTTGTACTAAAATGATTGACGTTGAATTCACACTCACGACTGTCTAATTTTTTTGGCTTGATCATTGTTATTCAAGTAATTTATTGGTGGGATTGAGAGACTACCCCGCTTGGTATGAAATGTCTTATTTTCTTATTTACAGAAAAAGAAGGTTATGGGAAATAAATGTTGTGTCGGTAGCTGGGCCGACACCGTGAAGTTGATGGCTGAAAATGAAATCTAGACTAACGCTGTAGCCGATAGGGCACGCAAGGCTAAAGCAGACGGGCGTGAAGTCTGGAACATGAGAACTTATAAATGAATAAGAAGAAAAGTATGTAGATGCTTATTACTTATCTTTTTAATAGTCCTTGGAATACATCTCTCTTGAATACTCGTAAGCTATAGGCACTGATACAAATGGCGCCTTGCTAGTTCATAGCCATTAACTTAGCTGATGGCTATTCTGTCTCTCGGCTAATGAGAGAGAAAGGCTTCGTACAACTGGGCGGTAGCTTGGTTCTCGTACAACTGGGGCGGTAGCTAGGTTCTCGTACAACTGGGGTCGAGTCCACTCTCGTATCACGAGACCTGCCTTGGTGGTGGCGCTAGGTCTGCGATCACAGTGGCGACACGCGGGTCCGACATGTACTACATGGACCGCGGCCGATTTAAACTACCACCTAGCAAGTGTGGTGTCTGGCGGTGACACCACATTCCTCCCCCGCAAATCGGCGAACGGTCGTGTAATAAGGCTTCCGCCCGCCGTGGGGAGGACCACATGTTGACGTATGCGATGAGGTGGGGAGCCTAACAACAGGCGAGGCTGTGCCACCCGCACCCGGCCATCCGGTCCGAGGGGAGCTAGGAAACGCCTGCAAAACTAGTCCAGGGTGCACGTCAACATGCGGTGTATGCGCCCGTAAAGAGACAGGAGGGACCGAAGGATCAATTTCCATTGCGTCGGGGCAGCCGACGCGCGATGACGTCATGTGGTCCGGAGCGGGCGGGCGTTCCATGGCGGAGGACAGCTGGTCACGGGAAGCTATCGGCGGCGCGTGACCCTGGGAGGCGCTTGGCGGCTGCAACGAAGCGTCGAATGCGGTCGGCGGCGGCGGCGGCTGCTGCTGCTGCTGCGGCGGCGGCGGCGCGTCGCCATGGGGCAAAATGGAAGGCATCGTCGGTAACACCTGGGGATGAGGCGAGCCAGTAGATGGGTCCCCAGGGCGCTGACCGGACGGCACCGTCGCTGAAAGCAGACGGGGAGCGGCAGAACCCGAGCGACGACAGAGGCGCAGCTGATTGAGATGCCGACGCACCTCACCAGAGGCCCCCAAAACCAAATACATCGCGCGGCCGAGGCAGCGAAGAATGCGCCCTGCGAGCCAACGCCGTGAACCGCGATAGTTGCGATAAAATACCACGTCGCCTGGAGCAAAAGCAGGAGTCTGCCGCTGCGCAGGAACCTGATGCGGCGGATGCAGCAAAGACATCAAGGTGCGATGAGGACGACCGTGGAGCAACTCAGCCGGCGAGCGACCATCTCGGGGCTGAGAGCGATACGAAGACAAAAAGAGCAACAATGCGTCCTCCCGAGAATGCGACTCTTTCAATTTCAACATCTGTGACTTGAAAGTCCGGACCAATCGTTCAGCGGCACCGTTGGACTGAGGCGAAAACGGCGCGGATGTCAGATGTTGAATACCATTGGCCTGGCAGAAAGACTGGAATTCTGCGGACATGAATTGTGGGCCATTGTCGGAAACAATAGTCTGCGGAAGACCTTCAATGCAAAAGATAGCAGACAACGCTTGGATGGTGGCGGAGGACGTCGTGGAAGACATCCGGACAACAAAAGGAAAATTACTGAAGGCGTCGACCAGAACCAACCATCGAGCATTCCAGAATGGACCAGCAAAATCAATGTGCAAGCGTTGCCAAGGGGAAGTGGCTTTTGGCCACGCAAAGACTTTCCGCGGCGGTGCGGACTGTTGTTCGGCACACGCCGGGCACGAAGAACACATATTCGTAATCGCAGCATCGATTCCGAACCAAGTACAGTGCTGACGAGCAAGTTGTTTCGTTCGCACTATACCCCAATGTCCTTGATGAAGAAGCCGTAAAACAGAGGACTGTAACGAACGTGGGACCACGACTCTGGACTGATCATTATCAGAACGCAACAACAAAACACCACGTCGAACAAAAAGTCTCTCCTTGTGAGCAAAAAATCGGCGAACCAACGGATCCTCGATCCGAGACTTTGACAAAGGCCATTGCGTAGCAACAAAACGTAAAACAGTAGCAAGGACAGGGTCAGCAGCTGTGGCTGTAGCGACACGACGAAAATCAATCGGAAACGATTCGACCACTTCATCGGTTTCCGAATCAATGAACATGCAAGCAAGTTCGGAAGAATCGAATGCTTTATCCTCAGCAACAGGCAAACGGGACAACGCATCGGCGTTTCCGTGCTTAGCAGTGGACCGATACAAGATATCGTAGCGGTACTGCGAGAGGAAAATAGACCAGCGAATGAATTTCTGCGCTGTACGTGGAGGTACAGGCTTGTTCGGATGAAAAAGCGACGTCGAAGGTTTGTGGTCTGTGATGATGGTAAAGTGACGACCATACAAGAAATCATGGAACTTAGTAACACCAAACACGAGAGCCAAAGCTTCTTTCTCTATCTGTGAGTAATTTCTTTGCGCAGACGAGAGCAATTTGGACGCAAAGGCAATAGGGCGATCATGGGAGCCAACTTTGTGCGCAAGCACAGCACCGATCCCGAAATCCGAAGCATCTACCATCAACAAAAGGGGTTTCTGGGGATCGAATGGCGTAAGGCAAGTATTAGAAAGCAACGCCGATTTCAACTGGCGAAAGGCGCGTTCACATTCCGTCGTCCAGACGAACGGAACACCTTTACGGCGTAAGCGATGAAGCGGAGCTGAAATGGAAGAGGCATTGCGCACATATTTATGGTAATAATTAATTTTACCCAACACACTCTGTAGCTGTTTCAGATTTTTAGGGGACGGCAAGTCTTGTATGGCACGGAGGTGCTCTGGACTTGGATGTATGCCTTGGGCATTAATGACATGTCCCAGGTATGGTAATTCACGAGCAAAAAACACACATTTGTCCTTCCTCAAGCGAAGACCATTTTGCCGCAAGACCTGAAATAATGTTCGTAAATTCGCAAGATGATCTTCTTCTGTCTGTCCGGAGATCACTATATCGTCCAGATAGTTTGCTGCAGTAGGGACCGACGCACAAACAGTTTGTAAATATTGCTGAAACAAGGCAGGGGCGGATGCACACCCGAATGGCAGTCTTTTGAAGCGGTACAATCCAAGATGCGTGTTAACCACCAATACGCGCTGGGATTCGTCGTCCACCGGTATTTGCAAGTACGCATCGGCTAGGTCCAACTTTGAAAAATATTTTCCCGGGCACAGTTTAGCAAAAAGATCTTCCGGGCGGGGCAAAGGAAAAGTAGCAGTCACTAGCTGTGGATTCACTGTGGCCTTGAAGTCCACGCAAAGTCTCAATTTTCCGGAAGGTTTTGGCAAAATTACTAAGGGTGAGGCCCAGAGAGAAGCTTGCACACGTTCAATTACACCCTGTGATTCGAGATCGTGTAACGTTCTTGCGACCTCATCACGCAATGCGTGAGGAACATTGCGCGCCCTGAAAAATTGCGGTTGCGCGTTTACCTTCAGTTCTAAATGTGCTTCATAGTTTTTAGCGCAACCTAAGCCCGGTGCAAAAATGTCTGCAAATTCGTCACATAAGCGAGAAACACCGTCTGAAGGCACAGTCTGATTCACTGATAGGACCTGATGTACAATAGACATGTTAAACAACTGAAATGAATCGAGACCAAACAAGTTCACTGCAGAAGAAGAACGAAGAACGTAAAATGACACAAGTTTTGTTTGTCCCTTGTATGTTGCAAGAAGGCTGCACTGTCCTAACACAGGAATTGCCTTCAAAGTCTAAGTCCACAAAAAGTTTATTGTCCTGCTGACGACAAGAGCGACTGTGTTGTGCAATTGGAACAGACACTGGTACAGAATCACTTGCTAATTGACGTGATTTCCGGCGACGTCGACGCACAGTTTTTGTGGGACCATCACAGTTACTGTTAGAGAAATTGTCAGTGGACAAAGTGGAATTAACGACATGAATGTCCATAGGCGAAGGTCCACGAGCCTGAGTGTCCTTGGTTCGATTCCGGCGCGAAGCAAAGGGCCTGGAACGATTGTGATTGTCTGATCTGAGCTTTTTCTGGCAAACACTTTGAACATGTCCTTTCTTATTGCAGAAAAAGCAAATAGCTTGGCGTGACGGGCAATGTTCACGCGAATGTCTAGTAGCACACCGCGGGCATGATTTCACTGCATTTGCGGGCTGGCGCGGCACCTCTGGGTTAGCACGCGGCGGTCGCTGTGTCGCCGTGCGCGAGGCCCGGTTACCGGGCCGCGCAGCGCGTCCAGCGGGCCGGTTAACGTTACACACGGCTGGCGAAGTTTCAAAAGATTCCTGAGCACAGTCCAGTGTGTCCTGTCTATCCAATATGTCTATCACTTGTTGAAGGGAGGGATTAACTAGTTTCAAAATTTGCTCCCGTATACGAACATCAGAAACGTTCTGTGCAATTGCATCACGCACCATTGTATCTGAATAAGAAAGACCACAGTCACATTCAAAGGCACAGTCCCTAGTAAGTCCTTGCAATGTTGCAACCCACTCCCTATTAGTTTGACCGGCCGTACGTTTTGTACGAAAAAACGTATACCGTTTTGCAACCACATTAACTGTTTCTTTGAAATAGGCATCTAAGGCAGACAAAATTTCCTCGTATGACAAAGTTGCTACGTCTCGGCGGGGAAACAATTTCACTATCACACGGTATGTGGACACACCGACACAAGAAAGCAAAAACGGCTGCCGCTCATTACCTTGAATTCTGTAGGCAGCCAGGTGGAAGGCAAACTGGCGGGACCACTCTTGCCAGGTCTCGTGGTTCGGGTCGTAGTGCCTAAAAGGCGGTGCAACGGCATGTTGCGGCTGCGGTAGCACTGAAGCGGCGGCGGCCGCATCGGTGTGCAGCGCACGTTGACCCTGGACGAGCTGTCCAAGGGCATCCAGTAACGCCTGCGTCTGCTGATTCTGCAAGCGATAAAATTCGGACAGTACATCTGGAGAATGTGGCGAAGCCATGACACAATTAAATGTAAGCAATCAGAAAAAGGTCACTTATCCCATCCTCGTCGCCAATAAATGTTGTGTCGGTAGCTGGGCCGACACCGTGAAGTTGATGGCTGAAAATGAAATCTAGACTAACGCTGTAGCCGATAGGGCACGCAAGGCTAAAGCAGACAGGCGTGAAGTCTGGAACATGAGAACTTATAAATGAATAAGAAGAAAAGTATGTAGATGCTTATTACTTATCTTTTTAATAGTCCTTGGAATACATCTCTCTTGAATACTCGTAAGCTATAGGCACTGATACAAATGGCGCCTTGCTAGTTCATAGCCATTAACTTAGCTGATGGCTATTCTGTCTCTCGGCTAATGAGAGAGAAAGGCTTCGTACAACTGGGCGGTAGCTTGGTTCTCGTACAACTGGGGCGGTAGCTAGGTTCTCGTACAACTGGGGTCGAGTCCACTCTCGTATCACGAGACCTGCCTTGGTGGTGGCGCTAGGTCTGCGATCACAGTGGCGACACGCGGGTCCGACATGTACTACATGGACCGCGGCCGATTTAAACTACCACCTAGCAAGTGTGGTGTCTGGCGGTGACACCACAATATATCTGTCATTCATCTCCTTTGTTGAGTTTCTCCATAGATCCAAAGTTCGTTGTTGTTGATGGTTACTATTGTTGAGTTGAATTTTAGGTTCACTGTTGAGCTGACATTAGACGAGTTAGTATTTCATCTGCAAGTAAGGATTTCCAAAGGAATTTCTAGCTTAGAGATCATGGAAATACTATACAATTCTGATGTCAGTGACGATGAAAAGAATGGGACATTGATAATGAACTGAATGAATATATGGAACCTCTTGACAAAGACCATATAGCATCAGATGAAGCTGATGATGAAATATCAGAAGACACTACACACTCATGTGAACAAGTAGAAGAAGAAGAAGAGGATGACGAAGAAGAAGACAAAGACACTGGAGATTTGTTTGTTTCTAGATAGGGACTACAATTTTCTAGTGAAGCACCAAAAGGTGGGCGGCGCCGACATAGCAACATTTTTAAAGGTGGGCGGCGTCGACGTAGTGACATTTGGAACGTAACTCCTGGCCCATTGAACGATGGAAAAACAATAACAGAGTCAACAGAGTCATTTTTATTATTTATCTCACCAGTAATCGTGAGCATCATTATAGAAGAAACGAACAGGGAAGCCAAACGAGTAATTTCTTTGTGGAATGCAGATCATTCTTCGAACAAAACGACATGGAGAGATATAAATGCAACTGAAGTGTACGCTGTATTAGCAATTCTAATAGGTGGTTGATGAACTCACGGACATCGCACAAGTGCTTCCGACCTGTGGGGAGGTAATGTTGCCTTTCGGCAACCATTCTTTTCTGCTGCCATGTCAAGAGACTGATGTTTGTCCATACTGAAAGTCTTGCGATTTGACAACAGAGACACAAGAGCACAGAGAATTGAAGAATCCAAGGGCAAGCTACAAGCCGTCAGGGTAGTGTTCGACAACTTGTGCAAGAACTTCTATCCATATGAATACGTGACTATTGATGAACGATTAGCAACATACCGAGGAAACTGCCCTTTTAGGGTTTATATGAAGAGCAAGCTTGGCAAATATGGCATTAAAATTTGGGTTTGTGATGATGTGAAGACATCTTACTTATTACGGATCCAAATTTACATAGGAATGTTGGACAATACTCGGGAAGTGAATCAAGGACAGAGAGTTGTTTTGGATCTGAATAACGGTCATGGTGTAGCAACAGATAATTTTTTCACCAGTTTTCCATTGCCTGCTGAACTACTAAAACGAAACACGACATTGTTTGGTACCTTGTGTTCCAATAAGAAAGAGATTTTGAAGAAATTCTTGCCAAACAGAAAGAGAGAAGTTCACTCTTCAATGTTTGGTTTCATAAATGACTTGACTCTAGTTTCCTATGTTCCAAAACCGAGCGAGGTGGCGCAATGGTTAGCACACCGGACTCGCATTCGGGAGGACGACGGTTCAATCCCACGTCCGGCCATCCTGATCTAGGTCTTCCGTGATTTCCCTCAATCACTCCAGGCAAATGCCGGGATCGTTCCTTTGAAAGGGCATGGCTGATTTCCTTCCCCATCCTTCCCTAATCCGATGAGACCGATGACCTGGCTGTTTGGTCTCTTCCCCCAAACAACTCCAACTCTATGTTCCAAAGAAGGGAAAGGCAATAGTACTACTCTCTACTCAGCATAATGAGAGACAAGTGAGTGGTGAAGAAAGTGAACACAAACCCGAAATCATACTACACTACAACAAAACCAAAGGTGCTGCAGATAATGGGCACAAAATGACAAGAGAATACATTTGTGTTAGAGGAACACTAAGAATCTTCATGGAAATGATAGATATTGCAGCACTGAATGCATATATTCTGTACACTCAAAGATTTCCTGAATGGCAGAAGAATAACCAAAGCCAACATAAACTCTTCACGACTGAACTGGCATTTGGACTAAGCAAAGGTAACATGGAAGAAAGCGCCAAAAATATGAACGGTCTTCATAAAGATGTACAAGATGCACTGACAGCTTGTGGTATTGCAATTCCTACAGCAGTGATCCAGACCCAGTGTTCCAAGTTACCAATGCCACAACTATGTCAAGATTGCAAGAGACATGAAGATTAGAAAACAAGATTCTGTTGTATAACGTGCAAGAAACCAGTTTGTAATATACACAGGGAAGAAACTGTTACTGTGATGTGATTGGAGTACAAAAATGTACTTGACTGAAAAGTTGAAAAATCTTGTGTTATTTTACGGCAGTGACTGTTGAGGTGCATAGATTATTAATTTTCTGTTCATTGAGTACTGAATTTAGTGAAGGGTATAAAAAATTTTTGTGCTTTGTATCTGTGACCTGATTAAAACTTCGAATAACCTGAAAAGCTGTTTTTCAATACTAAATAAACCCATTCAATGGAAATAACGAAATCTGAGAACAAATATTACAATAAAACACAAAACTCTTTTGGGTTGTCCAAATACCCCACTTGGTGAAATAGAGGTTTGAAAAAGCTTGGTAATGGGGGGGTTAATTCATTTGTTGTATAAGATTTAATACAACACTTAAAGAAAAGATGTGGAAAATAATCGCTCTTCAAGACAATTATAAATGGACTGGATGCATTCTGAAGTCTGCTTGTAAAAATTGGTTGATGAAGACACTAATACAAGACATTCAACAACAAAAATGAAGACAATAATAGTTAATAAGAAATCTTGAAAGTCATCTGTCATTGTATCTAATGCTGGACATAAATATAAAATTATCGATGAAGTTAGAAGTAGCAAATTTAAAGGAATCTACGCAATAGGGTACACAGCTAATTTGTTAACAGGCAACTGAAGATGTTGTTAATTCTAATCCAATCACATTAAAAAAAGCACTTGATAGAGATAAAATAAAAGCAAATTTTTATGAGTATGAACTACAGAATGCGAAATACCTAGATGTATGTCTAGTTGAGAAAGTTTTGAGAAAGAAAAACGATCAAGTACATGTTAAATGGTTGGTGTCTGATAATTCACACAAAGGCTGGGTCAGTCAGGATGTCATTTTATAAAAGAGTTCTTACATCTTGCAAAAGTTGTTCTTCAGTATAACAAAAATCTGATGAAACGTAATTTCTGTAAAAATTAATATTTTCATTTTATTGTACAAGTTAATCTAGTCTGGAATGAATTCTATTTTTACCATTTCTTCACAGTTTGAATGTCTCTCTTCAAGTACATATAATCGTGTTTGTAGCTTTGTTCTTTGACTCATAATCATATAGTAGACACACTCAAATTCATTATCAAGTAATCATAGAATAACAATAATATTTCTCAAATCAGTATTTTCAGTTGGTACAACAACATGTCGTTGCATTTCGATAATTTGTTCTGCAAGCACTACTTCTTGTCTTTCTAAGCAATGAATTTCTTCTCTTATTTTCCTCAGCACATGCATCGCCATTTATTTGTCAATTTGTAAATGTTCAATTCGTTCTTGTAAATTTTCAGTTGTTGCTTGCACTTTATATTGACTGTTTTGTAACTGATAGTAAAACTTATTTGGTTACCTAATCTAGGAATTTCCCAGCTTGTTCCAATTTTTATTTCATGATCTATGAATATAAACCTGATTTATTAAACAAAATGAAGATGAAAACTGTGGTGCATGAATGGTTCACCATAAAATTTTCATAAACATTATCATGTTTTCTCTAGTATGGTCACAAATCGGTTTTTGTGGGTTTACATATTCCAAAATCACAGCAAAATCCTTACCTTTAAACTATGAATTATTCTCTTTGTGAATTATCACAAGCACTTCATTATTGTTTCAAACAATCCTGTTGTTATTCTGAAAGATATTCATGAAAGTTAAGCTGAGACAGCTCAAGCAGTTTAAAGAAAATAATTTATAATATATATGAAAAAATTTGAAAAGGCAGTTGTACAGAGTTTATAATCCATAATCCTAATTCAGCAAATTTGTACCAGAGAATGAAAGAAACTTTAGGAATTGTTTGTTGGCACAATTATTTCAATATTTTAAACGATTACATCCAATAGCAATGGATTAATTATGTAACCACTCTTCATTAGAATTAATTATATTCTTGTAATAAAATTTGACACATTACACAAAAAGAATGATCTGTTAACCATTTATCAATACATTCTTTGTAAAAAATGTGATTACATTTTGTTTTTACAAATTAAAGATTCTGATCACTTAAACAACTAGCACAATTTACTTCACAAGTAGATAATGTTTGAAAAAATCTTACTCTTTGCATATAGGATTCTGATAAACGTTGATTATTTAAAATGTTATCCTGAAAATCTATAATGAACTCTTCAGATTATTTTTGATTACTTGATGAGCGATACCAGTCTAATTTACCTTAAAATTCTCTCATAAGATCTTCAGATAATTCTTGATCATCTGATAAGTATTTCCAATTTAATTTATCTTGAAATTCAAGCAAAAAGCCTTGAGATAAAATTTGAATGCATGGTATATAATCCCAATTCAATTTGTCTCAATTCGCTCATAAAATTTTCACATAGTTTCTGATGATATGGTATATTTTTCCAGACTACTTTATTCTGATATTCTCTTATAAAATTTTTCAGTTAACATTTGTATTATCAGTATGTAAGACCATCTACTTCATCTTGAAATTCTCTAATAACACTGACAGATAATTTTTGTTAATTAGATGTAACCCCAATTTAATTTGTCTTGGAATTCTCTCATGGAATTTCCGATTTGATACTGCCTTAAAATCTAATTTGTCTTTAAATTCTCTCATAAAATCTTCAGATTAATTTAGTGTCTTTTATAAATTATACCAATTAATTTTAACTTGAATTTTCCTAAAATCTTCAGGTAACTCTTGGTACAGCATTAATAAAAATTCACAGTCTTATTTATCTCGTAATTCTATCACAAAATTCTCAGTCAATGTGAAATTTTCTGATGTATTTTCCCATTCTGTGTTATTATACAGATAATTCTTTGTACTATAGTCAACAATTTTGTTTCTATATGTTTCAGTTGTTGTTGACTATAATTCATATACTTCCTCAAAACACAAATTTTCAAGCTTATAGTTAATCTATGCAATACGTTTTTCCTTTTCTAGTTTCGAATATCCCTTAATTCATAATGGATGCTTTTGAACTCCATGACTGTTCCATCAACAAGAAGTAGAAAAATTTCCGCTACCAGTCACAACAAAAAATTATTTAATCAACAAGAAGTCATGAAATGTGAAATCTGTATGTAATTTATTAGAGGTGTGTGAATGTAATTGGATTAACTCAACAGAAACTTAAGAAAGTACAACAGTGACCTGAAGTTGTCAAACCACTGAATCCAAGAGTGCTTTTTATGGAGGCCATACAAATGCAATAAAATGAAGAGCCAAAGGAGTGTTAGAATGAAAGTAATATATATTCATATATGTAATCTGTATCCAACTGTATAATGTTATGATTATCCTGCAGGCCAATTGAAAAATATATATAAACCAAGATGTTATTGTAGATAATGGTGTGGTCTTGTAAAATGTAAAGTAGTGGCCCCTAAAGAACTATATCGCCCTGTTTTAACTGTGGGGATGAAGATGGATAAAAATGAAACACTGTTGTTTCGTTTATGTGTAAAATGTGCAGGAGAAAGTATAAATAAATGGAATCACAATGATGATGAAAGAAGTTTAAATGGAACTTCGACAACTGATGAAGTAAATAAAGCTGTAGAAGAAGGATATCAAATTTTAGAAATCTCTGAAGTGTGGAAGTTTAGAAATAAAAGCAACATGTTGTTTAAAACTTACATGAAACAGTTTATAAAATGAAATTCGAAACTAGCTCCCATAAGATTGAACCTGATAAGATATATCTGCAATATGTAAAAGATAAAATAGGTATTAATTTAGATCGTGGTATGATAAAAGGAAATCCAGGAAAATAAGCTTTCCTTAAGAAATGTGTAAATTAAGTATGCAGAAAATTTGGATAGTGACAAATTTGAGTAAAACTGAGTATGTTACAGATTTACAACAATTTTGTAAGATAATATTGGATGATCGATTAGATAATATAGATACAAATTTTCCTGATGGCAATATTGTTCAGATGAAGTAGAGATTCAGGGATTTCTACATCGTAAGTAACACATCTACGATTTTTTATAGTGAGCATTTACTAAATAAAATTCAAGAGTCAGATTATATGATATATTGGATAAGGCAGGAAAAACTTTGTGACAAACATTACTGTATATACTGACAATGGTGAAAATACTGTGGAAACAGGCTGTATGCTAGTTGAATGGACTGGCTTACAGATTGGGCTTCAACTGGACATAAATGTTATTAGTTTGAGAGAAACCTTTGATTTCTTACCTTATAAATAATTTTCATAGCAAAAATCCTTATAAATATAATATAATTAATGTAATTGAAGATAAGAAAGTATGTGCATTAAACACATGCCAAAAGCATTCAACATACCCACTTACTACTTACTTGGCAGAATCAAAACCAGTACTGGCGATCATTAACAGAACTAAAACGAGCAAGAGACATGTATTCAGAATTTAGAGCTCAATACTATTGAACATATAACCTATGCAGTGAGTTCAAATCAAGTCCTGAATACTTTGAGAACTGGAAGTACTCACAAAACAAGAAAAATAATTCCAATAAACTTGTGTCAAGAAATGCATATTTTCTGAGATAAACACGTGGCCTTTGTGGCACTTGGTAGCAGATGTCAGCACAATCGTTGCCTTGGCGTTCCATCAAATGTGTCAGTAGCATAGTATGATGTCTTACAGAACTGTATGCACAGTTAGGTGTTCTGCAGACAGTTGTGTGGTTTGAGTCACATTGCAGGCTGTGTTAGTTTTCGTCATGATTCTGAGCCTTATTCTACAGTACTGTGAACTCTAGGTATGTATGATGGTGTTTTTCCCTGTTCCAAACGCGGATTCACTAATGTATTTATTGTTATTGCGCTATTTGTACGTACAAATCCACATACAAACACATACAAATCCACCACTTGTTACACACTGCTATTGTTCAGGAAATGGAGGTAGCCTGTAGGCCTGTGCCCTTTACGCTGAAAAATATACATAGCCCTGAGAGCCCTCTAATAGGGTGTTTTGCAAACTTTTTTAGCGTCTGGGGGCACAGGTACTCCTGCACCTTGCAAAACTGGCAGTAAAAGGCCCTGCACAGACTGGATGCCTGACATGGAGGATGGTTCAAATGGCTCTGAGCACTATGGGACTTAACATATGAGGCCATCAGTCCCCTAGAACTTAGAACTACCTAAACCTAACTAACCTAAGGACATCACACACATCCATGCCCGAGGCAGGATTCGAAGCTGACATGGAGAAGCGTGTGCTACGTTTGGTGGAAGAAACCCCTGGAACCATTGTGGGATGATTGGCAACAGCAAAAGGCGTGTGTCACTCTCTTGTCTGGTGATACTTCATGAACAATGGCTGTGTCCATATAGTGTGTTCAGGCCCTAAGATCAAGGGGTCGTCATGGCAGATGGCAGCTCTGTCAATGGTTCTTTAAGAAGTTGTTGTAGATCCACTATTTACAGTATATTTACTGATGATGGAGGATTCACAAGGCTTGGTGTTGTGAATTGACATAACCAGCATGTATGGACAGATATAAATCCGCAAGCAAATCAGGAAAGAGGGCCTCAGCACCAATTCACAGTCAACGTATATGCTGCCATACTTGGCCATAGATTAATAGGGCCATACAAGCTACCACAAGGTTAACTGGGGTGTACTTTCTCATTGACACAGACATTTCACGACCGTTGATTGGTCGTGAGGGGTTGGGGAAACATTGGCCTGCTCGTTCCCCAGACCTCAATCCCCTAGACTTTTGGTACAGGGACATTTGAAGAAATTAGTCTATGCCACTCCAATCAATGATGTGTGGACATTACAGATTGCGTCTACAGTGCGTGCTTGCTAGCAGTTACAATAACCGGGTATACTTGAAACGGTGTGTCGTTGCTTACATTGGAGAGCAGAGGGGTGCATTTTCAGGAATAGGCGCCATGTTGAACACCTCCTGTAAACGAGTGTTTATCTCAGAAAGTATGTGTTTCCAGACCTATGTTTGTTGGACTTATCTGAGGAAGTGCGCATTTCAACGCCTATGTTTGTTGGACTTATTTTTCTTGTTCCTATGAGCACAAGCTCGGATTGTGCAGGGATGGGGAAGAAAACTGACAGTGCCCTTTCGTAAGAGCCACCTCGCAGCGA
Organism: Schistocerca serialis cubense; assembly: GCF_023864345.2. Taxonomy (NCBI): domain Eukaryota; kingdom Metazoa; phylum Arthropoda; class Insecta; order Orthoptera; family Acrididae; genus Schistocerca; species Schistocerca serialis. The sequence continues at coordinate 765,935,728 of NC_064642.1, read as the reverse complement.
TTTACGGAAATCACGAAAAACTTAAATCTGGATGGCCAGACGCAAGTTTTGATTGACGTCCTCCTGAATGCCAATTCCGTGTACTAAACATTGTGCTACCTCGGTCGGTACATCCCTTCTAGTGCCCATTTATACATCTGCTAGCACCCTTGTAACAAAAAACCACAAAAATTAAAAAAATGGACATCTAAACAAAATAACAGTGAACATCGAAATACTGAAAATAAACTATAAATACCATTAAAATCTAAAAATCATTCGTGCTATAACTTTGTGAAAGGTTGATTCGGATTCTACACACCATACTATACACTAATAGATGTATCACATCACGGATGCAAGAAAAAAGGTGTGGAACAATGTTGTAAAGTGGCCATGTCTTTTTGACATCTGTTTAGTTATCGATGTGCATATCAGAGAGGGAGAGAGTGAACAAGTTATAGTACTGTTAAGCAATCTTTCGTCTTGTTGTAACACAGTCTTTGCCTCTGCGCAGTCTGATACATTCTTGGTTGAAGTGTGGCGGGCGATGGACGTATTTGGTAGTGCTGTGTTGACTTCTGATGGTATGTGTTACATGAAGAAAGATTTATTATGAAGGCCAGCAAGGGTATATAAGATAAGAAGTTTGAGATAAGACTGCAGTGAGTATTGGCTGCTAGTTAAGTTCATTTCCTCAGAGCTGAGACGAAGACCACCCCAGATATCTGAATTGTCCATTAAAATGTCAACTGAGTAAGCTGTTTGGTTTTTATAGAAATTCTCTGTTTGCGTTGTACCCTTTTCAAATCACTTTTCACTTTGTTAACCATGGTATTGTTAAGACAAATGCTATATGTGAAGACAACGAGAAGTTTTATATTGTCTTTTTGAATACATACATCAGTCTAAAACAGTTGTCTTGGAACATCATTTCTAGGAACAGCTACTACCCCCAACCCACTGTTAATCACCAGCATCAGCACATTGCTGCGAACACTGTGTTTGTTTATTTTCTATATTCCAATAGCTAATATGTTTAAACCGAATTTTTTTTTTTCAAAGAGCAGAATTTCCTGCGCTGCATACCAACCACAGACTAGTTTTACAGACCACAACGCTAGTTCTGGGTTGCACACGTTCCGCAACGTAACGAGGGCGGACTTAATGGAAACTAAAAATTGGAAATCACGAACCGGCAGCGCTGTGGATGTAGAAGCAACGCGCACGGCACGGAGCAGCAAGAAGGACGCTCTCAAAACCCGGCAACATTTTTTTTCCGCAGCGGAGAGCCCCTTTGTAGTTGAGTCAAAAGCCGCTGTAGCGGGTGAGCTCTGCCCCTGGACGAGTGGTCGGCCGTGTTTTATTTGTACTCGTAACAACGTCACAGCGGCGGGAGCGCGAGCACGCGAGGAATGCCGCCGTGGTAGCGCTGTGCGGGGGAAAACGAGAAAAGGACAGACAGTGACAAAGAGAGAGAGAGAGAGAGAGAAAGAAAGGGAGAGGTCAGCTGGGCTACTGCGCCGGCGCCATTGTGTACCTCGAGCAGGTCCCCAAGTAATTAAAACTCGATCGCAAAAGTCAATCGGACCGGAGCTCATAAAAGCGGGAAATTGCTGCTTTGGTCGCTGCGTTTGTCAGGGAAGGCAATCCTCGGCGGCCCTTTGACGAGATCGAGGCAGCAGGGCCTGCCTGCCAGACCCTTAAATATCGCAGAGATCTGCGGGCGACGCGTGCCCGCAGGAATTCCATTTCTCCGTATCCGCCGGCCTCTGGACGCGGACGTACAATATAGGCAGTGCAGCAATACAGAAATTCGTTGACGAAAAACCTCCTTTTTAAAGATTTTCTGTCGGTAGACGTGAACCACCGTACCGTACGGTATGACAGGAAACAGCTAATTGCCACTGAAAACATGACGTATGTAAAACACATTGTCTTTTGTCATTACTGTGTTGGAGTAAGACTTTAGTCATCAAATGGCTGCAGTACTTTTATCATACGAAATGACGTCGATATGTTCAATGTTTCCAGTATCATGATGCCTTAGAATGTAAAAAAAGTACTTACTTGAAATTAAAACAAAGACAATCTGCTAAGCAACGAAACAATGTATAGCACAATTTCTGACAATAAAATGGTACCAGTTAATTCCGAAAACCTACTTCACAATGTAGGCTTCTTGAAAAAAAAAAAAAAAACACACTCTCTCGCGTTGCAGAAGACTTATTGACCAACTGCATACTGCTTATCAGTTTAAAGAGAATCACATAGTATGATAACAATAACAATCATAAACAGTTTCGACAATACATTGGGCATCTTCAGATTCTACGATATGGAACGAAAAAAATTATGAAGATGACCAACGTCTTTCTGAAATGGATTACGATTGTTGTCATACTATGTGTTAAAAATAGGTCTATAATGTTAATTCGTTTAACATTGTGGCACGGAAACAAGAAAGTCATTTAAAATGGACACGTACCAAAATAGTTTTTTTTTTTTGTTTCACTATGGGACTTAACATCCGTGGTCATCAGTCCCCTAGAACTTAGAACTACTTAAACCTAACTAACCTAAGGACATCACACACATCCATGCCAAAATCAATGTAATGTGTTGTAGAAATCTGTGAAATTGTCTCTAGAAGGGTATCCATATTAATTCAGTAGTTATACTAACATAAGAAAACATCGGAAAAGTTACATTACTAGCTCTCTTAAAGTACTTGCATTTCTTTAGATTGCTCCTTTCTATCGCATATGCTATTTCGAGACATCATATCTCTTCTACTATTGCCGGCCAGTGTGGCCGAGCGGTTCTAGGCGCTTCAGACTGGAACCGCGCGACCGCTACGGTCGCAGGTTCGAATCCTGCCTCGGGCATGGGTGTATAATGTCCTTAGGTTAGTTAGGTTTAAGTAGTTCTAAGTTCTAGGGGACTGATGACCTCTGATGTTAAGTCCCATAGTGCTCAGAGCCATTTGAACCATCTTCTACTATTATCCACGTCAGCATCGTAATTTTTACAGTACCATCACGCCTTAGAATGTAAAAAAAAGTTATTTAAAATTAAAACAAAGACAATGTGCTTAGCAAGAAAACGATGTGTATAGGTCACATTCAGACAATGACATCGTAACAGTTCATCGCGAAAAAGTACTTCATAATATAAGTTTCACTAAAAAAGCATATTGTCTCATTGGAGTGTATTTATTGTCGAACTACATGCTGCTTATCAGTGATTATCTGTTAAGACACAGTCACATAGTATGATAACAATAAAAATCGGTTTCCACAATACATTGGGCATCTTCTTACTTTACGATAGCAAAAGAATAAAATTATGAAGATGGCCAACGTCTGGCCGATACAGGTTATGATAGTTGTTATAGTATGTGATAAAAAGAGGTCTAAAATGTTAATTCATTTATCACTGTGGCACAGACACAAGAAAGCCATTTAAAATGGGCAGTGCCGAAAACAACGTAACGAACTGTAGGAATCAGAGCTAGTGTGTGTCTAGAATGGTATCTATACAAAGTACCTGCGTGCCTTTACATTGCTCCTTTCCATCAGATATGCCATTTGGAGACATATGTTTTCTACTGTTATCCATGTCAGCTTCGTATTTCATGCCAAAACGTAAACATTTTATAACGTCTCTTTTTACGACACGTTCGCACTGAAATACATCGCATGCTGGGTGATCGTGTGATCTTATTGCACAATTCCTCATTTTTTGTTTATATACGTTGAATTTTTGCTATAATAATAATGATTTCCTGTGTCTCAGTGGCCTAGTGCAACTCTTTCTACAGGACGCCTCTTTAGCGAGTTGCTCCTAATCTACCCGGTTAACCAACCGGGGAAACAGGACCTACTGCTTCATGGGGAATCTGGACGACCTAGACATCATTGAACGATGAAGGCTAGATTAAAGACAGAGAACATCTGTGGTCCGGCGGAGATACATTTCTGCGACCCCTCGATTTCCAGACACGCGACACACGCTTCACCTTTAGACCACTACGTTTTGTTGTTAAAGCACTGTATAGCGTTGACCTGAAAAAGGAATGAAAGAATATTTGGGACTCAGGCAAACCCAGAAATTTTAGCATTTGCTAATATCTGAACGAAAAAGATGTAAGCTTTCAAATTCACTAAAAAACTATGGCATGAAAATTTTTCCCTTAATCTACAAAAACTCTGCTTTAGTAATAATTTTGTTTAAACGATTTCGACGCTGGTCGGGTTGTTTGCGTTTCAGTAGATGTACAAATGGGAAGAACGAGCCACCGTAAAATTTTTTCTTTGGTACGCTTTGTCGCCAACGGAGATTCCTCTAAAATTGGTGAAAGTTAGTAAGCAGACTGCGAAAGTTAGTAAGCAGACTTCTTCGTTTTCAAATTGTGTATTACACGTGAAGAATATTCTGGAACTGCATCCTCAAATGAAAGCATCGAAAAAGTGCTTAACGTGGTACTGGAAGACCGCTGGTTGAAACATGTTGATGCACCAGACGACATAGTTTTATGACAAGTAATAATGGTAAAGCGTTCTTTACATGCAGAATAAACTACAAGGTAGCAAAGCCAATATGGGTCACACATTTGCTGAAAACCAATCGAAAACAAAGGCAAAAATAAATTTCTGAGCTCAGGCGGAATGCTTTCCGAGAATACAATTGGTACATGTACGTTTACATTTAATCCACTCTGCAGTTCAGAATTAAGTGCCTGGCAGAAGGTCCATCGAACAGTCTTCAGGCCATTTCTCTACAGTTCCACTACGGAAAAAGCGAACACTTAAATCTTTCCCTGCGAGATCTGATTTATCTTAATTTATTATGATGAATATTTCCCTCAATGTACTTGAGCGCCAACAAAGTATATTCTGATCTGGGGAACAAGTTGGTGACGAAAATTTCGTCAAAAGATACTGCTGCTATGTTTAATGATTGCCACGCCAACTCGAGCATCATATACGTGACACTCTCCTCACTATTTCACCGCAATACAGAACAAGCTACCCTTCGTTGAGCTTTGTCGATGTCCTCCGTCAATCCTATCAGATACGGATCCAACATCGCACAGTGGTACTCCAGAGAAGGATGGACAAGCGTAATTTCGGCAGTCTCTTTAGTAGCTCTGTTGCACCTCCTGTGTGTTCTGCCAATACATCACACTCTTTGGCTTGCTTTGCCCACAAAACTATCTCTGTGATTTGTAGAGTCTTGTACTGTAGGAATCAAGGGCGAGGAGGTTGTTTGGTGGTCAGAATCATCTTTCTACAGCTGCACACGTGGATTGACAGGGTTCTATATTTACATGAACAGGAAGCTACCTATCTTTAATAGAGTCTATGTGTGGTGGTACAAGTTGTTCTGTATTAGTCCTCTTGCAGGCAACATCGGTAATTCTGCCATCATCTGGCGCTATGTACTGTCGTAGGCTACGCCTGCTCTGCGAATGAATGACAGACGCTAAACTAGAATGAGTCAGTGAGAACGAGCGAGGCAGTGCGTGACTGACTATTGACTGAGACCCTCCAGCTAGCGGCGGCGGTCTGAATACTTGCGGTCGAGAGGGCGTTGGCGGATCGTTGCTTGCGAGACTGTTTCTGTCCTCTCTTGTGATAGCCGCGCTTCATCCAGCTCCTACTATCGATCTACTCGCTACATCTTTGCCGACTGGGGTGCTGGCGACAGCTTATGCCAGCACATGATCGTTCTGATGTAATTCGTTCATACTGAAATTCCTATGTATTTCACTAGATTAGATTTTAATTTATCCTGTAATGGAAAGTTAACGGATTCCTTTTACTACACGTGCAAATAACCTCATTCTTTTCATTATTTAGAGCCAATTGCCATATTTTGCACCATAGAGATATCTTGTCTGCTCGTTATCCTCATTGGTTGCGGCATTGCCAAAAGAACAAACACCACATATAAAAACAAATATCTACTATTCGCCAAGCTTTTAACGTATTACAAAGAAAAACTCTGTCTACTGAGTTGACAGAAAATCCTAACTAGTTTTCGTCTTATGTTAAACTAATAAACGTATGGAAGCCATCTGTACTAACACTCAGTGACCATTATGCCACTGAAACAGAACACAACACAGAAAAGGCTGATACGAAACGTATTCTTCCAAGACTGTCTCACAGAGGAAGATCACACTGCAGTACCTCCTCTAAATCGACAGCCTACTTACATACGATAACAATTTTTGCTTTTGACCAACAGTGTATCAATAAGTGTGTGCATTTGATATGTTTGTTATTGTAATTACGAAAATTTTTTTCAAATCTTTATTGGCCACTGCCCAAAACTATTTGCAAAATTTTTTATGGGGAGCATGGTGGCTATGTAAATAGGCTGTTTAGGTTCTTATGTTGGTAACGCCACGTAGCGCTCTGTATCAAAATCACTCACAGTGCTGTGTGAAGTCTGTGGCTGGGTGGCATTGTTGGAATAGCCGCTATTGATGTGTTGGGCAGTTGGATGTGAACAGCACGTAGCGTTGCGCGGTTGGAGATGAGCCGCCAGCAGTGGTGGATGTGGGGAGAGAGATGGCGGAGTTTTGAGAGCAGATGATCTGGACGTGTGTCCATCAGAGACAGTAAATTTGTAAGACTGGATGTCATGAACTGATATATATATATATATATATATATATATATATATATATATATATATATATATAATGACTTCTAAACACTATTCAGGTAAATACATTGTTTGTTCTGTATCAAAATCTTTCATTTGCTAAGCATGCCTATCAGTAGTTAGTGCCTTCAGTAGTTAGAATCTTTTATTTAGCTGGCAGTATTGGCGCTCGCTGTGTTGTAGTAGTTCGAGGAACGAAGATTTTTGCGAGGTAAGTGATTCATGAAAGGTATAGGTTATTGTTAGTCAGGGCCATTCTTTTGTAGGGATTATTGAAAGTCAGTTTACGTTGCGCTAAAAATATTGTGTGTCAGTTTAGTGTTGATCAGAATAAGTAATGTGAGAAATGTCTGAGTACGTTCAGTTTTGCTCAGCTGTTTGAAAATCAAATAACGTAAGGGGTTTATCAGCACAGTAATTCACTGATTTTTCTAAGGGGACGTTTCGTATGAATTCTTGTATTACCTGTGTCAACTGATCTTGTACTTCCCGGATTTCTCTTTTGTACTGTGTATTGATTTGATTTTGTTTGAATTTACTAATTTGTTCATACTCTTCTGTGTCAGTGAAGGCTACCAGTCTAGTGTCATTCAGATCATCATCTACCTTTGTAGACAAATTAGTGAACTGATCCGAAAGTTCAGCTACTTTCTCCGATAGTGAACTAATTTCCTCAGTGTGTTTTACCTGTGCCAAGTTTCAGAGTGTCCATTTGTGTTGAAAGCGTTTCTACTGTGTCCTTTAAGTTTTCTTGAGTTTTTGAAAGTTGCGTAACCGAATCGGTAGATGGAACTGAGTGAATTTTAGCTTGCAAGGTGTCGTGATTTTCGTGAACAATAGTTTGCAGTTCTTTTATGGCTGCTTCGTGATTCTGTAAAGTATTTTCATGACGCGAAAAAATAGGTTGAAAATGCACACAAATTTGTGTTTTTACGTCATTAGAGACTTTTTGACATTTACATTCGGTTTTAAGTAACTCAGCAGTTAAACCTTCGCGTGTTTGTTCAACCGTTTGTTCCATTGAGTCTAACTTTTGAAGCTGTTGCTGTGTTTGTCTCTGATTTTGTTCCATTGTGTCTAACTTTTGAAGCTTTTGTTCCATTCGTTTCTGATTTTGTTCAAGCATTGTGTGTAACTTTTGTAGCCTTTGCCCCATTTGTTGCATTAACTGTAATAACAATGCACTGGCGTCTGAAACAGGTTCCTCAGTGCTATTCGGAAGTGCATTTGAACCGGCAATATTCGCATTTTGAAAAGCAGAAAAGGTGTCTTGACTTATTTGAGAAAACGGTGAGGACGCAAAACCTGAATCTACAGTATTTGCAAGATTGTGTCCTGCCATTTCGGATTCCTGAGGCGAGCTGTTGCCGACCGATCGATCGATAATGCTTCTCAGTTCACTAATTGTTTTACTGTCTACACCATTATTTGCAGCCCGCTGCATTTCCCTATGCACAATTATCAAATTACTACTCTGAACATTAGTTAATTCATTACACGGTGGCGCTAACACACTGCTTTCGTCTTCACTGTCGTTTCTGTTTAGTTTGAAGCCCAGTATTACGTTTTTCACACGCCGTTATTGTCACAACATTTCTCACGATAACACAGAAAAGCACAATTTGAAGAGCAAAATAAGAAAACACATTAACATAGCATTGAAAATAATATCTCGTTAATTGCAAGCGCAGCTGCGAAATACTTGGTGCAAATCTACATGCATGCCACAACTGCTTTACTGTACAACAATGAGAAACTACAACTACAAAGGAAATTCTCTCTATAATTACGCGCTAGCGATAAACAATAGCTACACTAATTACACGAACTACAAGAAAAAATCAGAAGATTCCAGTGAGGTATCCTCGGCTAAGGGTCGACATATGAAACGTCCCCTTAGAAAAATTATTGAATTACTGAGCTGATAGACCCCTTACGTTATTTGATTTTCAAACAGCTGAGCAAAACTGAACGTACTCAGACATTTCTCACTTTATTTATTCTGATCAACACTAAACTGACACACAATATTTTTAGCGCAACGCAATCTGACTTTCAATAATCCCTACAAAAGACTGGCCCTGACTAACAATATCCTATACCTTTCATGAATCACTTACCTCACAAAAATCTTCGTTACTCAAACTACTGCAATACTCGAACGCCGATACTGCCAGCTAAATAAAAGATTCTAACTACTGAAGGCACTAACTACTGATAGGCATGCTTAGCAAATGAAAGATTTTGATACAGAACAAACAATTTATTTACCTGAATAGCGTTCAAAAGTCATAATATATATATCAGTTCATGACATCCAGTCTTACAAATTTACTCTTTCTGATGGACACACGTGCAGATCATCCGCTCTCAAAACTCCGCCATCTCTCTCCCCACATCCACCACCGTTGGTGGCTCACCTAAAACTGCGCAACGCTACGCGTTGTTCACATCCAACTGCCCAACACTACAATAGCGACTATTCCAACAATGCCACCCAGCCACAGACTTCACACAGCACAGTCAGTAATTTTCATACAGAGCGCTACGTGGCGTTACCAACATAAAAACCTAAACAGCCTACTTACAGGGTGAGATGTAACGCCATAAATCTGGCATTCCCGGCACTCTATTGACACTGTGGATTTCGGAATATTGAATTCCGTAACGATTTCCTAACAAGGGAACCTCCCCATCGCACCCCCCCTCCCCCCTCAGATTTAGTTATAAATTGGCACAGTGGATAGGCCTTGAAAAACTGAACACAGATCAATCGAGAAAACAGGAAGAAGTTGTGTGGAACTATAAAAAAAAAAGCAAAATATGCAAACTGAGTAGTCCATGTGCAAGATAGGCAACATCAAGGATAATGTGAGCTCAGGAGCGCCTTGGTCCCGTGGTTAGCGTGAGCAGCTGCGGAGTGAGAGGTCCTTGGTTCAATTCTTCATTCGAGTGAAAAGTTTAATTCTTTATATAATCAACTTCGCTCTCCGAAATTCCAGGACATGTTCAGATTTGTTTGGACATATGCAGGATTTGACGGTCTACACACGGAAAAATTTGAAAACGTTAAAAACATATGTTTTGACAGAGCACAGGGAAAACCGTGCGACTGCGAAACCGTTGCAAACTCCTATGTTTTCATCACTTTTTTGGGAGTGATTATCACATCCACAAGAAAACCTAAATAGGGCAAGGTAGAAAAATCTTTTTACCCATTCGCCAAGTGTACAAGTTAGGTGGGTCGACAATATATTCCACTCATGTGACGCACATGCCGTCGCCAGTCTCCTATAGAATACATCAGACGTGTTTTCCAGTGGAGGAATCGGTTGACCTATGACCTTGCGATCAAATGTTTTCGGTTCCCATTGGAGAGGCACGTCCTTTCGTCTACTAATCGCACGGTTTTGCGGTGCGGTCGCAAAACACAGACAAACACATATTACAGTGAACAGAGACGTCAATGAACGAACGGACAGATCATAGCTTTGCGAAAATAGAGAAAGTAAATTTTTCACTCGAGTGAAGACTTGAACCAAGGACCTCTCGCTCTGCAGCTGCTTGCGCCAACCACGGGACCACGGTGCTCCTGAGCTTACACTTTCCTTGATGTTGCGTATCTTGCGCATGGACTACTCAATTTGTATATTTTGCTTATTTTTTTCATACTTCCACACAACTTCTTCCTGTTTTCTCGATTGATCTGTGTTCAGTTTTTCAAGGCTTATCCACTGTGCCAACTTATAACTAAATCTGAGGGGGGGTGCAATGGGGAGGTTCCCTTGTAAGTAGAATGTCCCATGCGTCCAGTTCCAGCTACCATTCGGTATTCCAATTGTGTTAATTTCCGTCGTGCAGCCGTAATAACGTCGGAAAGCTTTTCAAATTAATCACTTGAGTGCAACCCCTTTTATAACCGGTGTACACCGTACTACCGCCGTGTACATATGTGCATGACTAGTGTCGCCTCAGTGTGTACATGACACAGTAGACAACATCGAAATTTCCTCAAGGCTTTTCTTAGATAATGCTGTTGAATACCGGGAAGTCGCAGACGATTGACGCTTGGTCGAGGGAGTGGTAAAAGAACCTCGACATAAACAAATGTAACGTATTGCGTGTACACAGACGAGAATACCTGTTACTACGTGATTAATTGATTACTGGACAATCGCAAGAAGCAGTTGCTTTCATAAAATATCTAGGACTATGCGAACGGAGTGATTTAAAGTGGATCGACCACATGAAACCAATCGCAGGGAACGCAGATGCCGCACTGAGATTCATTGGAAGAATCGCCAGAAGATTTAGTCCTCTAACAAAGATATCGTCTTGGGATCTTGGGCATACGTTTGTTTTATGATTTCTCCAGTTTTTCACCAACGCGTATGGCCAACATTCTTAACCATCCATTGGCGGTGGCACACTGCAGTAGAGTCGGTGAATGGCGGTTCTCAGCCCTTAAGTCAAAGCGGAGCGATTTTCTGGTCAGTATCGAACTCCTGAAGTGTGTCTTGCAACGGTCGGTCGTTGCGTTACAGGGCTCCTGATCGGTTTAATTTCATGTTTGTTCATTGGTGTTGAAACGATTGTCGTGTTTGTGAATTTCAGTTGCTCCCCTAAACAGACAGGCCTGGTAACACTTCCCGACTCGTCAAAAATAGCTACAACAGCTAGATTCTGTCATCGAGCTACAATTAGCGGTGAGTTCGCCACTTCGTCACAGTGTCGGGGAAACGGAGACACTCTGCGTCGGAATGTCGACTCCACGGCTAATTGCACAGTGACAACAGGTGCTCGACATCAGAAATAGGCCGTTAAAATCCACTTCCAAAATAAGTTCACTCTTCACATAATCGTTAATCTCTTTGTCTTTTTCGATCTCCTTGCTTACTGTCTGGTCAAATATATACGGGTACCTATTAATGGACATTAACACGGTCTCTGCCCACCCTTCGGCTTTATGACTGCGTTAACTCTAATGGGAACACTTCCAATGAGGTTTCTGAATGTCTGTGGACAAAAGGCAGCTCATTTCCTTTAAGAGCCCTAAACCAGAGAAAGCAGTGATGTCAGATGCTGGGTTCTGGCAGGGTATCTACGTTCTATCTGCTCAAGAAGGTTGTAACTAACCTGTTAAGATAAGGGTCGCCACCGACTCTAACCATACAACTAATCAGAGGTTTGGCCGAGTCTAAAAATAAATTAATTTGATCACAGACCAAAATCTCATAAAAATGCATACACTGTGATATCGTTCATAGGGGATGTGATGTAATTAACAGTATTGCCCGTGCACTGTTCACGAGAATCAAACATTCAAAATAAAATAGAAAATGTATGAACACTGTGCATAAGATCAGCTCCCAGCAACACACCAGAAAATAAGACTTAATGTAAAGAATTTGTTTTCAAATAAAAGGGGAAACTAATCACTGGACCTGTGCGTAAGGAAACGCGTTGGATGTGATAACGGGAAAGCTACGGGGTGAGTGGCTTAGGTGCAAAAACGTAACCTCGGAATATAAGAGAAAATTGTGGAAAAAGTAATTTATTCCTAAGATATGGATGTGAGGCATGTACACAATTCCTGATAACATTAATTCCTAAAACATTAAATAAAAGCATCGATACAACACCGTTATAGTATACACCTAAAATCATTGGTGTGAATCATTCATACAACCAATGTTGCCTGAGCCGGCCGTGGTGGTCGCTACGGTCGCAGGTTCGAATCCTGCCTCTGGAATGTATGTGTGTGATGTCCTTAAGTTAGTTAGGTTTGAGTAGTTCTAAGTTCTAGGGGACTGATGACCTCAGAAGTTAAGTCCCATAGTGCTCAGAGCCATTTGAACCATTTTTGCTGTTGCCTGATAACTGATCGCAGTAACTCGTGATACGGTGCGCGTTTCGCAGTACACCCGCGTGCCCAAGTGGTTTGTGGAGACTCAATTTCTAGGTATCTTGGGCAAGTTGCAACAATATCACATCACGCAATCATGAACAGTTAACATTCTTTACAATAAACTTGAGATCGGACAGTTAGTGATGACGGTAGCCCAACAAAACTTTAATGTTCAACCACGTGGTTGGTTCCCTACAGACGAAAGATACATAAAGCAAGGAAAATTTACGAGTAGGCAAAGCTATTAATATTTGGAAAAATAGAAGCTTATACAGGCACAGCTGAAGGCAAACAGACATTCATACAGGAGCGAGTGCTGACTTCTTATCGACAACTTTGTGTGGCGCTCTTCCGGCGGATCCAAGTCTGCTATAGAAATTTACTAAAAGAAAAATCTGGCAAAGTTTTGCATTCCTTGCTGCGACAAGGCAAAACAGTCTTTCAGACTTGAAAAGCGAGACCAAAAGCTAACAGCTCTCCTCTCGCCAAGTAACAATGCGCCACGCGGTCAGTCTAACTCACCCTTCTTCGAATGGAGCACAGCTGTGGACGCTTCCCGTACCGGCGGCAGACTGCCTCCCCTTTTCTTCTCCAGCCTCTTCCACGCTCCGCGTGGCCCGGAAAACCCAAAGATGCCATTTCCGCCACCAACCTGACGCAGGTAGATTTCTCAGAAGTAGCGCAAGCCTCTTTGCGTACTTGACCTCTACGAGGGTTGGCTATTCTGTACAACTGCTGCTGAATCTGTGTGAGTATCGCAGACTTTCTCCAGCAGACTACGCCGCCGTCTAGCAACGTGACACACAGCCACATTCATTCAATCACACCACTATGAGAGTTATGAGAAAAGAGAAACAAGGAAAAGAAAGAGAAATGCTAGTGAAAGTGGGCTTCCGGACTAATGAAAGGTGGTTACAGGATCCTTTCAAGTTGCTCCGCTCGGATCAGGTTGGGGCTTTGAAGAGGCCATTCTATTTCAGGAGTATTGTTATCCACAAACCACTGCTCCACAGATGCTTATTTATTACAGAATGCATTGTCACGCTGATACAATCAATTATAACACACACCATCACCCAACAGTTTCCTGTACACAGTGCAGTATGAAGTGGCGACATACTCCCGCATTTAGCTTTTGTTAATGTCAGTAACTGGACCACACACAATTCACGAAATACACCCCATTGCCATAACATCATATCCTCCGTAATTCATAGTTCGCACTACACTTGATGGCGGGTAACGTTCTCGAGAAGTTCGACAAAACCCAGATCCTTCCACGGGACTACGACAGGGCATAGTGTGATTCATCACTCCAAATAACTCGTTTCTCATTATCCAGTTTCCAGTAGCGCCGCTCATTTCACCACCTCAAGCACTGCACAACACTGACTACAGAAATCTGTGACTTACGAGGAGCTGATCGTGCGTTGCAGCCCATTCTTTTTAACTTCCTACGCACGCTCTTTGTGCTGGCAGAGTTGGTGGTAAAGCTCTGGAACTCGCTATTGATTCCTTCCGCCGATTTCGTGTGACTTTTACAATCACTCTCTGCAGACCTCGATGGTCCCCGTCCGTTCGTACATGGAGTCTGCCTGGTCGTATTTCACTGTTGTTGTTCTTCCGCGTATCCACTTCACAGTCACATCATCATCATTTGACTTGAGCAGATTTAGAATATTGAAGTGTCCCTGATGGATTTGTTACTTGGGTGACATCCAGTGACTAGTCCACGTTGTCTCCTGATCGATACATTCTGTCTTTACTGGTTCTCTATGGCGAACAGAATACACAACGCATCTTTTTACAGTGGTCTGCCTCTCTACATCCGCATCTACATCTACATAGATACTCCACAAGCCACGGTATGCTGCGTGGCGGAGGGTACCTGCACCACTACTAGTCATTTCCTATCCTGTTCACTCCCAAATAGAGCGAGAGAAAAACGACTTTCTATATGCCTCCGTATGAGCCCTAATTTCTCGAATCTTATATTCGTGGTCCTCACGAGCACTATGTGTTGGTGGCAGCAGAACAGTTCGGCAGTCAACTTCAGATGCTGGTTCTCTAAATTTTCTCAAACGTGTTTCTCGGAAAGAACCTCACCTTCCCTCCAGGGATTCCTATTTGAGTTCCTGAAGCATCTCCGTAGCACTTACTTGTTGTTCGAACCCACCGATAACAAATCTAGCAGCTCGCCTCTGAATTGCTTCGATGTCTTCCTTCAATCGGAAGTGGTACGGATCCCAAACACTCGAGCAGTACTCAAGAATAGGTCACACTAGCGCCCTATATGCGGTCTCCTTTACAGGTGAACCACTCACTGCTTCCTAAAATTCTCCCAATAAAGCGAAGTCGACAATTTGCCTTCTCTACGACAGTTTTCACATGCCCGTTCCACCTCATATCATTTTGCAATGGTAAGCCCAGAACTGATTTGACTTGACTTGACTGTGCAATCTGGACACTAGTAATACCGTATCCGAACATTACAGGCTTGTTCTTCCTACTCATCTGCATTAACTTACATTTTTACACATTTAAGCCTAGCTACCATTCATCACGCCAACTAGAAATTTTGTCTGTCGTCTTGAATCTTCCCACAGTCACTCAACTTCGACACCTTACAGTACACCGCGGCATCATCAGCAAACAACCGCAGATTGCTGCGCACCCTGTCCGCCAAATCATTTATGTATATTGTGGTATACACCACTTCTAACAAACACCGAACAACGCGCTTCAGTGCGCGGCCGCCAAATACATCGCTGGCCGCACTTCTCTGGGCGGCCCGCTGCTTCCATCGCTGGCCGTCTTCACACGCACGCTCCCTTACGTGGCGGAGAAATACATCGCTGGCCGCACTTGTCCGGGCGGCTCGCGGCTACCATCGCTGGCCGCCTTCGCGCGCGCGCTTTTGTCAGCACACAGCAATTGGCTACGCCAGGAAACATTGCGATTGGTTTTCCCTGGAAAACAGAGACCCCAGCCGACGGCTCCATTAACTAGCAAGCCTTATATAAACCCGGCCGCCGCCGCAAACGACAGTTCTCATCGGGAAGTGCAGTACGCCGTGTTCCAGCTGCTTGTGGATGACTCCCCGCACCACTCGAGGTTACCTGGCTGCTCGGTGGAAATCTAGCGACTTCAGTTGGAGTGACTGAACTTCACTGGACTTGGGAATAATTACGGGACGTGCACCCCACTATGCACATTTGGACATTGGTATAACCAAACTTTAATTATGCATTACTTCTGAGTGTGAGCCTGGGTAGACGCTTGGCTAACATAATTGTTAAAAAGTGATTTGTGATTTAATAAACCAGACTGACGAGGTTATTGTGTTATTCCTGGTTATAGCATACATAGTGAACAACAGTGGTCCCACTACACTTCCCTGGGGCACTCCTGACAGTACCCTTGACTGTGATGAGCACATGCTGGGTTCTACTATGTATGAGGGGACTCATGACCTCAGGTCTTAAGTCCCATAGTGCTTAGAGCAATCTATTATATAAGAAGTCCTCGAGCCACTCACTTATCTGTGAAGTTACACCTTATTTAAAAGCCTGTAATGGGGCACCGCTTTCCAAAAATCTAGAAATATGGAATCTGCCTGTTGCCCTTCATCCATAGTTCGCAGTATATCAAGTGAGAAAACGGCAAGCCAAGTTTTGCACAAGCAATGGTTTCTAGAACCATGCTGATTGGTGGATATAAGCGTCTCAATCTCCAGAAAATTTATCATATTCGAACTGAGAAAATGTTCAAGGATTCTGCAGCAAACAGAAGTTAGGGTTATTGGTCTGTAATTTTGCTGGGCCGTTCTTTTACCCTTCTTATACAGCGTGAATCAAAAGAATCATCCGATTGAAAGACATCATAACTATTATATTATTTGAAACATGTGCTTGAACAACGCACTGTTGGAAAGAGCAAACTCTAGAGTTCTACATTGTTCCCGCTAGGTAGCAGCAGTGTGCGCCGACTTCACTTCTACTAAAAATGGTGCTGGGCCGCCAGAAACCGTTTTCCATTCTAAATTTTGCTCAGTGGGGATCAGTAATAACTGATCACCGTGACTTTCGTACTAGACATGGTGTGGATCCTCCTACAGCACAGAGCATTAGGAGGTGAGATAAACAATCCCAAGATTCAAAATGGTCCAAATGGCTCTGAGCACTATGGGACTTAAAATCTGAGGTCACCAGTCCCCTAGACTTAGAACTACTTAAACCTAACTAACCTAAGGACATCATACACATGCATGCCCGAGGCAGGATTCGAACCTGCGACCATAGCAGCAGCGCGGTTCCGGACTGAAGCTCCAAGATCCGCTCGGCTACAGCGGCCGGGAATTGCAAGAAACAGGTTGTTCATGTAAAGGTAAATCTCCGGGCCGTCCCCGAGTATCTGACGCAGACTTCTAACGCATCCGCTATAGTTGCACAAGGAATCCGCAGAAATCTGTTCGCCGTGCAGCTCGACAGCTCAACATGCCCCCAATGTCCGTCTGGCGTGTTTTGCGTCAACGCTTACTCACGAAACCATATAAAATTTAGCTACTGCAAGCTCTTCGTGAAGGTGACAAGCAAAAACTTGTGAAGTTCTGTAATTTCGTTCACCGCAAGATGGTGGATGACAGTTTTCTTCCACGCTTAGGGTTTAGTCACGAGGCAACATTCCATTTAAATGGAAAGGTGACCGTCGTAATGTGAGAATATGAGGCACGGAACAGCCACATGATGTTGTACAGGGGCTCTCGAAAATTTAAAGTGTTTTGTGCAGTTTCATGGGAAAAGGTGTACGGTTTATTTTTCATTGCCAAGAAAACTGTTACAGGAAGCACATAACTCGATATGCTTTATTTTCCCACAGTTGGACAGTACGGTCGCAGGTTTGAATCCTGCCTCGGGCATGGATGTGTGTGATGTCCTTAGGTTAGTTAGGCTTAAGTAGTTCCTATAGGGGACTGATGACCTTAGATGTTAAGTCCCATAGTGCTCAGAGCCATTTGAACCCACAGTTGGAGGCCGATTCGAACGACTTTATTTACCAGCAGATTGAGGCACCGCACACTGGCATCTGGAAGCGCAGAACTTTTAAATCAAAAGATTACTGAACGACGGATCGGTCGCACTGGAGCAAATGATTCAGCCTTACATTCCTGGCCTCCAAGGTCATCGGACCTGACTGTATGTGATTATTTCTTGTGGGGGTTTACAAAAGACTATTTATGTGCCTCCGTTACCAACAACAATGAATGAACTGAGACATCGCAGAACAGCAGCTGTGGAAGCTGGAACTCAAGACATGCTCGCTGCAGTGTGGGAACTGTAGTATCCTAGTTGCCACTGTAGCGTCTTTGTACCTTAGGAAGCAAGGGAGAGGATGTTGCTGTAGGTGGCCAGTATCCTCTTTCTACAACAAAACTGGACATGTGGATAATACGGTTCTTTACTTACATAAACTGGGGATATGTACTTAACTGGAGAGGGGTCCATGTTCGTGGTACAAGCTCATCTTGCAGTCAATAGAGGTAATCATACTATTAAAAACTCTGATGGTCCTGATATGTGACTAACCTGGCCGCTATCTACTGTCGTAGCCTGAGTGAGTCATTGAGCTAATAACAAAAATGTACAAATGTGTGTGAAATCTTACGGGACTTAACTGCTAAGGGCATCAGTCCCTAAGCTTACACACTACTTAACCTAAATTATCTTAAGGACAAACACCCGCACCAATGTTCGAGGGAGGACTCGAACCTCCGCCGGGACCAGCCGCACAGGCCATGACTGTAGCGCCCTAGACCGCTCGGCTAATCCCGCACGGCAGTGAACTAATAACTGAGGCCCTCCATTCAGTGGCAGCGGCTTAAATATTTGCTGTCGAGAGGGTGTTGGCGGCGTGTTGGTTGGCAGTGTGTCTCTGGCCTCTCTTGTGACAGGTGCACTTGATTCATTTCCTGCTATCAATATTCACACTAGGTCTGTGCCGACCAGAGTGCTGGCGACACATTACAGGAACAATTTGAATACGGCACTGAGATGTGCAGTGCATCTTATGAGTTGCATATTGAATAACTATGAGAAGGTATAAAAAAGGCTTTTTGAGTTTCCCATTTACCAATTTAAAAAAATTTCAATGTGATTGTTTATTAGTTTCAGAAATGTAGACCTCCCGAATTGGATGGTACTTTTTGATACACCCTGTATATTGGAGTAACCTGCACCTTTTTGCAGTCACTTGGGACTTTGTGCCAGGTGAGAAATTCACGACAAATGCAAGCTAGATATAGGGTCAATGTTCTAGAGTACTCTTTGTAAAATCTAACTGGGACATTGTGCGATCTATTCCGCAGAATATAGGGATATTTGGATCCTTTTTATCAGCTAGTGTATGAACAGACGACGGTCGCAAATTGAAGCTTCATTCACTCGTGTGAGGTAGCTTTTGCAAGTTACTATGTCAAGAAAATATTCGACGTTAATGTTTACTACATTGTATTTCGTCTAGCTATTGCCGTTTACGTGGTTTTTATTTTCGAATACGTGGGCGTAAGTGTGTGAGCCCAGTAACGAGTTATGAACGCGGCAGAGGAGCACCGCTGTTTGCAGACGGCGGCGCCCGGTTAGGCCCTCGCGGGGCCGCGGCGACCACGAAGCAGAGGACGGGCGCTGTCCCCGAAACGTCATTAAGATTCGCGGCGCGCAGCGGCAGCGGCCGGGCTCGGAGCGCGCTGTTTACTTGGGACTTGGCGATCCCCGGGCCGGCAAACAGTTATTTCTGAATGCAAACAGCGGCAAGGCGCGGCTCCGCTGTCCACCGCCGCCGCCGCCGCCGCCGCCAGCCGGCAGGCAGCTAGCTCGCGGCGCGCGCAGAGCCGTCCCCAGGGGGGCATCCGCCGGGCTTTTATTTCGCATACAGGTGGGCGGGCCGCCGCGGCGGTCGTGACCGAACTGTGAACTGGGGAGTCCGGCGCGACGAGCCGCCGCCGCTCGATCCGTATCGCCATCTGCGAGCGGCACGGGGGGCCGCGTTAACAGCACTGTGCTGCGCGTAGCGTCCGGGTGAGAACGAAACGCGTGGACACAGTTTTTTTTCCGGCCTCACTTCCTACATTTCAGTCGAGATACAGGAGAGCTCGATTTTAAAAAAGAAATAAATATATACAAGTTGTCCCAGGAGGAATGATCAATATTCCGTGACATGCCAAAGGATCATTGGTTGGAAAAGAAGTCTCGTAAACAGAGGCTCTAAAGTGCATACCTTTATAGCTATCAGCACATTTTCGTCTTTCATACTACGAATTCAATATTTTCTACTGCAAGCTCTTTGCTTTACAATATTTAGGAGGAGGAAGTAGGGACTGAGACAAGAAAAAACTATTGTGTAAACATGTGCTCCAGAGTATGCACCTTCAAAGCTATGAGCCCTTGGACAGAAAAAGAGGCGGAGGAGAAGATGGGTAGAGAAGGAAAGAATGTAATGGACAGAGAGAGGGGGTGGAGGGGATGGACAGAGAGAGAAGGCTGGCAGAAAGTGTGAGGAGGAGATGAACAGAAAGAGAGAAAACGCGCATGTGGCATTGCCATGCTTTGCAGGGACCACAATTGTGGATGGTTCAAATGGCTCGGAGCACTATGGGACTCAACATCTTAGGTCATAAGTCCCCTAGAACTCAGAACTACTTAAACCTAACTAACCTAAGAACATCACACACACCCATGCCCGAGGCAGGATTCGAACCTGCGACCGTAGCAGTCCCGCGGTTCCGGACTGCAGCGCCAGAACCGCACGGCCACCGTGGCCGGCAATTGTGGATGGGTATGGGTAAGGAGAGACAGGAGGGAGGGAGGAAATGAACATTGAGAGAGGATGAGGGAGGAGATGGATAGTGAGAGTGGGGGAGGATGAGTTCAACAGAGAAATGGGGGAGGTGGAGATGGGGAGACAGAGGGGGGCAGCATGAGTTGGGTGTAATGAGGGTGGAGGAGGATATGTGTAGAGAGATAGGGAGCAAAAAATGTTTAAAGGATAGTGCAGGAGTAGGACATGTAGGAGGAAAGTGGAAGGTGTAGAGAGCTAGTGGACAGGTTGAAAGAGGAGGAAGAAATGGACAGGCATATGAGGACATAGGGGAGATGATACAGAGAATAGGAGGAGGAGCAAAGAATGGTCAGCGGGAGGGGATAGAGGATCTGTACAAACAGAATGGTTAAGAGTAGATGGGGCAGAGAGAAAGAAGAGAAGAGAGAGAGAGAGAGAGAGAGAGAGAGAGAGAGAGAGAGAGAGAGAGAGAGAGAGAGAGTGGACGAGGAGATGGACAGATGGACGTGGGGAGTATTATTCAAAGACAAATATACGATAAGATCATGAAAATATTGTAATAACACTACACGAGAATAAATAGCACAAACTAGATAGTTCAACTACATTGCGAAGCGATGTTGGAAAGAAGTAACTCTTCAAGAACAGCCTTTAGGAATTCTGAATATGATTTGGTCTACATTACTACACTGAGTAATAGACGTCAGTACTAGAACCTCCATTACACTTTATCAGCACAATAGGAAATCCAAAAATGAAAGAGGAGACAGAGGCACTACACCACAAAAAATATTCTCAGAAACTCTCGACTAAGTTTCAGGTCGCTAATCCTCGAAAACAAAAAAAGAAGACTGCTGATTATATTTCGCTGTTTCTTCTAGTGCAGACGAATTTTAAAAACTCTCGACTAAGTTTCTGGTCGCTAATCCTCGAAAACAAAAAAGAAGTTCGTATTAATGAAACATTCTTAAACCAACTACCTACTGCTGATTATATTTCGCTGTTTCTTCTAGTGCAGACGAATTTTAACAAAAAGTCTAGGAAATGGTGGATTAAGTTGTAAAGTAAGACTGAAAATCAGTTGCATTGAGACTAACATAATAAATAATCCAAATATTGAAAACACAATATTCCAAGTTAGTGAAAAATTCATATTAACAGTAGGCGAGTTTTATACAATCAAACCTCGATATAACGATTTTCATGGGACCATTAAAATTAAATTGTTGTACCAGGGTTATTGTTATAATGAGGTTTTGTTATCGTGACTTCCAACAAGGAGCCATGTTTTCGTGGCTGACAAATACATTACTGTAGTACTTTTCTGATAAAAAATAACATTAAAAGATAAATAATGAAACACATTTTGTTCACTTCATTTATTAATCCTCTAACTGTAGAATATCTTACTTTTATGTACAGAAAAATTCACTTATTTTCCTTTGTTTCTTTTTTCTTAAAGATTATCTTGTTAATATTGTCTTTATCTCCTCTAACGCAATCAACTACTGTGCTGAAACACTGGGGATTGAAGATGCTGCTCAGTCAGAGGAGGGAGTTTCGCACTTATCACATCACTGTCATCGTCAGAATCTTCAACAGGCCAATTACCCTTTAACTCCTCGACAGTAGATTCGTCGATATATTATTCAAACACCAACGCTTCATCATCCACTGACAAGTATTCAACTACTGAAGCATCTGTGGTTTTACCAGTAATTGCTGAATAAATTTCCAGATCAGTTTGAATATCATCCTGCGTTATTTCATCCAGCACAACATTCTCACCAACATCTTCACTTTCGGACAGTCTTGCATTTTTCCAACAGTTCACTATCACATTCGGCAGTAAACTGTTCCAGGAAGTAGCAATGACGTCACAAGCCTGCTTCACAATTAAACTGCAGGGATTGCTCACCTCTCGTTCAATGTTTCTGATCACGCCTTGAACTGAACGTGAACGGTACTTTGTCTTAAAGTTCTTAATTATCCCCATTGTAGTGGCTGAGGAATCAATGTACAGTTCGGAGAGGGGGGGGGGGGGGGGAAGGTGACATAGTTCAACGTTCTTCAACGCTGACGTGTTGTAATACGCTCTATAATTATCCACCAGCAATGCAATTTTCTTATTCTTCATTGACATCTCTCTATCAAGCGAAAGCAGCCCCTCGCTAAAAAGAACAGACGTCATCCATGCTTTCCGATTCGCCTCATAATTAACTGCAATAAAAGAAATGAAATATACAATACGACTGTAGCAAAACACTACAGCTGAAGCTATACTGTACTGAATTAAGGAAGGTGAAATAAAATGTATGTACCCTCTTACCTGGTAACCCTCTTACATTTTTGAAGCACCGTGGGTTTGCTGACCGTCCTATCACCAGTAGTGTCAATTTGTGTCTTCCTGACTGTGATGTTACAAAATAGAAGTGATGTTGCTATTCAATGGAAAGTTGGAAATTGAGATTTAACTAACTGTTTTATCAATCACAATTGGCGTAAGAATCATGGATTGACCATTGTCATAAAATATTGCATTATGAGATGTGAATAGTTTTTACTTGCGGTTTCGCGTGGCTTGAGGCAGTCACAACTAGCGTGCTATTGATTAAGAAGTTGCGTTATCGTCTTTCTAATTACTTCATGATCGTAGATACGATCATACCCGGTTGTGAAGTTATTGTTATGACAAAAAAATTTGCTAAGGGACCAGAAAGTTCTTAAGGGCGCAAAAACAACTGTAACATCACACAAAAGAGAAATTCAATATTAAAGCTGATGCAAGAAGACGATAAAACAGTTTTCTTTTTATCAAGGTAACACGCACATTGGACTGCTGATCTTGGAGTCTGTAATATTAGCAAAATGCATAATTAAAATGAAAATAATACTGAGGAGATAATAGAAATGAGCACTGCTAAATGATTCAGTATTCCCAGAACAAATATTTATTATAACTAAAACATATATCGTACCTTAAGCTTAATACTACAATGACGGTAGATTTTTATGTCCATATCATGTCCATTGAGCGCTCTTTTATATAGCCATTGTCCTCTTGAGTCGCTCGTGCTTCGTCACGGTAAGTTACAACAGTTCTTCTTCCTACACTTCACTCAAAACTTAGACGGAACACGTTTTTATTTATTTAGTAAAAATAATTAGATCAGACCGCCACAAATCTGCGTCCGTCTTACTCGAGAAAAACAGTAAAAGTCTTTTTAGCGCTCAAGGCTTCATTTTGTTCTCCAACGAACAAAATAGTGAAGGATCGCATATCCATCCGTACTTTTCTGTTTATATTGCCGCCCAAAGACGACGAATTACATTATCTAGAAAATTCCACCGTCGCCATGCGACGCCTTATTATATATTAATCATTCTTTATAAACAAGTATTTGCCTTCTGGCTGAATTTGCTGTTTTAATTAAGCCAAAAATAGCGAATATCACATGACGCGTTGCTGCAGAGAAGGCGTTCTTTAGGCTGCTTCCCTCCATTACACTTTTTTTTAAGATCTTATGGATCACCAATCTAGTACTGGAGGGCAGCGTGGAGGGTAAAAATCGTAGAGGGAGACCAAGAGATGAATACAGTAAGCAGATTCAGAAGGATGTAGGCTGCAGTAGGTACTGGGAGATGAAGAGGCTTGCACAGGATAGAGTACCATGGAGAGCTGCATCAAACCAATCTCAGGACTGAAGACCACAACAACAACAAACATGGGACTTAACTGCTATGGTCATCAGTCCCTAAGCTCACACACTAATTAAACTAAACTATCCTAAGGACAAACACACACACCCATGCCCGAGGGAGGATTCGAACCTCCGCCGGGACCAGCCGCACAGTCCATGACTGCCGCGCCTCTGACCGCTCGGCGAACCCCGCGGGGCCCATTACACTTCTCTCCTGTAAAGGCAATCGTTTTCTCTGGCATCAGTTGATAAAACAATCCCGTCTTATATGCGTTGTAGAAGTTTTCAGGATAGTATTTTTCTAACAGTTTACACATGGTGTTTTTCCTCCAAAATTCTGCATCACATATGTGCTGATTTTTCTTCTCATGAAATCACTTTAAAAATGATCCCATGCTTGTCCTTAAATCTTTGCAATCATCCGTTACTTGAGTTAAAATTAGAATCGACAAACAACTTAGCGAAATCTAAGGCTTTCTGACATACCATCGGACTATTAATTGGTACATTTACGCGCGCACCTCATTAAACCACCGCAATGTAGGCACCAGGTTTCTTCATTCTTTTTCTTGAAGGGTTAAATTTGCCACCTACAAAATTTTCTTCAGTTTCTTTTCACTTTTAAGGAATGTAGCTAGCGTTGATTATGCAAGTCCATATTACCTCGCCACGTCTACTTATTACATTCTGTTATCAATGTCTTTGAAAATCTCTATTTTTGTCTCCAACCTAATTTGTTTCCGAGTTCCTGCCATTGCTCAAATCTTAGCGAAGTCCAAAGCGTTTACATCAACTAAAAACATTCACAGATTACAAACATCGCGGAGATAAGCTGCGTCTGAGCTCAAGAAAAAAATTCTGTCTGCTACTGAATCTCAACAATGGACAAACTAAACGCTCGTTCAAACACAGGAGTTCTTTGACGTTGTCGCTCGGTACAGCTCGCCCGCGGCTGCAAGCTATTCTCATTACCACTACAGTAAATACAGTACTGTAGCATGTAGCGAAGCTTCTAGAAATAAAGGGCCAAAAGTCTAGTAGCTAAATAAACAATACCTGCCACTATAGTTAGCTTCTTAAAAGTAGGAAATAAATTCCTCACAATTTTGTCTTCGTTATAACAGGGAGTTGTTAACTTTATTTCGTCGTTGTATTGAGGGGTAATTAACATGGCACATATAGGAAATCAGCCGGGGCATATAAAATTATCGCTGTACCCGGGTTTATCATTGTATTGGTAATTTTTATATAGTGACTTGAATGTATTTACATCAGCACAAGCCAATAAATGGGTGTACAGCAAAGGAAATAAACAGGAGAGAGAAAAATTCCTGGGGTGCATTTGGAAAACTTTGTCTGATACACAGGTTTCCAGACAGTATGTATTCTGAGTATTAACTTATCAGAATGTGTGGTGTCCGTACTGTAAGACCTTCGGTATACACACCATCAGATTATTTGACTTGTCGCTCTAAAGAAGTAGGCGAGTGTCAGCAATATGTCTCGTGGTCTTATCGTGGCGTGTTTATCTTCTGCCGTTAGGTCAGATGATAGAAATGCCACTTGCACGCTTAGAGTAGCAGATTGACGGTGACCAACTTTAAACACAACTTGACTAATTATCACACACATTTATTAAAATAATAAAAATCATAGACATTACGTAACTTGATTCTGGATGCTGTTTACAATTGACAATCTGAAGTTAATTTGGTCTTGGTATGTTAATCTTATTCTCACATACTTGACAAAGTGTCTACACATTTCTCTTCATGGCTATGTACAGGAATATGATAATCTTATTAGGCGCAGACTGAAACTTGACTGTAGACTAATGCAGACTGACTAATCGGAGGTCTGTACGCTCGTTATAATACCTCGCGCGTTCAGGTATCACTGCGCGAGTGTGTTCCGCGAGGAGAAATGGTTCTACGTTAGCAGCAATTTCATTGACTGCATTACATATTAATACGCGGATCGGCGGAAGCAGAATTTGGTCCGTCTCTAAGACAGCGCCATCTCGTAGTGCGGAGACGGACGAGCGCTGCGCCTGCGCTATTGTGCTTAGCGGGGCGCGCTCTAGTGGGAAAGTTGTGTACGCGCTGACTACACGGAACCATGTACACAACAGAATGTAACATGCTCTTTTAATGCAAAAACTAATCAAAACCAGATGGTAGATCAACAGTCACTGCAAACACGCCTGATAGGAATTTCTGATTATGGGGCGGAGAGAGGAGGCGAAAAGGAAATGTTGGGTGAGGAAACAAACTAATTGATCCGGCGACACAGTAGGATCACGTAATTATAGCTGGAATAAAAATGTAATGTGGCTTGGTGAGACATGCAGGCAACCGACTGGACTGTTTTAGGTTAAAGGAAGTACTGTACTGTGTTCCAAGGGAGAAACATCGACAGATCCGGAAGTAACTTCCCGAGTGCTCCATGGAGGTGTTTCTAGATCCTTTTCCTTCATGTTGTTTACTAACTACCTTGCAGACAGACTTTTGGCAGATGCTGCAGTTATCTGTAATCAATTACTGTCTGATAGAAGCTGCAAAAATATTCAGTCAGATGTTGATAAGATTTCAAAGTGGCGCAATTATTGGCATATTATTTCTAATGTTAGATATGTAAAATTCTACACCTTACTAAACCAAAAAACGTAGTAGCCTATAACTGTAATATCAGTGAGTCTCAGGTGCAACCGGTCAACGCACACAAATACCTAGGTGTAACACTTTGTAGTTACTAAAAAGACAGAGGACGACTGAGTGAATAAATTGCTAATAGATTACTTTAGAAAATGTGCAGGCATAATACGTACGTGTATATCTGAATAAAATAGTATATGGAACACTGAGGAGGTAACCTTTACCTACTAGCGGATATCAAATAATTGACGTTCATGATGAATGAGTGATGGAATTCACAAGAATAATGTACTTGAAAACGGTTCTGAAATGATCAGTGTTAACTTGTTCCTTTCTCTCAATTTTTAGGCGGTAACTGCGAAGGCGTCGGCAGTCGATGCTCCTTCTATTTCTCTTTCGTCCGTAACTCTTAAAGTAAATTTAGAATTGTGAATTCCTCTATGCAGCCACTGCTGACCCCATGTTGTGACGACTGCGTTACGCCTTTGATTTCTTGTATTCTGTCCTATTTTAAACTAGACTACCGACAAAGTGACGGTTGAACATTTTTATCACAATTGGACAAAGAATGTTGCATCATCCACTGGTTATCATTTTGAACCCAATTTTATCGAAGCGGAGGAGTAGGTATTAACAGTCAAGGCTGAATTGAATGAAATCTCTTTACTTCTTTAAGCAGTCCCAAATTATAAAAAGATCAAGCTCTCCATGATGGCCCGTGTCCGACACCAGCAGGATGATGGGGAGATGGAAGGCGCCCCCAATTGTCCTGCTGGCGGAATCCTGAATCTCGGTTGAATTTCAGGAAAGCATCCCGCAGGACTGGCTGGTGAGACTTGACCTTGGCCGAAACTGCAACAGGACCTCTGAAATTACCACCTCAGTTACCACTAATGTCCTGCACCAAGTTAGCACAGAATACATATCTGGCTCGAATAACGACGACGATGATAACAGAACTTAAAGTTCCTTTAACATAAACATAAAGCCCGAAAGTTCAATAAACATATAAATATTATTCAACCTGCCCTCCTTTAAACAGAACGAGTTCGCCCCTTACGACCTCCTTAGTGCAGTGACAGCACCAGGAACCCAACAACTTAACATTACTATATGTTTATGTATGACTGAACTCAAGGGCGGCAGGTAACTTCAATACCATCTTAATTTTATCAATCAAACAACTTAAATGGCAGGAGAAGCAGAGCTAAGGTTTTAGCAACAAAACTTTTAAAAAATGGTTGAAATGGCTCTAAGCACTATGGGACAACATCTGAGGTCACCATCTGGACTTAGAACTACTTAAACCTAACTAAACTAAGGACATCACACACATCCATGCCCAAGACAGGATTCGAACCTGCGACCGTAGCAGCGGCGCGGTTCCGGAGTGAAGCGCCTAGAACCGCTGGGCCACAGCGGCCGGCCAAAACTTTTGAAACATAGTACACTTGAAAAAGGCTTAAGGCTGGCCAAGCCCATATCTAGTCTGCTCAGATACAAGTAAGTTACTGTACATGGGCTGTCCAGAAAGGCCACAGAATCGCAAAATCAGCTACAGATTACGAAAAACCTAACTGGGCGTGGCCGCTCAGGCAAGGGCAAACACGGACAGGCCTTAACATAACTGACCCTATGGTGCTGTGCAGAACTAATGAGACAGTCTGACCGTACCCAGATTAGTAGTTACGGTCAAGCACCCTTAACTGACGTAACTGACTACTGTGATGCACCACTTCACTATTCTACACAAGCGACTTCCTATTTCACACAAACGTGCTCCATACTAACAACCGACACAGAAGGCGAAAAAACAACACTATAAAAACCTTTAAAATCAACTCAACAAGACCAGTACTAATTACAAACGAGACAACTGATTTCACAATGCGCTGCACAGCCAGGAAAAGTCTGACCATGCGATGACCCCACAGGAACGCGTCAATGTTCCACGCTTCAGGTTTCACCGTTTTGGAAACCATGCCATGGTGGCAGCCCATCAGCTCTTCCGTTTTTGATAAATTCGATGACAACAAGAAGACAGAGAAAATCTACGAGTACCACACTTGACAGGTGACTGCAAACTCAGTAACGGAAGTTTTCGATACTCTACGACGGCATGTACGCTTTATAAAACTCCTTTGTAAACAATAGACTTAAACAAGCAACGTTGCTGTTGTAGTCAGTTCTTACAGAAATCCACCACGCAAGCACCAGATAACTTCTTGAGGTTCCTTTCAGATTACGCTGATACAATAGCTCCCTACTTAGCAATCATATACAATCGCTCACTCACCGATAGATCTGTACCTACAGATTGGAAAATTGCGCAGGTCGCACCAGTGTGTAAGAAGGGTAGTAGGAGTAATCCATCGAACTTCAGACTTATATCATTGACGTCGGTTTGCAGTAGGGTTTTGGAGCATATACTGTATTCAAACATTATGAATCACCTCGAAGGGAACGATCTATTGATACGTAATCTGCATGGTTTCAGAAAACATCGTTCTTGTGCAACGCAGCTAGCTCTTTATTCGCACGAAGTAATGGCCACTATTGAATGGGGATCTCAAGTTGATTCCGCATTTCTGGATTTCCGGAGGGCTTTTGACACCGTTCCTCACAAGCGACTTCTAATCAAGCTGCGGGCCTATGGGGTGTCGTCTCAGTTATGCGACTGGATTCGTGATTTCCTGTCAGGAAGGTCGCAGTTCGTAGTAATAGACGGCAAATCATCGAGTAAAACTGAAGTGATATCAGGTGTTCCCCATGAAAGCGTCCTGGGACCTCTGCTGTTCTTGATCTATATAAATGACTTGGGTGACAATCTGAG
Organism: Schistocerca serialis cubense; assembly: GCF_023864345.2. Taxonomy (NCBI): domain Eukaryota; kingdom Metazoa; phylum Arthropoda; class Insecta; order Orthoptera; family Acrididae; genus Schistocerca; species Schistocerca serialis. The sequence continues at coordinate 765,906,142 of NC_064642.1, read as the reverse complement.
CAGTTCTCTTAGGTTGTTCGCAGATGATGCTGTAATTTGCCGTCTGGTAAGGTCATCCGAAGACCAGTATCAGTTGCAAAGCGATTTAGAAAAGATTGCTGTATGGTGTGGCAGGTGGCAGTTGACGCTAAATAACGAAAAGTGTGAGGTGATCCACATGAGTTCCAAAAGAAATCCGGTGGAATTCGATTACTCGATAAATAGTACAATTCTCAAGGTTGTCAATTCAACTAAGTACCTGGGTGTCAAAATTACCTACAACTTCAGTTGGAAAGACCACATAGATAATATTGTGGGGAAGGCGAGCCAAAGGTTGCGTTTCATTGGCAGGACACTTAGAAGATGCAACAAGTCCACTAAAGAGACAGCTTACACTACACTCGTTCGTCCTCTGTTAGAATATTGCTGCGTGGCGTGGGATCCTTACCAGGTGGGATTGACGGAGGAAATCGAAAGGGTGCATAAAAGGGCAACTCGTTTTGTATTATCACGTAATAGGGGAGAGAGGGTGGCAGATGTGATACGCGAGTTGGGATGGAATTCATTAAAGCAAAGACGTTTTTCGTGGCGGCGAGATCTACTTACGAAATTTCGGTCACCAACTTTCTCTTCCGAATGCGAAAATATTTTGTTGAGCCCAGCCTACATAGGTAGGAATAATCATCAAAATAAAATAAGAGAAATCAGAGCACGAACAGAAAGGTTTAGGTGTTCTTTTTTCCCGCGCGCTATTCAGGAGTGGAATGGTAGAGGGATAGTATGATTGTGGTTCGATGAACCCTCTGCCAACCACTTAAATGTGAATTGCAGAGTAATCATGTAGATGTAGATGTAGATGTAGACGGCTTGCTGTATCGGAGTTTCCTTCTTATAATTTGAATTAAAAAATTTCGAGTCGTCTTTCACCGTTTTAAGGAGGAACAACAGGGTCACGGTCGAAAAAACTCGAATTTTCTTTCGGTATTCGAATATATATACATTGAAGAATTATTCCCCAAACCGTTATGCGCGAATTCTAAAAAGTAACGATTCTGTGAGCGTTTGTAACCGAACGTGCATGGCACCTCTCGGCGTTAGAGAACCGGTTCCGGGTTCACGCTCGCTATTTATGCCGATTTGAGTAAACCTGATTTGCTGGAGCGCTGTTGGGTAGTTTTACTCAAAAAGTGAACCAAAGTTTCAACAGCCTCGTTTGGAGATACGCTCTAAAAATAACATCCAGCCGAAGTGAAATTGTCAACATTTCTTCAATTTTGGCCGTTTGCCTTTTGAAAGTAAGCCATACTGCATTAATGTGCGTGGCAGATTCTCTTCGAATTGAAATCGGCGATGAAATGCGCCGATTCTGCGAAGACAGATATGCTAGCGGCGATGTGCTCAGTAACGTAAAGGGCTTTGGGGATGAAAATGAGGGCTTATCAAGTCAAAGTAGCAGAAAGGCCATCCGCTAGCAGCGGTGATAGTTATTATGGACCAGGCATCGATTATATCCCGTAAGTTTCAAGCTTTGTACCTTTTTTATATTATAAGTAATTGTAACACTTTAACACGTTTTTCTCTTGAAGCAAAGTGAATTCTCTACAGTCCATCGTAGCCGATTTTTGTATGTTGATATTTAGTATTTTTTGGTCAAAAAAGACGCGTCCAATAATGGCCATTTTTCCAAAAATCTATAATTTCGCCAGAAGGTTTTTGGGAATCCCTACGATAAACTAAAATTACAACCCTAAGGCTCTGAGTGATAAATTAATTTCATGTTTCAGTTAACCACAACCGGAGTTACAGCGACAACCGGCGATCTACTTCCTTTCAGAGCTGCCTCGGGAGAATCCCGATCACACAGTGCAGACACAGAATGACAATTATTGAACATGTTTAATAAAACTGTGATAACTTCTGAACGATTTGCGTTGGGACGTTCAAACTGCTCCGTTGACCGCGGGGCATGATGGGAATGAATGTATGCGTGCGCACTCACTTTGTTGTAGTTGGCCATTTGCACGTGAAAATAAGCAAAATTGGCGCATGTGGGGGACTGAGAATCCGCGTTTCGCGACTGAGAAGTCTGTTCGCCCTCGACGGCTGACTGTGTGGTGTGCAGTGTCCAGTCACGGAATAATCGGTGTGATATTCCTCGATGGCACGGTGACTGCCGAACGGTACATGAAGGTTTTAGAAGATGATTTCATCCCCATTGTCCAAAGTGACCTTGATATCGACAAGATGTGGTTTATGCAAGACGGAGCTCGACCCTTTCATCTTTGGTGTGACGTCATAAGCGCGTGACTGTGTGTGAGATTGCTCTCTAAGTTTTCCTTTTTTTTTTTAGGTTTCAGATACATAATTTTACGGTTTTTGTGATAATATTTACTATATAAGTGATTTATTAGTGGTTTCTTCAGTCGCCTCTGCCATTGTTGTGTTGTGACCTGATATTTGTGAGTGTTTCGTATCGAGCAACTTAACCTCTTGCCTGTGTTTACATTCCGCGCTGACCAGTTGCAACTGTAGCGGCGCATTGAAAGCTAAGTACTAAATAGTTCAAATGGCTCTGAGCACTATGGAACAACATCTGTGGTCATCAGTCCCCTAGAACTTAGAACTACTTAAACCTAACTAACCTAAGGACATCACACACATCCATGCCAGAGGCAGGATTCGAACCTGCGACCGTAGCGATCACGCGGTTCCAGACTGAAGCGCCTAGAACCGCACGGCAACACCAGGTAAGTAATAATTAACTGTTTGTGTATAGTGGTTTATTTAGGAACTTTAGTAGTCTTCAACGGGTGTTTTTGGTGTTTTCTGGTGAAATAATTTCAGAAGAAATTTTTGGAAACAGCTTTCAGTTTCGTTAATGTGTCATTAGACGTTTGATTTTCTTTCTGTGTTAGTCTTTTGTTATATTCTCATTTGTTGTTGATTAATACTGTCAATAACAGTAGTTACTTCCCTTGTAAAGCAAGTTTGTGATTATTGTAGTCAGTTTTTTAACATCTTCTTATTGTAGTAGCGCAACTTGGATAAAGTAGTTTTCTTGTTTCAATAACTGTAAAATTTTGCCATGAGTGAGAAGTGTGGGCTTTGCCGTAGGTTCGTGAGTAGTGGATTGCGGTGTGAGACTAGTTCGAAGTATTTTCACTGGGGGGAATGCAGTGAGGAAGCCAGTGGGCATTCTGGTGAGATCGTCTCCTGGAACTGCAGGTTATGTAGCAAGGGTAAGTTGATAGAGGAGCAGGAGCGTAAGATCTGTGCCCTTCAGATGCAGTTAAAAACGCACAGGAGGAGCTAGATAGGATGGGGAAGGAGAAGGGGGTTGGGGAATGGGAGCTGGCTGTTGGCAAGAGATCTGCTAGGAGAAGGAGATTTTCAGATAGTTTTCAAAATGGTTGAAATGGCTCTGAGCACTATGGGACTTAACATCTATGGTCATCAGTCCCCTAGAACTTAGAACTACTTAAACCTAACTAACCTAATGACAGCACACAACAACCAGCCATCACGAGGCAGAGAAAATCCCTGACCCCGCCGGGAATCGAACCCGGGAACCTTGGCGTGGGAAGCGAGAACGCTACCGCACGACCACGAGATGCAGGCTCAGACAGTTTTACTATTAGTGGTTGCAATAGATGTGACCAACTTTCAGAGTTTAGTGGAGAGGAATCTCTAGTAGCTGTAGATGTAGGAAGAATGCAGCAGACCTCAGCAATTACGGTGGCTAGGACAGTTGCAAAATCTAAGAGAAAGAAGAAGGTTCTGCTGTTAGGTACTTCTCATGGTAGAGGTGTAGGCCAGCTGTTGCAGGAAGCGTTGGGGAGTTAGTACCAGGTCACCAGCATTGTGAAGCCTAATGCAGGATTGGCTCAGGTGACTGTTAAAATAAGGGGGTTATGTAGGGATTTTACTAAAGAAGTTCAGGTACTGATTGTGAGTGGGGCTGGTAATAGTATTGACAGGGATGGGGAGTATGACATAGATGGTGACGTGGAAAAGATAGCCACTCAGACTGGCAACACGAATGTGCATTTCATGGAACTGTTTCAGCGTCACGATCGGCCTCATCTTAATACAGCCGTCAGGCGTAATAACATGAGACTGGGGGGTGCGCCGACAACAGAAATCGTGGGTCACATTTCAGTGGTGTCCGTGGAGTCTATCAGCAGGACGGGTTTCACTAGACATGGCCTGCACCTCAACAGGTATGGGAAGTGGAGGTTGGCAAAGCTTATAGGTGACAGCATAGGTGGGGTTGGTGGGATCACTCATGGGAAAATTCCTGTACTAGTGGGCGTTAGAGCTGCACCTTTTTTAGATTGAAGTCAGCTGATAGGTATTCCTGCTTAAGGGAAGTCTCTCTAACAAAGAAACCACTTCCTACAAAGCTCAGGTATCCGATTAATGAGGGAATTAGCATATTTCATCAAAATATACAAGGTATTAGAGGTAAAGTTAGTGAACTGCTAATAGATGTTGACTCTTAAATTATAGATATATCTGAACACTTCTTAAATAAGGAGATAATTCAGAGGCTTCCTTTACCACGATACAGGTTGATGGCAGCTTTTCTAGGAGCTCTTTGCAGTGTGGGGGAGTAGCCATGTATGTGAAAAACGGTACCCCATTTGAGTGAATTGATGTTTCAAAGTACTGCACTGAAAAGGTGTTTGAAAGTTGTGCAAGTGTGGTTAAATTTAGTGGAGCTAAACTTCTAACTGTTGTTATTTATAGATCCCCAGACTCCGATTTCACAACGTTTTTGCTAAAGCTAGAGGAAGTTCTTGGTACACTTTACAGGAAATACAAAAAGTTAGTTATATGTGGTGACTTCAATATTAATTCTATAGGTAATTGTGCAAAGAAAAGGATTTTGGTAGACCTCCTTAACTCATATAATCTTATGTAAACCGTATTCTTGCCAACGAGAATGCAAGGGAACAGTAGAGCAACCATATACAACATTTTTGTTCATTCCTCATTACTAGAAGGGCATTCTGTTAGCAAAAAGGTGAATGGCCTTTCAGATCATGATGCACAAATTTTAACTCTAAAAGATTTTTGTGCTGCAACACATGTTAAATATAGGTATCAAGGTTAGGAAAGCCGATCCAGTTGCTGTAGAGACCTTTGTAAACCTTATCAGGAAACTAGAGTGACAAGATGTTTATAGTGCTGATACAGTAGACGTTACATATAATGCTTTCCTCAAGACTTTTCTCGTGCTCTTTGAAAGTTGCTTTCCGTTAGAACGTTCAAAACAGGGCACTAGCTCAAACGGGACGATGGGTGGCTAACTAGAAGGATAAGAATATCCTGTAGAACAAAGTGCAATTATTTCAAAACGTTAGAAATAGTCAAAATCTAAATGCAGCAGCCCATTACAATCAGTGTTGTAAGGTGCTTAAGAAGTTATTACGAAGGCAAAAAGTATGTGGTATGCATATAGAATAGCTAAGTCTCAGGATAAAATTAAAACCATATGGTCAGTCGTAAAGGAAGTGGCTGGTCTGCAGAGACAGGTCGAGGATATAGAATCTGTGCGTAGTGGGAATGTCCGTGTTACTGATAAATCGCATATATGTACAGTATTTAATAATCACTTTCTGAATATAGCAGGTGAACTAAATAGAAACCTAGTCGCAACAAGGAATCATATAGGGCTCGTAGAAGAAAATGATCCGAGACTGTTACCTGAAATGCTCCTCCATGATACTGACAATAGGGAGACTGAGTTAATAATTAAATCGCTAAGGACCAAGACCAAGAACCATCATGGATATGACGGGGTATGTCGCAGAATACTGAAGTATTGTTCTATGTACGTTAGCCCAGTACTTAGCCATATCTGTAACTTTTCCCTTAGGAGTGGTCGGTTTCCTGACCGATTAAAGTGCTCGTTAGTGAAGCCACTTTCTAAAAAGGGAGACAGAGATAATGTTAACAATTATAGACCTATTTCTATACCATCGGTGTTTGCTAAAGTTATCGAGAGAGTTGTATATACAAGGTTACTGGAGCATTGAAATTCACAAAAATTGCTGTCAAATGTACAGTTTGGTTTTAGAAATGGTTTAACAACTGAAAACGCTATATTCTCTTTTCTTTGTGAGGTTTTGGACGGATTAGATAAAAGGTTGCGAACGCTATGTGTTTTCTTTGATTTAACGAAGGCTTTTGACTGTGTTGACCACAAAATATTACTGCAGAAGTTGGACCATTATGGAGTAAGGGGAGTAGCTTACAATTGGTTCGCCTCTTACCTTAAGAACAGAAAGAAGATTGTAATTCTTCGCAATATTGGGAGTGGTAGTGATGTTCGGTCCCAATGGGGCACTGTTAAGTGGGGCATTCCCCAAGGTTCGGTGCTGGGGCCACTGCTGTTTCTTATTTATATAAATGATGTGCCTTCTAGTATTATAGGTGATTCAAAAATATTTCTGTTTGCTGATGACACCAGCTTGGTAGTGACGGATCTTGTGTGTAACACTGAAACAGTATTATGTAATGTAGTTCATGTAATGAGTTCGTGGCTTATGGACAATAATTTGATGCTAAATCACAGTAAGACTCAGTTTTTACAGTTTCTAACTCACTATTCAACAAGAACCGATATTTTGATAAGACAGAATGGGCATATTATAAGCGAGACGGAACAGTTCAAATTCCTAGGCGTTCGGATAGATAGTAAGCTGTTGTGGAAAGCCGATGTTCAGGATCTTGATCAGAAACTAAATGCTGCTTTATTTACCATTAGAACAGTATCTGAAATAAGTGACAGCTCAACACGAAGAGCAGACTACCTCGCATTTTTTCATACGCTTATGTCATATGGTACTATTTTTTGGGGTAATTCTTCTGATTCAAAAAGGGTATTTTGGGCTCGAAAACGGACTGTTCGAGCTATGTGTGGTATAAGTTCGAGAACCTCTTGTCGACCCCTATTCAATAGTCTGGGAATTCCGACATTGCCGTCACAGTATATATTTTCTTTAATGTCGTTTTTTGTTTGCAATATTAGCTTATTCCCAAGAGTTAGCAGCTTTCACTCAGTTAACACTATGCAGAAATCAAATCTGCATGTGGAATGCACTTCCTTGACTCTTGTGCAGAAAGAAGTGCAGTATTCTGCTGCATCCATTTCCAACAAGCTACCACAAGAACTCAAAAATCTTAGCAGTAGCCCAAACACCTTTTAGTCCAATCTGAAGAGTTTCCTCATGGTTCACTTATCCTATTCTGTCGAGGAGCTCCTAGAAGAGCTCAAAAATTAAGCAAATTCCAGTGTTACATTGTTGATTTTCTTTCTTTAAACTTACTAATTGTCACCTGAATATGTCACTTATATTTCATTTTATCTGTTTCTACTATCGTGTTATAATTTCATGTATTGACTCCTTCCGTGACCATGGAGACTTCTCCTTAATTTGGTCCCACGGAACAATAAATAAATAAAGGGAAATGTTTGATGTCTTAGAGAAGTGCTTTGGCGACCGCATTCTGGCTCTGGGGTACTTAGATACTAGTGGCATGGGCCTCGATTGGCCGCGATATTCTCCATGTCTGAACACACGCGACCCTTTTTCGGGCTATATTAAAGACAAGGCGTACAAAAATAACCCCAAAACCATTACTGAGCTGAAAACAGCCCTTCAGGAGGTCATCGACAGTGTCGATGTTCCGACACTTCAGCGCGTCATGTGGAATTTCGCTATTCGTCTGCGCCACGTCATCACCAATGATGGCAAGCACATCGAACATGACATAACGTAATATCTAAATATCGGTATTGACGTTTATATTCGAATAAAGTGCGTGCACGCCGTAGTTTGTACCTAATTTTGGTTTTTTCATACAGTTTAATGATTGTCACCCTGCAATAAAATTTTTCAATAAAAGATATCAATAAAAGCTTCAGTGCGTGCTTTATTCATTGCAGCAAACCCCATTTGTCTGCTACATTCCAGTACGGAGACAAAAATCATGAATTTGAGCAATGTTTTCGTCCGTCTCCCTGTCGTTCCCCTCAAGGAGCTGTTATCCACCTTAACGACGCCGGTGAAGCTACTACATACAGCAGAGAGCGGCAGACCACAGAATAACCACCACTGCTGACTACAAATTCCGCAGACCGCTACCTTGACTGAGAGCAACACAATAATCAGAAACTGCGAGCAATAAAGTTGGGAATCTACATACAACGACGTGTCCAGTAACACCAGACCGCAGAGCTTTTCACCAGACTGCGGCCGAGTGACCGAAACCCACAATCCTGGCCAACACCAACTGTGCTTTGTTACTGTCGTGTCCCTATCTAAAGCACTGCTCGTACACACGGGCCATCAGGAACTGGGAGCCGGCTCAGGCGTGTACCGTACCTCGCGGCCACCGCGGAAGCCGCCAAGTGCCATTGAGCAGATAGGTTGTGGAACATTCCGTAGAATACAGAGGAACTACGCAAGGTTCCTCGATGGCGCGAATTTCAAACTGCCGCGGGAGGAGACCAACCGACAGAGTTCCAAATACACTCCTGGAAATTGAAATAAGAACACCGTGAATTCATTGTCCCAGGAAGGGGAAACTTTATTGACACATTCCTTGGGTCAGATACATCACATGATCACACTGACAGAACCACAGGCACATAGACACAGGCAACAGAGCATGCACAATGTCGGCACTAGTACAGTGTATATCCACCTTTCGCAGCAATGCAGGCTGCTATTCTTCCATGGAGACGATCGTAGAGATGCTGGATGTAGTCCTGTGGAACGGCTTGCCATGCCATTTCCACCTGGCGCCTCAGTTGGACCAGCGTTCGTGCTGGACGTGCAGACCGCGTGAGACGACGCTTCATCCAGTCCCAAACATGCTCAATGGGGGACAGATCCGGAGATCTTGCTGGCCAGGGTAGTTGACTTACACCTTCTAGAGCACGCTGGGTGGCACGGGATACATGCGGACGTGCATTGTCCTGTTGGAACAGCAAGTTCCCTTGCCGGTCTAGGAATGGTAGAACGATGGGTTCGATGACGGTTTGGATGTACCGTGCACTATTCAGTGTCCCCTCGACGATCACCAGTGGTGTACGGCCAGTGTAGGAGATCGCTCCCCACACCATGATGCCGGGTGTTGGCTCTGTGTGCCTCGGTCGTATGCAGTCCTGATTGTGGCGCTCACCTGCACGGCGCCAAACACGCATACGACCATCATTGGCACCAAGGCAGAAGCGACTCTCATCGCTGAAGACGACACGTCTCCATTCGTCCCTCCATTCGCACCTGTCGCGACACCACTGGAGGCGGGCTGCACGATGTTGGGGCGTGAGCGGAAGACGGCCTAACGGTGTGCGGGACCGTAGCCCAGCTTCATGGAGACGGTTGCGAATGGTCCTCGCCGATACCCCAGGAGCAACAGTGTCCCTAATTTGCTGGGAAGTGGCGGTGCTGTCCCCTACGGCACTGCGTAGGATCCTACGGTCTTGGCGTGCATCCGTGCGTCGCTGCGGGTCGGTCCCAGGTCGACGGGCACGTGCACCTTCCGCCGACCACTGGCGACAACTTCGATGTACTGTGGAGACCTCACGCCCCACGTGTTGAGCAATTCGACGGTACGTCCACCCGGCCTCCCGCATGCCCACTATACGCCCTCGCTCAAAGTCCGTCAACTGCACATACGGTTCACGTCCACGCTGTCGCGGCATGCTACCAGTGTTAAAGACTGCGATGGAGCTCCGTATGCCACGGCAAACTGGCTGACACTGACGGTGGCGGTGCACAAATGCTGCGCAGCTAGCGCCATTCGACGGCCAACACCGCGGTTCCTGGTGTGTCCGCTGTGCCGTGTGTGTGATCATTGCTTGTACAGCCCTCTCGCAGTGTCTGGAGCAAGTATGGTGGGTCTGACACACCGGTGTCAATGTGTTCTTTTTTCCATTTCCAGGAGTGTAAATTTTAAAACAGATATATGTCCCTGGAGCTGTGGCTCTAACGCCGAGAAACCAGTTGTATCATAAATAAAGATTTATCATACAGCTGAAGCGGTATTTTCCATCATTGTACGATCTCTTATGTTAATTTCTGAAATATCGAAATGTTTGCCACTGCTAGTATCCTCACTGGAAAGCGTCCGATCAAGTTCTTCAACAAATGATGATCCACACCAGGAATTTGGGACTCCACGGGGTGACGTCGTTTAGAGATTACTGAAATTGTAGGTATTAGCTGAAGCATTCACAAGAGACTATTACAATCCAAAGCACTCCTAAAATGTAGTGCAACTCACATAACAATACGTACTGAAAAACCTAAACTGTGAGAAGTGGTCCGGCCGCTGTGGCCGAGCGGTTCTAAGCGCTTTAATCCGGAACCGCGCTACTGCTCCGGTCGCAGGTTCGAATCCTGTCTCGGGCAGGTTTAATTGGTTCTAAGTTCTATGGAACTCATGACCTCAGATGTCAAGTCCCATAGTGCTCAGAGCCATTTGAACATTTTGAGAGAAGTGGTATCTTTGGAGAAAATATGAGCGTATATTGAAAGGACAGGCTAATGGGAAATGGAGGTGGTGTGTTGGTTTTGGCAGCCACGAAACTGAAATCCAACGAGATTGTAACTGAAACTACAAGTAATGCCCTTTCTGCAAGACTTGGCATCGAGAGTGGGCATAAACTTTCAAACAGATCTTTCTGCCGTCTACTAGACTCACCCAGATGTAAGACAAAACTTTAAAGAAAAGCCTCAGTTCGGAAGCAAGTGTGTTCTCAAACACGCCGTGTTCATCGGACACGACTTAAAGCGTCGAACAATCATTTGGGAGAACTATAGTTTTGTACGTGTTGAGTGGGACAAGACATCCTGCAAAACAATACTAAACGTTTACTCCGTAAACTACCTGGAACTACCTCATGATGCAAATGTATTCGATCTGGTGGCAGCAAATACACCAGACTTCTTTCACGATAGGCTCGTATGTGACCATGAGATGGTTGTAGCAACACGACCGCCGAAGAACAAAGGGTAACTAAAACAAGTAGAAAGACTTACACAGCCTGGCAATAAAATTATAAATACATAAATAATGCAAGTAGGCAGAGGGGGCGGAGGAAACGAAATGAAACTTCAGGAGTTGAGAGGGGATATGATGGTATTCGGATCATTTAAAACACGATTCGGTTGGAAAGGATGTCATAAAGCCGTTCTATCCTCTCTCGAAGCGAGCTGGCTAGCAATAGCTGTAGCTGATCCTTTATATTCTGGCACTAGTACGGAGAAGATGTCCGAGATGGATAAACACATGTTCTATCGCGGCGCTGCAGTCATGGACAGGGCGCCCGGTCCCGGCGGAGGTTCGAGTCCTCCCTCGGGCATTATTGTGTGTGTTTGTCCTTAGGATAATTTAGGTTAAGTAGTGTGTAAGCTTAGGGACTGATGACATTAGCAGTTGAGTCCCATAGGATTTCACACACATTTGAACATTTTCTATCACGTACGTATCTGGGGATCTTGAAGGACACGGGAATGTTTCAACATCACATAAACATTTCATAGAGGCACGTGCCATGGATAAAAGAGCATTTTCCTACTGAAAAATGACGTCACGATATTGTCATATGAATGATAGAATGTGAGGCAGTTTGATGTCCGTAATGTACAACTGTGCCTTCAGAATTTCCTGATCACTGCCATCTCTGACCAACACCGCTGTGCCTCTCCGCAACACTGGAAGAATGGGACCTGTCAGCAGGACGCCGCCGTACTGGCCGACAGTGGTCATCTGGGATAGTGCAGAAACGCCATTCGTCAGCGAACACAATGCGATAGCATTCATCAGCAGTCCATCCTTCCCTATCGTGACACCACTCGAAACGCAGCCCATTGCGTTGTGTTAGCAGCAGTGTACGCATGGGAGAGGCAATTCCATAGTCTGGCTGCTTCTAGTCTTCAACTAATGGTGCGGGACGAGAGAGAGTGTTTCAGGGAGTCCACTAATAATGGCGTCGGATGGGAGGCGCAGATGTGAAGGGGTTACAAGGTTACAATGTGCTTTATGCACAATACGGAAATCCTCCCTTGTGATGGTCAACTGGAACCTTGACAGCGAGAACCGTTGTCCTCTCATTCCCATGCCATCCAATGTTCAGCCACTACCACATCCGAATAACCCAGAAATCCCACAAATCTGTACATCGCAAGATCAGATCAGCGCTCTAAATGGAGACCCACAATGAGGTCTCCTTTCAGGTGTTGACAATGCTGTCTCACACGTATACGCACGATCTCCACGTCCTTGACCGTGATCACTCAACATCCAACATGCTTCACGCCGCTTAGATACTTCATCACGCTTGGTAGCAAGACTAATGCACTCTTCCGTGTACTGGATATACAGGGTGTTACAAAAAGGTACGGCCAAGCTTTCAGGAAACATTCCTCACACACAAAGAAAGAAAGTATGTTATGTGGACATGTGTCCGGAAACGCTTACTTTCCATGTTAGAGCTCATTTTATTACTTCTCTTCAAATCACATTAATCATGGAATGGAAACACGCAGCAACAGAACGTACCAGCGTGACTTCAAACACTTTGTTACAGGAAATGTTCAAAATGTCCTCCGTTAGCGAGGATACATGCATCCACCCTCCGTCGCATGGAATCCCTGATGCGCTGATGCAGCCCTGGAGAATGGCGTATTGTATCACAGCTGTCCACAATACGACCACGAAGAGTCTCTACATTTGGTACCGGGGTTGCGTAGACAAGAGCTTTCAAATGCCCCCATAAATGAAAGTCAAGAGGGTTGAGGTCAGGAGAGCGTGGAGGCCATAGAATTGGTCCGCCTCTACCACTCCATCGGTCACCGAATCTGTTGTTGAGAAGCATACGAACACTTCAACTGAAATGTGCAGGAGCTCCATCGCAAATGAACCACATTTGTGTCGTATTTGTAAAGGCACGTGTTCTAGCAGCACAGGTAGAGTATCCCGTATGAAATCATGATAACGTGCTCCATTGAGCGTAGGTGGACGAAGCTAAATTGAGCTCTAACATGGAAATTAAGCATTTCCGGACACATGTCCACATAACATCTTTTCTTCTTTTGTGTGTGATGAATGTTTCCTGAAAGTTTGGCCGTACCTTTTTGTAACACCCTGTATATGTAATTAATGCTTTCACAGAAACAAGAGCAACAAACCGCAAACATCACAGTTAAATTATTACTGTGTAACTAAAGATACAAGGTCCCATATAGCAAAACTCTCAGGAAGTATCCCCGAGCCACCTGCAAAATTTTGTTAGCTCGGTTTGCATTTCCCGTCTAAGCCACTAGAGTAGGATTCGCCCTCTAATGTTGGCTGGCGAATGAAGCAGTACTTTTATGTTAGACATTAAAAGTACATTCAACAAATGTCATCCTGTTCAAAAGAAATCAAGATAGGTGTATCAGACCCTGCACCAGAATTTTGCTACGAGAGAATGCCAATGGCACTGCAGTAAGTCGTTAGCCCGGTGTTCTCCGTCCATGTCACTGATCGTCAGTTACATGAAAAACTTAAAAACAATTTTATGAGCCAATTTTTCTTCTCTTTCGCACCGTATTAGGCTTTGTAGCCTGTTATAGCTTTGTGTCGTTGTCGATTTTTCCATAAATTCCTATGGCGTCCAATGCCTTCACCGAATTGGGAAGTAAACATTTATTTGCTTAGAGCTACAGAAGATTGCAATTAATATGCGACGACAGTTCACACAATGACAGCAACTGTTCTCTCACTTATATGATCCATAGGCTCGTAACAACTCTGGCTTGCCCATACTCTATCTTGATTCTGGGATGTTTTGTCTTGGTCCAGTCAAGTCTACTATCAACTGCTGGACAGTACCTGGATTCATTCTGCAGGTGGCAGTACCAGCGTGTTGCGACGCAAATTTCAGTAATACTTTATAAGGTCTGATTAGTACAAGCGGTAAGGAAAACCACAGAATGCGCCAAAATTGTAATATGACCCAAACAAATTTTGTACACAAGGTGTATTGCGTGGTTATTTGTAAACGTTTCCAGCCAACTCCTTTAAATCCTTGTTTCAGAAACTATTCGCCTTTGCCAACTCAAACGACAAAGCTAAGCGACGGTCGTCAGGATATTAAACAAAGTCTCATGTAGAAATATAATAAATAACAGTAAAGGAGTGGCAGTGGAATCTAGTCGAATTATACACTGGCGTGACAAAATTCATGGGACAGCGGTTTGCACATATACAGATAGCGATAGTACCACGTACACAAAATATAAAAGGGCAAGGCACAGCCGGAGCAGTCATTTCTACTCAGGTGATTGGTGTGAAAAGGTATCCATCATCATTGAGTCCGCACGATGGAGATCAACAGAATTTGAACGCCGAATGGTAGCTGTAGCTAGACACATGGGACGTTCAATTTCGGAAATCGTCAAGGAAGTCCATTTTCCGAGATAGACAGTGTCAAGAATAGCAAATTTCAGGCACTACCTCCCACCACGGACAACGCAACGACCGAGAAGGGCGACGTTTGCGTATTGGAACTAACAGACAAACAATATTGCGTCGAATAAACGCAGAAATCATTGTCGGGCGTACGACGAACGCATCCGTTACGACAGTGCGACGAAATCTGGCGTTAATGGGCTATATCAGCGGACGATCGATACGAGTGGCTTTGCTAACAGCACATCACCCGCAGCGCTTCTCCTGGGCTCCTCGCGATATCGATGGACCTAGGAGACCGGAAAACCGTGGCACGGCCGATTTCAGTTGGTTAGAGCTGATGTAAGGGTTACCGCGTGGCGTAGGCCCCACAAAGTCTTGGACATATGTTTTCAGCAGTACACTATGCAAGCTGGTTCCATTATGGTGTGGGCTGTGTTTACTTGCAATGGATTAGGTCTCGGGACCAAATGAACCAACCATTCACTGAGAATGGTCATGTTCGGTTAGTTCCAGACCATTTGCAGCCACTGACTGACTTTACATTTCAAAACAATGATGGAATTTTTATGGACGACAGCGCGCCGTATTACCGGGATGCAATTGGCTGGAAGAACATTCTGGAGAATTCGAGCAAAAGATTTGGCCACCCGGAGCGCACGACTTGGATCCATTGAACATTGATAGCATTAATCGAGAGGTCATTTCGTGCGAAAACTCCAGCAACGGCAAAACTTTCGCAATAATGGGTGACTCAGTATTTCCGTAGGGGGTTCAACTGAAGTGTTAAGTCTATGTCATATCAAGCTGCCGTGCATAAGGAGACCGGACACGATATCGGAGCCGGCAGCTGTGGCCGAGCGGTTCTAGGCCCTTCAGTCTGGAACCGTGTGACCGCTGCGGTCGCAGGTTCGAATCCTGCCTCGTGCATGGATGTGTGTGATGTCCTTAGGTTAATTAGGTTTAAGTAGTTCTAAGTTATAGAGGACTGATGACCTCAGATGTTAGGTCCCATAGTGATAAGAGCTATTTGAACCATCTGAACGATATCGGAAAGTATCGAATGACTTTTGTCACCTTTGTGTAATCACCCGAGTCTGGGGAAATTAGACTAGAGAATGAGATACTAAAAGATGAGTTTTACTACTTGCGTAGCTAAATAGCTGACGATATCGAAAGTAGATATTATTTGAAAAACAGACTGGCAACAGCAAGAAAATTATTTTTCAAATACAGGTATTTGTAAACATCTAATACATTAAAAATGGGACGGAAGTAGGTAGGTGTGAAAAACAAGAACAGTTGTTCACAGTTTCAGGAAAATTGGCTGTTGTTTATTCAAGACGAAGAGCTTCACAAGTTAAGCAGCATGACTTTAACAGGGGATCGACTGATCGGATGCAGCCCGAGGCATTGACGAATAGTCACTTTTGTAATGGAGGGAAGTGTGCGGGCTAAAAATTACGGAGGACAACCTAGGCATGAATACAGTAAGCAGGTTCAGATGGATGTGTGACGCATTAGTTATTCAGCTTACACGGGATAGCGTCAGATCGCTGTTTGGACTGAAGACCACAACAACAACATTCAAAGACGCTGTAGGTTTTGAACATGATAGCAGCTCATGAAGTGGTAAACCCAAGAGACAAAACGCTTAAGCAGCGTCGCAGTATTCATTCTCTATAGAATGTTTACGTTCATAGTTTAGTGTATGAGCCAACTTTCAGTCTATTGCACTACCAGCAGAACCTACTTGGAGGCAACAGCTTGTTTTTAATATTATGTGGCACTGAAAATCTCAAGATGTCTCTGCATGCTGCTGCAAGGAAGCAAATGGCACTTTCTCTCAGTCAGTGCAGTTTAAAAATCATAGCTGTATCATTCAGTGTGGTGATTATCTGAAAGTAGGTATAGTACTCCTCAACAGTATGAGAACAGTTTCTTCACCATGCTTGTACAGAGTGACTGTGACGCATTTAATGTAGTTCGTAACTCTGATCCCTTTGCGAATTAATAGCACAATACTCCTAATTAATAATCTTAACTCCAGTACCAACTTCCCAAACAGAAGCTCACCTCCCCCCCCCCCCCCCCCCCTCCCGCAATTAAGTCCAGTCCTCAAGTTTACTCGATCTGTAGTTTGCAGTTCTGACGTGCAGAGAATAATGGTATCAACACTTCTTGAAGTGGGGAACTTAGAAAGTATTTAAGCTACACATTAACTTTAAAAATTTCTCACGCACATACCGCGTCTCATGTCGGGCGATTAAGTTAATAATCCTTATTACCCTGCCACAGACGGGCTACAAAATTAATGACCACTTTTTCTCTTAAATTAAAATTAGAATTAAATTCTTACGTGGCCGGTTTCGACATTAATTATCCACAATCTTTACAGACAGTTTAATATTTGCTGCCACTGATTCAAATGTTTTTTCCTTAAAATATTCTTCTCCGCCAAATTAAATAAATCATTGTTACCTTCAAAACTCACGACTTTATTACTTATAATTGTAGCATCTCTCGTATTTCGTTATTTCCATTACTAAACATCGTTTCTTCCATTTACGGTTGTCATTTTTTTTTCTGCGATTGCAGTTTCCAGTATTACCACTCATTTTCGGGCGGAAGTCTCAAATACACTCCTGGAAATGGAAAAAAGAACACATTGACACCGGTGTGTCAGACCAACCATACTTGCTCCGGACACTGCGAGGGGGCTGTACAAGCAATGATCACACGCACGGCACAGCAGACACACCAGGAACCGCGGTGTTGGCCGTCGAATGGCGCTAGCTGCGCAGCATTTGTGCACCGCCGCCGTCAGTGTCAGCCAGTTTGCCGTGGCATACGGAGCTCCATCGCAGTTTTTAACACTGGTAGCATGCCACGACAGCGCGGACGTGAACCGTATGTGCAGTTGACGGACTTTGAGCGAGGGCGTATAGTGGGCATGCGGGAGGCCGGGTGGACGTACCGCCGAATTGCTCAACACGTGGGGCGTGAGGTCTCCACAGTACATCGATGTTGTCGCCAGTGGTCGGCGGAAGGTGCACGTGCCCG
Source organism: Schistocerca serialis cubense (assembly GCF_023864345.2). Classification (NCBI taxonomy): domain Eukaryota; kingdom Metazoa; phylum Arthropoda; class Insecta; order Orthoptera; family Acrididae; genus Schistocerca; species Schistocerca serialis. The sequence continues at coordinate 765,888,628 of NC_064642.1, read as the reverse complement.
TCGACCTGGGACCGGACCGCAGCGACGCATGGATGCACGCCAAGACCGTAGGATCCTACGCAGTGCCGTAGGGGACCGCACCGCCACTTCCCAGCAAATTAGGGACACTGTTGCTCCTGGGGTATCGGCGAGGACCATTCGCAACCGTCTCCATGAAGCTGGGCTACGGTCCCGCACACCGTTAGGCCGTCTTCCGCTCACGCCCCAACATCGTGCAGCCCGCCTCCAGTGGTGTCGCGACAGGCGTGAATGGAGGGACGAATGGAGACGTGTCGTCTTCAGCGATGAGAGTCGCTTCTGCCTTGGTGCCAATGATGGTCGTATGCGTGTTTGGCGCCGTGCAGGTGAGCGCCACAATCAAGACTGCATACGACCGAGGCACACAGGGCCAACACCCGGCATCATGGTGTGGGGAGCGATCTCCTACACTGGCCGTACACCACTGGTGATCGTCGAGGGGACACTGAATAGTGCATGGTACATCCAAACCGTCATCGAACCCATCGTTCTACCATTCCTAGACCGGCAAGGGAACTTGCTGTTCCAACAGGACAATGCACGTCCGCATGTATCCCGTGCCACCCAACGTGCTCTAGAAGGTGTAAGTCAACTACCCTGGCCAGCAAGATCTCCGGATCTGTCCCCCATTGAGCATGTTTGGGACTGGATGAAGCGGCGTCTCACGCGGTCTGCACGTTCAGTACGAACGCTGGTCCAACTGAGGCGCCAGGTGGAAATGGCATGGCAAGCCGTTCCACAGGACTACATCCAGCATCTCTACGATCGTCTCCATGGGAGAATAGCAGCCTGCATTGCTGCGAAAGGTGGATATACACTGTACTAGTGCCGACATTGTGCATGCTCTGTTGCCTGTGTGTATGTGCCTGTGGTTCTGTCAGTGTGATCATGTGATGTATCTGACCCCAGGAATGTGTCAATAAAGTTGCCCCTTCCTGGGACAATGAATTCACGGTGTTCTTATTTCAATTTCCAGGAGTGTACATGTACATACCCAATCATAAATACAGCCACTACTCCAAACATCACACATGTATCCAACCAATGAAAAATACAGCTGCTACTACAAACATTAAGGAAGCACGGGCGGTGTCAATCTCATAACATACACGAATAGCTACAAAATAAGATAAAATCACTATAGTAACAAATTTCCTTTGATTATTCCTGTGCTCCATGACTCGGACGACGATAGTACTCGCCTGATGGTAGGACTAGCGGAATACGAGTATGTGTCCGCAGCTCGTGGTCGTGCGGTAGCGTTCTCGCTTCCCGCGCCCGGGTTCCCGGGTTCGATTCCCGGCGGGGTCAGGGATTTTCTCTGCCTCGTAATGACTGCGTGTTGTGTGATGTCTTTAGGTTAGTTGGGTTTAAGTAGTTCTAAGTTCTAGGGGACTGATGACCATAGATGTTATGTCCCATAGTGCTCAGAGCCATTTGAACCAATACGAGTATGTATGCCTGTGTGGATATTTACACTTTTAGACTTCTACCTGACAACATACCCTTAGGTAATTTCTCAGAGATTTATGTCACACAGTAAGGTCTACAGTTCTTTGGTACTTTAAAAATGTCAGTCTTCAAAGTAAATGCAGTCAAAAGATACGGCAATTTATGTCACATGTTTTGACACGCGCAAAGTCTCTCATTAAAAGCTTGACGTAAAATCATGAAATTTGGCAAGAAGAAAGGTTTCACAGTAGAAGTAAAGGGAAAAAAACGGCAAATTGTTAATTTGTAGTTATATCACACGAAAAACATCTCATTTCTTATCTGATAACCGATTTCTAGCTTGGAATTACAACGTTCTCGAAAGTCTGGGACCAATTCCTCGCCAGTGTCAATGTCGATAACAGGCAAAAATCGTCAAGATTCTCGATTTCTTGAATGAATGAATGAACTGCTTATATACATAATTACGATTGTAAGGAACCCTCAATGCGCGAATGCTACTCGCACATGGCCAATTTTTTTAATACACAAAACCGCAGATTCATCTCTGTATGGAAGCGACACGGAAGTGACGCGTCAAGCAATGGCAGTTAATGGTGGTGGCCGCTCACAAATCCACGTCGGCCTCAGCACCCGAAATCACGTCATAACATTTCTTCTAATTTTGTTTTGTTTATTTTTCTGTGACTGCTAATGAGATATCTGCCGTGTTCGTAACCCAAGCAACGAAAACAAACATGTGAGTTTAATGAATGACAGTACTTAGTTTATTGTTTATTTCAGTAGAAGGTTACTGTACTCTGTAAGACCTGTGACTCAGTATGGCTATTTCTTGGTAACTAAGACGGGAATTGGATAGATGGCAGCTCACGCATGTTTGGCAAGCTACGTCAGCTATCTCTGCGTTTCATACCGTGCGCAGTGACACAGTGCTGAGCCATTCCACAGGATAGGTTCTGTTGTTTATCGTCGTAGCGTTAACATTTTATGCAGGCACGTTTCTTATGTTACTTAGTCACTAAACTTTTACTGTAAAAGTAGTACTGTGTCAGCCACTTCATACAAATGTCCTTTTTTATCAGTATAGTACTATTTGAGTACATTTATGAAATGTCTGTCTTGTACTGGCCTGTTGGGCAGTATTGAGTGTACACATTATTGATAGGAGACCATACTGAGTATACACTTGAAACCTTCCCTTGTCCTCTATATCTCTTTTGCTACGCAACCTTCCCGTCTACAATAACCTATGAAACCTTCCCTTAGGATTTCTATCTCCTGCTTAATAATAACAAATGATATCTTCCGTTTGAAATTAATTCTCTTTCTCAATCTTCGCATACAAATTAAATTGCCGCTTATTAAAAGTGATTTTATGATTATTTCGACGAAACATAGAATGTGTCGTCGTCGTGGCCCTCAGTCGTTACTTGCAATAACCCAAAACTGTTCCTTACCTTTTTTACTGCGACATGAATATACTTACTCTGTTTCACTATACTCTATAATCTGCTAGTGGGCTGTCATAATAAGTGACTGTATTTATTACCAAAGCTGACGTTATTCTCTAATAGCAAAGTTGACGTTATTCTTTAATTAATTTGACTGAAGTTAGGTAATTCATGGTTAAACTTTTTTTTGACAACAATAAAATTTTGGAAAGTTTTACGTTGATGGTTTCTGGGATGGATTATAATTAGTAATGCAGTGCTGCTAGCAAAATTTAATTATATTCTGAATGAAATAATTTTACAAACGTTCAAATGGGACTCACTTTTTGCAATAATCTTACAACTAGCATTGCGCAAACATACCTTCAGTAGTCTTGAGTTTCTCAAAAAAATAATTCAATACTATTAGTTCCTCTTATGATAATAGTTAGCTGATGCCCCTGTACATCCGTTTATAATCTGTTGCAAATCATTGCTGGTGGGTGGCAGGCACACCGCTCCTCTCAACCTCTCGCTTCAGACCTGCTACCGACTGACTTCACTTTTCGCTTACTACTGATTTCCTACGAACGCTAAACTGCGGTCTCTCCCGCCAACAATGCTTTCTGGTGCAGACAATCCCTGCTGCCATCACATGTATCAATGCGCAGTCTTTCCCTCTCTTTTCTTTAAATGTATCCATACGCGGTCTCTCCCGCCCTTTTTAAAATTATATCAAAGTTGCGATCTCTCCTGCCAACAATACTTTGGTACAGACATTCCCTGCTACCACAATTATTTCCAACATGATAAATATTAATTATTCCTACTTAATCTTATTAATAAAATCTAAACATCTTTTATAAATTGTTGTTTGGCAATAGACAATAGAAATATACACGTCTTACACACTTTAATGGCCGGCCTGGGTGGCCGAGCGGTTCTAGGCGCTACAGTCTGGGGCCGCGCGACCGCTACGGTCGCAGGTTCGAATCCTGCCTCGGGCATTGGTGTGTGTGATGTCCTTAGGTTGGTTAGGTTTAAGTAGTTTTTAGTTCTAGAGGACTGATGACCTCAGAAGTTAAGTCCCATAGTGCTCAGAGCCATATTAAACACTTTAATGATAACATTTCATTTGTCTTCTATAAACCACGGTGAGATATGGGGTTGATGAAACCAGGATGACCTGAAAGAGCTGCTGAAGCCATCTTCAGGAAAGAAATGTCAGACTATAAAGCACAAAAATAATTCGGTGTTCCACGAAGAACTCTGCGTCGGTAAGTCAGATCCGGATGTAAAACCATAGCTAAGGCGGAACTTTACTGTATCGGAAGAACAAAATGCTGAGCTCTGTTCTCTAACAGTAAGTTTGGCAGAAATGGGCTATCAAGCAACAACTAAAATTTTGACTATGTGTCTACAGATACTGTAAGTAAAACGATATTGTTCGTCAATTTTCTGATGTTAAGCAGGTTCGCAAGCCAGGAATGGGCAAGGAAATTTTTAAAGGATAACCCTACAATTTCTAACAGAAAATTTCAAATCTTTAATCCGGCTACGGGACAGAAGTTAAACAAAGTAGTTATTCAAGACCATTTTCAAAAAGTTAAAACTCTTTTTGAAGAACCTGATATTTTTAGAAATCCTGAAAAACTTCTCAGTATTGATGAGAAAGGTTGCAGATTGAAGTTACAGAAAGAAACATAAGTACTCACAGAGAAAGGCACGCGCGGAGTACACAAAACTGGCAATGAACGTGGGGAAAATGTGACGGTCGTCTCTTTTGCGAGTGCAACAGGAGCAGCTATTCCCCCAATGATCTTATTCAAAGGGGAACCCGTGTTTGCTGAAGATCTACATACAGGCTCTGATTGCTACATGGCAAATGGTTCAAATGGCTCTGAGCACTATGGTACTTAACTGCTGAGGTCATCAGTCCCCTAGAACTTAGAACTACTTCAACCTAACTAACCTAAGGACATCACACACATCCGTGCCCGGGGCAGGATTCGAACCTGCAACCGTTGCGGTCGCGCGGCTCCAGACTGTAGCGTCTATAACCGCTCGGCCACTCTGGCCGGCGCTACATGACAGGAAAGGGATCAATTACATCAACGAGTTATAATGAATGATTACACCAAGTTGGTCATTATAAACTTGCTGGTCGGTGATTCTGATTTTCCCGCTTAAGGGAAGTCTCTCCAGCAACTGCTTATAGATGTTGACTCTGAAATTATTGGTATATCTGAACACTTCTTAAAGAGGGAGATAATTCAGAGGCTTCCTTTACCAGGATACAGGTTGACTGGTAGATTTTCTAGGAGCTCTTTGCGGTGTGGGGGAGTAGCCATGTATGTGAAAAACGGTATCCCATTTGAGTGAATTGATGTTTCAAAGTACTACACTGAAAAGGTGTTTGAATGTTGTGCAGGTGTGGTTAAATTTAGTGGAGCTAAACTTCTAACTGTTGTTATTTATAGATTCCCAGACTCCGATTTCACAACATTTTTGCTAAAGATACAGGAGGATCTTGGTTCGCTTCATAGGAAATTCAAAAAGTTAGTTACATGTGGTGACTTCAATATTAATTGTATAAGTGACTGTACAAGGAAAAGGATGCTGGTAGACCTCCTTAATTCATATAATTTTATGCAAACCGTATTCTTTCCAACGAGAGTGCAAGGGAACAGTAGAACAACCATAGACAACATTTTTGTTCATTTCTCATTACTAGAAGGGCATTCTGTTAGCAAAAAGGTGAATGGCCTTCCAGATCATGATGCACATACTTTAAAAGATTTTTGTGCTGCAACACATGTTAATATAGTTATCAACTTCTTACGAAAGCTGATCCAGTTGCTGTAGAGACCTTTGTAAACCTTATCAAGGAACAAGAGTGGCAAGATGTTTATAGTGCTGATACAGTAGACGTTACATATAAAGCTTTCCTAAAGAATTTTCTCGTGCTCTTTGAAAGTTGCTTTCCGTTAGAACGTTCAAAACAGGGTACTGGCACAAACAGGCAGTCTGGGTGGCTGACTAGAGGGATAAGAATATCATGTAGAACAAAGTGGCAATTATATCAAAACGTTAGAAACAGTCAAAATCTAAATGCAGCAGCCCATTAAAAACAGTATTGTAAGGTGCTTAAAAAAGTTATTAGTGAGGAAATAAGTATGTGGTATGCAGATAGAATAGCTAAGTCTCAGGATAAAATTAAAACCATATGGTCAGTCGTAAAGGAAGTGGCTGGTCTGCAGAGACAGGTCGAGGATATAGAATCAGTGCGTAGTGGGAATGTCCGTGTTACTGATAAGTCGCATATATGCACAGTATTTAATAATCACTTTCTGAATATAGCAGGTGAACTAAAAAGAAACCTAGTCCCAACAAGGAATCATATAGCGCTCATAGAAGAAAATGTTCCGAGACTGTTACCTGAAATGCTCCTCCATGATACTGTCAAGAGGGAGATTGAGTTAATAATTAAATCGCTAAGGATCTTGAACTATCATGGATATGACGGGGTGTGTCGCAGAATACTGAATTATTGTTCTATGTATGTTAGCCCAGTACTTAGCCATATCTGTAACTTTTCCTTTAGGAGTGGTCGGTTTCCTGACCGATTAAAGTGCTCGTTAGTGAAGCCACTTTATAAAAAGGGAGACAGAGATAATGTTAACAATTATAGGCCTATTTCTATACTATCGGTGTTTGCTAAAGTTATCGAGAGGTTTGTATATACAAGGTTACTGGAGCATTTAAATTCACATAATTTGCTGTCAAATGTACGGTTTGGTTTTAGAAATGGTTTAACAACTGTAAATGCTATATTCTCTTTTCTCTGTGAGGTTTTGGACGGATTAGATAAAAGGTTGCGAACGCTAGGTGTTTTCTTTGATTTAACGAAGGCTTTTGACTGTGTTGACCACAAAATATTACTGCAGAAGTTGGACTATTATGGAGTAAGGGGAGTAGCTTACAATTGGTTCGCCTCTTACTTTAAGAACAGAAAGAAGAAGGTAATTCTCCGCAATATTGGGAGTGGTAGTGATGCTCGGTCCCAATGGGGCACTGTTTAGTGGGGTGTTCCCCAAGGGTCGGTGCTGGGGCCACTGCTGTTTCTTATTTGTATAAATGATATGCCTTCTAGTATTACAGGTGATTCAAAAGTATTTCTGTTTGCTGATGACACCAGCTTGGTAGTGAAGGATCATGTGTGTAATATTGAAACATTATCAAATAAGGTAGTTCACGAAATAAGTTCGTGGCTTGTGGAAAATAATTTTTGCTAAATCACAGTAAGACTCAGTTTTTACAGTTTCTAACTCACAATTCAACAAGAACCGATATTTTGATCAGACAGAATGGGCATATTATAAGCGAGACGGAACAGTTCAAGTTCCTAGGTGTTCGCATAGATAGTAAGCTGTTGCGGAGAGCCCATGTTCAGGATCTTGTTCAGATACTAAATGCTGCTTTATTTACCATTAGAACAGTATCTGAAATAAGTGACAGCTCAACGCGAAAAGTACTCCGCATATTTTCATACGCTTATGTCATATGGTATTACTTTTTGGGGTAATTCTTCTGATTCAAAAAGGGTATTTTTGGCTCAAAAACGGGCTGTTCGAGCTATGTGTGGCGTAAGTTCGAGAACCTCCTGTCGACCCCTATTCAATAGTCTGGGAATTCTGACATTTCCCTCACAGTATATAATTTCTTTAATGTCGTTTGTTGTTGCAATATTAGCTTATTCCCAAGAGTTAGCAGCTTTCACTCAGTTGATACTAGGCAGAAATCAAATCTGCATGTGAGATGCAGTTCCTTGACTCTTGTGCAGAAAGGAGTGCAGTACTCTGCTGCATCCATTTTCAATAAGCTACCACAAGAACTCAAAAATCTTAGCAGTAGCCCAAACACTTTTAAGTCTAAACTGAAGAGTTTCCTCATGGCTCACTCCTTCTATTCTGTGTAGGAGCTCCTGGAAGAGCTGAAAAATTGAGCAAATTCCAGTGTTACATTGTTTATTTTCTTTATTTAAACTTACGAATTGTCGCCTGAACATGTTTCTCATATTTCATTCTATGTGTTTCTACTATCGTGTTATAATTTCACGTATTGACTCGTTCCATGACCATGGAGACTTCTCCTTAATTTGGTCCCACGGAACAATAAATAAATAAATAAATAAATTTCTGTTGGAGCCAAAAGCCACTTATATTATGTAACAGTGGAGACCGCAGATCTGTATGACACAGTTTTATCCTGCCAACCTTAGAACACTACTCATAAGCTGCAGCCGCTCGATAGGACAGTATTTTGTTCACTCGAACAGCGCTGGGATTAAGAAGTAATGATTTACTGCCAAAATCTTTGTGAGAGGACATTACGTATGCAATACTTTGAAACAACCTTTGCCAAAGTTTGGAAGAAATCCATGATCATATGTAATGCCACATCTTGGTTCAGGGTTGTTGGACTGTACACGTATGATGCCAAACTGAATCCAGAAGTTCCATTTGCACCTAGTAATGCTTACGAGTTACAGAATTCTGCAGCTTCAGAAGCTCTGTCTACAGGAGACACTTCATCTTCCGGGCCAGGCCTTCAGAACTCTGAATGTAGTACGCATATTGTGAGTGGAGGATAACTCTGTCGAAATGGGCGGTACTAATGCAGATGGCGACCGAGCTGCTGATACGACACACTTGCCCACCTACTCCCAACACCAAATCACCAAAATATTCAAGTGACCAAGAGCGAACATGCTTTGAATAGTAAAGGTACCGTTTTGAAGAAATCGCAATTTTCGACGAAAGATAAAACCAGAATTCCTAGAATATCCGAAATACAGCCAAGCCGGTTCAGGGAAACAAAAAAAAAAAAAAAAAAAAAAAAAAGAAAAGCCAGATGTATCTTGCTTTTGCAAAGTATGCAAAGAATATTCACTGAAAGATAGGCGTACGTGTTTCGTTTGTACTCAATACACACATGAGGAACGCGTCCGATTAACGAAAGAGGACAAGGGCAGTTTCATATACCCTAGCTCTGAGGACGGTGACTAACAAAATGTAGGAATATTTTTCTGTCAGTTCAATGTAAAAAATTAGTTACGTAAGTGCAGAATTGACCCTTCGTAAACCATTAATTTATTTAACACGTTCTGGGAAACAGTTTCGTGAGGCTGAATCATACGGGCTGTTTAAGCATTTACTTTTTTATATCTGTATCAGTTAAATTTCTTAAAATTACCTTTATCAGATGATTATTTTCAGTTCCTATTACGTGTAATAAGCTTAATGCATATTGAAAATCCGGTTCCGGCAACTATTATTGTTTATTTGTTACTAAAAATATTAGATATTCCACATTGGGACAAAGTATACTCAGTGTCCCAGAACCAATTTTTCTTTATACTTGTTACTTTGGCTTGCCTAACGATTGTACTTGTTCCACATCATAATTTAACACGTCCAATTTGATGTACTTTATATTGTAACCAAGTGTCGTAATTTACCACAAAAATATAGAAACTTAACTTTTCTTAGGTAGGCCATACGGGGTACAATTACTTTATTTTTCTGAAAACCATTTGCCTGTCGTTAAAATAAAGTTGTGAGGTAGCGCTGACGACCGCCATTTGCTGTGGTATCGATGCTGTACCGGCCTTATCGTCGTATCGCCAAAGTGAAAAATCTAGGTACAAACTTTTTAATGTCCTTAACTTTCTTTAGGAGGACTGGTACCTCCGTAATTGTGAGAGCTGCTTTGCTGTTGAATTATCGGGTACATTAGTGGAGCCAGCCCTGAAGTTCACGGATCGACTGTCTTTTAAGTTAATAACCAAGTCCCTTTGACCCGCTAATTAGAAACGCCAAATTGCCCCTATGTTTAGCCGCTAATGCTAGCAGCTTTCTGGAGAGAAGGACACTGTTGGGTTCTAAAATATTTCTCGAAGCGTTATTTATACTGCGATTCTTGTTTCATACTCATACCTAACTTTGAGCCGCATGTACTATATAAACGTATTTTATGTATGCCACAAGCGCACGATTCTGTATGTCGTTTCATAATGAGAGTTTCGCGTGCCCATGAAGCGGCGACTGTCAGAAAGTTTGAGTCGCAAACAAGCCGGATATTATGTAGCGTGATACGACTCCAATTTCTGCCGACGTCTGTTCTTCCAAGTCGAGGAACAGGCTGGTACCCTAGACATTGATTGAATAAACAACTAAAAGAATTAATAAGCTCTGATACAAACTTCTATACTGTCCTTCTTTTTGTCCTTGAAATTACCTGTCTATCATTACGTGAATAACCGTGAGAGACTCTGTGATTATTGTTTCATAGTAGCAATCTTTCGAAAATGACTTAATTTACCACTTGATTACTAAGAACATTTGACTACCACAAAAACAAAGAGGAAACATTAGGCAAGAGTACAGGGGCGGGTGGGAGAGGGGGGGGGGGGGGGGAGGGGTCTAATGTCCCTTTGACAACGATGTAAGTATAGACTAACCCAACATTCTGCAGGTCATAGGCGGACAAGTAAGTCTACAACTACACTAACATCTACATGTATACTCTGCGAGCCACTGTGAAGTGCATGGAGTTGGTACGTCCCATAGTTTCATTTAGCTTTTTTCCCCATTGTATTCACTTATGAAGTGGGGGAAGAATGATGGTTTAAATGCCTCTGTACGTGTCGTAATTGATCTAATCTTCTTCTGACGATCCTCATGGGACCGATACGTAGAGAGTTTTAGAATATTCCTAGAGTCATTATTTAAAGCCAGTTCTTGGAACTTTGTCAGTAGACTTTCTTGGGGTAGTTTCCGTCTGTCTTCAAGAGTCTGCTAGTTCAGGTCTTTCCTATTTGGTTGTTGTTGTTGTCGTGGTCTTCAGTCCTGAGACAGGTTTGATGCAGCTCTCCATGCTACTCTATCCTGTGCAAGTTTCTTCATCTCCCAGTACCTACTGCGACCTACATCCTTCTGAATCTGCTTAGTGTATTCATCTCTTGGTCTCCCTCTACGATTTTTACCCTCCACGCTGCCCTCCAATGCTAAATTTGTGATCCCTTGACGCCTCAAAACATGTCTTACCAACCGATCCCTTCGTCTAGTCAAGTTGTGCCACAAACTTCTCTTCTCCCCAATCCTATTCCACATTTCGAAAGCTTCTATTCTCTTCTTATCCAAACTAGTTATCGTCCATGTTTCACTTCCATACATGGCTACAGTCCATACAAATACTTTCAGAAACGACTTCCTGACACTTAAATCTATACTCGATGTTAACAAATTTCTCTTCTTCAGAAACGATTTCCTTGCCATTGGTATCCTATTTGGTACGGGTCCCATATATTTGAGCAATATTCTAGGATGGATCGCACGGGAGATTTGTAAGCAATCTCCTTCGTAGACTGACTACATTTCTTTAGTATTCTACCAATAAGCGAAACCATCTGCATTACCCACAACTGAGCGTATATGAGAGCTCCATTTCATGTCCCTGCTAAGTGTTACACCCAGGTATTTGTATAAGTTTACCGGCTTAAGCTGCGATTCACTGACGTTACATTCAAAGCATGCATCGGAAACTTTTACAGTTATGTACATTTAAAGCAAGTTGCCAACCTTTGCGACACTTTGAAATCTCTTCAAGCTCTCACTGAAAATTTGTGCAACTTCATTCACACTATGCTTGCTTCATGTCGTAACTTTTAAAAGTGTCATCTGGTTTGCTGCCGGACCCTAAAATCAACTTGATTCAATATTTTTGCTATCCAATTGTCGGCCATCTTCAGAAGAACACGGCTGCAACTGAGTCCTGCAAGGTTATTAATACAGAACTCAACAGCAAGGAACCCAACAAATGTCCCTGGGATACATACGTAGTTACGTCTGCATCTGTAGACGACTCTCTATCCAGGGTGACATGCTGCGTCTTCTGTACCTAGAAATCGTCAGTCCAAGCATGTATTTCGTCTGATACGCCATACGGTCGTACTTTTGACAACAGGAATAGACGTGGTACTCAGTCAAATGCTTTACGGTAATCGAGAAATACAGCCTCATCTTCTCAAAAAGAATTGTTCTACTTGAATTACGCCTACAGATGAATCAGGGTGGCCAGTCGTGGATTAGATCCTTGGTTGTTACGCAATACGCCGCCTTAGTGGCTCATCATTAGACGCACATTCACTTACGTCGATGTAAACACTCACTAAACAGACAAAAGCATAATGGCATCGTAACTGAGGTTAAACACGATATGTGACCCAGAATGTTCATACTCATAGGTGTTCGTTCCAAACGATGCCGCCGTGTAACTCAGGGCGAGTCGGTACTCTTTTAACTTTCCAAAAAATACTGATACACTCTGGGTGGAATCCGTTTCCAATCTTTCTAAAGAGCTGTGAGCAGTTGTTTCCGGGTTTTTGGATCGAATACACCTGCCAAACCACAGCCCTCCATTGCATATCAAAGATGCTCTATCTGGCTCCTGACACGGCTTTGGAAAGTCCAGTCAAGTCTAGTTGAACAAGCAGGAGCTGATATATTAAATGTCAGATTCCACACTTGTCTGAAAAATTTTCGTAAACACCTAAATTGATTTTGACGTCGACCAACCCTATAGTTCAAATCGAAACAGGTAAAAACTGCCTTGAGCCGTTGCATTACCTACTCTGAATTTCTTTGTTGCCTCAGCACACCCAGATGAATGCCGCTGCCATGTGACAACATGTAATATCATTTGTAAATTGTAATGTCGACTTACCTGCACGTAATGTTGCTTAGTCGCTCGAGATATTTCTTGGCTGCTAAAACAATACATAATACTTTTAGCCAGAGATTTTTCTCAATATTTCTATACGTAATTCACGCTGCCTCACGTTAATATAACGAGAACGTGCTGATAACGAGCTAAAAATCACAATCCTGAAAAAATTACGGAAATTCTATAATAAATTACACGTTCACGGAATATCGGCATGTAGCCCGATACCGGGCCGGTGAAATTAAAAATTAACACACGATGTAGATAGCCGCCATTTTCACAGCCGCTCATTTAAGAGACACATTACGCGCTGTGGCTCATATTCTTCTTATGAAAAGACCGCATCACATGGTGTATAGCCTGACAGTGGATTATTGTACACTTCTGGCCATTAAAATTGCTACACAAAGACGAAATGCAGATGATAAAAGGGTATGCATTGTACAAATATATCATACTAGAACTGACAAATGGTTACATTTTCACGCAATTTGTGTGCATGGATCCTGACAAATCGGTACCCAGAACAGCCACTTCTGCCGTTAATAACGGCCTTGATACGCCTGGGCATTGAGTCAAACAGAGCTTGGATGGCGTGTACAGGTACAGATGCCCATGCAGCTTCAACACGACTCTACAGTTCATCAAGGGTAGTGACTGGCGTATGTGATGAGCCAGTTGCTCGGCTACCATTCACCAGACGTTTCCAATTGGTGAGAGATCTCAACACAAAAGTTTTGTCTCAAGTACAGATAGTGTTGAGGATCAGTGGACAAAGTTCAAAACCATCGTACAATATGTGTTAGATGAGTATGTGCCAAGCAAGATCGTAAGAGATGGAAAAGAGCCACCGTGGTACAACAACCGAGTAAGAAAACTGCTGCGGAAGCAAAGGGAACTTCACAGCAAATATAAACATAGCCAAAGCCTTGCAGACAAACAAAAATTACGCGAAGCGAAATGTAGTGTGAGGAGGGCTATGCGAGAGGCGTTCAATGAATTCGAAAGTAAAGTTCTATGTACTGACGGCAAAAAATCCTAAGAAATTTTGGTCTTATGTCAAGCGGTAGGTGGATCAAAACAAAATGTCCAGACACTCTGTGATCAAAATGGTACTGAAACAAAGGATGACAGACTAAAGGCCGAAATACTAAATGTCTTTTTCCAAAGCTGTTTCACAGAGGAAGACTGCACTGTAGTTCCTTCTCTAGATTGTCGCACAGATGACAACATGGTAGATATCGAAATAGACGACACAGGGATAGAGAAACAATTAAAGTCGCTCAGAAGAGGAAAGGCCGCTGGACCTGATGGGATACCAGTTCGATTTTACACAGAGTACGCGAAGGAACTTGTCCCCCTTCTTGCAGCGGTGTACTGTAGGTCTCTAGAAGAGCGTAGCGTTCCAAAGGATTGGAAAAGGGCACAGCTCATCCCCGTTTTTAAGAAGGGACGTCGAACAGATGTGCATAACTATAGACCTATATCTCTAACGTCTATCAGTTGTAGAATTTTGGAACACGTATTATGTTCGAGTATAATGACTTTTCTGGAGACTAGAAATCTACTCTGTAGGAATCAGCGTGGGTTTCGAAAAAGACGATCGTGTGAAACCCAGCTCGCGCTATTCGTCCACGAGACTCAGAGGGCCATAGACACGGGTTCACAGGTAGATTCCGTGTTTCTTGACTTCCGCAAGGCGTTCGATACAGTTCCCCACAGTCGTTTAATGAACAAAGTAAGAGCATATGGATTATCAGACGAGTTGTGTGATTGGATTGAAGAGTTCCTAGATAACAGAACGCAGCGTGTCATTCTCAATGGAGAGAAGTCTTCCGAAGTAAGAGTGATTTCAGGTGTGCCGCAGGGGAGTGTCATAGGACCGTTGCTATTCACAATATACATAAATGACCTTGTGGATGACATCGGGAGTTCACAGAGGCTTTTTGCGGATGATGCTGTGGTGTATCGAAAGGTTGTAACAATGGAGAATTGTACTGAAATGCAGGAGGATCTGCAGGGAATTGACGCATGGTGCAGGGAATGGCAATTCAATCTCAATGTAGACAAGTGTAATGTGCTACGAATACATATAAAGAAAGATCCCTTATCATTTAGCTACAATATAGCAGGTCAACAACTGCAGTTAATTCCATAAATTATCTGGGAGTACGCATTAGGAGTGATTTAAAATGGAATGATCATATAAAGTTGATCGTCGGTAAAGCAGATGCCAGATTGAGGTTCATTGGAAGAGTCCTAAGGAAATGCAATCCGAAAACAAAGGAAGTAGGTTACTGTACGCTTGTTCGCCCACTGCTTGAATACTGCTCAGCAGTGTGGGATCCGTACCAGATAGGGTTGATAGAAGAGATAGAGAAGATCCAACGGAGAGCAGCGCGCTTCGTTACAGGATCATTTAGTAATCGCGAAAGCGTTACGGAGATGATAGATAAACTTCAGTGGAAGACTCTGCAGGAGAGACACTCAGTAGTTCGGTACGGGCTTTTGTTGAAGTTTCGAGAACATTCAACCGAGGAATCAAGCAGTTTATTGCTCCCTTCTACGTATATATCGCGAAGAGACCATGAGGATAAGATCGCAGAGATTAGAGCTCACACAGAGGCATACCAACAATCCTTCTTTCCACGAACAATAACAGACTGGAATAGAAGGGAGAACCGATAGAGGTACTCAAGGTACCCTCCGCCACACAGTGTCAGGTGGCTTGCTGAGTATGGATGTCGATGTAGATGTAGATGTAGAATGTGATGGCCAGGGCAGCAGTCGAACATTTTCTGTATCCAGAAAGACCCGTACAGAACCTGCAACATGCGGTCGTGCATTATCCTGCTAAAATGCAGGGCTTCGCAGAGATCGAATGAAGGGTAAAACCATGGGTCGTAACACATCTGAAATGTAACGTCCACTGTTCAAAGTGCCGCCAATGCGAACAAGAGGTGACCGAGACGTGTAACCAATGGCACCCCATTCCATCACGCCGGGTGATACGCCAGTATGGCGATGACGAATACACGCTTCCAATGTCCGTTCACCGCGATGTCGCCAAACACGGATGCGACCATCATGATGCTGTAAACAGTACCTGAATTCATCCGAAAAAATGACGTTTTGCCATTCATGCACCCAGGTTCGTCGTTGAGTACACCATCGCAGGCGCTCCTGTCTGTGATGCAGCGTCAATGGTAACCGCAGCCATGGTCTCCGAGCTGATAGTCCATGCTGCTGTAAACGTCGTCAAACTGTTCGTGCAAATGATTGTTGTCTTGCAAACGTCCCCATCTGTTGACCCAGGGATCGAGATGTGGCTGCCCGATCCGTTACACCCATGCGGGTAAGATGCCTGTCATCTCGACTGCTAGTGATACGAGGCCGTTGGGATCCAGCACGGCGTTCCGAATTACCCTCCGGAACCCACCGATTCCATATTCTGCTAACAGTCATTGGACCTCGACCAACGCTAGCAGCAATGTTGCGATACGATAAACCGCAATCGCGATAGGCTACAATCCGACCTTTATCAAAGTCGAAAATGTGATGGTACGCATTTCTCCTCCTTACACGAGGCATCACAACAACGTATCACCAGGCAACACCGATCAACTGCTGTTAGTGCATGAGAAATCGGTTGGAAACGTTCCTCATGTCAGCACGTTGTAGGTGTCGCCACCGGAGCCAACCTTGTGTGAATGCTCTGAAAAGCTAATCATTTGCATATCACAGCATCTTCTTCCTGTCGGTTATATTTCGCGTCTGTATCACGTCATCTTGGTGTATTAGCAATTTTAATGGCCAGTAGTGTATATGATGTACGCGTGGATTAGCAATGATTTGAAGGTGGTATGTTTGCTTCAGCAGACTTTGCTGGTGGCATACCTGTAAGCTACTGCCTTTGAGAGATACACACCCGCATAAAATCATCAGGATGAACGAATGAAAGAAGGTGATATCGTCCAATGATGATGGACTCTTACAACTAACGAACAATAAGAAAAAGACGCCGAGACAGTAAGGCATACTACACTGACTGAACACAAGTTCCCTACAGCCCCTGTGTAACTCGGAACTGAGCACCAGATATGACAAGAGTCTGCTCCGCCATTGCAAAAGGAGGCTGTTGTCAGTGCAGAAGCAGCAAGAGTTGAAAGAGTCGGTCGGGAGAACTCAGTGTTTTAGTACGTGGACTAGTCACTAGATGTCACCTGAGGGACAAATTAGCAGGAATATTTGCTGCCCAAGTCGACCGTTGATGTGACTATGAAGTGGAAAAGCATAGATACAATCGCAACAAAACCAAGGTTTTGCAGAACTTATGCACTGATGGACAGTGACAGTCCAGTATTGCAGAGGGTGGCTGTAAAATATCGATTAAAACCGGCGGAGGGATAACTCGTGAGTTGCATAGTGTTACCAGAAGTCTAGCTAGTACGTGCGTAGCAAGTTAAAGAAAATGGGGTACCGTGGTCGAACAGGTCCTCACGAGCCAATGCTAGGGCACGACTGTGGTGATGTAAAGATCGACTACACTGCACAATGGGTGACAAGAAGCGAGTGATTTGGAATCACATCGTGTCAGTCCGATAGAAGAATATGGAGTTGGCGACTGAGTGGAGAACGTTACCTGCCACCTCAGCAGTCAGGTACGGAGGAAGTGGTGTTATGGTGTGGGAGTGTTTTCTATGGTTAGGTTGTCGTCCCCTTAACGCACATAAGAAAAAACTGTATGTGGAAGGATTAGAATACAGTTTACAGCATTGTCTATTGAGTACAGTAGAGGAACGGTTCGGAGGTGATGATTGTATCAGCATGACAACGCACCCTGTCATAAAGCAGCAGTTGTGAGGCAATGGTATGTGGAAATTTCGTTTTGAAATGGACTGGCCTGCCGAATTCCCGACCAGAAAATATTGGGAGACTTTTAAACATCAACTTCTCCCCACGCCCCAGCTTCCGACATGTCTCTGTTTTCTACTCATGGGGATGAATGGCTTTCCATGTAGGATAACGGTGGGTTGAAGCAGCAAACTGAGTCACCGTTGAGTTCACTGATGGCGTTATGCATTTCACCCACCCCCAAGCCCCACCCACACTTCCACCCCAATGCAAATCCCACCGCCACCCCTAGCTCCAACTCCAACCTAACCCGCACCCTCAACCCCATCCCACCCCACCCTTAATCCCAAATCCTACCCCACCCCCAGCTCTGCACCCATCTAACAAACACCAATTGTCTTACATATGAAATGGTGGGAATTCAGTTTTTTGGGGAAATTAAATAATTGACAGGAAATACAAAATGGCCGAAAATTAAAAAATAGGCCACCTACACTAACGTTTTTTCTATGTGAGGCTGGGCGGTCTCTCTCCCTTACTGCCACAAACACATTGTGTATCATTCACTTGCTCGGTGCATATAGTTCCAGCTATTTGTGACTGTGAATCATCACACCACATGCTACATGGTATACATCAGATGGGTATATATATAGGATCAAACGCTTACGACAAGAAGTATTGTCATGTTGGGTTCTGCAGTACATGTAAGAAGCCGTAAATCATGAAAACGCGTTTTGCTTTCTCTAATAAAAAGAAGCAGAGAATGCAGTTTCCAGATAAAGGAGAATGTTACACAGTTAACACATTAATTGTTGAGATATTTCCAATCGCGTTGCACATACTGGTCCATGGGAACAGACAACGTGTGATCATAGTAGTCGCTTCCATAGACCTAATGAACTGTAATAAAATTTGTCACCTTAGTCGGTAAAAGCCACAGAGCCACACGTGGAGAAAATTTAATGAATATTTTTCATAGATACTACATTGAAGAAGGAACTGGTATAGGCATGTTTATTCAAATACAGAGATATGTAAACAGTCAGAATACGGCAGTGCGATCGGCAACGCCTATACAAGACAACAAGTTTCTAGCACAGTTGTTAGATAGGTTACTGCTGCTACAATGGTAGGTTATCAAGATTTAACTACGTTTGAACGTCGTGTTATAGTCGGCGCATGAGCGATGGACACAGCATCTCCGAGGTAGTGATGAAATGGGGATTTTCCCGTACGACCATTTTACGAGTATACCGTGAATATCAGGAATGCAGCAGAACAGAAAATCTCCGACATCGCTGCGGCCGGAAAAAGATCCTCAAAGAACGGGACCAACGACGATTGTAGAGAATCGTCCAATGAGACAGACATGCAACCCTTTCGCAAAATGCTGCAGATTTCAATGCTGAGCCTTCAACAAGCGCCAGCTTGCGAAACATTCAACGAAAAATCATCTATATAGGCTTTCGGAGCCGAAGGACCACTTGTATGCCCTTGCTGACTGCACGACACATATCTTTACACCTCGTCTTGGCCGTCAACACCGATATTGGACTGTTGATGACTGGAGACATGTTGCCAGGTCGGAGGAGTCTCTTTTGAAATTTTATCGAGCGGATGAACGTGCACGGTGATATGGATCCTGCGTGTTGGGAACGGACTGTTCAAGGTGGTGGAGGCTCTGTAATGGTGTGGGGCGTGTGCAGTTGGAGTGATATGGGACCCCTGACACGCCTAGATACGTCTCTGGCATGTTACACGTACGTAAGCATCCTATCTGATGACCTGCATCCATTCATGTACATTGTGCATTCCGACGGACGTGAGCAATTGCAGCAGGATAGTTCGACTCTGCACACGTCCAGAATAGGTACAGACTGGCTCCAGGAACATTATTGAGCATATCTGGGATACCTTGCAGCGTTCTTTTCAGAAGAGATCTCCACCCCCTCGTACTCTTACGGATTTATGGACAGCCCTGCAGGATTTATGGTGTCAATTCCCTCCAACAGTACCTCAGACATTAATCGAGTCAATGACACTTCGTGTTCCGGTACTTCTGCGTGCTCGCGGGGGCCCTACACGACATTAAGTCGGAGCACCAGTTTTAATTACAGCAAGGAATGTAACTAATATTAAACTTCAGAATTTGTAATGGTTGCTATTCCTAAATCATCATGTTCAATGTCATCTTGAAAAGTATGTGACTGTGAAGGCTATAAAAGTCCTAAGTTTCTCTGATATAAAACAACTGATCTATAAAGTCTGTCGGACATTGCAAATGTATGAAATACTAGAACTCTCTCTCCAACATCTGAACTGTTAAATTTCCATGGTGTATGTGTATAATGAAACAAAACATATGACAACTTGGAAAAGAAAGATATTATTTATTTATTATCAGCATTTTTTTTGCAATGTCCATACAGTGTTAATACAAATTTATTACTTTTTGAACTGTGGGAAGTAAATTAGCATCCTTAAAAAATATTGTTAGTCTCTTTTGTCTACTGCAACCCTATTAATCGTTATGAAATACTTCCAAAAAAACTGTTTTTGTATGTTTTAAATTCAGCTTGTATTTCTCGCAGTCCAATTGGAGCACTAATAAAAAATGGTTCAAATGGCTCTGAGCACTATGGGACTCAACTGCTGTGGTCATAAGTCCCCTAGAACTTAGAACTACTTAAACCTAACTAACCTAAGGACAGCACACAACACCCAGCCATCACGAGGCAGAGAAAATCCCTGACCCCGCCGGGAATCGAACCCGGGAACCCGGGCGTGGGAAGCGAGAACGCTACCGCACGACCACGAGATGCGGGCTGGAGCACTAATAGACTTACGACTCCAATCGTATGGAATTTCTGTTCATAGAAGTAAAACATGCAGACTTTCCTATTGCACACATACATACACCTATACACACATTTGACTCCTCATCCTCTTCGTGAACTTCGTCTTACAATAGATAGTTGACAATATCGTCGAAGAGTGGTTTAATATCACATCACATAGACTCTCTCTCTCTCTCTCTCTCTCTCTCTCTCTCTCTCGCTCTTCTTCTCCATTGTTATGGATTCTACAGATCACGCTGCTTTGTGATAGTTGGACGCTTTAAATATACACATTGCGTTAGGTCTTGAAATGTTAACTTCTTTGTATCAGTCCGAAACAAGTCGACTATGGATATAGCGTTGTTGCCGAAGATCTTGATGTCTTGAGGCAATGGATTGTTCTCCGTTGTCATACAATCATCGATGTCTTTCAGCTTGCTGCGCAGTCGATCCCACTACACATCAGTGAAGTGCTCTTTGTATCTCGCTGGACTTTCTCCGTTTCCACTATTACTTTGAAATCTGTGCCAGATGCAAAATCAACACTAGCATGCTTCGATCCATTGGAGGTCAGCTGATATGCAGTGTTGAGCAACAACACTCTGTAAGGATTTAGCAGCGGCTCAACGACTGGTGCTGACTTTAGATACAGCGGAAAGCCGAACAATGGAAACAATTCCGTATCCTGTTCCGTTGTATCAGGTGGTGTATTAGAAACTTGTCTGCATACTGAATTATTGGTGTGGGTGATGGATGTAGTGCTAACTGGAAGACTGGAAACCGTTCTCCATGTTGACCTGATCTGCACTCCAGCGTGTTGGGAGCTGCATAAGGGAACTCGTCTGCGTGCTGACTTGATTTTTTGCTGCTCTATTGTACTTGATTTTCACTCCAACAGGAGTTGCATCAGGAATCAGGTCTGCATGCTAACTTGATATCAGCTGCTGCTCTGATTTATCAGATACTACATCGTCTACATCATGGAGCTGTTGAACTGAGGGAGCAAAAAAAGAAAACCATAAAAACGCATACATACACGTACACACATACATAACGAACAATAAACACAGAGATGAGTGATGTAGTATTTACAATCGACTGTGCGGGTCAGTTTCGTCTGCCTGGAGGTGGTAGTTATCTGATGACGCTTCATGATGATGATTATGATCAAACTTTCATTATGGAGTAAAGAGCATAACTGGTGGGTTCGCCTGCTGGTTAGTAAGCCTCCATTGAGGATGAGCGGTGAGGGTAGACAATATCAGCGTCACGGAAATTGGAATAACTATTTTGGACTTCTTTCATATCTCAGCATCAGCCTTCTTCGACTCTGATGTCATTGAAGACATCATGGATTCTAAACTTAGAACCATGCAGGTTAGTCCCTGATCAGTTGCTTGCTGTGTTCAAATGTCAGATTTGAATAACATTTTAGCAACTCACAGTAGACACTTCTTGATTGGTAATAACCCTACATGCTACAGGTGAGAAATGGATGGGAATCTGCTGGAAATATTAGATGTCCTACATATACATAAAACACTTATAATTTACGTGAGGCATCACTCAAAAATGCCATTCCAGCCCTGGCATTAAATAACATTCCGTTTATAGGAAGGATATTTAACGTTTCATCTGCATCTACATCAAACACATTACACCAGGACATGTCTACAGCAAAAATCGGTGTTAGTTAAAAAAGTTGTACTGCCACCCATCGAAAGAGTGTGTGGGTCGCTGTGATACAGTTGGCTGAGCGTCCTACAGTTAACTGGGAACCTTCTGGACTCTGATTTCGCAATGAGGCCTGCTATTTGACTACTACTGCTACTAATACTACTAAGATGCTAGTATGGTACTATACCAACTGAGCCAAAGCGACCCACAGGTCTGTATGAACTATTGTAGCACATTTTCCTGAACAAACACGTTTACAGATCATTAGAAACGAGAGGTTTGATGTGCAGCTTCTGGTGTATGTGGTGATAAATATTCTGATGCTGTTCCTGCTAACCCTCCAACTTCAGAAAGATGACAATCTATACATGGCTAACCTGCGTACAATACATTCTGGAGCGTGTAATAAGGCTGCGAGAAGTTGGATGTTCCTTCTGCGATATTGCAGAAAGACATAGCAGGGATGTAGACACTGTACATGATTGCTGCAGCGTCGGTAACGAGAATGTACGGTCGCAAGAGGACCGGGCTGCAGACGGCCACGTGGATCTATCTAGAGGGAATACTATCGTGTTTAGCGTATGGCTCTGGTGCATTAGACTCCATTTGCAGCAGCAATGTGAACAGCCGTTGACAACACAGTGACACAACGAACTGTTAGAAATCGGTTACTTCAAGGACAGTTCCGATCCACACGCCCTGTACTGTGCATTCCATTCACCACAAACTACCGTCATTCACGACTTTAATGGTGTCAAGCGAGAGCTCATTGAAGGGCAGTGTGGAGGTCCCCTGTGTTTCCTGATGAAAGGTGGTTCTGTCTCGATGTCAGCGACGGCCGTATGTTGGTTAGAAAGAGGCCGGTTGAAGACCTGCAAGCAACCTCTCTGAGAACTAGAAACACTGGATTTACACGTGAAGTTACGGTATGGAGTGCGATTTCGTATGACAGCAGGACAACTCTCATGGGTATCCCACGCACCTTAACTGCAAATTTGTGCGTCGACTAGTGAGTCGACCTCTCGAGCTACCATTCCAGCGGGTGTTTTCCAATAGGAAAACTCTCGTCCACATGCCGCTGTTGTAAACCTACATGCTCTACAGAGCGTCGATATGTTGCGTTGGCCTGATCGATGACCAGATCTGTCTCCAGTTCTGTACGTATGGGAAATCATCGGATGACAACTCCAGCGTTATCTGCAAACAGCATTTACCGTGTCTGTATTGACCGACCAATTGCAACGGTCATGGAACTCCATCCCACAAACTGACATCTGGCACCTGCACAACACAATACATGGACTGTTTCATTCTGGGGTTTACACGAATTATTAATATGCCAGAATTTCACATTTGCAACGGCTTATGCACATATTTATGCTAACATTCAACATTCTGTCGGTTACACCAATTATTAATATGCCAGAATTTCACATTTGCAACGGTTTATCTCGCGTGTTAATCGACATACGTTCTTGCAATGTTAATCACTTAAATTACCTAGACAAATGTATTCCCGAACCCTCATTACTCTATATTGATGACTTCCTGGCTTTGCGATTTTTCCGTCTGTGTATTTTTTGCTGTGCGGCTGGTCCCGGCCGAGGTTCGAGTCCTCCCTCGGGCATCGGTGTGTGTGTGTGTGTGTTTGTCCTCAAGATAATTTAGGTTAAGTAGTGTGTAAGCTTAGCGACTGATGACCTTAGCAGTTAAGTCCCATAAGATTTCACACACATTTGAATATTTATTTTTTATTTTTTGTGCAAGCATACAATTTTCGATGAACCCACTGCCAGGCACTTAAGTGTGAATTGCAGAGTAACCATGATGTCTTAAATAAAACAGTGCCCGCTGACAATAATAAACTTAAAGTAGAGTAAATTATAATGTCAGTTGTGTTTGTTACAGGACTGTAGTGCAGTCGTTTAGGAGATATCGTATGTTGAGAAGTTCCCACATCAACGCTTGCTTGTGCCATTCAACCTGCGTATTTTGGCGTATGTCTGCTTATAGTGTCCTTGTGCGTTCTTCGAGTCCATGGCGACTTGCTGGCCAGTTTGTTTGCCACAGTCCAAGTAGCAGGTCGAGAGTGAACGATGGGATTTACCAATGAAGAAAAAGACGGCATGCTCATAATGTACGGAGAGTGTTGGAATAATGCAGTTCGTTATTTTACGGTGTAGGTGCAAGATATTCCAGCAGGAATGAACACTCCGCAGTTACAATACCGGCCATTAAAATTGGTCGGTGGAGTGCGGGTTCAGTTATCCACGATCTGATCAAAAGGACCTGAATACTCTTACGTAATGCGAAACTGACCATTAAAGGTCGCCAGAGGCGGACCCGGCAGTATAAAAAGAAGTGGGGAGTATTGTGTTGTCAGTAGGGAAGCGCTAACAAAGGAATGTGTCCATCAGGAAGGGTCGGTGACTTCGAAAATGGACTACGCATTGGACACCTGAGTAACAAATCCATCAGGATCAATTTAACCCTTCCAAATCTGCTCATTTCAACTTATAATGATTGTGAAGTGAAAACGCGAAATAACAAACACTCCAAAACGAAACAAGAAGTCGCACGTCTGGTGAGTTCATAAGTGCTACCAGCAGTCCGGCTAGCATCCAACTAGCGTGGTGACTGTTCATAGATAGTTAAAAAGGATGGGTAAAATGGTCCTCGTAAGCCACGCATTTCTGTGTTCAGTACTAAGCACTGGTGTAAAGGGCGATGCTGCTAGTGGGTGGATTACAGGAAACAAGTGATTTGGAGTGATGAGACATGTACATCCTTTTGGAAACCAATGCAAGTTTTGGGTTTGGCGAGTAGGCGAATGTCTGGAGAACGTTACTTGCCATTATGTGTAATGCCGACAGTTAAGTACCAAGGAGGTACTCTTAAGATAAGGGGGTGTGTTCCGTAGTTGGGATGTGGTCCCCTACAACGCAAAATGTGGAAGGATATTTTCCAGCAGGGTGTGGTGTTTACAGTTGAACAACTCTCCGGAGACGACCATTGTTCGTGTCAACTTGATAATGCATAGTGGCACAAAGAAGCATCTGTGAAGGAATGGTTTGACGATGATAAAATTCCTGAAGTCGATAGCCTAATCAGAGTCACGACCTGAACCCAATGGAGCGTTTATGGGATGGGACAGAACGTTGACTTCACTCCAGACCCCTGCACCCAAAAATACTGCCTTTTCCGATATCGTTTCTTGAAAAAGAATGGGAAATCATTCCTCAACAGATTTTGAGACACAGAACTGAAAATGTCTCCTGCTCATCCGCCTAATAATAGTGATGCAGCGAAATATCTAGGACAGCGCGCGCCGAACTTTCGCGTGCACACACGTGTGACAACGACTGATTACTACATCAACATCAAGTCTCCCAGAACTTCTTGCGATGTTACGTTCCCCTGTTCGTAAACAAGGGTCAATCCAGTGTGAGTGTTACAAATGACCTCTGCTCCAGTTTTATGTTGCCCAGACGGTAACTGAAAACCACTTTCGGTCGGCTAGCAGCCATCCTCAGTTCTTTGGAAACAAACAGAAAAATTGACTTTCAGTTGAGGTGAACATTGCCTAAATATGTTAAAAACAAATAACCTCTTCAGACCCAAGCAAAATTTTTCTATTACTTCAAATACTTTTCTGTAATGGTGTGCTTTATGGTCGTCAAAAATGAGCATTGTAATGGTACTTTTTATCTACTACACACACGGATAGAGTTCTTCCTATATCTAGCTGGCTGGATTTTGTTTACTCTTGCAAATAATGAAAAAGTAACTGTGTTAGGTTACTATACTGTAACATAATTTACTGAGCTATTTGCAACAACAATGACGATTGGTAATTGCAGAAAACTGAGTATGACATCCGTACTTACGTTTCTTTCGGGAATACACTGCAGACAGATCGCCAGCAGCGGCCGCCATGATGCAGTGAACGGGACATCTCAACGTAGCCAACAGCACAATAAAACTATCAATCAGAAAAAAATTTATGGAGACAACTAAAATGTCCAGCGCATTGAACACACACAGAAAAAGACAGCCATTAACAATCGTGCTCTGGGCAACCTTTGAATACTGACAACTTGCATTTTGTAACAATGTTGTTGAGGTTAACACTCTATTTAGATATCAATAATAATGTAAGTGCAGTAGGTTTTTACGGTTTTTGCTATTGCAGGCAACTGGTGTGGTGAAGAAAGTAGATACAAGGGTATTCAGAAGGATCTGTGCGGTTTCAGAAGAGGTCTGCATGAAAACTACTAGACATATAGAAAAATGAAACGTATTATTGGGTAGAGGGTTTCTGGAAGCTTCGATTTATCGTATGCACCATTGCACAGTTGCAGATTGTACCACTCGGGGGCAGGCATGTCAGAATGTGTAGAGCAGGGGCAGCCAGGAATTGGGCTCACCAGTGATGCCCACCCGCACGTGTGCCATTGCTCTCAACCTCACTACACGTTTTCCCCACCGCCATGCTGTCTTGAGTATGCGGAGGGGGAAGAGGGGAAACTTCGAAGAAGCCACAAATAAACAGCAGTACTGTCATAATGCGTATGACTTGCTTTTATATTTAACATTTCGCAGAAACTTACACTACCGGCAGGTGATAAACGAGTATTCATTGGACAAATATATTATACTAGAACTGACATGTGATTGCATTTTCACGCAATTTGGGTGCATAGATCCCGAGAAATCAGTACCCAGAACAACCATCTCTGGCCGTAATAACGGCCTTGATACGCCTGGGCATGGATGGCGTGTACAGGTACAGCTGCCCATCCAGCTTCAACACAATACCACAGTTCCCAGAATGAGATTTTCACTCTGCAGCGGAGTGTGCGCTGATATGAAACTTCCTGGCAGATTAAAACTGTGTGCCCGACCGAGACTCGAACTCGGGACCTTTGCCTTTCGCGGGCAAGTGCTCTACCACTTGCCCGCGAAAGGCAAAGGTCCCGAGTTCGAGTCTCGGTCGGGCACACAGTTTTAATCTGCCAGGAAGTTTCACAATACCACAGTTCATCACGAGTAGTGACTGGCGTATTGTGACGAGCCAGTTAGTTGCTCGGCCACCATTGATCAGACGTTTTCAATTGGTGACGGATCTGGAGAATGTACTGGCCAGGGCAGCAGTCGAACATTTTCTGTATCTATAAAGGCCCGTACAGGACCTGCAACATGCGGTAGTGCATTATCCTGCTGAAATGTAGGATTTCGCATGGATCGAATGAAGGGTAGAGACACGGATCGTAACACATCTGAAATGTAACGTCCAGTGTTCAAAGTGCCGTCAACGCGAACAAGAGGTGACCGAGACGTGTAACCAATGGCACCCCATACCATCACGACGGGTGATACGCCAGTATGGCAATGACGAATACACGTTTCCAATGTGCGTTCACCGCGATAACGCCAAACACGGATGCGACCATCATGATGCTGTAAACAGAACCTGGATTCATCCGAAAAAATGAAGTTTTGCCATTCGTGCAACCAGGTTCGTCGTTGAGTACACCATCGCAGGCGCTCCTGTCTGTGATGCAGCGTCAAGGGTAACCGCAGCCATGGTCTCCGAGCTGATAGTCCATGCTGCTGCAAACGTCGTCGAACTGTTCGTGCAGATGGTTGTTGTCTTGCAAACGTCCCCATCTGTTGACTCAGGGATCGAGACGTGGCTGCTAGTGATACGAGGCCGTTGGGATCCAGCACGGCGTTCCGTATTACCCTCCTGAATCCACCGATTCCATATTCTGCTAACAGTCATTGATTGGATCTCGACCAACGCGAGCAGAAATGTCGCGATACGATAAACCGCAATCGCGATAGGCTACAATCCGACCTTTATCAAAGTCGGAAAAGTGATGGTACGCATTTCTCCTCCTTACACGAGGCATCACCACAACATTTCACCAGGCAACGCCGGTCAACTGCTGTTTTTGTATGAGAAATCGATTGGAAACTTTCCTCATATCAGCATGTTGTAGGTGTCGCCACCGGCGCCAACCTTGTGTGAATGCTCTGAAAAGCTAATCATTTGCATATCACAGCATCTTCTTCCTGTCGGTTAAATTTCGGGTCTGTAGCACGTCATCTTCTTGGAATAGCAATTTTAATGGCCAGTAGGGTAGACAACAAACAAAACAAATTTGTAGTATTATTGAGTAATTTCCGGTGATCTGTAAACATAATATATAATATATTTTTTATTTCATACAAACTGTCGGCATATGGACTAACACAGTCAATTTCACAGACTTTTGCACTCACGTTTCCCTATAATTGTGACATATAGTGGTGTAATCGAAAAAGGTCTTTCACATAAATAAGTCAATCAAAATATTGTACCACTCTTGCAGGTTCATTGTGGAGACGTGGAAATTCTACCTGGCGCAATAAATGTGGACACTGTTATGGCGCAAGTCAAGCACCGGCTCGCCGGTCGAGAACGACACAGCAGAGATGGGTGTGAAGAAGTCATCAGCCAATTGCACGCTGATCAACCCCTCTCCAGGGCGACAAGGCCACAACGGCGCCTCGTATGCAAAGAGAGCATAAGCGCCGCGCCCGAATGGCCGCAGCCCAGTTCTACAGAAGCTTCAAGACTAGCGACCTGAATAGAAGAATCTGATGTAACACTTCACTTATATTAGGAATTGTGTACACGGAAGAAATTTCTTATTTCCACGTCACCCTTTGCTTGCGACACATCTGTGATACATTCAAAGTTAAGTATTGTCGCCGGCCTGAGTGGCTGTGCGGTTCTAGGCGCTACAGTCTGGAGCCGAGCGACCGCTACGGTCGCAGGTTCGAATCCTGCCTCGGGCATGGATGTGTGTGATGTCCTTAGGTTAGTTAGGTTCAATTAGTTCTAAGTTCTAGGCGACTGGTGACCTCAGGAGTTAAGTCGCTTAGTGCTCAGAGCCATTTTAAGTATTGTCATGTACTTTTCGTAATAAAGCTCGTTAATTCGACTTATTTGATTTGTTGCCTAGCGATCAGAGAAAGCCAGTTTCCTAGACAACCCATATTCGAAGACTACGCTGGATTCAACACTGGCGACGAGTATTAAGAACAATCCAGTGCCTGACGGCCACAAATTTTCTTTTGTGTTTTGCTGGCACGTTAATTCTAAATTGCATTTTCTTTGTAGGGGTGTGTTCACTTACCGTAACAGTGCCTCTTATAGTGTTTTTGCTAATCAGTGTTTTCAAGTGGGCATTGCAGAACTTTTCTTTGCTTGTGTGCTTATTTTTATTGCTTGCCGTGTCTGTTTATCGCAATGAGCAACCGACCTCACCCACCTCCTGTTCAGGCGCCTCCACTACAAGCAGTTTCAGATCCAGCAAATTGCTTCACTGCTGAACACAGTACAGCGGCTCCTGATGACTCCAGCCACTAATAACAGCACACAATACAACAACTGTAGCTCTGAGTGCCGCACCGCCTTTTCGCTAATTTAATTAAAAAAACGAGGAATGGTTTATGTGGTTGCAACAGTTTGAAGCTCAAGTAATTGCTCACAACGTTCCACGTACTGTTAAGCCCCATTACGTTTTGTCATCTGTAGGAAGTGCAGTGTTTTGCCTCACTCAAAAATTGTTCCCTGACGCAACTCCGAGTGAACATTCAGTGATCAGGTATTAGATTGGTTAACTAACTTTAATGACCAACAAGTGAATGTGGTAGCAGCTAGCTATCAATTCTTTAATTCCAAGAAACGGCTAGAACAACCTTATCGTGAGTGGATAACAGATTTGTAAAGTATGATGAGTAAATGAAAATTAAAAAAATGGTTCAAATGGTTCTGAGCACTATGGGACTTAACATCTTAGGTCATCAGTCCCCTAGAACTACTTAAACCTATCACTATGGGACTGATATTTGTGTTTCGTATCGAGCAACTTAACCTCTTGCCTGTGTTTACATTCCGCGCTGATCAGTTGCAGCTGTAGCGGCGCATTGAAAGCTAAGTACTAAATAGTTCAAATGGCTCTGAGCACTATGGAACAACATCTGTGGTCATCAGTCCCCTAGAACTTAGAACTACTTAAACCTAACTAACCTAAGGACATCACACACATCCATGCCCGAGGCAGGATTCGAACCTGCGACCGTAGTAGTCGCGCGGTTCCGGACTGAGCGCCTGAACCGCTAGACCACCGCGGCCGGCTAACCTAAGGACATCACACACATCCATGCCCGAGGCAGGATTCGAACCGGTGACCGTAGCGGTCTCGCGGTTCCTGACTGAACCGCCTAGAACCGCTCGGCCACACCGGCCGGCAAATGCAAATTCAAATGTGCTTGTGGTACTTTATATCCAGATGTGATGTTGCGTGATGCGATCGAGTACAATGTAATTGATGTCGGACTTTGAAGACAAATTTTGAAACAGTCAGATCCATCATTTCAGCACGCAGTGCTGATACTACATCAGTAAGATTCAAGTGCCATTTCGACCGATAAATCCGAGCAGCCACAAATTTGTTGGGTTGAGTCATCCCTTGCTTACGACCGACCCAGTAGGCAGTGACAACATGCACGTGCTGCGCCTTGTAAACAGTTCTCCACAATGCATAAACAGATCTCTACAGTGGTGAACGGAATAATTTCATGCCCTCGGTGCTGTTCACGGCACAAACGCCAAGACTGCCTGTCAAGAGAAGCACAGTGCTACGCTTGTGACAAGAAAGGTCACGTACAATCCGTATGTTTGTAACGCAGCAATCAGAAGAATTCTGCCTACTCTCAAAATTCTAGTCACAAGGCGCATGTAATCAATGCAGTGTGTTCAGAGCCTGCTGTAGGCATTAGCAAAACCAGCAAGCAAACAGTTTCTTCACTGTCACGCCAGACCAGCCAACTTTTTGTTCATTTGCATATTAGCGGAAAACGTGTGAAATTTCAGATGGATATGGGTACATTGCTAAATCATAACTCGTATGAACTCTAAGGCTCCCCACACCTGTCTAAAATTAGCACGCACCTGACAGCTTATAATGGGCAAGACATGCCCATTCTCAGAAAATGTACTTCGCCTGTCATGCTTCGCTTGCATGCACGAACTGTGACTTTCGCTGCGCTACAATCACGTGATTGCGAGAACAAATTTGGCCTTGATTCCTTTCATTTGTTCGGCTTTCAAATTCAGGACACTGTGTTGTCATTGAAGGCATTCAATGCCAAAGAATTACCTGAACTCTTTTCTGAATGTTCATGCAAGGCTAACATTTTTGTTGCACTTATTACTATGAAAGACAATGCTCAGAGTAAATTTTGCTGGGCCAAAATTGTTCCCATTGTATTGCGGTACAACTTGGCTGCAAAGGGCGGATTGTTGTGGCCCTGCGTAGTCGTGAGCATCTTTGGAAGGAGACTGGAGGACAACGAAGCCGTGAACAGGCTTCGAGGTGGGTGTCATCAGCACCTCAATACGGAACGTAAAGGGGGCTAGGCGGCGAACTGTGGCGCATCTGACCCGAGAGTGCACTGCCGGTACAGGAACAAGTGTTTCGGAGGACGGGATTTACCGCTCAATGTTGATTTGTGGCACCTCGTCAGAACACCCACTACATTTTCCCATGTTGACCGTATGACATCGTCAATTACCACTGCAGTCGCAGAGGATAACCGAGACTCGAAACATATTGTCTGGTCTGAAGCATCACGTTTCTTTTTAAGTCGAGTTGATGGTTCTGTTTACATACTCCCTCATCGAGACAAGCAGATTATTGAAACAATCACCGCACCACGGATGAGAGCCAGTCGGGCAATGTTATGCTGTGGGGACATTCAACTGGACTTCCATGGGAGAGCTATGTGAACACTATTATGGGTAACTAAGGTTGATGTCTTTTCGCCGACGACTATGGCGTCTTCCAGAAGGAGTCGTGTCACAAGTCCAGAATCGTGGTGCTGTGGTTTCAGGAGCATGATAGGGAACGTACTTTGTTATCTTGGGCACAATTCGCATGATCTGAACCAGATGGAGGTCACCCGTGGTACTATGCGACGCTAGCCCCGCACTCATAAACCACGGTTCCGTAATTTAGAGTAATTGCATCACCGGTGCGTAGACATTTTGTGGCACATACCTCCGGAAACGCATCGAGTACTTGAAACGATGCCATACACAGTCGGAGCTATATTGCGTCCCAGAATTGAACCTACGTCATATTAAGCAGGTGGCCGACATTGTATACAGGGGTTGGACAAAAATTTGGGAAAACCTCCAATTACGCATGTTTGAAGGTAAATGACAAATGCTAGTCGAGCCTTCAGGTTGCACTGTTTTATTTGACCACGAGCGGCGCCAGCGAAATGTCCTCAACATGGTGCAAATGTCAGTCATGCTCTGAACAGTGTTCTGCGTGGTTGTGAGTGAATCCCAAATATCTTTTGCCGTACACTGGGTGCTTCCAGAACCACGGCAACCGAAGTATTTCAAGAGGCACCATAACGAAGGTTTATACCGCATACAGGGAAAATGGAAAAACGTCATCCGCTAAATCACTGTGCTGATGAAAATGTGTGTAACAGACGGTCGTTCAAGAAGACAGTAATGAAAAATAAGGGGGACCGCTGCAGAAGTCTCTGCAGAACTGTATGTCGCACTTGTGAACACTGTCAGCATCGAAATAAGACGAAGGATGCTCCACAATCATAAAGGTGCAGAACGAGGTGGAACTCTGTAACCACTCCTTAGTGGTGAAAATGCCCATATCAGGAAAACGTTGTGCCGCAGAGATAAAACCTGGACCGTGGAGTGTTAGGAGAGATTCATTTAGTCAGATGAGCCTTGTTTCACACTCTTTCCAACTTCTGGCCGAGTTTATGTTCCACGTTGTAACACCGAAAATGCAGGATGCATGGCACCTGCTACCGATATATAATGTTTTTTTAATTGTATGCACATATTTGTAATTTAAATGCTTTCTTTTAGTAAGTAAGGACATTGCTTCACTGTATGTGCACATTTAGGTAGAAGTCTGTTGACGTTTCATTGTATTTATCTGTGTTTTACTGTGAAACTTATAACCTCTGGGAAAAAGCCAAAGGAATTGTTATTTGCATCGACTAGCGGACGATAATAGCAGTGCTTGTGCGTTGTAAAATCTTTGGGTAGGGATTTGTTGCACAGAGTGCGCGGAGAGAGAGAGACGAGTTCCAGCGCTTGTAGTGTGCGGAAGTGTGTTGATAACGCTCCCGCAGTAGAGAGTACCATTTTCGGCAGCAGCATATACGTGCGCCGGCCAGATGTCTAGAGCAGGAGTAAGGACAGTGGACAGGCGGAAGAGGCTGTATTAATTAAGATTGCCCGTTACTATAATTAGCCGTGGCTCCACAATATGGTACCGTCTTCAACAACAGCAGCAGTTCCAGCAACACACTTCCGTCGTCGGCTCTGAGTTTCGTCGTATGCACACCACTGAAGTAAGTCTGTTCATTTGTGCAAAGTATTAACGGCTAACCCAGCAGCACAACTGAATGAAATTTGTTGATAAGATTTATTTAAATAATAATCAGTTAAACACAGGGCGATTGTGTCCTCATTGCCCCCAGACATTGTTACAAAGCAGGGTCCTTTTTCCTTTTTTCCACTAATACGCTAACTGAGTGTAACAAGAAAGAAATTGAATAGTTACAGCCAGTTTATTAACGAATAATTTCTCTTTTAAGGATTTTAGCCTCCATCTATTTTCAATTAACTGTTGTACACCAGAGGCTTCAGTATATGACTCTAAGTAGAACAATTTCATTTTTCAAGTTTGAGAATCAATCACTGGAAAAAATACAAATCTAAAGAAATGCACAAATTAAGAGTGCTGAAGTTTTATTTATTTTACGTATAGCTTGGAGCACATGTCTGTTTGGTTTGGTACATATTCTGGTATTTAATTCTGTTCAAGTCAGTAAAAAAAAGGCTCCATTGTTCAGACAATAATATGAAATCGAATTTGCAAAATAAGTAACAGCAAAGTAAAAAGTACTTGCTTTTTTTCTAAATTTCTTTGATGACGTTATGCTGAGGTCACTGAAAGTCATTGTTCACATAACGAAGTTCAGTACTAACATACAGTTTAAATGCATATTTTCAAATCATTACTCGATTGCCTTTTTCAAAATTTAATGCCAAACATAACGTAAGAGTGTCTTCTCAGTTTTCTTTATCATTACATACTCACTAAAAATTAAATAACACCGTGGCAACCTTTAGTTGCCACGTCAGTGTTTAATGATACATGTTTTTCTCTCCCATCATCTTGTACAGCATTTTGGATGTAAATTGCCCTAGTGGGCTGGCGACCCCTAATTACTTGCTTTTCGTTCATTAGTGTAACTTTTGAATTCATGATCAGTGATACCCCTTTCTGTCCAGTGTTGTTCGCGATTGAATGCACAAAATAACTTTCATTTTCCAAATTACATCCCTGTTCGGTTTAATTTCTTTTATTTTTAGTAGACTTTCCATCAGAAGGGTCGGTTGTACACTTTCCTCCTACTTGTCGGTATCACTTCTTCGGGAAACACAGCCTTATACAATTAGAAAAAAAAATCCTTTAGGCATACATGTGATCCACGGTCATATTTTATATCGCATAGGCCGATTAGTAAGAGGGAGGTTACAAAGTGTGGAAAACAGTGGGGCTTCGGTGATGATTTGGTTAGCCATATCGTACCATTCCATGAGCCTCATGATTTGCAAGGTCGCATCACTGCTAATAATTATGAGACTATTCTGGCTAATCAGGTCCATTTTATGGTACAATACTGGTTCACCAATGGTGCTTCGGTGTTCCAAGGCGACAGTGTCCCTACTCACTCAGTTCGCATCGTCCAGGATTTGTTTTGAGTACGGGGATGAATTTTCACATCTTCCTGTGGTCACCACAGTCAACAGATCTCAATGTTATTGAGCCTTTGTGGTGTACTTTGGAAAGAAGGGTGCGTGATCCCTATCAACCTGTTATCGTTAGTGGAGGAGGAGGAGGAGGAGGAGGAGGATATTAGTGTTTAACGTCCCGTCGACAACGAGGTCATTAGAGACGGAGCGCAAGCTCGGGTGAGGGAAGGATGGGGAAGGAAATCGGCCGTGCCCTTTCAAAGGAACCATCCCGGCATTTGCCTGAAGCGATTTAGGGAAATCACGGAAAACCTAAATCCCGAAGGCGAGTCCAGTGTGCTAACCACTGCGCCACCTCGCTCGGTTTTTATCGTTAGTGGAATTTATCACTATTTTGCGGGAAGAATGGTAAAAGTTTCCCTTGAAAATAAGACAGGAGCTGTATTTGTTCATTCTGAAACGACTAGGTGCTGTTTTGAATGCACTTCATCACAAAATCGAGTAATTCAGAATTTAAAGAGGAGTCGGGAAATGAGTGTCTTCTCATCACAGCCGTCTTAGATGTATATATCAAATTCTTAAATCATGATATGTTTGAATGATCCTGTGTAAACCACTCTCATCTTGGTTTAGCTGTTTGTGTATCTGCAGACACTACCATATTCATGCAGAGACGGGCCTTAATGTCATCCAGGTTAGGGTCACTTGAAACTAACGTCTATATGGTTCCCTTGAACAGACCACCGCCGATTTTCTTCCCAGATATTTTCCAGTCCGAGCATGAGCTCCATCACTAATGATCACCAAATCTACGAGATATTATCAATCCATGCCCTATTGCCAGTGCTCTATATGGAGCAATTTGAACCGTGTTGAGGCTTCCTTTTACAGGGTGGGCAAACTAAAACTAGCCCAGAGAGATATTCATGCCACTAAGCTAGGAAAACCAACTTTCAACATTGTCCTTGGATGTAGATGATGTAAGTCATGTAGGCCACTTTTATTTCGCTCGCCCTGAATGAAGTGCACGATTGGTAGTTTATACGCCAGCAGTTTTGTTTAGGGACATCATCTTTTACGTTCACGTCCAAGACAAGGGACGGCGCCGAGTCTCTTGATCCCAAGCGACTCATTGGTATGCGGCGCTGGCGTTGTTTTCTCCTCCGGATCCAATACTGCCCGACCCCGAAGCGCAGCTTGTCTTGTGCTGGATCCGCTTGTTGGTTACTAATTTTCGTCCACAATACATTAAGAGTCGCCGTACGCCCGAGCTCCGCAACGGAAACTAAGGAGGGACAGAGTAAGTCCCCGTTTCTTTACGGGGCGCTGACTGCTGGCATAATATTAGTTGATTCATCACGAATAGAGGGCGAGAAGAAGATTATGTATTTTTGTGTATGCACTTATTGAAAAACTAGTGTGTTAGATGTTCTACGTCTTAACCTACTTCACTCTCTATCTCATGGTTAAGAAGAAGAAGAACAAAAAAAAAAAAAAAAAAAAAAAAATGCTAAATTCAAGCTGAAAAGAAAAAGCCAACACAAAAGATGATGTAGTTAAGTGCTTTATTAGGTTATGTACCAGTTTTCATGTGAGAAATTTCACAATATTTTTGACTACACAATATTCCTCGCCTTTTTAGAGGCTGGCTTCTGTTCTTTTGTTACAGGTGGTTGTTTAGATCTGTAGCTATATCTACAACTAAGTGATTAATCTGCATTCACAATTTAAGTATTTGGCGGAAACTATTTTTCTATCGTTCCATTACCGAAAAGCATGTGGGCTTTTTCTGAGAGTTGCGATTTCGCTTATTTTTTTCTCGATTCTCGGTTTCTCCCTACATAGGTAGGAGCGAATAAAATGTACTAGAATCCTGAGAAGAGACTTGGTGATTCTATTTTTCGTTTGCCACTCCAACTTCCACATCATATCCTTGACACTTCTCATTATTTCATGATAGTGCAACACGAGCTACCCTGGTAAGGATCCGTCTTGCACACGCATCATTACTATAGTTGCAGTGTCAAGTAATGTCAGACCGTACAAACGCTCCCCAGATGAAATGCTAGTCACACCCCGTTTCAGGGTCAAGTAATTATTCTCACCATATACAATCTCCCCAGACGAAATGTCAAGTCACCCAGTTGCAGTGTCGAGCAATCAGTCGGGCAATGTTATGCTGTGGGGACATTCAACTGGACTTCCATGGGAGAGCTATGTGAACACTATTATGGGTAACTAAGGTTGATGTCTTTTCGCCTCCTAGACAAACTCACCAGACGAAACGTTACTCACTGCCCCCCTCAACCTCCACTGACTGTCAAACAGTCAGTCACACCCTTCAGAAATTCCCCAGACAAAATGTTAAGTCACCCTCATCGCAGTGTCAGTCAATTAGTAGCTCTCTAAATAGACACCCAAGATGAAATGTTAGTCATCCTCTGATACAGTGTCAACCAATCAGTCACACCCTACATAAACTCCCCAGACGAAATAGTAGTCAGCCATCCCCATGAGTGCCAGTCAATTAGTCATAGGCCACATAAACTCCCCAGACGAAATGTTAGCCCCCCTCCCTCCTCCACTGCAGTGTCAAACAACCAGTCACACCCTACATAAGCTCCTCAGACAAAATGTTAGTCATCCCCCATTGCAGCATCAAGCAATCAGTCACCCCTACATAACCCCCCCCCCCACACACACACACACACACACACACTCTGAGTTCAAACAAAGAGTTACACTCTATATAAGCTCCTCACATGAAATGTTAGTCACTCCCTGATGCAGTATCAACCAGTCAGTCACACGAAATGTTAGTCAGCCACCCCCAGGAGTGCCAATGAATCAGTCATAGCCCACATAAACTCCCCAGACGAAATTTTAGTCCTCCGCCCTCCTCCAGTGCAGTGTCAAACAATCACTCACACCATAAATAAACTCGACGAAATGTCAGTCAACCCCTGATGCAGTGTCAAGCGATCAGTCACAACTTACATAAGCTTCCAAGATGAAATGTTAGTCACTTGCCCCCCCCCCCCACCCAATCACATATAGCAGTGTTAAACAGTCGGTGACACTCTGCAGAAATTCCTCAGACCCACTGCTGCAATGTCAAGCAATCAGTGAAACTCTAGACAAACGCTCCACAAGAAATGTTAGTCATCCCCTTGAAAGAGCACTTGGTCGCTTTGGAGTGCTGCAGATGGTGGAAAACTGCCACGAAGTGGTCATGCGACCTTCGACTGCTGGTCTAAGGTAGAGCAGCTAAGTAACGTGTTACGTGCCATATAGTTCCATGCCACCAGGAAAATGAGATAGATAGATGTGAAGACATAATGGCCTTCTCAATGCCAGGAATGCTGCTGCAACGAATGCAGGTCCTTGGCAACTAGTTTCCGAGAGAACAGTGTGAAGGGAACTGTGTGCAAGGGACATTCAGAGTCGGATATCCCGCAAAAGCCATTGCTAACAGCAGCGTATAAAGTTGCACATCTTCGGTGGTCTTGGCAACACAGAAAGGGACTCAACATCTACGTGCATGCTCTATAATGCACTATGAAGTGAATGGCAGAGGGTACCTCCCATGGCACCAGTTACGAGGGCTTTTTCCCATTTCATTCATGTATGGGGAGCATGAAGAATGATTGTTTAAGTGCCTCTTATCGGGCTGTAATTAGTTTGATATCGTCCTCACGACAAATGGTTCAAATGTCTCTGAGCACTATGCGACTTAACTTTTGAGGTCATCAGTCGCCTAGAAATTAGAACTAATTAAACCTAACTAACCTAAGGGCATCACACACATCCATGCCCGAGGCAGGATTCGAACCTGCGACCGTGGCGGTCGCTCGGTTCCAGACTGTTGCGCCTAGAACCGTTCGGCTACTCCGGCCGGCCGTCCTCACGACACCTGTGGTAGCGGTATGTAGAGGGTTGTAAAACATTCATAGCGTCATCTTTTAAAGTCAGTACCGGAAACTTTCTAAGCAAGCATTATCAGGAACGTTTACGTCTATCTTCAACGAGTCTGCTAGTTCAGTCATTTCAACATCTCCATCACACTCTCCAACACGTCAAAACAAACCTGTGACCATTCCTGCTACCCTTCTCTGTATACGTTCAATATCCTCTGTCTGTCCTGTTTCGTACGGGTCCCACACACTGGAGCAATGTTCTACCAAGAATCGCACACATGATTCGTAAGCAGTCTTCTTTGTAGACTGATTGCATTTCCCTAGTATTCTACCAATTAACCGAAGTCTGATAATTGCTTTATCCGCAACTGAGCCTACGTGGGCTCTCCATTTCATGTCCCTACAGGTCTTTTCTGAGAGTTTGCCGATTATAAATCTGACCCACTGATGTCGTAGTCATAGGATTCCACACTTTTTTCGTTTTGTGAAGTGCACAGTTTTACATTTACGATCAGTTAATGCGGGTTTCCATTCTTCGCGCAACTTTGAAACCATACACAGGCACCGATTTCATGGGGCCTGAGGGGGACTGAACCCCCCCCCCCCCCAATAATTTATGAATATTATTAGTTATATTTTGTTTTGTAAAATGACAAAATTACGTTGGAATTTTTTATTTTCCTTGTTTGATGGTAGTTACCTATTAAAATACATTCAGTCATGACTTAAAACAAATAATTATTACGGTAATAAGCAGGTTAACTGGAAACGAGTGATGTGAATCATGATAGCGTTACGGTGCTGAGGGCACACTTAGGATTTGCCCGGTGCGTGAACCTTCGAATAAAGTCTGGCGCCGGCGGGCCAGTGCTGCGGCTGCGGCGACATCAAAAGGACTGGAAGCAGAAGCGCCTGGAACCCTCTGCCTCGTGTCGCCTTGACGCAGTCATTCAGTGTCGATAGTTTCGTTCAGTGCATGCTGCAGACGTGTTTAGTGTTCTGACTCTAGTGTCCAGTGGACTATTTTATATGACTATATTTTAACGTTTACTTTAGTCCCTTAGTGTATTGTGAATTAAGTTTGCAATGGATAAATTTATTACTAAAAAGGCGCGCTTGGAAGTTGGTGATACTGAAAGTCAACCTCTAACAATTATTGTGTCGTCAATTGCTTCGTCGTCTTCAGGCGAGAACCGTTCACAACCAAAATCTGGACAATCCGTTAAGGGAAGATAATTTCAGAAGTCTTGGTTGATCAAACATACATGGCTAGAATATGAAGCATCTACTGAAAAAGTATTTTGCAAAACCTACAAAGAGTCAGACGCTAAAAATCTATTACAATTTTCTTAAAAAAAAGAAGATGCATTTACTTCGATAGGGTTTTCTAACTGAAAAAAGGCTTTGGAAAAATTCCGTCTTTATGAAAATACGTATACGCATAAACAAGGTGTTCTGAAACTAAATTCTATCACTAACGGAAGTGTGGCCTCCCAGTTGCATGAACAGTTAGATAGTGATATGAAGAAAGACTGTTTAGCTCTTGTGACAATTTTTACTACCATGCAATTTCTATGCCGACAAGGACTAGCAATTAGAGGGCACGAAGATGTAAACTCCATTTTTTTTCAATTGTTGGAACTCCAAAAGAATGACATACCTGTGTTTAAAGATTGGTTAGGGCGTGTGGAGTATAAGTTGGCGTCGCACGATACTCAAAACCAGATCAAGGATCTACTAGGAAAGTCTGTGTTGACAAAAAAGTATTGGCTTCAATCAAGAAGACTGAACACTTTTCTATTATGGTTGACGAAACAACTGATTCTTCGATTCACGAACAAGTGTCATTTTGTATTTGTACTGTCGATGATTCCTTAATCATCAATGAAGACTTTATTGGTTCATACGAGTCCCCAACGCTGAATCACAAAATCTGTTTGCTCGTCTGGATTTTTCAATGGATGCCTTAGGAGGACAGTGCCTCGAATATGAGAGGTAAGAAGTTAGTTTTGGATATACAACCAAAAGCACGTTATGTGCACTGCACTGTTCACTGTTTAGACTTGGCAGTTGTAGACAGTCCCCGCGATCTTACGTCTATGAGGCATATTATGGCTTTACCCGTAAGGGAAGCCAAGTAAAAGATGGGACATTTTAGAAGCATACGCTGTGACAGCGCCAACGACCAAGCTGGTCTACGACCCCTTTGCCCGACTTGATGGACTATGCGAGCTTCTAGCATTTTGAGAATATTGAAAAACTTTGAAGAACTTCTAGAGTTTTTGAAACATTTTCCGCACAGGACAAAACAGAGGCAGGTTACAAATGAGCAGGCTACCTTGAGTCAATGTTACAATTCAAGACTTACATCTCTTTACGTCTTTATTGCGATGCAGTAAACCCAGTAGAGGATGTAAATGAAAACATTCAATACCCTCATCTAAGTGTTGCTGATCTGGAAAAAATATGAGGGCTTGATTTGTATATTTAATGGAAGGCGTGATAGTTCTGAACACTTATGGGAATTGCGTTTAAAAGAAAAACCTTCACAAGTTGATGATCCTTCGCTTCCTC
Organism: Schistocerca serialis cubense; assembly: GCF_023864345.2. Classification (NCBI taxonomy): domain Eukaryota; kingdom Metazoa; phylum Arthropoda; class Insecta; order Orthoptera; family Acrididae; genus Schistocerca; species Schistocerca serialis. The sequence continues at coordinate 765,847,215 of NC_064642.1, read as the reverse complement.
GGAATCGAAGTATATCAAAGAAGTATGAAAACAACGAAGCCAGCTCACTGCACACTTTCAAAACCCCAAGGGAATACTACAAAACTATTTACATTGAAGTTTATGAAACGGTGCAATCTTGCATTACTGAGCGGTTTGCTTCAAATGGACTCACGCAGGTCGTTGCAGTTGAACAAGAGTGCTTGCTTTTAGTAAACAAAGGTGAATCAAATTTGGAAAAATCAGCTGAGTTTTTCAAAAATTGACCTAGACATTGAGAGACTGCGCTTACCCTTGAATATGTTAGCCGATATCGCAAATAAAAAACAAATGGACTTAAGAAACATGCGTGATGTAAGGAAGTACATTACACAAGAGGCTGCAGTCGGAGAAATGTTATGTGAAATAGTGAAGTGCATTAAGCTTCTCCACGTAGTTCCAATCACGACAGCAACAGCAGAACGGTCATTTAGCTTCCTTAGACGTCTGAAGTCGTATCTCCGATCAACAATGGGACAGAAGCGATTGAACAATTTGGTTGTTCTTCATGCCCACCGAGATGTTTTGGATGAATTGGATAGCCGACCAGTCATCAACGACTTCATATTCAGTAATCCAGTCAGACGGTCGACATTTACATCTTTCTAAAGACACACTAACCCTAATAGTGGCATTTAGAGTAATATTAAAAATCTTTATAAAATAGAGAATTAAATATATATTTAATGTTAAATTTTCAATTTCGAAATATCAGTACTAGTTTAGTAGTGTATTACTATATTACTACAGCACTGTATTAGTTATTTTCCAATACTTAAATATTTTTAGGGTGTAAGACCCAATTAAAACCCGCTATTTACATAGTTTTTGACTGAAACTATTAGGCATACTGTATTAACATTATTAACTGTATTAAAGCATTAACTTTGAGAAATGGTTTTTATTTAATGATCACTGAGCCTTACTCAAAGTAAGCTTAAATTAGCTATATCACTTATTAATCAAAGTGCTATTACTGTACGACAGCAATATTTTATGTTTTATTCTTTTAATGATAGTTAAGAATTTATTTAATTATAATTTCAGTCTTTTCAGAGCTATATATTCACGCTCTGTAATAGTCTACAAGCATAATTATTACTGAAAATTAAATTAGCTTTTTACGGAAATACCGTACGTATTTATGTTTTGTTACTTTTTTTAAAGCCAAGAAATGTGTCAGGCTTTTCGTGTTTCCCGGAGTGTCGAGTTATCGAGAGCGCAGTTTTCGGGGCTCTAATGTTAATCATACGACTCTTATATGTTTTAAAAAAACTTTAAAACTCACTACTTTACATCTAAAATCTAGGAAATTTCCCCAGTAGCCCCCCCCCCCCCCCCTGCCAAATATTTTTTTATAACTCGGCGCCCCTGAAATCATATTAAGATCTGACTGAATATATGTGCAGCTTCTCTCAAACTGTACTTCATTTTCGAAATGTCTGACGTTACTATTAACACTGTCCGTTGCGTTATTAATGTACAGGATTGTTTCAAAGCACAACATCAAAACTTCACGAATGGATTCCTCTTATAACAACAAGACGAAAGCTCAGTAAACATCGGCTATAAAATGCATACCGCAAGGGTTATGAACACTTCATCTTCGATACTGTGAAACAAATTTCTATTACTGCAAGTTCCTTGCTTTCCATATTTTGGGAGGAGGTAGTATGGACGAAAACAAGAAAAAAGTATCCAGTACACGTCGGTTCTAAAATACCTACTTTAAGAGCTGCGTGCACATGTTGATCTCGGTACTGCCAAATACATCTTAACGTATGAATTTTAGAGGTCATGTTTACTTGATTTTTTCTTGTTTTTGTCCATACTACCTCCTTTCAAAATATGGAAAACAAAGAGCTTGCAAAGGAACAGATTTGTTTCGCACTATTGAAGATGAGAAGGTGCTCGTAGCTCTTGATATGTATATCTGAGGCCGTGTTTTCCTGACTTATTTCCCTTTTGTTACATGAAGAATCCATTCCCGAAATTCTATCGTCAAGTTTTGAAATACCCTGTATAACATGAATAGCAAGTAACTCTAGATATTGCCCTGGGGTACACCCGAAGTCACCTCTACATCCATCTATGACTCCCCATCCAGGATAACTTGCTGCGTCCGCCCTGCCAAAATATCACCAATCCAACTAACAATTTCGCGTGGTACCATACACGGTTGTACTTTTGACAGTAAGGGTAAGTGTGGTACCGAATGAAATGCTTTTCGAAAACCTGAAAATGCTGCATCTACCCTACTTCCTCGATACGTGGCTTTCAGTATGTCATGCGAGAAAAGAGCGAGTCGCTAGTAAGATGTTCTTAACAGAGGCTGTTGCTTTTCGTAAAAGTATAAAAGAAACAAATTTAGAAGTTGACATACTGCAGCAAAAATGTAAGAATATCTTTGTTTTCTCGTTGGGACTTTTCCGTGGAGATCAACTGTGGCTAGAGGACGTAATTTTACAATAATGATAGGAAAAGTGCGAGCAATGTGTGCGACTGCGGGTGTTTATCTTTCTGATAAAGTTCGCATTTGCCAAGAACATGACGAATACGTTTTGCCATTTTGAAAAAATAAAAAGTCTGATTTGGCACGCGAAATCATTTTCTTGTATTATAATGAACGCAGGTGAGATGAATACATCACACAGTTTTGTTTATTAGGTCTTCTCGTATGTATAGAAGCCAAGTAGAACTGTTTGGATTCTGTCATTCAAAAGGAATGTCGTCCCTCATTAAGCAGTAGTTTCTTACTGTCGAACTATTCTTGTCGTACCATCGTTGTTTAATGTCTTCCCAAATCGGATCTTTGTCTTTTTCTTCTACAGTGTCGCTCAGAGCAGATGAGACCAAAGATTTCAAAAGCTACCTGTTGTACGTATAAAAGGTTAAAGTTGCTTTGTCAGAATTTCTCTATTGTTTCATGTCGTGTTCCGCCAATCGATGGTGAAAGAGCGTCAGTAAATGTGCTCTGTGCGCCAGGAATGTGTATTACAGGAAATCTAAATTGTTGCACGAATAGCGAGCAACGAGCCAGACGTCTGTGGGAAAGCTCTGAGATTATTAAAAATTTTCAGTGCAAGGTAGTCGGTACAGACTTTGGAGTGTTTTCCAAATAAGACGTACCGAAATCTTGTAAAAGTCCAAACGAGAACTAGTGCTTAAAGTTCTGTGACTGAATAATTACGCTCTGTACACAGCTAGCGAAAGCAATACTCTTTTGTACTATAAGATTTCTCTCTTCAGTTTCCTGAAATAATTGTACAGCAGGTGCAGGCTTAGAAGAATCCGTGGAAATACAGAAGTCACAAGAAAGGTCGGGATGGGAAAGAATGGCTCTTTAATTAATGCATGTTTTATACTATCTAATTCTGTTTGACTTTGTTTGTCCCAATTCCAAACTGTGTTCCTACCTGTTGGCTGGCATGACTGTGGAGTGTTAAGAGCCTTGCAGTCAATGAAGCAACGAAAAAAAAGGGATCAATGAAGCTTTTAACTTGACGTTTTGCTATAGGAGTTTGAATGTCACGAAGTGCCTGTGGTTTTTCTGGACATGGTAGAATGCCTGTGCCCAAAACGATATGTCCTAAAAATATTGTATGAGGGTTTTCCAAATGCATATTTGACAAGATTGACAGTAACGCTATGATATAAAAGGCTTTCTAACAGTAATGTTAGAGTGGAATTACGGTCATACAAAGTTTTCTCTGCACCGAGAATGTCATCGACGTAAGATGTGATTCTGTCTTCCAAGTAGTTTAGAAGAATCATATTCAGACCTGTAATGAATGCAGCTGAAGGGATATTTAAACAAATGGGAATTTAAAAGATTGGTAGCAATTTCCATAACATAGGAATGATGTGTATTTAGAACAGTTTGGGTGCAACTCTATCTTCCAAAAACTCGATTTGAGCTCAAGGGTGGATAATACAGTGATACCATGAAATTTTTGTAGTAAAACGTCTAGTGTTTGAGGTCTGTCAAATTCTGTAACAATAATTGCATTTATTTGTAGTTAATCCAAAAGAAATCTGATCGAACCATCTTTCTTTTTAACAATGTGTAGACGGCTTTTATTAGAGCTGACTGCTGGTTCAATGATACCTCGTTGTAGCATAGGCTCTGTTACTATTTGTCGCGGCTTCAACTTTATCTACATTGTTCTGAATTACGTGAAAAAGACTATGTCAGTGTCGCTGTTTTCGTTTATGTGAGGCATTTCTATATTAGTATGAAGAGATGAAAACCAATTCATGTTTCTGTGTGAAGTCAAAGAATGAAGGTGGTAATGTCTTGTTCTTCTTTCGTCATGCAATGATCGAAATAGAATGCAACCATAGTGACGTTATTTCTGAGAGAAGTGTAAGAATTACTGAAATCAAGTATAGCTTTGTGTCTACTCAAGAAATCCATGCCAAGTAGAGCTTCGGTTGTAAGCAGCGGACGATTAAGAAATTTGCAATATATGTATCGCCTTGTACAGTGAATTACGAGGGCCGTTCAGAAAGTAACCTTCGGTTGATTTAAAAAAATACACCAAGTTAAATAAAAATATTTTAATATATACATCTTACAACTACATCTTTGCACTATTTTTCTAAATATTCTCCATAGCGATTGAGGCACTTATCGTATCTCTTCACAAGCTTTGAAATTCCTTCTGCATAAAAATCACCCGCTTGTGCCTGGAGCCAGCCTGTGACCGCATCTTTGAGCTCTTCGTCGTCATCAAACCGCTGTGACCCGAGCCATTTCTTCAAATGCATGAAGAGGTGATAATCACTTGGCGCCAGGTCTGGGCTGTAAGGTGGATGGTTGATAACGTCCCACTTGAAGGACTCAAGAAGGGCCGTTGTTCTGCGAGCAGAGTGAGGACGGGCGTTATCGTGCAAAAAAACGATACCGGAAGTCAGCATACCACGGCGTTTGTTCTGTATAGCCCGTCGTAACTTTTTTATTGTTTCACAGTACACGTCTTGATTAATGATCGTACCACGTTCCATGAATTCAACCAACAACACCCCTTTGGCATCCCAAAACACCGTTGCCATCAGTTTTCTGGCAGAAAAATCTTGCGAGGCTTTTCTTGGTTTGGTAGGCGAATTTGAATGTGCCCACATCTTTGATTGTTCTTTTGTCTCAGGGTTCACGTACTTAATCCAGGTTTCGTCACCGGTCACGATTCTGTTTAACAATGGTTCTCCTTCGTCCTCATAACGTGACAGAAAGTCTAATGCAGAGGCCATTCTTTGTGGTGGTCGGTAAGAATTTTGGGCACCCATCGTTCACAGAACTTACCTCTCTTCATCATGAACGTTTTCTAGTCCACTTTTAAATAAACGTACCCATTCACGGACAACTCCTTCACTCATAACTCTTGGCTCCGTACACGGCACAAAGCTCACGATGAATAGCTGCTGCAGAATATCCTTTGGCCGTAAAAAACCTAATGACAGCACGCACTTCAAATTTGGCGGGGTTTTCTATTCCAGCACACATTTCAAACTGCCACAAAAACTAAACTAGTGCAGGTACGACGTTCTCTCGACCACGGCTTGATGCCGACTGACCTGTTGAGTGCGTGAACACACAGATGGCGTCGCTACTCCCCCCACAACCCGCACTGTGACCAATCGGAGGTTACTTTCTGAACCGTCCTCGTAAATGTGGTTCAAATGGCTCTGAGCACTATGGGACTTAACATCTGAGGTCATCAGTCCCGTAGCCTTACCACTACTTAAACCTAACTAACCTAAGGACATCACACACGTCCATGCCCGAGGCAGGATTCGAACCTGCGACCGTAGCAGCAGCGCGATTCTGGACTTAAACGCCTAGAACCACCTGGCCACAGTGGCCGACAAGTAAATATGTTTGCGTTTTATCATCTACTTCTCGTCCTGAAATAGCACCTCTTACTTTCGTGCTCTGTAAAGGTAGTGTTGCGTAAGTTTCATCCTCGTTACATCTGTTGAAAGCAGTGTCACTGATTAGTGAGATGGGACAACCTGAATCCAAAACTACAGACAAAGTAGGTTTTCCTGCGTGTATGGTAATAACGTGGTGCACTGTTTCCTTTAGTTTCTTCTTTCTGTTCTAGTAACGTGTCCCTGATGTTTTCCAGAGTGATCATGTTTGAAACAACGGTCTTGGAATGAGTAATATTCTGTGTTGGCAGTACGTGCGCATCTTTAGGAGGCTGTGTTTTTAGTCACTGTTGTCCCACGCTGTAGCAACTCTGAGTGTTAACACGTCTGGGGTCCGGTGGACGAAACTAAATATTTTGAACTGAGGCTAGCGATGGCGAATTGTCTGTCTTAGATGAGATCTCCTGTCAGAACTGTTTAAAGACAAATGTTGTTCATTCCGCAGTTTGATCCGTTCCAGTTGGCCTGTGCTCAGTTTGTATTTCTGAAGTGATCTCTGTGTTCGTTATTGTATGGTCTGTAACTGGAATTATTTGGAAGCTGTGGCTGCAGTCGCTGTCTGTGCGGTTAGTTATTCCTCTGTATCCTGTGTGGTGTGAGTGTCTGTTTGTTTGCTGATGTGATTGCCGATTTGCGCCATTATTCATGTTTCTATCTGACTTACATCGTGGCTGATTACGTCGTCGATAATTTGATTCGGGTTGAAAATGAGTGTGCGGCTGTCTGTGACTGTCGTAGCTATGAGCTCCTTGATTGAAGTACCGTCTCTGCCGTCCCCTGTATTGTCTGTGATCCTAATTGCATCCGTTGCCTGATGAGTGCCTCCCGCTGTATGAATAGTTTACATTGTCTGATTCCGGAAACGTAATACATCGCGGAAAACATTGATGTTGTCTTTCTAATCTCTTCTTAGCTGTATATTCTTAGCGATCTAGGTAATTTAGAAATGCAAAGGTACGTTAAAGCAGAAGGGCTGTCACTTTTTGATTTTGTTGTACCACGTGTTCGAAAAATTGAGTCAACACTGTAAAGTGAGAATTTTCGAAATTTGATAATCTGATTAGTTTGTCTTTTACTCGGCGTTATCTCGTTTTTGACCAATATGCAACGAGAAATGCCTTTTGAAACTCTTCTAGGGAGTAACACTGTCCAACGACCGGTCTCAGTCGCGTGGCAGGTTCACTTTCTAAAGAACGACAAACGAATTCAAGTTTGTGTGTGAACAGTCCGCTAAGTCAAGAAAAAGCTAAATTGCTGAACCCAGTCCAATGGATGCAAGTCGTTCGTACCATTCCTCAATATTTGGAACTTTCGAATAGAAAGGAAATGTCTGTAATCAAACTTTTCGTTTTTTTGTGTCCCTGAATCGTCATTCCTGTGGAAAAGTGTTTGAGAATTCGGTTCTGCTTGCGTAATCTCTTTCTCTAGTAAGTCTGTCTGCATGATCTGTGTAAGGTTTTTCCTGTGCACAACAGTGATATTGTTTGTCAGGGCCGTGTATGGTGTTTTCTGTCGTTAATCTTTTTTGTATGTCCGCGAGCTGAACAGGTAGTCTGTTAACTTCACGCTTTTGCTTATCATGTATAGCCATCTGTACTCCTTTGAATTGTTTAAGTGATTGGTATTCTTCCGTCTCGGTAAAATGTATCGGATGTGTATCGTCATTGTGGGTGTCGAAATTTAAATTAACTTGTGAAATTATCTGCGAAAGGTGTTAATGTTCTTTAGTTTCCAAGTCCATGTATTTCGTTAATTTGTGTAGTGATTCTGTCTCTTTTTCTGATTATTGTATCTGTTGTGTCTGTAATTGTGACTGGTCTTGTAATTTTGCAAACTTTTGTAATCTACGATGAAGTTATTCTGTAATAATTCTTTGAGCTGGGTACTACTGTTTGATTTTTGCGGCCGGCCGCTGTGGCCGAGCGGTTCTAGGGGCTTCAGTCTGGAACCGCGCGACCTCTACGTCGCAGGTTCGAAGCCTGCCTCGGGCATGGATGTGTGTGATGTCCTCAGCTTAGTTAGGTTTAAGTAGTTCTAAGTTCTAGAGAACTGATGACCCCAGATGTTAAGTCCCATAGTGCTCAGAGACATTTGTTCTTTATCCTTGGGTGCATTTCTTAGTGAGGTCCTCGAATCTGTCGTCCACTTATTTGTCTCTCTGCGCGACGTGTTCACTTAAATGTGTCTGGATGGTGGAAGTACCCTCGATTCAAGTTGCTAAATTCGTCATTTCTGCTTTAACGCTGTTAATTATCTGTTCTGTGATTTCTCCTGCCACTGTCTAAACTGCGCCAGAATTTTACGAAGTACAGAAACCTGGAAAATCACGAGTGTTCCTACTAGGCCGAAAAAAGAATACACAAATGACTAGCAAAAAGCGCATCGACACTACAAATACAGTACAAATGCAGCGGAAATTTACCAAAAAAATCGTAGGCGACGGCAATGCACATAGGTCTGAATAAAAATTTCACAAAATATCCACGAAACCTGTGCCCTGAAGAGATGTCGCCAAGTGAAAGTTTATTGAAAAAGGTTTTGCTGATAGTTTCTATTCACTGGTTTTGCAATGGCAGTTCTTTGCTTGGTTGTCTGGAAGGCTGTTTGACAACGGGCGTCTATTCCAAACAACGAATCGAAAAGGAAATTAATCTGACTGCGTATTTTCCAAGAAAGTATACTGAGTCGCTTAATAAAGAGAACCAGATTTTACCTGTTCCCTTCATAAATCGTAACACTCTGCTTCATACTTCTTTACTTCTCTGAAATAGAATTTGACAAAACGTTAACTCATTTCTGGTCTATGAAGGGAAGTTCCTTGAAATCAGAAATGTATTTTTTTCTTCTCTTTTGGCTTACCCGTGGCAATGAACAACGTTCAGGCAACTGCTCTCAGGATACAGCTGCTGTTATTGACAGCTACTAAAAAGGCGCGTCTCATTTACTGGGCGACAAACTAACTACAGGTAAACTCCGTGTGCAGTGAGTCCACGTGCCTGCATTTTAAATTGCAATCGTGAAACTTTATTGAAGGAATGACAAAGATTTGGAAACGGGTGATGACTTGGTAAGTTACATTAAAGCTGATTCCCTTCAAAGGTGTATTGACAGATTTAGAAAAGTCACTTTATACTAGTATTCTTCATTATAATCAAGAATTGCAAACAAATGACAAACTCTGAAAATACTTTAAAGTTGTTTGTTTCACAGCGTCATGTTCAAAGAATTATTACAGAACAACTTCATCGTAGATTACAAAAGTTTGCATTAACTGAATTAATCTTCCCTGAATTGTTGCCAATGTTGCCTAATTAAGTGGAGGTAAAAAGTTCTGTGTTGCATACTAAATTGTCATAATGATGCGCATGCCGCAGCTCCCACGTAATTAAAGTAAGGAAAATTAATTATTACGTTATTATGAAGTCTTCATCCAATGAATCAAAAAAGTTTTTGTGGTGTCACCGCCAGACACCACACTTGCTAGGTGGTAGCCTTTAAATCGGCCGCGGTCCGTTAGTATACGTCGGACCCGCGTGTCGCCACTATCAGTGATTGCAGACCGAGCGCCGCCACACGGCAGGTCTAGAGAGAGACTCCTAGCACTCGCCCCAGTTGTACAGCTGACTTTGCTAGCGATGGTTCACTGACAAATTTCGCTCTCATTTGCCGAGACGATAGTTAGCATAACCTTCAGCTACGTCATTTGCTACGACCTAGCAAGGCGCCATTATCAGTTGCTATTGATATTGTAAATAATGTACAGGTCAGACGAGAGCTACGTTCAACATTAATGGATTAAAGTTAAGTATTCCACGATCTGCGTCCGTTTTTCTAAGTTCTAATCTCCTTGTCCTGTTCCAGACCTCACGCCAGCCTACGTAAGCTTAAACGCTTACCTTTCGGCATCCTCTAAACTTCGTGGGTTGGCTCTCCTGCCAATCCACAACAGTTTTCTCTCTCGCAGTAATGATATCAAAAACCATATTATAAAAATTCCACTAGCAATAGTTTAGTCATGCAGCTGGTTTGATCATAGCTTACTTCGTAGTTTCAGTGTGCGAGGTGGATCATAGCTTACATCGTAGTTTCAGTGTGCGGACTGACTGCCTCTGCGATCAGTATCCATGGGGAGCCGCCAACACAGAGACATTAATATAGACAAGCGATGTCGCAGATGACAGTGCACGCTGTCTGGAAAACAAAGTAAGTGCCACTGAAAATATCAGTACCTTTCTCAATATTTCAGCAGTTTTCTAACCATGCGGGATCTCATCCTCATTGATATGCTTCGGCTCGCCAAATTAACGCCATAATCACGGTAAAAGTGTAATATCTCCAGTAGATTCGAGCGCGCCCGGAGGCTTTCCGACAGTCGTTCTTCCCGCGAACCATACGCGACTGGAACAGAAAATGGAGGTAATGACAGTGGCACGTAAAGTGCCCTCCACCACACACCGTTGGGTGGCTTGCGGAGTATAAATGTAGATGTAGATGTAGCTGAGGAACTGTTTGTCCAGTGTACTGCTGTAACATTGTTTTATAATTGATGATCCATTGTTCCAATCGCACATTTTCTGGAGGTCCTAGAGAGTGGTTAGTAGATAAGAACTGTTGCACACTCAGCTTGAAAGCCATACATTCAAATTGCTGTCACGATTGTAATACAGAAGAATGGAAGAGAAAATTAAGGATCTGTTAGATGACGACCAGTTAGGCTTTCGGGAAGATGAGGCCACCACAGGACCAGTTCTGGTAATGGAAACAAGACTTAACAACATTAAGAGAAGTTCATAGGATTTGTCGACCAGGAAAAAATGTTCGACAATGTAAAATGTTGCGAGATGTTCGAAATTCTCAGGAAAATAGGAATTAGCTACAGAGAGTGACGGGTAATATACAAAATGGACAAGAACCAGGAGGGAAGAATAAGATTGGAAGACCAAGAATGAGTCGCACAGATTAAAAAGGGTCTAAGGCACAGATGTAGTATTTCGCACCTACTGTTCCGTCTACACATCGAAGAAGCAGTGATGGAAACTAAAGAACGATTCAAGAGTGGGATTCAAATTGAGGGTGAGAGCATATCAATGATATGACTCGTTGCTGTGATTGCTATCGTCAGCGTTAAGTGAAGGGGCTTTGCGGGATGTGCTGAACCCAGTAATCGAATCCGACAGAAGTGAGCTTAGCATTAAATTGAACACTAGAGTTTGTGAATACGACGTAGACAAAGTTATGGAATTCTATACCTTGGAAGCAAATTAACACATGATGAACGAAGCAAGGAGGACATGAAAAGCAGACTTCTACCAAAGAAGAGCAGACTGCAAAACTTAGGAAATCTAGTTATTAACAGCAGGATGGCCGGCAGGTGTGGCCGAGAGGTTCTAGGCGCTTCAGTCTGGAACCGCACGACCGCTACGGTCGCAGCTTCGAGTCCTGCCTCGGGCATGGTTGTGTGTGATGTTCTTAGGTTAGTTAGGTTTAAGTAGTTCTAAGTTCTAGGGGACTGATGACCTCAGATGTCAAGTCCCATAGTGCTCAGAGACATTTGAACCATTTTTTTTTTGAACAGCAGGATGGCCCCCGTTGCTTAAGAAATCAGTGAAAAGAACGTCAGACTTGCATTCCCGAAAGGACTATTATGTCGGCTGTTTCTGGAATCAGAGACGTCATTTCAATAGCTTGCTTTGACCGGAGTAAACTGCGCCCTCTTTTCCTCCGGTTTCTGTAAAAACTTTGATCATTCTACCGCAGAGCATCACCTGCCAAATGTCTCCCAGCCGCACAGTTCAAACGCCCGCGGCTTCACTTGATTACAGAAGTCAGTGATTAGACGATCACAAGGCGACACCGGTGGCAGCGTCAAAATCTCAATCGTTGCTTACAGCTAACATCGGCATGCGCCCATTGAGGCTGTGTTCTGCTTCTGTGACCACGCCAAGCAGCTAGTCAGAAATACGTTGCACTCTGCATACCGAGGATTTAAGCTCGCGCTCCGGCAGCAAAGACAGTGATAAAGCCAGCCTGGAACCGGAGAACTTCGCCAGAGGTGCTGCTGGTGTGGTCGTCCTGCACCTCTTCAGCCGAGATATCGCGACCCCAGGGACAGGCCTCTATCAGCTCGGTGCGTCTGGACTATGCCATCCTTTCGGCGATTGTACCTAAGAACACTGACTTTTTCATTACTTGTGCTCGGCGCGAACTCATGGTTCGAGGAGAGTGCTCCACAGTAGCTTGTCAGAACTTTAACTTTTGTTCTAACAGTTCTATCATCCAGCAAATGACTTGATTGGCTGTTTTCCAATTATTGACGTTTTGCAAGACTGTGTTACTTATTACAGTGTTCAAGAATGGCTCTTCTTGACACTGCAGGCGCAGAAATGTATGCATTCAACATAATTGTGGCAGTAATTATTTTTCGACTTTAGGTTCCGTGTATTAATTATGTCGGACAGGATAGTGAGTGTATGAGCTTGTGGGTGCTGATTAACGTATCATTGTACGATAAGCAGATTGACCATGAAAAATCATGCTTTAATTTTCATCGTAAATAGTGACAGCAAAACTGATCGGACTTCATATTTAAATATGCTGATTCTATTCGGAATACAACTGTTAAAACTGCAAGACGCGATCTACGATTGGTCTGACTTCTATCGAAGAATGTACATTACCCTTCCTGACATAACATCTCTAAAACAGAAAATATACAGCATAAAAACATATACTAAGAACCTGTAGGTGACTACGTTCCGGTAGACACTTTTGATAAATCTACCACGTTATTATTCAGAACAATATAAAGCACAAAATTTACAATTTACTCATACTTACGTGTGCACTGAGAGACCGGAGACTCGAGTGTGATATAAAGTGAAGGACCTTCTTCCCTCCACAAACTCAAACTTTTTCACAACTGAAAGGTAGCTTTCTCGTATATCGATACATGTGTCTAAATTTTATTCACATACATAAATAGTCCTTTCGTTTTACTCTTATTGAAGTGTCTATTCTCTTTTTATCTTAGGCCTACACTTCGATGTGTGTACAATACGAAAAAATAAAAAAATATCACATTATTTTATTTATTACACTTGACTAGTCCCGTGAAGAGGAACCAGCTGACAGTAAAACATAACTTAAAGTACAGGCATCTAGCGTTACATCAACGTGGTACAGGGACGTTAACAATCCCATTACAGCAAAAAAGGAAAAAACCTCCACTGAAATAGGATTTAATGACATGGATAAAAGCCCTTCATTTACATTGGTTGATTCCTGATAGATGGATCAGGAATAGACTTGGACTACTGAAAAGGTGCTGCGAAATCGACTACGCGACAAACATCCCACGTCGGTCTGACACCAAACTGTATCTCATCACAAGAAATAGCGCTGTAATGTGGTTACTGGGAAATTATGTTAACACATAATTAATATCAGAGGAAATGATAACTGTACCAACGTCATTACCTAACTGGTAATGGTTTACTGGAAAACGAAAAGGGTCAGCAGCATAAAAAGTTATTTATCGGCATGTTAGAAACAAAAATTGATAAACTTACAATAGAAGGGCCCATAGAAGAGCTGAAGCAAGACATGAAAGAAGAAATAGACGTTAGTTACAAATAAATTTAAACGATGGAGGAGGTTATTTTTGTTGTTATGGTTTATACTTAAATTATTACTTTGTTTCAAAAAAGTTTAGCTGCTGAAGTTGTGTTTTGAAACAACTGGTTACGTACCAATTTTAGGACGTTAATATAAAATTCGACTAGATTACCTGATTTTGAGTTCCATCTCTTTTAGAAGAAAACTTTAATAACTTAAAAAGAAAGTCACAGCCCAGAAATTACATTAATTTAGGAAATAGAATGTTCTGAAGAAAACTTGTACTGGCTTCATTTATGAGGGCAAAACTGGTGAGCGAAAGATGCACTGTAAGGGGAGGCAGTCTGCGTTTCACCTAGTTTTCAGCTGTCAATGGTGTATTCACCAGCAACGACACATGATTCGTCTTCCACATTAAACGGTATATCTCTTTTCCCCAATAGGAGCAGCGGGATACGTTACGGACGTACAAGTCGACGAAGTGGTGTACGGTTGAAATACTTGCACCAGTGGGCTGAGTCACACGAAGTTATTATTGCCACACAAGCTCTTAAAAATTATTGAGATTACTCAAAATTTAACGGTAACGGTTCCAAAGATCGTAAATAAATCACATCACAATACCAGCACGAATCAAGTAAAGATTAGGTCCTGGTGTCTTACTTCTTAACAACCAAACTCTATTGCCAATGATGTACATTAAAGATAATTAAAGCTTTTCCAATCAGATGACAGCAAACTTGGAAGGTATATCCGCTTACAATATTGAACTGTAGAGCTTAATTTGGATATACTGTGATTTTACGTTAGCTAAACGCGTATTTATTATTCATTATAGTAGAACACAGCCGTCATACGCATTTGTGGCACTCTTTCATACCTACAATCAGAGGAACAGTAAATTAATCACTTCATTGTCATAGTACAAGGGTTCACAAACAGAAAACTGGGCAAATCACCACTTAGTTGTTTTGAAAGGGTCTAATTACGCGCTGGCTACTAACAGTAACACAAGTCGATATTAAAATCAGAAAATCTTTAATTTTCAAACATGCGTTTCCTATATTATATATATATTTTCTCTCTCTCTCTCTCTCTCTCTCTCTCTCTCTCTCTCTCTCTCTATATATATATATATATATATATATATATAAATTTATATGAAGAAATACGACTCAATTTTTTTGTAAAAAATCAATAACATAGTTTCTTTTTTCACTTGGACAACGGATAAAATCACTGAGAGATCAGTATAGAGGAAAATGAAACTTCCTTCTGCGTTACGTTAATGGTCACAGTGGCAGTGCAATAAAAACTACGTTGTACACACACTGATTATGATGGCATCTGAATACTATTAGGCCATGTAGTTACATATGGAGTGGAATATATATAGATACACACACACATACACCTTTTACGTACTTATTTATTTCAGAAGTTCACGTAGTGTAATTTTAGTCACACAACATTCTGGCACGCTAAATCCAAAGATAATGTACATAGGTCACTTATTAAAGATTCTTTTTCGCCATTAGTAAAAACTCCTTTTGTCTAATACTGTTCGCAAAAGATTCCCCTCTAGTTTGTTTACTGTTATCCGTCATTTAAATCTGCCTTCCTTTCTACGTTTTAGTACAGAATATTGCAGACAAATGATCGAGCTAATGTACTCACACAGCTGCAGTGGCTATCTCAGCTCTCCCTTTAAAACATTCCGGAGCTCGCAGTCGACTGGTCATTTCATCCGACTCTGCCACTGGATTTTTATTTTTCACAACATTGGAATGCTATCGCCGATTGTCCAGCTTGTTAAGTGCGTTCATATACTCCTATCGTGAATTCCATCGACACAGGAAATACGCGTAACATACACACCCACAGACACGCACGCATTTGTGGCATTGTTTCATACGTACACTCACAGGAATAGAAAAGCAATCAGTTCATTCTCCAAGGCACAAGGACTCACAAACAGCAAACTGAGCAAATCATCACTTAGTTGTTTTGGAAGAGTCGAATTACGCTCTTGCTACAAGTCGATATTAAAATCAGGAAATCTTTAATTTTGGAACATGTGTGTCGCTAACGTACGAAAACTTTTTCCCGACAATGAAGAATTTATCTAGGAAAATCAGCATTCATTCCACATACGCCGATTCGTTTATGAGGAACACAAGATTGCATATGGTGACATCCAGTCAGAAAGGATTCTTATTTTCCTCTAGAAACCCGCTGATACAGTACGAGACAGAGAAAGTAATACATGTTTACTGAACGACAGACGGGGTGTGCCTTTAGATTGAAAACTTCCTCTTAAACATTACTGAGTATAATATTCTTAAGAAAAAGAGTGTCGGACTTAGCGTATGTGGATGTAAACAGGATGTTGTAGGGAGGGGAAAGGCACTATGTAAGGGAAGATGACGCAGATGAACTTCTGAAGCAAAAAAATATCCACGTGGCTACTCCGCTTTCTGCAAAGGAAAACTTACCATGAATGCTGCTTGTTATCTTTCCTTTTTTGTCGTATCAGGGGATAAATAATTGCATGTTTTGGACAATGTGTCAGTAGCACAACTAACCCAATCAGCAACAAACAACGCTGCCTAGTTCCAGAATGATGGAGCTGAATTGTGTGCTGCGGGAGCTACTACGAACGTATAATGGAGAGTCGTTAATTTATAGCTTGAAAAATACACAGTAATAACAAAACTATTTGTGTCATGTACAAGAGTTATTTGTTAATACAGAAGAAAAATTAAGGGGAATATCAACAACCACAAACACGTTCGTGAAAATTTTGTATAGTCCTTGCCGAGTGATACATAATGTACATTCAATCTAGAATCCCCTGAATCTAAGAGGAGGCGCCGCTTAAGTAGTAAACTGGAAGCAAACTCTTCATTGAAATGACGGGTCAGAACATACTATAACGAAAATATCAGCTTTTACCGTATAATGAAAGATTGAGCAGGCTATAGTTCATTATCTTCTTACGGATGGTAAACACAGCTTTGTCAAAAAGATACTATGTAGACCTATGCCTATAATATTAGCAGACGAAGACTACAACTGATGATAAAAAGCTGATTGTATTTTGACCACATGCGAACCCACATAAGTAAATGACACTTAAAAATGTAGGAATAATGTGAAATCCTATAACACTGCTTGTCTAGACAGACTATTACGGTTAAATTTTTCTTTAGTTAAAATTACAGAAAATGTATCTAAGAACTGGGAGACCAAAGCATGAATTCAGTCTTAATAAACATTAAAGCACAACCAGAACAGATAGTTATGTGACGTCCAGATGGTCACTTCATGAATCTGTTGGCATCCATGATGTAAGTGCCCTGTTGCGACAGTTTGAGGGGGACAAATATGAGGCCAAACCAGACGGTAGACAGAATGTTGAAACAATATATCTGGAGTTAACTACGTTACAATTCACACACAACTTTAGTCACTGTTGAATGTGAATTTTAACTTGAATGCTTCACTGGATCATATTTAGCAAACATACTGGTCGTGTCGGTCCCAAACTTCGAGATTTAGGAACAGGGCTGCAGTCACGCAGCTGTTATCAAGCCTCTGTCAGATTGCAGCACTCTTCACTTTTCTCCGTAAATGCTTCATATCATTGTCGTCCAGTGTAACATAGGCAGACTTGTCAGGAGTCCTACTGTGAACGACGAGGTCCTGGAAAGTTCGTATTCTGACCTCGGTGAAAGAATACTGTGAAATGACGGTGTACTCACGTAAAGGGTTTGGACCTAGGGAAAGAAGCACTGTTACTTTGAGTCTGGTTGATTAAGAAATAACACGGACTTCATACTTGCAAATTCCTCGGTTTTTGTTTGGAAGACATAAACTGCCGAACTTTACAGTTCAGAGTCAACTTGAAAATAGAAGACGAAGTCAATTACATCTCTTGGCATATAGTGTGTTTGTTGGCTGTACGACGAGTAAACTAAAATGATGCAGGATTAAAGTCAGTACTTATGTACTGTTGCAAAGGAACAGAACATGGAAGGATTTTGGCTGGAGGCTTTATTGAGAAATTAAAGACTGACACTGAAGTAATTTCGTAGAACATCGCAAAGATAATTTAAAAAAATATGCAGCAGATACTCCATGGATATGAAGAAGTGCATTTTGGTTCTATAGAGAGAAAGTAGAAAACATCTACGGAAAAGTATAGTACTTCAAGAATGACAGAAAACACCAGTAAAAGATTGTTTGAGATTACGATTTAAAGTAGGAAAATCACCAAATGGGTTTTGTTTAGTGGGAAATTTAGTATATTGTACGAGATATAAAATAAGGCATTAGCAGATATAGGCGTGAGGAAGAAAATTTGTCCCTAATACATTTTTACAGATGAAAACAAATAGATAATTGACTTAACAAACTCAAAATTGAACAATGACTAAGGAATACCGGATGAGATTGTCCTAAACTATTTTGAAATTTCAGGCTATCATAAACTAATAATATGTAGAGAAGTAGTAAATATAAAAGTAGAAAGAAATAGACCTATTCAATAAAGAATGGGAAATGTAGATACGGATGAATTATTTAAGAATAACGTGGTATATCAGATTAAAGCATCAAAAATTTCAGTGTCTTAGACAATGAAGGTTCTTCCAACACAGAAAAAAAATGGGGAAACATTTGACAGACGCGCTTAGACAAACAAGGAATGTTGGAGGTGCAACGACAGCAACGGAAGTGACCACGAGAAGAATGCAGTTATTGAAAAGAAGGACAGAGTTTTAAGGAGATGACAACAGAAACATTATAGAATACATTAAATTAAAGTGTACTATTCGCAGATTGCTTGTAGAGGACGTGAGAGGCACATTAATCAATAGAAAACGAAAAGGTCACGAAGAAACCAACATAGAAACTTTAGTTCCATCGACGAACCTTGGCAATACCAACGACTGTGGCTGGGAGACATACAGATTACGTATATATTATTGTCATGCTGAGAAAATTTGTTGACACCGTCATGATGTAAGTTTGTTATTATCATAAATATATTTTGCTTTATAAATATCAGTATCATTTTCTAATATTCCGTCCTGAAGTCTAATAAATACTAAAAATTTTGCCGTGCGCTTTAATCCCCGCAATTCTCCTCCTTCCATCTGTGGGGAATACAGAGAGCCTGTAAACATTCACGCTAGTGTTCACGTTGTTTCTAATTCCGTGACTTTTGTCAGGCTGGCATGCATGTTGCAACGAAAGAAGTGAATCATTGCACCGAGAAGATACAGCCGCGGAAATACGCTTGTGACAGTAATAAATCAAGTTTTAGATAAATATGGACGCTTAAACATCGAAACCAAAAAGAAATGTTGAACTGTGTGTGAATTCGTAAGGGACCAAACTGCTGAAGTCATCTGTCCCTAGACTTACACACTACTTAAACTAACTTATGCTAAGAAAAACACACACCCATACCCGAGGGAGGACTCGAACCTCCGGCGGAGGGGCCGCGCAATCCGTGACATGGCTCCTTAAACCGCGCGACCACTCCGCGTGCCCATCGAATTCAGTGAAATGGAACACAGCACAGAATAAATCTCATCTTGTGACTCGAAATGGAACGCTGATGAACTGCTCGTGTCTATGTTGCACAACCACCTGAACTTAGATGGTAGAAGTAGATGGCTTGGTTAATTATTCTGTGACTGTGAATTTTAAATATCTCAAGAACGCCAATCTTGTTCGCAATGGCAATGGCGCATCGAAATTCGTGATTGCAAAAAGAAGCAGTTTCTATAAAATTATTGCAATTAGTCATTATCTCAGTGAGACAGCCGTCATGGCGGCTAAACAGATTGGTCAAGGCCGGATGACCGTAGTCACGAAACAAACTCACCGTCACTTCCAAACGATGGTCTGTTAAAAATATAGCATTAGTGTTAGAAAATTAATAAGTGCAATGCAATATGTCCCTTTGATTGTACTTATTATTCAAAATAACTTACATAATCACACATTTCTGTGTGGATAGAGTGTAGAATGAGAAGAGAAAATGAACGAAGAGACAAGACAACTTAGGAAGACACAATAAGAAGATATTTTCAGAGCTATGGATATGTTAAGCTCAAACATTACGAAAGTCCTTTTTTATCACAAAAATGTTAATTGTCCACGTAAAATAAGTCACAAAAGAAAATATTGTCTCCAGAGGGTTTGAGTAATTAAAGTGGACAATATAGCTAAGCATTACACCACAGTAACGGGATAACGAAGATGGTCCTTGTCCTTGTTGCTGTTCTACACATCAACACAGGAACTGTAAATGAGTTCACAGTATTTTCCAAACTGGAAAGGAAAATTATCAAATCGTCGCAGAATGATTCTGTCTCATGTAGGTTTGCAGCTAATTAGGCCTTACATCGATAGGCCAGCCGACAATTAATGTAGACTGGAGAAAGCAATCGCTGTGACAGTGGACTCTGTTATAGCAAGAAAACTTAGTTGTGTTTTTGGAGATCAAGTTCCAATAACTAATCAGACAAATGCCGAAGCTACCACAGTGAAACTGAATCCAAGAACGTGAAGTACAAAACCCTTGCGAAAACAGACATCACACGTTCCCAACGCAGCAATCATATGTATGTAAAGCACAACCGGAAAATCACCGGGTGTTGTTAAGTGTGACATTGCTAATGAGTCAAAACGCCTCCACACTACTTGTAAATGTTGAACAAATTTTTTTATTCAATTATACCGTCTCAAGCGGCATAAATAATTATTTACGGACATAAATACTGGAATATACAAAATTATTTCAATATAATAATCTTTCAAATAACACTGAATGTGATTGTGTATGTAGTTCATACGAAACTGCAAATGGGTAACGTACGTTTCTTTTTTAATGTTTCATGTCGTTTACATCAATTTTGTGTTAAATATTTTACTACATTATTAACATGTGTTCTTGTCTTGATTACACAAGGAAGAAGTTTACATGCCTTCCATTCCACTATTTCCCTCTTCTGTGAAGTTTATAAGTATTGGTTGATATAACTAGAATTTACATCTTTTTTAACACAATAACTAACGACAGACAGAAGACGGCCGAAGAATGGAAAGAGAGCTTTAAACGTATGTACTTTCAAAAAATCTACGTGGGAATACCTTGTGGTTAATGAAGAAAATATAGATATTCTGACAGTAATCCTGATGTCGTTTATAAAGCCAAGTGTGAAGAGAGTTAAGAGGCCTGGAGACGATGATCTATATCTACAGCTGCATAGCTGCTCTGGAATTCACGCTGAAGTTTATGGTAGACAGTTCATAGAACGACTTTCAATTTCTAGACTTTTACACTCTCGAATAGACATGGGGAAAATGAACACGTACATCATTCCGTGTGAAATACCTCTCCTCTTAGTTTATTAGGCTGGTCATTTCCTTCTATGCAGATGGGATAAACAAAATATTTAGGCGTTTGGGAGAGAAAGATGGTGACTGAAGTTGAGTGAGATGATCTCCCTGTAACGAAACTCGCTATATCTAAACATTGTCTTCGTAATGCACAAAATGGACACTGAAACTACCATTCCAGAGTCATAAAAATATTAGATTTTAATGAAATAAACGAACAAGGTGTCTACAGCACATTCTTCCAGTCACAAGATGCTAGCGAAATCCAGGCGGGGATCCGTA
The DNA here is from genome assembly GCF_023864345.2 of Schistocerca serialis cubense. Lineage (NCBI taxonomy): Eukaryota > Metazoa > Arthropoda > Insecta > Orthoptera > Acrididae > Schistocerca > Schistocerca serialis. The sequence continues at coordinate 765,825,954 of NC_064642.1, read as the reverse complement.
AGCATTTTAGAGAAGCTAGTCAATCGTACACTCTCGTTGTGCGCTGAAGAACACGATAAACTGCATCTGTAAACAACACCAACCACAATACTTCTCATAAAATAACATTTTCTACATACATATTTATAAAATGATTATTAAAACAAAATTCTGATGCGTATTTTGTGCTTATTTCGTTAACTGGTTGTATCAGTAATTATTTTTATTATTATTATTTTATTAGTATTATTATTAATTATTGGGATGACCAGAAATAGGCAAATGAAAATAAATTATAAGCAAAAATCTATTCTGTTACAATATTAACGTCGAAACTTTTGGAATAATTTAATAAAATCGTGACTTCCGGAGACTGGCTAAGTTTCACGGAACCTCGAAATTTAGTGCGGACGTCAATGCGAGATGCTTTTAATAGTTTCCACAATGAAATATTGGCTAAAAATATGGTAGAAAACCCAAAAAGATTCTGGTTGTATGTAAAGTACACCAGCGGCAACAAGGCAGTCAATGCCGTCACTGCGCGATAGCGATGGAAATGCTACCGATGATGGTGTCACTAAAGCGGAGTTACAAAATACAGTTTTCCGTAATTCCTTCACGAAAGAAGGCGAAGTAAATATTCCAGAATTCGAAACCAGTACAGCTATTAGCATGAATGATATAAAAGTAAATATCTTAGGTGGTGTGAAACAACTCAAATCACTTAAGAAAGGCAAGTCTTCCGGTCCAGATGGTATGCCAATCAGGTACCTCTCAGAATATGCAGGCACAATAGCGCCTTCTTAGCAATCATTAACAACCGCTCACTTCTCGAAAGGTCTGTTCCTAAAGACTGGAAAGTAGCACAGGTCACACCAATTTTCAAGAAAGGAAATAGGAGTAACCCATTAAATTACAGACCCATATCATTGACCTCAATTTGCAGTAGGATTTTGGAGCATATACTGTACTCGAACATTATAAATCACCTTGAGGAAAATGAGTTATTGATATGAGTTATAACCAACACTGATCCAGAAAATATCGTTCTGAAACGTCCCCTTAGAACAATTTATACAAGACTGTGCTTAAACTGACACACAATGTTTTTAGCGCAACGCAATCTGACTATCAAAGATCCCGGCAAAAGAATGGCCCTGAGTAACATTAAACTATACCTTTCAGAAATCACTTACCTCACAAAAATCTTCATTACTCGAACTACTGCAATACAGCGAGCGCCACTACTGCCAGCTAAATAAAAGATTCAAACCACGGAAGGCACTAACTACTGATAGGGATAGTTAGCAAATGAAAGATGTTAATAGAGAACAAACAATGTATTTACCTTAATAGTCATAATATATATAGCAGTTCATGACAAATTACAAAACTCCGTCATCTCTCTCCCCACATCCACCACTGCTGGCGGCTCACCTCCAACTGCGCAACGTTACGCGCTGTTCACATCCAGCTGCCGCTGCCCAACACTGCAATGGCGAGTATTACAACAATGCAAAGCAGCCACAGACTGCACACAGCACAGCCAGTGATTTTCATACAGAGGTGGCGTTACCAATAAAAAAACCTAAACAGCCTACTTACAGTTCTTGTGCAACAGAGCTGTCCCTTTATTCCCATGATGCAATGAGTGCTGTCGACAAGGGATCTCAGATCGATTCCACATTGCTAGATTTCCAGAAGGCTATTGATACCGTTCCTCACAAGCGACTATTAATCAAATTACGTGCGTATGGAGTATCGTCTCAGTTGTGTGAATGGATTCGTAATTTCCTCTCACAGATGTCACAGTGATAGATGGTAAATCATCGAGTAGAACTGAAGTGATATCTGGCGTACCGCAAGGTAGTGTCATAGGCCCGCTGCTGCTCCTGATTTATATAAATGATCTAAGTGATAATCTGAGCAGCCCCCTTAGATTGTTTGCAAATGACGCTGTAATTTACCGTCTAGTAAAATCATCAGATGATCAGTTCCAATTACAAAGTGATCTAGAGAGAACTTCTTTATGGAGCGAAAAGTGGCAATTACCACCAAACAAAGAAAAGTGCGAGGTCATCCACATGGGTTATAAAAGAAATCCGATAAATTTTGGGTATACAGCTTGCACAGGATAGAGTAGCACGGAGAGCTGCATCAAACCAGTTTCAGGACTAAAGACAACAACAACAACAACAGCGATAAAATCTGTGGGCTGTTAGTTCGATTAAATACCTAGGAATTACAATTACGAGCAACTTAAATTGGAAAGACCACGCAGATAATATTGTAGGGAAGGCGAAACAAAGACTGCGCTTTGTTGGCAGAACACTTAGAAGATGCGACAAACCCAGTAAAGAGACAGCCTAGATAACATTTGTCCGTACTCTGCTGAAATATTGCTGCGCGGTATGGGACCCATACCAGGTAGGATTGACGGAGGGCAGCTCGTTTCGTGTTATCGCACAATAGGGATGAGAGTGTCACTGATATGATACGCGAGTTGAGGTGGCAGTCACTGAAACAAAGATAGTCTCCTATACGGCGAGATCTAGTTACGAAATTCAATCACCAACCTTCTCTTCCGAATGTGTAAATATTTTGTTGACACCCACCTACGTAGGGAGAAATGATCATCATAATAAAATAAGAGAAATCAGAGCTCGAACGCAAAGATTTAGGTGTCCCTTTTTCCCACGCGCCATTCGAGAGAATGGAATGGAATGGTAGAGAAGTAGTATGAAAATGGTTCGATGAACCCTCTGCCAGGCACTTAAGTGCGAATTGCAGAGTAACCATGTAGATGTAGATGTAGACGTGCTTTGTTGAAAAAAGTGTTATTACGTCTTAAGTGTTGCGTTAAAAACAAGTTAGACTTCATGACGATTAGTAGTTTATTGAGAATGATTACATCCAAAGCAGTAATAAAACGTTGAGAGCTAAAACAAAGACTGTAATATTTCATTTACGGATGTACATAAATATTTATAAAACATGGAATTGATCTCGCAGGTAGGAATATCATACTGTTTCAGACAAAACTGCCGACAATGACATCAAGATGGAATGGACGATGAGCAGAATTCACATAAGAGAAAATTCTTATTACTACCATGAATTTGGATTCATTCAAATTTCTTGCCTCCTCTCCTTATTTGTTGACAAAATACGCTGCAAACAAAATCACAGAAGACACTAGTGACGTTTGCTATCTAAAATAACTTTAACAAATCTTAAGTTTTCTACTTAGCACAATAAGAGGCAGGTTAGAATTTCCTACTGAACTGAAATCACATTGAGAAAAAGGTTACGACTCAATCGAAACAGTACCTGTACTAACTGCAAGGTCCTGACTCAACTAACATTGCTATAATGAAGTATACTTCATCAGAGGTAAATGTAACACCAGGTGAGCGCCACGGAAATGTGACAGCAATGTACTACAGTGGGTCATGGACTGGGAGAAATCTGGAAAAGAAGAGAATCAAACCGTCTCAGATGCGCTGCTACAGAAGGATGTTGAATATTAAGCGGGATGGTAAGATAAACAACGCGGTGATTCTTCGCAGAAGGGGAGATGGAGGGAATTTAAGGAAGCGAATGACTGGAAGAAGGGAGAAATTTACATGAAATGTGTTACGACATAAACGAATAAGTCGCCTGGTATTAGACAGCGTCGTAGAGGGCAAAAACTATAGGAGGAGATAGAGATTAGAACATAACCTATAGATACTAATCGCAGGTAAAGTCAATACCAGACTGAGACTCGTTGGAAGAACCATCAGAAATCCACCCGCGAATGAGGCAGCTTACAAACCCTTTGCTCGACATTTACTTGAATATTGCTCGGCACGGGGATCCGTACTAGGACTGATAGAGATAACATAAGAGATCGAAAGAAGAGCAGAGCGTAACGTTACAGGTTAATTTAGTAAACCCGAAAGTGCGCAGTTATGCTTACCCAACTTCAGTGGCAGGCGCCGCAAGAGAAAGGTTCTGCAACGCGGTGAGGTATACTGTTGAATTTCCGAGGGCTCGCATTTCTAGAAGAGTCAAAAAATATGTTGCTTCCTCCTACGTACGTCTCGCGAAAAGACAACGAAGATAAAATTATAGGGATTTGAGCCCTCACGGTCGATTACCGAGAACCGTTCTTCCGCGAATCATTCGCGACTGGAACAGCAAAGGGCAAAGGTACACTGGTACACGAAGCACCCTCTGCAACACACCGGAAAGTGGCTTGCGGAGTGTACATGTAATAGCAAATTTGGAATAACCGAGGACATTGGTTGTAACTGATGGGCAGAGGAGAGAAAGTCGTGGCACGGTGGTAGGGACAGAGCATCGAGTGACATTATACTGAGTGCACTATCCGAAAATTAAAAATTACCTCGAGCAATTAAACAGAGAACCGACTCGTGGAGATAACATCTTGGACCTACTGATAACAAACAGACCTGAACTTTTCGACTCTGTAAGTGCAGAACAGGGAATCAGTGATCATAAGGCCGTTGCAACATCTCTGAATATGGAAGTTAATAGGAATATAAAAAAAGGAGGAAGGTTTGTCTGTTTAGCAAGAGTAATAGGAGGCAGATTTCAGACTACCTAACAGATCAAAACGAAAATTTCTGTTCCGACATTGACAACCTTGAGTGTTTATGGAAAAAGTTCAAGGCAATCGTAAAATGCGTTTTAGACAGGTACGTGCCGAGTAAAACTGTGAGGGACGGGAAAAACCCACCGTGGTTCAACAACAAAGTTACGAAACTACCGCGAAAGCAAAGAGAGCTTTACTGCAAATTTAAACGCAGCCAAAACCTCTCAAACAGAAGCTAAACGATGTCAAAGTTAGCGCAAGGAGGACTATGCATGAAGCTTTTGGTGAATTCGAAAGTAAAATTCTATGTACCGATTTGACAGAAAACCCTAGGAAGTTCTGGTCTTACGAGAAATCAGTAAGAGGATCTAAATAGCACTCCAGACACTGTGGGATGATAGTGGTATTGAAACAGAGGATGACACGCGTAAAGCTGAAATACTAAACACCTTTTTCCAAAGCTGTTTCACAGAGGAAGACCACACTGCAGTTTCTTCTCTAAATCCTCGCACGAACGAAAAAACGGCTACATCGAAATAAGTTTCCAAGGAATAGAAAAGCAGCTGAAATCACTCAACAGAGGAAAGTCCACTGGACCTGACGGGATACCAATTCGATTCTACACAGAGTACGCGAAAGAACTTGCCCCCCTTCTAATAGCCGTGTACCGCAAGTCTATAGAGTCTAGAGGAACGGAAGGTTCCAAATGATTGGAAAAGAGCAAATGTAAATCCAGTTTTCAAGAAGGATCATCGAGCAGATGCGCAAAACTATAGGCCTATATCTCTGACATCTATCTCTTGTAGAATCTTAGAACATGTTTTTTGCTCGCGTATCATGTCATTTCTGGAAACCCAGAATCTACTCTGTAGGAATCAACATGGATTCCGGAAACAGCGATCGTGTGAGACCCAACTCGCTTTATTTGTTCATGATACCCAGAAAATATTAGGTACAGGCTCCCAGGTAGATGCCATTTTCCTTGACTTCCGGAAGGTGTTCGATACAGTTCCGCACTGTCGCCTGATAAACAAAGTAAGGGCCTACGGATTGTCAGACCAGCTGTGTGGCTGGATTGAAGAGTTTTTAGCAAACAGAACACAGCATGTTGTTCTCAATGGAGACATGTCTACAGACGTTGAAGTAACCTCTGGCGTGGCACGGGGGAGTGGTATGGGACCATTGCTTTTCAGAATATATATAAGTGACCTAGTATATAGTGTCGGAAGTTCCATGCGGCTTTTCGCGGATGATGCTGTAGTATACAGAGAAGTTGCAGAATTAGAAAATTGCAGCGAAATGCAAGAAGATCTGCAGCGGATAGGCACTTGGTGCAGGGGGTGGCAACTGACCCTTAACATAGACAAATATAATGTACTGCGAATACATAGAAAGAAGAATCCTTTATTGTATGATTATATGATAGCGGAACAAACACAGGTAGTAGTTACTTCTGTAAAATATCGGAGAGTATGCGTGCGGAACGATTTGAAGTGGAATGATGACGTAAAATTAATTGTTGGTAAGGCGGGTGCCAGGTTGAGATTCATTGGGTGAGTCCTTAGAAAATGTAGTCCATCAACAAAGGAGGTGGCTTACAAAACACTCGTTCGACATATACTTGAGTATTGCTCATCAGTGTGGGATCCGTACCAGGTCGGGTTGACAGAGGAGATAGAGAAGATCCAAAAGAAGAGCGGCGCATTTCGTCACAGGGTTATTTGGTAAGCGTGATAGCGTTACGGAGATGTTTAGCAAACTCAAGTAGCAGACTCTGCAAGAGAGGCGCTCTGCATCGCGGTGTAGCTTGCTGTCCCGGTTTCGAGAGGGTGCGTTTCTGGATGAGATATCGAATATATTGCTTCCCCCGACTTATACCTCACGAGGAGGTCACTAATGTAAAATTAGAGGGATTCGACCGCGCACGGAGGCTTTCCGGCAGTCGTTCTTCCCACGAGCCATACGCGACTGGAACAGGAAAGGGGGATAATGACAGTGGCACGAAAATTGCCCTCCGCCACACACCGTTGGGTGGCTTGCGGAGTATAAATATAGATGAAGATGTAGAATTGAAATTAAAAATACGAAAGAAGAATAATGTTACAACTGTTTAATCTGGTCATAAAACGAAGAAAAAATCTTCGGCAAACCATCAAGTCATGTATCGAGTATACTACTCTGAAGCACGAAACAAACTGGCATAAGCATGCGTATTCAAATACAGAAATACGCAAACAGGCAGAATACGGCGCTGCGTTCAGCAACGCCTATATAAGACAAGTCTCTTGCGCAGTTGTTAGATCGGTTACTGCTGCTACAGTGGAAGGTTACCAAGATTTAAGTGAGTTTGAACGTGGTGCTGTAGTCGGCGCACGAACGATGGTGCACAGCATCTCCAAGGTACTGATAAAGTGGTTATTTTCCCGTACGAGCATTTCACTAGTGTACCGTGAATATGAGGAATCCGGTAAAACGCCATATATCCTACATTGCTGCCACCGGAAGAAGATCCTGCAATAACGTGACCAACGACGACTGAAGAGAATCGTTCAGCGTGACTGAAGTGAAACCCTTCCACAAATTGTTGCATATTTCAATTCTGCGCCATCAACAAGAGTCAGTGTCGCAACTATTCTTCGAAACATCAACGATATGGGCTTTCGGAACCGAAGGCCCACTCGTGTACCCTTGATGAATGCGCGACACAAAGCTTTACACCTCGACTGGGCCCGTCAGCACCGACATTGGACTGTTGATGACTGGAAAAATGTTGCCTGGTCGAACGAGTCTTGTTTCAAATTGTAATGGGCGGTTGGACGTGTACAGATATAGACACAACCTCATGAATACATGGGCCCCGCATGTCAGCAGGGGACTCTTAAAGCTGAATGATGTTCTCTAATGCTGTGGGGCGTGTACAGTTGGAGTGATGTGGGACCCCTGATAACTGTAGATAGGACTCTGAGAAGTGACACGTACGTAGGATCCTGTCTTACCACCTGTGTCCATTCATGTCCATTGTGAATTCCGGCAGAGTTGGGCAATTCCAGCAGGACAATGCGACACTCTGAAAGTCCATAATTGCTACAGAGTGGCTCCAGGAACACTCTTCTGAGTTTAAGCACTTCCGCTGGCCACCAAACTCCGCAGATATTAACATTATTGAGCATATTTGGGGTGCCTTGCAACGTGTTGTTCAGAAGAGATCTCCACCCCCTCGTACTCTTACGGATTTATGGACAGCCCTGCAAGATTCATGGTGAATCGCCAATTCCCTCCAGTACTACTTCAGACATTAATCAAGTCCATGCCACGTCGTGTTGCATCACTCCTGCGTGTTCGTGGGGGTCCTACACGATATGAGCCAGATGTTCCAGTTTCTTTGGTTCTTCAGCGTAGCTGGAAATCATTTATCGTCCTTATTTTCTTAATTTTTCAGTAGATCCCAATTACTACTTCAAAAGCCTTTATTCCATGCGGCACTAATCCTCCGCTTAATTTAGTAACAATCTGGCGCATTACAATTTTCAAATTTCTGCTAAATTTATCTTATTTACGGTATATTCAAAGCCGAACACGTGTGTTGTCTGGATTGAGACAACTCTACCATCTTGAGGGGCAGAGGCCGTCACATTTGTTTCATAGAAATATATTAAAAACGTATCAGCATCAAAATATGCATACTTATTCCAGTAACAGCCATAAACTGATGCTTAGGTAAAACGTCGTACAGTATCTAAATTCCAGAACATACAACGTGGACTTCTTAGCGATGCAGTGACATGTCGGTATGTAGGTTTTGGTAGAACTGTAAACTGACTGTATTAAGTTACTTTGCTTCGTAGTTATCCGGGGATATAGTTTCTCTTTTGATTGTAGAAGTATATGAGATGTACAACATGCAGGGAAATAATTAGTGAGTTCCACTGGAATATTAAATGCGAAATTTGGTAATGTATTTAGTTTAAAGCCTTTGCAATATTCTTACAAGACAGTAACGTTTCTTGTTTGTAAATTTGTTTTATTTTTACGCATTATAGAGTGTAAGGATATGTGGTTGGTGTCATCTGTGGTTGGGATTCTTTTGTCGGTTCTGACGGAGTTTCTATTGTTTGGTGGGGAATCGACTGTAATGGTTTTTTCTGGTTGACAAAAGTAGAAACATAAGGAGCGTGGTGAAAATGAACATCTTGTTCATAACATAATGATAGGTTCACCTTCGTTTACATCGTTCAATCAGTTTGTGATACTTCCAGAACATTTTGGTGTTTGAACAACATGGGTTATTGCAGTCAAAACACATTAAAAACCTTGAAGCTATGCAAGTTATGTCTGAATAGTCTTTTTAATAGCACGGCGGATGGTCACTCATGTAAGACTATTGAAATTGATTATTCAATTGAAACCAGTATAGCCTCACAGAGCCACCAGATTTCTTACCGGAATAAACTGTTGCTCAAACCGTACTCGCAGCTGCCCTATTATTACAAGACTAATTATGAAAGAAATGTGAATTTCGCATTGATGGTGGCTCAACTCAAAACTAGGTAACAATTGTATAATGAGTATACTTGGTTGCTCGAATGAAAAAGATTGACGTGCGAATGCTATAAAAGGTATATCAAAAATATTAACTAATATTTGAGAGTTGATAATTGCCGACATTGCTGCTCTGGTATTACAAACTAATTGTTTTGTCGAATGAGTGTAGATAGTTCTTTGACTGCGTTACTGCAGTTTTGATGGCTTAAATTTTACCTTTAAATTTTGAGTGATCTGTTTCTAAGTCTACCAGGAACTACAAATGTTGGTATGTATTCCCGCGCCAACGTTTCTTTTTTTTCAGTTATGAACCTTGTATGTAGATTTGGAACCATTGAGATTCAGGTTATCTCAGATTTATTGCTTCCAACACTGCAGCTCTCACTATTAATTTAGCTGTTTCAATTGTTTTATAATTATCCATTATATCTGTCTGGTATCGTAAATGAGAAAACAGAATTGAAGAAAGTGGGAAAATCTATTTTTCAGCAACAACTTTGGTTCGTTGAGATTGTGATCTTACGTTTTCTATTTTTTGGATGAAGGTAACTTGTGTTCTCAACGGTCTACCATTATTTTACATGAATCTTTGTGTTTTAGCCAAGTAGTATGATTGGATAGGCAATCATTTCCCCATACTGAAGCACTGTTAACCACTGAATACCTCTTTCAATATACCCCAATGCAATTACAATTATCACGGAAACTAAAGGCGTTGATTTTACTAGTATTCTGTAGCTATTAACGCTTGGTTCAGCACTTTTTCTAACCTGTTGATGTTTCTGGTAGTAGCTGTACTAAGTGTTTCGTTACCATATGTTAAATTACGTCTTATGTTGGTTGTGTAGCTGTTGTCCATAACAGAAGAACAGTTGCAATTCAGTGGATGCTATTCCATTGTAGCTTAAATGTTAATGAAAAAGAAGATTTATTAGCCTTAAAGGATACAAAGTGAAGCAGACTGGATAAACTAACATCAAGTATTTTACAGTGAAACGTGTTATTAACTATATATTTAATTAAGGAAAAAAACGATCCAATAAAACCCCATGAGCGACTCGTTAGTGCCTAATAAACCACAAAGAGAATCAGTAGCCATATTCAACTTTACTACAGGGCCTATATTATTAAGTACGTATTATTATTTTAATATTATGGCACTTTACATATTGCCAGTCGCCTTCTTGTTTCCAGTACAACGATGTTAACCCTCCCATCGGTATAAGACCTCCATATGGCCGTAAATAGATGTCATGTATAATTTTGGTATCTGAATTTGTGGTATCTGAATCGATTTTGAGTGAGCAGTGAGTTTGTAAGCTGTATCGCAGAAGTTAAGCTAACATCTTTGAGCTGCGCGAGGGCGCAGTGGAAACAGACATTGTTTAGCTTTAGAGAGACAGAGTTCAGGTGTGTTAAAGTCAGACTGATAATGTGATCGAGTGTTAGCGGCGAACCTGTGGCAATATTATGATTCAAATTTAATGTCTTAGTTTACCCTTTGGTCAAAAAACATGATTGTGAAACTGATTTGTGAAGGAAGAAATAGAATAGAATGTCAGGTAAATACAAGAATATATATATATATATATATATATATATATATATATATATATATATATATATTTATTGTGATGTCATTTATGCGCATGTTTCATTTTCTTGCCAACCTTTCTCTAACAATTCTTTATAATGTATAATACATCCAAGTTTGTTCACTTTGCAATTAACAGAGAACTCATTGCACCTCTCGAGTGTCTCTATGCAGATACAGTAATTTGCAGCTTTTGCACAGCGGCGCGCAAGACAAAGCAGTACTGCAACGCGTTATCCAGATTTGCGCGTAATGGAGGTAGGGAGAAAATATTTTGATTGTTTTATTTATTCAATGAGGGCCAACTTATGTTATTCAGAGAAGTTTTTGTGATCAAATTTTACAAAGCAATGACTCTAGGTTTCTTGTCCAAGTTAATTGCTCACGCAGTTTATACTGGTCAAATTTCTTGCAGTCAGATTGCTAACTTTTGCAGTATGAGAGACTTCCTTTTCGTTACCACAATTAATTATTATTACAGTGCAGCTTGTCTTTCACATTACGACAGTTCATTTATCATCATAGCGCTGACTTACAATTAGACACAGAGTACTTCAGACATATTTTCATTAATTCAGATAACTTTCGTCTCCAAATCTGCTCTCTGTCACAAGATCAGCTCCATCATGGACAAAGAACATAAAAAATTACAAAACGAAGTGATTTTAATTCACGCTTAACATCATTGCACTGGAAGCAAGAAGGCGACTGACAATATGTAAAGCGCCAGAAAATTAAAATATTAATAATTACTTAAAAACTTAATACTTCATTCACAAATAATTTTGAAAATATTTAGGTTTTCTAATCATCATATTATCAGGCATGACAACTGTTCGCTACTCTTCTCATTATATGCATTTTGTTCCTGGTTCACAAGAACTCATACCAAGCTTGCCAGGTGATCATCCAGTGTCTGGACTGAGGCTTCATGCTTCGCCTCAGTGAGTTCAGAACACGCTCGAATACACCTCGGGTAGTGTCTACCGTTTCATATGCTTCCTAAACTCAAGAGAGAAGACAGCGTTGTGGAAAACCAGCAGTATTCCATTACAGCTGCATCTACATCTATACTGCGCAAGTATCCTTACGGAGTGTGGCGGAGGGTAGTTTCATACCAGTGTCACTGCCTCCTTTTCCCGTTCAGCTTGTAGCCTCCCCCCTTCCTAATCGGCCTCCTGAATTGCGATATAACTGACCGTGATCGCATATGGCTAATGAAATGTTACAGTGAGTAAGCCTGTCGTTACCGAAAGAAAATAACGCCGGTTAGTTGTAGGAAAGTGTGCAACAGAGTCTTCCGAAGGAAGAATCTATTCTAAACTTAAGCTAAATACTAATGATAATTTTGGAGTGGGTGGAGTATAGTGCAATCGCTCACGAACGGCACAGGGGGGAAAACGGCGCCACGTAATATTTACTACAAAAACTAACTAACACAAATAAAACACTAATTAGCTAAGAAAGGGATAACTAAACGGTCTCCAGTCCGCTAGGCAATGAATCTCCAGAATCTTGAGAAAACTATTGGCAAAGAAATTTAAGCAAATAATCATTGGCGTGGCAAAACAGACGGTTGTCAGCTTTCCCACGGCACAAAAGTTCACGAGAAAATAAATGAACCACAAAGCACTGAGTTTGCAATTACTTATTCTGAAATACTAAATTTTGAAATTAACGTTAAATGAAAATACCGGTTAAATAAATGACTGTTTTAACCTAAACTTCGTTATGTAAAGAAACAACTTTCAGTAACCTCATTGTAACATAAAGGAAAATTTAGAAAAAGGCAAGCAATTTACTTTTGATTATTGAAAGATTGAACTGAATTTACTTTACGTAAATGAGCAACTGATTTTACTTTTAAAATAACAACAATAAAATACACAACAAACCAGCAGAAGCTACTCGCTAAGCTAAATACAGAATAAATAAAATTTCGCACTCTTAATTTATGCTGTATCTTTAGTTTTAAGTTTTGACACTGAAATTTTACTTTATATTAAGTAGCCTCTGTTATGCAATGCAAGAACGAACAGTTATTGAGGCAGAAAATGAAGACTGAAACTGGTCATCAGTAAACACACAAAACTGGTAGTAAATATTTAATCAATTTTCATATTCTTACGAAGTTTGGCGATTGCGTGAGAAGAAAAAGGGATCCTGCTTGGTAAAAATGTCTGACCACAGTAACAACACAGGTGCCACACAAGTTTTAACTATTGAAAGTTATTATTCAAGTTATCCATACGTTGTGAAAGAAATGTTGCTGGGCAATGTGTACGTAAGTTTATAATTTTTCACTTAACAGTCTTACGATGTTGTAACTGTGGGGACGACGAAGAATGTAGCCGACGAAAATGCTGAGGTGCTGGTGCTGCTCTTTGAAAACCCCGCGTCGTCTCCAGAGCCATGGATAATTATGGGACAGGTAACAGCTGGAACTGCAGCTTCTTCCTCCTGTTTACTCCTACCGTGCTCTCGATACTCGCGGGTTAACAAATCAGGTGCGTCTTCATTGGAGCGAGCATAGCTGCGTACTGCGGCGGCGGAAGCGCCCCACAAACACTTCTTTGGCGGAGGGCACTTTACTTGCCACTATCATTCCCTCCCTTTCCTGTTCCAGTCGCGTATGGTTCGTAGGAAGAGCGACTGCCGGAAAGCCCCGTGGGCGCTCGGATCTCTCTAATTTTACATTCGTGATCTCATCGGGAGGTATAAGTAGGGGGAAGCAATATATTCGATACCTCATCCAGAAACGCACCCTCTCGAAACCTGGCGAGCAAGCTACACCACGATGCAGAACGCCTCTCTTGCAGAGTCTGCCACTTGAGTTTGCTAAACATCTCCGTAAAGCTATCACGCTTACCAAATAACTCTGTGACGAAAAGCGCCGCTCTTCTTTGGATCTTCTCTATCTCCTCTGTCCAGCCGACCTGGTACGGATCCCACACTGATGAGCAATACTCAAGTACATATCGAACGAGTGTTTTGTAAGCCACCTCCTTTGTTGATGGACTACGTTTTCGAAGGACTCTCGCAATGACTCTCAACCTGGCACCCACCTTACCAACAATTAATTTTATATGATCATTCCACTTCAAATAGTTCTGTACGCATACTCCCAGATATTTCACAGAAGTAACTGCTACCAGTGTTTGTTCTGCTATCATATAATCATACAATAAAGGATCCTTCTTTCTATGCATTTGCAATACATCTCATTTGTCTATGTTAAGGGTCAGTTGCCACTCCCTGCACCAAGTGCCTATCCGCTGCAGATCTTCTTGCATTACGCTGCAATTTTCTAATGCTGCAACTTCTCTGTGTACTACAGCATCATCCGCGAAAAGCTGCATGGAACTTCCGACACTATCACTATATCGCAACGGCACAGCTACTACAATTTTGTCATTGCTATCGATACATTTCAATAAAGTTTCCTTGGCTATTACCCAGAAATTTACAACATTTTCATTACAATTACGATCCGTTATATACAGTCAAAAACAAAAATTTTAGTACTTCGATTACGTATTAAATTTAGTCTCTGCAATATAGCTTACAGCTTCAGAATAAAAAGTTCAGTGCAAGTTATCAGCGGATATTAAGTAGCGAAAATTTTGAATGGTGCAGAAGGTATTTTACCTGCATTTTCGGTGTTACAAAGTCGCCTGCGGATCTCGGGAGGAACGACCTTCATGGTCTTTTTGCTAGATATACGTAGGAGGAAGCAATATACGGTTTGACGCTTCTAGGAACGTGCTATAGGAAACTTAATAGTAGACCATAACGTGATGCACAACGCCTCTACCAGTCTACCACTTGAGTTGTCTGAGCATCTCTGTGATGCTTTGGCCCTTACTAAATGAACCTGTAACGAAACGTGCTGCTCTTCTTTGGATCTTCTCTATTTCCTCTATCAATCCTACCTGGTATGGATCCCATACGAGCAATATTCAAATATCGGTCGAATGAATGTTTTGTAGCGTACTGCCTTCGTTAATGGACTACATTTCCTGAAGATTCTTGCAATCAATTCTAGACTGGATTGTGCCTCATTCACGATTAATATTATTTGGTTGTCGCACGTCAAAAGCCTCTCCGCGCGTACTCCTAAACATTTTTAAGTGCTTCCAGCGATTGTTCTGCTTTTTGTATTCATACAGTGAAGGGTGTTTCTATCTATGTATTCACAATACATTACATAATTTGTGTTGAGGCTCATTTGCCACTGCGTGCACCATATGACGATCCTATGCAGGCCGTCCAGCATTTCTCTACAATTTTCTAGCGTCGCGACGTCTATTTATACAACAACATCATCCGCGAAAATCCTCATGAAATTCGAACGTTATCTACTAGGTGAATCAGCTCCCACTACATATTTTGTATAGGCTCCACGCAACCTGCAACGCCTTCAAAACCCACACGAAAGATTTTCATATTCTATCGCATGCTACGCGCAAACTGTTAGTCCCACAGAAAAAATGAACAGGACAATTTGTAGGAAATGTCATTTAGTTAAATTTTGTACAGGGCTACGTTTTTTTGCTGGAGGCCACGAATTTCGGTTCATTCAAGAAAAACGCGTTTGAAGCTAATTTTCTACGTTTTTCTCGAATAATTCGAAAACTTTGGCATCTAGCGGAGACGTATTCCTGTACAAAATTCAACTGCATCAAATTTTCTACAAAAACGTCCTGTTAATTTTTTCTCTAGGACTAATAATTTACGCCTAGTGGGTGAGAGAATATGAACATCTTGTTTTCGCTATTTGAAGGTATACTTGATTGCATAAAACCTAGAGGTAGGGGCTACTGAATCGTCTGCATATTACGGAAAGTATTTGTCCTATACCACTCCCCTCGGACACTCCCAAAGTTACTTTTGCGTATGAAGACTTATCTTTGTTCAAAATGACATGCTGTGCTCTCTTCAATTAAAAACCTGTCGTGTGAGACACAGTATGCTTGATTCACCTACAGTACCTTACAAGTAGTAGGCGAATCTGGGAAGATAGTATCCTGCCTCCTAACTATTTGAGAAGAATCCTAAACTGTGCAGCATGGCGTGATTTTTAATCACCAAGTGTGCTGTTTGTCATAGTAGCAGGTTTCATTCAGCCCTATCATTCAAACAGTGGTCATTCCACACTTTGACCTTATTTACAATATGTTATCCCAACAATGTTTACTGTATCTCCTCCAGAGCTGATAGAGAGCTACGTACGAGACTAAACTGCATAGAAAACAAAACTGAAGTAAATTGGTCAGTCACTGCCGATTCTTCAGGCACTAATTGAGGCTAGAAACTGCAACAGTCACTTAACTCTGCATACGGCTTGCGAAGTCTTAACGCAGTGTGATGCTGCAGTTTAAAATATTTTCAGGGCACGAACGGCTCCAGGCTCAACCAACTGCTCGCAAACTCCAGTTTAGGAACTTCAGCGGGAGTCCTTCTCCCCTTAAATACCCCAAGTTCTGATGTACTTTTAAGTAAGAATATATGATCCTCTTTAGGAACTTTAGGCACCTTTTTGTTTAAAACAAAACTTACGTTCTACTAAGACCCACCACATCTTCTCTACATGCTCTGTCTGTTACAGATTAAATTTGCCGAGGGAGCTCAGACGTAGAGAAACTTCTCTGCATAGTTTGATGGTAATGGAGCTTGTTTCGCAAACAGGATTTCTAACGGATTTCAGAACAAGCGTTACTGCCTCGGTGCACTGATATTTTGGAAATTACCGGATTGAAAAGCTAATTTTTGCATTTCTTGGTAATGCTCGAAGTATGCAAGGTTGCATCAGTATTTTATGCATGCAGATGAAACATGTGCGTTACTTTGTATATGTTCAAGATTGTTTCTAATTTACATCGAAATACAGCCGAACTGCTGAAGGAACAACATATCATTGTTTTTTCCACAATTTTGTCAAGCGTCTGTTCTGAACACTGTCTGATATTGCCCATTCTTTCCATCACCCAGTCGTCTGATGCATGAGAGCAGAATCATTGTGGGTCGACAAAGAAAGTAGCGATGGAATAATTGATTTACTTTACAAACATGCTGTACATCCTAGAATAGAACGAATTACTGAAGGGCTGCTGAACAGTATTTAAATATTTCGCCGCTTTTACATAACTGGAAAGTAATAAAAATTCATTTTGACCATCTGGTTCTGGTAGAAATACTATGATATTTTAAATTATTAATTCATTTTAATTTACTGTCCATCGCTTAGGTTACCAATATAGATGTACGTTTCTTTGAGAGTGAATAAATCCATTAGCTGCATTTCAAGCACGTGTTTTATTTGCTATTTTGGTTCTATAATGCACCATCTTAAGGCCCTTCTATGATGAATCACGTTAGGGACCTGAAGATGGAACACTGTAAGACCTAAATAGATAGAAAATCAAACAAGGCCCTTATATACAGTTAAAGGAGGCTTTCATACTCGGATAGGAACGTGATAAAAGCTGACGTCCTGACGTGCATCTGAACATGGATATACGACATATTTTATATCACTTTTATTGAATACGTAACAGAAAAGATTTATTAATGTTTTTATTATTTCGTAAGCAACCCGTTAGATTATTATAATCTGTTTACTACAAACACGTGCCTTGCTTTTCAAAACTATGGCATTTATACTGAGCATTCTGTCTGAGTCTGTTTTTCAAACAAAAGCCATTTATAATGGTTTTCAGCCTTGAGTCACACAAATGGTATCAACGCGATTCGACCCCTTCGAAAATCAAGAGATAATTTCAAAACTCTACTTGTTAACTAGTCAAAGCACGTCTGACCTCGGAACAAGTCCGCTGATGACTTCCCAAGCCGTCTAAACCGTTCTTGACACCGTTTACGCGACCCGAGGCGAAAAAGAATTTAAATCTTTTGCTGTGTCGCCTAACTGATGAATACTAAAACTAAACTAAACTCCGTCCGAATAGGCCGTATCATCCTCAGCCTACAGGCATCACTGGATGCGGATATGGAGGGGCATGTGGTCAGCACACCGCTGTCTCGGCGGATGTCAATTGTCGTGCCCGGAGCCGCTACTTCTTAATCAAGTAGCTCCTCGGTGTGTCTCACAAGGGACGAGTGCACCCCGCTTGCCAACAACGGTGGACAGGCCGGATGGTCACCCATCCAAGTGCTAGCCCAGCCCGACTGCGCTTAACGTCGGTTATCTGACGGGAACCGGTGTTACCACTGCGGCGAGGCCGTTGGCGATGAATACTAAAGTGGCCATTAAAACGAATATTTCGAAGTAGAAAACAGTAACTAAATAAAATAACAGTGAATTCTAATATTTATAATATTTTCGTGGAGAGTAGAGAGATTAGTCACTGGTAGGGCAATATGTGCAGCGGGAGGCAACGTTTCTCTTTAACTGTGCTATGTCAGTTTTTAACTAATCAAAACTAGCCTCGCTGATGAGTGCGCTATGCGCCTAGTTTCCATGCATTTGTCTTCAGGTACTTCACAGATATGGAAGCAAATCGATGGTGTACTGGAGCATTTACCGTTCCAACATCTGTGTGATCGATTAAGTACTCGATATCGAATCTCCCTTTCAGACTGGGCTTGGCGTAAACCAAGTTATAGTTTAGTGTATCTGTTTGCCTTAAATCACTTAGTTAACTAATGTCTGGATATTAAGACGTCAAGCCGTTACTCTGCACGACAGAAAGTCATACCTATTTGATGAAAGCGCGTAGCAACTGACCAACACGTTTCTGTAAGAGCGACAATTTACTTAACACATTGAAAAAGTGGCTGCTGTTATCTTTTCTACCGTAAGGTTTCGGAAACTACACATTCCAATAGGATGTGATTAGTTGTACCCGTCCTTCCACAAACACAGTTGGGTTTCTCCATTCTTTTCATTGTATGCAGATTTTTAAATATTCCGCTTTTGACTAACTCTGTGTATAGTGCTATCCCAATTTCGTTATATACGTCATTGTCATCCATCTATAATCACATAATAGAACGCATCAGGAAAATGTAATAGGAGAACAAAAGTTTCTACAGCAAAAATTGTATTCTGCGAACATTCACATACTAACAAAATTCAATACCACTTTACGGCATAGTAGGGGGTTAAATATAACAATGTCTCTGTAGGTTTGTGTCCCTCTTAATAATCTGTTATTCCCTTATTCTGTTTTCCTGGTGCATTACGCTGTCACGTTGAAACCGCAGCTAACAAGGAACCCCATGAATGAGAGGCTGCAACTTCAATATTTAGTAAGGCTCATTTGGAAGTCTTATGATAACAATTATGACAGAAAAAAATGTTAACTGCTAATGACTCACACTGTGTATCAGGAGGGCGACAGAAAATGAGTGTCCAGGAGCTGCAGAGATCAACTTTCTGTGGGATGTGTATGTACTACACTTCACAAAATGGACGTCAGCGACGTTCAAGAAATGTTCAGAACAAACAATGAACTTGAACGATGAACACTGAATGAAAAATGGCTCGCGGTGTTGATCACAAAGGTTTGCACCATCAAGATCGAAGACGAGCTCCTTCAGAGTTACAAACCGCGCAGGACGTTCACTCTGAAGCAATACTTACAGCATATCGGTGTGAAGGGGTGACGAAGATTGATGGAACGTGATGTCATGCAACCGAATGCGAAACAGTCTGTACTGTAGTTTATCGTAAAACTGGCGAGCCTTTATGCCGTAACTGCAGATTACGCTAGAATATGTTTTAGAGGCGCGGAAAAAAAAAAAGATCCAGAGTCCGAATTTGTCCAGTGGTTCCAGGAGGTATTAATTGCAGTATCACACACTTTTCAGGAGGGATAATTTGCTCTAAAGCAGATTATACACAGACCAGGGATCAAGCAAACAAGTAACGAATTTTGACCAGCTATTGGCCAAAAGCAGTGATCATACCATGTTTTTGGTTCTCTTAAGGGGCTCCGGAACGCCCTATACTTGCAATGTTAAAATAACGCTTATAAATTACATCTTTCCTCACAAAGTATTTGAGGAAGGAAGTTGAACTTTTTACAGATAATTTATTGGAATATGGGCTACAACTTAACACAGGGATTTTACAAAATTTTAGTTCAGTTATTAAAGATGATTTTTTTTCAATTGTAATGAAAATTCACAATATGTTTTTGCAATTTTTTATTTATATATTCAAAAATATACAGTTTTTTGGAAAAAAGGCTGTGTTAAATTATGCAGAAGGTACTGTGTAACATTCACTGAAAGTTTGAAACAAATATGTTTGGAAGATCCTTAGAAAACATATAATTAGTATGAGAATATAAAAGTTTTGGGAATCGAGCGACAAAGATTGGATTAACTTTTTAGTGCATTCCAGGTCCATAGGATTGATTATCTTCATCCTCAGCAAACTCCTCCTCCAGCTTCCTCTTGTTCCTCCTCCTGTTTACTCTTGCTTGTATTTCTAAGACTCTTTACAGCCCTGTCTGCAGCCCGAAGGCGTTCCTTGTCTAAAGCAAGCATCGCTCGTTGTTGTGTTCGTAGATTTTGCTACCATTTTCTTCAGTTGCAGTTACTGCAACACTGTTCCAATAGGTGGTCATGTATGAACACTTATCACATTTCAGTTGTATTTCACTAGCAAGTCCTACGTGCTTTATTATGGAGAGTTCCAGACCAACTTCACTACAATGAATACATCTTACACAGTTTGAAAAAATTCCTTTGAGAACCGACATATCAAATATTTCATTCACATCCGATTCGCCCATAAAACATTCATAGTTTTCACTCATTGAACCAAGCTTCTTCTGTGAAGTATTTTCATTCCCACTTTGACTGCTATGGGCAGGTGTACTTGAGAGGTTAGGTTCACTCACTTGGTTATCGTCTTTATTGTTTACAGTAATAACACATACCTTTGGCTTTCCAACATTTCTCCTTTTCTTAAAAGCCTTCAGAGTATTTCTAATAACTTTACTTTTACTCTTTATTATACTTCAACAAAACAGAGACTCAAGAAACAGAATTAATTACGAATATTTTCGATATAACGACAGAGTAAATAAACATGAAACAATCGACAATCACACCAGCAATATATATTGAACCATCACACGTTAGCCACAACACATACTTTATCTCACATCACTAAAATGTACCTGATGAACACGGACGTTAATAATAACACCATTTGACAGCAGTTTAACAGCGCCACAGTGGGTCACGCCCATGTAGAACACATTTCAAAAAAAAAAAAAAAAAATTTAAAAATAGTTGTAATCTTCGGAATTGAATAAATTATATATCTATTAAAAGGTAATAGTCTGCAGATTCAGAAAACGCAAAAAAGTAAAAATTGAACTTTTCATGATTTTGAGCCTTTCCGGAGCCCCTTAAGCCCATTTTGTCAATCGTGTTTGCTATGACGTAAATATTCCCTACTGCCCTTGGAAGATCACCAGAAACTATCGTAGGCGGCAGAACACCAACTTCTCACAACACAATAAACTTACCATCCAGATTAACAGTCGGCACAATTGTATATGAATGCGTTAAGGCTTTGATGTCAGTTGATCTTGATGCAACTTTTTTGCTATCTCTAACTAGCAGAGGTCCTTTCATGTGGATTTTCTCTTCAAATCCCGATTGGTCGGAATTGAAAACAAATTCCTTGCTGAACTATTTCATCTACAAATTCTCGGGCCTATTCCGCAGTTTGCAGTGCATCGTCAAGTTGACAGTTCGTTTGAAACTTGTTCATCTTAAGTCTTCCAATTTTGTAGCACCGTCGGAAGTTATGTGACACTCCACTGCTTCCCTTTAAATCACTTTAATCTGTATCGTACTCTAATTTTATGTGCATAACGTACTAGATCACTGCCATACACATCCTGAAACTACATGGAGCATCCGGAAACGAGCAAACGCCCGTTTTTGTAACAAGAGCGCCTTGTCCTGCCTTGAATATCCGTAGTTTTCCTTATGCATTAGATGGTCACGTTGCTGCGGACTTACTCGAAATGTGTTCGTAATTTTTTTGTTGCGGATTATCTACCATGTACATAATTACAGGGTTATTACAAATGATTGAAGCGATTTCACAGCTCTGCAATAACTTTATTATTTGAGATATTTTCACAATGCTTTGCATACACATACAAAAACTCAAAAAGTTTTTTTAGGCATTCACAAATGTTCGATATGTGCCCCTTTAGTGATTCGGCAGACATCAAGCCGATAATCAAGTTCCTCCCACACTCGGCGCAGCATGTCCCCATCAATGAGTTCGAAAGCATCGTTGATGCGAGCTCGCAGTTCTGGCACGTTTCTTGGTAGAGGAGGTTTAAACACTGAATCTTTCACATAACCCGACAGAAAGAAATCGCATGGGGTTAAGTCGGGAGAGCGTGGAGGCCGTGACATGAATTGCTGATCAGGATTTCCGCCACGACCGATCCATCGGTTTTCCAATCTCCTGTTTAAGAAATGCCGAACATCATGATGGAAGTGCGGTGGAGCACTATCCTGTTGAAAGATGAAGTCGGCGCTGTCGGTCTCCGGTTGTGGCATGAGCCATTTTTCCAGCATGTTCAGATACACGTGTCCTGTAACTTTTTTTCGCAGAAGAAGAAGGGGCCGTAAACTTTAAACCTTGAGATTGCACAAAACACGTTAACTTTTGGTGAATTGCGAATTTGCTGCACGAATGCGTGAGGATTCTCTACCGCCCAGATTCGCACATTGTGTCTGTTCGCTTCACCATTAAGAAAAAATTTTGCTTCATCACTGAAAACAAGTTTCGCACTGAACGTATCCTCTTCCATGAGCTGTTGCAACCGCGCCGAAAATTCAAAGCGTTTGACTTTGTCATCGGGTGTCAGGGCTTGTAGCAATTGTAAACGGTAAGGCTTTTGCTTTAGCCTTTTCCGTAATATTTTCCAAACCGTCGGCTGTGGTAGGTTTAGCTCCCTGCTTGCTTTATTCGTCGACTTCGCGGGCTACGCGTGAAACTTGCCCGCACGCGTTCAACCGTTTCTTCGCTCACTGCAGGCCGACCCATTGATTTCCCCTTACAGAGGCATCCAGAAGCTTTAAACTGCGCATACCATCGCCGAATGGAGTTAGCAGTTGGTGGATCTTTGTTGAACATCGTCCTGAAGTGTCGTTGCACTGTTATGACTGACTGATGTGAGGGCATTTCAAGCACGACATACGCTTTCTCGGCTCCTGTCGCCAATTTGTCTCACTGCGCTCTCGAGCACTCTGGCGGCAGAAACATGAAGTGCGGCTTCAGCCGAACAAAACTTCATGAGTTTTTCTACGTATCTGTAGTGTGTCGTGACCATATGTCAATGAATGGAGCTACAGTGAATTTATGAAATCGCTTCAATCATTTGTAATAGCCTTGTATGTTTAATACCTACTCCTTGGTCAACGACTGTTCTTTACTACGTTCCACTGGAGACGGTATTTGTGGCTCCCTGTCAAACAAGGATGAAGAACTGCATGACCCTACGCGTATTTCGCTATCACTTTCAATTGTTAAGCATGCATCGTCATCATTGTACACTGTCCGCACAGTCGAGCGTATACGAGACTACGCATTCCACTGGCTCGTCTTGCAGGAACGTTAATATTTCCTCTGTCACTTCTTTCTCGCTCTGCGAAATTCCTCGGGTTCCATTATTACGAAATACCAACTTCGGCAACTGTTGTTGGACATACAGTGCAATGTTTGCTTTGTTTACGCTTGCCATTTCTGTGATTTATATCAATACCAGCAGTACTGTAGCAGTATTGTGAGTTGCTCGTCGACAAAGCAGTTCAACTACGCTCCGTAGCCTCGTGCTGTGCTCACCATTGGACACCTAGAGTCCCGCCCCCTGTTGCCATTAGCAACCAATATTGTGGTTCCCTGGTAGACAATATTTAGGGCGTCGAATGCCGCAAATATCATTGGCCTCCTACGACATCTCACTCAAAGGGTTCCTTGTTAAATGGTGACCTCGCGTAATTTTCCCGAAGCTGGCACCTCCATAAAATGGTTCAAATCGCTCTGAGCACTATGCGACTTAACTTCTGAGGTCATCAGTCGCCTAGAACTTAGAACTACTTAAACCTAACTAACCTAAGGACATCACACACATCCATGCCCGAGGCAGGATTCGAACCTGCGACCGTAGCGGTCACACGGTTCCAGACTGAAGCGCCTTTAACCGCACGGCCACACTGGCCGGCGGCACCTCCATAAGGCAACGGGGAACGTCTGGGGTGTGTTGGGGAATGACCTCGCCCAGGGTATGGCGATGAGCTTCATCCCACAGGTAGACTATAATCTCCTTCAGCTGACTGGCGTGAACAGGAACTGTTGTGATTTTGATGCCTGGTGGTCTATTAGTCACCAACAACCCATCTTCCGTCTCTACAGTAGCATACAACTCGTTCACGGCGTCCATAGTGGAAACACACTGGCGTGTTCCTCTGTCCTCCAAATGTTTGTTCCTCTGTGGGACGTCCTATCTGGTTTAACATTTGGATATATCGGGGTTGGTCACGTGCTTCATTGTCGTTTGATGGCTGTGGCGTTAGACTCGGCTGAGTGCATTCTTCCTGGTGCAATCGGCAAGTAGCAGATCCTCTGTTATCTCCTGACGTAAGGGGTCGATATTCAAGGCTGCTATCTCTTGTGTACTCGGTCCGACATTTTTGGCTGCCATATACTGCTGTATACCTTCTCGAACTGCGTGGTGTATGAGAGAGGAGAGCTCACGGTAGACTGCCATGAGGACAATATTCGGCAGGCTGTCATAAGTCTTACGTCCTACTCTTTCCAGTTGCATTTCGTCGGTTTCCTAGCACCGCCTGGTTAATCCCTCTGTCGTCGTGACATTCTTGACCAGAAGAGGACGGACGTGCTGTCTGCGATGCCTTTCATCAATTGTGAGATTCTGTCGGCTTCTGTCATCTTCTCGTCCTAAAGATAAATTTAAGCATTTGTACTGAAAAGTTATATTCAAAAATTTATTAAGAGACAGTTAATTTCTCGTCGAGCCATTCATTCAAGCCACTAATTAAGACATTCACGATATCGTAAAGGGACAAAACATTCTATATGTATGTACTACACTGTCGTTCCACCATTACTTTGGACACCATTCTTCAATTGTACTGCCGCTGTGCGGACTTTCTGCTGATAATCGGCAGCTGTTTTCTTCAGCACGGCCTGCAATTTGTTCCAACTACTGACCTTCTCATTTTTATTCTCGAACCATTTATGGGCTGCACCGTTCAAGAAAAGTACACATTTACCAAACACGTGTGTTATTTCTGGCGTCTCGTTCGAATCATTTCAGTCATCTGGGCTGGTGCCGACCAACGTCTCCGGAAATCACGCATGGTCACCTGATGTTCAGCTGACTTACTGCTTTTCTGGATTTCATCTGAGCATACTTATCATAGGAATCGTGTGCTGCTTGTTTCTCGGTTCCTGGCCATGTAGGCGATGTCTCTTACGTTGCGTAATTGGAACACGGTGATGTAAACGTTTTGAAGGCTCCGGCGCCTCCATCAAACACTGTTCCATCTAAGCCCTAGTCAAGTCCAAATCTGAGACAGGTACGCCAGTAAAGTTCAACGCTTACAATGGACCGCTCTTACTGATCATCACCGACTGCGTCCAAATTTAGGGCTGATACAGGGCCTGGCCAGAAACGAAAGTGACAGTAGTGTCAAATCTGGGTGGCCAAGCGTTTAGAAACACAAGGAGGGGTTTCTGGCCGACGTCAGGCAAGTCAGGAGCCATTTATAGTGCCGTAGTTTCCACGCAGCGGTTGGTGCGTCATAAAGAGTACGGAGCGCTGAACGGATGTTCCTGGGGTCACCACCGTACGCGGAAACATCTTTTTTAGTTTCAGGTTTTGCTTTACTTATACTATAAAAAACCAAACCATTCTCAGTATTTCTTGATATTTTCATAAAAGGCGTGAGAAGGAAAGGTAAACAATAATCTGGGATCGAAATGAATTTTCAGGGAGAGACTGTAAGGCCGTATATACAATTTGATACTTCCGTTATTTCACTTGTTGATGATATACATTTGCTGGGGTGATATTCATAATAAAAACATGGGAGTAGTACTTTTATCGGCATCTCGCACACATTATAAACGCTGCAGCTTCATAGTTCCATTACTGCTTTTAGTTTCTGTATGAAAACAAATGTGATTTACGTTGATAAAAGTCTCTCTCTTGTCGCACAGTTTGCCAGCAAACCACACGCAACGCACCATTTCGCGAAATATTGCCGATGATAGCTGGTGAGGTACATTGGGATGTATTCTGATGCAGTCTTCTCAAAATATACTTTCTTCCTCTCTCTCGAAGAGATAAGACCAATTTTGAAGCAGTTTCATCAAATTCCTTACCTGAATATAAAAATTGACATCGCACGATTGCACTAGCAGAGTACGTTTGAGAAGAATAACTTTAAAACAATACGATGGCAATCCTTCTTCATCTTCAGAAATCTCGTCGATTTATTGTATATTTTTTCTCCTCCCCAAGATTCGATTAACAGAAGTAATTTGTTCTCCCTATATCAGTGAAAAAATTGTGTATAAGACTGTTAAAACTTTCCCAGCGTTTGATAAGGTAATGACGACATTCCTCATATATTTCGCCGCATATTCGTCCACTGGGTTTTGAACCCTCAGTCCAAATGAGCCAGTACTCACTCGTAGGCATACAAGACTATTGGCAGTAACTTTCCAAAAACGCTTATAGCATATTTCTCTGTGTACGAATGGGTTACTTCGTTCATACCCTGTCATTTCATGAGAAGTATTTCTGCCCATTGATGATACAGGGTCCGTTTATAAGTCGAATGGAACTGGCACCGTGGAAAACGTACGTACGAATGTAAATATTTCACTATACATATCGTTAAAGAGAATATTTTGACCGTCGTAGACCAATGAAACTTCTATACTTACGAATTTGATCGGACATTTCAGTTACAATCCCTCCTTGGAAAGTCATTTGTAGGTTCCTCACGGATGCAGTAAGTGCAATCCTTTCTAGAAAATTTATTTACCATCCCAAATTTTCCTATTCCTTCCCTCTTCATTATTTTCACGAAAATATTCATAAATACAATACAGGATGTATCAAAAGAATCATCCGATTTGACACGTCTATATTTCTGAAACTAATGAACGTATACAATGAATTTTGCTTTTTGATGAGCGGGAAATTCAAAAAGCTTTTTTCATCCATTTTTATAGGTGTTCAATATATATATATATATATATATATATATATATATATATATATATATATATATATATATATATATCAACGCGGTATTCAAATTGTTCCCACACTGCGGTTAGCATGTCTTGAGTTACAGCTTCCACAACTGCTGTTATGCAATATTTCAGTTAATTCATTGTTTTTGGTAGCGGAGGCATATAAACAGTCTTTTTATAAGCTCCCACAAAATATAATGACATATAGTTCAAATGGTTCAAAGAGTAAAACACACAGCGTTGCAGAACCCTTCTCTTGCGGCGCCTGCCACTGAAGTTGGGTAATCAAAAATGGTTCAAATGGCTCTGAGCATTGAGGTCATCAGTCCCCTCGAACTTAGAACTACTTAAACCTAACCTAAGGACATCACACACATCCATGCCCGAGGCAGGATTCGAACCTGCGACCGTAGCGGTCACGCGGTTCCAGACTGAGGTACCTAGAACCGCCCGGCAATGACATACAGTAAGGTCCGGTGACCTTGGAGGCCAGGAATGTAAGCTAAATCATTTGGTCCAGTGCGACCGATCCATCATTGAGTAATCCTTTGATGTAAAAATTTCCGCACTTCCAGATGCCAGTGTGGCGGCGCCCCATCCTGTTGGTAAACTAAGTCGTTCGAATAGTCTCCAATTGTGGGAAAAGAAAGTTCTCAAGCATATCGACATATGTGCTCCCTGTAACAGTGTTCTCGGCGAAGAAAAATGGACCACACACCTTTCCCCGTGAAACTACACAAGACACATTAAATTTTTGAGAGTCGCTCTCAAGTTGTACAACTACATGTGGTTGTTCGGCACTCCATATTCTCACATTATGACAATTCACCTTTCCGTTTAAATGGAATGTTGCCTCGTGACTAAATACTAAGCGTTTAAAAAAACTGTTATCCTCCATCTTGCCAAGAACAAAATTACAGAACTCCACACGTTGTTTGTCACCATCTCGAAAACCTTGCAGTAGCTGAATACTGTATACCGTTTCATGTGGGGCATGTTGAGCTGTCGAGATGCGAGGCGAATGGATTTCTGCAGACTCTTTGTGGAACTGTGATGGATGCGTTCGACGTCTGTGTTAGACACTCGGGGACGGCGTGGCGATTTGCCTTTACACAAACAATCTGTTTCTCGCAATTGTTTATGCTATTATCTAATGCTGTAGGAGGATCCACACCATACCTATCGTCTTCTGAAAAACTTTTCAAGTTAAGTCGTTCAGTTCTAGTTGTGTCCTTAGTTAAAAAGTTAGTTTACTCGAAGAAATTTAAGGGACATGGCGACATCTGATCTCCGATAACAGGAAAATTTTAGACAAACAAACCTGAAGAAATATAAATAACAGAAATAGGGAAGGAAAACAAAAATGGGAAACTTTGCAAAAATATGGATGCGTGCACCCACTACGACATGTATATAACCAGAAAAGATAAATAATTTGTGTAGGTGGTGCTGCACTGCTCGAAAATCTTTAAAGCAAATCATATTTGTATACCACTAGGAGATACTGACAAAAGAATTCCCACGTAAGCCCGCAGGCCTCATTGACCACTTCATTGAAAGTAAAACATCGTGCTACGTTAGGTAGGTGGCTACGTCAGGTTCCTATTCATATTTCACCTTACACAATCGAACATTCGATTCTTCTGAGAGGATCATCTAGAGAATCTTCAAAAAATGTTCAAATGTGTGAAATCTTATGGGACTTAACTGCTAAGGTCATCAGTCCCTAAGCTTACACACTACTTAACCTACATTATCCTAAGGGCAAACACACGCACCCATGCCCGAGGGAGGACTCGAACCTCCGCCGGGACCTGCCGCACAGTCCATGACTGCAGCGACCCTGCGTTCAATAACTCCGCTTTAGCGGCACAGTCGACGGTAACAGTACCATCGGTACTGCGCAGCGAAGGTATTGACTGCGTCTTGCCGCTTGTGTATTTTACATGCGGCCAGAATTTTTTCGGATTTTCTACCAAATTTCGAGACAATGTTTCGTTGTGGAACCTATTAAAGGCATCTCGCATTGAAGTGCGTGCCAAATTTCGCGCGTCTGTAAATTTTAGCCAATCTTCGGGATTTCGCCTTCTTCTGAACTTCGCATGCTTTTTCCGTTGCCTCTGCAACAGCGTTCGAACCTGTTTTGTGTACCATGGGGGATCAGTTCCATCTCTTACCAATTTATGAGGTATGAATCTCTCAATTGCTGTTGCTTCCCAAATCTTTGAATTTGAGCCACATCTCGTCTACATTTGCATAGTCAGTTCGGAAGGATTGGAGATTGTCTCCTAGGAAGGCTTCTAGTGACACTCTATTCGCTTTTTTAAATGAAATTATTTTGCGTTTGTTTCTGGTGGATTTGGAAGAAACGGTATTGAGAATAGCTACAACGACGACCTTGTGATCACTAATCCCTATATCAGTCATAATGATCTCTATTAGCTCTGGATTGTTTGTGGCTAAGAGATCAGGTGTGTTTTCGCAACCATTTACAATTCGCGTGGGTTCGTGGACTAACTGCTCGAAATAATTTTCGGAGAAAGCATTTAGGACAATCTCGGAAGATGTTTTCTGCCTACCACCGGTTTTGAACAAGTATTTTTGCAACATATCGAGGGAAGGTTGAAGTCCCAACCAACTATAACCGTATGAGTGGCGTATTTATTTGTTACGAGACTCAAATTTTCTCTGAACTGTTCAGCAATTATATCATCGGAGTCTGGGGGTCGGTAGAAGGAGCCAATTATTAACTTAGTTCGGCTGTTAAGTATAACCTCCACCCATACCAATTCGTACGGAGTATCTACTTCGACTTCACTACAAGATAAACCACTACTGAGAGACACAAAGACTCCACCACCAATTCTGCCTAATCGATCTTTCCTGAACACCATCTGAGACATCGTAAAAATTTCTGCAGAACTTATTTCAGGCTTTAGCCAGCTTTCTGTACCTATAACGATTTCAGCTTCTGTGCTTTCTATTAGCGCTTGAAGCTCAGGGACTTTCCCAGCACAACTACAACAATTTACAACTACAATTCCGACTGTTCCTTGATCCAAGCACGTCCTGTATTTTCCATGCACCCTTTGAGATTGCAGCCCACCCCGTACTTTCCCGAGGCCTTCTAATCTAAAAAACCGCCGCCACCTGAGTGTAGTGAACTCCTGACCTATTCAGCGGAGCCAGAAACCCCACCACCCTATGGCGCAAGTCAAGGAATCTGCAGCCAACACGGTCGCAAAATCGTCTGAGCCTCTGATTCAGACCCTCCACCCAGCTCTGCACCAAAGGTCCGCAGTCGGTTCTGTCAACGATGCTGCAGATGGTGAGCTCTGCCTTCATCTCGTAAGCAAGACCGGCAGCCTTCACCATATCAGATAGCCGCTGGAATCCAGAGAGAATTTCCTCAGATCCAAAGCGACACACGTCATTAGTGCCGACATGTGCCACCACCTGCAGCTGGCTTCACCCTGTGCTCTTCATGGCATCCGGAAGGACCCTTCCCACATCAGGAATGACTCCACCCGGAATGCACACGGAGTGCACACTGGATTTCTTCCCCTCCGTAGCCGCCATATCCCTAAGGGACCCATTACGCGCTTAACATTGGAGCTCCCAACTACCAATAAGCCCACCCTCTGTGATTGCCCGGACCTTGAAGGCTGAGAATCATCCTCTGAAACAGGGCAGGCAGCTGCATCTAGCTCAGCCAGAGACAGTGCCTGAAACCTGTTTGTCAGACGCACCGAGGAGGCTTTCTGATCAGCCTCCGGGGACGTCTTTCGCTGCCTGCCACGCCTTGGAACGACCTCTCAATCAACCACATGCGAGGGCTCAGCCCCACTACCGGCAGCAACCGGGGCAACCACAGCGGCAGACCGATCTGGGGACAGACGGGACGAGGTTGACATCCCCGTGATACCCAAGTCCGGCTCCCCACAGTGGTGCCCATTGGCAACAGTCTCAAGCTGCGCGACCGAAGTCAGCGCCGCTTGCAGCTGTGAGCGAAGGGATGCCAACTCAGCCCTCATCCGAACACAGCAATCCTAATGATAGGATGTGCTTCGGTCACAATGCCCTAACATGTACATTATTCAATGAAGCTGAAGCTGCAAGGAATGCAAGCAGTGAACCGAACATCAAACATCGTAACCGTCTATCCATTGCTATTTTACTCGAGTTATTCGAATGCTGATCCAAGTACAGGAAAACAATCAAAACATATTCACTTCCAACAAGGGAAACTCCCCACCGCACGCCCCCCCCCCCCCCCTGCATACCCTCAGATTCAGTGGTAAAGAGGGCCCAGTGGACAGCCGTCAAAAACTGAACACAGATCAAGCATGAAAGCAGGAAGAAGCTGCACTGAGTTGTAAAAAAAAAGCAAAAAAGAAACAGTAAACAGTCCACGAACAAGAAGTATAATATACGAGGTGGAATCCAAAATTTTCGGGATTGGTGCTGCCATCTGGAAAGTAGGAGTAGTAGATCTTTGCATCGCTAGGTGGCGAGAGCTGGCATATCTGATGAGTCAGTGTGGGGAGTGGCATTCAGCTTGGAGGACGCGTTGCGTGGCTACAGTGATTTCCGTAATACTCTGTGTTTGGTGTGTGGCGATTTCACGGTGGATCCGAGAACAGATCAGTGCGTGTGTATCAAATTCTGTGCGAATCTCGGGGAAAGTGCTACGGAGACCCTTGCAATGATTCAACAAGTGTTTTCGGGACAGAGCATGAGCCGTACGCGTGTGTTTGAGTGGCATGCTCGGTTCAGGGCCGGCCGTACGGACGTCGAAGATGATGCTCACACTGGAAGGCCCGTTACCAAACTTCAACAATTGGTTCGTGCGGATCGACATCGAACCACTCAAGACATTGCGTATGAAATTGGTATTGGTTATGGGACATGTCAGCGAATGTTGACTGATGAACTGGGCATTCATTGTGACGCCCCAAAATTTGTGCCAAGGATTTTGACTGCTGATCAGAAGGCACAGCGTGTTGAAGTGTGCACGGAACTTGGTCTGACCGCATTTGATGATCCAACCTGGATTTATGGTTATGACCCAGAGACAAAGCAACAATCGTCCCAGTGGAAGAGCCCGGGTTCTCCGAGACCCGAAAAAGCAAGAGCAAAGTGAAGAGCATGATCATAGTTTTCTTTGATTCCAAGGGAATTGTGCACAAAGAATTCGTCCCACCCAACCAAACAGTGAATTCCGCGTACTACTGTGACGTTTTGTAACGGCTCCGTGGAAACGTGCGGCGACAACGGCCCGAACTTTGGCGTCAAGGGGACTGGCTGCTGCGTCACGACAAAGCGCCCTGTCACACGTCCTTGCTCACCAGGACCTTTTTGGCAAAAACAACAACATGGCGGCTGTACCGCACCCACTGTACTCGCCAGATTTGGCACCTTGCGACTTCTCGCTATTCCCAAAAGTGAAACCCAAGTTGAAAGGCCGTCGATTCGACACTCTAGAGAGGATTCGAGAAGCATCGCTTTCGGTGATAAACACCCTCAAAGAACAGGACTTCCAGAAAACGTTTAACCAGTGGCAGAAGCTCTGGGACCGGTGTGTACGTGCAGATGGGAACTACTTCGAGGGTGATGGTGACCATGAGTCCAAAGGTAAGGTTTTCAACACATGTCAGCACTAGTCCCGAAAATTTTGGATAGCACCTCGTATAGCAGTCATAAGGGCAACCCGCGTCGTGATTAAGTGGTTACGGTGTTGGACCTCCAAGCAGGCGAGCCGTCTTCAAACATCCCTAGTGCAGTTTTTTTCTTTTTTTTCGCTTTATTCAAATTTGTGTCTGTGTCGTGGTGTAATGTCCGTTTTAAATAGCAAGGTGCAAGGCAGCCACCTATAATGGCAGTTGATTCTGCACAGCTACTCTTTTGACAGCCGAAAGAATGTTGTTTCCAATGGGAAACGCAAACGTTTGATGGCAAGGTGACATATCAACCGAAATCTCCACCGGAAAACACGTCTGGTGACTCATACACGGCATTAGTGACAGTTCATGTGTCGTATGACGGGAATCTCTTTGTACGCCTGGTAAGTGAGTCACATACATTTCCTTGCACGATAGAGGGTTCGTATGAATTTGAATGTGGTTACTCCCAAGGAAATGATGAGAACGTAATAGTTTGTCACATTAACTGCAACAAATGAACGCAACAGTTTCACAATCACACAGTTTCTCTGTGCTCTGTCGCCGGCCGGGGTGGCCGAGCGGTTCTAGGCACTACAGTCTGGAACCAAGCGACCGCTACGGTCGCAGATTCGAATCCTGCCTCGGGCATGGATGTGTGTGATGTCCTTAGGTTAGTTAGGTTTAAGTAGTTCTAAGTTCTAGGGGACTAGTTAGGTTTAAGTAGTTCTAAGTTCTAGGGGACTGATGACCTCAGAAGTTAAGTCCCATAGTGCTCAGAGCCGTTTTCTGTGCTCTTTCAAAACATGATTTTAACGTTTTTGAAGTTGCGTTCTGTTTTGGAAGACTTGACTCTTGAATTCCTTTATTGTGACATAGTTCGCACCCGTTTATTTCTTGTTTTCATTTCTGTGAGACGTCTATGTGGTATCCCGCTTTCTCTCACTATTTATCTGCGACGGTACGTATTCTTACCACATGACTCATATTCTATAATCCATGTATAGTATGACAACTGCCAAGACTACAGAAAGAGAGCAAATATTTCAATGACCGGACGGACAGTTCATAATGTTCTGAAAATAAATGAATAAATAAATAAATGGCGCAAGGGTATCTTGAACACAGTTCGCCCGCTAGGCAGTCCAACACCAAGAACACTTACCCACGACGCCGTCGCTATTTCAGGCTGCTATTTGTTGTTCTCGTTGTTCTTGGACCTCTCACTGTATCTATTTTGATTGTTCACTAAACCTTGTTCCTGTTTTCGTGCTTGATCTGTGTTAAGGTTTTGACGGAGTACTCATTCGGCCATCTTACCACTGAATTTGAGTGGAGGTGCATTAAACTGTTGTTGTATATTTCCTTCTGTGAGAGACTGCAAATTATAAGCTTCTGAACCATTGCTTGCGGACTTTCGCTTGGAATTTCGTGTTGCATCAAGTCATTGGTTGATAAATAATGTCTTTCGTCGACCATACACACAAATTCTTCTAACACTGGATACATCAAATATCTGCCCAGCTCTGATGATTATGTTAATTTCTTCAATTGTTCCCTAATGGATGGCATGACTACATATACTGATGAGTGCAGCAGTGTTTTCCGATTCTTTACAGATATTTTTTCCATGTCCTCTAACACAGTGAGAGGGTCTTCAATTTTTCTGTTGTATCCATGTGAAACTGTTCACCATCTACTGTTTCATTTTCTTGTACGTTTGTCAGTACTGTTACACACAGAGCTATCACCACTTGTGTCAGATGGTTCAAATGGCTCTGACCACTATGGGACTTAACATCTGATGTCATCAGTCCCCTAGAACTTAGAACTAATTAAACTTAACTAACCTAAGGACCAC
Source organism: Schistocerca serialis cubense (assembly GCF_023864345.2). Taxonomy (NCBI): domain Eukaryota; kingdom Metazoa; phylum Arthropoda; class Insecta; order Orthoptera; family Acrididae; genus Schistocerca; species Schistocerca serialis. Next base: position 765,791,421 of record NC_064642.1, on the reverse strand, counting down.
ACACATCCATGCCTGAGGCAGGATTCGAACCTGCGACCGTAGCGGTAGCGCGGTTACAGACTGAAGCGCCTAGAACAGCTCGGCCACAACGGCCGGCCCACTTGTGTCCCAAAATTTTCTAAGGGCAGAGTAATACATACTACTCTGCTAATTTTTTTGATATGTGCTTGTAGGCTATGTAGAACTTTCTGGTTACTGGTTCAACCAAGAATGTAGTAGCTGTGGGATCTCCGCCTGTCGTCGTTATCCGGAGAATTCTTGTCATTCCAACAAAAACGATTTCAGAGGTTTGCACCTTCAACACTAAGATTCACGGTTTAATGTAAACTCGGGTAACAGGCATTTCTTTTGCCTGGTCACTCGCTGCCAACATGGTACACTATGTCACTGGTCTGAACAGTTTGCGATCGAAAGTCCACTGCTCCCCCAAAGGAGAGCAGGGAATCATTCCCAAGAATTACAGTACATACAAATCCGGTCTCCCTCCCTCCCCCCCCCCCCCCTCCCAGTGCTGTATTAGTTTCTGTACACAATCCACTGATCTGAAAGTGACACAGCTTCAGTGCCTGCTGAACATCAGGCTCAGCTTAGCGTACATGTTTATTAAAATTTTTACTATTTTTCGCTTATGTTGCCTCTCACAATAACATTTACCACTTCCGTTAGTCACTAAAAGGCAACGCGAGTAACTAATCTTAACAGGAGCTCGCATGCCATCTACACTATCTACCCCCCCCTTTGGTGATCCATATTTTCCATTACTTCTATACCCTCGAAATCCTCCGCAGCCTCTGTTTCGCCGGGTCCGAGTACAGTCACAGTCGTTACTTAAGTAACCTACGTCTAAGTAAAAAGAAAAGCACGGTATCTGGCACCTATTAGCTGAATTCCCTGAGTATTTTCAAGGGCTACAGTTAGTCTCCATAGTGAATATACGACATTCCCACAAATGGAGGATGAGGCTTTTGTCTTGTGTCTTTTGTCGACTTCTTCTCTCAACAACTTAATAAATACAGCCTCTCGTAAAGACAGAGATGATGCACATTTTATTTCTCAGCCAATTTACAGATTGATCTCCTTATTAAAAAAGCATTAGGGGGTCCCACATCTGACTCTTCAAGGAGTTCATTATTATTTTTTTTTTTACTTTGTCCGATCCCAGGATATAACTATGACTTTCAACTGACTGTATTCGATCGGCATATGCCTACAAATCTTTCTTGGTCTGCTGACTCGTCGCGGTTAAATCTTCTTCTTCTGCCAATCCAGAATCGGGCTCTAAGGTCTCTTCCGGTCTCAAAATCTCTTCATTGGCCTTCCCACACCCCTTCTTCCAGTCTACCTGTTGATAGCTCTCACAGGTTAGTAATGCCACCAGCGAATCTTATGAGTGATATTCTTTGAAGCTGAATTTTAATCCCATACTCGAACCTTTCTTTTATTTCCTTCATTGACGCTTCGATGTGTAGATTGAGAGTAGAGGCGAAAGAATACATCCCTGTTCTACACTTCTTCCTTGGTCTTGGTATGTTATTCGTCTTTCCACAGGATTACATTGTCGAACACTTGCCGACGAGTCATATGAACTTGTCTTGATTTTCCTTAAGTCTTGCTTCCATTATTAACCGGCAACGTCAGGCCTGGCAGTATGGCGCCTTTATCTTTCCTAAATTCAAACTGTTCGTGATCCAGCGACTTGGAAGCATGAGCTGTTATGCTGATTATACGATGGATCTTGCTCTTCTCAACTCTTCCTATCTTCGGAGTTGTATGCATGATGTTTTTACGGAAGTCTTATGGTATGTCTCACAGATTCTACACAAATTTGAATAGTCGTTTTGTTACCACTTCCGCCATCGATCTTACAAATTCCAACGCTCGGTTTCGACGAATAGTTATTATAACAGTCTTCCACTGCTAAACAAGCATACGAACAATACAAGTGAGTCTGTCTGTTGATAGCTCTCACCGAGATTTATGTGTAGGCATCTCACTGAGTGTCATATCAATATTGTAAAAAAGTATGTCGACAACTGCAGGTCGTATTAGAGAGCTCTAACAACTAGTAATTCCGTCTTGTCGTTACTGTCTATTGATATTTTAGTGCTTTATGAAATATTACGACTAATGTGAGCAATGTCATATGTCACTGTCCCACAGTCTGAAAGCTGCCATCTCTTTATCCTTAGACAGCTTGCATGGTTCACAACGGCCGGCACCGAGCGAGGTGGCGCACTGGTTAGCACACTGGACTCGCATTCGGGAGGACGACGGTTCAATCCCGCGTCCGGCCATCCTGATTTAGGTTTTCCGTGATTTCCCTAAATCACTCCAGGCAAATGCCGGGATGGTTCCTCTGAAAGGGCACGGCCGACTTCCTTCCCCATCCTTCCCTAATTCGATGAGACCGATGACCACGCTGTCTGGTCTCCTTCCCCTAACAACCAACCAACCAACCAACCAACAACGGCCGGCTTTCCTCCAGCCCGAGTCAGCGACAGCCCATCTTCCTGGATGACGTAAAGCAGCCCGTCCCCTGGAACATTAACCTGTCGGCAACCCGCTCGCCGTCCGACTCAGCCCTCGTAAATTAGAAATCTACCACGTGGCCGCCAGCTGTCACTCAGCTGTCATACTGCTCGTACATATCGACGCGACTTCTGACGAGGGTTTCACCTCTTTACGTTACAGTCTGCTGCAAAAAAGATGAGCAATGGGTATGAGAAGCACCGATCTTCACTCATTTAAATGTCATGAGAAAGTTTAGAATGTCATGTGACATACTTACTAATACAAAGAGTGGCAGCATACAACTGAAAAATAAAATGTCGTGAGGGAATTTAAAAAATTACTGTGAAGCTCAACTTTTGAGCATGCCCAATATTTAGTTACAGCTACAGAAATTGTGCATATGGAGCTACAAGGAAAGCTAAGCAAATATTTTCCCGTCGCTAACAATATTCTCCAGGGACATCATTAACGAAAGCCGTCTTCATAAATTTAACAAATCATTGACTTGTTATGAAAGCGTCTTTTAGCCCTTTTGTTATAGTCACCTGGTGACCATATGCCAGTTTCTATGGATTCTTATGTGCTCTTTTCTTTTTCTGCCAGTCTTTCATGTTTCTACTATGTCGCGTTTTTTCCTCCAGACGATTCCATACGTGATCTACCTTGGAATCTACCTACATTTAACACCTTCCTCCTGAAAATATCTCTTTCAGCGGCAGTTTCTGCTTATTTTTTCTGTGACGGTTATCTTAATGAAACATACCAAGTGACACAGTCGGTATCTTTCTTCATTACACTTACAAGTGGTCACAGTCGATTGTTCAGTTATACTTACTTACTTTAACGGTTTTATCGCACAAATTGCAGTCAGTCTTTGGCTTCGTCAATCATCCTCCTTCATCTTCTTAGTTCTGTGTATTCTTTTTACAGGTAGTTCGAACTTGCTATCTGATCCCGTGGTTTCTTCTGAATTCTGATCTGATATTCTCGACGCATTACGTGCCCACACCACTTAAGTATCCTCTCTTCAATCTTGTCACAATGTCCAGTGATTTCTTCAACTTCTGTACTACTCGACTTTTCCATTTTCTACAATTGTCTCTATCCTTCACTACTACAAAAATCCGTCTCTCAATAGTATTCTCAAATGACAGGTGTTTCTTACTATCTTTCAGTTGCAGAGTCGAGACCTCTGGTCAATATAGGAATGGTTCAAATGGCTCTGAGCACTATGGGACTTAACATCTGAGGACATCAGTCCCCTACAACTTAGAACTACTTAAACCTAACTAACCTAAGGACATCACACACATCCATGCCCGTGGCAGGATTCGAACCTGCGACTGTAGCGGTCGCTAGGTTCCAGACTGAAGCGCCTAGAACCGCTCGGCCACACCGGCTGGCTCCATATACGACGTTTGGTTGTATTTCGTCGATATCGATAGAAACCGTGACTTGAGCACTTTCTGAGTGCAAATTTTAACCTGTTTTCTTCTTGAATTCTTGCCATTATTTCCTGGTCTATTCGTTTCACTGAGAACTGCCTCAAGATACCCTTTTACCCTTTCAAAAATTGTACCATCAGCCTCGAAACATCTGTCGTCATTCTCTCTGCTCACAAAGACTGCAGACCAGTTACACGTTTTAGTTTTATGTGTGAAAATATATATAGATTCTACAAAATGTGTTTTTGTGTAAATATTAAAAACAGCATTAACATCTCAATAATATTTTCAATACAAAAGCTCGATTAACTAGTCAGTGTAGCATCAAGATCAGCAATGGCACCAAGATAGTGGTCGTTAGGATGTTTGGTAATCGCAGTCGTAACTGAAAGGAGTGCGTTTGTAACGTTATTTTCAGTTGCTGGATATGATAATTAAATATTAGCATGTGAAGTACCAACCGAGCCTGCTCGTATTCCTTCCGGAAAGCTGTTGGATCTGCACCAGATGGGCTAGCGAGAGATGGGTTGCTCCCCAATAAGCTCAGCTACTAAATAATAACTGTTGCGCAATGGATTTAACGATATCAAAGGGGTGTCCTGGTAACAAAGTCATGGGTATTGGTATTCACAAAATGGATAGTATACTGCAAGGAAACGGGATTCAATAACAACTAAATAAAAAGCGAACCCAAAATTTGTTCCAGAGATTTTCACTGTGCCTGCGCCATTAACATAAGATTTAAATCAGGGCAAGATAAAAGAACCATCTAATCAGAATAGGTTATTGACATACAATAGCAATAATTAACTTGGCGAAGTTTCGAGAAAAGGAATCGAGGATCAAAAGCAACCAGAATGTACGTATATAACACGGACACAGTAGACACGTAGTGGTTGTAAAATCGTACCAACTAAAATAAAAACAACATTTAACTTCTCCTGTTCGCTCGGTCTTGGGAGCTTTCATGAATTCAGCTAAGCAACAGATCACTCCTAGCTTCGCTCTGTCCTAACCAGATGGTTCAAATGGCTCTGAGCACTATGGGACTTAGCATCTGAGGTCATCAGTCCCCTAGAACTTAGAACTACTTAAACCTAACTAACCTAAGGACATCACACACATCCATGCCCGAGGCAGGATTCGAACCTGCGACCGTAGCGGTCGCGTGGTCCCATACTGAAGCGCCCAGAACCGCTCTGCCACACCGGCCGGCTCCTAACCAGATGATGTCACTTGGTAATCTCACCATAATATCTGTGTCAAAATGTAGACTGCTGTTGGTGCTGGTGGTCTTCAATGGAACACGTCACACGACGCTCAACGCCGTCTTTGAAAGTTGAAGTTCAGCTTGCAGCTGCAGTGTATCCTTACGTGTCTCCCAGAGAGAAGTCTACTCTAAGAGAAGTCTGAACTAACATTGGAATCGCACTATACTCTTATTAGTCAGACACCAACGAATCTGTAGCGCTCTGACCTTGAGGAGGAAGTGGTTTCTAAACAAGAATCTCCTGTCTCTGCCAGCAACGTATCGGCGCCAAAAGTATCGTCCACCAATGCACAGCACAGGCGAACAGCGTAATTGTTAAGATGTTCTGTTACTACTATCAAATTCCTGTGTTAAAACCTTTCTTCAGTCGCCCAGCTTTACGCCTACGCTGGTGCGACAACATTCTGGACCTCCAAGCTGTGTTACTGATTCTCCTTTTTAGCCCACAAATGCACGTCTTCTCGTGTTGAAATTTCAGAAAGGCAGCTCCAAACCTCTCATTCTCGACAGTACATCTACTTCTACATCTGTCTGCATCTACATAGCTACTCTGCAAATCGTACTTAAGTGCCTAGCAGAAGGTTGATCGAACCACCTTCTCAACAATTCTCTGTTGTTCCACTCACGAACGGAGCGAGGAAGAAACAAACACCTATATATTTCCGAGTGACCCCTGATATCTTAATATCCTCATCGATTCTCCCTTTGTAGGTCGGAAAGAAGAAAAAGTTTTCATTCGGGGGAGAAAGCTGGTGATTGAAATTTCGTGAGAAGATCCCGCTGCAATGACAAATGCCTTTGTTTTAATTATTTTCACCCCATATCCCGTATCATGTCTGTGATACTGTCTCCTCTATTTCACGGTCATACAAAACAAGCTACTCTTCATTAAACCTTCTCGATGTTCTTCGTTACTCTTATATGGCAAGGATCCTACACCGCGCAGCAGTACTCTAAAAGAGGACGGACAAGCGTAGTGTAGGCAGTGTGTTTAGTAGATCTGTTACCTCTTCTAAGTATTCTGCCAATAAAATGCAGTCTTTGGCTCGCCTTCCACAAAACGTTTTCTATGTGTGCTTCCCAATTTAAATTGTTCGCAATTGTAATTCCTAGGTATTTAGTTGAATTTGCGTCGTTTAGATGTAATTGATTTATCGTGCAACAAAAGTTTATCGAATTTCTTTTAGCACTCATATGGATGACCTCACACTTTTCATTAATTATGGTCAGTTACCAATTTTCGCACCATACATATATCTTATCTAAATTGTTTTGCAATTTGTTTGGATCTCCTGATTACTTTACTATACAATAAACGACAGCATTATCTGCAGGTAACATAAGATTGCTGCTCAGTTCGTCTCATAAATCGTTTATATAGGTAAGAATCAACAGAGAGCTTGTAACACTACTTTGGGGAAAGCCAGAAATCACTTCTGTTTTACTCGATTACTTTCCGTCAATTACTGTGAACTGTGGCGTCTCTGAATGAAAATCACGAATCCATTCGCATAACTGAGGCTATATTCCATAAATAAACACGCAGTTTGATTAAAAGCCGTTTGTCAGACACGGTGTCTAAAGCTTTCTGAAAATTTAGAAGTACGTAATCAAATTGAAATTTGTCGTCGACAGAAATCAACACTTCGTATGAATAAAGAGTTAGTTGTGTTCCACACCACGAACGTTGTTTTGTGAATCAGTGTTGACTATGAGTCAATAGACCTTTCTCTTCGAGATAATTCATAATGTTCGAACGAAACATATGTTCCAAAATCCTGCCACGTATCGATGTTAATGTTGGCTTTCTTGAATATGGGTGTGACCAGTGAAACTTTCCAGTCTTTGGGTACGGATCTTTTTTCGAGCGAGTGGTTGTATATACACTATTGGCCATTAAAATTACTACACCACCAAGATGATCGTGCTACAGACGCGCAATGTAACGGTCAGGAAGAAGATGCTGTGATATGCAAATGATTAGCTTTTCAGAGCATTCACACAAGGTTGGCGCCGGTGGCGTGCTGACATCAGGAAAGTTTCCAACCGATTTCTCATACACAAACAGTAATTGACCGGCGTTGCCTGGTGAAACGTTGTTGTGATGCCTCGTGTAAGGAGGAGAAATGCGTACCATCATGTTTCCGACTTTGATAAAAGTCGGATTGTAGCCTATCGCAATTCCTGTTGCATGGGGGCTTAATTATTTAATTTGAAAATTATTTTTATTTTTTTGGTGGCTGTATGTCCGATTACGCTGTGTCATGTAAACGGTTGGCCGTGACTAGTATTATTACGCAATCTGACTGCATAGAACAACAACAAAGAATGAAATGAAAATTTCCGTTAATACAATTAATTAATTAAGTCCCCAGCAACTATAAAACCTACGAAGTCAACAAAGCACAAGTGTAGCTGTTCTGTGTGTGGAAGTGTGATTCAATGTACACATCTGGCACGGTTCTTCTTCAATAAGACAAGAAATTTTAAATATCATTTATACTGAAGTAATTAAAAAATAGAAATACTATAATTGCGTAAGGAAAGCAGAATTACACTCTAATACAAGAACACAACCCAGATGCTTTGATGACTGAACCTGTAATGACGCATTATTTAAGACATTGAGATAATAAAAAGAAAAGGAAATTTTTTTTTTTCTTTTACCTTCATATATTGACGAAAAGCACTCTTATCATTACAATATATCTCCACACCGACTCGCTACTACCACATCTCAACAAGAACTGACTACTGCCGCATCTCGACAAGCAGTCTTCACTACGACGTCTCAGCAAGCACTGACTACCACGAGTTCTCAACAAGCACTGACTACTACGAGTTCTCCCCAAGCACTGCCAGTGGAGGCGGCGAAACAAAACTCTCTGGCGTTGTGGCTCAGTGTAACCACCTTTCATATGCCCTTCCTCCACGGGCTAGAATTTGATGGTATTTTTGCCAGCATTGGTGGTGAAAATACCACCAAATTCGTCAAAAAAAAAATACAGACAAAAATAAAAGATAATATTAATACGTAAATATCACATAATTAGATAAAATTTTGGCTTTGCACTGACCTTTCAATAACCTAATATATAAAATACAGTAGGCAATACAAATTCTTTCATACATGTGGCTTTACATAATAGTTTACACAATACACAAAAAATCAGTTTATACAAATGTTCACATAAAACACTTTTAATTATTAAAAAAAAAAAACAAATAGTTGATAGTTCCAGCAGTAGCACCCAGCAATCGTCAACAGGTGCAAATACCAACAAGTGACACCATTTTAGTAGAAGCAGTCCATCAGTGGCACCCAGCAATGTTGAGCAGGTGCAGACAGCAACAAGTGACAACATTTCAGTAGAAGCAGTCCATCAGTGGCACCCAGCAATGCTGAGCAGGTGCAGACACCAACAAGTGACATCATTTCAGTAGAAGCAGTTCCATTAGTGGCACCCAGCGATGTTGAACAGGTGCAGACACAAACAAGTGACATTATTTCAGTAGAAGCAGTTCATCAGTGGCACCCAGTAATGTTGAACAGGTGCAGACACCAACAAGTGACATTATGTCAGTAGAAGCAGTTCCATTAGTGGCACCCAGCAGTGTTGAGTAGGTGCAGACACCAACAAGTGACAACTTTTCAGTAGAAGCAGTTCCATCTGTGCCACCCGGCAATGTTGAACAGGTGCAGACACCAACAAGTGACATCATTCAGCAGAAGCAGTCCATCAGTGGCACCCAGTAATGTTGAGCAGGTGCAGACACCAACAAGTGACATCATTTCAATAAAAGCAGTTCCATCAGTTGCACCCAGCAATGTTGAACAGGTGCAGACACCAACAAGTGACATTATCTCAGTAGAAGCAGTCCATCAGTGGCACCCAGCAATGTTGAGCAGGTGCAGACAGCAACAAGTCACATTATTTCAGTAGAAGCAGTTCCATCTGTGGCACCCAGCAATGTTGAAGAGGTACTCACAGCAACAAGTCACATTATTTCAGTAAAAAACAGTCCATCAGTGGCACCCAGCAATGTTGAACAGGTGCAGAGAGCAGTCCATAATATTCACTATCGCTGATCACACTGTTCATCAGAGTTTATAAGCAGAAATTAAACATGTCCTAGTGGCACCAATCATGTAGAAAAAGTACAAGTAACAGTCCATAATATTCACTATCTTAATCACACAGTTCATCAGCAGAAATTAATCATTTCTAAGTGGCACCCATTATGTTGAAAAAGTGCAGGTAACAGTCCATAATATTCACTATCACTAATCAGACAGTTCATCAGCAGAAATTAAACATTTCTAAGTGTCACACATCAATGTTGAACAAGTGCAGGTAACAGTTCATAATATTCACTATCACTAATGAGACAGTTCAGGCATGAACAATAGTTTGAATGCACATACAAATGCTTTTACAAAATTATTCTCAATGCTCTTACACTAAACATACAAATTCTAATAAACACACAAATGATATCTGATAATTGTCATATTAACTATTACAAATACACAAATATCAGTAAACCTATAATATTTATGGGTGGCAGTGCAAGCCACTACAAACAAATAAAATAATAATTAGGAGATAGGTTGGGACTAATTTTTATTTGGGATTAGGAAAGGAAAACACACAAAACACACTCACTCATCTTTCACCCACATTAAGTACTCCTGTGTAATTGAATAGTGTTAACTGTGTAAATGCAATTCTGTCAAAATTTGACGTTCATCATGTGTATCAAGTAGTAGTGGCAGCAATGTATAACAGTCAATAATAGTTAGTCAACGTCATAGTCATCATGTCAAGACCAATGTTTGCCAAGCCAGATCAAAATGTACGGTTGCTGAACAACTGTCAGTGAGCCAAGATATGCAATTACTTCCTCTCTCCAAAAAAAAATATGTACTGCTTATTGATTTAACAAGTGTGTGTAGACAATCTTCCTTCTACTTTAGTGTTCCACTATGCTATCTTCATCCTCCTTGTTCCATATAGACCAACAAAAAAAAATATGCTCCTCACTTACTTTACCTCTTATACACCAAAACTCCAATAATCATCAGCATCACATAATCTCAATACTTCAATAATACTTCTTACGTCGATACATATAAACCTTATCAGTAATATCATTTACCTTACCCTTTGTCCACAAAAACTCCAATAATCACCAACTTCATTTAATCTCAATACCTCAATAATACCTCTTCAATACGTCGATACATATAAACCTTATCGCCAATATCATTTCACTTCCATAACAACTCTTTCCTCTAGCCAGTCTCCTCGAACAAGTACAGATAAAATCCTAATGCAAACCTCATCATCCCATACAATCCGAAGACACATTGTCAACACACAACCTCTGTGTAATCCATCTGACCCAAATCTTCTACTCATTATGAATTATAAACAAAAGAAATGCATACATGACCTCTAACAGACTTTAGTTCGAATAACTCTCAGTAATTAAGTACGATTACGGAGTGTGAATGATCATAATATTTCACACTGTGTACACCACTTCAAGAATCATGGTAGAAGCAAACATGTGGAGTATTTCTTGTGTCAAGTGTCACTTCCTATTTCAATTGCTCACGAAAAATGCAGTGTAATAACTGTCAATGGTCTAAACCTAGTTTTGGTATGTCATGTCGTTAGCTTCCTTCCTATTAGCATAAATTTATACAGCTTCCATAAAACCTCCAGCTCATGTGGCTTCTATAAAGTTTCTTGTACTAATGTCGTTCGTCGAATTATAGCAGTTCATTTTCCTATCGTAAAAACATAAGGCACTGAGCGTAAGCAAAACATGCAATAGCGAGTAAATATACCAGTAGAGAACAGAATGTCAACAAGTGGATGCAGCACAATTCTTACAACGAGGCTCTGCCAAGCGAACAATCTATAATTAATACAATAGTGTGACCTAACGTCTATGTTTGTACACAGTATATCAGCATTTCTATACACCAAATTAAAGAGTAGTTATGACAACAAACAGAAATGTATAAATATGCAATCCATACGCACAGCAGCAAACATCTATCTTACGTAATAAACAGGTCGTTAGCATCATATCAGCATAAGCAAATAAATGTTCATATGTAATCTTAATACGTAAACATGAAGGCGCAAGCAGATAAATCACAAAGTGTAACCTACATACATAATCACAGTCAGCACAATTAATCAGGTGACAATTATAATTTAAATAAATAAGCACAGCAGGCACATAATAAAAAAATGTGACATCAGTAAAAGAGCATAGCAGCCAAGCGATGCATAATATACAAATAACAACCCTGTTCATTAATAATCATTGTCAAAATCAGTTAACGTACGCAAGCACGTCGCTTCACAAGTAATTTCATAGAACATGAAATTTAACACAAAGTATGAATCACGTAATCGCGAGCAGCAAATTACGTCTAAAGTACGTACCTAAGTGGAAATATGTTACCTGAAAAATAAACTCAATTAATCGTTACCTTTTTAGTTTATTACTTTTTTCTTCGAAATTAGGTTCTTCCTGAAATTTTCTCCATAGCAAGTCGTCTTAACGTCGGACACGCACAGAATTTACCTGAAGTTCTTAAATATTTTATACAACCGTATCCTGAAAAATACTGAACGTTAATAACATAATTCATCAAGTCACTATCGCTTTATACTGAATTTAATCGGAGAAATTAGACTGTGTATTTGTTTACGGCTGTCAGTGCATTCGCACTGAGCGCTCGATCAGCTGTAGGCGCGTGACGTAGGAAGCAATTGTCTGCGGTCAACGACTGCCTTGTGCGGCGCGCAGACTTGACTGTTGCTTTGAGTATATGCCGCCGCCAAAACACAGCGCGGTATCCTTGTATTCTCTGCATGTTTACGTAAACAGTTGGTTTCTCGAAAGTATGTCATTCCACAAAAATTTTAACGTTTGATATATGATGTATTCCCTTAGAGCGTCGTGATTTAAGAGTTTCTGCTTCAACAGTGTTATCATGAATAATTTTGCGAATTCTATATGGACCGTTATAAAGCAGCAAAAATTTGCGACACAAGCCTTTTCCTTTGTGAGACAAACGATGAGACTTAATTAATACCTTTTGACCAACTGAAAAAGTTTTTAAACGACCAGGACGCTTAACTGATTTCTCTCTTCTAGCAGCCGCAGATGCAATATTTTGCCGGCCGAAGTGGCCGTGCGGTTAAAGGCGCTGCAGTCTGGAACCGCAAGACCGCTACGGTCGCAGGTTCGAATCCTGCCTTGGGCATGGATGTTTGTGATGTCCTTAGGTTAGTTAGGTTTAACTAGTTCTAAGTTCTAGGGGACTAATAATGACCTCAGCAGTTGAGTCCCATAGTGCTCAGAGCCATTTGAACCATTTTGCAATATTTTGCAGAGCCATGTTCACAACTTCAGAATGCCGCAGTTTCCGTGAAGGCGGAAAAGGAACGATTTCAGATATGCGATTTGTCGCTGCTTTGTTTTTTAATATCAGTATTGGCAGTAAAGAAGTTGAGTCATTAGGAAGTTCATTCATAATGTTTTGAAAAATGTGAAGATACTGATCCCATGTTCTGTGATTCTGATGACAATAAAGACGACACAATTTATTGATTTCCTTCATACATCTCCCTGAAGCGTTAGATTGAGGGTGAAAAAGTGAATTGAAAATTGGTTTAATTTTACGACGCCGTAGAGTATGAAGCCAAATTTTAGAGCGAAACTGTGATCCATTATCTGATATAACCTTATCAACATGACCCACTTCTTTAAGAAAATGTTTGATGAAAGCATTAGATACTGAACGAGCTGTTGCTTTGCGTAAATGTGTAAGACACACATATTTTGACGTCAGTTCCACTGCTACGAAAATGTACGCAAAACCATTAGTAGAACGAACCACTGGACCGAACAAATCAACTGCAGCCATGTCCTTTAATTTCTGTGGAATGATAGGAAACAACGGTGCTCTGTGAGAAATTGTTGGCAGCTTAGCCTTTTGACATAATTTGCATTTGGCAATAACAGATCGAATACGTTTTTCCATATTACTGAAGTAGCAATTTTCCTGTAATTTATGAAAGCATTTTCTGGGACCAAAGTGTGCATAACTGAAATGCGTATACCAAATCAGCTTATTAACCCACTCATCAGGAATACAAACTAACCAAACAGAGTTGTCGACCGATTTTCGTTTAAAAAGAATGTCATTGCGAACTAAATAATGCTGTCTAATCGCTACGCTTTCCTTTCTCCTCCACTTCTCCTTAATGTCCTTCCAGATTGGATCCTTATTTTGCTCCTTAGCGATGTCCTGGAGCGAAGACGAAATAAAGTTCTCAAACGCAACACCTTGAATATACATCAAACAATAATTGTTTTCTATGCAGTCCTCTTCAGCACTTTGTTTCAAACCCATAGGTGCACGTGATACAGCATCAGCAACAATATTTGAAGAACCCTGTATGTAAACAATACTAAAATCAAATTCCTGTAGGTACAACGCCCATCGTGACAATCTGCCATGAGTTAATTTTGTCGACATAAGAAATTCCAGAGCTCGATGATCGGTGTAAACCTTAGTATGTCTGCCAAACAAAAATGTGCGAAATTTTGTGAAAGCCCAAACAACAGCCAAAGCTTCAAGTTCCGTAATCGAATAATTCTTTTCTGATTTAGAGAGAACACGACTTCCAAATGCAATAGCCTTCTGTACTACAACGCCGTTTTCTTCTATCTCTTGAAATAAATGTGCACCTAGGCCTTTGTATGATGAGTCCGTCACCAGACAAAAATCTTTAGATAAATCCGGATGTGAAAGAAGTGGAGCAGCAACTAAAGCATCACGAAGTTGTTCAAATTCTGATTGAGCTTCCTCATCCCAACACCAATTAGAATTCTTTCCGGATAGTTTTGTGGTAGGAACAGCATAATTACGAATAGCGTCTAATTTTTCTGGATCAGGAAGAATACCTTCTGTAGAAATAATGTGACCGAGAAATTTCACCTGAGAACGACCAAATTCAGATTTTTCTAAGTTCACTGTAATGCCAACTCTTGCAAAAATACGTAATAATGAATCCAAAATTTAGTTGTGCTCACTACAAGAATGTTTAGCAACAAGAATGTCGTCAACATATGAAGTAATATTGTCACGAAGATAAACAGGTAAAATTTCATTTAAGCTGCGAATGAATGCTGCTGAAGATACAGTAAGTCCAAACGGTAATTTCCGAAACTGGTAACAGTTACCAAAGGCTAAAAAGGCAGTATATTTTCTACAATCAGGGTGGAGTTCTATTTGCCAAAAACTTGCGCGCATATCAATCGTGGATAAAACTTTAATTCCATGGAAATGTTGAAGAAGTTCATCTAAATTTTGTGGACGGTCAGTTTCAGGAACGATGATATTATTTATCTGTCTGGAATCCAGAAACAAACGAATTGACCCATCCTTTTTAAGAACAACGTGTAATGGGCTGGTATAAGGACTGACTGCTGGCTCAATAATGCCCTGATCTAACATATATTGAAGTTCATTCTGAACCTTGTCTCTGTAAGCCAGAGGAATAGCGTACGTTTTTCCTCGAAATGGTGTGTGTTCTTTTACTTTAAATAAATATTGTAAGCCTTGTATAGTTCCTGTGTGATGACTAAATACTGTTGCATGTGAAGTCAAAATGTGGTGCAGCTCTTCTCTTGCAACGTCATCTGGCACTTCAGCTTTCTTAACCTTTTCATTAATTAATTCTTCGCTATTAATTATATCACCCATCGCGTCTCTGTATCTATTGTCATTGTCATGAATAAACACACTGTCGTCATAATGCTCAACGAAAACTTCAGAAGTAAGAAACCTTAAACATTTTGTATCTGATTCAGATCTTGTTAAACACTCGAAAAATTTCAAACATTTCGGCATTCCGGCAACAGTCAAATTCACACTTCCTTCTTTAAAGTTCAAAATTGCCTTATGTGTGTTAAGAAACTCCATACATAATATAATTTGTGTACTGAGTAATGGAACAATAATAAAATTAGCAGAAAATTCGTATCCTTGACAAATGAAATTTAAGTTGGTCTGTTGTTTAACTTCCACACTTTTTCCAGAAATAGCGCTTCGAATTGTAGTTTTAGAAACAAGTAACACAGGACAAGCAATAGTTCTTACACATATACGAAAAACTGATTCACTAATGACATTCAATGGGCTCCCAGAATCTAAAACTGTAGTGAACTTATTCTTACCCACACATACTTCAATAACAGGATGTAAAAATGCGTCTACATTATTTTCTTTTTCGTCTAGCAAAATGTCTCTCATGTCTTCCAGGCGTACGTAGTGTAAAGTCGTAGTGTCATTACTTTCTGAACCGTCTATATTGCTGCCAGAAGCCGAAGCTGTAAGTCATTGTCGATTGTTTGCGTCACGTCTTTGATTATTCCCGTCATTTCGCGGATCAATTTCTACTATTTGCACTTGTCTCTCTGAAGTTCTGTCACGTGGAGGATGCCAATTAGGTCCCTCCTGTCTGTTAGATGCAAATTCTTGGTTGTGTCTGTTATTAAAATTCCTATTTTCCTGTCTGTCTGCATGACTACTCCTTGTATAATTTCTACTGTCACTTCTGAAATTATTGTTGTATCTACTACCCTGGTTATTTCTGTAGAAAGAATTTCTATTACTGTATGAATAATTTCTGTCTTGATGATACCGATTACTGTTTCCATATGATTGATCATTCCGGTACGAATTATCGTTATTATAATTGTCTGTGTATTTTCTGTTAGAACGTCTGTTATTGTCATAAGGCTGGTATCTATTGTCCTGTCTGTTACGTCTGTCATTCTCAAAATTACCCATATAACGCCCGTTCCGATCACTATCCCTTTTCTCTGAAAATCTATTGTAATTACTGTTACTGAAAAAGTTACAAGAAGTCCCGTCGTCGTTGTCATACTCAAGTTCTTGCAACAAAGTCTTAAAAGTCTCGATGACGTCTTTACATCTTCCAGCTAAAGCAATTTGTCTTATGGATTGTGGCAGCTTAGTTAAACAAATGCGAATTAATTCAGTCGGGCTATAAGGGTTGGAAAGGAACTGATTCTTTCGAATCATGTCTTCAAAATATTCTGCTGGCGTGCGGAACTCAGACTGTTTGAAATTACGCTGTATAATAAGACTGTGTTTGACTCTGTCTTGCGTGTTTTCGGACCAATATGCCGATAGAAATGCATGATAAAAATCATTCAGATTATTACAATCTCTAATGAGTGCGCGCATCCACGTCGCCGGTTCGTTTTCTAAATATCCACACATAAATTCCAGTTTGTGACTTAGTGGCCAATTTGGTGGGAGTGCGTACATAAATTGATCTAACCATGAACATGGATGTATGTCATTCTTAGAATTGCGGAAGATCTTAAATTTCCAAACAGTCAAAAAGTGTTTATAGTCAAAGTTTTCGCCTCGTGGCGACAAAGACCTACCGCGTCTGTCCCAGTCCGAATGTCGATTATTGTCAAGTTCACGCGCCTGGCGCTCTCTTGTTGCTTCTCGTAAATGAAATAAATTATTTTCTTCAAAGCCCTCTGCTATCCGTGATTCTAAATTTCTTCTGCTGTCTTTTCCTACGATTTCGCCTTCAATTTGTTTGACTTGCTTTCGTAATGCCTCAACTTCCCTTTTAACGCGTTCATTAAATTTTCCCTGATTTTCAACATGTTTATTTATGTTCTGGTATTCTTCGGTTTCTGCAAATGGCAATGGTATCATCTGAATCTCTGTCCCCATTTAAACTAAGATTTGTCAATTTGTCTAAAATCTCCTCAACTCTTTCCGATAAATCACCTATTTGTTCTTTCTGTTTATTTACGTCTTCCGTAAGTGTCGCGACTCGCGTTTCAGTATTAACACATTTAGTAGTTAACTGTTCATACTGTTGTGTTAGGTTATTCAATCTGTCATTTGGTACGGATTCCTCGATTCTCTCAAATATTTCTTCCTTATCTTTTGCACGTTGTAAATTTAACTCTGAAAGTTTCTGTACTATCACGCGATCTCTTTCTTCCTGTTCTCTATCCTGTTCCCTTTGTCTAATCTCTACTGCAACTAATCTATTATTGTGAGCATTCAAAATCGGTTGTACTTCTTCTCTGATTTCTTTCTTTAATTCGTCTTTCATATTTTTGAAACATGTCCCTATTCGTGAATCTAACCGTGTTTCCAAAGTTCCCATCTCTGTTTTTAATTCAGATCCAAACCGTGTTTCCATTGTTCCCATATCAGTTTTTAATTCAGATCGTAAAGTTCCCATCTCTGTTTTAATTGTTCCTATCTCTGTTTTAAATTCAGATCGTATCTGTGATCCCACTGTTTTTAATTCAGATCCCAAATTTAATATTACACCCATCAACTGCTCCATATTAAATGGTTCAAAACTTTTTTCGCCTCTAACATTTCCCGCAAAACCAACATCTTCCGTCAAAGCTGTAAAGCTATTTGTGTTCGATGCTATTCCAGAATTTTCTGTCGTTAATCTCGTATTCTGTGAATTTTCTGATTGAGAAAAATTTTGAAATGGTTCCGGACTATCTTCCCGACTTATTAAATTGTTTTCCACTTCATTATTCATGATACTGTTTTCCTCTGTTGGCGAGTTCGCCAGGTTAACAATTTCTTCATTCTCACTATCCATCATTTTTGCCTTTTTCATCGATCGCGTAATCATTTACAAAACATACAAAACCTCGTCACTGTACGAAAATTACACACAATGACTCTTTATCTCCAACAATACCATTTACACGAAATGTTTCCCTCAAACACGATTAATCGAACAATTGAAATAATTGCCCTAAATTGTCAAACGCGTATACAAGACAATAAAATTAAATTCTGAAATACCATTAGAAGAATGACAATTACTAAATCTACACATGCAATATAGACTACAATTACTAAACTACAAATTACTACAACAATACTACTGTCTACTATTTTTACAATCAGAAGAATTCCAAGGGACGATCCGAAGCAGCGGTCGCCACGTGCATGGGGGCTTAATTATTTAATTTGAAAATGATTTTTATTTTTTTGGTGGCTGTATGTCCGATTACGCTGTGTCTCGTAAACGGTTGGCCCTGACTAGTATTATTACGCAATCTGACTGCATAGAACAACAACAAAGAATGAAATGAAAATTTCCGTTAAAACAATTAATTAATTAAGTCCCCAGCAACTATAAAACCTACGAAGCCAACAAAGCACAAGTGTAGCTGTTCTGTGTGTGGAAGTGTGATTCAACGTACACATCTGGCACGGTTCTTCTTCAATAAGACAAGAAATTTTAAATATCATTTATACTGAAGTAATTAAAAAATAGAAATACTATAATTGCGTAAGGAAAGCAGAATTACACTCTAATACAAGAACACAACCCAGATGCTTTGATGACTGAACCTGTAATGACGCATTATTTAAGACATTGAGATAATAAAAAGAAAAGGAAAAATTTTTTTCTTTTACCTTCATATATTGACGAAAAGCACTCTAATCATTACAATATATCTCCACACCGACTCGCTACTACCACATCTCAACAAGAACTGACTACTGCCACATCTCGACAAGCAGTCTTCACTACGACGTCTCAGCAAGCACTGACCACCACTAGTTCTCAACAAGCACTGACTACTACGAGTTCTCCCCAAGCACTGCCAGTGGAGGCGGCGAAACAGAACTCTCTGGCGCTGTGGCTCAGTGTAGCCACCTTTCACTGTTTGTCGTATCGCGACATTGCTGCTCGCGTTAGTCGAGATCCAATGACTGTTAGCAGAATATGGAATCGGTGGGTTCAGGAGGGTAATACGGAACGCCGTGCTAGATCCCCACGGCCACGTATCACTAGCAGTCGAGATGACAGGCACGTTATCCGCATGGCTGTAACGGATCGTGCAGCCACGTCTCGATCCCCGAGTCATCAGATGGGGACGTTTGCAAGACAAAAACTATCTGCACGAACAGTTCGACGACGTTTGCAGCAGCATTGACTATCAGCTCGGAGACCATGGCTGCGGTTACCCTTGACGCTGCATCACAGACAGGAGCGCCTGCGATGGTGCACTCAACGACGAACCTGTGTGCACGAATTGGAAAACGTCATTTTTTCGGATGAACCCAGGTTCTGTTTACAGCATCATCATGATCACATCCGTGTTTGGCGACATCGCGGTGAATGCACATTGGAAGTGTGTATTCGTCATCGCCATACTGGCGTATCACCCGGCGTGATGGTATGGGGTGCCATTGGTTCCACGTCTCGGTCACCTCTTGTTCGCATTGACGGCACTTTGAACTGTGGACGTTACATTTCAGATGTGTTACGACCCGTGGCTCTACCCTTCATTCGATCCCTGCGAAACCCTACATTTCGGCAGGATAATGCACGACCGCATGTTGCAGGTCCTGTACGGGCCTTTCTGGATGCAGAAAATGTTCGACTGCTGCTCTGACCAGCACATTCTCCATTTCTCTCACCAACTGAAAAAGTCTGGTCAATGGTGGCGGAGCAACTGGCTCGCCACAATACGCCAGTCACAACTCTTGATGAACTGTGGTATATTGTGGAAGCTGCATGGGCAGCTGTATCTGTACACGTCATCCAAGCTCTGTTTGACTCAATGCCCAGGCGTATCAAGGCCGTTATTACGGCCAGAGGTGGTTGTTCTTGGTACTGATTTCTCAGGATCTATGCACCGAAATTGCGTGAAAATGTAATCACATGTCAGTTCTAGTATAATATATTTGTCCAATGAATACCCGTTTATCATCTGCATTTCTTCTTGGTGTAGCAATTTAAATGGCCAGTAATGTAATTATTAAATATGGAGATATTGCATCAGCCTAATCTGGTATACGATCTGGACCGGAAGACTTGCTTTTATTAAGTTGTTTAAGCTGCCTCAATACTCCGCTACGCTATTGCATTTATATTGTGTACGCGGTGTTATGACGCTACTGCATTTACATTGTGTACGCGTGTTAAAGCGCGTGACCTTGATTCGGACTTGGCGTCTCGCGCTGCACGCTTAGAAATTTTCAGCGTGCCGTATATTTACTCTCATACGCTCGGCTCATGGCAGGCCAATAAACTCAATACCTCCACGTTGGTGGAAGATTCCCTCGTCCCGCCAGGGTTTGGCATTAGATGGACGCACTGCGCTCTCACCCGGAAGCGAAAGAGCCGACCTGCTTTATGTGAATCCGTCAGGGAGACAAGAATCTGTTAAAACGATTCCCTTATTCAAACTCGTCCCTTTGTCGCCACTCGCAAGAAAATCTAACGTTGCACATCCATAGATTCCCTGTCAGAACAGGAAAGATTAATAAATAGACAAGACAGATTGATATCATTACTGGTATTATAATCCAAATTATATCGACTGATCGAAACATGCCCCAAATACTGAATAATTTAACTAGCATAATATACTGACGGAAAAATTGTAACACAAAAAAAATAATTAATGTAGAGTAACGAAAATTCAGGAAAACAATGTGTAGGTGACATACTCAAGTGATTAACATTGCAAGATCAGAGGTTAACAGAAGACTTTGTAAATGTAAAATTCCTGAACATTAATAACAGGTGTAATCGCCAGAATGTTGAATGGAAACTTACAAAAGTATATGCATTGTGTTCAACAGTTGCTGCATGTCAGTTTCTGGGACCGAGTTCCATCCCGGTTGCACTTGGTCGGTCAATACAGGACCAGTTAATGATGGTGGAGTTGCCGTCCCATGAAGTCCCACATGTGCTCGACTGTATGCTGTAGAATATGTTGGGTTGCAACAACGGTATGTAGGCAAGCATTATCGTGTTGGAAAACACCCCTGGAATGCTGTTCATAAATAGCGGCACAACTGGTTGAATCACCAGACTGAAGTATAAATTTGCAGTCAGGGTCCGTGGGTAAACCACGAGAGTGATCCTGCTGTCATATGAAATCCCACCTCAGACCATAACTCCAGGTGTAGATCCATTGTGTCTAGCACGCAGACAGGTTCATCTACATCTACGTCTACGTGGATACTCTGCAAATCACATTTAAGTGCCTGGCTGAGTGTTCATCGAACCACCTTCACAATTTTCTATTATTCCAATTATAGCGCGGAAAGAATGATCACCTATATCTTTCCGTACAAGCTCTGATTTCCCTCATTTTATCTTGGTGATCGTTCCTCCCTATGTAAGTCGGTGTCAACAAAATATTTTCGCCTTCGGAGGACAAAGTTGGTGATTGGAATTTCGTGAGAAGATTCCGTCGCAACGAAAAACGCCTTTCTTTTAATGCTGTCCATTCCAAATCCTGTATCATTTCTGTGACACTCTCTCCGATATTTCGCGATAATACAAAACGTGCTGCCTTTCTTTGAACTTTTTCGATGTACTCAGTCAGTCCTATCTGGTAAGGATCCCACACCGCGCAACAGTATTCTAAAAGAGGACGGAAAGCGTAGTGTAGGCAATCTTCTTAGTAGGTCTGTTACATTATCTAAGTGTCCTGCCAATGAAACGCAGTCTTTGGTTAGCCTTCCCCACAACATTTTCTGTGTGTTCCTTCCAATTTAAATTGTTCGTAATTGTAATACCTAGGTATTTAGTAGAATTTGCGGTTTTTAGACTAGACTGATTTATCGTGTAACCGAAGTTTAACACGTTCCTTTTAGCACTCACGTGGATGACCTGACACTTTTCGTTATTTGTCAACTGCCACTTTTCGCACCATTCCGATATTTCTACTAAATTGTTTTGCAGTTTGTTTTGATCTTCTGATGACTTTATTAGTCGATAAACGACTGCGTCATCTGCAAACAACCGAAGACGGCTGTTCAGATTGTCTCCCAAATCGTTTATATAGATAAAGACAGCAAAGGGCCTGTAACACTACCTTGGGGAAGGCCAGAAATCACTTTTCTTTTACTCGATTACTTTCCGTCAATTACAACGAACCGTGACCTCGCATGACAGGAAATCACAGATACAGTCACACAACTGAGACGATATTCCATAATCTCGCAATTTCACTACGAGCCGCTTGTGTGGTACAGTGTCAAAAGCCTTCCGGATTTCCAGAAATACGGAATCGATCTGAAATCGCTTGTCAGTAGCACTCAGCACTTCATGTGAATAAAGAGCTAGCTGTGTTTCACAAGAACGATGTTTTCTAAACCCATGTTGACTGTGTGTCAATAGACCGTTTTCTTCGGGGTAATTCATTACGTTCGAACACAATATATGTTCTAAGATCCTGCTGCATATCGACGTTAACGATATGGGCCTGTAATTTAGTCGATTTCTCCTACTACCTTTCTTGGATATTGGTGTGACCTGTGCAACATTCCAGTCTTTGGGTACGGATCTTCCGTCGAGCGAACGGTTGCATATGATTGTTAAGTATGGAGCTAATGCATCAGCATACTCCGAAAGGAATCTAATTTGTATACAAGTCTGCACCAGAAGACTTGCTTTTATTAAGTGATTGAAGTTGCTTCACTACTCCGAGGATACTTACTTCTACGTTACTCATGTTGGCAGCTGTTCTCGAATCAAATTCTGGAATATTTGCTTTAAATCTCTCAAATGGCAGCTTTCTGACCAACACACAGCCATCACTGGGACAGAGGCAGAATGAGATTTGCTTAGAAAACACAACAGACCTCCACCCTGCCCTCCAGTGAGCTTTCGACTGACACCATTGAAGTCGCAAGTGGTGGTGGTTTGGAGTCAGTGGGAAGCACACCGCGCGGTGTCTGACTGTTCTTCAAGTAACCGATTTTGAACAGATCCTTGTGTTACTGTGGTGCCAATAGCTGCTCAAAGTGCTGCTACAGACGCAGTGGATTGCTTCAGAGGCGTTCCACGAACACGATGGTCTTCCCTTTCGCTAGTGTCACGTGGCTGTATTCTTGAGACTGTACGTCCTCGTCACCACCGCTTTCAGCGATCATGTACAGTGGCCACACACCTGCCAAGTCTTTCTGCAATATCTCAGGAGGAACATCTAGCTTCTCGTAGTCCTATTACACGACCTTGTTGCATCTCAGTGAGGTGTTGATAATGGCGTCATTGTCACCTTCAAGGCATTCTTGACTAATATCAACTCACCAATCTAAACCGTAACTAACGCTCAAGACCGTTACAGCGTGTGTTTAAAGCAAACCTGATTTGTATCCTCATAGAGGCGCATCTAACGCCACGCACGCGAATGGCGCGAAATTTGAATAGATATCATCTTCCAGGTGCAGAAACAAGCCTACCAACTTTCGTTTACGTCACGCAACTCCTTATTGGTGATGCGATTTTTTTTTCCGTCGTTGTATAAATGAGATGTGTCAGACCACAGGTGGACCGACGCCTGACAGTTAACTGTTTTGTCTGTGGCAGGAACTGTAATCATACTGTTGCGGTACTGTTGTGTTTTTCACAAAGCAATCATTGTATGGGAACAGAATTGCAAATTGAAGAAGACTCACGCCATTTTTCACTGAAGTTTTTTTTTCTGTTTATGCTGGCGAAAGGATTCCTCCTACTTTGCTCCCTCCTTCTACCGCACATATACACTGCTCTCCAAAACTTATGAGCGAGACAGATCAAGTAACATAACATATTAACAACACCATGTGAGCCGTGGCGCTCGTTACTGGCGCGCCAGTCTCTTGGATGTCCATTATCGATTCTTCGATGTTTCTTATCTTTGCTTGCCTTGTTGTTTTCCGCATTCGCGGGGCGAGTGGCAGTTGACGTTTGCTCGGGCTACCTGCTGAGACGCCGCGAGGTACGAGGTGGGAAGCAACCACGCATATGTGGAGATGGTTGTACGCGGTCTGCCGGTGCAGCATGGAGGATATGTGCTGGCTGCCTGCCTGTCTGCTCTCCTGATTTTGCTCGCCGTGCCTTGCGACCGCTTAGCTTGGGTCGCTGCTTGGTGTATCCTACACGAACCATACCGGACGTCCAGCAGAAGTTAAGCAGCCTTGTGATTCTTTTAAAGAAAAGGAGCAAATGTATAACACTTTGTAACCCATTTTGGTGGCCTCTTAAGTCTGCCTTCGCGTTTACACTGCCTTTGGGGAGAGCTAATTCTTTTAAATTTAAATTGTGGGGGTTCCCTGTCCTTTATAATCCTTTGGGGATTTTATTTGAATTTTCTCTTTTGGGTTCCTTCCTTGTGCTTGATTGTATGTTTACTCGTATAGCGGGAAGTGAGTCCTGGTTAAAACTCGGAGAAGGTGTTTGATGTTGCTGCCGCTTCCGGCATTTGTCTTTTCAATTAAGTGTTGTCATCCCTTCGAGCGACCTGGTGTCACTCCTCGTTAATTAATGCTGGTTTATGTGTATTTAATTTTGAATAGGCCATTTGAATTAATATTTTGGAGCGCAGTATAGCACTAAGGCAAACTCATTGTATACCACCTTGTGCCCCGGTCTAGTACCTTAATTTTCAGTGGCACGAGTTAGCTCCACTAACGGTTTTACTGATGTGCTCCCTTTAAAATCTTGTCTCGTACAAGTTTGCCCCATGTGTGTCTGGGAACACAGAGATGAGCTTTAGTGTAACTTCAGTGCTAGTCAGTTAATGGAATCTTCATTTTGGCTTGGCTTCCACTGAAGAGTTTAAGTGGAGCGTAGTGTGTTTGATTTGTTATTCATTTAAATACTGTAAGTTTGTTTATTTAATAGGAAGCAACACATTTAAAGACTGTTGGTATTAACTCCCCTAGTTGCGGGGTGTTGCTAATTCGTTCCAAATGGTCTACTACTTATTCAATGGAAAGGCTGTTGATTAATTGCTTGCTGTGAGTACAAATTCACGCTATTTATTTGTTACCGAAATTGTTGAAGTGTCTGTGTCGTAATTCAATCACTAGCTACGTGTTTGAGCTAAATTGATATAAACCTTACATTGGCTCCTTAAAATTTGTTGCCAGCAGAAACCCTTAAGACAACTAAGTTTTGTCACTGCTTATGTTAATCTTTACTGGGAGCAATATTTTATGTAGTTAAATTTTGTCTTAAAATGTGTATTTCTCTGATGTAATAAACGAGTGATAGAAGAAAAAAGCAAAGGCGCCTGGTCTATCCCATTGTGTCCGGTTCGTAACGCGTATCACAATGGAAGTGAATGGAAGTGGGAGAGCGTGTTGCCAGAGGTCTCCTAGTCGTACACAGGAAGCGGGATGTCTCAGCGTGTGAAGGTCAGTGTGACCGTAGCGACGGACTGGAGGCAGTTGAAGGAACGGGAGGAGAAAGAGATAGAGAAACGGTGTGGATATTTCTCTCTCTCTCTCTCTCTCTCTCTCTCTGTCTGTGTGTGTGTGTGTGTGTGTGCGTGTGTGTCGCTTAGCGAGCAGTTACGGTGGACGGTAGCTGTGTTCTTCATTACAACATGGACCAGAGACAAGATTTGTATGACTTCATGAGGGGAAGAATAGTCGAAATACTAGAAAAAGGAAGAAGTATGACAATCTTAGCCATGAGTCCGGTATTGCTCGCAGCACTGTTTCACGTGCATGAGGAGTGTTCCAAACCACAGGCACTGCTGCCCGAAGAGGAGAACATGATCGACCATTATGAACTGCAGCGGCGGATCGCCACCCCATTGAGCAACGGGCAGACAGCGAGTGCAACAGCAACCACACTTAAGAGGAATACATGACACACAGTCTCACGTTCTACAGTGGCACGACGACTACATGGGTATGGACTCCTTGTCCGACGAGCAGTATGTTGTGTTCCGTTGACATCCGCACATGGGCGGCGCCATATCGATGGTGCCAAGACCACACTGACTGGACCAACACGGAGTGGGGTAGCATGCTTTTATGACATTGGTGTAGATTCATCCCGATAAGTGATGCATGATGTACTCTCGTATGGTGAGAACTGGCAACAGGTAATGAAATCAGGAACATTGTCGAACATGATCGTCTTGGCTGTGCAGGTGTTATCGTGTGGGGTGGCATGGACGTATTGACCTCCAACGGGCAACGTCACAGTGATACTGTACTCCTTCCCAGTGTGCGTCTATTCAGGGGTGCAATCAGCCCTGAAGTGATTTTTATGGATGACACTACATGACTGCAACGAACAGTGTAATTGCACCAGCTCTTGGGACGTGGGGATATTCGGCGATTGGTCTGGTTTGCCCGTTCCTCCTATTTAAAATCTGATTGAGCACGTCTGGGTCGCCATTTGGGTATGTACTGCGGCACGTCCACATGCATCAACGACCATCCAACATTTCTCAACCGCGCTGGTGGAGGAATCGAACGCCCAACCACAGGAACTGCCTATCAAACTTGCGGCCAGCATGGAGACATATTTCAGAACATACATCATCGTCGGTGGTGAACACACATTCTATTAGAAAGCACTGTAGCAGTTATTTCAATGCATGGTGTAGGTTTCATACAGCTGTGTTACTTAGCAGTGACACATCATGTGAATGTTACTTTCGTCATTTAGTTTTGCACACCATAATATGAAGGGCCTATTTCAATAGTGGTACAAGTCCATTTTTGTTCATCTTGAGATACAGAATCCTAAAGTTAAATGAGCGCTGAAAAATCTGCAGTTGAGATACCAGAAATATTCTAGCATATGGTTTCTTGCTAGAGATGAACCTTTCTTTCTGTTTGCTTGGATCATTAATTTCAGAAGCATTCTAGGCAGAAAAGTGGAGGTAATGGACTTGTACCGGTATTGAAATAAGCCCTTCATATGTTACATCCATTTGCAAGACAACAAATATAAAACTCTTCCCTTACTTTAGTTTTATCAATAGAAGTAGTTCTCTGCAATAGGTTATCAGTGTTCACGATGTCATATGCGTACTGCACGATTTCATGAAATGAATACTTTTTGCCCTAGTTTGCTATTGTCGCAGACCAATATTCCATACCACAGTTTTGACATGCAATATTAAACACGAACTACCTGTTGGGCATTTCGTTTCCGAAAGCCGGATGCAATTATAATTTCGTTATACATGCCTAGCTACTTTGACCATTCTTTGTTAATTTTCGCTTTTCTAAGGGCTGTACTCTCACTGACGTGCTGCCTTTTTTAACATTTCCTTTAACTTGCATCATCATCATAAATATATAGTTTCATTTATCAGTATAATATGAAGTGCGAAGAGTTTCTGAATCCCTTTCTGCGCGTCGTCGGAATGTGTAATAGTAGCTTTACAACGTTTTGCATAGCTAGAGAAACAGTACATCTTCTACTGAACCTCGTAACTTTCATACTGAGACTGCAATGTGTTCTAGTTGTGAAACTGAAAGCCCATGACTTAGAGCAGTAACTGTGTTGGCGTTCTGAAAAAGGCCGATTGAGCCTTTTTTTGTGTACTTAAAGAAGACATTATAGATACTCCTTAAGAAATAAAATTTGCAGATGTTCTGTAAGACGTAAACGAACTTTACCAAGTTCTACATCTACACTATCGATCACTAATATCAGCATGTGATACCCGGATCACCCAGTTCATTAGCCAAAAAATTTGTGCGTGTACCGTATTATTCAGGGCTTTTTTATCCAAGTATTCCTTACAAGACACAGAACGACTCAAAAATAGGAAAAAAACACTTGTCAGAAAACAATTGTTGAAATTAACTATGATTTTATTTACTTGAGTCAGGAGCATACACATAGGATTCCACAAATGTACAATTTCAGATAAGAATACAGAAGGAATTTATACATTTACACACACATAAAATTGAAATCAAACTAGCCGGCCGGTGTAGCCGAGCGATTCTAGGCGCTACAGTCTGGAACCGCTACGTAGTTCACATGGCAGAGGTGTAGACCACCAATTGCAGGTAGTGTTGGGGAATGAGTACCAGGTCACCAGCATTGTGAAGTCTAGTGCAGGGGTGGGTCAGGTGACTGTTAACGTAGGAGAGTTATGTAGGAATTTTATAAAACAGGACCAGGTAGCGATTGTGGGTGGAGCTGGGAATAGAGGTGATAGGGACGGGGAGTATAATGTAGGTGGTGACCTGGAAAAGATAGCAACACAAACAGGTGGCACTTCGTACAACTGTTTCAGCGTCATGATAGATCTCATCTTAATGCTGCTGTTAGGCCTGTTAATACGGGGCTTGAGAAGGCATTGATGGTGGAGAGCGTGGCTCACATTGATGTGGTTCCAGTTGAAAATAAATAGATGGGAATTCACTAGGAATTGCCTGCACCTAAATACGTGTGGGAAGGACAGGCTGGCAAAGCTGATAGGTAACAGTGTAGTGGGCGGCGGTGAAATTGGTAAATTGTGGTAAGTCCCTACGGAACCAAACAGCCGAGGTCATCGGTCCCTAGGCTAACACACTTCTTAACCTAACTTAAACAAACTGACACTAAGGACAACACACACACACACATACTCATGTCCGAGGGAGGACTCGAACCTCCGACGTGGAGAGCCACGCGAATCGTGGCAAGGCGCTCTAAACCGCGCGGCTACCCCGCGCGACTTGGCTGTGGGTGTTTAGAGCTGCACCGTTCTTTAGTGTGAAGTCAACTGATAGGTACCCCTGCTTAAAGGAAGTCTCTCCAACAAGGCAACCATCCTCAAAGGAGGACAGGTGTCCATGGACTGAAGGGATTATCATATGTGATCAACATATAAGAGGTATTAGAGACATGGTTAGTGTACTGCTAAGAGACGTTATATGACTTTATTGATGCACCAGAGTTCCACATAAATAATGTGGCAATTTAGAGACTACCTTTACCAGGATACAAATTAGCCGGCTGTTTAAAAAGAAAATGGTTCAAATGGCTCTGAGCACTATGGGACTTAACTTCTGAGGTCATCAGTCCCCCAGAACTTAGAACTACGTAAACCTAACTAACATAAGGACATCACACACACCTCCATGCTCGAGGCAGGATTCGAACCTGCGACCGTAACGGTCGCGCGGTCCCAGACCGAAGGGCCTAGAGCCACTCGGCCACTCGGGCTGGCCTGGCTGTTTTCAAGGAGTTCTTTGAGGAATGGGTGATTTTCAGTAAACTATCACAAGAATTCAAAAATCTTACCAGTAATGTATGCACTTTCAAATCTGAAGAGATTCCTCCTGGGTCACTCCTTATACTCTTTTCAGGAGTTCCTTGAAAAATTAAGCTGACACCTTTGTTATTTTGTGGATTGCGTTTACATGGACTGATGTTTCTTTTTTTTAGGTTTCTTAAAGATTTTATTTTATGTTATTACTTTTATGTTGTAATTTCATTTACTGACATGTTCCATGACCATGGAGATTTCCTCCTTAATTTGGCCATTAAAAATAATCCCGCCCGCATTCTGCCAGACTGGCAAAAAACACTAAACAAGAACTGGACTAGCAGGTCTTTTCACACTCACCTTATTCACCTGATCTTGCGCTCTTGATTTTTCACCTCTTCCGATCTCTATCGAACAACCTTAAAGGAACTTCCTTTCCGGATGAAAATGCGCTTCAAACATAGGTTAACGAATTTTTAGTCTCAGAACCACCTGATTTCTACAGTCGAGGAACGTAAAGGCTACCCCAACGTTGGAAGACTGTTGTAAATAGTGGATGAGAATCCATTATTGGTGATTTATCCTCTGTTATCTGTTTTGCTTATCAAACTTATGAAAAAACGCTACGAATGTATGCACCAACCCAAGAGGAATATGTTTACAGAAATTTGGTTCTAGTTCAGAACAGTATTACCTCCTGTAAGAACGCGGGACACTTTTGTTGTACACCCTGTACACGAGACAGGAGCGAAGTCTAACGTAGTGTGGTGTGGCGTGGTGAGCTAGGAGCACGCACGACGGTGTAATAGCCTCGCACCTTAGGCGTGAGAGCGCCTGCAGGTGACGTACGACTATAATGGGAACCTGCAACCTCACCACCAACACGTTTGTAATTAACGGTGTAATTAAGCTAAAGGGAGGTCCGCTGAATTCATGCGCATGCGAATGCAATAATTTTAAGCGGAGAACTACGACTCAGGTACTTCGCGTTTCTCCACACCCACTCTCACCGTTGCATTTTGTTTCAGATGTAATGCGGCGTACCACATAACGTCTTTTTTGCAGCTGAAATGGGATTTATTTTTCTAGCTCTGGAACTCTCCTACTGTCTTAAAGTCCCTGTCAATATATGTTTAGGTTGCTTGTTGTCGAAGTATCGCAACGTAGCCTTGGCAATAGGTCATTACAGCTGTTTCCAGTAGGTGATGTATGCAATATCAGGATTAGGTGAAATAGTTGTAGCGAGGACTGCATTATGGACAGAGAAGAGGGTTTTTCTGCATCACAAGAATTTTATTATTGAAGTCTGCTATGGTTAGGGCTCTCGAACTGCTGACCTATGAGACAAATCTGGTGTGAAATTGCCGCACACGATGTGGACACCAATGAGAAGGTGTTCTGAACAAAACAGCGATGTGTGATGCGATTTCGCTGAGAACACATCTAAGAACTAGAGAACGGACGACTTTCAGGGAAGTGGTCCCACAAACACTGGCGTCCAATGGAAGAACTCGGAACTATGATTTCATGCTGAAGAATCATTTCACTCATATGGGATAGAGAACAACAAACTGTCGTCGCCATTTATGATTCTACTAACGCTCAAATCTTCTGCGCGACGATACATAATAATCTGTGCAGTTATTTCTCAGCGAATTGAGAGTGATTAGCTTCCACAGATATTTTTGCTGTTTTATTCATTCTGTCTGCCCTGTGAGTTTTATGGAGTGTACATCTGACACCAAGTTGCTTTCAGATGTTTCCAAAGTTCAAGAAATAGCTACGAGGCAAGTAGTTTACGGACACCTTTGGGCCTCAAAAACGATAATAGAGGAAAAGGTATAACATTACTACGAGAGTGGACTGAAGAATTGGTTCCCATTCTCCTGGAAAGCATGGAAATGGATGGCGTTTCACCAGAGTAGTAGGAGATGACGTGCTCTAAAATCGATGTTGTTTGCACAATGCGCTTTGGATTTAAAAATATTTCATTTTTATTTTTTCTCGACAAACAACCCTTGTACCACTGTCATAAATGCTTGGAAAATGCCATGTCCAGAGAACCAGGTGTGCGGTAGACAATAGTCCAAACCATCGCTTTGGCGCAAGATTACATATACATCATCCATATCATAAAAATCATCTCCAGTGTTTCGACGTTTTAACATTTACAGCAATACGACAGTGGTTTCGCCACATTTCGTCGACATTTGCTGCACTGCATGCATAATGCAACACATACCTTTGTGTTGACAACCCATGCCACAGAAAGGAAAATGTCTCTGACCGCAATGAGTTCGTTTCTACTAATGGTTACTTCCGAGCTGGTGTATTACAGAGTCTGGGTAGTGTCTGTAACTAGTAATCAAAACGTCCTGGGTTCGATGTAGAACCTAGCCCCTGCTTAAATTTACGATAAAAAACATCAGCAATGGCGGCTCAACACGTCCGGTACAAGACGTCACCCTCGCTCTGTCGATGGTTTCCTCAAAGATGACAGGAGTGGGCAGAGGTTCACGGCTCTCTCTTCCCGTTTGGGTGTGGGACCTAGCCTAAACACGTAAAAAATCAGCACTGATCAACTGCGTGAGAAAGCAGAAAGCAATGGAAACCACTGCATTAAAGACACATAAGGTGTGTCCGCAAGACATGTGGCCTGTAACTAGGAAAAAATTGTGTGGCGGTGATATTTTCATTGGCAACTATTTACGATTAGCCCGCATTAGGACCTGCGAGAGGGGACTGCCCATGGGGAAGTGACCAAGAGAGAGAGATGGAGTAACCAACGGAAGGGAAACGTTCTACAAGTCGAAGAGCGGAATGTCAGAAGCTTGAATATGGTAGGAAAGTTGGGAAATCTCAAAAGTAAAATACAAAAGCTCAGTCTAGATGTAGCGGAGGTCAGTGAAGGGAATAAGACAATTATTTCTATCCAAAAGAGTACAGGGTAATATCAACAGCATCAGAAAATTGTATAAAAGAGTATTATTCCTTATGAACAGGGAGATAGGGCAGAGAGTGACTTACTGTCAACTATTCTGTGGCAGGATAATTTTCATCAGCATCGAACCACATTCGGCAACAATACTTCAGGTATATCTGCCGAAGTCACGAGCAGAAAATGAAAAGTATTTGAGTATGCTGAATCCGTAATTCATTACGTAAAGGGAAATGAATATCTAATAATCTTGTAGTACTGGGTAAAGGTTGTAGGACAAGAAGTAGAAGAAAGGTTTATGGGAGAATATGGGGTTGGTAGTAGGAATGAGACGAGAAAGACTAATTGAGTTCTGCAATAAATTTCTGCTAGTAATAGCAAATACTCTGTTCAAGAATCAGTAGGAGGTATACGTGGAAAAGATTCGGAAACACTGGAAGATTTCCGGTGGATTATAAAATTGTTACACTGAGACTCCAGAATCAGAAATTGGACTGCAGGGCACCCAAGAGCAAATATAGGCTGAGACCACAATTTACAGATGATGAAGAGCATGAAGGGGACTGAGATGTAAGAGAATCGTACGGAACAGTCAGTGTGGAAGTGGGATACTAAAGTAGTGAGAAAAGGTGAGACCTGTCTGAAGTTGGCTAAAGGTGTGGATACTGCGGTAGGGAATACCACGGTAGGCAGTTTACTTGAAGGGGAGTGCAATATCTGAAAAGTGCGACGACTGATGTTGGAAAAAGATATATAGGTATTCAGAAAGTAACTGCGAAGAAACCTTGAATAACGAAAGTAATTCTTCAATTAATTGACTAAATAAGTGAGCGCAAAAGTGTTCAGGGAAAGGCAGGAATGAACTAAGTACAACGTTCAGGGAAGAAATGCGAAATGGCTACAGAGAGGAAATAAAAAAAAATGATTGTCGGACTAACTGATTCAGCACATAGGAAAGTGGAAGTACAATGAAATTAAGAGCAAGTGCGGAACATTAAGGGTGCATTTAAAATTCCGTTATTAAAGGCATAGGAGAGAGCGAAAATGTGGGAAGAGTACACTGAAGCCTTCTATGAGTGGGAGAAATTGTCTGATGACGTGAGACAAGAAGACGTTGGAATCCATGTGGATGAAATAGAGGATCCAGTATTAGAAATTAAACGTGATTTGGAAAACTTGAGAACAAATAAGGTAGAAGGGATGGATAACATTACATCGAAATTTCTAAAGTCATTCGGGGAAGTGGTAACCAAACGACTATTCAAGTTGGTGTGTGGAATATATAAGATTAGCAACATACCATTTGAATTTCGGGAATACATCAGCCACATAATTCCGAAGATAGGAAGAACAGATATGTGCGAAAATTTTCACACAAGTAATTGGAAAGCTCAAGCATGCAAGCTGCTGACAAGAATGAAAAAAATAAATAAACGATGGCCTTTTGGATAAAGATCAGCTTGAGTCTAGTAAAGGCAAAAGCACCAGAGAGGCAGTCCTGACGTTGCAGTTGTAGCGTTTTGTGATGGAAAAATCCCATAATTAAAGTGCGATGGACTATTAATACTACAACAAACGTAAAATACTCTGTGGAATTTAAGCATCTTCGTGCGAACTCGATAACAAAGATAAACAGACTGTATTAAGCTGTAAGACTGTATTAAGCTATATACATGACACAGCATAGCCCTTGGCTGTACCTATCGATTTCCGTAGAGCGATAAATTATCTTTAGCGATTTCAGGTGGAGGAGTTCCAGCAAGGAGACTCAACGACATCTGCTGCTGCGAAACGCATATGGTGTTACCGTATTCTTTAACTTACTGAGAACAGAAAGCAATATAGACTTCATAACCACCGCAAAGCCGGCCGGTGTGGCCAAGCGGTTCTAGGCTCTTCAGTCTGGAACCGCGCGACCGCTACGGTCGCAGGTTCTAAGCCTGCTTCGGGCATGGATGTGTGTGATGTGCTTAGGTTAGTTAGGTTTAAGTAGTTCTAAGTTCTAGGGGACTGATGGCCTCAGATGTTAAGTCCCATAGTGCTCAGAGCCGTTTGAGCCACCGCAAACATAATTAAAAGGACTCTATTTAAATAAAAGTCGCAAACAGTAAAAAAGATTCGCTAAACCAAACCATAAATAAAAACCAATGAATAATAATACGCAATGACATTAATCAAACGCTCATTAAATAATAGAGAGAATAAAAATAAGAACTTTAAACGATTAATTATGGAAGCAAGACTGAAGAAAAATCAAGACACGTTCACAGCATTTGTCGACCTGGCGCAATACGTTCGTTATTCTGAGGAAAAAAGGAGTAGCATATAAGGAAAGACGGATAGTAAACAATATACACAAGAACCAAGAGGGATCAATAAGACTGGAAGACCAAGAAAGTAATGTTCGAATTGAAAAGGTGTAAGACAGGAAATTAGTCTGTAGGCCCTACTGTTCAATCTATACATCGAATAAGCGATGACGGAAATGAAAGAAAGATTCAAGAGTGAAATCAAAATTCAAGGTGACAGGCTATCAAGAGATTGCAATCCTCAGTGAAAGTGAAGATGAACTACAGAATTTTCTGAATAGAATGAACAGCCTAATGAGAGTAAATCGAAGAAAGGCGAAATTAACGAGAAGTAGCAGAAATGACACAAGCAAGAAATTTAACTCCAAAATTGGTGGTCACGAAGTAGATGAAGTTAACGAATTCTGCAACCTTGGAAGCAAATCAATCTATGACGGACCAAGCAAGGTGGACATAGAAAGCAGACTAGCACTGTCTAAAAGGACATTCTTCGTCAAGAGAGGACTTCTAGTATCAAACATAGGTCTTAACTTGAGGAAGAAATTTTGAGAATGTATGTTTGTAGCAATATCTGGTAGTGAATAATGGGCTGTCGGGAAGAGTCGAAGACAATCGAAACGTTTGAGATGTAGTGCTACACAAGAACCTTGAAAATTACGTGTCTTTATAAAGTATGGAATGGAGAGCTTCTCCGAAACATCGCAAATAAAGGAAGATGCGTAAAACACTGGCAAGAAGAAGTGTCAGGGTGATAGGAGATGTGATATGACATGACGGAATAACTTCCATGGCACTAGCGGTGGTAAAACCTGCAGGTGAAGAAAGAGATTGGAACATATCCAACAAATAATTGAGGACGTATGGTGCAAGTGCTATTCTGAAATGAAGAGATTGACACAGGGGACAAATTCGTGACGGGTCACACTGAGACGAACACCTTCTTCACATAGTGTGTTATGCAGCATCACATCTAGTAAGCAATAGACGAGACAGGATATGGCGCGACTGGATATGTTCAGCAGGGAAATTGTAGAAACGAGGAGTCAGCTGGGTTCGACTAGAGTAGGTCAGCCCAAATCAGACAGAACGTCTAGATTCACTCTGTAAATGGATCAGCCATTCGTAGGGATAAAGGTGGCACAATGGTAAGGCAGTGGCTTCGTATTCGGGAGGACGTTGGTTTAAATCCCAGCCTGGCGATCCGATACAAGTTCTTTTCGTTTCCGCGCAACCGAAAAACCTAAATGCCGTAACGGTTACTCTGAAATGTCACTATTTTGGTATATGGCCCTCTACGGATCAGTAGACGGTACAAACTGTAGAGGAACACACAGATTGGAATCTATCCAACAAATAGCTGAGTTCGTAGAGTGCAGTGGTATGGGACTCTTCAGCACAGTTTGACCTTCATTTTTACTCCAAGAGGATTATATGACCATGAAGGTCATACAAGTGTCCATCACGTGCACACATGGCGTCATCAATATGTCTTCATCGAGATGGCGTTGGTGATGTCAGCACTGAATTTGGATATATGATGTCATCAAGATGGCTGTGGCGGTAAATTAACACACTATTGTCCTCGATCATTGTTGAGGTCTCGGTTCACCTCCAGCTGTTACCGATTGAAAACTGCAGCTTTATTATTAACTCGCGCGATCTGTATGACTCTTCCAAAAGCCTATGTTATGTCCAGTTTCGGTAAGCCCACGCTTATCAGCGTTTGTCCAAATGATTCAGATTTCTAGTCTGTAACACAACTGTGGCTAAATGATGCGCGTGTGTGAGGAAGAGTTCTGCGTGGAAGTATGTGATGATAGTTCATATTCTGAAACTTCCGACTATAAAAGTTAACGTATTATAGTAAGAAAAGTTTATAGTAAGGTTTATAATAGAAAAAAACGGGATCAAGTGATGTTGTGAACCTATTACCACAAGAAACAGGAAACAAAAACACATTGTTATTCTTCAATTTCCAGATATAATGGTTGAATCACACACACTAGGAAATTAAGCTGAGATGGTTTGGCACCTTTTTTATAAATTTAATTTTTTTTTTTCGGAAGGAATTCTGCAGAAAAAGTATCTTGTATCCATCAATTGCACATATTCATACCTAAACATGCAATCAATTACTTAATGCTTTTTAACTACTTTGTACAAAGCTCGGAAACAATATGTATAATTTTGTCTTAATTTTTAAGTTGAATTAAAGCAAGTCATACAAAGCATACACAGAACATCATGTTTTCTAACATACAGTACTTTATTGGTTGCTGTTAGGCAGTAAATACTATTTTGTACAATGAAGATACCAGATTCGAGATTGCTACAAATCTGAGGAAAAAAAGCAAAGCGGCCTGGTAGATGCCAATTCACAAACTATCATTTAGTTCGACATATTGTGCACTGTGTTCAAAACTATCCAGACATTAGTAATACGTTACATACAAGCTATGTGGTTTGGTACACATGCTACCTCTGAATATATCTTTTCTCACATACTCTCTTTTACAAAGTAAGCCAGGAACTGCGTTTTATCAAAACCCAACCCTTTTGGGAAAGCTTTGTTTTCTTTTCTTCGGATGACATTTTCAGCTAGGTAGGTGGATGAATATTATTATTATTATTAATTCTGTGGTGTGCATACCTCCGGCTACAGGTCATAACTGCAATCTTCTAGCTTATACGTTCTCAGCTTCGTCTACTGAGTATCTTAGTACACCTGTCTGGAGCGGACCTTTTCTCGAAAGGCGATTTGTGTTTACTAATTCTAACCAAATCATCAAATCTGATTTGACCCTTTCGTGAATCTGTCATCTTGATCTTATTATGCACAATAGACAAAATGCCTTTATCTTTCACGTCATTAGGTAGCATATTAATTAATCTATGTTTTGTGTGAGTATAATGACTGACTAGCTACTACGCTATTATCAATTCATTTGAAAGAACCCTGAGCAGTGTAAAGCTTAAACATGCGCCCATTAAGTGTTCTATTGAATCGATCCGCAACTGAAGCTTTCAAACTGAAAAAAAGATTAACAGTGATTTATTTTATGTTTTCGAATTGGTTTTGCCGACCTGGGTGGCCGAGCGGTTCTAGGCACTACACTCTGGAACCGCGCTACCGCCACTGTCGCAGGTTCGAATCCTGCCTCGGGCATGGATGTGTGTGATGTACTTAGGTTAGTTAGGTTTAAATAGTTCTAAGTTCGGGGGGACTGATGACCTCAGAAGTTAAGTTTCATAGTGCTCAGAGACAGCCAATTCGTTTCTTCAAATGAATATGGCAAAATTCCTTACTTAAATCTGTTTGTAAATGATCAGAATCCCATTGTTTTTACTGTATGTTTGTCTGAATGTATGTGCAACTTCAATACCAGCTTTACTATTAAGAGCGGTGAGCCATGCATAATTTGAGAACACATCGGTTACTTTTAATAAATACCTATAACCTGAATTTTATTGGGAATATGCAGTCACTTCAACGAAATCGGCTTGATGAAGGTCATGAATTCCTTTTGTAGTAACTACTCTCCTCGGATAAACTCACGAAGATTCGTAATCCAGTAGGAATAACTGAGGATATACCAATCAGCACAGTCTCCAAATGCGCAACGGCTTAGCTCGTACTGTACTGGTGCTGGTTTTCCATCATCAACCATTTTGCAGAAGTTGTGCCCAGCTCACAGTATGACATTGTTCACTGTGGAATGAGACCACCAGAAGCAACCACACTGCTTCGAGGAACACTAGCTAGATAACCGAACATCCGAAAAAAAAATCGTCAGAACAAGAGAGATTTCTTTTTATCGTTTCCTTCAGTAAGATGTCCGGCAGTTACTGATCTTTTTTCGCTTTTCTATTGTTTCTTATATACATAATCCTGACTTCACTTCGAAAGGAGTATACTGGAGTGCACTTGTATGTGGCACCGGAATAAGATAAGAATATTAATAAATTAAAATAAAACTAGTGTACTATAAACGATGAATGTCTCTGATAAGCTCTATAATGCGGATCGCTGACTTTACGCGGTCGCAGAGCCAAAGATATTGCTACTGTTGCAGTAAGAGAGCGTTTGGCGCACAGTTGTAGGTAGTTGTCTCTGAGTAGGCAGTTTCTGTGGTGTCGAAATTGTTGAGCATGGAAGCAGAAGCCTTAATGCAAATACGGTAAAGATCTTAAATAATTATGATTTCTGTTTTTGCCAGTGCGTTGGTATAGATGAGTTGGCTGATAATTTGTCATTGCTGAGTAACCCCAGAATGAATGTAAACTGTTTTGATAAAAAGGCTACTTAGACATTTCATTTTTGTAATGTCTCTGTGACTAGGGCCTCCCATCGGGTAGACCGTTCGCCGGGTGCAATTCTTTCTATTTGACGCCACTTCGGCGACTTGCGCGTCGATGGGGATGAGATGATGATGATTAGGACAACACAACACCCAGTCCCTGAGCGGAGAAAATCTCCGACCCAGCCGAGAATCGAACCCGGACCCTTAATATTGACATTCTCTCTTGCTGACCACTTTTTTTATGTGGAAACACGCTTCCTCTGAACGACAAACGAATTATGCCCCCTTCTGCTGCCTTTGTTTGCAACATGGCTTGAATAAACATTAATGTAAATTCCATTGAGAAGGCAGTTACATAACTGCTATGGAAATGTAACTGCATCTGTAAATTTCGTTCTCCGTGCGTGGAAAAACGGAAAGAAGCAAACTCATTATTGCTGATAAGTGAAATTTCCTTTTTCAGAAGGTAATGAAGTAAAATAGGCTTCTTCTGCTTGATTTTACACATAATTAACATAAATGTGTCTTCTTGTGAAAAGAAAAGGAAAGAAAGACAGAAACTAAATAAAAGGTGTATACCAGTTTCATCACTGTGCTTCCCCGAAAACAGAGTAATAAATACACATGGGCTTAACTGGTCTATACTGGTGATCTTCTCTGATTACTTTCTGTTGGAAATCCTCCTCCTGCTACGTGAAGTACAAACTTTAACCAAACATCATTCGTCTAATATACGAAATGCTTGGATGTGTAATGTAAATTACGCATTTCTATTGGTTACAGGATGGTTTTAGTTAAAAAATTTGCGTAATTTTCTTTGTATTTTTTAGTACACATCAACTTGTGGTGCTCAGTTGTAAGGTATACCCAGAAGTCCTCCATACTGCTTGATTCTTTCGTTAGGATGTAATGCATCGTTTGGCCTTTCAACCAGTTAATTGCATTTCGTTTTGTTTTAGGGTAAGGTATACCGTCAGGGTTTAAAAATTCAGCAGTCGTAACGGCATTTGGCGTAGTTTTGCTGACGCTCGCTATCTTTGGTCTCACGTAGAGCCATATTTCTTTTACCCTGTCACACAGCAAACTATGCTCTTCGGTATCTGGTACATTACATAATGTACACAGCGGTGACTCGGCCAATCGAATAGAGTGAAGTTTAGAGTCCGTCGTAATTTTTCTGTTTACAGCAAAGTACCAGGTCGATTTGACATACGTTGGCAGGTTCCGGCAGTGAATATTTTCCCATATTGTTTCCCAGTTATAACAAGGATACTTTTGTTCTACGTCGTTTCTGGGTTTGTCTTTCATCAAGTTATTGTAAAGTTCTTTTACTTTCATGACGTATTTTTCAGGAATCATTGCCTGTATGTAGCTGTATTCTACGAAAAAGTATTTCAGGTGGTATAGTCCGTTGGGTATGTGTTAGACATTTATAGGTGCACTGACGTCAGCAGGAGCTATTTCATTTAACAAACGTGCAGCAAGGGTACCACTTGGCTCTTTCCATTGTTTGTATGTGGTAGAAAGGCATAAGGCTTGCGCTTTTTTGCTGACATTGGTGAGATTTAACGCACCACATTTCGTAGGGAGCATCAGAATGTCATACTTGACTTTGAAAATACGTCCGCGGCTCACAAAGTGTCCTAGTGCATGCGGTGCATTTCAACAAAGTCGCAGGTGGTGGCAGAACTTGTGCTACATAATTAACTTTGGATGTGATGTATACATTTGCCACTGTTACTTTTTGAAGTTCATCGAGTTTCCTAATACTATGTGCTTGTACAGAGGCGCGTATGCTGTTAAGTAATTTTCGATAATTCGCAGTAATAGTGTGCTTGATATTTCTTTTAAAATCCATGCCGAGACATTTCATGGTTATAAGCTCGCGTAACAGATCCTGCGTTTGCGTCCCAATTCCACGGCCGATGTTGAAAATCCCCGACTTTCTTCTATTAAGTTTTGCACCAGATGCCTGTTCATATTGTGTTACTATTCGTAGTGCGCTCTGTACTTCAGCGCCATTCACGACTAGGAAGCCAACATCATCAGAGTATGCCTTGCACACGGCCTTTTCTCCATGTATTTGTAGTCCTTGTAGATGTTTCATAAGGGAGCCAAGCAGGGGCTCGATGGCAAGGGCGAAGAGTGCCATTGACATTGGACACCCTTGCCTAATGGAGCTGGTGACGTCAATCGGGCGGCTAATGTGTCCATTGATGACAATCCTGGCTGAGTTGTGTGTTAATGTATTTCTTACTACCACAATGAATCTAGGTGGGAAGCCCATTGCGCCCATGGTGCGAAGGAGAAAACTATGATTAACCCTGTCGAAGGCTTTATCAAAGTCGAGTGAGATGAGTGCACATTTTATTTTTCAGACGTCGGCCGTTGAGATTAGGTCCCTGTAATCACAGAGGGTCTGGAGAATTCTTCTGTCTTTGCTCACACTTGTTTGATAAGGGCCAGTGACGCTGGTCATTGTGGTTTTTAGCCTGCGAGCGAGAATGCGGCCAAAGATTTTGTAATCGCTGTTTAAAAGCACAATTGGCCTCAGAGCGCTTACAGATTTCGTATTGGTAGTTTTTGGCACTAACACTACGAGTCCCTCACGAAATTCTTTCGGGATGTCATTTTTAGGGTTTAGCAGTCCGTTGCAGATGAGAGTAAACTTGCCTTTTACGAGGCCACTGAATCTGCAATAAAATTCTGCCGGAATTCCATCTGCCCCTGGAGCCGTATTTTTCGTGCTTCCATATATAGCTTCTTCGACGTCTTCTTCAGTCACTTGCGAGATGAGAGTTTGTGCTTCCGCGTGGCATACTTTGCCCTGGAGGTTGATCATTAGCTCGTCTTGAAGCTGTTCGTCAACCGGTTGACTAGACATTAAGGATGCAAAATGCTGTACGATTGCCTCTTTAATCTCTCTTTGCTTCGTCAGCTTCCTTCCACCATCAGTTGTTATTTCAGATAATATCTTGCGAGTCGCCCTTTTGCTTTCACGAATGACATGATAAATGGAAGTGACCTCGTGCTGTGCTATTTTATGGCCACGCGACCTTATTTGGTAGCCTTCCAGTTGTTTACGCCGTAGTGCTAAAATTTTTGCTTTAATTTTGTTAATTCTTTCGTAGTTGTCCACAACTGTTGCATCGGACTTGTACAAAACCCTTAGACACTGAAAGTAAAATTCTATAGTTGATTTGTACCAAAACTTTTTGTCTTTGGAGTAGTTTATGAAAAACCTCCGTAATTTAGGTTTGGCATGTTGCAGCCACCAGTCAGTGCCAGAGTTGTACGAGCTAAATTTGCTTTCACACTCTCTCCATACCTTGAAAAATGCCTTCTGACCAGCATGGTCTTCCAGATGTGACACGTTGAGCTTCCATGTGCCTCTGCTTCGGAAGGTCCCTTGTTTTGGCTCTGAGCACTATGGGACTTAACATCTATGGTCATCAGTCACCTAGAACTTAGAACTACTTAAACCTAACTAACCTAAGGACATCACACACATCCATGCCCGAGGCAGGATTCGAACCTGCGACCGTAGCAGTCTCGCGGTTCCGGACTGAGCGCCTAGAACCGCTAGACCACC
This sequence comes from Schistocerca serialis cubense, assembly GCF_023864345.2. Classification (NCBI taxonomy): domain Eukaryota; kingdom Metazoa; phylum Arthropoda; class Insecta; order Orthoptera; family Acrididae; genus Schistocerca; species Schistocerca serialis. The sequence continues at coordinate 765,748,950 of NC_064642.1, read as the reverse complement.
GCGGTCGGCGGTCCCTTGTTTTATCAGATTGATTGTGCATATGTATGCAGCATGAGCCGAAAAAACGGTAGGCCATACTTCGGACTGCAAAATGAGGTGTTTCAAATTGTGGGTTACATATATCCTGTCGAGACGGCTCGCCGAGTGACTTGTGGCGTGGGTGAAGCCAGGGGCTGCACCGTTCATATGTTCCCATGAGTCTATTAGTCTTAAGTCATTAACTATACGTTCCAGTTCAGTACACTTGTTGAAATTGGGAGTTTGGTCTTTGACATGCAAAACACAGTTAAAATCTCCTCCCAGGATAAGGTGTTCATATAGAGTTCGAAATAGTGGGACAATTTCTTCTTTAAAGAACTCCGTTCTGCGGTGCCTGCTACTGGATTCTGAAGGGTCACACACGTTAGTGAGTCGTATGTTGTTTGTTGTGGCCGCTATGCCTTTACTGTTTGGTAGTTTTACTACATCTTGGACTACTATGCCCTCCTTTGTGAGCAGAACAGTGCCCATTTCCGCTCCATGCCCTGGGTTTGTAATGGTGTTGAAGTCAGGTACGTTACCAAGCTCAATGTCTGTCACTTCTTGTAAAAGTATAATGTCGCTGGCAGAATCATATATAAAATCTTTTAAGTTCCGTAGTTTAAAGGAACTATGAATCTTATTAAGTTTTACTGTCGCGATTTTGTATGCTTGTATGTCAGACATTCTTCGTTCTACTTGATCTAACTTTAAAAAACATTCTTCTGTTTTGTCTCGCAAGCGTCAGCTTTAAAACGCATTTTAATAATATTCACCGGTAGCAAATGTTTCAGTGGTGTGTCCTTGTTCTTTAGAATGTTCGTTCGCGGAGACGTCTTCGGTGAAGAAATCAGCCACCTGTGGGGCTAGCTTACAGCTTGTCTTAGTTTGTGAAACTTCTGTCATTTCTTCGTCGGCATTGTTACGGTCGCTTTCGTCTGCCCAGCTGGTGGAGGTTGTCGTCGTGAGTGGGACGAGTGAAGCTTCATGAGAGTGACTCGTTTCCTGGGGGTGGTTGGATGCTTTCTTTGTTGGTTTTCCTTGGACATCTCGTTTTTCCAGCGCAGAAGGGGAACGCTCCTCAGAAACTGGCTGTTGGCTTAAGGTACTACCTATTTCCTTCGCTTTTTGTCGGAGTGTGGGAGCTGTCTCCTCTGCACCTTTGTGCGCCAGCCGGCGTTTCTTATTTTTCTTTGGAGAATTGCCTCTCGACGGACTTTCGTCAGTATCCAAGTTAGTGTCGCTTTCCTGCAAGGTGTGTCGGTCTTCAACTTCCGGCGAATCTGCTGCCTTTACAGTTGCAGGTGCCTGTTTCGGTGGAACTTCAACCGTTTCCGTAGATGGGCGGGACTCTTGTAGGTCGTCAGCTATGACGGCACTGACGTCCATCGGAATTTCAGTGTCTGGAGAATTTGTATTTGCACACGATTCAGGGGCTGAGGAAGCAGTCGGCCGTTCGCGTGCCACGGCGGCGTAAGTTCCCGGCAGCGTTGTCATCGCCGGTGGCCTGGCGGCCTCGCCGGCCGGCAGCTGCGCCACGCGCCGCTGTATACATCCTGCGCGAACGTGCCCAGGCTTGTTACAGGCGGCACAGGTTCGCGGTTGGTCGTCATAAATTACAATCCCTCTATATCCGCAGACATTGATGTACGACGGGATGTGCTTTTGTAACTCTACTCCAAGCTGCCGTACGCCATTTAGTACTGGGAATTTATGCGCGCTTGACCATTTCTCGGCAAAGTTGCTGAGCACTTTCCCGAAGGGTGAAATTACAGCATTAATTTGGTCTGTTGTAATCTCAAAAGGCAACTCGAAGATTCAAATTGTGCGAATGCCAAAACCAGCACGTGCAACGGTGACTTGACCAACGTTTCCATCTGAGTGCTTAAATTTCATGACACCTCCGGAAGTCTCAACTATTTTCTCGCACAACTCGGAACTACGCATTTTAACAAACACGACACAAGCTATAATAGACAGGTGGATCCCAATTACATCATTAAAGGAGAGCTTCACATCTTCTTCTAACCAATTTTCTACTTCAAACGACTTGGGTCTGGCAGATCGAGGATCAAAGGTAAGTTTCAACGTATCCTTTCGACTTGGTTGAGCCATCACTGCATGCTACTCATTACTTCTCGAAGTGTTCTATAAACAGAGTTTTAAGCCGCAGCAAGCGCAAGACTTACCACGCGGAAGCACAGACGGCGCAGCGCACACCACACTACGTCCTACCTCCACGCCGTCCGCCGGCGAACTAACCACTCAGCTAGCGGGGGCACACATTTTTGTAATGCTTTTAAGATTTGTTAACAGAGCTATGTGTAATTTGATGATTTGCATTTATGTTCGATTAATGGAGTTAGATAATACTTGCTGTTTAAATCTCATTGTTTGTGAATCAATTGTGAGTAATGCAACTTCAGTTGTCAGTTGTTTATGAAAAGACAAGCTTAACTTGCAATATAATTTTGCTAAAATAACTGATTGTTAGTAATTCACTATAATCAGTTCTGAATCCCTGTCCTGGTCATATTTTTTTTTAAAGAAGTTAGATTTTCATAAAAATTCTCAATTACCGGCCAAATGAATTTCATGTGCATTTCAAGTATTATGGCCAACATTACACACTGCTGAACCTGTAGTTAGCATATTTATAATTTTTGTTACGATAAACCAGATATATCGCGTTAATCCCTTGCTGCTTTAGAGGTAAGACAATTTAATTTATTTGCTATGTGCACAGCGACAAATTTATCAGTTTTTAACGGGGCCAGATTATTAATTGCCTAAGGGTCTAAATGTATTTTGTACTGACTGTATTCCTTTATTGTTATTGAGAGTTGCGTTGCCCAATAGATTCGCGTAAAGTTTTGCTAGCAATAACACAGGGTAAGCACACCACTTGCAGTTACAACACACCACATGACAATTCGAGTTCTGTATCCATTCCACGGTTCAGACATTCATTCAACGTAATCTGGTTTACTATTTCATTTTTATAAAGAATGCTACACTTGGCGACAGCTCTGCCAGTCGTCCACTGTGTGAGATTTTTGATATTAAAATAGTCAGATATATATATTCTGATCTCTTAACCACTCTGTAGTGATAATAGTAATTGGATTTTTTGGCTCAACGCAGTTTACTAACTTGTACAAAATTCCTTTCACAGTTCATCGGCATTCTTATGGTCCACCTTGTTTTGTTTCATTGAGTATTGAAATTTTGTCTTTCAGTTTGTGCTCTGTATTTGATTTACGATGCCGCGCAAAAGTGTCAAGTTTCCGGCACGTAACCTTACAATTAAATATACCGAAATGGACGATTTCCTATTATTGAACACAGTGCTGAGAATGATAGTGACTACTCTCCGGCGCAACATTGCAAAGCACCACAGAAAACTTGAATTCCGTTTCCAGAAATAATGTACAGTTTCCTGACACTATAATTTCACTCACTAATTTGACTAGTAATTAGACGGTAGATTCAAGTACTGCGGACGCAATGATTTGCGCATGGCTGATGTGCTCAATTCAAAACTTGATTGTTTACCAAATTAGGTCAGTGACTGACCTGATTTTCACACAATTAATCAGACTGCCAATAGTATGTCAGAGGAAACAATAGTGTCAAGTACTCTGTTTTAAAGAATCCGTTAGATTTCATTGGCGGGAGTTGTGTAGATATTGCAACAACCGAGACGTCCGGGGTTGTAGACTATGACTCCACAAAACAAAACACAACACAGGTGACACCCGACGCATCAATTTAAAAGAATTCGGAAGCGACGATTCAAAATCTCATGCAAATGATGTGGTGGTGGTGTGTTGGGGCTTATGGGCGCTCAACTGAATACTCCTTTCAATGAACAATTTTTCCGGCGTACGAGGAGTATAGGTTGAACCACTCAAGCCGGCCGCGGTGGTCTAGCGGTTCTAGGTGAGCAGTCCGGAACCGCGCGACTGCTACGGTCGCAGGTTCGAATCCTGCCTCGGGCATGGATGTGTGTGATGTCCTTAGGTTAGTTCTAAGTCTAAGTAGTTGAGTCCCATAGTGCTCAGAGCCATTTGAACCATTTTTGAACCACTCAATTACGAGAGATGCGAGAAAAACAAGTTGACAACACCATTCAGTTCAAAGAACAACTTTTCGGCATATGCAAAAATAAGATGACTCCAACACTCAGTTCAATGAACGATTTAACAAAAATCATGAACCATTTTCCAGCGTTCGAATCGAGCTAAAATCGTACACAAAAACGACTGATAACCGTTTTAAACAGGTAGATACAGACATTAAGGCCAGTGAAAATCGTCTTTCCGATAACATCGAAGCCATAGCCAGGCAATGCACAGGCAGCACTAAACGTTTCACAGATGACAATAATGCTATAAGACATCAATGTAGTGAAACCTATCAAAATTTTACTAGGAAAGTAACCATGACCACTATTAACACCGCCCTCAGGACTCTAGTAAATTGTAATCGATGTACCGCCACCCGTTTCCTGTAATCCTCGCACCCTCACACTGACGAGGCGACACAGATATTGCTTCGCCATTATACAGGGTGGTCCATTGATAGTGACAGGACCAAATATCTTACGAAATAGGCGTCAAACGAGAAATCTACAAAGATCGAAACTTGTCTAGCTCGAAGGGGGAAACCAGATGGCGATATGGTTGGTCTGCTAGATGGCGCTGCAATTCGTCAAACGGATATGAACTGTGTTTTTTATAAATAGGACCCCCATTTTTTATTACATATTCGTGTAGTAAGTAAAGAAATATGAATGTTTTAGTTGGACCACTTTTTTTGCTTTGTGATAGATGGTGCTGTAATAGGCACAAACATATATGTACGTGGTATCACGCAACATTCCGCCAGTGCGGACGGTATTTGTTTCGTGATACATTACCCGTATCACGAAGCAAATACCGTCCGCACTGGCGGAATGTTACGTGATACCACGTACCCGTCCCCCCATGAACCGTGGACCTTGCCGTTGGTGGGGACGCTTGTGTCCCTCAGCGATACAGATAGCCGTACCGTATGTGCAACCACAACGAAGGGGTATCTCTTGAGAGGCCAGACAAAAGTGTGGTTCCTGAAGAGGGGCAGCAGCATTTTCAGTAGTTGGAGGGGCAACAGTCTGGATGATTGAGTGATCTGGCCTTGCAACACTAACCAAAACGGCCTTGCTGTGGTGGTACTGCGAACGTCTGAAAGCAAGGGGAAACTACGGCCGTAATTTTTCCCGAGGGCATGCAGCTTTACTGTATGGTTAAATGATGATGGCGTCCTCTTGGGTAAAATATTCCGGAGGTAAAATAGTCCCCCATTCGGATCACCGGGCAGGGATTACTCAAGAGGACGTCGTTATCAGGAGAAAGAAAACGCGTTCTACGGATCGGAGCGTGGAATGTCAGATCCCTTAATCGGGAAGGTAGGTTGGAAAATTTAAAAAGAGAAATGGATAGGTTAAAGTTAGATATAGTGGGAATTAGTGAAGTTCGGTGGCAGGAGGAACAAGACTTCTGGTCAGGTGACTACAGGGTTATAAACACAAAATCGAATAGGGGTAATGCAGGAGTAGGTTTAATAATGAATAAAAAAAAAGTGCGAGTAAGCTACTACAAACAGCACAGCGAACGCATTATTGAGGCCAAGATAGACACGAAGCCCATGCCTACTACAGTAGTACAAGTTTATATACCAACTAGCTGTGCAGATGATGAAGAAATTGATGAAATGTACGATGAGATAAAAGAAATTATTCAGGTAGTGAAGGGGGACGAAAATTTAATAGTCATGGGTGACTGGAATTCGAGAGTAGGAAAAGGGAGAGAAGGAAACATAGTGGGTGAATATGGATTGGGGGAGAGAAATGAAAGAGGAAGCCGCCTGGTAGAATTTTGCGCAGAGCATAACTTAATCATAGCTAACACTTGGTTCAAGAATCATGAAGGAAGGTTGTATACATGGAAGACACCTGGAGATAGTAGGTGGTTTCAGATATATTATACAACGGTAAGACAGAGATTAGGAACCAGGTTTTAAATTGTAAGATATTTCCAGGGGCAGATGTGGACTCTGACCACAATCTATTGGTTATGAGCTGTAGACTAAAACTGAAGAAACTGCAAAAAGGTGGGAATTTAAGGAGATGGGACCTGGATAAACTGAAAGAACCAGAGGTTGTACAGAGTTTCAGGGAGAGCATAAGGGAACAATTGACAGGAATGGGGGAAAGAAATACAGCAGAAGAAGAATGAGTAGCTTTGAGGGATGAAGTAGTGAAGGCAGCAGAGGACCAAGTAGATAAAAAGACGAGGGCTAATAGAAATCCTTGGGTAACAGAAGAGATACTGAATTTAACTGATGAAAGGAGAAAATATAAAAATGCTGTAAGTGAAGCAGGCAAAAAGGAATACAAACGTCTCAAAAATGAGATCAACAGGAAGTGCAAAATGGCTAAGCAGGGATGGCTAGAGGACAAATGTAAGGATGTAGAGGCTTATCTGACTAGGGGTAAGATAGATACTGCCTGCAGGAAAATTAGAGACCTTTGGAGATAAGAGAACCACTTGCATGAATATCAAGAGCTCAGATGGAAACCCAGTTTTAAGCAAAGAAGGGAAATCAGAAAGGTGGAATGAGCGTATAGAGGGTCTACACAAGGGTGATCTACTTGAGGACAATATTATGGAAATGGAAGAGGATCTAGAAGAAGATGAAATGGGAGATACGATATTGCGTGAAGAGTTTGATAGAGCACTGAAAGACCTGAGTCTATACAAGGCCAACGGAGTAGACAACATTCCATTAGAACTACTGACGGCCTTGGGAGAGCCAGTCCTGACAAAACTCTACCATCTGGTGAGCAAGATGTATGAAACAGGCGAAATACCCTCAGACTTGAAGAAGAATATAATAATTCCAATCCCAAAGAAAGCAGGTGTTGACAGATGTGAAAATCACCGAACTATCAGTTTAATAAGTCACAGCTGGAAAATACTAACACGAATTCTTTACAGACGAATGGAAAAACTAGTAGAAACCGACCTCGGGGAAGATCAGTTTGGATTCCGTAGAAATGTTGGAACACGTGAGGCAATACTGACCCTACGACTTATCTTAGAAGCTAGATTAAGGAAGGGCAAACCTACGTTTCTAGCATTTGTAGACTTAGAGAAAGCTTTTGACAATGTTGATTGGAATACTCTCTTTCAAATTCTGAAGGTGGCAGGGGTAAAATACAGGGAGCGAAAGGCTATTTGCAATTTGTACAGAAAGCAGATGGCAGTTATAGGAGTCGAGGAACATGAAAGGGAAACAGTGGTTGGGAAGGGAATAAGACAGGGTTGTAGTCTCTCCCCGATGCTATTCAATCTGTATATTGAGCAAGCAGTAAAGGAAACAAAAGAAAAATTCGGAGTAGGTATTAAAATCCTTGGAGAAGAAATAAAAACTTTGAGGTTCGCCGATGACATTGTAATTCTGTCAGAGACAGCAAAGGACTTGGAAGAGCAGTTGAACGGAATGGATAGTGTCATGAAAGGAGGATATAAGATGAACACCAACAAACGCAAAACGAGGATAATGGAATGTAGTCGAATTAAGTCGGGTGATGTTGAGGGAATTAGATTAAGAAATGAGACACTTAAAGTAGTAAAGGAGTTTTGCTATTTGGGTAGCAAAATAACTGATGATGGTCGAAGTAGAGAGGATATAAAATGTAGACTGGCAATGGCAAGGAAAGCGTTTCTGACGAAGAGAAATTTGTTAACATCGAGTATAGATTTAAGAGTCAGGAAGTCATTTCTGAAAGTATTTGTATGGAGTGTAGCCATGTATGGAAGTGGAACATGGACGATAACCAGTTTGGACAAGAAGAGAATAGAAGCTTTGAAATGTGGTCCTACCGAAGAATGCTGAAGATTAGATGAGTAGATCACATAACTAATGAGGAAGTATTGAATAGGATTAGGGAGAAGAGAAGTTTGTGGCACAACTTGAGTAGAAGAAGGGATCGGTTGGTAGGACATGATCTGAGGCATCAAGGGTTCATCAATTTAGTATTGGAGGGCAGCGTTGAGGGTGAAAATCGTAGAGGGAGACCAAGAGATGAATACACTAAACAGATTCAGAAGGATGTAGGTTTTCAGTATGTACTGGGAGATCAAGAAGCTTGCACAGGATAGAGTAGCATGGAGAGCTGCATCAAACCAGTCTCAGGACTGACGACCACAGCAACAACAACATTACCCGTGTTAAAAAGGACCGTTTACCAATTGCGAAATGGTCGATATCGTGTTGATATATGGCTATTGTGATCAAAATGCCCAACGGGCGTGTGCTATGTATACTGCTCCGTATCCTGGACGACATCATCCAAGTGTCCGGACCGTTTGCCGGATAGTTACGTTATTTAAGGAAACAAGAAATGTTCTGCCACATGTGAAACAACCATGACATGCAACAAATGATGATGCCCAAGTAGGTGTTTTAGCTGCTGTCGCGGCTAATCCGCACATCAGTAGCAGACAAATTGCGTGAGAATCGGAAATCTCAAAAACGTCGGTGTTGAGAATGCTACATCAACATCGATTGCAGCCGTACCATATGTCTATGCACCAGGAATTGCATGGCGACGACTTTGAACGTCGTGTACAGTTCTGCCACTGTACACAAAAGAAATTACGGGATGATGACAAATTTTTTGCACTCGTTCTATTTAGCGAAGAAGCGTCATTCACCAACAGCGGTAACGTAAAACGCCATAATATGCACTATTGTGCAACGGAAAATCCACGATGGCTGCGACAAGTGGAACATCAGCGACCTTGGCGGGTTAATTTATGGTGCGGCATTATGCGAGGAAGGGTAATAGACCCCCATTTTATCGATGGCCATCTAAATGGTGCAATGTATGCTGATTTCCTACGTAATGTTCTACCGAAGGTACTACAAGATGTTTCACTGCATGACAGAATGGCAATGTACTTCCAACATGATGGATGTCCGGCACATAGCTCGCGTGCGGTTGAAGCGGTACTGAATAGCATATTTCATGATAGGTGAATTGGTCGTCGAAGCACCATACCATGGCCCGCACGTTCACCGGATCTGACGTCCCCGGATTTCTTTCTGTGGGGAAAGTTGAAGGATATTTGCTATCGTGATCCACCGACAACGCCTGACAACATGCGTCAGCGCATAGTCAATGCATGTGCGAACATTACGGAAGGTGAACTACTCGCTGTTGAGAGGAATGTCGTTGCACGTATTGCCACATGCATTGAGGTTGACGGACATCATTTTGAGCATTTATTGCATTAATGTGGTATTTTCAGGTAATCACGCTGTAACACCATGCGTTCTTAGAAATGATAAGGTCACAAAGGTACATGTATCACATTGGAACAACCGAAATAAAATTTTCAAACGTACCTACGTTCCGTATTTTAATTTAAGAAACCTACCTGTTACCAACAGTTGGTCTAAAATTGTGAGCCATATGTTTGTGACTATTACAGTGCCGTCTGTCACAAAGCGAAAAAAGTGGTCCAACTAAAACATTCATATTTCTTTACGTACTGCACGAATATGTAATTAAAAAATGGGGGTTCCTACTTTAAAAAACGCAGTTGATTTCCGTTTGACCTATGGCAGCGCCATCTAGCGGGCCAACCATAGCGCCATCTGGTTTCCTCCTTCAAGCTAGACAAATTTCTTTCTTTCTAGTTTTTTCCTTTGACGCTTATTTCGTGAGATATTTGGCCCGGTCACGATCAATGGGCCGCCCTGTATACTACACGCTCCCTATCGATGTGTCACCAGGAGATTAATGCCAGCCTCGGGACTCTAGTAGCCTGTAACCGATAAACCACTGGCCGTTTACTGTAATCCTCGCACTCTCGCACTGGCGATGCAACACAGAAAATGCGTTGCGATTGCGAACTACTGACTCAGTGCCGACGTCTCTGCAAAAGACTCATACCGCAGTCAAGACTCTAGCAACTTGTAACTGATGCACCACTGCTGGTTTACTGTAATCCTTTAACCTCCGCACTCACGTTGCAACAGAGAAATTGCCTTGCGATTGCATACTAGAGGCTCCCTGCTGACGTCTCCCCAAGAGAATACTACCGCCCTGTAGTAGCTTGGCCGATGCATCGCTGCCTGTTTGCAGTAATGCTCGCTCCCTCACGTTGACGACGGGGCACACAAACTGCTTCGAGACTGCATACTACAGGTTCCCTGACGACGAATCTCCGCGAGCTTAATACCACCCTCAAAACTCTAGTTGATTGCAACCGATGTACCGCTCCCCGTTTACTTTAATACTCCCACCCTGACACTGATGGTGCAACACAGTAATTGCTGCCCGATTGTGTACTACAGGCTCCCTGCCGACGTCTCTCCATGAGACTTATAGTGCAATGAGGACACTAGTAGCTTGCAACCGATGCACCACTGCCCATTTGCTGTAATCCTCGAACCCCACACTCACGATGCGACACAGATATTGCTTCGCGATTCCATACTACAGGCTCTTTGCCGACGAATCTCCAAGAGCCTAATACCGCAATCAGGACACTAGTAGCTTGTAGCCGATGCACCACTGTCCATTTACTGTTATTCTCGCACCCTCACACACAAATTGCTTTGCGATTACGTACTGCAGGCTCCTTCCCGACGTACCTGCAAGAAATTAATACTGCCCTCAGGATTTTAGTAGCTTGTAATCGACGCTCGTTTACTGTATTCCTCGCACCCTCATACTGACGATGCAACACAGAAATTGCTTCCTGATTGCATATTACAGGCTCACCGTCGACGTCTCTCCAAGAGACTAATACGGCCATCAAAACTCAAGTAGCTTTTAACCGATGCACCGATGCTCGGTTACTGTAATAGTCCGAGCCTCACATTGACAATGTACGGAGCCGGTAGCTGAGTGGTCAGCGCGACAGAATATCAGTCTTAAGGGCCCGGGTTCAATTTCCGGCTGGGTCTGCGATTTTCCCAGCTCAGGGACTGAGTATTGTGTTGTCCTAATCATCATCATTTCACCCCCATCGCGCGACTGCTACGGTCGCAGGTTCGAACCCTGCCTCGGGCATGAGTGTGTGTGATGTCCTTAGGTCAGTTAGGTTTAAGTAGTTCTACGTTCTAGGAGACTGATGACCACAGATGTTAAGTCCCATAGTGCTCAGAGCCATTTGAACCATTTTTCACCCCCATCGACGCCCATGTCGCCGAAGTGGCGTCAAATAGAAAGACTTGCACCAGGCGAACGGTCTACCCGACAGGAGGCCCTACTCACACGACATTTACATTTACACTAACAATACCACCCAGAATTTCCATTTGCGATTGCACACTACAGGCACCCTGCCGACGTATTATGAAGAGACTAATGCCACCCTCGGCTCTTTGCCGACGAATCTCCAAGAGCCTAATACCGCATTCAGGACACTAGTAGCTTGTAAATGATGCAGCACTGCCCATTTACAGTAATCTACGCACACTTACACTGGCGATGTGAGACAGATATTGCTTCACGATTGTATACTACAGACACCATGCCGACGCCTCTGAAAGAGATTTACATCACTATCAGGAACATAGTAGCTTGTAGCCAATGCACCGCTGGTCGTTTACTGTAATCCTCGCACCCTCACACTCACGATGCTACACAGAAATTGCATCGCGATTGCATACTATAGACTCCCTGCCGATCTCTCTCCGAGAGAGAACTACCGCCCTCAGGACTCTACTAGCTGTTATCGGATGCACCGTTGCCATTTTACTGTAATCCTCACACCCTCACACAGACGATGCTACACAGAAGTTGCTTCGTGACTGCATATTACAGGTTTCCTGCCCACATGTCTCCAAGACACTAATACCACCCTCGGGACTCTAGTAGCTTTACTGTAATCCTCGAAAGTTGACACTGACGACGCGACGCAGAAATTTCTTCCCACTTGCGTACTACAGGCTTCCTGCCGAAGTCACTGCAAGAGACTAATACCGCAATCAGGACTCCAGTAACTAGTGACCGATGCACTGCTGCCCATTTATCCTCGCACACTCACGCTGACGACCCGACACAGAAATTGCTAAGCGATTGCGTATTGCAATCTCCCTGCCAAAGTCTCTCCGAGAGATTTATTCCGGAATCATTACTGTAGTATCTTGTAAAATATCTACGGCTGCCCGTTTACCGTAATCCTCGCACCCTTTCACTGACTCTGCAACACAGAAATTGCTTGACGATTGCAAACTACAGGCTCCTTGCGGACGTCTCTCCAAGAGAATAAGACTGCCCTCAAGACTCCTCTTGCTTGTGACCGATTCATCGCTGCCTGTTTACTGTAAATCCCGTACATTCACACTGACGATGCGACAGAGAAATTGCTTAGCGATTGCATTCTACAGGCTCCCTGGGGACGTATATCGAAAAGATTTCTACCGCCCTCAGGATTCTAGTAGTTTGTAACCGATGCATCGCAGCCCAGTTACTATAACCTCGCACCCGTACCCTGACGATACGTCACAGAAATTGCGTCGTGGTTGCATACTACAGGCTCCCTCGAAGACACAACCACCACCCTCAGGACTAGTAGCTTGAAATCGAAGAACCGCTGCTCACTTATGATAATCCTCGTACCGTCACTCTGACGATGCGACACAGAAATTGCTTCACGATATCATACTACAGGCTCTCTGCCTGTCTCTCCGAGAGACTACTAACGCAGTCAAGCCTCTTGTGGTGTCACCGCCAGACACCACACTTGCTAGGTGGTAGCCTTTAAATCGGCCGCGGTCCGGTAGTATACGTCGGACCCGCGTGTCGCCACTATCAGTGATTGCAGACCGAGCGTCGCCACACGGCAGGTCTAGAGAGACTTCCTTTGAAAAATTGCGCTCTCATTTGCCGAGACGATAGTTAGCATAGCCTTCAGCTACGTCATTTGCTACGACCTAGCAAGGCGCCATTATCAATTGCTATTTATCTTGTGATGCATGTACCGTCAGACCGATGTTCACCAATTATGGATTAAAGTTAAGTATTCCAGAAGCTACGTACTTTTTTTACTAGACTCAACTCCTTTAACTGTTCCAGACCTCACGCCAGCCTGCGTGAGCTTAAACGCGTGCCTTTCGGCTTCCTGTTCTAGTGGCTTGGCTGTCTTGCCAAGTCACAACACCTCTAGTAGCTTGTAACCAATGCACCATTGACATTTTACAGTAATCCTCGCGCCTTAACCTTGACGATGAAATTGATTCGCGATTGCAAACTACTGGCTCCCTGCGGACGTACCTCCAAGAGACTTCCAGCACCCTCATGACTCTAGTAGCTTGTGTTACGACTCTGCGCCACTTGTTAGCAGCAGACACAGTGGCTGCACCAAAGACTGAGACGGCGTGGAGTTTTACAATTATTTATTGAACTTTCTTTACAGTTTCTCCCTCGTCGTCGCTGCCCAGCCCTGCGGATGCCTCCGCCTGGCTGCTGCTGTGTAGATTCTCTGACAATGCGTGCAACGTGCGCCGCTGATCGCACTCGGGAGCCTCAGGCCACCAGCGCTCCGCTGAAGCCAGGATGCCCTGTGGTTGAGATGAACTCGTCGCCGCTCGGCGCCCAAGTACGGGCACGCCCAAGGAGCCGCGTCGACGTGAGGTCGGCTGCCGACGCCTGCTGCACCGGCAGCTGGGAAGCCGTCAGTCGCGATGTCCGCGAGGGCCCGTCAAGGACGGACCATGCGCCGCGGGGCCGGGTTGCCGTGAAGTCCGGGTGTCAGTTCCTGGCGGCGCCGGTGACCAAGACCGCGCTGCAGCCGGTCCTGCTTGAAGTTCTCGCTGTAGTTAGTCAGCCATACTGCCGACCGGACTCCTGCGGACCTCCAGAGCTGAAGTTGACATCTGACGGCGAACGGATGACTCCAGCGAGCTGGAACAGACTTCTGGAATCGTCACGTACGAATATTGAACATTCGGACACGGACCACGTCCGTCCTCAGATCCGAACTGCTTCCTAATGGCTTCTGTCTGTTGCTGCCTGCACTCCGCTATTTATATCAAGCAGGACGACGTTTTTTACCCTCGGTGGTAGCTTTTTGTTATTACTCCCGCAGTATGTTGCAGCATACCTCAGCGTGCTGGCCTCGCTTCCCCTTACTCAGCACTCTCGAGGCTTCGCTCGGCGCTCGGTCTGTGTGTCCTTGTTTCAGTCTGTTGGTAGACTGCTACTGTCAGCAAGGCTACCTGTGCCTGCCTACTTCGCAACGCCTCGGTCGCCGGCGTGCCTCTGTTTTGCCATTCTCCACTATGTGAAGCAATACTTACTACATGTGGCCGCAACAACTGTAACTGATACACCGATGCCCACTTACTATAACCCCCCAGCCACACGCTCACGATGCGACACAAAAATTGCTTGATTGCATACTACAGGCTCCCTGGCGACGTATATCCAAGCGTTTACTACAGCCCTCAGTTCTTCAGTAGCTTCTAACCGATGCACTGCTGCCCATTTACTGTAACCCACGCACCCTCATACTGACGATGCGACACACAAATATCTTACCGACTGCATACTACAGGCTCCCTCCCAATGAATCACCAGGAGGCTAGTACCGCCTCAGAATTCTAGTAGCCAGTAACCGATTCACCGCTGCCTATTTACTGTAATCCTCACCATGACGATACAACATATAAAGAAACGTCCCCTCCGTAAAATTATGAATGTGCTGGTAAACTTCTATGCTATTTGCTACAGAAACAGCTGATTAAAACTCAACGTATTCAAACAGTTCTCTCTTTACTTATTCTGATCATCACTAAACTGACACACAATATTTTTAGCGCAACGCAATCTGACTTTCAATAATCCCTACAAAAGAATGGCCCTGACTAACAATAACCTATGCCTTTCATGAATCACTTACCTCACAAGAATCTTCGTTACTCGAACTACTGCAATAAAGCGAGCGCCAGTACTGCGAGCTAAATAAAAGATTCTAACTACTGAAGGCACTAACTACTGATAGGCATAGTCAGCAAATGAAACATTTTGATAGAGAACAAACAATGTATTTACCTTAATAGCGTTCAAAAGTCATAATATTTATATAATTTTGTGACATCCAATTAAACAGATTTCCTTGTTCTGACGGACATTCAGATCGTCCGCTCAAAACTCTGGCATCTCTCTCCCCACATCCACCACTGCTGGCAACTCAACTCCAAATGCCCAACGCTACAGACTGTTCACACCCAACTGCCGAACACTACACTAGCGAATATTCCAACAATGCCAACTAGCCACAAACTGCACACAGCACAGTCAGTAATTTTCATACAGAGCGCAGTCACGACTGTAGTAGCCTGCACCCAATGCACCGTTGCTCTTCTACTGTAAACCAACACTCACGGAGCAACTCTGAAATTAGATAGCGATTGCGTCCTACAGGCTCCATCCCGAAGTCTCTCCAAGCGTCTTATGCCACAGTCAGACTCCAGTAGCTTAAAACCGATTTACTGTAGCCCTCGCTACTCTAACACTAACGACGCAACAGTGAAACTCCAGCGCGTTGTATACTACTGGCTCCCTCCAAGAGATAACTACTCCCCTCAGGACTTTAGTAGCCAGTAATCAATGCACCACATCCCATTTACTGAAATTCTCGGACCCTCACACTAACGATACAACACACAAATCCAATACTTCAGGCTCCATGCCGACTTTTCTCCAAGCGACTAACGCGGCTACGTTGAAGACATGGATCCTCTCCTGGAAGTCAAGTAGACTTTTTCCGATGCACCACTGCCAGTTTGCTGCAAGCCTCGCAACATCACATTGACGATGCACCACATAAACTGCGTCGCGATTCAATACCACAGGCCCCAGCTGACTTCTCTCCAAGCGACTAACGTAGCTACAGTCACTATATGGAATGTCTCCTGGGAGTCTACATCTACATTTATACTCCGTAAGCCACGCAACGGTGTGTGGCGGAGGGCACTTTCGTGTCACTGTCATTACCTCCCTTTCCTGTTCCAGTCGCGTACGGTTCGCGCGAAGAAGGACTGCCGGAAAGCCTCCGTGCGCGCTCGAATCTCTCTAATTTTACATTCGTGATCTCCTCGGGAGGTATAAGTGGGGGGAAGCAATATATTCGATACCTCATCCAGAAACGCACCCTCTCGAAACCTGGACAGCAAGCTACACCGCGATGCAGAGCGCCTCTCTTGCAGAGTCTGCCACTTGAGTTTGCTAAACATCTCCATAACGCTATCACGCTTACCAAATAACCCTGTGACGAAACGCGCCGCTCTTCTTTTGGATCTACTCTATCTCCTCCGTCAACCCGACCTGGTACGGATCCCACACTGATGAGCAATTCTCAAGTATATGTCGAACGAGTGTTTTGTAAGCCACCTCCTTTGCTGATGGACTACATTTTCTAAGGACGCTCCCAATGAATCTCAACCTGGCACCCACCTTACCAACAATTAACTTTATATGATCATTACACTTCAAATCGTTCCGTACGCATACTCCCAGATATTTCACAGAAGTAACTGCTACCAGTGTTTGATCCGCTATCATATAATCATACAATAAAGGATCCTTCTTCCTATGTATTCGCAATACATTACATTTGTCTATGTTAAGGGACAGTTGCCACTCCCTGCACCAAGTGCCTATCCGCTGCAGATCTTCCTGCATTTCGCTGCAATTTTCTAATGCTGCAACTTCTCTGTATACTACAGCATCATCCGCGAAAAGCCGCGTGGAACTTCCGGCACTATCTACTAGGTCATTTATATATATTGTGAGAAGCAATGGTCCCATAACACTCCCCTGTGGCACGCCAGAGGTTACTTTAACGTCTGTAGACGTCTCTCCAATGAGAACAACATGCTGTGTTCCGTTTGCTAAAAACTGTTCAATGCAGCCACACAGCTGGTCTGATATTCCGTAGGCTCTTACTTTGTTTATCAGGCGACGGTGCGGAACTGTATCGAACGCCTTCCAAAAGTCAAGTTGCTTGTTTCCGATGCACCCCTGCCACTTTACAGTAACCTTCGCACCCGCACATTGGCGACGCAATACACAAAAAGCGTCGCATTCAATACTAAATACTCCAGGCAACTTCTATCCAAGCGATGCATGCGGCTGCGGTTACCAAATGGAACTTCCCCTGGGAGTCAAGTTGCTTGTTTCCGATGCACCACTGTTAGTTTGCAGTAACCCTAGCATCTTCACACTGAAGAACCAACATACAAATTGCGTCGCATTAAATACTACAGGCTCCAGGCTTCTTCTCTCCAAGCGATTAAAGCGACTACGACTACCGCATGGAACTTCTCTCTGGAGACATGCTACTTGTTTCCGATGCACTATTGTCAGTTTACTGTAACCCTCACAACCTCACATTGACGATGCAACATTCAAACTGCGTCACTATTCAATGCTACAAGCTTCAGGCGATTACAACGGTTAAGTCACTGATGACAGTGCCACTAAAGCAAAGTTATTAAACCCGGTTTTCCGGAACTCCTTCACCAAAGAAGACTAAGTAAATATTCCTAAATTACAATCAAGAACAACTGCCCAGATGAGAAACATAAAACTAGATATCCTCGGTGTAGCAAATCAGCTTAAATCACTTAACAATGGCAAGGCCTCCAGTCAGGATTGTATACCAGTCAGGTTCCTCTCAGAGTATGCTGATAAAATAGCTCCATATTTAGCAATTATATAAAACCACTCGTTCACAGAAAGAGACGTACCTAAAGACTGGAAAATTGCTCAAGTCACACCAATACCCAAAAAGGGAAGTAGGAGTAATCCGCTGAATTACAGGCCTTTAACACTAACGACGATTTCCAGTAGGGTTTTAGAACATATACAGTATTCGAATATTATAAAGTACCTCGAAGAAAACGGTTTATTGACATATAGTCAGCACGGATTCAGGAAATATCGTTCTTGTGAAAGACAACTAGTTCTTTATACTCATGAAGTAGTAAGTGCTATCGACAGGGGACGTCAAATTGATTCCATATTTTTAGATTTCCAGAAGACTTTCGTCACCGTATCTCACAAACGTCTTCTAATCAAACTGCGTGCCTACGGAGCATCGCCCCAGTTGTGCGACTGGATTGGTGACTTCCTGTCGCAAAACGTCACAATTCGTAGTAATAGACGGAAAGTCATCGAGTGAAGCAGAAGTAATATCCGGCGTTCCCCAAGGAAGTGTTATAGCCCTGTATTGTTCCTGATGTATATTAACGACATAAGAGACAATCTGAGTAACCATCTTAGATTGTTTGCAGATGATGCTGTCATTTACCGTCTTGTAATGTCATCCGATAATCAAAACGTCTTGCAAAATGATTTAGATAAGATATCTGTATGGTGCGAAAAGAGACTAATGAAGTTACGGTTATGTCATGGAACTTGTCCTGGGAGTCAATTTGCTTGTTTCCGATGCACTATTGCCAGTTTACTGTAACACTCGCACCCTCACATTGACGATGCAACACAAATTTTGCGTCGCGATTCAGTACTACAGGCTCAAAGCGACATCTCTCCAAGCCATTAACACGGGTACCGTCACGCTACGGAACTTCTCCTGGGAGTCAAGTTGCTTGTTTCCGATGCACCACTGCCAGTTTACAGTAACTCTCGCACCTCTCACATAGACGATGCAACACACAAATTGCGTCGCTATTCAATACTAAATGCCCGAGCCGACTTCTCTCCAAGCAATTCGGTTAGTATTAATACTAACTTGACAAAAGTCTCGTACTTCGCTAGTTTTATAATTGGAAAGGAAGGGAAACTTAACAATTGGTGTGTGTCTCATACTGCCCGTGGCTACTAGCGCTTCCATGAAGACACGGCGTCACGTTTCTACCATACAGTGTAGTTCACCGGCAAGACGCAAAAACCGGATGTGTGATGCCAGTACTGAGCAAGATGGCGAAAATTATTCCCCCGGTACGTGCAACAGACAGTTGTTACCGCTCAACCTTTCGCACTTACCTCCCACTCCTCCACCACACGGTTCGTTAAAAAGTGAGCAAGCTGTAGTATAGTGCCAAGATGTATAATAATGTCAAGTGGCATGCTATAACAAAAAGTCTGGACCCCCTAGTAGTATAGAATGCCTTGATAGATCGCAATAATTACAATCAAAACAATTGGACGGTAATGATACTGAAGATATGAATATTCAGACTTTATAGACGTAGAATTTGACACCTATATAACACCAGAGCAGGATTTAGAACAATATGGATTTCGACTTCTGGACGTAGATTTTATATGTGATTTAAATAGCTAAGTTTCCTCTGCCAGTGGCGCTAACGCATCTGATGTGGCTGTCCCACGTTGAAAGCATTGCTGATATTTGACAGTAGCTTAATGCGTTCTATATTCTACTTCAAAAGCCTTTCAACCATGCTTTCGAAGATATTACGTAAGTACGATAGCAGCGATATCGGTGTTTATGAGCCTACCTGTGTTCCGTCCATCCTTTTGTCTAGTCATTTTCATCATGGTTTTATTTCCTGTGTAATTCTGTCTTTGGACATTCTTAAGGACGGTTAACAGTATTTTCATTTTTTGCGTAGCATTTCGATTAAGATTATTTTTAATCTTAATCGAAATGCATATATTTTTATTCTCCAATGCAGGGATGTATTATTGAACGCTTTGATGGTTACAGCTTCCTCTGCTATAGTTCAAATGGCTCTGAACACTATGGGACTTAACTGCTGAGGTCATCAGTCCCCTAGAACTTAGAACTACTTAAACCTAACTAACCTAAGGACATCATACACAGCCATGCCCGAGGCAGGATTCGAACCTGCGACCGTAGCGGTCTCGCGGTTCCAGACTGTAGCGCCTAGAACCGCACGGCCACTCCGGCCGGCTCAGCCATTACAGGCTGATCTCTGTGCTGATAAGAGAAATTCCATCCGGCTCGGTAAATCTGTTTTCTTCTTATGTATGTTTTTATCCACGTTCGTACCTGGGTATATTACAATCTTATAGAGCACTTTAGGTAAACCAAAACTCTGACGGTAAGCTTGTGCGTGGCCTGAGTCTTCGTCTGCTGAGGCCAGAATTAGTAGTTGACATTCCGTTTACGGAGAACGTTAAAGTCCGATCAAGACCACATTTTAATACAGCATAACGTACATTAATGGTGATAAGTTCTTTAAGTTACACGTACTTTTACAATTAGTGAAAACGATATGAAATTTTCTGCAAAACATTTTTGAGACCTTAGGAAGTCAAATTAAATAGTAACCAGCTGTCGCCACATACTGAATGCTGAAAAATATTAGTAATATACGAGGGCTGATCAACAAAGACTGAGACTGACTTTTCACTTTGGTATCCGTTATAGTTTCCTATCTGTACCATGAATACCTGAAAAAAACGTGCTTTTATGTACCGAGTGATCAAAAAGTCAGTATAAATTTGAAAACTGAATAAATCACGGATTAATCTAGATAGAGAGGTACAAATTGACACACATGCTTGGAATGACATGGGGTTTTATGAGAACAAAAAAAAAAAATAAAATACAAAAGTTCAAAAAATGTCCGTCAGATGACGCTTCATCTGATCAGAATAGCAATAATTAGCATAACAACGTAAGACAAAGCAAAGATAATGTTCTTTACAGGAAATGCTCAATATGTCCACCATCATTCCTCAACAATAGATGTAGTCGAGGAATAATGTTGTGAACAGCACCGTAAAGCTTGTCCGGAGTTATGGTGAGGCATTGGCGTTGGTTGTTGTCTTTCAGCATCCCTAGAGATGTCGGTCGATCACGATACACTTGCGACTTCTAGTACCCCAGAGCCAATAATTGCACGGACTGAGATCTGGGGACCTGGGAGGCCAAGCATGACGAAAGTGGTGGCTGAGCACACGATCATCACCAAAAGACGCGCGCAAGAGATCTTTCACGCGCCATCTGTCGGACATTTTGTGAACTTTGTTTTTTTTTTTTTGTTCTAATAAAACCCCATATCATTCTAAGCATGTGTGTCAATTTTTACCTCTCTATCTACATTATTCAGTGGTTTATTAAGTTTTCAAATTTATACTGACTTTTTGATCACCCTGTATAATTCTCACTGGTTGTAGCACTCTCGTATCAGTAGGTTGGTAGTAATGCTCTATTTTATAGACTCTATTTGCATTTCATATACCAAACAATGAATGTAACGTGAGAGGAGTAGTACCACGGAATCAAAACAGAAGGGCGTTGTCATTACGTCATAAACTTGTAGCCGATGTCCGCCATCTTACATAGCACAAACCATTAGGTTCACCGCATACATGCCTCCATGGTTCACCGCAGTGACTCTTCCCCATGGCGTCACTCTGTGACGTGCCCCGTGGCCTATGGTAAATACAGGCCCAAGTGGAGGCTGCGTGACGTCAGCAATGTAGTGTTAACAGCCGACCCACACAATCGCATGCATTGTCAAAGATTTCGTGAAACTTCTTTGACCAAACAATTTCAGTGGAGCCATTACGTGACTGTAGAACTTTTCGCCGAAGTTGTTTGGGAACGGATGGCAAGCAGCTAAAAACAGCTTATGTTGGTGGCGAGCACATTGCTGGGAAAGAGAGAAGCAATTCTGGTAAGGAGAGAAATCGAAACAATTGTGGGTGAAGCCGTTCGTACGCCCACTAAACCCGCTGGACAGTACAGGTGATTAGGATTGTGGAAAGGGCCAAATATGGTGTCGGTCAGTTTCACTTCAAAATTGTAATTTATTGTAATTTAATAACACCTTTAAACAAAACGGCACATGGCCAAACCTTTACAACTACGAGTTTCAAAATCCAATTCTTTCACAGCTGAAGGCCTCCAAACAAGAAATCGTAAAAAGCAACAATATAAATTTCAAGTGACTGAAGACATATATATATATATATATATATATATATATAATAACAGCTAGGCGGGAAGCCTCATCGAAAAAGTGGATAGAACAAACATACACAAGGTGGAACACAAACAGCTGAAGCCCGCAATTAAATTTCAAAATTTTAAAATAGATTACCATTCTCATTTAAGGCAGAAGGCAGCAATGTTTTCTCTTAAGAGGGAAACTTTGAGAATGAGGCTTTAAGCGGCTGAAGACCCGCAGCTGATTTTCCAAAAATTCAAAAATATCTTAACCTTTAAGTTTTCAATGGCCAAACGCACACTAAATGAAAAAGCAACGCAACGAGAATAACTAAATTTAAGAACAAGGTTTTAAGTGGCTGAAGGCCCACAATTGATTTACATAAAACACAATAAAAAAGTTTTCTTTTAAAGCATTGGTTATAATAGATTACCAACAGACCATTATACATCCATGAAAAGGACAGTATAGACAACGGCACAAAGACGCCCGCCTCCAGTGGGGCGGGTTGGGGGGGAGGGGGGAACCTGCCCTCAAAAAATTAACGTTCACTTCGGTGACACAGGTCTTGGGCCCAACTACACTTGATCAGTCGGTAACTCAACCAAGAGACAACCACAGACCGACTGACCAAACGATTTGCTTACAGACATGATTATCCACAATGAAATATGTATTAAGCTGTCAGAATTACACACCATGTTGGACAGCGACAACAGGCGAGGAAATGTGTGTGAAATCTTATAGGACTCAACTGCTAAGGTCATCAGTCCCTAAGCTTACACACTACTTAACCTAAATTAACCTAAGGACAAACACACACAACCATGCCCGAGGGAGGACTCGAACCTCCGCCGGGACCAGCCGCACAGTCCATGACTGCAGCGCCTAGACCGCTCGGCTAATCCCGCAACAGGCGAGGAAAGGACGCTGCCTTAAATTGCGTTATTGGCAGGGCAGGTAACCGGAACACTAACGGCCACAAGGCAGAAAATTCCGCTAGTGCACTTCAATTGTAGTGAACCAATATAGTTAATTCCACCGCACAGCGGCTCGATTTCACCACTACAACAGTCGATGTTGCTCACAGGAAAAGTTCCCCAACAGGAACCACTGAGACGAACGACACAACATGAACGGACATGGCTTGGATACTTAACACACCACTCAACTTTGACGTCCTGGGTCGGTGAACCACGAGGCTCGTAGCGATCGGACAGCTCCACACACGCTCCGACACTGCGCAGGGGCTGCCAGCGGCCCCAGCCGACTGCAGCGGACCCAGCCGACTGCACCGAACGGAGATATCCTCCCTGATCCACACCAACCGACCGACTATCGTAGAACCCCTAGCCGGAAACTAACTATATGCACAGTACCACAGATGGTACAGGGTGCAAATATCGATACACATCGCTGCTGCCACATGTAGAAGGAGGAAGAACCACAGCATAACCGCAACAACGGTGGTAAACCAAACACAGATAGACAGCCAAGTTCAAGAAAACGCATAGTTCGGAGTGAACACAGCTCAGCCGTAGATAGCGAGAGAATAAGCTCGAAGTGTTCAGCAGAATTTGCTTCATGAGCTACTGTATGAGGACATAAAGAACAACTAAAATTGTTTGACAATGGGCGACCAAACATTTCAGTTTGCCCTCACGAATGTGGCTCCTCATACCTGCTTACACGATACTCATTTAAGAAACGTCATTTCTTAATTTCATTAATCATAAAATTTTTTTTAAAGCCTGCAACTGTGCCATTCATGATTTAAATAGTGAAACACTTCACTAGTCACCCATTTTTTCATGGTTAATGTAAGCCTTTTCGAGAATTTATTCCCGTTATCAAAAGGAATTACATATGTATTTTATGTGGTATTTATATGTCTGTTTTCTGCCACTCTTTCCCGGTGGTTATGTTATTATCGTCTACTGCAATCGAACAGATTTCTTTTGGGCGATTTTCTGAAACATAAAATACCTATTAAATATTTGTGTTTGATCATTAGAACAAATTCTCGCAAAGCCTTGTGCAAATCGTGCATTTTATCATTCTTTAAATTGAACACTATTTCTGTTAAAGATTGTGTTATGTTAAGATATTTATCAACAAGCGAAAGCTATTCCAGCTTTGAATATATTACTCGGATCCCACAGTGTACCATTATATGTATTACTCCAGAGGCTTGTGGACCAATATATAAATCACCCAATGAGAAATTTATGAAGGTTACGTCAGGTTATTTGGAGTACTAATAAACGCATTTATTTCACTTATGTTTACTTTGAACACACTTGGCTTTTCACACCTCCATCTCCGTCCACATCCTTTGTTTTTATATGTGAGCTTAATATCATCCACAGTGTAGGAAATTCGAATGCAGCTGATTGCCGCAGCTATATCTTTGTAAGATTGCAACCGCTTATTACAGTTTTTGTACTCAGTGTGCTTTGTAGTATGAAGAATTCCGTATTTTTCATACTTGGCAACTACAACTGTGGTAGCAGCCACGCAACAAATACACTTCGTCGTTTTACAGTTTAAATGATCTAAAGCAAGGGATGCAACATCTAAACAATGGCCTTACTCTTTTGTCAAATGGCTTTGCTAAAAGCTTCCCCACAACACTGTCAAAGATTTGATCAAAGGGCTCTGACACAGTTATCCATACCGGGTGATAAAAAGTCAGTATAAATTTGAAAACTGAATAAATCACGGAATAATGTATATAGAAAGGTACAAATTGACACACATGCTTGGAATGACATGGGGATTTATTATAACCAAAAAAAAAAAATACAAAAGTTCAAAAAATGTCCGACAGATGGCGCTTCATCTGATCAGAATAGCAATAATTAGCATAACAAAGTAAGACAAAGCAAAGGTGATGTTCTTTACAGGAAATGCTCAATATGTCCACCATCATTCCTCAACAACAGATGTAGTCGAGGAATAATGTTGTGAACAGCACTGTAAAGCTTGTCCGGAGTTATGGTGAGGCATTGGCGTCGGATGTTGTCTTTCAGCCTCCCTAGAGATGTCGGTCGATCACGATACACTTGCGACTTCAGATAACCCCAAAGGCAATAATCGCACGGACTGATCTCTGGGGACCTGGGAAGCTAAGCATGGCGAAAGTGGCGGCTGAGCATACGATCATCACCAAACGACGCGCGCAAGTGATCTTTCATGCGTCTAGTAATACTTTTTTCTTTTTTTGTTCTAATATAACCCCATGTCATTCCAAGTATGTGTGTCAATTTTTACCTCTCTATCTACATTATTCCGTGGTTTATTGTTTTCAAATTTATACT
The DNA here is from genome assembly GCF_023864345.2 of Schistocerca serialis cubense. Taxonomy (NCBI): domain Eukaryota; kingdom Metazoa; phylum Arthropoda; class Insecta; order Orthoptera; family Acrididae; genus Schistocerca; species Schistocerca serialis. Next base: position 765,723,637 of record NC_064642.1, on the reverse strand, counting down.
GACTTTTTGATCACCCGGTATATCTGTGGACTTTGCTAAGTATTTGTCGTTCGCCACGAACACTACACTGTTGGCCTCACATAGCCATACACTTAGGCTTGTATTTATCGTAGGCCACAGACGCTCCCGTGCCTAGTTTCGACCGTGTTTGGTGGTTTCATGGTGTCGAGACATTGTCGTTTAATCAAAAACGCCAGCTTGCATTGTCTACAGAAGTGCTAATCGATCTGATCGTAATCTAAAGTTTATAGTAATAACATTTCGTTAGTAATTGGAGCCGTTCAAGCGATATTTTGTTTTGTATAGGCCTGAATGAATTATGGTTTCACTATTTACTTTCATTGCAGTGATTTTTTTCTGTTATTTTAATTTTTTATTTCCTTTAGATTACTCAGTGTGCCTTATTTCTCTTCTATCCCGTGTTTTTTATTGCCTTCCAAATCGCAAATGTTCTGACTTCGAGCCACACTGTATGAACGGGCCCATCCCAGCACAGCAATCGGCACTTAAACGCGCTGTTGGGGCAGCATCTCATGCCCTAAATTCCTCCCGCCGATAATTATTCATTGTTCACATTTCCTCCATCTTTGAAAAATACCTGGCTAGAACAGCCGGAGACAGCACTCGAGTGTGTGGTTTTTGTGTGTATGATTGTGTGAACGTGTGTGTATGCTTCGCCTCCTTTCTGAAGAACGCATAGGCTGAAAACTTACGTGAATACTCTTTTCGCCGTGTCTGCCTGCTGCTAGCTGTGTGAGCAGTCATCTGTCCGTTTCACAGTATATTTATTTCCTTATGAAGTTTGTTGTAACCATTACGCCACATTAAGGTTATCTGTAGCACAAACAGGGGTTCACAATGCTTCAACCAAAAGTTTTATCACTTAGTCATTGATATAAAATACCTGAAAGACAGTAAAGTAATATTTAAAACTAAACTATAAACGTTTCTCTTTGACAACTCCTATTCAGGAGCTTATCTATTACTGTAATGTGCAGATGGTGATGGATACAAACTACTGACTAACATCTCGACCTTTAATTAAGAAACGAAAACAGTAATAAATTATCAGCATAAAGGCATATTTAAAAAATATATATGTTAATATGTAACGACTTGTTCCAGATCAGTATGATTTATTGTACAGATGACAAATTTAAAATTAAAATATAGCTGATGATCATAGTAGACATACATTCGAAGTGTACTATGTTTGGTTATTCCGGAAAAACTGACAGAGTTACTGGAGAAAAGTATTCCGGAAAAGAAGCAGATAGGATACTCTTGGAAAGATAGTAGGTCTTCATGTTACACAGGTTAGGCTGTCATTACTAAAAAACGACTTACATACATGTTAAAGCAAAGTATTCCATTTTGGGGGGCTTAAGCGTTTGAGATCATTCCCTTCACCACATTTGTAGAATTGCATAATGCTGGAACATGTGTAAAAAATTATACACACACACACACACACACACACACGTATATATATATATATATATATATATATATATATATATATATATATATATATATATATATATATATATATATACTGTAGTTTGCTATTATTGGCCACACACTGAATGACGCATCACAGTTAAGATTTCAAAGTGAGAAAATGTGTCAACTACACTGAAATTAATGCACTGACAGTGTAATACAACAATATTTCGATTCTACTTGGATAGTTTTGTTTCTTTGACATTTCAATAACCGTTCACTTTGTTGACATTACTTGCTTCTTTCCTCATTGCAGACGTTTATATGCCAATAAACAACACGTAGGTAAGTTGCTTGCAAACGCGAACATTAAAATGTTGTACATATGAGTTTAAAGGTAAGACTGTGACGAAAAGGAAGCAGTGCCAGTAAGAAAACAAGCATCGGTTTCGGAGTTCCAGCTTCATTTGCCACCGATTAAAATATAATAAAAGTGGAATCAAATGCATTACGAAAGCATCCTTTTCACATCACATCCTTCTCTTCTTGTTTATTCAAAATATATCAACAAAAATCAAACTATATTATGTGGCCACATATGCGTACTACTAAAGCAAATACGCATTCCAGAACAGAAAAAGTTCGAAATTGCCTTCCTTTCACTATGTTACGCATGTACGCACTGTAATTTTTTGTATTTAAAACAGCTGCAGCATGCACACGACAGAAATAACGAGCAACAAGCAATCGCAAATGGTAGTCTTCTAATGTTTTGGGCTATTTAAGATGGCAGCGGGGGCCACCCACTCTGGCTTCAAAACAACATACATACCCTTCTTTTTTACCTCCATGAGCAGTACGGTGCAATAAAACTCTCTGTTCGATTAAACCAGACAGCCACTGAAACTTAGGAAAATCTGCAACAAGCGCACGGTGAAGATGCACTAGCTCGTGCAACAGTGTTTAGGTGGTTCAAGGGCTTCGAAGAAGGTCGACTTGTCTGTATTAAGCAAGGTGGGCCTGGTGTTTTGGCTTCTGCTGTAACTGAATTCAACATCAACACAGCTGCTATGATTGTCCGTGGGGAACGACGGTTGACATTATGTAACCTCAGTAATGTGCCGAGAATTCCAAATGGCAGTGTCTTCACGATTATGCATGATCATGTACATATGACTCGTGTCTGTACACGTTGGATGCCACGTGTATTGACTCACAAACAAAAGGCTGTGCGAATGGAGACAAGCTTGAAGTGCTGGTTCTCTTTGCCGCGGTGGATGCGCTTCTGGAATCTGTCACCGGTGACGAATTATGGCTGTATCTTTGTCATTCTGAAAGAAGACAGTATTCGCTAAACTTAGGAAGCATATTGCAAGGAAACTATCAGAACATTCTTGAACTGGGTGACGACTTCATCATGACAATGCGCAGCCTCTCGTCACAGGTCACATCGTGAAGCTTCTGGTACGTTTCGAAATTTTGTGTGATCCGCATCCGCCTTACAGCCCTATTCATTCACCCTATGATTTTGTTACCTCCATCACTAAAGGCAAAGCTTCGGGGGATTCAATTTGAGAACTCGGAAGCAATGTCAAGAAAAGCGAGGAGATCCTTAAGGACCCGACAAAGAATGACCTGCTCAATGTGCTCGAGGACTGGCAGAGGCACTCCAGAAAATGCCTTCAAGTTGGAGGGGAGTACTATGAAAAAGATCATGTAAACACTGAAATGGAGTAATAGTCGTATGTGACAAAAATCAGTGGGAATCTTTGTTGATTAGCCCTCACGATTCGTTTCCCAGTTGCATATTAAACTACGATAATACTAAAGCATTTAAATTACTACACTTCTTAATGCAATAAGCTTTGCAATATGTTGTCATAAATATATTTTTGAGTTTTCATAGACTGTATACTACTCATTATTTATGTTCTGTGTGTAAGATGCGCAGGAGTCAAATCTTGGGGCAAATGTTTTAAACAATGGAGAGACACTTTGTGGCATCTTTCGGCAATTGCATAAGTGATAGTTGTAAAGAGAAATGCAACAGGGGTGACTCAGATATAACACAGCTGCCAGTTTGACTGAAACAGTATGGACGCGTAATTCTGCCGAAAAAAAGGAGTGCCCATATCTTTTGACCTTGCAGACGTAATGGCCCTTCGTTGCGACCGAATCGAAAAATAATTTTGGGCCATCAGTCTTCTGACTGGTTTAATGCGTTATGGCACAAATTCCTCTCCTGTGCCAGGATCTTCATCTGAAAGTAGCACGTGCGTTCTACGTGCTCAATTATTTGTTGGATTTATTGCTGTCTCTGTCTTCGTCAATAGTTTTCAGCCTCTACAGGTCCCTCTAGTATCATGTTAGTTATTCCCTGATGTCTTAACACGTGTCTATCTTGTCCCTTCTTTGTATGTCGATATTTTCACTATGTTCGTTTTATAACGTACTTATACTCTCCGGTGAATAAAAGATTTTGTGTCACGTGTACCTTATGTTCCGCAATTAATGGAAACAAGGGATCAGTTCGGAAGAACACTGTTTAATGAAAGAATATAGACATTCTGGTAGTTACCGCAATGCTTAGTTTCAAGTACAATAACGATCAAAATATAAAGATTATAGTAAGTCAATGATTCACTGTAGACAGAAATAATTTTGGATTATTAAATGCTTGGATTATTTTAGACTTTAGAATAACTACAATGGCCAGCTCTAAAACGAGCAAAACTTGATTTTGGTTGATGATTGATGTAATAAATAGATGATTTCCAACTCTCAGCTTTGTCTCCACTACTACGATTTCGCGCTCGCGAGAACGACGTTATTGTAACATTAAAAGATATTCTTTGGGATCCGTGGAGTTTGAATTTTCCTGCCATTGCTATTGAATTCACTAGAAAGCTTTGACATGATTACTTCTTACTTTTTCTTCTAGCATCATATTACAGTTTCGTAAACACTAATTACTGACGAAGCTAAGAAGACCATATAACTACAAAAAATGATTTTAAAGCCATAGAATCTAGTGACTGTAGAATACTTGAGACCTTGTGTTGCATTATACTATGTCGATTTTTCTAAGAACCTCCTCATTTCCTATCATATCACTCCATCCAATTTTTCACATCCTCCGATAGCACTACGTATCAAACGCATAGATTCTTTTCTTTTCCGTTTTTCCCACGGTGAGTGACTCACTACCTTACAATGCTGTGCCCCAGCGTACATTGTCAGGCCTATATTTGAGGCTTCCCTGCCTCAAATAAGGGCCTATATTCTTTTGGGCAGGAATGCTCTCCTCTACTCTGCTACCCTGATTTTCAGACCTCCTTATAATCGTCCATATGTTATTTCGCTTTCGAGGTTACAAGACTCCTTAACTTTGACTCCTTGTGGCAGAGCGGTTCTAGGCGCTACAGTACGGAACCGCGCGACTGCTACGGTCGCAGGTTCGAATCCTGCCTCGGGCATGGATGTGTGTGATGTCCTTAGGTTAGTTAGGTTTAAGCAGTTCTAGGTTCTAGGGGACTGACGACCTCGGAAGTTAAGTCCCATAGTGCTCAGAGCCATTTGAACCATTTTTTTTGTCTTCTTCGTGGTCACCAATATCGATGTTAAGTTTATCGTTAATCTCAAAATAGTTTGTTAAAACAATAACAATTGGTACTATCGATCATATATATCAGAATCATTAACACTTTCCTTTAACTTCTCGCCATATACACTGAAGAGCCAAAGAAACTGGTACACCTGCATAATATCGTGTATGGCCCCCGCGAGCACGCAGAAGTGCCGCAACATGACGTAACATGGGCTCGACTAGTGTCTGAAGTAGTGCTGGAGGAAACTGACAGCATGAATCCTGCAGGGCTGTCCATAAATGAGTAAGAGTACGCGGGGGTGGAGATCTCTTCTGAACAGCACGCTGCAAGGAATGTCAGATATGCTCAATAATGTTCGTGTCTGGTGAGTCTGGTGGTCAGCGAAAGTGTTTAAACTCATAAGAGTGTTCCTGGAGCTACTCTGTAGCAATTGTAGACGTGTGGGGTGTCGCATTGTCTTCCTGGAATTGCCGAAGTCCGTCGGAATGCACAATGGATAGGAGTGGACCCAGGTGATAAGACAGGATGCTTACATACGTGATGAATTCTTCTCGGGTTATCAGCCGAGTGGTGGCGTCATCTTGTCGCAACGTTTCAATGAGTCTCGTACCCATCATCTTCTCCGCCAGAAGATGATGAGTACGAAACTCATTGAAACGTTGCGACAAGACGACGCCACCACTCAGCTGATAATCCGAGAAGAATTCATCAGTGGAATATGCCCAGAAAGACTGAAATCACATAGATGCTTACATACGTGTCACCTGTCAGAGTCATATCTAGACGTATCAGGGGTCCCATATCACTCCAACTGCACACGCCCAACACCCTTACAGAGGCTCCACTAGCTTGAACAATCCAAAGATTCATGAGGTTGTCTCCATAGCCCTACAAGTCCATCCGCTCGATACAATTTGAAACAAGACTCGTGCGACCAGATAACATGTTTCTAGTCATCAACAGTCCAATGTCGGTGTTGACTGGCGTAAAATTTCGTGTTGTGCTGTCATCAAGGGTACACGAGTGGGCCTTCGGCTCCAAAAGCCCATATCGATGGTGCTTCGTTGAATGGTTCGCACACTTTAACTTTTTGATATCCCAGCATTGAAATCTGCAGCAATTTGCAGAACAGTTGCACTTCTGTCACGTTGAACGATTTTCATCAGTCGCTGTTGGTCTCGTTCTTGCAGGATCTTTTTCCGGCTGCAGCCATGTCGGAGATTTGATGTTTTACCGGATTCCTGATATTTACGGTAGACTTGTGAAATTGTCGTACGGGAAAATCCCCACTCCATCGCTATTTAGGAGATGCTGGGTCCCGTCGCTCGTGCGCCGACTATAACGCCACGTTCAAACTCACTTTAATCTTGATAACCTGCCATTGTAGCAGCAGTAACCAATCTAAGAACTGCGCTAGACACTTGTTGTCATTTAGGCGTTGCCGACCGCGGCACCATATTCGCTGTGTTTGAATACGCATGCCTATACCAGTTATCTTCGCGCTTCAGTGTAGTATCTATCATAGCAGAAATCCGAATATATAGCAACAGACATCACACTGTTATAGGCTATTAACGTTAAGGTAATTATTACTGCAGTTATCAGAGGATATATCTGCGGGTATCCGCATCTGCGCGGACTTCTACTTCTGGATCCCTCAAATTTTCTACCATGTTGTTGGCACTGAGTTTGGTTGTCATTATTACAGTACTCGACACACCTGCATTTTCTTCTGTCTAAGCTCTGTTCCAGTCGTGCCAGACACGCCTAATGCCACAAACAGTTTTTTTCCTTATTTTACATATATCTACCTCTTTATTACGTCCAGAATCCTTGGCCTACGATGCGTTCTACACGGTTTCGAAGAAAATTTAGCTTTGCAGTGAGCTGTACCAATCCTCTGCAATCTGGATCTATATGAACCGAGTCAATGAAGTCGGACATTCTACGTTTATGGTCTCTTGATGCTTCTCCCAGTTGACACTTTGAGCTTTCTCGCCTTACTGATGATACGTTAGATTTTGCAGCAGCAATAGGCTGGCAAGTGGAAGTGAGTAGGTATTATGGGGCTGTGAAAACACTGCGTGTTAAGAAACGTAATGCACCGAAGGAACATGGTCGGACTTTGTAGATATTCACACCATCGGCAAATTTGTAAATTATTAGAGCTGCAGTTCTCTGTGAGAGGTAGAACCACCACTAGAGGGAATTAGTGTGGCTCGTGTTTTGTGTCGTTATATGGCCTGGCCCGGTACGGCATATAAGCGACAGATGTTGAGTGATGACGCTGAAGGACACGTGTAAGACAGCGTTATTGGTAGCTGACAGAGATTAAAAGTGGCACTGTGGGTCCTCGTTTCACTGGCTGGTCAATTAGTTCAATATCCGTATTCGTGAGGCATTCGGATATTGCGGCGGCAGGATTTTGGACTACATGAAATCGTCAAGGCAGGGATACTCGCCGTCAAGTTTCCGGACGACCACGCCTGATCACCACAGTTGAGGATCACCATATTGTGCACCAACAACATCGTAATCCCTTCACATTTGTGCCTTTGTGTCTGATAGCCTAGAACAAGTAATGGACTCCATGCAACAGTTTGTGTCATCCCGCACAGTCACTTGCAGCAGCCAGGCTAAGAAATTACTGTCTCATTCTTCGGCCACCATTAACATGAACACAGACAGTCAGGTTGGTATCTCACCGCAGTCCACGGAGTCTGCAGACTCGTTTCCACTGGTCGCTGAGGCTTAGTCTGAAACGGGACTCCTCACTGAACACAACTGAAACTCCAATCAATGAGATTCCAGGCCGAAGATGTGTCTGGAGACAGCTTCGACAGCGGTGAGATACCAACCTGGCTGTCGCTGCCACACTGCCCGACAACCATGAGTGATGGTCTGGGAAGCCATTACATTTCCTATCAGGACCCCCTCTGGTTGTCATCTGCGGCACCCTTATAACACACTGGTACTTCGACGATATTCTACGCCCCGTTTTGTTGTCCTCCATGGAAAGCCTTCCTGGGATTACATTTTAGTATGATAATGCCCGCACACATGCGGCGAGAGTTTGGTTGGTTGGATGATTTGGGGGAGGGAACCAGACAGCGAGGTCGTCGGTCGCATTGGATTAGGGAAGGATGAGGAAGAACGCCGGCCGTGCCCTTTCGCAGGAACCATTTACAAAGGAGACTGCTTACGAAACACCCGTGTAATCCATCTTAGAATACTGCGACTATCAAACGAAAGAGGATATTGACTATATACAAAGAATAGCAGCTCCAATGATCACATACTTGTTTAAGTGTGGCATGAACTGTCGCCCTGTAAAACTTGAAATTTTCCAGGCGAATCAATTGTTTAAAAAGATTTCGGGCTTGTAGCCGGTCGTCGTAAACTTCATTGCACGATATTTCGTCTGTACAACTGCCAGCCATCTTCAGGTGAGCCGAACGAGGACTGTCGAAGAGGTTTTTTTTTTTTTTTTTCTTTATTGGGATTTTAAAACCTGTGGAACAGGTAGGCTGGCAGCAGCACAATACGCCGCTCTTCAGCCGAAGAGAGTACATGGAGATAAACAGAGAAGATACATCACTTGGAAAAACGGCGGGAAAAAACAGTAGACACATGAACATAAAAAAACATGAAGCCGTTCACACTCGATGACAATCCACACTGTGAACTGTTGACACGACACACAAACACTGAAGAAGACGATGGCACTGGTGAACGATGGAGTGTGACGGTGAACACTGAACACTAAACATGACGGCACACAGGAGACACTGATTGCGAATGTCCACTTAGCGTGTGCGAGTCCGGGGACCTGCCAAGAGGGTAACAGGGGTGAGGTGGGGGAGAGGGGAGAAGCCTATGGCTGAGGAGATGGGGGCAGGAGGAGAGGGACAGGGGAGGGGAAGCCCAGGGGTGGAGGGGGGAGAAATTGAGGAGGGAGGGAGAGAAGGGAGGGAGGGTGCCCAGAGGAGCAAGCACAGAAGGAGGGCGGGAGGATCAAAGTTGGTAGGAGGGGTAGATGGAGGGGAGGAGGGCATCATCAGGGAGGGGCAGCTGTTGGAAGCCACCTTGGGAGAGGGTAAGGAGGGTGGAGAGATGGAGACCGGGTGGGACGTGCGAATACAGGCGCAGCAGCGGGCGGGGGTGGGAGAGGATCGGGGAGACGAGCAGGTGAGGAGGATCGAGTTTGCGGGAGGTGTACAGGATCCGTATCCTTTCAAGGAAAAGGAGGAGGTGGGGGAATGGGATGAGATCGTACAGGATCCGCGTGGGGGAGGGGAGACAGATGTGATAGGCGAGGCAGAGAGCATGACGTTCAAGGATTTGGAGGGATTTATAAAGGGTAGGGGGGGCGGAGATCCAAGCCGGATGGGCATAACAAAGGATAGGGCGGATGAGGGATTTATAGGTGTGGAGGATGGTGGAGGGGTCCAGACCCCACGTATGGCCGGCGAGGAGCTTGAGGAGACGGAGTCAGGAGCGTGCCTTGGCTTGGATTGTCCGGAGGTGGGGAGTCCAGGAGAGGCGACGGTCGAGGGTGACGCCAAGGTACTTAAGGGTGGGAGTGAGGGCGATAGGACGACCATAGATGGTGAGACAGAAATCAAGGGGGCGGAAGGAAGGGGTGGTTTTGCCTACAATGATCGCCTGTCGAAGACGTTCTCCTCTCCGTCTTATATAGTGCGCTGATAGTACTGCCGCGCATGCGTTGCAATTGCGGAGACAGAAGGGCCACACCGACCAGCGGCAGCGCCCTCACTGGTGGAACTGCAAGACTCATCTGCCGTCGGTATTGTCGCTGGCGTCTTCGTCTCGAACAAATTTCGGAGATGACGGGATTCAATGCGTTATTCAATTGGCAATCGCTGTCACGGTTCATTAGATTTCCCGCAATGCGTATTTCAGCTGGTTCTTTGATAATGGAGTCCCAAAAAGTTGTGGTGATGGCAAGTTGAAGAATGCAAATTCCAGACCATGAGTGTACTTAAAGCCCTTGTACACATGGCACACACAGTGTCGGATGCAGAGAATTTGCCTAAGGAACTGGCACATTTGAGGTCGGTGTTCAGAGACAATGGGTATTCGACCAGGCAAATTAACAGGGCCAGGAACCGGGAAGTGGATAAAGAGGAGGACGCGCCAGCAAGTCCCTAGCTTTTCTTCACTTTGTCGGAAATATCTCCTTCAAGTTAGCAACGATTCTTAATCATTTTAATGTGAAAGTGGTTTTTCGTCCGCCTTCTAAGATTTCGGATTTGCTGGGATCGGTGATGGATGATTTGTTACAGCAGAAGGCGCGAATTTACAAAATACCGTATCAATGTGGTATGGCTTATATAGGACAGACGACGCGTACAGTGGAAGAGCGCTGTACAGAACATCATCGTTGCACTCGCCTACTGCAACCCAGTAAGTCTGCAGTTGCGGAACATTGTATATATAACGGACATTCAATGGAGTACGACAAAACTTCGATTTTGGCCACTGCATCAACTTTTTGGGACTCCATTATCAAAGAATCAGTTGAAATACGCATTGCGGTAAATCTAATGAACCGTGACAGTGGTTAGCAATTGAATAACGCATGGATTCCCGTCATCTCCGAAATTTGCTCGAGACGAAGACGCCAGAAGACTTCGATAGCTGCGGCCAGCGACAATACAGACGGCAGCTGAGTACTGCAGTTCCACCAGCGAGGGCGCTGTCGCTGGGCGGTGTGGCCCTTCTGTCTCCGGAATTACAACGCATGCGCGGCAGTACTCTCAGCGCACTATACGGGGTGTTACAAAAAGGTACGGCCAAACTTTCAGGAAACATTCCTCACACACAAATAAAATGTTATGTGGACATGTATCCGGAAACGCTTAATTTCCATGTTAGAGCTCATTTTAGTTTCGTCCGCCTACGCTCAATGGAGCACGTTATCATGATTTCATACGGGATACTCTACCTGTGTTGCTAGAACATGTGCCTTTACAAGTACGGCACGGCATATGGTTCATGCGCGATGGAGCTCCTGCACATTTCAGTCCAAGTGTTCGTACGCTTCTCAACAACAGATTTTGTGACCGATGGATTGGTAGAGGCGGACCAATTCCATGGCCTCCACGCTCTCCTGACCTCAACCCTCTTGACTTTCATTTATGGGGGCATTTGAAAGCTCGGTCTACGCAACCCCGGTACCAAATGTAGAGACTCTTTGTGCTCGTATTGTGGACGGCTGTGATACAATACGCCATCAGCGCATCAGGGATTCCATGCGACGGAGGGTAGATGCATGTATCCTCGCTAACGGAAGACATTTTGAACATTTCCTGTAACAAAGTGTTTGAAGTCACGCTGGTACGTTCTGTTGCTGTGTGTTTCCATTCCATGATTAATGTTATTTGAAGAGAAGTAATAAAATGAGCTCTAACATGGAAAGTAAGCGTTTTCGGACACATGTCCACATAACATATTTTCTTTCTTTGTGTGTCAGGAATGTTTCCTTAAAGTTTGGCCGTACCTTTTTGTAACACCCTGTATAAGACGGAGCGGAGAACGTCTTCGTCAGTCCTCGTTCGGCTCACCTGAAGATGGCTGGCAGTTGTCCAGCCGAAATATCGTGCAATGAAGTTTACGACGACCAGCTGCAAGCCCTAAATCATTTTGAACAACTGTCACCCCGTTAAAGACTAATATGAACTGCTCCGCAAAAACCTTTTTAGGAAAACTGTTGAACCGGTTTCAGGTAAATTGTCTAAAATAAGCTGGAGCCCTCTATGTATCACTCTCGTAAGGACCACAGAGAAAGTACTATTTGCAGCTTGCACTCTCTCTTGCGACTTATTATGAGTAGTAGCAGGTGTCGCCTTAACTCATACACGAACCGATCCGTCTATTGTAACACATCTTGGGGTCTTGCGTTTGTTTCTTTACACGTGTGTCCCATATATAGCTGTTAAATATTTTAGAAGGAGAGGTACGCGCGATGCTGTCATTCGGCATAACGACCACTGCCGACTAATCTGAGTCGTAGAGGCAAAGAGATTACGTCGCAGCGCCAGCCAGCCAATGTCGGAAGTGCCAAAGAGTACCCGTCGTACCTTACCTGGTCGCCGTCAGCGTGAACGGACGCCGAGTGCAATAATAACTAAATTGTTAAAAGTGACGACATCGCCATTTGTTTTTCTGTTCCGAGAAGATTCTACATACATCTAATAGGGAGTTCTAATCTTGTTCTCGTCGTGTTGGGGTCGAGTTCTCATACGGTTGTGGTTAATTTCTCAGCTTGAAGTTGTGATCATCGGTTGGTAATTTCGCGTTAATGTGTTGGTGTTTAATTTTCTCGAAGAATATTCCGACGGCAGTGGTAATTTTATAAGTAGGTTCCGTGGAGAATAGAAGTGAACGATAAATGTGGAAATCTTGCGGAGATCTTGGTCAGTGTAACAAAATATTTTATTTCAGAACAAAAACAGTCTCGATTAGGAAATTATTTAATTTCAAAGATGCGTTTCACCCTTTTCGGGCATCATCAGATTGTCTAAAAAAATAAAAAACCAATCTGTTAGATACAAATGGAGAATAAGAGCATGGTCCTATCTTGCGCTGCTACGCAGACAACCTGAACTTAAAGTAATGAAAACTTACGTAAAAGTAGCTGGATACGTGACCCATCAGTGATGAAAGCACATATAATGTAAAATGTACACCAACGTAGTCGGATATATAATCCATCCGTCATGAAGCACCTAAAGTGTGAAGTGGACCTAGTGAAAGGATAGAAAGAGTCAAAATAAAACCGAGAAAGTACAAACACGTGGAGGAAAAATTTTCTACGGTTGTCGTAAGTTACCTTGAGCACACCAGCCGGCTCCGCCTTGTCAGTACGAGATAGGGCCGAGCTTACAAAACCACTGTAGGAGCCGCACACGGAAGAATGTCTGTACTGCCGCTCATACAGACATTACTATGACAAGTTAAGATACAGGTGCCGCGTACAGTGCGACAAGAAGTAAGCAGGTGGCGCATATGACCGGCTATAGGCACATTTTCTAAAAACAAAAATGCATAAAACTAGTAATTGAAATCCTTATAAGCAATCAATGCACACACACAAAGGTCAAAAATAAAATAAAAGAACCCCCATATAGAGCACGAAGAATAGATAAAATTATTACATGGAATATGTCATTGAAACTCCATCACACGAAGTAAACTAGCTAAATTTAGGAGTACATTCATAGAGTATGCATTCTGAATAGACAAAACTTCAAGATACCAGGATCGGGGGAATAACATATTTTATCATGAAATTCATTTCGGGTCGCTCACTAGTAGCGGCTATTGTGCAGAGTTAATGTGTTGAAGGTATTGGTTTTGGTTGAAATGGCTCTGAGCACTATGGGACTTAACATCTTAGGTCATCAGTCCCCTAGAACTTAGAACTACTTAATCCTAACTAACCAAACGACGTCACACACATCCATGCCCGAAGCAGGATTCGAACCTGCGACCGTAGCGGTCGCGCGGTTCCAGACTGAAGCGCCTAGAACCGCTCGGCCACACAGGCCAGCGGTATTGGTTTTGATCGGTCTAGTAACGGTCTAGTTACAGCTGAATAACTAGTGGTTCTCAGGATCACGACGGGCGATATCGCACTCTTGGAAATATTGTGACAAGTGGTCCACATCATCTTCGCTTGTTAAAGAGAATTTTTTAAGTAACGCCAAAGCATGAAGAGGCATAGCTTTGCACAATTTGTTAAGATTAGTGCTTAAAGTGGCGGTTGTAAAGCATACTTTTTTTTCAGAGCAGGATTCTGTATAACTCTCTTTACGGATTTAACGAACACTCGGTCGCAACCAACGTTTCATGTATTGTACTTGAAGAAGCAAATAAGGAGAAGAAACGATCTTCGCGCTCACGTGTAAACTGAAAAAGAAGCGTACATCTATTGTTTTAAACCCTACATTTAAAGTCGAGTAAGCTTTATTTGAAACAAAGTTTTTAAAAATAATTTTGAAGGGAAAATGTATGCAATGCATAGAAATGAACATATTTATGGCGATCTTGATGAAATTTTGTACATTTTATCTTCAATACGAGAGGAATATCGCTGTCTACATAAGATGTCGTAATGTGCCTTGAATCTTATACGTATGTAATATATAAGGGGGAAAGGCTGTTGACAAATATCTCTAAAAGTTCTTAGCTGATTTACTCCAAATTTCTACACGATCACCTAATGGACATTTGGATGAACATAGGCTGTATATTTTTTTAGTGCACACAGTGCTCTCAAAAGTCAGGACAGGAAGCCTAGAACCTGTTTTTTATGAATGCGATAGGTGGAGACGTGTTCATTCGTCACATTCCGTTGACCTCCAGTGATTCAAATACGTTTTTCGATTTTAAACGATTGCAGTTCCCTGTGTAACTTGCACTCGCTGTGAATATCAACAACCCACGGTGCCAATCACTCTGTGTGGCTGATATTAACTGCAGCTAGTTATTAATAATAGGGAACTCACTGCCATATGCAGTAAAGACCGGTTACATTTACTGACTATTGAAAGATAAAAAGTAATTATTTAGTGTGTGTGTGTGTGTGTGTGTGTGTGTGTGTGAGTGTGTATAGGTGTGTGCGTGTGTGTGTGTGTGTGTGTGTGTGTGTGTGTGTGTGTGTGTGTGTGTGTGTAGTATGTACAGGGTGTAAGAAATCATGACATATAGACACGGGTCTGGCAACACCTTGTTTCCATGTTACAGTTTATTTCCTCCAACTAATTAATCACGGGAAATACACACGCACAGAACGCACCAGCATACCATACGCAACTCTTTCTCACAGGAGACGTTTAATATGCCCTTCAGTGAATCTGTGAACAGCTTATATTGGGATTTCATACACAGTGCCCCCACAAATAAAAGACCAGTGGGCTTAGGTCCGGAGAGGGCGGGTGATAGGCAATTGGTCCATCCCCACCTAACTACCTGTCACCGAATTTGGTGTTTAGATGCCTACGGACATCAACAATAAAAGTCATGAATTGTGGATGATGTTTCGTCCAACAGCTCAAGGAACATCTGCTAACAGATCTAGTAGAACAATCTGCACGAAGTTATGTTAACTTTGTCGGATGACACTACAAATAATCTTACAGGTCGGGCAACCACAGCTAAGGAACTTGTACATAATCTGAAGGTCAATCAGACAACTCAAAATCAAAGATGGTGAAGTAGTCTATAGTAAACTGAGTGGAGTCCAAATCCGCAATAGGTGTTTATCGAATTTTTCTCTGTATGACGGCCGGTTGCGTACTATGAAGTAATATCTTTAGGTCATATCTGCAAACAGAATGAAACTACACAAGTAAAAGCGCTAATAATGAACGTGACCTATCGAACAAAGAAGACAGTACAACGGTGTGTTCACAAAATAATTCATGTTTCACAAGTTCCAAGATGCAAGTGCGCATAAAAACATGTCACTCCTTGGTAAAGCCATGGATGAGCCGGCAGGTGGGCATCCGATTCGATACGTGCATGATCAGTAAAACATCTCCAAAATTCCGTCAAAAGACGAGTCCGGACAGCACATGACAATACACGCTTGATAGGATGAAACCTACGAGCAAAACACGACGCATAACGATCGTAATGTTAATTAAAACAAAACTCGCGCTGTCGGTAGGTTATAAAAGTGGAGAAAACTACCATAGTCAAAATCCAGGGGAAAACAAAGGCTTAGAAGAGACACAATCCTTGGGAGTAGTCAACATATAAAACTATATTGGCAGGCGTAAAATAAAACAGCACGTTACAGCACTAGCCACACACTGCTGTAACGTGCATTTATCATCCTTGATTTTAAATTGTTCAATCGTCCTTCACATTATGTTTGTCAGTTGAGCCTGTGTGGAAGGAACTGAAGTCTTACCAAAGAGTCACCAACAGTGCTGCCCCAACATTGAGAGAAAATCTTTGTTGATGACTTGCTTCAACAGCTGCGTGAGGATTGACGTCTGCCCTTACATATAGATTGCGAAACTTTAAAATCTAATCTTGTTGAAACGACACCTCATCTGTTAACAGCACCGTTCCACTAAAATTAGTGTTGACATTTGAATAAACCATTCCCAGTAGAGTACTCCAGCAGAAA
This sequence comes from Schistocerca serialis cubense, assembly GCF_023864345.2. Classification (NCBI taxonomy): domain Eukaryota; kingdom Metazoa; phylum Arthropoda; class Insecta; order Orthoptera; family Acrididae; genus Schistocerca; species Schistocerca serialis. The sequence continues at coordinate 765,707,422 of NC_064642.1, read as the reverse complement.
ATCCAGCTGCTAATAGTACCTGCGCACACTGTAAATGGTTCGAGTATAGCTGGTCCTCGTGTAACACTAGCCAGACAGTCACTTAATGATGCAGCTACATGTCTTGCACTAACACTGGGGTCATCGTCTGCTGCACGAAGAACTGCAGCCTCCCGCTGCGGTGTCCTAGTCCTTCTAGGCCTCCCCTGGTCTCGAGTATCGGGCTTAAGCGCCTCGTGTTCCCTAAATCGACGATCAGTTGCTTAACGTTTTCGTTTTGGGCCACCTTCGTCCTGGAAGGCTCCCCCGGTTCAAACGTTGAGCTCATGCGTCATTGCCGGCAGCTAATCCGTACATCAAATGGGCATCTGCCGTCCCTTCATTTGTGAACACTGACATTACACGAGCCAAGTATGTGATTGCCTCCAGCTAATAAGCCGTGTGCTTGCAACGGTAGTACTGATCGATGGAAGCATTGATGCTACCTGAAAATAAGCCTGGCAACAGGGACGTGTTGAACAGAACACTGGCGATGCGCAACATAACTGGACGCCAGCAAGAGTGCATTTACCCCACGATTCTAACGTTCTGTTTCCGATGATTAATGAGTTGGAGAAGATGAGCTGTAACATGGAAACAAACCCTATGTATACATATTGAATCATTCAGATAAACCGGTAGGTAGTATGAGAGCCAAGACTGCTGATTTCCAAGTAGAAATTTGATAAAATTTTGTTGAAAAATAGTAATAACTGTTGAGGAATAGTCGTCCTCTTTGACTATATCATTAGAACCATCTCTGCTCTCTTAATCGCTAAAATATAAACAATAGAAGTGCTGCTGTTCCAGCAACTTTTTATTTTACGTAAGTTATTCGCAGTATTATGCAATAATGTTGATTTAGTTTTACCAGATTTTGAATCATAAAGGAGATAGGAATTTTGTAGTTTATCGGAAGGATAAATAATTTCCTTACGGAAAACGGTAAAAGTCAGTGAAGCATTTTAAAAGATCATACGCTTAATAGTAGGCAATATTACAGAAAGAGATCTTAAGTTGTTACCCAGCATATTAGAGCTCAGTTTTTCAGGATAAAGTAAATAAATAATTTTGCCGAGTAGGATCCCACAAAATACCTAAATGGTAAAAAAATCTTTAAGTTTTACAAAGTGCATTTGTTATCCATGCATTTAGAGTAACGTGTTATCATCATAGTATTAAAAGTAATAATCGTATTGGCTTACTACTGCTGTTTAGACAGTGATTGGTTTAAATACTGGCAGGTGTAACCGACAGTTGTTTAATTATTCCAGTACACTGCTGATACATACAGGATGCTCTAAATCATAAACGTGTGAGTGATCTCAAGAAAGAGCAGAATCTATGAATATTTCGTGAATACATTAAAGTACACTCAGACACGTTAAGAGCTTCTTCATACACGTGGCTAGAGAATCTGTATGGATAACTGAGGATAGTAAGAACTCAGCTTACAGGGTTACACCGTCTCGTTTACTGCTTATACTAAGTAAATACCCTTAACTACTTTCACCCACCAGCTGTAATACGGAATACACAAAACAGCACGCTACACCACCGTCACTAACAATGTAAGTTGGATTCGGATAGGGGTTGTATAAGAAAACATCGGCAGCCGATTACTGTATCACTAAAAACGCGTACGCATTAGGGCCTTGGTGTATGAACACCAGTTTCCCACACTGGTCAGCAAATAATAATGAAGATATAATGGTAGAATCGTCAGAAGAAAACATGTCTGCAATTCAGTGTGATTGTTAATGCCTGGAACCACAAAGGCTTTTAAACAAGAAAAGAAACAGACTGTGAAAAATCCGTAGCCAGTGTATCTCATAACCTTTAAGGCTGAGAAAGCAGCCCACGCTGTTTCCGGCATCAGCTATTTTGTCATACCAATCGGTAGGCAATCCTGTTCTGCAGTGTTACAGCTACATGCGGTAGGGACATCCTTGTAAGCCATAACGTGGCCGGGAACGCATCTCACACTTTTCTGGTCCACACGACACTGATAATTATTTTAGCAAGGAAAATCACCAAGGAAATTGAAACACAGACAGACGTTGCGTTCACTGATCACCCCAACGACTGTCTACTTATGAAAACTGTCAGAGGGAAGTAAGGTATATAGCACATAGCACTACAAAGCATTAGGTTTCAAACAGTAATCACTCAAATGAAAGTATGGAAATGTTAGAATGTAAGAAACACACGACGCTTCTGTAATACTCTACATTATTTACTGTTTTACAAACCCGTGTTCGGCTGTTACGTCGTAAAAACCATAAGACAATGTCTGTTGTTTTTCTATCTCTCTAGCCATACTTGTTACATTGTATCTATTTGTAACATTTGGAACTTTTGAGGACAAGTTTGTTCAGTCATCCACGTGGAACAAGTCACCGAATTTCACTAAGTGTTGTTCACTTATTTCTCCTCTTAGAAAAAGTTTTGTAATTTGTTCTGTAATTCAATATTTAATGTCTCATATGTTTTATCTAACCTAAGTATTTTACATCGCATTTTTACTGGAATGATCCCTCTCGGTTTAACGAAACACTAACAGCTATCATCTTTGGAAACAACTGAGATATTCTGTAGTTGCACTGTTTTAAAATCTGTGATCCCACAAAAGTTTCACAGCCACCGATATTTATCTTTGTAGCTGACGATGACGTAACGACCGAGAACCAGCGTCGTGTGATTTTTCATTCATAAGGAATGAAATATTCTACCAAGAACCGACAGAACAGTCAATTAACGCAGTGTACTGATGTCATCAGAAGAAACAGGTTTCTTACCGAAGTCAGCCACTTCTTCTTACATCTCGCATTTTAACAATTCCAGCAATACGAAACAGTGTATGCCAACACATCTTAAACGCTTCGATTGCTAATATTTTGACAGATAAAGCGCGGCCCCACAGGTTTATGACTGCCGAGCAGACGTCGTGCAATGCCGATATGAAGTATTCCGCATCCACCGTAGGTCCGCAGGCCAATTTTTTAAGGATGAGTTTACTGATGAAGTTTATGACGTAGTGCTTAGAGCAATAAAACGAATAGTCCACAGGCGAGGTTTTGTTATGAATACATTACTTGATTATAAGCAATTGAAACATTCGTTTCTATTTTGTACACTCTAATCTGGTATTAGTATGCACTGCTTCAGAAACATGTCTGGGAAATGAACCATTTCCTTGATGTTATCTTATTCGGGATAGATATGTCGCAGAAAATCCGCAATTAGAAATGCAATGCCGCTAACTAGATTGTATACAGTGACCCACTTTAATTGGAGAGAATTATACGTGCGGTAAGGGATTTAAAATCTGAGTATTTTCAGAGAAGGTATCAATGGTCAGAAATAAATGTATCAGGTGGTGTGATGTACTGAATAAACAATGGGTGTGAAAGAACCGTTTGAAAAATTTTAGGGGTGTGGAACAAGTGAAGATATGTATTAACAAATCGAAGCAACTGCCACAAATTACGTTACTAATATAGCGCTGCTACTTCTCGTATATATCTTCTTACATGGAATTGCGAGCTGTCACGGCGAATATCACTAATTCAGTTTTTTCGGAATATCACGTAGCAGCCCACCTCATCTTGAAGTACCGTTTCTATGAGCGAAATTGACGCACACGAAACCCGTGGCACCGTTGCGTTATTAAGTTGATACTGCAACTCAACTGACGTTGAAAAAATGTTATCACTATTTGTAATCAGTTAATCTAAGATTAGTATAGGGAAACTGATGAAAAGCAACTACTTGATAAAAAAAACTGGTGCTTCCTTAAAAGAACGAATGCTACGTATTTCTTGATGCTAGCATGATATCCTCAAAATCACCTTAATACTCTTAAAGTAGTTACCTTTGAGGTGTTAGGAAAAAGGTCTAATTGAATTGGCTACTTGAATTTGCCGTTCGGTTTGCAACAAGCTTTAATTAATGTATCTAGTAAATCAGATAATTAACAGTCTGAAAGTCTCCTTAACAAACACACTTTTAATTTCTCATTTTATGTCTGGCGAGAGATTGTTCAAGCACTTTGTGTCAAACGAAAGAACATACCACACAATATGTGTAAGTAACTGTAATTGAGAACATGTTGAACATTTTTGTACGTTTCGCTGTACCTTCCACTTTATTCTCAACATTTTGTTACATTAAAATGATATGAAATCCAGAAAGTACAATATTTGTGATAATTTATGAAAAATGTATGACTATAAACCGCGGTAAGTCATATAGAATGTTACTGTGTATGGGAACTGAAACGATTGTCACAGAAACGAGAGGGGGAGGGGGGGGGGACATAATGGACTACGTAATACAATGAAACACCTGCAGCCGTCGTTTTGATGTTGTTTCATTATATTTCAACCAGTTTCAGTGACTCAATACATCGTCCTCAGGCCTTAACTGACGCTGAGGGGGTGAACTCCAATGGTATACACGATCCCATACGTTGATGGTTGCAGACAAAATATCGCTTTTGCAGTATTCTACGGAAGCCAGTTCACAGATGTTGGCTACCGGTGGGATCATGCATATGATTGGAGTTCGCCCCCTCAGCGTCAGTTAAGGCCTAAAGATGATTTACTGAGTCACCGGAAATGATTGCAATAACAGCCAAACGATTTCTGCAGCTGTTTCATTTCATTACGTAAGTGAATGGCCGAAGTCTCGTAACCATCAGTCACAAGGACGGACATAGAAAATATAATGGAGTGGTTCAGATATGTTAACAAGAAGGTATTTGCCTATAACAAAAGGTGCCAGAAAGGAGCAAAAATTAATGACCAGAGTAAGCAAAATAAACAGTGGAGAGGATCAGACTGAAGAACTGACAGAATTATGGGTTATTCACAAACGCTTCACAAGATATTTGGAAAATAAGCAAAAAAAAAAAAAAATGTTCAAATGTGTGTGAAATCTTATGGGACTTAACTGCTAAGGTCATCAGTCCCTAAGCTTACACACTAGTTAACCTAAAGTATCCTAAGACAAACAGACACACCCATGCCCGAGGGAGGACTCGAACCTCCGCCGGGACCAGCCGCACAGTCCAAGACTGCAGCGCCCTAGACTTCTCGGCTAATTCCGCGCGGCGGCAAAATAATCGATCTTAATCACGTATTGCAGAGGCGCAGCTGCTGTCATTACAGTAAGGACATGAACAGATGACGAAACAGAAAAATGGCGAGCAGTTTCTACAGGAAGTTTCAAAACTTTACGACAAAACTGGAGGCATGGATTCTTCATATAACAACAATAAAAAAACAGCTATGTAATATTTGTCGGGAAATGCATCATTACAGATTTATTCGACCTTCAATTTCTACAAACTGCACTCTACGTCTGTAACGTCAGCTAGTACTCTCTCGTTGCTTATCAGAGGAAATGTTCAAAATGGCCTCATCCTGCCTGAATACAGGCTTCCATTCGTCGTCTCACTGAATTCTGCGCACGATCAAAAATGCCTGATGTAGTTCCTGCTGCCTGAAAGGTTATCACAATGCGACTGTGGAGAATAGATTCATCCACAACAGCAGTCGAATACACGAGTGACGTTGCGTGTCCACGCAGGTGAAAATCAAGCGGGTCTAAGTTAGACGACTATGGTGGGCAAGCGATTGGGTCCACTTCTACCTATCTAGCGCTCAGAAAAATATGTATTCAGGTGCCTCCCGGCAGACAGTCTGAAATGCGTGGGAGGACCATCGTGCATAAAATACAGTCGTCGAGGTGATGCAAGTGGCATGTCTCCTAACAACTGAGGTAAGGCAGGCAAGAAATGTGTGTAGTTCTCTCCAGCAAGTGTACCTGGAAGGACGTATGGCCCCAACAAGCAAACGCAAACAATGGCTGCCGAGATATTAATGGAAAACCTGTGTTGGTGAGGCGACTGAATATTTGCATGGGAATGGGGTGACATACCACACGTGCAGGTTAAGCAAACTCTGGATTCTGTACCTTTGGAATGTCGCTTCATCTCTGAATAAAACAACAGCTGCGTAGCCGGGCGCCATAACATTGCCGCAGGAACAATTGCCGGAACGTTACTCTTGTAGGATAATTCGGAAGAGACAAGGCTTGAGCACGATGCATGTGGTGTGAATACAGCACGTTTTTACGTAGACGTCTCCAGACAGTCACGTGCAGTACATTTCTCTGCAAGCCTAACTGCCTCGTCCTGAGTCCACGACTTTCCTGCACAGCGTTGAGTAGCTCTTCCTCATCCTGTCCGACCTCCGCTGTCTAGTGGACGTGTAAAACTCTCGTATTCACAGAGGCGGCGATGAAATCCTTGAGATGTCTTTCGGTCCGGTGACGTGAACGATGGGAAGCGTTCCTGGTACAAGGGACGTGCCTCAACGTGTGACGAAACAAGCGCTCAATCATTATTCATTGTAAGAGATACAGAGGCGAGGGAGTGGGCCAGGAATTACCCCAGTTCACTACTGCTAAATGGTTCAAATGGCTCTGAGCACTATGGAACTTAACTTCCTAGGCCATCAGTCCCCTAGAACTTGCAACTACTTAAACCTAACTAACCTAAGGATATCACACAAATCCATGTCCGAGGCAGGATTCGAACCTGCGACCGTAGCGGTTACGTGGTTCCAGACTGTAGCGCCTAGAACCGCTCGGCCACCCCGGCCGGCTCACTAGTGCTAGCCCCACATCATAACGGCCTGTGCATAGCATGGAAAGTACTGTGCCACGATCTCTGAATGAAATTAAAAAATTAAAATAATTTTTCCAAACTACGTCAGTGTTGTTGTTGCTGTGGTCTTCAGTCCAGAGACTGGTTTGATACAACTCCCCATGCTAATCTATCCTGGGCAAGACTCTTCACCTCCGAATAACTACGGCAACCTACATCCTTCTGAATCTGTTTAGTGTATTCGTCTCTTCGTCTCCCTCTACGATTTTTACCCTCCACGCTTCACTCCAATAAGAAATTGGTGATCCTTTGATGCCTCAGAACGTGTCCTACAAACCGATCCCTTGTTCTAGTCAAGTTGTGCCACAAATTCCTCTTCTCCCCAATTCTATTCAGTTCTTCCTCATTAGTTACGCGATGTACTCATCTAATCTTCAGCATTCTTCCGAAGCACCACATTTCGAAAGCTTCTACCCTCTTCTTGTCTACACTGTTTGTCGTCCGTGTTTCACTTCAATACATGGCTACACTCCATACAAATACTTTCAGAAAAGACTTCCTGAAACTTAAATCTATACTCGATGGTAACAAATTTCTCTTCTTCAGAAACGTTTTCCTTGTCATAGCCAGTGTACATTTTATATCCTCTCTACTTCGACCATCATAAGTGATTTTGCTCCCCAAATAGCAAAACTCATTTACTACTTTAAGTGTCCCATTTCCTAAGCAGATTCCGTCAAAAACACCTTATTTAATTCGACTTAATTCCACTATCATCGTTTTACTTTTGTTGATGTTCATCTTTCAATACGCTGTCCTTTCCGTTCAGCTTCTGTTCGAGGTCCTTTGCTGTCTCTGACAGAATTACGACGTCGTCGGCAAATCACAAAGTTTTTATTTCTTCTCCACGGATTTTAATTCCCACTCCAAATTTTTCTTTTGTTTCCTTTACTGCTTGCTCAATATACACATTGAATAATATTGGGGATTGGGTACAACCCTGTCTCACTCCCTTCTCAACCACTGCTTCCCTTACATGCCCCTCGACTCAAATAACTGCCATCTGTTTTCTTTACAAGTTGTGTACAGCACATCTCTCCCTGTGTTTTAGACCTGCCACCTTCAGAATTTGAAAGATAACATCCCAGTAAACATTGTCAAAGGCTTTCTCTAAGTCTACAAGTGCTATAAACGCAGGTTTTCCTTTCCTAAACCTGTCTTTTAAGGTAAGTCGTGGGGTTGTCAATGTATGGTTCAGTATACTAGTGTTAAAGTTGTTAAATCTGGGAATGATCAGGTAGTTAATTTTGCTAAATATATTATTTTAAGAAAAAAATAAGTTGAGTTAAATAATGAAGCTAGAAAGCGAAAGTTTGTTCAGAATGTGCAAACGTATGGCACAATCAAAAGTTACAAGTCTCAACTTAATCGGTGCAATAACACGAAAAACTGAAGGCGCTAAATATTAGATGCGGAAGATGAAAATTCGTATGTAGCCTCCGTTTGGTATAAAAACGTTAACTACGTGACCCTATTAAACTACATTTATTAGTTTTCAAGCTATTTACTAAAAACTAAATTTGGAACAAAATCGTTCTTATTCATAATTGATTAAGTATAATTTGTATTTATGACAAAAAGTTCTAATTACAGCAGTTGTTTAAACTAATTAAATAATACATCTGTACCAAGTTTCAAGACTTTAGTGTAAATAACAATCAATACAAGCACTCTTGAAGAGTTAATTCAGAGGTCATATTATATTGTGGGTTCCGTTCTACAAATTCTAGCCGACAAAGTTTAAAACTTTTTCAGTAACTAAAGCCAACATAACTTTAATTATATAAGAATGATGAAGATTGTAGAATGTTACACAACGTAAATATTGATTACTACGTGTCCGATGTCGCAACGAAAAACGCCTTTCTTTTAATGATGTCTATCCCAAATCCTGTATCATTTCTGTGATACACTCTCACCTATTTCGCGATAATACATAACGTACTGCCTTTCTTTGAACTTTTTCGATGTACTCAGTCAGTCCTATCTGGTAAGGATTCCACACCGCGCAGCAGTATTCTAAAAGAGGACGGACAAGCGTAGTGGAGGCAGCCTCCTTAGTAGGTCTGTTACATTTTCTAAACGGAGCCTTTGGTTAGCCTTCCCCACAACATTGTCTGTGTGTTCCTTCCAATTTAAATTCTTCGTAATTGTAATACCTGAGTATTTAGTTGAATTTACGGCTTTTAGATTAGACTGATTTATCGTGTAACCGAAGTTTAACGCGTTCCTTTTAGCACTCATGTGGATGACCTCACACTTTTCGTTATTTAAGGTCAACTGCCACTTTTCGCACCATTCCCATATTTCTTCTAAATCGTTTTGAAGTTTGTTTTGGTCTTCTGATGACTTTATCAGTCGATAAACGACAGCTTCATTTGCAAACAACCAAAGACGGCTGCTCAGATTGTCTCCCGAATCGTTTATATAGATAAGGAACAGCAAAGGACCTATAACACTACCTTGGGGAACGCCAGAAATCACTTCTGTTTTACTCGATGATTTTCCGTCAATTACAGCGAACTGTGGCCTCTCTGACAGGAAATCACTGATCCAGTCATGTAGCTGAGACGATATTCCATAATCACGCAATTTCACTACGAGCCGCATGTGTGGCACAGTGTCAAAAACCTTCCAGAAATACGGAATCGATCTGAAACCCCTTGTCAATAGCACTCAGCACTTCATGTGAATAAAGAGCTAGTTGTGTTTCACATGAACGATGTTTTCTAAACCCATGTTGACTGTGTGTCAATAAACCGTTTCCTTCGAGGTAATTCATTATGTTCGAACACAATATATGTTCTAAAATCCTGCCGCATAACTACGTTAACGATATGGGCCTGTAATTTAGTGGATTACTCCTACTACCTTTCTTGAATATTGGTGTGACCTGTGCAACTTTCCAGTCTTTGGCTACGGATATTTCGGCGAGCGAACGGTTGTATGTGATTGTCAAGTATGGACTTAATGCATCAGAATATTCAGAAAGGAGCCTAACTGTTATACAGTCTGGACCAGAAGACTTGTTTTTATTAAGTGATTTAAGTTGCTTCACTACTCCGACGATATTTACTTCTGCGTTACTCATGTTGTCAGCTGTCCTCGATTCGAATTCTGGAATATTTACTTCGTTTTCTTTTGTAAAGGCATTTCGGAAGGCTGTGTTAGTAACTCTGCTTTGGCAGCACTGTCTTCGAATGTATCTCCATTGCTATCGTGCAGAGAAGGCATTGATTGTTTCTTGCCTCTAACGTACTTCACATTCGACCAGAATCTCTTTGGATTTTCTGCCAGATTTCGAGACAAAGTTTCGATGTGGAAACTGTTATAATCATCTCGCATTGAAGTCCGCGCTAAATGTCGAGCTTCTGTGAAAGATCGCCAATCTAGGGGATTTTGCGCCTGTTTAAATTTGGCATGTTTGTTACGTTGTTTTTGCAACAGTGTTCTAACTCGTTTTTTGTACCAATGACGATCAGGTCCGTCGTTTGTTAATTTATTTGGTGTAACTCTCTCAATTGTTGCCGATACTATTTCTTTGAATTTAAGCCACATCTAGTCTACACTTATATTATTAATTTGGAATGAGTGGAGATTGTCTCTCAGGAAGGCATCAAGTGAATTTTTATCTGCTTTTTTGAATAGGTACATTTTTGTCTTATTTTTCGAGGATTTGGAGATTACAATATTCAGTCTTGCTACGACAGCCCTGTGTTCACTAATCCGTGAATCGGTTTTGATGCCCGCTATTAACTCAGAATTATTTGTTGCTAAGAGGTCAAGTGTGTTTTCACTTATTATTATTAATATTATTATTATCATGTTTGTGCGATTGAACTTATACAGAACTCAAGACTTCTACGCACAGTCATAGTTCCTGATTCCACTGAGTAGACAGCAAGTAGGAACAGTTTCCTTCAGTTAGCACAAGAAGAACGTGGACTTGCAGACTGGAAATTATTGCCAGTATGTTCTGCACGGCTTTTTGGACGACTGCAAAAGTAGTTTTCAACCTGTTGTAAATACGGCGACGAATATGTATTAAAAGCCATCCGCCGCCCCACACGTGGATTGCAATCCACTAAACTCTACACGCATGGTCGCGAGCTCTTGGTTGGTGTACATTTCCAGATAGCAAACCACGGGCGCAGGCAACTACAAACCACACCATACCCACCTTGGCTGGTGGGCTGAATCAGTCATTAAAGTTTATTGAATGGATTCATTGTTTTCAAATATCTTTTCGTTTAATGAACTAACAATAATTTAGTTATTTATTAGCTACATTCGGTAAAATTACACGTTTTTGTTTTAAGTCAAGCCACAACAGTCATCCTTGAGGACGACAGAAATACTGCTACATAAATTTTCATTTCTGACACTCCTTATGGCGACTGCTTTGCCACAGCAAATACGCGAATGTTGTTATTATTAATCTATCACAACATTGAATAAATTGTGTCCTTAATAGCTGAAATGCAGTAATGGTGTAGACTGCGTAATACGTGAGCAGAGCTTCACATGACGTCATTCAATTGCCTCCAGCAAAAAGGGAGGAAGGTTAGTAGTAATAACGCATCGTACCTCTGCCAGTGACCCGTGATTGATATTCAATGTATACCAGGGAAAAGGTAAAAGTGAGGTGCTATTGAAAGCGAATAATGAGTCGTAAATAAAATACTCTATGATTGCAATTAGAAAGCTATTGCCCACAGCTGTGTTGCCATCAACGAAAGCCAGCTACACCGCATAATCATCCCTAACCACAGCAGTCCCGCGATTAACCCGTCATTACTGTGCTCCGGTTTAACACGCCACAGTCCACGTATTTCTCGACGTTGCCACGGGATAGCGCATACTTTTTTTTAACACTTCGGTGGCTAACTTTTACAAACCGTAATTGGCGTCAGTGTCATTAACGGCAATTTAGCTTCGTCTGTGGAAGAAGACATATGTGTTTTTGGTCGCTGGGTTTATAAAAACTCCATTACAGTTGTGGAATGCCACTTCTTTCACAAATATACTAAAATGAAATTGTAAGATAAATTTTGTTATATGTCGTCCGTGAGTTGACCATTTATAACTCAATTGTTCAGTGAGTAGATTCTAATCGTTACATCTCATAAAAACAGTGAGTTGGGAAATTTGCGTTTTACAACAAACCAAGATACTCCATCCCCGATAGTTTCCAAGTTAGGAGTTTTTGAAGCAATGTCGGGAGTTGATGGACAACCTATAACTCTTACTCACCGCCAAATAAGTGTGTTACACTATGGCTGTGCATCTGATTTTATTCTTAAGCTATATGAACACTTGAAATGAAAATGGTTTAAGGATATAATATCCCGTAAAAGTTCGTTAGCGTTTGATAAAATATAGGCAATGTCATTTTAGTTCCATTTTGTCCTCTAGGTCTGTAGGAACTTCTTAGGGATAAACGTCTTATTCCGTCCAGCTAATCCCTGTAATGTGTGACGGTGTCGTTCTAGTGCCTGTCCCAAACTTTGTACAGATTTACCTAGTTTCACAATGAAATTCACAGTTATCGTTTTAGGATTCTCAGTCATTTTTGACTTCTGTGACAGTAGCGATGTTCTGCCCCTTCAACTGAGTCAGAGCCCTTTAATACTTTGACTTCAATGTTTTACTTAAAATATTTTTTGTTCACTTTTTAAACAAGTGTTCTCATTCTGCCTGGTATTCCTACAAGAACCGTAACATTGTTTTTAGCTTTCTTTATACAACAAAGCCTTCACTTGACCTCCTTCCTTATTCCACTCCTCTGCAACAGGATGTACGCCCTGATCTTAATTCCATTTGGTCTGTCATTGCCGGCCGCAGTGGCTGAGCGGTTCTAGGCGCTCCCGTCTGGAACCGCAGGTTCGAATCCTGCCTCGGGCATGGATGTGTGTGATGTCCTTCGGTTAGTTAGGTTTAAGTAGTTCTAAGTTCTAGGGGACTGATGACCTCAGATGTTAAGTCCCATGGCGCTCAGAGCCATTTGAACCATTTGATCTTCTATCAATAAGCGCACTCCTGATAACCCATCCCACTGGATCTTGTTTAGTCTTCCATACAAACCAATGATGGCAGATCTTCCCTTATACGTAGCAGTAATACCTATAAATAACTTTCCCGTATTCTAAAACTACTTCAGATTTCGAGGTTGTTACAACAAATTCAGGATACCTTCACCAATGGCAGGTTCTGTTTATATGTAAAAATTCCGTCCTTGGTTATGAAATCTATGCAAAAGCTAAGAGGCAGATCAGTCAGTTACGACATCAGTTTTCCGCCTAGCAGACATGGATTTTAAGGCCTTAGGGCAATCACAGATCTCCCCAGAGGAATGAAGATCTGAAATCTCGTTTAGAAGCCGGGACAAATGGTCGCGGGGGCAGGTAAGCTGATTACCTCGACCTCTCACCGGCTGAAAATAAGCTTAGCGTGGGCGCAGGGCACTTCGTTTATTCACGAGTTAGCCGCCTCTTCCTGCGTGGTGATTATGCCATAAATCGACTCCGAGATATTCATCTGTTCCGTATTTTCCTTACACAGGACCTTCATAATCTTCTAGTGGCCAATGAGAATTTATAGAACCTTCGAAAAACCGACGTAACGAAATTAGCATAGCATTTGCTCTTTCGTTAAATATGACGCTAGTTACAAATTACAGCAATTTTAAAATTGTCTTTTTAAGATTTAAGAACAGGGAAACGAATCACATTTATTGCAGTTTCTTTTCCAGAAATATTTTATATATGAGATTCACCCGAAAACTCTTTCGTTATTTTGTACACTACTGTCCATTAAAATTGCTACATCATGAAGACGCGAAATTTAGCCGACAGGAAGAAGATGCTGTGATATGCAAATGATTAGCTTTTCAGAGCATTCACACAATGTTGGCGCCGGTGGCGACACCTACAATGTGCTGACATGAGGAGAGTTTCCAACCGATTTCTCAGACACAAACAGGAGTTGACCGGCGTTGCCTCGTGAAACGTTGTTGTGATGCCTCGTGTAAGGAGGAGAAATCCGTACCATCACGTCTCCGACTTTGATAAAGGTCGGATTGTAGCCTATCGCGATTGCGGTTTATCGTATCTCGACATTGCTGCTCGCGTTAGTCGAGATCCAATTACTGTTAGCAGAATGTCGAGTCGGTGGATTCAGGAGGGTAATACGGAACGCCGTGCTGGTTCCCAACGGCCTCGTATCACTAGCAGTCGAGATGACAGGAATCTCATCCTAATGGCTGCAACGGATCGTGCAACCACGTCTCGATCCCTGAGTCAACAGATGGGGACGTTTGCAATACAACATCTCCTCGAACAGTTCGATGGACTATCAGCTCGGAGACCATGGCTGCGGTTACCCTTGACGCTGCATCACAGAGAGGAGCGCCTGCGATGGTGTACTCAATGACGAACCTGGGTGCACGAATGGCAAAACGTCATTTTTTGGATGAATTATGATGGTCGCACCGTATTTGGCGACATCGCGGTAAACGCGCATTGGAAGCGTGTATTCGTCATCGCCATACTGGCGTATCACCCGGCGTGATGGTATTGGGTGCCATTGGTTACACGTCTAGCTTACCTCTTGTTCGCACTGTCGGCACTTTGAACAGTTGACGTTACATTTCAGATGTGTGACGACCCGTGGCTCTACCCTTCATTCGATCCTCGCGAAACCCTACAGTTCAGCAGGATAATGCACGTCCGCATGTTGCAGGTCGTTACGGGCCTTTCTGGATACAGCACATTCTCCAGATCTCTCACCAACTGAAAACGTCTGACCAATGGTGGCCGAGCAACTGGCTCGTCGCAAGTGGTATCGTGTTGAAGCTGTCCTGTACACGCCATCCGAGGTCTGTTTGACTCAATGTCACGGCGTATTATGGCCGTTATTACGGCCAGATGTGGTTGTTCTGGGTACTGATTTCTCAGGACCTATGCACCCAAATTGCGTGAAAATGTAATCGCATGTCAGTTCTGGTATACTGTATTTGTCCACTGAATACCCGTTTATCATCTACATTTCTTCTTGGTGTAGCAATTTTAATGGCTAGTTGTGTATGTGTTACCATTTCATTTTTTATTTATTACCTTTCGTGCATCTCTTTTCAAAATTTAGTTTTCAGAAACTTTTTCGTAATTTGCTTGTAGTCTTTCAATTCTCACAGGTGCAGCCTACCTCTGTGGCTGTCTATCTGTTTCGTGCCATGTGGGTGAGGATCTTTTCTCTGTATTCAGCCCAGTTATTCAGGGTTTTCCCTTAAGATCGTGCAAAAATTTAACAGGACATAGAGAGTGCTCAATTGAACGATTTGAGGTACGGAACCTGGGATCGGAGCAGCCAGCTTAAGGAGATGACATTACTGTGTAGTTTTCTGTCTACATTAGTAACAGTTATCGGCAAATACTATCATTGACACAATGAACTTACCATTTGTACTGTACCTTTCAAAATGTGCTGAAACTGACGGCCTCAGTGCAAGCGTGACATCGGCGAACAAGATTCTGACGCACCCTGACCAATACGGATGTTGTGTTTCGAATTACATCACAGACAGTCACAGTGCTGGCAACTATTTCCATATTCGTATCCACTTCAAAAGTGACATTAGATATTCCCCTAGGACATAATCAAGGAGATTCAGGCCTGGTGACCTCGTTGGCCGTGAGGTAGGACCTCCCCTTCCAATCCAGCGACCGGGATATACAGCACTGAGGTGGTTTCGGATATCCACACTGATATGGGGCGGTGCACAGTCAAGTTGTATCCACATCCTCTCACGAACAGCCAAGGGTACATTCTCCAACAGCTCAGGTAGAACTTGCACAAACCTTAAGTACAGACGGCCAGGTAGAAGATATGGCCCAATGAGATTGTCATCTACAATGGAGGCACGGATACTGACAGCAAAACGTAGTTGGTGGTGTGACAGAAAGTTATTCCTGCTGTTCGAAATACCATCACGATCAAATGGTGCCTTGTCAGTAAACAGCACGATATAGAGGAAGTCTGTTCGATCCAACTATTGTTGAAGCAACCACTGACACAATTCTACCCTTGGGCCAAAGTCAGCCACGAGCGTGGCATGGGTTCGTTGTGGGTGATATGGGTGTACTCGCCACACGCTAGTACGTGCAACGCCCATTTCACGTGCAAGGCGACGAGTACTTGTAGTGGGGTCCGTTGCAACATGTTGTTACACCTCCTCCTCAAGATGGGGGTGTGCGAGAAGTCCTCATTTTGCCAGATCCCTCGTTTCTTCTTTCCAATCAACCAGTCTCCTGCATTCGTCGATAAGGAGAAATAAACTCACATCGTGACCGATGATCCTTGTTAGGAAATCGTTCCCTGTACAGCCTTTCAACACCGAGAGCATTGCAACGTACTCCCCCATACACAAAGTCCATGTCAACGAGTTCTGCGAAACTGAACCGGTACTGCTCCATCGTATTGTACTGTACGTCTGTTATTAGCACGGAGTAATGAATAGGTCTGTCGTTGATTCATAGCACGTTCTGTCATGGGACAATGTAGATACAACAGAGTCACCTTATGGAGAAGTAAAGTAGACAGCCCTGCATCATAACTTCCTTTTAAACAGGCTCATCCTTCTTATTTCCTTGCAGGAAGTAAAGAATGTACACGTAAATAAACAGCACAGTACGTGTAAACTTGTACGAATGTTAGTCGTAAATAACCTGAAAAACAGTAACGCTAGAGAAAGTGGTCGACAAGTTGACTTCCTTATCTCCTTAAGCCGGCTTTCTGAACCCAGGTTCCCTGTCTCAAACTATTCAGTGGAGCATTTCCTATGTCCTGTTACATTTTTTCATGCTCTTACGGAAACACTCTGTACGTTATCTTATCAAAAGTATCTGGACACCCCTATGTAATGCGGGATTGGCCAGTAGATGTCGATAGAGGAAAGTATGAAAGGAGGCGGGAATATTGTGTTGTCAGTAGAGACGCAGTAAAGGCAGAACTAGGCGGTCGGGAGTGTTCAGTGGCCTCGAATGGATCGTACCTGAGTAACAAATAAATCGGGCATATTTCAACCCTTCTAAAGCTACCCAAGACAAGTGTTGGTGAGGTGATCTTGAAGTGGAAACGCTAAAGAATAACCGTAGCAAAACGTAAGACCATGTACTCACAGACGGGCACTGCCGAACATGCAAAAAATCACAGGGAATTAGGGGAATGAATCACTTGTGGATTCCAGAACGCAACTAGCAGTCCGCCTAGCACAGTGATTGTCAGTAGGGCGTTAAGAAACAATGGGGTACAAGGGTTGAGAAGCTCCTTGTAAGCCATAAATTTCTGTACTCAGTGCTTAGCGACATTTGCAGGCTGCAAAGAGCCGCGCCACTCAACAGTGGGTGACTATAAATGACTGATCTGGAATGTTGAATCACGCTACACCCAGTTGCAATCCAACGGATGGGTTTGAGTTTGGTGAAAGCTTGAAAGACGTTACATGTCTTCATGTATAGTGCACACAATGCAGAACGTAGGATGTGGTGTTGTTATGGGTGTTATGGGGGTATTTTTCGTGGTTAGGATATTATCTGCTAATTGTACATAAGGAAACGCGAAATACGGATGCCTCTGAACACATTTTCTTGCGTTATGTACAGCATAGAATACTGAATAGAACTGGGGAGAAGAGGAATTTGTGGCACAGCTTGACTAGAAGAAGTGAAACGTAGATAGGATACATTCTGAGGCATCAGTGGATCACCAATTTAGTATTGAAGGGAAGCGTGGAGGATAAAAAGCGTAGAGGGAGACCAAGAGATAAATACGCTAACCAGATTCAGAAGGATAGAGTAGCCTGGAGAGCAGCATCAAACCAGTCTTTGGACTGAAGACCACAACAACAACATGCTCTACTGCTTACAGTAGAAAGACTGCTCGGACACGATGGCTGTCTGCATCAAAGTGAGAATACGCCCCATCATAAAGCGGTCTCTGTGAGGCAGTAATTTTAGTATAATAATAATCCTGAAATGGTTGGCCTGCTCAGATTCTCGACCAGAGCCTAGTGGTACACCTATGGCATGAGTTACAACAACGTCTTCGCTCCAGACCCCAGTATTCACCATCACTACCTTCTCTGGTCTCTGGTTATGTGGAAGAATGGGCTGCCTTTCCTAAACAGACATTCGCACAGCTGTCGTAAAGGCGAAGGATGGAGACGTTTCACATTAACGTCCAGGAATAAGTGTCCGAAGACGTTTGATCATATGGTGTACATTCCCGTAGACAACCCATGTGCAAACGATGGGTGCGCGGGTTAGTAGACAAGTATACATATTGCGAATCCTAAGAGTATTTAAAACGTAAAATACGTTCCTAAGAACATAGAAAGCACGTTTAAAGCGTTACGCAACAGCTGGACATAGCGAACACGAGAATGTGACAACTAACTGACATAGGTACATATCGGACAGTAAGTGTACAAAGAGTTTTGGGTCTGTCATTACAGTAACTGCCGAAAGCACATATGCAAAGTCCTTAGCTCATGCCCAAGTGCTCCATCAGCCTGAAAATACGGGTAGCTATATTTGAGAAAAGGTAGGGCATTTCACATTGTGTATCAATATAGTATGAGGTGCCGAATTTGTGCCTACAGACACTTCAGACGCAAATGGGAAGAGTGTAGAGGCCAGAATGGTCTGATTCCCATACATTTCTGGTTCACACCATGTGGCGCGGTTAGTTCCGCAGTTAGATATGCAGGCTATGCTATATTTTCTGTTTAAAATGCGTTTCAGCAGAGAAGCGACTCAATAACGATTAAAATGCGACATGGTTGCAGTGGAACAGCGTATCGAGCAAAGTATAACGGCTTTCCATCCGACACTTGTTATTCTGTTCTGCTCTGCAAACCCACGCTGCATGCAGTTCCCCAGCAACCATATCTGAGTGATTTAGAATACGGAAAATATCCCATCATCTATTTCAACGACAGGAGGGAATACCAACGAATTCTGAACCGTGGCGCGAATCTCTCTTCAAGCAAGTTAGCACACTCAAGCGATGAACGATATATATTTATGGAAAAAGGATTGCAAAATGAAAAATAATTAATGCAGAGTAATGAAATTTCGGGAACACATTTGTTTGGCTTTTGATACAGTTCCCCACAGTCGTTTAATGAACAAAGTAAGAGAATATGGACTATCAGACCAATTGTGTGAATGGATTGAAATGTCGTGTGACGAGGGCCTCCCGTCGGGTAGACCGCTCGCCTGGTGCGAGTCTTTCGATTTGACGCCACTTCGGCGACTTGCGCGTCGATGGGGATGAAATGATGATGATTAGGACAACACAACACCCAGTCCCTGAGCGGAGAAAATCTCCGCCCCAGCCGGGAATCGAACCCGCTCCCTTTGGATTGACAGTCTGTCGCGCTGACCACTCAGCTACCGGGGGCGGACTGCGATTGGATTGAAGAGTTCCTAGATAACAGAGCGCAGCATGTCATTCACAATGGAGAGAAGTCTTCAGAAGTAAGAGTGATTTCAGGTGTGTCGTAGAACCGTCACTATTCACAATATACATAAATGACCTTGTGGATAACATCGGAAGTTCACTGAGGCTTTTTGCGGATGATGCTGTAGTATATCGAGAGGTTACAACAATGGAAAATTGTGCTTAGATGCAGGAAGATCTGCGACGAATTGACGCATGGTGCAGGGAATGGTAACTGAATCTCAGTGTAGACAAGTGTAATGTACTGCGCATACATAGAAAGAAAGATCCTTTATCATTTAGCTACAATATAGCAGGTCGGCAACTGGAAGCAATTAATTCCATAAATTATCTGGGAGTAGGCATTAAGAGCGACTTAAAATGGAATGACGAAATAAAATTAATCGTCGGTAAAGCAGATGCCAGACTGAGAAACATTGGAAGAATCCTAAGGAAATGCACTCCGAAAACAAAGGAAGTAGGTTACAGTACACTTGTTCGCCCACTGCTTGAATACTGCTCAACGGTGTGTGATACGTACCAGGTAGGGTTGATAGAAGAGATTCAGAAGATCCAACGGAGAACAGCGCGCTTCGTTACAGGATCATTTAGTAATCGCGAAAGCGTTACGGAGATGACAGATAAACTCCAGTGTAAGACTCTGGAAGAGAGACGCTCAGTAGCTCGGTACGGGCATTTGTTGAACTTTCGAGAACATACCTTCACCGAGGAGTCAAGCAGTATTTTGCTCCCTCCCATGTATATCTCGCCAAGAGACAATGAGGATAAAATCAGAGAGATTAGAGTTCACACAGAGGCATAACGACAGTCTTTCTCTCCACGAACAATACGAGACTGGATTAGAAGTGAGAACCGATAGAGGTACTCAAAGTACCCAGCGCCACGCACCGTCAGGTGGCTTGCGGAGTATGAATGTAGATGTCTAGATAACATACTTCAATGACTGACATTGAAAGATGACAGGCTAACGTGAGCTCGAGATAAGGGGCTGCAAATATGAAATACTGCTTCATTAATAGCTGGTGTAACCGCCAGACTGATGAATGGAGGCATGCTGACATGCATGCATTGTGTTGTACAGGTGTCGGATACCAGTTTGTGGGATGCAGTTCCGTGGCTGTTGCACTTGGTCGGTCAATGCAGAGGCCGTTAATGCTGGTTATGGATGACGCTGGAGTTGTCCGGTGGTGTTCCATATGTGCTCGGTAGGAGACAGATCTGGTGATCGAGCAGGCGAAAGCAACATGCCAACAGTCTCTAGAGCCTGCTGCGTTACAGTAGCGGTATGTGATCAAGCGTTATGCTGTTGATAGACACCCAATGGTAACTGTTCGTGAATGTCGACACAGCAGGTCGAATCTCCAGATTGACATGCAAGTTTTGAAGTCACGGTGCGCGGGATAACCGGGAGAACTCCTGCTGTCATATAAACCGTACCGCAGACCGTAACTCCAGGTGCAGGTGTGGCGTGTCCTGCACACAGACAGGTTGGCTGCAGGCCCTCAGCTGACCTCCTAACCAACATACAGCCATCACTGGCACCGAGCTAGAGCCAGCTTTCATCAGAAAACAAAACAGTACTTGACACTGTGCATCTTCATGTTTTCGCAGCGCAATGACTGTTCCATAACATTTCGGGCGTGCAGCCACTAAAATTCCACTTTTTCTTCTAATATTTCGGTTGTATATCGTCCAGCCATCTTCAGAGTGAGCCGAGTCGACTGCCACCCCTAATCACACTGAAGATTGTAATGCATATGTGCATTCCCTTCACGTGTTTAAGCCAAGCATTAATCATATTTATGCGATCGGGAATACTCAGTGGCAGCCAGGCTACATGTAGATTTAACAATTAAGCGTCAGCAAGGAGCATTAGTGATAAAATCATAGGAGGCAATGTTGTGCAACCTCAGTAGGGACAAGATCCGACTATTCGGCAGTAGGATCTTACAATCTGAGACAGTGTTCCGAGACGAACTTCCGTCAGAATGTCTGCAAACGTGACGTCAGATCCGCCTAGTAGCAGAGATCTGAACGGCCATTAGTGTGTGTGTGTGTGTGTGTGTGTGTATGTGTGTGTGTGTGTGTGTAGGAAACGAGAGAAGTGTCCCTATTGGCTGAGGGAGAAAGGGGGGGGGGGGGCTCGCTTGTCCTTCGGGAAGACAGGGCGAGTTAGTCGCAAGGAGCCACGCAAAACGCACGGACGTGTAACTGGGGCTGCTCTATAAAAAAGGAACGGTCGCGAGTGCATATTTCAGATGTTAAGCAAGATATAGTGTGAAGTTATTAGTTATAAGAACGCCACGTGTCGTGGGCATTGTCTATCATTATGTAAAGTCAGATAACTGTGTTAATGTGTGTAAAGGCTCGAATATAACGGCGTAGTCCAGAGCCGCCATATTGCAAATGCGGATTCTGTGCCGCGTGTGACAAAGCAATTTCTGTATTAAAACAGGTATAGTTCAAACGTTGTTGACAATTAACAACTGGCATCCCTAAACACTCCACTCCAGCAGGATCACCAACTATATGGTGTAAGTAGGCTGTTTAGGTTTTCTTATTGGCAACGTTACGTAGCGCTGTGTATGAAAATCACTGGCTGTGCTGTGTGCAGTCTGTGGCTAGTTTCCATTGTTGTCTGCCATTGCAGTGTTGGGCAGCGGCAGCTGGATGTTAACAGCGCGTAGCGTTGCGCAGTTGCAGGTGAGCCACCAGCAGTGGTGGATGTGGGGAGAGAAATGGCGGAGATTTGAAATTTGTAAGACTGGATGGCATGAACTGCTATATATATTATGATTATTAAGGTAAATACATTGTTTGTTCTCTATTAAAATCTTTCATTTGCTAACTATGCCTATCAGTAGTTAGTGCCTTCAGTAGTTTGAATCTTTTATTTAGCTGGCAGTAGTGGCGCTCGCCGTATTGCAGTAGTTCGAGTAACGAAGATTTTTGTGAGGTAAGTGATTTGTGAAAGGTCTAGGTTAATGTTAGTCAGGGCCATTCTTTTGTAGGGATTATTAAGAGTCAGACTGCGTTGCGCTAAAAATATTGTGTGTCAGTTTAAGCACAGTCATGTATAATTGTTCAAAGGGGACGTTTCATAATGGAACGTGGCGACTGAGCGCTACTACTGTGCTACGAGGGTCTTACCGAAGCAGCAAGACACCAGGTTAGTGATACCACCCAGAGAAGTACTTCCTTCTCGCTATAATGCCAATGAGGGTGTTTTAAGATGACTGGAGGATACATAGTTGAAATATTAGAAGAAGAACCAAAATTTATGCGGCTGCACGCTAGAAATTTTATAGAATATGACTTCACCTTGCCTTTCAATGAGCCTTGGCTTGAGACCACTGACGTCGCAAATTTCGGAGGTTTGGAGTCAGTGGAATGCACGCTACAGGGCGTCGGGTCGAAGTTGTCTCTGATGTAACCGATTAACATTTCGTTGTGCCAGTGTGGTGCCAGATTCTCCTCAAATTACTTCTGCACATGCAGTATGATGCACCAGACCCATAGGCAGAACACGATAGTCTTGGTAAACTATCTAAGAGCACTCATACAGAGAGCTCTAACCGTCTATAATCTAGATTGTTTACTAAAGAGCTCGTCTACCCCTAGACGGTGTTTAGAATGAATGGATAATCCAACCATTAAATTAAGAGGGCACTGTCAGCTAAACTCAAGAATCAGCAAGTGAATAAAAAGGAGAACAAGCGGTCAAATTCATTAGCTTTTCTTCCTTTTGTGGGCAACACGTCATTTAAAATAGCAAGAATCCTCTGCAAATTTCAAGTGAAAGTAATTTTCCGTCCATCCACTAAGACTGCAGACCTGTTGCGATAAGTGAAGAACGACTTGCTATTGAGGAAAGCCGGCAATTTACAAAACACCTTGTCCATGTAGCATGGCTTACACAGGACAGACCACAAACATAGAGGAAGAGAGCTGCACTGAACATCAACGTTGCACTCCCCTTTTCCTACCAAGTAAGTCAGTTATTGCCGAACACAGTATATCTGTTGTGACTTGGCAAGACAGCCAAGCCACTAGGAGATAGCCGAAAGGCACGCGTTTAAGCTCACGCAGGCTGGTGTGAGGTCTGGAACAGTTAAAGGATCTGAGTCTAGCAAAAAAGGTACATAGCTGCTGGAATACTTACCTTTAACCCATAATTGGTGAGCATCGGTCTGACGGTACATGCATCACTAGATAAATAGCAAATGCTAATGGCGCCTTGCTAGGTCGTAGCAAATGACGTAGCTGAAGGCTATGCTAACTATCGTCTCGGCAAATGAGGGCGTAATTTGTCAGTGAACCATCGCTAGCAAAGTCGGCTGTAGAACTCGGGCGAGTGCTAGGAAGTCTCTTTAGACCTGCCGTGTGGCGGCGCTCGGTCTGCAATCACTGATAGTGGCGACACGCGGGTCCGACGTATACTAACGGACCGCGGCCGATTTAAAGGCTACCACCTAGCAAGTGTGGTGTCTGGCGGTGACACCACATTTTCCACTGCCATATCTTTTTGGACTCTTTGGGAATACACCTTGACGAAAATCTGATGAACCGTGATGGCGGCTACCTGTTATACAGTGCGTGGAGCCTCACAATTTCCACTATTTGTTCTAATCTAAGACGAAAGACTGCGCCAACGGCCGCTGCGAGCCATGATGTACAGGACAGCTGAGTTCCACGGTTCCAGCACCGAGGGCGCTGCCGCCATGAAGTGTGGTTCCTTAGTCGACTTTTATTTTGACCTCATTGTATAGTGCGGAACGTATCAAGTCTTCGTCTCCAGTGGCTCACCTGAAGATGAGTGGCAGGTGCCCACTCGAAGCATCGAGCTATGAATTAAACGACGGATGGATGCAAGCCCGAAATATGTTCAGACATTCAACTACACACATTCAAAATTATAAAATACTGGTAATATACACTACTGGCCATTAAAATTGCTACACCACGAAGAGGACGTGCTACAGACGCGAAATTTAACCGACAAGAAGAAGATGCTGTGATATGCAAATGATTTGCTTTTCAGAGCTTTCACACAAGGTTGGCGCCGGTGGCGACACCTACAACGTACTGACAGGAGGAAAGTTGCCAACCGATTTCTCAGACACAAACAGCAGTTGACCGGCGTTGCCTGGTGAAACGTTGTTGTGATGCCTCGTGTAAGGAGGAGAAATGCGTACCATCACGTTTCCGACTTTGATAAAGGTCGGATTGTAGCCTATCGTGATTGCGGTTTATCGTATCGCGACATTGCTGCTCGCGTTGGTCGACATCCAATGACTGTTAGCAGAATATGGAATCGGTGGGTTCAGGAGTGTAATACGAAACGCCGTGCTGGATTCCAATGGCCTCGTATCACTAGCAGTGGAGATGACAGGGACGTTATCCGCAAGGTTGTAACGGATCGTGCAGCCACGTCTCGATCCCTGAGTCAACAGATGGGGACGTTTGCAAGACAACAACCATCTGCACGAACCGTTCGACGACGTTTGCAGCAGCATGGACAATCAGCTCGGAGACCATGGCTGCGGTTACCCTTGACGCTGCATCACGACAGGAGCGCCCGCGAAGGTGTACTCAACGACGAACGTGGGTGCACGAATGGCTAAACGTCACTTTTTCAGATGAATCCAGGTTCCGTTTACAGCATCGTGATGGTCGAATCTGTGTTTGGCGACATCGTGGTGTACGCCCATTGGAAGCGTATATTCGTCATCGCCATACTGGCGTATCACCCGGCGTGATGGTATGGGGTGCCATTGGTTACACGTCTCTATCACCTCTTGTTCGTATTGACGGCACTTTGAACAGTTAACGTTACATTTCAAATGTGTTACGACCTGTGGCTCTACCCTTCATTCGATCCCTGCGAAACTCTACATTTCAGCAGGATGATGCACGACCGTATGTTGCAGGTCGTATACGGACCTTTCTGGATACAGTAAATGTTCGACTGCTGCCCTGGCCAGCACATTCTCCAGATTTCTGGTCAACTGAAAACGTCTGGTCAATAGTGGCCGAGAAACTGGCTCGTCACAATTCGCCAGTCACTACTCTTGATGAACTGTGGTATCGTGTTGAAGCTGCATGGGCACCTGTACCTGTACACGCCAACCAAGCTCTGTTTGACTCAATGGCCAGGCGTATGAAGGCCATTATTACTGTCAGAGGTGGTTGTTCTGGGTACTGATTTCTCAGGATCTATGCACCCAAATTTCGTGAAAATGTAGTCACATGTCAGTTCTAGTATAATATAATTGTCCAATGAATACCCGTTTATCATCTGCATTTCTTCATGGTGTAGCAATTTTAATGGCCAGTAGTGTATGTTGAGAGATTGAAAACAAACAGCAAGTTGTCACTGTTGTTGGACAATTTGCTTTGTTTTGCCAACATTAAGCTGAGTTGTCCATCTTCAGTCGACGATAGGTTAGGTTGCAATGTGACAGTTTCGTTGTGAGTTGGAAAAGGTGACGAATGTAAAAGCAAAAAAAAAAAAAAAAAAAAAAAAACCTATACGTGATGAGGGATTGATTAGTAGCTTACCCGACGTCTAGGTTACCTCTGAATGTGACAGTTCAATTGTGCGTTCGCGGATCCAACGAATGAGAAATCAAAAGACCTTTTGAATCATTTTGAGGTCCGCTGTCGCACTGTGCCGGCTCGGGAGCATACTTGGTAACTATGGGACGGCCATCGACTTGTGTCAACAACTTCAATGTAAGACAAGGACCCACAGTTCAATATACTTTTAATTCTGTTTTACTCTATGGACTTCCCAACTATTTTTGATGGTATTTTGTCTTTTTAGTCCGTTTAATTTCATGACATAGACTTTACAACCTGATGATGAGAGCATTGTCTCTTGAAACGCGTTGTTAAAATATGTCTGTAAGAATCGCGGTTGAATGCTAACAGTGATAACCAGTATAACTACAACTGCTACCTCGACTCCAGAATGGATTATATTAAATCTTACCAATATTGTTTGAAAAACCATTAAGTGGCAGACGTCTGTTCGAAATCAAACAAATGTTTCACTGTTTTCAGTGCTCAGCTTGAACAGATTTATTTTCCTGTCCCAATCAGCGTTGCGTTTTACGAATTAAGATTTTTGTCTAATCTGGAACTACGCTAATTGGCCGTGTGATCTGACAAGAATTAATTAAACACTCTCGGTAATAATGTATTAGGAAATCAGTGGCTATTAAATGAAACAAGAATCGAAATTAATTCGGTTTAGTATGATAAAGTCACTCATAAAACATCTGAAAAATAATGACACTCAAGTGCAATCTTTTTTAAGACTCTAGTAATCGAGTATAAAATGAGACGATTACATTAGTGAAGTTATTCTGTGATCGTCGTGATGTTAGTGAAAGAGACAGATAATAATAGAGAAGGGAATGCATTGCAACAATGCTCGGATTTGGAAACAAACTAGCCGTTTGAATCTGAAAACAACACTTCAGAGTGAATCCTGAGATTACCAAATTTCCATAAAAAATTACGTATATATCATCACACCGTCGTAGCTCAATTTCACCATATAAAATTGTTGGTATAGTCTGCAGCAACTGCAGAATCACTCATTGGTGGCACAACAACGACCGTTACCAGTGGCCGAGTTCAGGTCGGCCCGAAATCTTGCCCCAGTCTGGCACAGGAAAAGTCTCACAGTGGAGGCTCCCAATGATGGAGTCTCCCAGCAATCAAGAAAGGGAGAAAATTTGTACTGAATGCTTACCAAAAAGGAAAACTTATATTTCTGCCATAAGCGTTCTTTACTGTGATCTGATTGTGAAACGTCCCCTTAGGACAATTAGTGATTTACTGTGCTGATAAACCCCTCACGTTATTTGATTTTCAAACAGCTGAAAGTACTCACACATTTCACTCTTTACTTGTTCTCATCAACACTAAACTGACACACAATATTTTTAGCGCAACGTAATCTGACTTTCAATAATCCCTACAAAAGAATGGCCCTGTCTAACAATAACCTATACCTTTCATGAATCACTTACCTCTCAAAATTCTGCCATCTCTCTCCCTACATCCACCGCTGCTGGCCGATCACCTCCATCTGCACAACGCTACGCGCTGTTCACATCCAACTGACCAACGCTACAATACCGAATATTCCAACAATGCCAACCCGCCACAGACTGGACACAGCACAGCCAGTGACTTTCATACAGAGCGCTACGTGACGTTACCAACATAAAAACCTAAACAGCCTATTTACAATTAGCTAGGCTATGGATATTCAGACCGCCAACTGGTAAGCATGTTCTTAGAAGATGTTGGTCCTCTTCACCAAGTTATTCTTAAGGCAGATAACAATTAATGCGCACCCTGCTTTATAGTGTTGAAAAAGGCATTTCATTCCATTTCTATCACTCTCTCTAGTCAAAAAGTGGGCCCTCGGATGCACAATCAAGTTTTTCTCTTTTATGTCATTTGCGTTAGCCAATACAAACAGTTCTTTTATTGCGTAAACATATCGATTTTGTGAAGTCAACGTTCGGTGGGGTCTCACACTTTCAGAGGCGCCCCACACTTCGGGTTAGGATTTCATTTTCTAGATGTTATCAATAGCATATTGTGCTTCCCAAAGAAACACAGCAGTCTACCTTTTGTGCACAATGGTGCCTTCCTGGGCATTGCCAAAAACAGAGTTCCCTCTCTTTCCGCCTTTGAGTCGTCCCTAGACATACTATCTCCGCTTGACACCAGTCGTCGCGCTACAACGGAAAGTCCAGTGGACTATGTTGCAATGACTGGTGTGCTCTTCTGAGAACTCCCTTGCGGGTGGTCCCTCTGTCTGCCTACGCGACTTCGCTGGTTGCCTGAGTACTTAGCGCTGTCACCTTATCCCAATGTGCTTCCAAAGTTCTCTTACTTACATAAAGCCTGCACTTTCGAACAAAACGTAATTTACATTAATTAACCCCCAACAATCATTGATATTGACACGCGTTACACTTCTCGGTGTTTGTTAATTATTCACTACTATTGAATATTTACACTGAAGTGACATAAGTCATGGGACACCTGCTAATATCGTGTCGGGCCTCCTATTTCTTGGCGTAGTGCAGCAACTGGACGTGACATGGACTCAACAAGTCGTCGAAAGTCCCCTGCAGAGATATTAAACCAAGCCGCCTCTATAGACATCCATAAATGTGAAAGTGATGCTGGTGCAGGATTTCGTACACCAACTGCCCTCTCGATTACGTCCCATAAATGTTCGATGGGATTCATATTGGGTGCTCTGCGTGGCCAAATCATTCGCTCGAACTGACGAGAGTGTTTTTCAAGCAAATAGCGATCAATTTCGGCCCTTTGAGACGGCACGGCCTTCCATAAAAATCCCATCGGTATTTGGTAACATGAAGTCAATGAATGGCTACACATGGTCTCCAAGTAGCCGAACATAATCATTTCTAGTCAGTGATCGGTTCAGTTGGACCAGAGGACCCTGTCCATTTCATGTGACATTATGGAGCTACCACTAACTTGCAAAGTGCCTTGTTGACAAGTAGGCTTTGTGGGGTGCGCGCCACACTCGAAGCCTACCATCAGCTTTTACCAACTGAAACCGAAACTCGTCTGACTATTCCATGGCTTTCCAGTTATCTAAAGTGCAACCAGTGTGTTCCTGAGCCCAGGAGATGTGCTACACGCGATGTCGTGCTGTTAGCAAAGGACTCGTGTCGGTCGTCTGTTGGCCTGCTGGCAAGGCCCATCAATGCCAAATTTTGCTGCGCTGTTTTAACGGATACGTTCGTCGTACGTCCCACATTGATTTCCGCGGTTATTTCGCTCAGAGGCTCTTGGCTGTTAGCATTTATAACTACACTTATGCTCATAAATTAAGGACAATAGGAGAATGTGGTGCCACACAACGTGGCACTATACAAAACTGGCGCTAATACCATAGGCACATAGGGAACACACATGACACCGATCTGTACGTCGACGGTATTAGTGAGAAAACCGTCCCGAAACACTTGTGCTACAAAACGCCACTGTTTCCTGCGCATGTACCCCGACATCAATATGGGATATGATCACCATGCACACGTACACAGGCCGCACAACGGGTTGGCATACTCTGGGTCAGGAGGTCGATAGGCTGTTGGGGTATAACCTCCCATTCTTGCACCAGTGCCTGTCGGAGCTCCTGAGGTGTAGGGGTTTGAAGACATGTAGCGGTACGTCGACCGAGAGCATTCCAGACGTGCTTGATGGGGTTTAGGTCTGGAGAACAGGCAGGCCACTCCATTCGCCTGATATCTTCTGTCTCAAGGTACTCCTCCACCACGGCAGCTCGGTGGGCCGTGAGTTATCTTCCATCAGGAGGAAGGTGGGACCCACTGCACCTCTGAAAAGGCGGACATACTGGTGCAACATGACGTCCCGATACAACTGACCGGTTATAGTTCCTCTGTAAAACACATGCAGGGGTGTACGTGGACCAATCATAATTCCACCCCACACCATCAAACCACGACCTTCATACAGGTTCCTTTCAAGGACATTAAGGTGTTTGTATCTGGTTCCTAGTTCACACAAGATGAAAACCCGGCGAGAATCAATGTTCAGACTATACCTTGACTCGTCTGTGAACATAACCTGGGACCACTGTTCTAATGACCATGTACCGTGTTCTTGACACCAGGCTTTACAGGCTCTCCTGTGACGAGGGATCAGTGGAGTGCACCTTACAGATCTCCGGGCGAATAAACCGTGTCTGTTCAGTCGTCTGTTGACTGTGTGTCTGGAGACAACTGTTCCAGTGGCTGCGGTAAGGTCCCGAGCAAAACTACCTGCAGTACTCTGTGACCGTCTGTCGTGATTGATGGTGAGATATCGGTCTTCTTGTGGTGTTGTACGCTGTAGGCGTCCCATACTGTAGCGCCTGGACACGTTTCCTGTCTGCTGGAATCGTTTCCATAGCCTTGAGATCACACTTTGTGACACACGGAGGGCCCATGCTACGACCTGCTGTGTTTAACCAGCCTCCAGTCGCCCTAGCAATCTACCCCTCATAAGCTCATCAATATGTGTTCTTTGAGCCATTTTCAACACACAGTCACCATTAGAACGTCTGAAAACGTCTGCACACCTACTCGCTGCACCGTATTCTGACACGCGCTAGCACTCCTCCGCGTATGTGGACTGCTGCCAGCGCCACCGTGCGACGACCGCAGGACAAATGCCCCGCATGGTCATATCCCGAGGTGATTTAAACCCGCAAACCGCCCACCAGAGCGTTGTTTCACCATGTATCAACATTATCCTTAATTTATGAGCATGAGTGTATAAGCAGACTCCGCTTCTCTCTGTCATTGTGTGAAGGCCATCGACTGTTGCGTTGTCCGTAGTGAAAGGTAACGAGTGATGTTCGGTATTCTTGGCACACTCTTCACACTGTGGACTTCGACGTACTGAGTTCCCTAACGATTTCCGACATCTTCGGCGGTAATTCGTTTGAATACCGCCCTTCGATTGTGCTATTACGGTACCAATCGAAGCGATATGTGTTGCAAGTTCCAGCCAGCCAGCCAGCCAGCCCAACGACGTGCAGCAGTCCAGCCAGCAGCGGTCCCCGCCAGCAGCCAGCAGCAGTCCCCACCAGCTGCCAGCAGCGGTCTCCGCCAGCAGCCAGCAGCAGTCCTCGCCCGCAGCCCGCAGCCCGCCACGGTCCCCACCAGCAGAAGTCCCCGCCAGCAGCAGTCCCCGCCAGCAGCCACCAGCAGTCGCAGCCACCAGCAGTCGCAGCCAGCAGCCAGCAGCCAGCAGCCAGCAGCCAGCAGTGGTCCTAACTGCCACCACCACCACTACCACCAGCACCACCACCACCAGCAGCAGCTGCGGAGGTGTCCCCACCGACCAGCCAGCCGGGTCCCCCCCCCCCCACGAGCAACAGCACAGAGGGGCTTCGGCCCCAGTCTCTTTCGTCATTCTCCATCCCCTTCTGCTCTGTGTCTCTCGTCGCCCTGCCCATCTCTCGTTTGCTTCTTGTCCTGTGTTTTTCCCCTTGTCATAATGTCAACCCCCGCCACCTCCTCTACAGCCACCACCATCATATGCACCTCACCCTTCGCCGCTGCCACCACTATCACGTGGTGTGCCACATCACTCCCCCCTCAGTCCATCTCCCGCTCCTCACTCTCCCATCTCCCTCCCTATTTGTCGCCCCATCCCCGGCTACTCCCACCTGTGCCTCCTCTGATCCCTTCCCTCCACTCCATCCCTCTGCTCCTTCTGTTCCTGCGGGCCCTGCTAGGGTGGTCGCCCGGAGGGCTACGGCCTACGCTCAACTCTCCCCTTGGCCTTCATCGTCATTGTCTTCACCGTCGCCTTCGCCATCGCCCTCACCATCTCCGGCGCCGACTCCAGCACCAGGACCTGCCACTCCCCGCCACATTCCAGTCGCTCCCATCCCCCACACCTCCTCCGCCGCCATCAAGCGCCCCAGTGGCACCCCTACCTCCTCTACTCCCAAAAAGGCTCTGCCTTGTCCCCCTTGCCCCACCCATGATGCCATGGATGTCTCCCCACCTGTCCCTGCCCCCTCCTCCTCCTCCTCCTCCACCCCCTCCTCCTACCACTACCTCCTCTCCCGTCCTGATCCCTCCTTTCAGGAAGACCGGAACCTCACCCTCTTCCTTTGCCAGAATTTTCCTGGTGCCGCCATCTCCCTCCTCACTCCTCGCCGTGATTCGGTGCTCATCTCCTCCCCTAGCCCTACCCTCCACACAGACCTCCTTTCCCGCATCCCTGTCACCCGCTTTGGCCCTAATGCCTCCCTGACCCCTGCTCCTTCCCCGCCTCCCTCCCACCAACCCCAACCCCCGCATCACCTGCCAACCCTCACCACTGTGATCACTCGCCTTAGTCTGACGATCACGGAGGAGGAGGAGGTGTTGGCGGTGCTTCAGGCCCATCCCCATCTGGAGGTGTGTGCGGTTAGTCGCATCCACAAGTCTGCCGGCCCCACCTGCATTATGGAGGTCTTTTTTGAGCACGCTCCCTCCATAGACCGTCTCCTGAAGGAGGGTGCCCTCCTTTTTAACCAATGTTATAAAGTTGACCCCTCCTGCTCCCCTCCTCACTCCCGCCACTGCCAGAGGTGCTTGCGGTATAATGCACACACGACATCTGAGTGCCTCGAGGCCCCCACCTGCCTGCACTGTAGACAAGCCCACTTCTTACAGCAGTACCCCAATCTCCAGTCCTCCACCCCCCCCCCCCTGCAATACATGTAACCTCCCTCATCCTACTTACTCCCAGAAATGTAAGGCTCGACCCCCTCCTACCACTCCTGAACTTACCGTTCCTGTCTGCCATCTGGACGGCCCCACCCCTCCCGGCAATTCCCTTCGCCCCCCTACCAATGAGGACATCATCAGATTCCTCACCATCGTCCTTCAGAATGTTCATCCTTTTCAGCGCCCGCACACTATCCAACAGATCTCCCTCGCCACCCGTTCCATTTTCCACCTAAAAATGTACGCCACCTACTCCAACAACCAGGCCCATTTCACCTTCTCCCGTCTTGACACCCTCGTCTATATCCCGGTCATGGCGCGACAGCACCGTATCCTTTTCAACAACATCCGCTCCCTTCCCGCCAACAAGAACCTCTTCCTGCACACCCTTGCCATCCACTGCGTGGATGCCTTTCTCCTCAATGAAACCTTCCACACTTTGCCCTACCTCCTTCTCTGCTCCAATAATCTCCTCCTGATTGCGCATGGCGGAGTTGCCATTGGTCACCACCACCAGATCCCCGTTTGGCTCCAACCTCTCCTTCCCGACCCCACCGAACACCTGATCCTTAGTCTCTTCTTCCCCGGCCTTACCGTTACCTGGGCCACCATTTATGTACGCCCTAACGCCCCTATTCCCTTTGACTTCCTCTCCCACATTGACCGTACCTTCTCCTCCTACGTGATCGCCAACGACCTCAACATCCTCAGTCGTTCCGCCGCCCAGTTACGGTGGTGGCATCAGTTCCTCTCCTCCCTTCAAGGCAACCTCATCCCCATCCCCCAGCACACCCGTCCTGAATCCAACTCCACTCCCTATGTTACCCTCTCCTTCCCCAACCTCCTTGGCCGCATAATGGTGGATGTCCTGGAGCCTATTGGTAGCGACCATCTCCCTGTCCTCCTCACCATTTCAGACGGTCGTCGCCCCAGCCCCAACACTTGTAATGACCCTCCCCCTAAGTATGTCCATGACTATTCCCATGCCAACTGGAATGCCTACCGAGATACCCTCTCCACCTAGGTCGATAGCCACCCCTTCACCTACCACCACCCTGACGATGTAACCCATGCAGCCTCCTTTCTCCAGCAGACCTTGTCTGAGGCCGTGGAGGCCACGTCCCTACTGTCACCATCCACCCCCATCGTCCTACCTTACCCCCACAGGCCGTTTTCCTCCTCCGTGAATCCTGCCCTCTCTACCGTGCCTTCATCCACATGCGTGACACGGACACACTACGACGCCACCGGCAACTCCAGTGACACATTCGTAATTTGCTCGTGGCTAAGAAATGCCAGGACTGGCGACTGACATGCACCCGTTTAACTTCTACCCTACCTATCAACTCGTCCAAGTTCTGGTCAGCCCCCTACTATCCTCTTCTCCATGATGATCACCCCTTCCCTGACATGCTTAGTAAGGCCAATCATTATGCCTCCTACCTCTCCGATGTGTTTTCCAGCCCCGATGATCCCGGATGTCTGCGATCGAACTGACACCTCTGTCCCTCCCCTCGCACCTGGTTTCCAGTACTTGGACAACATTGCACACATGGAACTCAATGCCCCTATCACTACACAGGATCTCATTGCTACACTCTGCACCAAACGCAACACCGCTCCTGGTCACGATTGTGTCACCTACCATCACCTTCGTGAAGCTCCTGTCTCTTTCCTCTCCACTCTGGCCAGGCTCTAAAATGTAGTCTTGTCCACCGGTTACTACCCCAGCCTGTGGAAAACCTCTAGTATCCTGATGTTCCTTAAACCTGGCAAACCACCGTCCGCCATCTCCTCCTACCGTCCCATCAGCCTTACCTCAGTCTTCAGCAACGTCCTGGAATCTATCCTCACCCGACGCATCCACCAGCATTTGCGCCAGCACTGCCTCCTTCCCGTTACCCAGTGTGGCTTTCGGCCGTCCTTCTCTTCCGACGACCTTCTCCTTCACCTCACTCATCTCCTGTCCGACCAGCTTAATGCCCGTCGCTCCGCAATCTTCCTCTCCTTGGACCTCGAACGTGCTTATGACCGCATATGGCGTTCCTGTCTCCTCTTCAAGCTCCAAACCTTCGCCCTTCCCATTAACTACGTCCGTCTGATCGGCTCCTTTCTCTCCCACCGTCCTTCCTACGTCACCATCCATAACACAGATTTCTACACCTTTTTCCCCTCCGCCGGTGTGCCCAAGGCTCCGTCCTTTCCCCCCTTCTGTACCTTTTGTATACGGCGGACATGCCGCCACCGTCACCCCCCGTCCACCGTCTCCAGTTTGCCAATGACATCGCCTTCCTTGCCCTTGCCCCCACCCTGCAGCGCTCCCAACACCTTCTCCAATCCCATCTTGACCGGATCACCACTTGGTGCAACCAGTGGTGGCTCAAGGTCAATCCCTCCAAAACCCAGGCAATCATTGTAGGCAAAACCACCCCTTCCTTCCACCTCACCATCTATGACCGTCCTATTGCCCTCACTCCCACCCTTAAGTACCTTGGCGTCACCCTCGACCTTCACCTCTCCTGGACTCCCCATCGCCGGACAATCCAAGCCAAGGCACACTCCCAGCTCCGTCTCCTCAAGCTCCTTTCCGGCTGTACATGGGGTCTGGACCCCTCCACCATCGTCCACACCTATAAATTCCTCATCCGCCCTATCCTTTGTTACGCCCATCCGGTCTGGATCTCCGCCCCCCCACCTTTTATAAATCCCTCCAAATCCTCGAACGCCATGCTATCAGCCTCGCCTGTCGCATCTGTCTCCCCTCCCCCACGTGGATCCTGAATGATCTCATCCCCTTCCCCTACCTCCTACTTTTCCTTGAAAGGATATGGATCCTGTACACCTCCCGCAAACTCGATCCTCCTCCCCCACTTGTCTCACCCATCCTCCCCCACCCCCGCCTGCTGCCGTGCCTGTATTCCCACGTCCCACCTGGTCTCCATCACTTCACCCTCCTTACCCTCTCCCAAGGTGGCTTCCGCCAGCTCCCCCTCCCTGATGACGTCCTCCTCCCTTCCATCTACCCCTCCTATCAACTTTGATCCTCCCCCCCCCACTTCCTGTGTCCTTTCCTTTAGGCACCCTCCCTCCCTTCTCTTTCCATTCCCCCATTCCCCTTCCTCCGCCCCACTTCCCCCAGGCTTCCCCTCCCCCTTCCTCCCTCCCCCTATCTCCTCTGCTCATGGCATCTCTGCTCTCCATTCACCCTCTCCCACCCCCCCTTCTTCTCTCTTGGCAGGACCCAAGACTCGCACACGCTCAGTGAAGATCGCGCGCCGGAGATCATCGCCATCAGTGTCTCGTGTGTGTGCCTTCGTTTGTGTGTAGTGTTTATTCGGCGTCACGCCACCACTGTTCACGTGTGCCGTCGCCATCATCCATGTTATGTGCGCCGTGTCAACTAGTGTTACTGATGTTTCTCGTCCAGCGTGAACGGCTCCATGTTTTTTTGTTTTTTAGTGTCTGCATTTTTTGCCCACCGTTTTTATTGTATTCTCTGTGTCACCTATATGTAGTACTTATTGTCAAACTCAAGGCTGAAGAGCGACGTACTATGCTGCTGACAGCCCGCCTTTGTATAAGGTGTTTAAAATCACAATAAAGCAAAAAAAAAAAAACGATTTCCGAAATGAACTGTTCCATGTGCCTAGCTCCAACTACCATTCCGCGTTCTACGTCTGTTATTCCCATCGTGCGGCTGTAGTCAATTTGGAAAATTTTTCACATGAATCGCCTCAGTTCAAATGACAGCACCGTCAATGCATTGCCCTGTTATACGTTTGGTACGCGAACTACCGCCATACTACCACATCGATATCCCATCACTTGCGTCACCTCAGTCTATATTTTAATTTTATAGTGATTACAGGACAGTTTTGGCAAAAACGGTCACGTTACAGTTCGTCCGATGTAAGATTTTCCACATTCGCACCGATGGTGAATTAGTTCCGAGGTTATCTTTCACTCTGCCCAGAAGGTTCCTTATTAAGTATGGGCTTGATGACTTCCTGTGACATAGTTCGGGTGATTCTTGTGTAAACTGGGCCAAAACCGTTCTTTTTCATTGCTTTCACTTCTTTGCCCCCGGTCAGTGCGACTGTGTGCCCCAGCTGCAAATTATTCATTTCTGCAGCTGTTGGAAAAAAAGTCTTCTTTAGCCTGCTATCATCGCATGCGCCATTATCGTCAGTCAAGAATAACGCTGTCCTCGATGGAGCCAGCTGGCTGCTGGAAGATATAGATACGTGTGGGTGGGTTTTCGATATACTCCGTGTCCCAAAGAGCATACAAAAACAGAAGGTTGTTGTTCTCCGCAGTCTCGACGGTAAATCTGATGTTTAAATAAACCTTGCTGAGCCGATCAAGGAATTCGTTTAGAGAACCGCTCCCATATTATCGCACCAAGGACTTGTCCCCGGCGTGTCTGTACAAGTACTTGGATGGACGAGGCGCTGTCCTTTGAGCAATTTCTTCAAGTTCCTCCATGTAGGGTAATTACTTGCGAAACGCATACACAGGGTTTTTCACAAGTCATGTGACACACTTCTAGAGGTTGTACAGGGGACTTAGTAGATCAAGTTTTACACAGGAACCCATGTCCGAGAAATGACATTCAACGACGCTATAGAGGGTCAAAGCTATAGGCGACCGCTCCTGTAAATGTGTACAGGGTGTGTAGAGGGAGATTCCGTGTTACAATCGCTCTGGCATGTCACATTCGACCAGTCATCTGTAAGCAAGCATTGTTAAGTGTTGGACGTGCGACCTTAGTGTGTAAACATGGTTGTACCACAAATCGTAATGGAGCAACATCTCTAAATCAAGTGTTCAAGACAGTCGTCAGAATGAAAAAATTGAATTTAAGCGGGACGTCGGTCTGAGCTAATACTGACCCTTACCCTCGGGAGGAAGGATCAATTTTTTTAATTTTCAGATGGGAACCTCTCATTTTATTGGCAATATATGTTTTACGCCAAGTACATTACTGGCCATTAAAATTGCTACACCAAGAAGAAATGCATATGATAAACGGATATTCATTGGACAGATATATTATACTAGAACTGACATGTGATTACATTTTCACGCAATTTGGGTGCATAGATCCTGAGGAATCAGTACCCATAACAACCGCATGTGGCCGTAATAACGGTCTTGATATGCCTGGGCATTGAGTCAAACAGAGCTTGGTTGGCGTGTACAAGTGCAGCTGCCCATTCACCTTCAACACGATACCACAGTTCACCAAGAGTAGTGACTGGCGTATTGTGACGAGCCAGTTGTCCGGCCACCACTGACCAGACGTTTTCAATTGGTCAGAGATCTGGAGAATGTGCTGGCCAGGGCAGCAGTAGAACATTTTCTGTCTCTAAAAAGGCCCGTACAGGACCTCCAACATACAGTCGTGCATTATTCTGCTGCAATGTAGGGTTTCGCAGGGATCGAATGAAGGGTATAGCCACGGGTCGTAACACATCTGAAATCTAACGTCCATTGTTCAAAGTGGCGTCAATGCGAACAGGAGGTGACCGAGACGTGTAACCAATGGCACCCCATACCATCACGCCGGGTGATACGACAGTATGGCGATGACAGATACACGCTTCCAATGTGCGTTCACTGCGATGTCGCCAAACACGGATGGGACCATCATGTTGCTGTAAACACAACCTGCATTCATCCGAAAAAATGAAGTTTTGCCATTCGTGCACCCAGGTTCGTCGTTGAGTACACCATCGCAGGCGCTCCTGTTTGTGATACAGCGTCAAGGGTAACTGCAGCCATGGTCTCCGAGCTGATAGCCCATGCTGTGCAAACGTCTTCGAAATGTTCGTGCAGATGGTTGTTGTGTTGCAAACGCCCCCATCTGATGACTCAGGGATCGAGACGTGGCTGCACGATCCGTTACAGCCATGCGGATAAGATGCCTGTCATCTCGACTGCTAGTGACACGAGGCCGTCGGGATCCAGCACGGCGTTCCGTATTACCCTCCTGAACCCACCGATTCGATATTCTGCTAACAGTCATTGGCTCTCGACCAACGAGAGCAGCAATGTCGCGATACGATAAACCGCAAACCCGATAGGCTACAATCCGACCTTTATCAATGACGGAAACGTGATGGTACGTATTTCTCCTCCATACACGAGGCATCACAACAACGTTTCACCAGGCAACGCCGGTCAACTGCTGTTTGTGTATGAGAAATCGGTTGGAAACTTTCCTCATGTCAGCACGTTGTAGGTGGCACCACCGGCGCCAACCTTGTGTGAATGCTCTGAAAAGCAAATCATTTGCATATCACAGCATTTCTTCCTGACGGTTAAATTTCGCGTCTGTAGCACGTCATCTTTGTGGTGTAGCAATTTTAATGACCACTAGGGTTGTATGGACCAAACCAAGGAAAAAATTTCCAATAAACATGGGCTCTGAAGTGCAGACCTGAGCAGCTATGAGCACTTGTTCATCTTCACTACTGCGAAACACATCGCCGCTATTGATACTCGTACATTGCTAATTACCTCATAGACAACTGCCTCACTGTGAGACTGTGGTCTTGCATTTGTCGCAAATTTTTTCTCACCAACCTCGTGTTTATTTTATATTACTGCTGTTCTCTTTGGTATACGATAGCACAATTTATCATTGTGTAATGCAGGAATAGGTAGGGGCTCGCAATTGTGAAACAGCCCCGGAACAGCCCAAAGTAGATTCATTTGTCGTTGGCGCTGTTTATACGTAGGGACACCCGCTAGAGAATTAATGTATGTGTTACGTATTCTATTGAAATGCTCTGGTGAAGGGAGAGAAAGCAAACTTTTAACGTAGTTTGCCCACGTTTTTAATGTTTTCTTTACCTTTGCATTGATAAGTTCATTCATTTATTTCCTTTTTAGTATTGTTTATTATACTGACATTTGGTTGTTGTTTCAAGTGCTGGTAAATACATTTGAATGGAGTCGTGACGGTGATTTTATTCCTTTATTTTGGGAATATTATAACATTACAACAAGTACATTAGTTGATAAGACAAGTTACTAATATGTTCAAATGTGTGTGAATTGCTAAGGGACCAAACTGCTGAGGTCATCGGCCCCACTACTTAAAGTAATTTATACTATTAACAACACACGCATCCAGGCAGGAGGGAGGACTCGAATCTCCGGCGGGAGGGGCCGCGCAATCCGTAACATGGCGCCATAAACCGCGCGGCCACACCGTGTGACACTTACTAATATTTTACTATTTCATGAGAGCTTTTGGATATATTCATTACCATAAAAATCCCTTCTGTGTTGCAAGCTTTGTACGCAATGTGAGAGACACCTAACAGCTACCACGTTGAAGCATCTTTGCAAGAATTCCCACGAGATGCAATTACTATACAGGATGTTAAGGTGTAAGTGAAGATATTTCTACTGGTGAGGAAGGCAGCAAGATATATACTCAAAAACAAAAAAAAAAGCCTGGTATACCTGCCTAATATCGTGTAAGGCTCCCACGAGCAAGCAGAAGTGCCGCAACATGACGTGCCATGGACTCGTCTCATGGCTGAAGTTGTGCTGGAGAGAATTGAGACCATGAAAACTTGCAGGGCTGTCCATATATCTGTACGAGGGGGTGGAGAACTTTTCTGAACAGCACGTTGCAAGGCATCCTAGATACACTCAATAATGTTCATATCTGGCGAGTTTGGTGGGCAGTGGAAGTGTTTTAACTCAGAAGAGTGTTCCTGGAGCCACTCAGCAGCAATTCTGGACGTATGGGCCGTCGCATTGTCCTGCTGTAATTGTCCAAATCCCTCGGGAAGCATAATGGACATGAATGGATGCAGGTGATCAGACAGGATGCTTATGTACGCGTCACGTGTCAGAGTCGTATTTAGATGTGTCAGGGGTCCCATATCATTCCAATTGCCTACGACCAACCCACTACAGAGCCTCCAGCAGCTTCAACAGTCCCCCGCTGACATACAGGGACCATGAATTTTTGACGTTGTCTCCATACCAGTACACGTCCATCCACTCGATACAATTTGAAACGAGACTCGTCCGACCAAGCAACATCTTTCGACACAGCAGTAGTCCAATGTTGGTGTTGATTGGCGCAGGCGAGGCGCAAAGTTTTGTGTCGTGCAGTCATCTAGGGTACAAGAGTGGGCCTTCGGCTCCGAAAGTCCATATCGACGATGTTCCGTTGAATTGTTTGCACGTACACACTTGTTGATGTCTCAGAATTGAAATCTGCAGAAATTTGCGGAAGGGATGCACTTCTGTCACTTCGAACAATTCTCTTTAGTCGTCGTTGGTCCCATTTTTGCAGGCTCTTTTTGCGGGTGTAGTGATGTCGGAGATCTGGCACTTTACCGAGTTCCTGATATTCACTGTACACTCGTGACATAGTCGTATGGGAAAATCCCCACCTCATCGCTACCTCGGAGATGCTGTGTCCCATCGCTCGTGCGCTGACTGTAACACCACGTTCAAACTCAAGTCTTGGTAACCTGTCATTGCAGCAGCAGTAACCGATGTAACACCCGCATGTAACTGCTCCTTCTATTGAAAATGTTCGTTGATGAAGTTCGTGCTCCGAATAGCTAGCGATAGAATTTCTGCATACTGTCTGATAAGGAACATTACAAAAGAAGTCTGTCCTGCTGCACTATATTCACACCGAGTGCGTATTAATTGTACCGGCCAGTTCAAATAATCATATGCTCCCCGACGTGTACGGGCGCAGCATACAAACTGCTATTGTAGCACTAATCATGGTTACAGTCTGTATAAGGCAATAGTTTCTCCACTAAAGTTTTCAGTCTACGTAAGCTAAATAGTCTGGATCAGTACGATAACTTTTTTTTAGAGCGGCAAAGAATATACCAGGTGGTCCATTGATCGTGACCGGGCCAATGTCTCACGAAATAAACGTCAAACGAAAAAACTATCAATGGACCACCCTGGATATGTGGAGCGCTCTGTTATAAATCTGTGACGTTGCACTGATAAAATGTTTCGTAAGCACGTAATATTATTTGTTTTGAAATAAATGTCAAACACGGCAAATTCACGTTATGCTGGTTTATTATAGTCTAAGCGCATCCTTTCATTGTCTTAAAGAAGTAACCTTTCGCTGAGCTGGATGCAATTAGTTATGTAAATTTCATTCCGAGACTTTGCAATAAGATCCAGATTTCACCAGTTGCTTTAACGAAATCTAAGTATTTCCTCACAATTGGACACTAAGATCCACTTCTTTTTTCGTTAAATTACTAGCAGCCTATTACTTTGGGACGAAGTTCAGTCTTCCATTGAAAATCTCCAAAATGTAGAAACAACCTCGTATCGCCTACGTACAAGAGCACACGTTAAGTTACGACACGATCAAGCAAGCGCTAGAAGCACATTAACAATATATGACTTTATCTTCTGTATTCCGCGGTGTCCTCTAAGAGTACTCACAATCAGTATTCTTTGAGGCCACTTGTTCTGCTCGAAGTGGCCGTGCGGTTAAAGGCGCTGCAGTCTGGAACCGCAAGACCGCTATGGTCGCAGGTTCGAATCCTGTCTCGGGCATGGATGTTTGTGATGTCCTTAGGTTAGTTAGGTTTAACTAGTTCTAAGTTCTAGGGGACTAATGAACTCAGCAGTTGAGTCCCATAGTGCTCAGAGCCATTTGAACCATTTTTGAACTTGTTTTGCTCCGTGATCTATAAGTACGCTACTTTGTGATCTACTTTTACTTTAATCTGACACAAAAGGAATTCTATTTCACTTTCTTATGGAAAAATAATAGGTTACTTTATACTGGATTTCTTTTCTATTTCTTTTTACGCTGTTTCTCAAGAATACCCAGTATTGTAGAACACTCAGTATAATGTCGTTTATTGAAACTGAACTACACTTGTCGAAATATCACTATACATATATATATCACTATATATATATATATATATATATATATATATATATATATATATACACAAAAATAACATTTAGATGACTATTCATTAAGAGCGTCGGTGACGTCCGTCGGAGCTGGTTCTAGTTCGGCGAGGAACTGGCTGTACTGCTGCTGCGCTGGCCTTATAAAGCCGGCGGAGGCCGGCAGAGTACTCCAACTTTCCCTGTATCTGTGAAGCGACCTCTGCAGAAAAAGATTCGCATTCCTCTAGCAAGTTCTGTTTATTTTGAGGAACTGGTTTCCTCTTGGTTGCGGCTGCAAGTGGTTGAGTATTTTATATAGTACACATGGGTGTCTTGAGTGTAGTCTGCCTGGCAGGGGCCGTCTGTGGCAGACGTAACAGTTTCTCTCCAGTATACGTACTACTATTCAAGTTGTGCTATCACAGTGAGACTTTGTTTTCTTTTTTTTCTGAAATTTGGATCTTAGGTTTGGGGCTTGTATTGGGTACTATTTTTATATTTTCATTTTTGCGCACCAGACACTTTTTGTCGTATAAGCCTATAGGCTTTGTCACCCGCAGCGCCGTATTCTGCCTGTTTACATATCTCTATATTTGAATATGCATGTCGGTACCAGTTTCTTTTGCGCTTCAGTATATTTAAGGGGCTCCGGAACACCCTATACTTGCAATGTTAAAATAACGCTTATAAATTACATCTTTCCTCACAAAGTATTTGAGGTAGGAAGTTGAACTTTTTACAGATTATTTATTGGAATATGGGCTACAACTTAACACAGGGATTTTACAAAATTTTAGTTCAGTTATTAAAGATGATTTTTTTCAATTGTAATGAAAATACACAACAATTTTTTGCAATTCTTTATTTATATATTTAAAAATAAACAGTTTTTTGGAAAAAGGCTGTGTTAAATTATGCAGAAGGTACTGTGTAACATTTACTGAAAGTTTGAAACAAATATGTTTGGAAGATCCTTAGAATACATGTAATTAGTATGAGAAAATAAAAGTTTTAGGAATCGAGCGACAAAGATTGGATTAACTTTTTAGTGCATTCCAGGTCCATAGGATGGATTATCTTCATCCTCTGTAAACTCCTCCTCCAGCTGCCTCTTGTTCCTCCTCCTGTTTACTCTTGCTTGTATTTCTAGACTTTTTACAGCCCTGTCTGCAGCCCGAAGGCGTTCCTTGTCTAAAGCAAGCATCGCTCGTTGTTGTGTTCGTAGATTTTGCTACCATTTTCTTCAGTTGCAGTTACTGCAACACTGTTCCAAAAGGTGGTCATGTATGAACACTTATCACATTTCAGTTGTATTTCACTAGCAAGTCCTACGTGCTTTATTATGGAGAGTTCCAGACCAACTTCACTACAATGAATACATCTTACACAGTTTGAAAAAATTCCTTTGAGAACCGACATATCAAATATTTCATTCACATCCGATTCGCCCATAAAACATTCATAGTTTTCACTCATTGAACCAAGCTTCTTCTGTGAAGTATTTTCTTTCCCACTTTGACTGCTATGGGCAGGTGTACTTGAGAGGTTAGGTTCACTCACTTGGTTATCGTCTTTATTGTTTACAGTAATAACACATACCTTTGGCTTTCCAACATTTCTCTTTTTCTTAAAAGCTTTCAGAGGATTTCTAATAACTTTACTTTTACTCATTATTATACTTCAACAAAACAGAGACTCAAGAAACAGAATTAATTACGAATATTTTCGAGATAACGACAGAGTAAATAAACATGAAACAATCGACAATCACACCAGCGATATATATTGAACCATCACAGGTTAGCCACAACACATACTTTATCTCACATCACTAAAATGTACCTGATGAACACGGACGTTAATAATAACACCATTTGACAGCAGTTTAACAGCGCCACAGTGGGTCACGCCCATGTAGAACACATTTCAAAATTTTTTTAAAAATAGTTGTAGTCTTCTGAATTGAATAAATTATATATCTATTAAAAGGTAATAGTCTGCAGATTCAGAAAACGCAAAAAAGTAAAAATTGAACTTTTCATGATTTTGAGCCTTTCCGGAGCCCCTTAATAGATTAAATATATTCGCAACTGCGAATATGGACAACTATCAGCTGTGGAATGGAATGACGACAGTGTAAATTTGTGCCGTGCTGGGCCTCGAACCCGGGTATTTCGCTTGTGGCGAGCGGTCGCTTTATCATTTAACTATCCATGCACGACTCGCAGCCACGTCCAAATTTCCACATGTCGTTAACCGTGCGTCTACAACCTGTACTCGTACATCAATTGTGTGCATTCCCATACAGGTGAAACATTTTACTTGAAAGTCGCTTGCCCGGTGTCGGGGG
Organism: Schistocerca serialis cubense; assembly: GCF_023864345.2. NCBI lineage: Eukaryota > Metazoa > Arthropoda > Insecta > Orthoptera > Acrididae > Schistocerca > Schistocerca serialis. The sequence goes on along the minus strand of NC_064642.1, from coordinate 765,662,580 downwards.
ATAAATGCAATATTGCAATGCCTGTGTTATTCCGAATTACGAGACGAAGTTCCCTTGGCGTGTCTCCTAAGAGTCGACAAGCCTAGTTTCTCATGGGTTTCGGCTGATATTTGCAATTTTGTTTTTGCACTGTGTAGACGGAATCGGCCCATATAAATACGGATCATCACATGTTTCATGGGACTTAGAGTTTCAATAAAAAAAAGTTGGTTCGTGTTCCGTTATGAATAAAACGATTTTTATAGCGAAGTTTTACCTATCCGCTCAATAGAGTGGTCCCAAACTATTCTAGTGCGATATTCGTCTTATCGATAAGTATTAACAGGTATAGTAAAACAAGAGAAATAACCTCCAGCAGCGACTCGCATATCGCTTGTCCCGTGCTGTCTGCTACCGATTGCATCAGCGCTACTCACTAACTGCTGGAGTTATGGTTATCTTTCCTATTTTACTGAACCTATTAATAGGCATCGATAAAAAGAATATCGTACTCTACCAGTTTATGACCGCTCTATCGTACAGACACGTAAAACTCCACTTTAAATATCAGTTGGTTTGTGACGGGGAACAAATCGACGCACCGGCCGGAGTGACCGAGCGGTTCTAGGCGCTACAGTCTGGAACCGCGAGACCGCTACGGTCGCAGGTTCGAATCCTGGCTCGGGCTTGGATGTGTGTGATGTCCTTAGGATAGTTCTAAGTTCTAGGGGTTTGATGACCTCCGAAGATAAGTCCCAAAGAGCTCAGAGCCATTTGAACCATTTGAACAAACCGACGTTTTCTGTTGACACAGAATCGCAATGAGACATTTGAAAGTCAGTATTTGTCCTGGCGGACTTCATTTACAGATTGCAAAAGGAAAATCAAAAATGGTTCAAATGGCTCTGAGCACTATGGGACTCAACTGCTGAGGTCATTAGTCCCCTAGAACTTAGAACTAGTTGAGCCTAACTAACCTAAGGGCATCACAATCATCCATGCCCGAGGCAGGATTCGAACCTGCGACCGTAGCGGTCTCGCGGTTCCAGACTGCAGCGCCTTTAACCGCACGGCCACTTCGGCCGGCCAAAGGAAAATCGCAAATGCCTGTCGAAACAAGAGAGAAATGCGCTTGATGACTCTTAGAAGAGTCATAATAACTGGAACATACAGTTTCATTGACTGCTATATGTGGTTTATTTGCTTTTTGAAGAGTACAAGTCGATACAATTTCAATCGGATTTGTTATTTAATATTACGTAGCAGTGGTCCTGTTCTCTCAAGTTCCACATACTGTACAGTGTCCGAAAATTAAAGGACACCCTCCAGAAGCACATACCTTCCTACATAAAAGTGCGCGCCGGCCAGGGTGACAGAGCGGTTCTAGGCGCTACAGTCTGGAACCGCGCAACTGCTATGGTCATAGCTTCGAATCCTGCCTCGGGAATGGATGTTTGTGATGTCCTTAGGTTAGTTAGGTTTACGTAGTTCTAAGTTCTAGCCCTTAACTACTACGGTCATTCACAGGAACACAATTACTATGGAGGGGTCTCACAGACCGCATTTTTCTATTTTATATATCAAACCAGAATATTGCTGAATATATATAGTTTCTTGACTTCCAGTCATTCATTACAGTTCTTAGAGGTGGCTTTTGTAGAAATTTGATTTTTTTTAAACACTGCGGTATTTTAAACACTTCGACAATTAAAACAAAGCGAAATCTGGAGTGTCAGCTTTCAGTTTACGACTCACTTTGCAATGTAGAGCGAATATTTCAGTCCATCAGTCTATGAATGGAGAAACTTTGCCACCATTTTACTTCTAAAATTACAAGTGAAAACTAAATACTTGTTCTCATGTGCCACTGAATCATACTTTAGTCGATTTCCACCTGCAAACACTTCACGCAGACCTTCCTGGAACACTCCAAACAAATCGGAACACCACACTGTTGACATGGATACCTTGTTTTCCTCTTCAGACGAGGAGGGCAAAAGGCGCACGTTTTTCGATTTTCGAATTCATCTTTCGGCGTCTGAGGCTCATCTTGCAAGTGAAGACATCTGTCGCCCAGCTTTCCCTGCCATGGAGAAACAGTAGCATGCAATAAAAACGCGGCACGCAAACATTATGGTACTTCTGAGAGACCTCTCAAGGCTAATAATTACCAAACAAAGAGCAGCAACAATACAAGAATGCTGGCACGTGTAGCTTGACAGCCAATAGGAAGGTACACAGAAGAGTCCATTTGGCTTTGCTGGGGTGTGAGAAATATCTCAACACAAAAATTAGTAGCTGTCTGACAGACGGTCGATAATAGTTAAGGGCTAGAGGTCTCATAAGTTAAGTCCCATAGTACTCAGAGCCATTTGAACCATTTTTTTTTAAAACCACGCGCGTGCAGAGCCAAGGTTTCACATGACGGACAGCCTGGCACCTGCACGGCGTTTGGCACAGCCGGAGGCGCGGGTCCCAGTTGCCTGCAGGCGAGGCCGCACAGTCTGCAGCTGTTACTACTTTGCAAAAAATGTTCAAATGTGTGTGAAATCTTATGGGACTCAACTGCTAAGGTCATCAGTCCCTAAGCTCACACACAACCTAAATTATCTTAAGGACAAACACACACACCCATGCCCGAGGGAGGATTCGAACCTCCGCCGGGACCAGCCGCACAGACCAGGATTGCAGCGCCCCAGACCTCTCGCCTAACCCGGCGCGGCTTACTACTTTGCACCTGACGTACTTCGCGGCTGCTAATGCACTGAGGCCCGCGGCTGTAGCCACCGAAACGACTAATGTTGCGAATGTTACTGACGAGAATTGCACAGAGACAAGCAGCTGCAGAAGCAGAAATGCCCGCCAATATAAAGACGACAGACAAGAATACACCCATGAAAATCAGTGTTATGCGGGATGTGATTTCGTCCGAAAGACATCCGATAAGACTTGGATGCGAAACCTCCAATTTCGCAGACAGAAGCAACTCTGAGTCTCTGCTGACGACAACAGTCATGAAGAGAAACTGAATACTGTGACCAGATCTGACGAAAGTTCAACCTAAAGCCGGTCTCAAATCTAAAATGCGAAGGCTCGCGGTCTGAGATGTTGAGAAGATCGCGCATTTAACGTGCGAGAAGGCAAAACATGTAGTGCTAAATTAACTAAGAGACCACTGGAAAACTCAGTTCAGACTCCATGTATATCAGTCCATAAGATCTGTAGACCTGTAAAAAGCAGTCGATTGTATAAAATGGTGCAAGATGTTCGAAATCCTGAGAAAATCATGGGTGAGCTATAGGAAAAGACGGATAATACACAATACGTACAAGAACCAAGAGGGCACAATAAGAGTGGAAGGCCAACTACGAAGCATACGGATTAAAAAGGATGTTAGACAGGTATGTAGCCTTTCACCCCTACTGTTGAACCGAAGAAGCAATTACGGAAGCGAAAGAAAGGTTCAAGAGTGGAATTTAAATTCAAAGTGAAAGAATAATATTGTTAGGATTCGCCGACGACAGCTTTGGTGTAAGTGAAGGATTACAATACCTGTTCAACGGAATGAACATCTTAATGAGTACAGAATATGGACTGAGAGTAAACTGAAGAAAGAAGAAACTAACGAGAAGTGGCAAAAGTGAGAACACTGAGAAACTTAACATCAGGGGTAGTGATCACGAAATAAATGTTCAGGAATTCTGCTACCTAGGCAGCAATACAACACTTGACGGATGGAGGAAGAAGGACATAAAAAGCAGACTAGCACTGGCCTTCCTAGCCTAGAGAAGACAACTGGTACCAAAGATAGGTCTTAATTTGAGGAAGAAATTTCTGAGAAGGTACGTTTGGAGCACCGCATTGTATGGTAGTGAGGTGTGGACTGCGGGGGAATCGGAACGGAAGAGAATCGAAATCTCTGAGATGTGGTGCTACAGAAAAATCTTGAAAACTGGATGAACAGACCAGGTAGGAAATGTTGAGGTTCTCTCAAGAATCGGCGAGAAAAGGAAGATATGGAAAATACTGACAAGAAGAAGGGCAAAGATGATAGGACATCTCTTAAGACATCAGGAAACAACCTCCATAATACAAGAGAGAGTTGTAGAGGGTAAAAACTATAGCGGTAGACAGAAATTGTGATACATCCAGCAAATCATTGAGGGCAAACTTCCATGGTACTAGAGGGAGCAGTAGAGGGTAAAAACTATAGAGGAAGACAGATATTGGGGTATGTACGGCAAATAATAGAGGAGGTAGGTTCCAAGTGCTGCTCTGAGATGATGAAGCTGGCACAGGAAAGGAATTTGTTCCGGGCCCCATCAAACCAGTCAGAAGACCGATGACTGATAAACCAGTCAGAAGACATATCTGATAGTTGAAGTAAGATGACAAGTGACAGTCGCAATACTGATGCTCAAAAGTCGTGGGCTGATGAGCTGGGCCAAACCACAGCCATGTCAGATCATTCGATAAGAAACGGGTGTGTTTCAGACACTTATTAACTTCAAGAAGTTTAGGTTAAAGGAAAGTACCCCATCAACTAATGAAAGTGGTGCGTTGGGAACCGTTTACAAATTCATAGAATAGAAACTTTCAACATTAAAGGTATTAATAGTTAGCTTATTGGAAAGACTTTTTATGTTGCAGACATCGACGTTCTTTTAATGCAGGAAGTGACAAATATCGAATTAGATGGCATCTATGGATATAATACTACAGCTAACTCAGGAGCAAGAAGAGAATTGGAAACCGAGCTACTCACTGAAGAGGGAATAATTATCAGCCAACTAGAAGAATGTACAAACTGCAGGCGTATTGCTCTCACATCCACAACAACAGGGTTATCAACATTTATGCGCCATCAGGAAGTAGTAAAAGACGTAATAGGTCCGAGTTTCATAAAAAATATATCATTCGTCTCTTTGGGCTGCACCAAAAAGATTTAATTTGAGCAGGAGATTTTAACTGTCTTTAGTGATAAGGATCGAACACACAATCCTAAAACGCCGCTCGACCATGAAATCCAAGTTTTCTCACCTTCCCGCTTAACTGTCATAGTACTTACAGTGGATCCTGAGGCTGTTTGGAATTCCTGTGTGATGGTCTGGACAGATGTCTGCCTTTAACACTACGACCCTCTTCAACTGTCGGCGGTCTCTGTCAGTCGGCCTGATCGCTTTTGTTCTGTACGTGTCCTTTCACGTTACCACTTCACTATCGAATCAAAAACAGTTGACCTAGGGATGTTTCGGAGCGTGGAAATTGGCGTACAGACGTATGACACAATTGATACCCAATCACCTGACCACGTTCGTGACTTCCGCGGAGCGCCCCATTCTGCTCTCTCACGACGTACTGTATAATGACTACTGAGATCGCTGATTTAGAGCACCTGACTGTAGGTCACAGCACAATGCAACTAATATGAAAAACGTATGTTTTTGGAGGTGTCCGGATATTTTTGATCACATAGTGTACTTCAGATAATAGACAAAACAAGGAAGTAAAAAATGCTTAGGGAAATTGATGCAATAAATAGGAAGTACAAGGAAGCAAAAGCGGAATGACTGCATGAGAAATGTGAAGAAATCTAAAAAGAAATGACTGTCAGAAGGACGGACTCTGTATACAGGAAAGTCAAAACAACCTTTCGCGAAATTAAAAACAAGAGCGGTAACATTAAGAGTGCTAGGGGAATTACACTGCTAAATGCAGAGGAGAGAGCGAACAGGTGGAAAGAGTGCAATGAAGGCCTCTACGACGGGGAGGACTTGTCTGATGATGTAATGGAAGTACAAACAAGAGTCGACAATGAAGGTATAGGGGGTCCAGTATTAGAATCAGAATTTGAAAGAGATTTGGATGAATTAAGATTAAATAAGGCATCTAAATTTCTAAAATCATGGAGGGAATTGCTAACAAATGGTTCAAATGGCTCTGAGCACTATGGGACTCAACTTCTGAGGTCATCTGTCACCTAGAACTTAGAACTACTGAAACCTAAATAACCTAAGGACATCACACACATCCATGTCCGAGGCAGGATTCGAACCAGCGACCGTAGCGGTCTCGCAGACTGTAGCGTCTAGAACCACATGGCCACTCCGGCTGGCTGGAATTGCTAACAAAACGACTATTCACATTAGTGTGTAGAATTCGGAAAGACATCCTCCACACTATTCGGAAGACAGCACGAGGCGACAAGTGCGTGAATTATCGCACAGCCAGCTTAACTCTGCATGCAGCCAAGTTGCTGACAAGAATAATATACAGAAGAACGGAAAAGAAACCTGAGGATGTGTTAGACGATCAACAGTCTCGCTTCAGGAAAGGAATTTTTTGTTTGTTTTTGGAAATTTGAGGTAAGTTACTATGGGACCAAACTGCTGAGGTCTTGCACACTGCTTAAACTAACTTACAGTAAGTACAAGACAGACACCCATGCCCGAGGAAGGACTCGAACCTGCGACGGAGGGAGCCGCACAAACCGTGGTAAGGTGTTCAAGACCGCACGGTTACCCCGAGCGACCTTCAGGACAGGTAATGGCATCAGAGAGGTAGTTCTGACGTTGTGGTAATGAAAGCAGGATTGAAGAAAAATCAAGATACTTTCATTTGATTGGTCGGCCTGGAGAAAGCGTTCGACAGTGTCAAATGGTGCAAGATGTTCGAAATTCTCAGAGAATAGTGGCAAGCTTTGGGGAAAGACGGGTAATACACAATATGTACAAGAACCGTGATGGAACAGTAAGACTGGCAGACCAAGAACAAAGTGCACCCATTAAAAGGGGTGTAAGGTAGGGATGTAGTCTTTCACCCGTACTGTACAATCTGTACATCGAATAAACAATGAGGGAGATTGAAATGCTTCGTCGTTCTCGTACACAGTGTGAAAGCCTAAGTAGGGCACATCGCCAAGAGACATATGCCGGGTAACAAGAAAGAGCGCGACGCTGCGGCTCCACCGGAAGGTGTCGACAGGTATGTGAAATCATGCACACTTCCTTTTTGTGCGATACGTCTGTCTACATCTACATCTACATGGGTACTCTGCAAATCACATTTAAGTGCCTGGGAGAAGGTTCATCAAACCACCATCATAGTTCTCTATTATTCCAATCTCGTATAGCGCGCGGAAAGAACGAACACCTATATCTTTCCGAACGAGCTCTGATTTCCCTCATATTATCGTGGCGATCGTTTCTCCCTATGAAGGTCGGTGTCATCAAAATATTTTCGCATTCAAAGGAGAAAGTTGGTGATTGGAATTTCGTGAGAAGATTCCGTCGAAACGAAAAACGCCTTTCTTTTAATGATGTCCAGCCCAAATCCTGTATCATTTCTATGACACTCTCTCCCATATTTCGCGATAACACAAAACGTGCTGGCCTTCTTTGAACTTTTTCGATGTACTCCGTCAGTCCTATCTGATAAGGATCTCACACCGCGCAGCAGTATTCTGAAAGAGGACGTACAAGCTTAGTGCAGACAGTCTCTTTAGTAGATCTGTTACATTTTCTATGTGTCCTGCCAACAAAACGCAGCCTGTGGTTAGCCTTCCCCAAAACATTTTCTGTGTGTTCCTTCCTATTTAAGTTGTTCGTAATTTTAATACCTAGGTATTTACTTGAATTTACGGCTTTTAGATTAGACTGATTTATCGTGTAACCGAAGTGTTCAAATGGTTCAAATGGCTCTGAGCACTATGGGGCTTAACATCCATGGTCATCAGTCCCCTAGAACTTAGAACTACTTAAACCTAACTAACCTAAGGACATAACACAACACCCAGTCATCACGAGGCAGAGAAAGTCCCTGACCCCGCCGGGAATCAAACCCGGAAACCGGGGCGTGGGAAGCGCACTCATGTGGATGACCTCGAACTTTTCTTTATTTAGGGTCAACTGCCAATTTTCGCACCAATCAGATATCTTTTCTAAATATTTTTGCAACTTGTGATCTTCTGATGACTTTATTAGTCGGTAAACGACAGCGTCGTCTGCAAACAACCTAAGACGGCTTCTCAGATTGTCTCCCAAATCGTTTGTATAGATAAGGAACAGCAAAGGGCCTATAACACTACCTTGGGGTACGCCAGAAATCACTTCTGTTTTACTCGATGACTTTCCATCAGTTACTACGAACTGTGACCTCTCTGACCGGAAATCATAAATCCAGTCACATAACTGAGATGATATTCCATAAGCACGCAATTTTACTACAAGCCGTTTGTGTGGTACAGTGTCAAAAGCCTTCCGGAAATCCAGAAATACGGAATAGATATGAAATCCCTTGTCAGTAGCACTCATCACTTCATATGAATAAAGAGCTAGTTGTGTTTCGCGGGAACGATGTTTTCTAAAGCCATGCTGACTGTGTGTCTATAGGCAGTTTTCTTCGAGGGAATTCATAATGTTTGAACACAATATACACTCCTGGAAATGGAAAAAAGAACACATTGACACCGGTGTGTCAGACCCACCATACTTGCTCCGGACACTGCGAGAGGGCTTTACAAGCAATGATCACACGCACGGCACAGCGGACACACCAGGAACCGCGGTGTTGGCCGTCGAATGGCGCTAGCTGCGCAGCATTTGTGCACCGCCGCCGTCAGTGTCAGCCAGTTTGCCGTGGCATACGGAGCTCCACCGCAGTCTTTAACACTGGTAGCATGCCGCGACAGCGTGGACGTGAACCGTATGTGCAGTTGACGGACTTTGAGCGAGGGCGTATAGTGGGCATGCGGGAGGCCGGGTGGACGTACCGCCGAATTGCTCAACACGTGGGACGTGAGGTCTCCACAGTACGTCGATGTTGTCGCCAGTGGTCGGCGGAAGGTGCACGTGCCCGTCGACCTGGGACCGGACCGCAGCGACGCACGGATGCACGCCAAGACCGTAGGATCCTACGCAGTGCCATAGGGGACCGCACCGCCACTTCCCAGCAAATTAGGGACACTGTTGCTCCTGGGGTATCGGCGAGGACCATTCGCAACCGTCTTCATGAAGCTGAGCTACGGTCCCGCACACCGCTAGGCCGTCTTCCGCTCACGCCTCAACATCGTGGAGCCCGCCTCCAGTGGTGTCGCGACAGGCGTGAATGGAGGGACGAATGGAGACGTGTCGTCTTCAGCGATGAGAGTCGCTTCTGCCTTGGTGCCAATGATGGTCGTATGCGTGTTTGGCGCCGTGCAGGTGAGCGCCACAATCAGGACTGCATACGACCGAGGCACACAGGGCCAACACCCGGCATCATGGTGTGGGGAGCGATCTCCTACACTGGCCGTGCACCACTGGTGATCGTCGAGGGGACACTGAATAGTGCACGGTATATCCAAACCGTCATCGAACCCATCGTTCTACCATTCCTAGACCGGCAAGGGAACTTGCTGTTCCAACAGGACAATGCACGTCCGCATGTATCCCGTGCCACCCAACGTGCTCTAGAAGGTGTAAGTCAACTACCCTGGCCAGCAAGATCTCCGGATCTGTCCCCCATTGAGCATGTTTGGGGCTGGATGAAGCGTCGTCTCACGCGGTCTGCACGTCCAGCACGAACGCTGGTCCAACTGAGGCGCCAGGTGGAAATGGCATGGCAAGCCGTTCCACAGGACTACATCCAGCATCTCTACGATCGTCTCCATGGGAGAATAGCAGCCTGCATTGCTGCGAAAGGTGGATATACACTGTACTAGAGCCGACATTGTGCATGCTCTGTTGCCTGTGTCTATGTGCCTGTGGTTCTGTCAGTGTGATCATGTGATGTATCTGACCCCAGGAATGTGTCAATAAAGTTTCCCCTTCCTGGGACAATGAATTCACGGTGTTCTTATTTCAATTTCCAGGAGTGTATGTTCCAAAATCCTGCTGCATATCGACGTTAACGATATGTGCCTGTAATTTAGTGGATTATTCCTACTACCTTTTATGAATATTGCTGTGACCTGTGCAACTTTCCAGTCTTTGGGTACGGATCTTTCGTCGAGCGAACGGTTGTATATGAGTGTTAAGTATGGAGCTAATGCATCAGCATGCTCCGGAAGCAACCTAATTGGTATACAGTCTGGACTAGAAGACTTGCTTTTGTTAAGTGATTTAAGTTGCTTCACTGCTCCGAGTATATTTACTTCTACGTTACTCATTTGGCAGCTGTTCTCGATTCGAATTCTGGAATATTTACTTCGTCTTCTTTTGTGAAGGCATTTCGGAAGGCTGTGTTTAGTAACTGTGCTTTGGCAGCACTGCCTTCGATAGTATCTCCATTGCTATCGCAAAGAGAAGGCATTTGTATCACTTTCATGCCGATGTGATCTTTGACCATTAATTATTTTGTATATATACTTGCTTTTATCTTCATGTAAATTTATACACACACGATGTATGAATTAATTTGTTTATTTTGCTGTATAATCAATTATGTATATTATGTAAATATCGCTGAGTAATCTCTGAGGGAATATTAGGGAAACGTTAGGTTTTTGTCTACGAATAAGAATCGTTGGCGTAGCGGCGTCTCTGGACGCAGGAGGATGTTACGTCAGAGCGCGCGCTACGCAGAGAGAGAACTCTGATGTGAGACTTGGTGAAGTGCGGACGCATGAATGGCGTGCCCTGTACTGGAGGAGTGATTGTTTAGCGGCACGTGGCAAGTGACGAGCGTGGGCGGTGGTAATATTGGATGCAGCAACATCAAGAACCCGACACGCCAATATCATTGCCAACAACTCCCGTGTTCGATAATTATCATGGAAAGGAGCCAGCAGCAGTCTCGTCGTCAGCAACTTCGTCACGGCGAGAGTGGACTGAAGTAAGGCTGCTGCATCACAGCTTATTGTCAACTAGTTTTGTAACGGCGTTACTCAGCTCTGTGGTGTTTTAATTACCATAGTTTAATCAAAACTGTTTACCCGTGATTCTCCTAAAATCATTCACCAAGTAGGGCCCTGTCTTATCCTATTGTTACAATGATCCGAGTACCGTTTATGAAAAATGAAAAATGCAGTGCAACTTAATTTTGCTTATGAAATAAATGATTCTCTTAGATTAAAGATTTGAACTTAAAGCATTCAGTAATTTCAGTCTCACTAACTTTAAATTTGAACTTAAACTGAGGTGATCTAATTGTTGCAAGTGGTAAATCAACTAATCAAATTAAAATGATTTCTGCCACTATGAACAAAAGCACTAACTAGAATTAATGAGTGAGTGCAAATATCAGTGATTATTGTAATTTGTTGTTAGTAAAGTTCTGGTTCACATTTTGACTTGCAATCGTGCTAAAGTATAATAATTACCTTTTGATACAGTAATTATTAATCTCTACTTCACTGTTCAAAAGTCAATAGAGTTTCTTTTAATTATTTTTTGCCATTTTCCAAAATTCATATGAAAATAGTAGACGCTATTGTGAGGTAGCGCCATTGTCACTTACAACAGTAAGTAACCATTAATCTAAATGTATTCTTGTATGTTTTCAAAATTTCAGCTCTATTAGTTAATGATATTTCGAGTGCAAACCATTTTCTTTCTCGCTTTATTACGTCAATGTTTCATCTGTTTTTGCTAACATGCGTCCAGCCCTCTGTTGCCGCGTGTGTTCGAGTAATTCTTGGCATTGACTGTTCGGCTCATTAATTCACCTACTGAGCAGAAATTTTGCCCCGTTGGGCTGGCGACCGTATTTCTTTTAGCTATAATTATTTCAGTAACTCTTATTATTCTGTTTCGATCCACGTGGTACCCGTTCTCGTTGGCATAGTACATGAATGATAGCACAAGCCTTTCGAACAACCATACTAAACTTTACAGTAATTAAGTAGGCAGAATAAGTTGTCCTAGAAGGCATCTTGTTGTTAACCTCCCCATCATTTATCGGCATTACATTGAATCTTCGGAACGATAGCCTTTTCAAAATTTTATTCCAATTGTTTAGGTACATGCTTTCACAGTCATATATTTCTAACATTTCCGATAGAAGGGAAGGGGGACGTTACACATTGATTGTTTCTTGCCGCTAACATACGACCAGAATCTCCTTGGTGGGGGATAATTAAATAGTGTCGTCGGCAGATAGTGTATTAGGGAACGGTAGAACCAGCGTCTATTTTGCAAGGTACTAAGAAACGGCATCCAATAAACATGCACAGAATTGTACAGGTAGCGCTAAAAGTAGCGTCTGAAGTTCTGATAAGCATCAACAACGTCACATGATCTCACTGCAAAAGAAACAATAGAGAAGTTTGGATTTTAGCACACTATGCTAAGGAATGACGAGATACGTTTGAAGTTCTCTAACGCTATAGATACAGCAATACGGAATAGCGCAGTAGGCAGTACAGTTGAAGAGGAATGGACATCTCTAAAAAGGGCCATCACAGAAGCTGGGAAGGAAAACATAGGTACAAAGAAGGTAGCTGCGAAGAAACCATGGGTAACAGAAGAAATACTTCATTTGATTGATGAAAGGAGAAAGTACAAACACGTTCCGGGAAAATCAGGAATATAGAAATACAAGTCGCTGAGGAATGAAATAAATAGGAAGTGCAGGAAAGCTAAGACGAAATGGCTGCAGGAAAAATGTGAAGACATCGAAAAAGATATGATCGTCGGAAGGACAGACTCAGCATACACGAAAGTCAAAACAACCTTTTGTGACATTAAAAGCAACCGTGGTAACATGAAGAGTGCAACGGGAATTCCACTATTAAATGCAGAGGAGAGAGCAGATAGGTGAAAAGAATACATTGAAAGCCTCTATAAGGGTGAAGATTTGTCTGATGCGATAGAAGAAGAAACAGGATTCGATTTAGAAGAGATAGGGGATCCAGTATTAGAATCGGAATTTAAAAGAGTTTTGGAGGACTTACGGTCAAATAAGGCAGAAGGGATGGATAAAATTCTATCAGAATTTCTAAAATGATTTGGGGAAGTGGCAACAAAACGACTATTCACGTAGGTGTGTAGAATATATGAGTCTGGCGATATACCATCTGACTTTCGGATAGGCATCATCCACACAATTCCGAAGACGGCAAGAGCTGACAAGTGCGAGAATTATCGCACAATCAGCTTAACAGCTCATGCATCGAAGCTGCTTGCAAGGATAATATACAGAAGAATGGAAAAGAAAATTGAGAATGCGCTAGGTGACGATCAGTTCGGCTTTAGGAAAAGTAAAGGGACGAGAGAGGCAATTCTGACGTTACGGCTAATAATGGAAGCAAGGCTAAAGAAAAATCAAGACACTTTCATAGGATTTGTCGACCTGGAAAAAGCGTTCGACAATATAAAATGATGCAGGCTGTTCGAGATTCTGAAAAAAGTAGGGGTAAGCTATAGGGAGAGAGGGGTCATATACAAAATGTACAACAACCAAGAGGGAATTATACGAGTGGACGATCAAGAACGAAGTGCTCGTATGAAGAAGGGTGTAAGACAAGGCTGTAGCCTTTCGCCCCTACTCTTCAATCTGTACATCGAGGAAGCAATGATGGAAATAAAAGAAAGGTTCAGGAGTGGAATTAAAATATAAGGTGAAAGGATATCAATGATACGATTCGCTGATGACATTGCTATCCTGAGTGAAAGTGAAGAAGAATTAAATGATCTGCTGAACGGAATGAACAGTCTAATGAGTACACAGTATGGTTTGAGAGTAAATCGGAGAAAGACGAAGGTAATGAGATGAAGTAGAAATGAGAACAGCGAGAAACTTAACATCAGGATTGATGGTCACGAAGTCAATGAAGTTAAGGAATTCTGCTACCTAGGCAGTAAAATAACCAATGACGGAGGGAGCAAGGAGGACATCAAAAGCAGACTCGCTATGGCAAAAAAATGCATTTCTGGCCAAGAGAAGTCTACTAATATCAAATACCGGCCTTAATTTGAGGAAGAAATTTCTGGGGATGTACGTCTGGAAATGGTTCAAATGGCTCTGAGCACTATGGGACTTAACTTCTGTGGTCATCAGTTCCCTATAACTTAGAACTACTTAAACCTAACTAACCTAAGGACATCACACACATCCATGCCTTAGGCAGGATTCGAACCTGCGACCGTAGCAGTCCCGCGGTTCCGGACTGCGCTGTACGTCTGGAGCACAGCATTGTGTGGTAGTGAAACATGGACTGTGGGAAAACCGGAACAGAAGGGAATCGAAGCATTTGAGATGTGGTGCTATAGACGAATGCTGAAAATTAGGTGGACTGATAAGGTAAGGAATAAGGAGGTTCTACGCAGAATCGGAGAGGAAAGGAATATGTGGAAAACACTGATAAGGAGAAGGGACAGGATGATAGGACATCTGCGAAGACATGAGGGAATGACTTCCATGGTACTAGAGGGAGCTGTAGAGGGCAAAAACTGTAGAGGAAGACAGAGATTGGAATACGTCAAGCAAATAATTGAGGACGTAGGTTGCAAGTGCTACTCTGAGATGAAGCGGTTAGCACAGGAAAGGAATTCGTGGCGGGCCGCATCAAACCAGTCAGCAGACTGATGACCAAAATGATATAATGCTAGCGAGTAATCTGCCGATCAGCAGAGGAGATCCTCTCCTACACTTTTCGGGAGGTTACTGCTAATGAAAGTATCTGTTCCCACAAGGATTCGTGTCGACGGCCTCGGGTACGAGAGCCTACGTGTTAACTCGCGTTGTCGATCAGGTTACGGACGGGAGTAGCTCTCTCAGTGTCTGAGTGCGTCTACGTTCCCCCAAAACAACCGAAACACCTTACGCTAAACATTTACGACGTGACGAAATGAGTAAATGGAGGAATGCCTCGGTGCAGATGAATCCGTGGCTCCGAACCACATTTGAAAACCGCGCTACAGACTATTCGCGTGGCACCGCTGATGAGTTTTATTATTATTTGGGGGAAGTTGTTATGGCCCCGTGCAGGTGCTCACGGCCGCTGGCGTCAAACCAGAGCGTCGGCGTGCAGTGGACTGCGACGGCCGCAGAGGTAATACGGCGCCGCGACGATGTGTTAACGGCGGCAGTTGGGCGCGCCGCGGGGATATGAAACTGCAGTCGTAACGGCGGTGTTCATGTTCATGGAAATGTTACCTGCGCCGCGAACGCGGGCTCTGCTGGTGGAGTCTGCACACGAGTTGTCAGCGCAGCTCCACCACTCTTCATCTCACCCTGCAAATGTGTGTGTGCGTGTGTGTGAAAGAGAGAGAGAGAGAGAGAGTAGGAAGAAATGAACATTAGGGTTAAATGTCTCGTCGAAGCGAGACCGTTATTCGCGAAATACAACATGGAATGAGCACAGATGGAGCGTAAAATCGGCTGTGGTCTTTCTAATGCAACCACCCCGACACAACGCCTGCTGTGAGTTGTGGAAACCACCGAGAGCCTAAAGCCGGGTGTCCGGACTGGGATTCGAACTACAGTCTTCTCGAATGGAAAACATACATTGACTCACTTTCTGAATTTAGCAGATGAATTGAGCACAACCTTAGTTTCTATAGAGAATCGTACAATCATCAGTCAGAATATAATGATCACCGACCTACTATCGACATAAACCCGTCCACGATAACAGCGTCACCTGGCGAGAAATGACTGCTAGTCTCACACACGCACCGTGTGTCAGTGAGCGTGCTCTGTCCGTGTGTATAGGGAAAGCGGGCAATCATTCACCAAGGGCAAATTGTGAAGGACACGAGGTTCGGCGAGAGCATTTAGGAAACCGCACGACTTTTTGTGTGTTCGAGGAGCGCTGTAGTGACCGTCTTTCGAACGTGGCAAAACCGAGGTGAAACCATGCCCAGATGTCTACATCTACATTTATACTCCGCAAGCCACCCAACGGTGTGTGGCGGAGGGCACTTTACGTGCCACTGTCATTACCTCCCTTTCCTGTTCCAGTCGCGTATGGTTCACGGGAAGAACGACTGTCTGAGAGCCTCCGTGCGCGCTCTAATCTCTCTAATTTTGCATTCGTGATCTCCTCGGGAGGTATAAGTAGGGGGAAGCAATATATTCGATACCTCATCCAGAAACGCACCCTCTCGAAACCTGGCGAGCAAGCTACACCGCGATGCAGAGCGCCTCTCTTGCAGAGTCTGCCACTTGAGTTTGCTAAACATCTCCGTAACGCTATCACGGTTACCAAATAACCCTGTGACGAAACGCGCCGCTTTTCTTTGGATCTTCTCTATCTCCTCCGTCAACCTGATCTGGTACGGATCCCACACTGATGAACAATACTCAAGTATAGGTCGAACGAGTGTTTTGTAAGCCACCTCCTTTGTTGATGGACTACATTTTCTAAGGACTCTCCCAATGAATCTCAACCAGGTACCCGCCTTACCAACAATTAATTTTATATGATCATTCTACTTCAAATCGTTCCGCACGCATACTCCCAGATATTTTACAGAAGTAACTGCTACCAGTGTTTGTTCCGCTATCATATAATCATACAATGAAGGATCCTTCTTTCTATGTATTCGCAATACATTACATTTGTCTATGATAAGGGTCAGTTGCCACTCCCTGCACCAAGTGCCTATCCGCTGCAGATCTTCCTGCATTTCGCTGCAATTTTCTAATGCTGCAACTTCTCTGTATACTACAGCATCATCCGCGAAAAGCCGCATGGGACTTCCGACACTATCTACTAGGTCATTTATATATATTGTGAAAAGCAATGGTCCCATAACACTCCCCTGTGGCACGCCAGAGGTTACTTTAACGTCTGTAGACGTCTATCCATTGATAACAACATGCTGTGTTCTGTTTGCTAAAAACTCTTCAATCCAGCCACACAGCTGGTCTGATATTCCGTAGGCTCTTACTTTGTTTATCAGGCAACAGTGCGGAACTGTAACGAACGCCTTCCGGAAGTCAAGAAAAATAGCATCTACCTGGGAGCCTGTATCTAATATTTTCTGGGTCTCATGAACAAATAGAGCGAGTTGGGTCTCACACGATCGCTGTTTCCGGAATCCATGTTGATTCCTACATAGTAGATTCTGGGTTTCCAAAAACGACATGATACTCGAGCAAAAAACATGCTCTAATATTCTACAACAGATCGACGTTAGAGATATAGGTCTATAGTTTTGCGCATCTGCTCGACGACCCTTCTTGAAGACTGGGACTACCTGTGCTCTTTTCCAATCATTTGGAACCTTTCGTTCCTCTAGAGACTTGCGGTACACGGCTGTTAGAAGGTGTAATCTCCCCACGGAAAATTACCCTCTACCACGCAATAATTAATAATTATCAATCAAATCATCCACATTTATTCACTTTTGGAAAGTATCTGATCGGATTTTCTAGTAATATATGCGCCGACAGCTCGTCGACGCCAAGGTATTTTTCTAGTACGTTTATTCTTTGGAATAACAGGGATACATATATGTATTCTCCATGGTTATTATAGAGGGATAACTAGGACAGCTTCGGAAGTATCTGTTGGAAGATTGTCGGGTTGCTAAAAGAGACATATCTGCTCTTCTTCTCGCTAAAGCGAGCTATTAACGTTTGTGCCACTAACGGGTTATTTGAAGAGAGAGAAAAACTGTAAACGCAAATTAAGTAAGACTTGGAATCAACAGAAATCGGAACATGTAATGGAGATGGATTGAATATACAATTTTCCTCAGAAATAAGGTTTGTGACCCTTTTATTCTAGAGTGAATGACGAATGAGTTCTCTGTCTGAATCATTGATGACTGTCTTGGCCTGTAATTAGTGGGGAAGTTTCAGTTGTGACGAAGAGAGCCTACAATTACCGAGATTTTATAAAATCGTCCAAAAAGGCTTCGGACACATCTGAAATTCTAAATCTGTCGTAAAATGAACGAATTGTTCAAACGATCGATTTTCCCAACTGAATGCAGCGCTTAACAATAATAATAGATATAAAGATCTTCTACAGCAAGCCAGCCGCTGAATATTAAGACCAAGGGCTCCACCAGAGATTCTATTGCGCTGAGTTCACGTAATGAAACATTATATTTAAAACTGTGTATAGATAAAGGACAGAGAGAGAGAGAGAGAGAGCGAATGAAATTAGAGAAAATACGCAGAATCCTCCATTAGTATGATTGTTTGCCTGTCTTATCACGGATCAGCGTAAAGATAAAACAGGAGGCCCTTACTTTACTGTACAGGTTTATGTGTGAGAGACATTACACCAAGTTAGCGGCAAGCTGCATTCACATACTTTCATCATTTACAGTATAATCCATTATAATGGCCAATCCGTGACAGGACACGTTTTTGGACGTTGTTAAAATAATTTTGTTCTCTGTTTCATGTTAACTATGACGAGCCAACTTAACTGACACTTGGAAAAGAGAAGGAATACTCGCAGTCTTAAGTGGATCTACAAATAAGAACATAAAACAACACGCTGGGCGTAGAGAAAAGGCCAAATCCATAATTTTATTATTAAACTTGCTAGTATAGATGAAGTATACACTTTACTATTTAGTATTATTGGATATTTGAACATTGATTAATTGTGTTCATGCTAGATGTAGTTTGATTGACCTGCCCCAGTTGCATTTATCTGTATACGTACAGTAAGAAACTAGCCACAGAAGCACTCTTGTGTGAACGGAGTTACATATAGTGACAGTAGAAGGGATATATATATATATATATATATATATATATATATATATATATATATATATATATTCACACAAGAGTACTTCCGTGGCTAGTTTCTTACTGTACTTATACAGATAAATGCAACTGGGGCAGGTCAATCAAACTACATCTAGCATGAACACAATTAATCAATGTTCAAATATCCAATAATACTAAATAGTAAAGCGTATACTTCATCTATACTAGCAAGTTTAATAATAAAATTATGGATGACGGTAGAACATTTATATGGTTTTAACTAGGGCAATGTTTAAGATGAGTCAAGCAGAGCAGAGCAGCACGCAACAGCCTTCAGCTGTTAGCACTGATAATAATGATGTAGTAAGAAGCGTTGTAGAACCGATTGCTACAGATAGCGCAAGAGAACGCCATGTAGACATGGCTGGAGATGAAACGGCAAGTACGCAACATGGGTTAGATCCATTGGTCATTATCATGAGACAGATGCAGACGATAACCGAGAGCATGAATAATATGAATACAAAATTAGCCTCAGTTACTGAAGGGCAGGAAAATCTGAAAACCGACATTAACGCGAAATTAGCCTTAGTTACTGAAGGGCAAAATGATTTGAACGCGAAATTAGCCTCAGTTACGGAAGGGCAGGAAAATTTGAAAACTGAGATTAAGCAGCAGTTACAAGACAGTTTTTCCGAATTAGAGCAGCTAATAGTGACGAAGACCAAGAACTCAAAGATCAGGCCGAAGAGACGGAACGAAAATTAACTGCACAAATAGAATTGGTGAAAGCTCAATGTGAGGAATCTACTACCGCGTACGTGTAGAAATGAAGGAGTATGTGGCTATTAAGATAGATACCGTACGGGAACAGGTGGAAATGGTTCCGCAATTAGTACAAATGCAAGACGCCATGTCATGTGCAACTGCGCAACTTCCTGAATTGGCACGTATACAGACTAACCTAAAAGAAAGTGTTGAACATCTGACAGAGCGTCAAGACGTTATAGACCACAAAATTAATGTATTAACGGGTAAATTATCCGAAATCACATTAGAAAATAAAAGGCTAATGTGTGAAAACGTTGAGCAAAATGTTAAGGCAGCATTCCAGAGTCTATCTGGCAAACAGGAAGAGAATTTGTTTGCGAAAGGACTTGAGGAAGTGCGACAGCAGTTAGGTGCTGATTTCGAGCATTGGAAACAAACGATAGAAGAGTCGATACGCGTTTCACAACAAGGCTCAGAACAAATGAATACAGGCCAGCAGCAGAAGTTGGCAGCGACTATAGAGCCAGTTACTGCACATTCGCACACGATACCGACTTGTGTAAGTAACTCAAACATTAAATTGCTACGAGCTAGTTGTTCGCGTGAAGTCTTATCTAACGGAGATTACGAAAGCCTTTGCCATGCCGAAGAAAAAATGATAAAGCATCGGCAATTCCAGATTTTTAACACTGACAAAAGGGGGGTCCATCCAATTGTTTTTATTTGAAGTTTCAGAGGAGTGCTACCCAGAAATTGGTCGGAGTGGCAGAAGATCAGTTTCGTTACAGGATATATACAAGGTTCGGAGGCGATTTGGGCCTCGGACATGACTTCTGTTTGCTCGACATATGACGATTTTGAGAAGGCGTTTTTAGCAAAGTTCTGGTCAGAAGGGGTACAGGAACGCCTAAGGCAGGAGGTGCTCTACCCAGAGCCTTTCTCCTTTTCAAAAGGAAGCCTTAGGAAGTATTTTGAAAAATATATAAATAAAACTAGATACTGGGACAGACCTATGCCCTTGCCAGACATAATAAACATACTTAAGGCAAGACTACCAACTAGCATCCGGAATCAATTGATTTACGGCAACGACAAAGACTTGGAGTCGTTCCTCACGACGTTAGACCATATAGATATTATCGAAGAGAACAACCAGAAAGCCCGGAATAACAGATTCCAATATAGGGACATAGAACCTCCGCCAAATGGTAGGCAAGGGAATGGACAGAGATCGTTAAATAGCGGAGAAACCCCTCAAAATCTCAATAGTAATACCGGCAATAGTCTTGCGAGGGGCTATCCAAGGAACAACAGGAATGGGAAAAGATACAATCCTGTGTGGGGGAACGAAAGGAATTTCAGACCTCAAGCCTGGAACAATAACAGTAATAGAAAGTGGAATCAACCGGGGGGAATGAACTCAAATAACCAACATCAGTGGGGACGGACATCTGCGAATCAACCGGTAATTACCGAAGTGACGGACGATGTCAACCAGCAGGCAAATCAAAATCCAACAAACTTGTAAGGACCCACTCGTGCCCGGGAGGAGCGGTCAACAATTGGTTGAGGGGCAACAGGATATGTGTACCCATGCTAACGTATAATGATGGACGATTACTGGCAGATGAACTGACCGAGGACTTAGAACCACAGGATGAGGATAAGGAACAGGTGGCAGCAGCCGAAGTGCAAGTCATTTTGGAGACTGTACCTATAGTGGCGGTTTTAGACACAGCTGCAACCACAAATGTTATTTCGGAGGCACTATTCAACAAGATCAGAAATATTAGACGAGTATCAATTTTTCCAGTTCAAAATTGCAGAATAATAGGCGCCGTTGGGGCTAGATCGGCTAATGTAAAAGTGCAGTCACTATTTAGTGTAGAAGTCGAAATGTAGCAATATTAAGCACATTCCTTGTTGTGAAAAATTTGGTGGTAGACTGCATTATCGGAGTCGACAGCCTACGTCAATACGGATGCAGAATAGATTTTAAAACAGGAAAAATCTGGTTGAATGTTAATAAACAAGAAATTGAGTTGGACTTGTTGAAAAAAGAAAGCCTTACCAGAAAATATAATAGTGGGATCAGTGTGCAAGTAATCAAGACGGCACAAAATTCTAAACAGCACGTAATTAATGAGTTCCAAGTCAAAGGAGATTTCGGTCAATTAGTGTATGAGAAGTTAAATGAATCCGACTGCATTATTGAAGATCAGAAGAAGCAGCTCAAAGAATTATTATTAGCGTATGAAAACGTGTTTGATGAAAGGCCAGGAGATATTAAGGGATACATATGCCATCTCTACGTTAAGCCGCACGAAACGTATTGGGAACTTTCTATCCTGTTCCCTGGAGGTTAAAGGCTCAAGTTCAGAAAGAAATAGATCGCATGTTGAAATGGGGTTTGATCGAACCCTCTACAAGCCCATACTGCTCCCCATTGTTGGTCGTGCCAAAAGCAAATGGGACTGTAAGACTGGTACTCGACGCCAGAGAAATAAATAAAATTATAATTCCAGTGAGAACACATCCGGAAAACATAGACGAACTTATACAACGGTTCCAGGATGTCCAATATTTGACGAGCATTGATTTGCGGAGTTCTTATTGGCAAGTCAAGCTGGATGAGTTGTCAAGGAAATATACGGCTTTCATTTATTCCGGAAGAAGTTACCAATTTACTGTAGTTCCTTTCGGACTCAACATTAGTCCTGGAATCTTTATAGCAGCTCTAGATTATGCACTAGGCCCAGAACTAAGAAGCAGGATAACAGTGCTTGTTGATGATTTGCTTATAGCATCGAAGATAGGGAGGAATGGTGTTGCGAGTGACAGAGATGAACGCTCGTAAAAAACATAACAATAAACTGTGTGTGTGTAGTGTTAGAAAACTTTAAATTGAAATAATTAATCAGTGACATAGATTATAGAAATAGTGACTAACAATTACTATCGAGTGCTACAAAGAAGATAGTGGAGATAGGCTTCACCTGTGGTTTGGGTGAACATGGAACTTTAGCATTGCTAATGTCATCAAGATTTATAAAGGATCTAACTAACTTTCAAGAAGAATGAAATGTTTCCCGCAAATGACGCTGAATAATCAAAAGAGGTTCCGAGTGAATGTTCATATATAGTTTCAAGTGCATGCTTAGATGTGTAAACGTGTGAAGGGATGTGTTGTGGCAGTGAATCGCGAGTGACGGTTAACGCCGCAAAGATAATTTCCCGCGCAAAACAGTTGACGGCGGCGCGAGAGTTAGAATCGATATAGACGACACAGATATGCTTTGTAAGAGTCTCGCACCAAACGCGAGGGTAAACTGATTCATTTTGGACTTTAAAAAGAAAAGGTGTTATAATTAGAAGTTAAAGAGTTTTTAATTTATTATTGAATGTTTAAAGAAAGTAATATTCATAGAATTAGTAGTTATTTAATGGGTCGTGTTCGTTTGGAATTTTTGTTTGAAAAAAAAAAAAAATCCATTTCCATATATGTGCATGTGTGAACGACGTATGAATCAGAGAATAAATGAAAGAAGTGAATCCGCATTCCTCAATGCTAATAACTTTTACATTACAACAATCAATTGGAGAAATATGTGTATTTAGGATAACAAGTTTTTGAGTATAGATAAATTATATGACTTTCAAGGAAATGAGGGAGTATGTCTTTGTATAAAATGAACCACACTTTCCATTATTCGATGATTTGAATGCAAAATCTACTGTAAGTTGCATGAATCCTTTAAACTACGAAGAACAAATCACTGACAGAAATGTGTCAGAATTTTCGGACTTATAAGCACAAGTGGGGATGCAAAGTCCGAAAGAGTATTCAAACTAGAATAAATATGAGGATGTTTTGGCAACAGCATTAGTTAATGGTGAAATTCCTTGAAGTACGTCCTAAGAAAAAGGATGCATGAAGCCATAAGGATTTTGCTTTCAAAAAGGAGAATCTTGGACGGTGCAACCTAACCAGTTCTCTTACAGGAAGAGTTTCCCCTTTGGTCATTGCTAATTCTTCCGGAATGAATGTTGCATGTGAAATCGGGTATCCCTGTTCCTTCTACTCTTCCCATTGGGGGCCGCGTAGAAGACCGACTACGAAGTGGGCCGCGTAGAAGACCGACTACAAAGTGGGCCGCGTAGAAGACCGACTACAAATGTGGACGTCGGGGACATGCAAGACCCGGGGGAGTTTTACCACCGCAAGAGATTGTCCTAGGAACAACATTGTAAAACGAAAACTTACGTTATTTATTGTAAAATTTTTTTTTTTTTTTTTTTTTTTTTTTTTTTTTTTTTTTTTTTTTTTTTTTTTTTTTTTTTTTTTTTTTGCTGGAGGCACAAATCACTCTTCTCCAAATCGTTATATAAATCGATCCCTATCTTTCCTTTAGAGATCTATTTCAAAATTCTTTTTTTTTCTTCTATAGGCTTTCCTATCTTCTACACTCCTGGAAATTGAAATAAGAACACCGTGAATTCATTGTCCCAGGAAGGGGAAACTTTATTGACACATTCCTGGGGTCAGATACATCACATGATCATACTGACAGAACCACAGGC
This sequence comes from Schistocerca serialis cubense, assembly GCF_023864345.2. NCBI lineage: Eukaryota > Metazoa > Arthropoda > Insecta > Orthoptera > Acrididae > Schistocerca > Schistocerca serialis. Next base: position 765,638,649 of record NC_064642.1, on the reverse strand, counting down.
ACATAGACACAGGCAACAGAGCATGCACAATGTCGGCACTAGTACAGTGTATATCCACCTTTCGCAGCAATGCAGGCTGCTATTCTCCCATGGAGACGATCGTAGAGATGCTGGATGTAGTCCTGTGGAACGGTTTGCCATGCCATTTCCACCTGGCGCCTCAGTTGGACCAGCGTTCGTGCTGGACGTGCAGACCGCGTGAGACGACGCTTCATCCAGTCCCAAACATGCTCAATGGGGGACAGATCCGGAGAACTTGCTGGCCAGGGTAGTTGACTTACACCTTCTAGAGCACGTTGGGTGGCACGGGATACATGCGGACGTGCACTGTCCTGTTGGAACAGCAAGTTCCCTTGCCGGTCTAGGAATGGTAGAACGATGGGTTCGATGACGGTTTGGATGTACTGTGCACTATTCAGTGTCCCCTCGACGATCACCAGTGGTGTACGGCCAGTGTAGGAGATCGCTCCCCACACCATAATGCCGGGTGTTGCCCCTGTGTGCCTCGGTCGTATGCAGTCCTGATTGTGGCGCTCACCTGCACGGCGCCAAACACGTATACGACCATCATTGACACCAAGGCAGAAGCGACTCTCATCGCTGAAGACGACACGTATCCATTCGTCCCTCCATTCACGCCTGTCGCGACACTACTGGAGGCGGGCTGCACGATGTTGGGGCGTGAGCGGAAGACGGCCTAACGGTGTGCGGGACCGTAGCCCAGCTTCATGGAGACGGTTGAGAATGGTCCTCGCCGATACCCCAGGAGCAACAGTGTCCCTAATTTGCTGGGAAGTGGCGGTGCGGTCCCCTACGGCACTGCGTAGGATCCTACGGTCTTGGCGTGCATCCGTGCGTCGCTGCGGTCCGGTCCCAGGTCGACGGGCACGTGCACCTTCCGCCGACCACTGGCGACAACATCGATGTACTGTGGAGACCTCACGCCCCACGTGTTGAGCAATTCGGCGGTACGTCCACCCGGCCTCCCGCATGCCCACTATACGCCCTCGCTCAAAGTCCGTCAACTGCACATACGGTTCACGTCCACGCTGTCGCGGCATGCTACCAGTGTTAAAGACTGCGATGGAGCTCCATATGCCACGGCAAACTGGCTGACACTGACGGCGGCGGTGCACAAATGCTGCGCAGCTAGCGCCATTCGACGGCCAACACCGCGGTTCCTGGTGTGTCCGCTGTGCCGTGCGTGTGATCATTGCTTGTACAGCCCTCTCGCAGTGTCCGGAGCAAGTTTGGTGGGTCTGACACACCGGTGTCAATGTGTTCTTTTTTCCATTTCCAGGAGTGTATGTACCGTAGGCTGGGGGTCTAGGCCTAAGAGGTTTTCCAAGGTTTCCCTGCTTAAGAAAGTTCCCGAATGGGTAGACCCTGATAACAGTTTCATGAAAGATCATCTTCCTTGATTGTGCACAGCAGACATAACACCTTGATGCACGTAAAAGCAATACAGCCGCGGTACCTGTCTCTTCATTTCTTCTGTTTTCAGTATTTCTTTTCTTCGTCTGTCTTAAACATAATATTCTTTTTCAGTCGGAGGACTGACAATCATCACTTCCGGGTTATCCACACTAATAGATAGCTCGCGAAGTGTGTTCGGTAAATCAAAATTGAGCTCACAAACTTCGCTCGCTGCGAGGGGCATTGTAATCTCCCCACGGAAAATTACCCTCTACCACGCAATAATTAATAATTATCAATCAAATCATCCACATTTATTCACTTTTGGAAAGTATCTGATCGGATTTTCTAGTAATATATGCGCCGACAGCTCGTCGACGCCAAGGTATTTTTCTACTACGTTTATTCTTTGGAATAACAGAGATACATATATGTATTCTCCATGGTTATTATAGAGGGATAACTAGGACAGCTTCGGAAGTATCTGTTGGAAGATTGTCGGGTTGCTAAAAGAGACATATTTGCTCTTCTTCTCGCTAAAGCGAGCTATTAACGTTTGTGCCACTAGCGGGTTATTTGAAGAGAGAGAAAAACTGTAAACGCAAATTAAGTAAGACTTGGAATCAACAGAAAACGGAACATGTAATGGAGATGGATTGAATATACAATTTTCCTCAGAAATAAGGTTTGTGACCCTTTTATTCTAGAGTGAATGACGAATGAGTTCTCTGTCTGAATCATTGATGATTGTCTTGGCCCTGTAATTAGTGGGGAAGTTTCAGTTGTGACGAAGAGAGCCTGCAATCACCGAGATTTTATAAAATCGTCCAAAAAGGCTTCGGACACATCTGAAATTCTAAATTTGTCGTAAAATGAACGAATTGTTCAAACGATCGATTTTCCCAACTGAATGCAGCGCTTAACAATGATAATAGATATAAAGATCTTTTACAGCAAGCCAGCCGCTGAATATTAAGATGAAGGGCTCCACCAGAGATTCTATTGGGCTGAGTTCACGTAATGAAACATTATATTTAAAACTGTGTATAGATAAAGGACAGAGAGAGAGAGAGAGAGAGAGAGCGAATGAAATTAGAGAAAATACGCAGAATCCTCCATTAGTATAGTTGTTTGCCTGTCTTATCACGGATCAGCGTAAAGATAAAACAGGAGGCCCTTACTTTACTGTACAGGTTTATGTGTGAGAGACATTACACCAAGTTAGCGGCCAGCTGCATTCACATACTTTCATCATTTACAGTATAATCCATTATAAAGGGGGGCAAGTTCTTTCGCTTACTCTGTGTAGAATCGAATTGGTATCCCGTCAGGTCCAGTGGACTTTCCTCCGTTGAGTGATTCCAGTTGCTTTTCTATTCCTTGAACACTTATTTCGATGTCAGCCATTTTTTCGTTTGTGCGAGGATTTAGAGAAGGAACTGCAGTGCGGTCTTCCTCTGTGAAACAGCTTTGGAAAAAGGTGTTTAGTATTTCAGCTTTACGCGTGTCATCCTCTGTTTCAATGCCACCCCACATTACAGATGTCGGGCGTAGTAGGCTGGGCGGACTGGTAAAGCAGAACAGGCGGCGAACTGTGGCGGAACTAACATCATATTTAATGACTGGCAGAGTACATGTATGTCTGAACACAAAGTGCACCGAACACTCGTAACGATGGGCCTCCACAGCCGACGGCCCACGCAATTGCCAATGTTAACACCAAGACGTCGGCGACCAAGATTAAAATGGGCACGATACCATCGCCACTTCACGTTGGCGCGATGGCAGGGCGTTGCATGGTCTGATGAATCCCAATACCTTCTTCGTCGGGCCGACAGGAGGGCGTGAATCAGTCGTCTTTCAGGGGAACTGCACCTCGGCACCTGTACTGCGGGACAGAGACAAGTTGGTGGCGGCTCCGTTATGTTCTGGGGAACATTCAGGTGGGATATCTGGGTCGAGTGGAACTCGTGCAACACACCAAGACGGCCGAGGAGTATCGTGCACTGGTTGCAGACCACCTGCATGCCTTCTTGACGATCAGGTTTCCTGACAGGAATGGCATTTTTCGACAAGATAATGCTCCACGTCACAAGGCCAGGAGTGTGATGGAGAGATTCGAGGAACACAGTGGCGAGTTACAGTTGACGCGCTGGTCCCCCGACTCACCAGACCTGAACCCTATCGAACACATGTGGGATGTGACTGAACGTGGCGTAAGAGCTCATTGCACACCCCTCCCCCCCCCCCCCCTCTCCCGGAAATCTGCGGGAATTAGGTGTCTTGTGGATGCAGATGTGGCGGCAGCTTCCTGCAACGACCTACCAAGATCATACTGTTTCCATGTCACGACGTGTCGCTGCTGTTATTCGTGCCAAAGGTGGACATACAGGCTGTTAAATAGGTGGTAATAACGTTCTGGCTGATCAGTATATAACTCTCTTAGAAAATAGCCTTCCGAGACTGTTGCCTGAAATTTTCTTCCATGACACTGACAAAGGGGAGATTGAGTCAATAATTAAGTCACTAAACGCCAAGGACGCTCATGGATATGACGCGGTATCTAGCGTAATGCATAAGTACTGTGTTGCATATGTTAGCCCAGTAATTAGCCATCCTGATCGATTAATGTACTCTGTAGTGAAGCAAATTTATAAAAAAAAAAAAAAAAAAAGAAGGGATAGTGTAGGCAATGTTAGACATGTTTCTATGCCAATCGGTCTTTGTTAAAATTGCTGAAAAATCTGTATATTTGAGGCTGATTGATCATTTCAGTTCACATAATTTGCTGTCAGCTACGTAGTTTGCTTTTAGAAGTGATTTATCAACTGAAAATGCTATATTCTCTTTTGTTTGTGAGGCTCTAGAGGGATGAAATGAAAGGTTGCAAAAGCTATACATCTCCTTTGATTTAACTAAGGCCTTTGATTGTGTAACTCACAACTGGTTCACTTCTTACTTTACGAACAGACAACAGAATGTCATTCTCTGAAGTATTGAGAATGGCTACGACGTGCAGACCCATAAGAGCACTGTTAAGTACGGGGTTCTCCAGGGGTCGGTAATGGGGCCGTTAATGTTTCGTATATACATATTACCGCTGATTCCTAAATATATCTGTTTCCTGATGACACCAGCATGGTAGTGAAGGATGTTGTGCGCAATACTGACAGAGTATCAAATAATGTATTTCAAGCCGTAAGTTCACTCCCTGTAGAAAATAATTTGATATTAAATCACTGTAAGACTCGGTTTTTAAATTTTCTAATACACAAAAAAGAAAAAAAACGTACTTCACGATCACACAGAATGGGGATATGATTAATGAGATTCAACAGATCGAATTCTTAGGTGTTGAGATAGACAATAAGCTGGCGTGGAAAGCCCATGTTCAGGATTTGGTACAAAACCTAAGTGCTGCTTCATGATCTCGCTCGAAAACAAAATGCTGCTTCATTTATCGTTAAAAAAGTATCTGAAATAAGAGACAGTTCAACACAAAAAACAGTCTACTTTCATTATTTTCGTTCACATATGCCTGTGGTTCTACATTTGTCGATAACTCTTCTGATTCAAACAGGGTATTTTTGGCTCAGAAACTGGTGGTTCGTGCAAAATGTGACGTAAATTCACGACGTTTGGTCGACCCATGTTGAGTCATCTGGGAATTCTGACACTGGTTTCTCAATAAGTATTTTCTTTAATGTTTTTATACCCAAGACGTAGCAGTTGTCACTCAGGTATAGCTGGAAGACTTCCAGACTGCATATGCGACGCACCTCTTCTGCAGAAAGGCGTGAAGTATTCTGCCGCATTCATTTCCAACAAGCTGCTACAAAAATTAAGGAAATGTTTGTAGCAATACATCATTTCCCCATGGCTCACTCATTCTGTTCTGCCGAGGAACTATCGGAAAAATTATAAAATTAAGCTAATTCCTGTGTTACGTTGTCGACTACGTTCATTTAAATTTATGTCATGTCGTCTGCAAAGGATTCTTATACGTTTCATTTTATCTATTATTCCTCTTCTGTTATTCTTTCATGTACTGACTCGTTCCATCACTATGGGGACTTACTCCTTAATTTGGTCCTACGGCACATGACATATAAAATAATTAAAATAAATCACTGCAGCACCTCGCTCACTGAGAACTACTAGAACTGAGAGGGCAAGCGAATGGTGGCAGGAAGAGACAGAGATTTTATATATATATATATATATATATATATATATATATATATATATATATATATATATATATATATATATAGAGAGAGAGAGAGAGAGAGAGAGTGTATATTTCTTTGTTGGCTACGTACATGTACAGTAGACAGAACAAAACTGTTCGTACGGAAAATGGCTTAAGTCCCACTTCGGGCATTCTCGGCGCGTAAAGCCACATCGCAAACTCGGGCAGCATTTTCGCTCCTTTAATATGCTTGTTGGGGTACAGCAGCAACATACTTTAGAAATCAATATCAGTTAAACACTGTATACAGAAGCATAGGACGTCGACAAATGGTTCAAATGGCTCTCAGCACTGTGGGACTTAACATCTGAGGTCATCAGTCCCATGGACTTAGAACTACTTCAACCTAAATAACCTAAGGAAATCACACACATCCATGCCCGAGGCAGGATTCGAACTTTCAACCGTAGCAGCAGCGCGGTTCCGGACTGAAGCGCCTAGAACGGCTCGGCCACAGGGTCAAGATGTCGACAGTGATCGCGAAATCGGTCAAGTTTCGACTGGCAGTGCTAGATGCAAGCGAAGTCGTTAGAAGTGCCTGGGTATCATTCTCTAAATCAGAGTTAGATTCCGCAGGTATTGCCAATAATTTTTACGTGCCTTAAGTGGGAGGTACCAACGGCGTTTCTGTGGAAGCTTCTTTGGTCTTCATCAGTACAACACTGGTGCATATTATTTGTAGTGTTTAAGAGAATTATTGTAGTACGAGCTAATAAAAACTGTATTGTGTAACTCACAAGATTTTTAACGAAATTCATCCAAGGTATTTTAAGCGCAGATTTTTACAGGAATGAGACAAGATTATTATTTTTACGAATAGGTGATTTTAGAGCAATCGGGCTACTACCAAAATTTTAACTTCTTCTATGTTCGTTTATCAAATACAAGAAACAATTGAATGACTATTCATTTCTTTAGCAAGAATGAGATACTTCCTTTTTTTCTTTTTTTTTCAACTTACGTGCTCCAGTATAAGAGCCTATTTCGAGAGTAATACTTTTTCCCTTTTATTTGGGAACATCAAAATTACTGGATTTCGAAAACAATGAATGGTACAAATTATGTTGCCGAAGGGAAAGTTCTGTGTGTGCGCACAAAACTATTCATAGAAGTAACAGACAAGATGGGAAATCAGATGCAGCAGAAAAAGTCATTAATATGGAAATGAGTGTGAGAGAATAAATGTTTAACGATAAATTCATAAATTTGGGTTTCCAAGAAAAAAAAAATAAACTTGGAATAGTAAGGTTGAGTATTCAACTTACCGTGTCTCCCTAAAAAGCTTATATTCTGTAAGACACTATTAATTAAAATCCTGTTGGATGTGTCTCATGGCCGCGTGGTGTAGCCGAGCGGTTCTAGGCGCTTCAGTCTGGAACCGCGCGGCCGCAACGGTCGCAGGTTTGAATCCTGCCTCGAGCATGGATGTGTGTGTTGTCCTTAGGTTAGTTAGGTTTACGTAGTTCTAAGTTCTAGGGGACAGATGACCTCAGATGTTAAGTCCCATAGTGCTCAGAGCCATTTGAACCATTCTTTTGTGTCTCATGATCCGAAAGAGATAAGCATTGGATAATCTTTTCCAATGGAAACTATGGTTTGTCTCCGCCTCATTTTCAACAGAACTTGAACTCAATAATTTCAGTCGTCTTGGGTCTGAAACTACACACGCCAGACGGCGGAATGCAATAAGCTTTTCCTTACTAAATTTAGAGTTTAATTTAAGACAATGACCTGATTTGAATACATGTTTTTATTCACTCAAAAATTATTATCATTCCTGAAAATCGTTTTGAATATAGAGAACATGCTAGAGCACAGACGCAAAAATTTAGAAGCGTATCTCACTAGGTGTAAGATAAATACCGCCTACAGAAAAATTAATGAGACCTTTGAAGAAAAGAGAACCAACTGGATGGATATCAAGAGCTCAGATGGAAAAGCAGTCCTAAGCATAGAAGGGAAAAGAGAAAGATGGAAGGAGTACATGGAGAGTCTATACAAGGGCGATGTGCTTGAGAGCAGTACTATGGAAATGTGGCCTGAGCTCCCAGTCGGTACACTTCGACAGTGCAGAAAGATACGTATATAGCTTCTTTTCTATGTTTACTTCGTAAATTCTTATTAAATTGCGTGTGAGTTTAATATAGGAGGTGTAATTTCGAGTTTTAGTTACTGTAATCGTAAATTCATGTAGATTTTAGCGCAGTCGTTAGGCATTTGTACATGTTAGTTCATACATTCTTTGCGTGTTTCCCTTATGTTATCTAGGCACGGACTCGTGTTTCAGTAACTGTTGTTCAACATCGATTATAATGGACAGGGACTGTGATTGCTGTGTTCAGATGAGGGCTGAGTTGGCATCCCTTCGCTCACAGCTGCAGGCGGCGCTGACTTCGATTGCACAGCTTGAGGCTGTTGCCAATGGGCACCACTGTGGGGAGCCGGACTTGGGTATCACAGGGATGTCAACCTCGTCCCGTCTGTCCCCAGACCGGTCTGCCACCGTGGTTGGCCTGGTTGCTGCCCGCAGTGGGGCTGAGCCCTCGCCTGTGGTTGATTGGGAGGTCGTTCCAAGGCATGGCAGGCAGCGAAAGACGTCCCCGGAGGCTGATCAGAAAGCCTCCCCAGTGCGTCTGACAAACAGGTTTCAGGCACTGTCTCTAGCTGAGCCAGATGCAGCTGCCTGCCCTGCTTCAGAGGATGATTCTCAGCCTTCAAGGTCCGGGCAATCGCAGAGGGTGGGCTTATTGGTAGTTGGGAGCTCCAATGTTATGCGCGTAATGGGGCCCCTTAGGGATATGGCGGCTAAGGAGGGAAAGAAATCCAGTGTGCACTCCGTGTGCATTCCGGGTGGAGTCATTCCTGATGTGGAAAGGGTCCTTCTGGATGCCATGAAGAGCACAGGGTGCGGCCAGCTGCAGGTGGTGGCACATGTCGGCACTAATGACGTGTGTCGCTTTGGAGCTGAGGAAATTCTCTCTGGATTCCAGCGGCTATCTGATATGGTGAAGGCTGCCGGTCTTGCTTACGAGATGAAGGCAGAGCTCACCATCTGCAGCATCGTTGACAGAACCGACTGCGGACCTTTGGTGCAGAGCCGGGTGGAGGGTCTGAATCAGAGGCTCAGACGGTTTTGCGATCGTGTTGGCTGCAGATTCCTTGACTTGCGCCATAGGGTGGTGGGGTTTCGGGTTCCGCTGAATAGGTCAGGAGTTCACTACACTCAGCTGGTGGCTACACGGATAGCGGAGGCTGTGTGGCGTGGACTGGGCGGTTTTTTAGATTAGAAGGCCTCGGGAAAGTACGGGGTGGGCTGCAATCTCAAACGGTGCATGGCAAATACAGGACGTGCTTGGATCAAGGAACAGTCGGAATTGTAATTGTAAATTGTAGTAGTTGTGTTCGGAAAGTCCATGAGCTTCAAGCGCTAGTAGAAAGCACAGAAGTTGAAATCGTTACAGATACAGAAAGCTGGCTAATGCCTGAAATAAGTTCTGCAGAAATTTTTACGAAGTCTCAGATGGTGTTCAGGAAAGATAGATTAGGCAGAATTGGTGGTGGAGTGTTTGTGTCTGTCAGTAGTGGTTTATCTTGCAGTGAAGTCGAAGTGGATACTCCGTGCGAATTGGTATTTGAAACACGAACAGCTGGTAGCATGAGTTTCTTGGAAGTAGATACCTTAGGTGTTGCGAAGCAACTCAAATCGCTTGATACGGGCAAGTCTTCACGTCCAGATTGTATACCGATGAGGTTCCTTTCAGATTACGCTGATACAATAGCTCCCTGCTTAGCAATCATATACAATCGCTCGCTCACCGATAGATCTGTACCTACAGATTGGAAAATTGCGCAGGTCGCACCAGTGTTTAAGAAGGGTAGTACGAGTAATCCATCGAACTACAGACCTATATCATTGACGTCGGTTTGCAGTAGGGTTTTGGAACATATATTGTATTCAAACATTATGAATCACCTCGAAGGGAACGATCTATTGATACGTAATCTGCATGGTTTCAGAAAACATCGTTCTTGTGCAACGCAGCTAGCTCTTTATTCGCACGAAGTAATGGCCGCTATCGACAGGGGATCTCAAGTTGATTCCGTATTTCTAGATTTCCGGAAAGCTTTTGACACCGTTCCTCGCAAGCTAATCAAGCTGCGGGCCTATGGGGTATCGTCTCAGTTGTGCGACTGGATTCGTGATCTCCTGTCAGGAAGGTCGCAGGAAGGTCGCAGGAAGGTCGCAGGAAGGTCGCAGGAAGGTCGCAGTTCGTAGCAATAGACGGCAAATCATCGAGTAAAATTGAAGTGATATCAGGTGTTCCCCAGGGAAGCGTCCTGGGACCTCTGCTGTTCCTGATCTACACTCCTGGAAATGGAAAAAAGAACACATTGACACCGGTGTGTCAGACCCACCATACTTGCTCCGGACACTGCGGAAGGGCTGTACAAGCAATGATCACACGCACGGCACAGCGGACACACCAGGAACCGCGGTGTTGGCCGTTGAATGGCGCTAGCTGCGCAGCATTTGTGCACCGCCGCCGTCAGTGTCAGCCAGTTTGCCGTGGCATACGGAGCTCCATCGCAGTCTTTAACACTGGTAGCATGCCGCGACAGCGTGGACGTGAACCGTATGTGCAGTTGACGGACTTTGAGCGAGGGCGTATAGTGGGCATGCGGGAGGCCGGGTGGACGTACCGCCGAATTGCTCAACACGTGGGGCGTGAGGTCTCCACAGTACATCGATGTTGTCGCCAGTGGTCGGCGGAAGGTGCAAGTGCCCGTCGACCTGGGACCGGACCGCAGCGACGCACGGATGCACGCCAAGACCGTAGGATCCTACGCAGTGCCGTAGGGGACCGCACCGCCACTTCCCAGCAAATTAGGGACACTGTCGCTCCTGGGGTATCCGCGAGGACCATTCGCAACCGTCTCCATGAAGCTGGGCTACGGTCCCGCACACCGTTAGGCCGTCTTCCGCTCACGCCCCAACATCGTGCAGCCCGCCTCCAGTGGTGTCGCGACAGGCGTGAATGGAGGGACGAATGGAGACGTGTCGTCTTCAGCGATGAGAGTCGCTTCTGCCTTGGTGCCAATGATGGTCGTATGCGTGTTTGGCGCCGTGCAGGTGAGCGCCACAATCAGGACTGCATACGACCGAGGCACACAGGGCCAACACCCGGCATCATGGTGTGGGGAGCGATCTCCTACACTGGCCGTACACCACTGGTGATCGTCGAGGGGACACTGAATAGTGCACGGTACATCCAAACCGTCATCGAACCCATCGTTCTACCATTCCTAGACCGGCAAGGGAACTTGCTGTTCCAACAGGACAATGCACGTCCGCATGTATCCCGTGCCACCCAACGTGCTCTAGAAGGTGTAAGTCAACTACCCTGGCCAGCAAGATCTCCGGATCTGTCCCCCATTGAGCATGTTTGGGACTGGATGAAGCGTCGTGTCACGCGGTCTGCACGTCCAGCACGAACGCTGGTCCAACTGAGGCGCCAGGTGGAAATGGCATGGCAAGCCGTTCCACAGGACTACATCCAGCATCTCTACGATCGTCTCCATGGGAGAATAGCAGCCTGCATTGCTGCGAAAGGTGGATATACACTGTACTAGTGCCGACATTGTGCGTGCTCTGTTGCCTGTGTCTATGTGCCTGTGGTTCTGTCAGTGTGATCATGTGATGTATCTGACCCCAGGAATGTGTCAATAAAGTTTCCCCTTCCTGGGACAATGAATTCACGGTGTTCTTATTTCAATTTCCAGGAGTGTATATAAATGACCGGGGTGACTATCTGAGCAATTCTCTTAGGTTGTTCGCAGATGATGCTGTAATTTACCGTCTAGTAAGGTCATCCGTAGACCAGTATAAGTTGCAAAGCGATTTAGAAAAGATTGCTGTATGGTGTGGCAGGTGGCAGTTGACGCTAAATAACGAAAAGTGTGAGGTGATCCACGTGAGTGCCAAAAGAATTCCGTTGGAATTCGATTACTCGATAAATAGTACAATTCTCAAAGCTGTCAATTCAACTAAGTACCTTGGTGTTAAAATTACGAACAACTTCAGTTGGAAAGACCACATAGATAATATTGTGGGAAAGGCGAGCCAAAGGTTGCGTTTCATTGGCAGGACACTTAGAAGCTGCAACAAGTCCACTGAAGAGACAGCTTACACTACACTCGTTCGTCCTCTGTTAGAATATTGCTGCGCGGTGTGGGATCCTTACCAGGTGGTATTGACGCAGGACATCGAAAGTGTGCCAAAAAGGGCAGCTCGTTTTATATTATCACGTAATAGGTTAAAGAGTGTGCCAGATATGATACGCGAGTTGGGATGGACGTCATTAAAGCAAAGATGTTTTTCGTCCCTGGGAGATCTATTTACAAATTTTCACTTAGCAACTTTCTCTTCCGAATGTGAAAATATTTTGTTGAACCCAACCTACATAGGTAGGAATGATCATCAAAATAAAGGAAGAGAAGTCATAGTTCGAACAGAAGGGTTTAGATGTTAGTTTTTCCCGCGCGCTGTTCGGGAGTGAAACGGTAGAGAGATATTATGATTGTGGTTCGATGAACCCTCTGCCAAGCACTTAAATGTGATTGCAGAGTAATCATGTAGATGTAGATGTAGATGAAGAGGAAGTAGACGAAGATGAAGTGGGAGGTATGATACTGAGTGAAGAGTTTGACAGAGCACTGAAAGACCTAAGTCAAAACTAGGCCCCTGGAGTAGACAACATTCCGTTAGAACTACTGATAGCCTTGGGAGAGCCAGCCCTGACAAAACTCTACCATCTGGTGAGCAAGATGTATGAGACAGGCGAAATGCCCTCAGACTTCAAGAAGAACATAATTTGAATCCCAAAGCAATCAGGTGTTGACAGGTGTGAAAATTACCGAACTATCAGTTTAATAAGTCATGCCTGCAAAGGACTAACGCGAATTCTTTACAACTGAATGGAAAAACTGGCAGAAGCCGATCTCGGGGAACATCAGTTTAGATTCCGTAGAAATGTTGGAACACGCGACGCAGTACTGACCCTACGACTTATCTTAGAAGATAGGTTAAGGAAAGACAACCTACGATTCTAGCATTTGTAGACTCAGAGAAATCTTTTGACAATGTTGACTGGAATACTCTCTTCCGAATTCTGAAGTTGTCAGGTGTAAAATACAGGGAGCGAAAGGTTATTTACAATTTGTACAGAAACCAGATGGCAATTATAAGAGTCGAGGGGCACGAAAGGGAAGCGGTGGTCAAGAAGAGAGTGAGACGGGGTTGTAGCCTATCCCTGATGCTATTCAGTCTGTATGTTGAGCAAGCGGTAAAGGAAACAAAAGAAAAATGTGGTGTAGGAATTAAAATCCATGGAGAAGAAATAAAAATTTGAGGTTGAATGACGACACTGTAATTCTGTCAGAGACAGCAAACGACAAGGAGGAGCAGCTGAACGGAATGGACAGTGTCTTGAAAGGAGGATATAAGATAAACGTCAACAAAAGCAAAACGAGGATAATGGAATGTAGTCGAATAAAATCGGGTGATGCTGCAGTAATTAGATTAGGCAATGGGACTCTTAAAGCAATAATTGAGTTTTGCTCTTTGGGGAGCAAAATAACTGATGATGGTCGAAGTAGAGAGGATATGAAATGTAGACTGGGTAGGGCAAGAAAAGCATTTCTGAAGAAAAAAAAATTGTTAAAATCGATTACAGATTTAAGCATTAGGAAGTCTTTTCTGAAAGTATTTGTATGGAGTGTAGCCATGTATGAAAGTGAAACATGAACGATAAATAGCGTAGACAGGAAAAGAAGCTTTCGAAATGTGGTGCGCCAGAAGAATGCTGAAAGTTAGGTGAGTAGATCGGAGGAGGTACTGAATAGAATTGGGGAGAAGAGGAATTTGTGGCACAACTTGACTAAAAGAAGGGTTGGTTGGACACGTTTTGAGGTATCAAGGGATCACCAATTTAGGAGTGGAGGGCAGCGTGGAGGGTAAAAATCGTAGAGGGAGACCAATAAATGAATACACTAAGCAGGTTGAGAAGGATGTAGGTTGCAGTTGTTATTCGGAGATGAAGAGGCTTGCACAGGATAGGGTACCATGGAGAGCTGCATCAAACCAGTCTCTGGACTGAAGAAAATGTTCAAGTGTGTGTGAGTTCCTAAGGGACCACACTGCTGAGGTCATCTATCCCTAGGCTTACACACTACTTAAACTAACTTATGTTAAGAACAACACACACACCCATGCCCGAGGGAGGACTTGAAACTCCGGCGGGAGGCGCCGCGCTGTCCGTTACATGGCGCCCAAGACCGCACGGTCAGTCCGCGCGGCTGGACTGAAGACCACAACAACAACAACGTAGAGAAAAAGGAACATGTTACGGGAGATTACGCTAATTCGAGACAGATAGATCCTGTCGAGCGTTAAGCGCCCAATTCTTTTGAGAAGTAGCCGAGTTTAGTTCTCACAGCGCACGCCTAGACCATTCAGGAGCAAGACATTGTCGGGAAGTCTTCATTTCGAAAGCGTTGGACTTTCTCGAGTATTCCAGGATCTTCGTATCTGAATTTAGAGCAGCTATGCTCAAGTCAGAATGGAAGTAAAACGTTCCAAAATGTCCAAACGTGTGTGAAATCTTATGGGACTTAACTGCTAAGGTCATCAGCCCATAAGCTTACACTCTACTTAACCTAAATTATTCTAATGACAAACACACACACCCATGCCCGAGGGAGGACTCGAACCTCCGCCAGGACCAGCCGCACAGTCCATGACTGCAGCGCCCCAGACCGCTCGGCTACTCCCGCGTGGGTAAAACGTTCCAGTCTTTGTCACGTCTACCTAGAATCTGTTGTTGAAACAAGTACACGGTTGCTGCGTAACAAACACATTTAAAACTGTAACTCGTTTGACAATTTTGTGATCTTTGTGAAGCCATCTTGTGATGACCATACTGTGCGAAGATCTGATTCTCATCAAATCCTTTTTGTGCGGTGGACAAAAAAAAACCGTGTCCGTATCATCTGTTTATCACCACATTCCACTTACAAAATGCAATCTCCTGTGTGGAATCCCTGGGACCGTTTAAAACGCATTATTTCCAAGAAACAGAAACCTGGTGGGCAAGTAACCCAGGTCAAGTACTAATCTCATTTCTGATTACGAGTTTATTTGCTGCTGTAACGATGGAAAGTGGAAAGTGGAAAATACCATAAACGGCCATCAGAAAACGGGACTCTTCCCACGTAACTGTGATATACGTAGAGACAATGACTTTGCACCATAAGTTTGACATACACAATGCAAGCAACGAAATAAATGTGAGTCCATAAGGTATACGGCCACCTCTCGAAGAAAGCAAGCCGCATCACGAACCATTAGCCGTATTAAACTCCTCACTTTCATAACTCGTTAAGTAGTTAATATCTCTCCGTAAAGGGAACGTTCATACGAACTCAAAGAGAAAGCAGCTGTAGCGGAATCAAAGGAGACATAAGTGAAAATTATTTTCTTGGAAAAGAGATAGGTAAAAGCACAGAAAACGTAATCTTTCAGCCATTAGGAGTCTCACAGAAATTTAATCGAGGATAATGCAGAATACATTGAATTATACTCTGCAGCAGCTGTTTCTCCGAAGACTGACACAGAGAAATGGGCACAGTGCATGGAATACTACCCTTGACCTCTCTAAGAAAAAGGCATTTTATACACCCTGACTGCACATCTTTAGCACAACAAGCGCAGAAATTTTCGGAGAGGGAATAACTTTATTTTAGGGTTTACCAGTTCTTATACTGGTGGATGTTAAACGTTTTTTCTGTCTGTGTCATATTTGGACTCCGTTTTTATTTCGGTCCAGAAATAATGTTTTTTTGTGTATTAAGTGTTACGTAGCACGAATTCAAAAAATAAAATGTGAAATACAATGTTTCAAAAGTAGACCCTAAATTTTTAAAAAATGCAGTTATTCAAATCTTGTAATATACACTTAGACGACAAAAGTCATGGCACAGCTCCTAATATTGTGCCGGACCGATGTAGTACAGAAACTCACATGACATGGGCTCAGCGAGTCGTTGGAAGCGCCCTGCGGAAATACTAACACATGCTACCTATTGTGATAGTGTTGTTGGCGCAAAACTGTGTGCGCAAACTGACTTCTCAAGTACGTCCTATAAACATACGATTGCATCCATTTCGATCGATCTGGGTGGCCAAATCATTCACTTAAACTGTGCGGAATGTTTTTGAAACCAATCGCGAACATCGTTCTTCGGGAACTTGAAGTCCGTGAAAGGCTGAAAATAGTCTCCAAACGGCGGAACGTAGCCACTTCCAGTCGATGATCGGTTCAATTGGACCAGAAGATGCAGTCTTTTCCATGTGAACACAATCCACGCCATCATGCTGTCACCACCAGCTTCCACAGTACCTTGTTGGCAATTTGGGTCCGTGGCTACTTGGGGTCTGCGCCACACTCGAACCATATCATCAGCTCTTATCAACTGAAATCGGGACTCACCTGATGAGGCCACGATTTTCCAGTCATTTGGGGTCCAATTTAGAGTCAAACCGATACGGTCACGAGTCCAGGAGAGTCGCTGCATGCGATGTCTTCCTGATAGAAAAGGCGTTCACGTCGGTCGTCTGTTCCCATAGCCCATTGACGCTAAAATTTCGCCGCAGTGTCCTAACAGATACGTTCGTATTACGTCCCACATTGATTTCTGAGGTTATTTCGCGCAGTGGTGCTTGTGTGTAGGCGATGACAGCTATACGCAAGCGCCTCTGCTTTCGTTCGTGAAGTGAAGGCCGTCGGCCAGTGCGTTGTCCCTGGTGAGAGGTAATGCCGGAAACGTGGTATTCTCGGCACACTCTTGACACTGTGGATCTCGGAATATTAAATTCCCTAAAGATTTCCGAAACGAAATTTCCCATTTGTCTAGTTGTAAGTACCATACCGTGTTCGTTGTTGTTGTAGTTGTGGTCTTCAGTCCTGAGACTGGTTTGATGCAGCTCTCCATGCTACTCTATCCTGTGCAAGCTTCTTCATCTTCCAGTACCTACTGCAACCGACATCCTTCTGAATCTGCTTAGTGTATTCATCTCTTGGTCTCCCCCTACGATTTTTACCCTCCACGCTGCCCTCCAATACTAAATTGGTGATCCCTTGATGCCTCAGAACATGTCCTACCAACCGATCTCTTCTTCTGGTCAAGTTGTGCCACAAACTTCTCTTCTCCCCAATCCTATTCAATACTTCCTCATTAGTTATGTGATCTACCCATCTAATCTTCAGCATTCTTCTGTAGCACCACATTTCAAAAGCTTCTATTCTCTTCTTGTCCAAACTATTTACCGTCCATGTTTCACTTTCATACATGGCTACACTCCATACAAATACTTTCAGAAATGACTTCCTGACACTTAAATCTATACTCGATGTTAACAAATTTCTCTTCTTCAGAAACGCTTTCCTTGCCATTGCCAGTCTACATTTTATATCCTCTCTACGTCGACCATCATCAGTTATTTTGCTCCCCAAATAGCAAAACTCCTTTACTACTTTAAGTGTCTCATTTCCTAATCTAATACCCTCAACATCACCCGACTTAATTCGACTACATTCCATTATCCTCGTTTTGCTTTTGTTGATGTTCATCTTATATCCTCCCTTCAAGACACCATCCATTCCGTTCAACTGTTCTTCCAAGTCCTTTGCTGTCTCTGACAGAATTACAATGTCATCGGCGAACCTCAACGTTTTTATTTCTTCTCCATGGATTTTAATACCTACTCCGAATTTTTCTTTTGTTTCCTTTACTGCTTGCTCAATATACAGATTGAATAACATCGGGGATAGGCTACAACCCTGTCTCACTCCCTTCCCAACCACTGCTTCCCTTTCATGTCCCTCGACTCTTATAACTGCCATCTGGTTTCTGTACAAATTGTAAATAGCCTTTCCCTCGCTGTTTATTTTACCCCTGCCAACTTTAGAATTTGAAAGAGAGTATTCCAATCAACATTGTCAAAAGCTTTCTCTAAGTCTACAAACGCTAGAAACGTAGGTTTGCCTTTCCTTAACCTTTCTTCTAAGATAAGTCGTAAGGTCAGTATTGCCTCACGTGTTTCAATATTTCTACGTGTTCGAAGTCTGTTAATTCCGTCGTGCTGCCACAATCACGTCGGAAACTTTTTTCACAAGAATAATATGACTTTCGCCGCCTCAGTGTAAAGTGGAGTGATGTGAGGCGAGGGAAGCTGCAGATCAAGGATGAGGCTGGTATGAAGTCCGTCAGGTGTCTCATCATCTGCGTGACTTCCCCATGTGTGCAACACTAGATGTGGGGACCAGTATCGGCCAGTGTAACTTCATATGACGTTTCATTGTCGCCCACAAATTTTCAGTGGGACTCAAGTGTAGCGGTGGAACAGGCCAGTTGATCAGGTCGACGTAGGCCTGTTGCGGAAACTGGACAATTCGATTGGTGAGTGGGTCTACTGAAAGTCGATCACTCCATTGGCAAAATTCATCCGTACACTCCGCGCCATAGTAAGTTTCATGACGGGCACGTATTGATCCGCAGCGAGATGGTCATAAATTCGACGAAGGGTCCTCGCCCCATCTGATGCCATTCGACCGCAGTGCGAGACTGTGATACGACCAACATGTGACTGTACTGTCGCGCCACGTTAGGTGGGACGTAAGGTGCGCACCGCGGCGTGTGGACTGTCACTGGAACCTCATTCACTGAACTGAAAATTGAGGCAAGAATATAAAATTCTGTGATCATCAGAAATGACCTTTTTATTAGAAGGGGTCTAAGTTCAGCATCTCGTAAGCGGCAGCGAACGGTTTGGATGCGTCCACGGAAATTGGCCTCGTTCTTCAGTTGGACAGCGTTTAAAAATGGACGATCCATTCAGGTGTCAAGTCACACGTTGTCTTGCTGAGGTGTCGACACCGTTTCTAAGTCCGAACCTCGAAGCCGGCTGGTTAGCCCTGTTTCTCACCACCGCTTTATCCACTTCTGGGCACATCGAGGTTGAACGCTGCACTTGGTTGCCACTTCACACGCACGGAAACCATCATACTGAATCAACACCAAGACGTTCTCTTTCGGGGGCTTGCTTGTACTGAAATATCCTGGCAGGAAATGACTGTTACATACTCGTCTGTGACGCGTTGTATTATCCTGTTCGGCATACCTCTGCAATATTGATGTTACGCTTGCAGCACGTCCACTAACCATACGATGTTAAAAATATACATGGTATCGAGGGATCGCACGCCTCTGTTATTTCAGCGGAATTCCAGGGCCTCAAACGCTGCCACGCGGCTACCGCATAACTGCGCACCATTGCTCTTATTTGTGTATTCGGGCAGAAGCGTCTCGGCGTTTCGTACAGATAAAAGTCAGTGTCAAAATATACATATAAAACATTGTACATGATTATACGTAATTACAGAAGATTGAAAATGTCTATAAGTAAAATCGTTACAGTAGGAAGGGAACAAATACACAGCTAAAAATGTGATACGTGTGGTGCTGGCACGGTTACCATTGTGTGACTTTGGCTACTGTGCACAATCAAAGCTACTTGATGTTGTCAAGGCATGCTAACAGCTTGGTTTGGTGACACCACATATTATTCAGGGGTTGGCAAAGGCTGAAGGCTATGACACATGTGGTTTTTGAAAAGGTACTGTATAAATTGCAGAAGGCAGTAGCGTAAAGAATTCGGGACAAATATATTGAGTCAATATATCTCATATTTTTTCTACTGGATTCTAACATTATAATTTTGCCCATATTTTTTTCCATGTAGTGCTCTCTCTTGAGCCAAGTTAACTATTCATATACGCCATAGCAGTGTCTGTTATTCGGACCAAAGTTTGTTCATATGCATCCTTCCTCTCTCAGATTTTCGGTACCGCTACTCTCGTAATTCACTTCGGTAAATAGTTTTCGCTCGAAAGTTTGAGTGCAACGAAAACATAACTGCCTATATATTATACAACAAGTTTTTGTCCGATTTCTCATAGCCAAACGAAGAGTGGGAAATGACAAAAAGAGGTATCAAATTGATTAGCACGATTTTTATTTTCTCAGAAAAGAATATAGTTGCTCGAAATTAATCCAAGTTTAAAGAAAAACTTTTGTAAAGATTTGAAAAAAATTTCATTGTGGGTTTTTGTCCAAATTTTCATAGCCAAACGAAAACCGGAAAACGGAGAAATCTGTTATCAAATTGACCAGCTTCAGGTGTAATAAAAAAAAAGAAAAAAAGATTTAATCTTTTGAAAGACATCAGGGTAATTAATGAAAACTTACTTAGTGATTTGAGTGAGAGTTTAAATATCTTACGAACAGGTGGAGCTTCCTATGTAAGTGAAGTGTCAAAAAGTTCATGTGTTCGATGCCTAGCCATTTTACACATAAGGGTACTTACATTCAAACCATTTCGAGAGTAAAAGACGCAAGGACTGCGACTTTGTTAACCTCTCTATGGCACCATCTCATTGTCCTCGCAGCTCTGTTGTTGACTATCGTTCCTCCCGCAGTCGCGTTAGTCCTTCACATTTGAAAGGCGGCTAAAGCACTGCTAGCTGCCAGGGATCTTCTTACGCCGATTTGACTGCAGGATGCTTCAGGCATCCCCTGAGATGTAAAACGACCTCTTTCCTCCTGTAATAAAAGTTGTATAACTATAAATAAACTCAGATTTTTGAATTAAAATATAACATCTAAAACTGAAAGGCCTCTTCTACCGTGATTATTATTCTTGCTGTAAAATAAAATTATTTGCTGAACTAGACTAAAATTCCCTTTATCCAGTAAACTTGCTATTCCTTTGCACTACATGATTTTGTTCAGTGATTTATAAAATTAGATTCTTGATCAAATGTTCTTGATGCAGTTACTTGGGGTTATTGGTCTCCTGAATATGCACTTGGACTGAAAAGCTTCATATGTTTCTTGTGTTATCGGGGTGAGGGATAGTTAGTGCTAGAAAGTTTTGACATCATTTTCTGTATCTTTCTGTGGTATGCCTTTGATGTTGTTCTCTGATATGCAATACTTCTGATAGTGTTTCATTATACACAATGGAATTAGTACAGTGTCCCATTAGCCAGCTATGACTTTTGTTTCTGGATTTGGGAAATAATTTCCAATATGGTTGTTACAAGCGATATACAGCAATTATATCTTCTGCTGTTGGCTTTAATACTTCAGTTTTTTGTCGAGTTCCATATTTATTTTTGGTTCCTCCATGTGAATAAATTCCTTAAGCTGCCCACCGTCATGAGCTTCTGTAGTGTGCCACGGATCTCACTTTGTGTAAGTTTTTGAAGGTTTTCGGCACTGGCTACCATGACTCGTGGCAGTCCTCGCAGCTCTACTTCTACTACGTTCCCAACTGGCCTGACCAGCACTTGGATGGGTGACAGTCTGGGTCTGCCGAGTGTTGTTGGCAAGTGGGGCGCACTCAGCCCTTGTGAGGCAAACTGAGGAGCTACTTGAATAAGATGTAGCAGCTCCAGCCACGAAAGCTGACAGCGGTCGGGAGAGTGATGTGCTGACGATACACCGCTCCCCAGCATCTAGTGACGCCTATTGGCTAAGGATGACACGGCGGTCGGTCGGTACTGTTCAGAAGGAGCATTAGATCGTTCTTCTTAACAACACAGGCACTGCAATATTGTATGTATCCGGCGATACCGGGCAGCGTTTCTCAATTCTCTCTTTTACAGATGTGTGAGTACAGATTGTGATCAACAACAATGACATAAGAAAGTTTCGGTCTAGCCATGTGTCATGCACGGATAGTCAAAGTGATTAAGGCGACTGCTCATGTAAAGTGGAAAATCTGGTTTCGAGTCCTGGTTGGGCACAAATTTTCCCTGTCGCTCCCTTACACAGCTGATGGTTGTTCATATTCCCAACCATGAATCCGTTTCGTGTATTTATGATAATTTTTTAGACGAAGTGTTAATTTTGTATACTTTTGCAGCATTTGATTGACAGATACATCTTTCACCACGCCCACTAGCACTATTGTAGGGTTTGGGCATGTCAGGAAAGAACACCTGGCGTGTGAGGTGGAAATCCGTAGGTGTAATGTTGACGGAACCGTTGCTAAAATCAGCGAGGGTTTGAGAATTAGACTCAACCATCCAATGTAACTTACCGTCCAGACCATTGGCGAGGTAAGTGATGCAATTCTTGTTTTTTGAGAGTCTTTCACCCATGTGCAGGCTAATATAGAATTTTTGTGCAGTATTTTCGCTTCTTGTGTTCAGTTACGTACATCTAGACCATTTTGGTAATCAGGAGATTACTGGCCATAAGAAAAAGATTTCTGTAATCGAAGGATTACAGGAAAGTATCCAAGAATTATAACACAATGTCAATTTACGCGAAGAAGGGGAGGCCTTCGAAGCTTCTATAAGTCAGCAGAGTGTTGCAGAGGAGTGCGTGGTAGTGATGTCGACGTGTTTAGTCACTTGTCTAATCTCCTCAAGTCATATCTACATGGGATTCGCGAACTATCTATTAGTAGTAGTTCCTAGATTGTTCGTTTTTTATGTTTATCAATGGAGATGCAGCTGTTTTCTGGTTTGCTTAGAGTGTGTGAAACATTTTGGATTCAAATCATATTTCCTCTCGCTAAGGCTCGTTTATGTAATATTTTAGAATGGGTAATTAGGGATGAAGGTACCTTGAAAGAATTGAACAAAGAATTGTTTACCATAATTTGTCACATCCGTTAAGAAATCAGCTTGATAATGAAAATTAGTTTTGTGTGCACTATTTTAGAATGGGTAATTAGGGATGAAGGTACCTTGAAAGAATTGAACAAAGAATTGTTTACCATAATTTGTCACATCCGTTAAGAAATCAGCTTGTTAATGAAAATTAGTTTTGTGTGCAATGTTGCCGAGAACCACTTTTCACTATGTGGAGAGTATTAAGAAAGCTCAATTTCCCTTTTTAATTAAGGCTAGTGAGAGGAACACAGGTGACAACATTGTTCAAGGCATGCAACCTGAGGGTAGCTCTAGACTGGTCTCTGATAGCGGACCTTCAACATTGACTTAGTGAAATCACTCATGATACTGAAAACATTAGTTTTTCTGATAAACAACGGCAAACACTGACACCTGTTGATAGTGTTCCTCACAACGAACCTTCAGTAAAACGGGACGGCCGAGGAAAGAATTCGGACAGATTCAGATGCCCTAAATGACCAATCTGGCCAATTTACACTTAATTGTAACATGAGATGACAGCGATAAGACTAAAAATAGCTGAGGGTTTGGGAAATTGGAGAGCTGAAAGAAGTGGCCACCCAGAGGTTATTACACCTTTTTTACCACACTTTGTCTAGCTATTAATCACAATCCCATGTGTGGCCATTAGTTTCACAAAGCAATATTTCATTAATATCCCACGAATGGAATTTGAAATATAAGAAAATATGTTTGTTGGAGAGTCCTTTTTGCTCAAAAACTTAATGCTTTTTGGATTATTCCTCTAGAAGGTTGTCAGTAAAATTTCGCCCTGAAAAGACTTACCCTAGGCGCAGGCTTCCTTGTAGTCCTCAGGTCATTAATCTGACAGTTGGTGATCGCCCCTTTTGAGTGAAACGTTTATCTCGTGACCAGGCAGACCAGCTGTTTGAGCTCCTTGTCCTGTTTCCTGATGTACTGAATGATCGCCTTGGCTTCACAAATGAACCTGAGCATAAAATTCAGTTAACAGAGAACATTTCCGTAAGGCATTCTCCATATCGAGTATACCCTCCCAAGACACACGGGTTAAGACGAATAATTGACAAGTTATTTGCTGAAGGAGTGATTAGGAAATCTTTATTGGAAAATATATATTGCCATCTGCTTCGCCAGCAAGGGGTATTTTTTATGCCTGTTAGTTTACGGTTCCCGGTCTGAACAATTGACCACATTTTCTACAGATAACAATCTTTTCAAATGTAATAGGGTCCCTTTACCATCAGATACCTTTAATCGCTATGTACAAACAATTGACCATATTCTTTACAGATTACAATCTTTTCAACTGTAATAGGGTGCCTCTCGGTTTGTCAACTAGTTCAGCTGTATTTTCTCGTTATTGGGGCAGTCTTCCTGGAAAATTCAAATACAGATGGGCTTACCAATATTTCGAAGATACCCTTATTTACACTGAAGCGCCAAATAAAATGGTATAGGCATGCTTATTCAAATACAGAGATATGTAAACAGGCAGAATACGGCGCTGAGGTCGGCTACGCCTATATAAGTTGTTAGCTCGGTTGCTGCTGCTACAGTGGCAGGTCATCAAGATGTAAGTGAGATTGAACGTGGTGCTATAGTTGGCGCACGAGCGATGGGAGACAGCATATCCGAAGTAGCGATGAAGTGGGGATTTTCCCGTACGACCATTTCAAAAGTCTACCGTGAATATCAAGAATCCGGTAAAACATCAAATCTCCGACATCGTTGCGGCCGGAAGAGGACCCTGCAAGAACTTGACCAACGACGACTGAAGAGAATTGTTCAGCGCGACAGAAGTGCACCCATCAGCAAATTGCTGCAGATTTCAATGCTGGGCCGCCAACAAGTGTCAGCGTGCGAACCATTCAACGAAACATCATCGATAGGGGCTTCCGGAGCCGAAGGCCCACTCGTGTACCCTTGATGATTCCACGACACAAAAGTCTTACGTCTCGCCTGGAGGGGTCAACACCGTCATGGGACTGTTGATGACTGGAAACATGTTACCTGGTCAGACGAGTCTCGATTCAAATTGTATCGAGCGGATGGACGTGTACGGGTATGGCGACAACCTCATGAATCCAAAGATCCTGTAGGTCAGCAGGGGACTGTTAAAGCTCGTGGAGGCTCTGTAATGGTGTGGGGCATGTGTAGTAGCAGTCATATGCGACCCCAGATGCGTTTAGATACGACTCTGACGGTGACACGTACGTAAGCATTCTGTCTTATCGCTTGCATCCATTCATGTCCATTGTGTATTCCGACGGTCGTAGAGACGAGAGATTCGGCGAGTAATCTGCGCAACCCAAGTGCTGTGACGTTCTTTAGCAGCACCTGATGGAGGAATAGAAAATTCAGTCACGAGAAGATGGTGATAGACTCTGGTGGACACACGGCAACTGCAAGCTAAGTAGCAATTTTCAGCCTTGAACAGAGGCTGCGTGTCTCTATCTCGTTGAACTAAGTGAGTGGAATTTCAGTGAATAGCAGGAACAAGTTACTGATCGCTACATGTGTCTTGTACTATAGGACAAGTGGCTCCTGATTGATAGTGAATTATTTGAATGTGTTGATGATTTATGATTTAGGCCAAGCGGTGAGCAGATCACGGACTGAGTGGCAATGAAAGCATTCGCCTCTGATGAAGGTCCTTCCTAGTGATTATTGAACGTATCTGACATTCTGTTAAGGTGTTTTTGTCTGACACCTCAATAAACCAGTGTGTTGACAGACAATAAACGCATTGACCAAATGTAATAACTTGCTATTGCAACCGATCAGTCCTGCCAATTCTATGACAATGAGTAACGTGTTGTAACAAAACACTTACTACAACCAAGTAGATTTCCTCCCTCTCATCTCCGCTATAAAGGTTGAAAAACAAGCTGACTAAACTCATATTCTCGGTAGCATCCTGCCTGCGCCCCGAAGATAACACTGAAATCAAAACGATAAAAGAAACAGGGGTAGGGAAATTGTACCGTTACCGGACGGTAGCACGTTGGGCAGTCCGAATGTCAGCTTTTCGCTTTTCCGCCAAGCATGTAAACGGAAGCGAGAAACAGATGGCGGATGCCTTGAGTCGGGTTTTTGATCACGGACACGAGGAAGACGAGCCGTTTTGGAAGAATGTGAGTCAGAGTTCATGCACACCATGTTGGCTGATATACCCGCTCTCTTCCAGAGTCCCGAGGAGAAACAAGGTCATTATGCCAGGATTGCCGCAGTTAAGGATCAGTTGCGTCAGGAGCCAGATATTCAAGGCTGTTCTTTAAATAACGGGGTAATATGCTATCGTACGAAATATGATAGATAACTCAAGATGCATTTCTCAATAACTGGTTCCTGCAGTATTTCACTATTTTCATTCTCCCCTTTTTGTGAGCATATAGGAATTTTTAAGACTAGAATGAAAATTAAGCAACATTTCACGTCACCCTGTTCAAATTGAGATGTAAGAGAACTTGTAGGTCAGTGCCAACAACGGATGACGGCTGAATCAAACCCCAATACTCTTTGCAGTTCGCCCCAGTCCACCTGGGAGCAGAGGCCTATGGGGAAACTTCATTGATTATGCGGGCCAATCCCATGATTGATTACTCGTTGTATTTGTCATAGAAATGGTCTTGTGTTCCATAGTTTTTAAGTTCTTATATAGATTTGTGGGCACAGATTCGGTAAACGAAATTGTTAGTATTATCCAATACCACATTTAAAAATAGTGCACGTACACCCATATCCTATACTCAGTGTCTAAAATTATTTCCATTACAACGAAGTACTGCAGTTATACATGGTCCAGTCACATAAATGTGATCACCGGCTATGTTTGACGTCATTGTGCAATACAGCAGGTGGCAGCACTAGCAGTGGAGGGTATATAAAGCGTATTGGGTGGACGCGGAAAACAGTGCAGTAGTTGTCGTAATGCGGAATTGGAACGATTTATCTGACGTCCAAAATGGCATGACCTTTGGCTTTCGGGCCAAAGGTGGAATCATTTCCTAAATAGCCAAGTTTGTAAATCTTTTGGGTGCCTCTGTAGTTATACTGGCAAAATGGCGCTATACAAATCCGGCGCCGAGGCAACTATGGGCCACAGAAGACGGGGGTGAACGACAATGACAGATGCGGAGATGGGTACGGACGAATAGGCACGCAACTGTTGAGCAACTGACCGCCCAGCCAAACCAAGTGGCAACCAAAAATGTATCTTCAGTGACCGTTCAGCCCCCACATACAGGTTTCTGCAGCAGGCATCTAGCTCACGCACTCTTGATGACTGCTGTTCGCTGGCGACGAAGGCTGGAATTTGCACGCCAGTACCGTAACTGGGTGCCCATTGAGCGGCCACAGATGTCCTGTCCAGATGAATCATCGGACACATAGCTGTTGGGCAGTACAGCGCGGAACCTCTGAAAGAAAACACTACGCTTGAGTTGTGGTCTGGGGAATGGAATTTACTGGTTCATTTCGTCATTGAGGAAGGCACGCTGCGTCAACACAAGCACGCATCTGTCCTTGGGGACCATGTCTCATATATCTTCTTCCATGGAAATGTGCACTAAAGAGACGATTAATCACAGTAACTCAAGTTTATTTCTCGACCACCATCAGCAAATTACTCAATGTAGTGTGGAGATAAGATTCCTTTAAGTTCAGATTAAGCAAAATTCTTCGAGAAGCGAACAAACAAACAATAACTCTTCAATAACAACAAACGTGAAATTCCTGAATCTCAAAAACAAGTTAGGTTGCGCAACAGTTGGAAATAAATAAAATTAAATATCTTGAAAGCTGAATAAAGTAAAATTCAGCATGGAACAAGTTCGTTGGTTCTCACATTTGAAAAAGCAAAGTCCGCGCTTTATCTTATCTTGCGAAAAAATAAGACTTTCAAAGTATCGTTTACAGGAAAGATATGGAAGGTCAAAACATTTTACGATAGTTTATACGTCCGACAAGGATTTGGTCGCAAAGTCAAGTCTTAGCACTATGTTGTCGGTGAAGAAAACAAACTGTGTTAAGTTATACCAGTTTCCAGCTACGTCGCCAATCACTTAGTCCAGATGGAGGAGGCAATATACTGTCCCAGAAGATGGCGACGGCGTCCATATCGAGGCATAATACTGGTACATCTTCTAGACAGTAGCTCACTGTGATGGAGAAGCCCTGCTAAGCTAGCGCGCCGGCCTAAATAGCTGCCTAGTGGAAGGGTCCATGCGCACTACTTCCACCACATTAACCTCTACATCTAAGTGACCACTCTGCTATACACATTAAAGTGCCAGGCAGAGGGTTCAATGAACCCTCTGGATCTACATCTACATCTACGTTTACACTCTTTAAGCCACCTAACGGTGTGTGGCGGAGGGCACTTTACGTGCCACTGTCATTACCTCCCTTTCCTGTTCCTGTTGCGTATGGTTCGCGGGAAGAACGACTGCCGGAAAGCCTCCGTGCGCGCTCGAATCTCTCTAATGTTACATTCGTGATCTCCTCGGTAGGTATAAGTAGGGGGAAGCAATATATTCGATACCTCATCCAGAAACGCACCCTCTCGAAACCTGGACAGCAAGCTACACCGCGATGCACAGCGAATGTCTTGCAGAGTCTGCCATTTGAGTTTGCTAAACATCTCCGTAACGCTATCACGCTTACCAAATAACGCTGTGAGGAAACGCGCCGCTCTTCTTTGGATCTTCTCTATCTACTCTGTCAAGCTGACCTGGTACGGATCCCACACTGATGTGCAATACTCAAGTATAGGTCGTACGAGTGTTTTGTAAGCCACCTCCTTTGTTGATGGACTACATTTTCTAAGGACTCTCCCAATGAATCTCAACCTGGCACCCGTCTTACCAACAATTAATTTTATATGATCATTCCACTTCAAATCGTTCTGTTCGGATACTCCCAGATATTTTACAGAAGTAACTGCTACCAGTGTTTGTTCCGCTATCATATAATCATACAATAAAAGATCCTTCTTTCTATATATTCGCAATACACTATATTTTTTCTATGTTAAAGGCCAGTTGCCACTCCCTGCACCAAGTGCCTATCCGCTGCATATCTTCCTGCATTTCGCTGCAATTTCCTAATGCTGCAACTTCTCTGTATACTACAGCATCATCCTCGAAAAGTCGCATGGAACTTCCGACACTATCTACTAGGTCATTTATATATATTGTGAAAAGCAATGGTCCCATAACTCCCCTGTGGCACGCCAGATGCAGGAAAAGGTGCGGTACGTCCATGACCTCTACCACCACCATGCATGCCACCTGATGAACGCAACACTGTTGACGGCACCTGCTGGTCTGGCAGCAGACTTCCGCTGTTCAGAGGTGCCGATTCATCTATCTGTAGTGATGCAGCTCGCTGCAAGCCAAATGACGCAGGAGATAGCGAGGGGTGACGCTGGGGCCTGATGTCTATAGCGTCACGGCAGTGTTCACCACAATATGCAGTTTGTTCTTCCTCAGTACAATGGCCTCCACCAGCAGGACAATGTAATTTGTCACACAGGTCGCAGTGCACGCGCGTGGTTCGAAGAGCAC
Organism: Schistocerca serialis cubense; assembly: GCF_023864345.2. NCBI lineage: Eukaryota > Metazoa > Arthropoda > Insecta > Orthoptera > Acrididae > Schistocerca > Schistocerca serialis. The sequence continues at coordinate 765,609,610 of NC_064642.1, read as the reverse complement.
CGTGATGAGTGTACTGTTGACCTCTGCAGCCCCAGACTCCCCAGATTAAAACCCAACCGAGAATCTGTGAGTCCACTTCGACTGGGTTGTTCACGCTATGAATCCTGAACCACCTAGCGCACCTGGCCACAGAGCCGAGCGCGATTAGCCGAGCGGTCATGACGCTGCAGTCATGGACTGTGCGGCTGTTCCCGGCGGAGGTTCGAGTCATCCCTCGGGCACGGGTGTGTGGGTTTGTCCTTAGCATAATTTAGGTTAAGTAGTGTGTAAGTTTAGGGACTGATGACCTTAGCAGTTGAGTCCCATAAGATTTCACACACATTTTGGCCACAGTATAGGAGTCGGCGTGGCTGCACATCCATTTCCGTACCTTCCATAGGATCACTGACTCTCTTACTGCACGTCTTGCAGTGATCCACGCCTCAAAAGCTAATTATTCAAAGTTTTCACAGGTGGTCGTATTAATGCCTCTGTTCTGTAGTTGAAAAGAAAGGAAATACACATTTGTTAAGCGGACAGATTTCAGCCCTGAAGTTTTGTCGATGTACGCGTAAAATTGTGTTAGCACTTATAAATTAAGCGCTGAGTTTCGTCGTAACTGCCGTCTGCTTCACATCTGCTGTGCAGCGAGCTACCTTAATTTAAGTATTAACTGTATTTTTCTTACTTGTCACTTCTTCTTCCGTGTGTTTTTGCTCTTAGGAAGATTTAATTGTCGAGTGCTAGTAATAGTGTTCCATAGATTTCGTGTTTGTTTTGAATACAGTCAGAGAGAGTCCCTTTAGTCAGCCATAGTGCCAGTAGTGCTAGTGTTTGTTTTCATTACAGTCCAGAGACAGGTAGTGCTATTTTCATTGTTTTCTACAAGAAGTGGCTAGCAATCACAGTTTAGTCAACTATCATCCGCCTTTAGTGAATTAGCAGTCTAGTTAAAAGTTGATTTACTCTCTACAGTAAATTGTTTCCTTAGGATGGATAGGATGTGCGACTGCTGTGTACGGACGCAGGGGGAGCTGGCCACTGTTCGCGAACAGCTGAGCTTGTTGATGGCCGCGGTCAGCCATCTTCAGGCTGCTGCCTCGGAGTGTAGCGGCAGTGGGGAGTCTGGTGCGTCGCAGGGTACACCCCAGGTGTTACATGCGTCACCCACTGTCCCTGCTGTCGAGAAATCTTCGCGGGTACCGGGCGCGGTTGGGCCACTCTCTCTCCAAGGGGAGTGGCGGGTTCAGCGGCGTTCGCCTCACGAGGCGCAGGTTAATGTGGAGACTGGCAATGTGGCATCGCCCGCTCTGCCTGTGAGTGGACATGTGGCCGCTCCTTCAGCAAGGTCCGAGCAGGCACCCGGGGGGAGGGGTTTATTAGTTATTGGGAGCTCTAACGTTAGGCGGGTGATGGAGCCCCTTAGGGAAATAGCGGAAAGGTCGGGGAAGAAGGCCAGTGTTCACTCTGTCTGCTTGCCGGGGGGTTTCATTCGAGATGTGGAGGAGGCACTGCCGGCGGCGAAAGAGAGCACTGGGTGCACCCGACTGCAAATTGTTGCTCATGTCGGCACCAATGACTCCTGCCGTCTGGGTTCAGAGGCCATCCTCAGTTCGTACAGGCGGTTGGCGGAATTGGTGAAGGCGGAAAGCCTCGCGCGCAGGGTGGAATTTGCCGGATATAGATTGGGAGACTCAAACGTTCATAACGGGTGGCAGCGACAAAGAATCCAATGAAATTTATTTAAGTGCTGGGATAGTATCGATCCCAGAACCGATCGCGGTCCTCTGGTTTGGAGCCGAGTGGAAGGCTTAAACCAGAGGCTCAGACGATTCTGCGGAGATCTGGGGTGCAAATTTATCGACCTCCGCTATCGGGTGGAGAAATGTAGGGTCCCCCTGAATAGGTCAGGCGTGCACTACACGCCGGAAGCGGCTACAAGGGTAGCGGAGTACGTGTGGAGTGCACATGTGGGTTTTTTAGGTTAGATAATTCCCTCCCTAGGCCCGACAAGACGCCTCCTGAGACGCGGCAAGGTAGGAGTAGGCAAAATGCAACAGGGAATAACAATATTAATGTGCTAATAGTAAACTGCAGGAGCGTCTATAGAAAGGTCCCAGAACTGCTCTCATTAATAAACGGTCACAACGCCCATATAGTACTAGGGACAGAAAGTTGGCTGAAACCAGACGTAAACAGTAATGAAATCCTGAACTCAGATTGGAATGTATACCGCAGAGACAGGCTGGACAGTGAAGGAGGAGGCGTGTTTATAGCGATAAGAAGTGCAATAGTATCGAAGGAAATTGACGGAGATCCGAAATGTGAAATAATTTGGGTGAAGGTCACGGTTAAAGCAGGCTCAGACATGGTAATTGGATGTCTCTATAGGCCCCCTGGCTCAGCAGCTGTTGTGGCTGAGCACCTGAAGGATAATTTAGAAAATATTTCGAGTAGATTTCCCCACCATGTTATAGTTCTGGGTGGAGATTTTAATTTGCCGGATATAGACTGGGAGACTCAAACGTTCATAACGGGTGGCAGCGACAAAGAATCCAAGGAAATTTTTTTAAGTGCTTTATCTGAAAACTACCTTGAGCAGTTAAACAGAGAACCGACTCAAGGCGATAACATATTAGACCTTCTGGTGACAAAGAGACGCGAACTATTTGAAACAGTAAACGCAGAACAGGGAATCAGCGATCATAAAGCGGTTACTGCATCGATTATTTCAGCCGTAAATAGAAATATTAAAAAAGGTAGGAAGATTTTTCTGTTTAGCAAAAGTGACAAAAAGCAGATTACAGAGTACCTGACGGCTCAACACAGAAGTTTTGTCTCAAGTACACATAGTGTTGAGGATCAGTGGACAAAGTTCAAAACCATAGTACAATATGCCTTAGATAAGTATGTACCAAGTAAGATCGTAAGAGCTGGAAAAGAGCCACCGTGGTGCAACAACCGAGTTAGAAAACTGCTGCGGAAGCAAAGGGAACTTCACAGCAAACATAAACATAGCCAAAGCCTTGCAGACAAACAAAAATTACGCGAAGCGAAATGTAGTGTGAAGAGTGCTATGCGAGAGGCGTTCAATGAATTCGAAGGTAAAGTTGTATGTACTGACTTGGCAGAAATTTCTAAGAAATTTTGGTCTTATGTCAAAGCGGTAGGTGGATCAAAACAAAATGTCCAGACACTCTGTGACCAAAATGGTACTGAAACAGAGGATGGCAGACTAAAGGCCGAAATACTAAATGTCTTTTTCCAAAGCTGTTTCACAGAGGAAGACTGCACTGTAGTTCCTTCTCTAGATTGTCGTACAGATGACAAAATGGTAGATATCGAAATAGACGACAGAGGGATAGAGAATCAATTAAAATCGCTCAAAAGAGGAAAGGCCGCTGGACCTGATGGGATACCAGTTGGATTTTACCCAGAGTAAGCGAAGGAACTTGCCCCCCTTCTTGCAGCGGTGTACCGTAGGTCTCTAGAAGAGCGTAGCGTTCCAAAAGATTGGGAAAGGGCACAGGTCATCCCAGTTTTCAAGAAGGGACGTCGAACAAATTTGCAGAAATATAGACCTATATGTCTAACGTCGATCAGTTGTACAATTTTGGAACACGTATTATGTTCGAGTATAATGACTTTTCTGAAGACTAGAAATCTACTCTGTAGGAATCAGCATGGGTTTCGAAAAAGACGGTCGTGTGAAACCAAGCTCGCGCTATTCGTCCACGAGACTCAGAGGGCCATAGACACGGGTTCACAATTAGATGCCATGTTTCTTGACTTCCGCAAGGCGTTCGATACAGTTCCCCACAGTCGTTTAATGAACAAAGTAAGAGCATATGGAGTATCAGACCAATTGTGTGATTGGATTGAAGAGTTCCTAGATAACAGTACGCAGCATGTCATTCTCAATGGAGAGAAGTCTTCCGAAGTAAGAGTGATTTCAGGTGTGCCGCAGGGGAGTGTCATAGGACCGTTGCTATTCACAATATACATAAATGACCTTGTGGATGACATCGGAAGTTCACTGAGGCTTTTTGCAGATGATGCTGTGGTGTATCGGGAGGTTGTAACAATGGAAAATTGTGCTGAAATGCAGGAGGATCAGCAGCGAATTGACGCATGGTGCAGGGAATGGCAATTGAATCTCAATGTAGGCAAGTGTAATGTGCTGCGAATACATAGAAAGATAGATCCCATATAGGTTAGCTACAAAATAGCAGGTCAGCAACTGGAAGCAGTTAATTCCATAAATTTTCTGGGAGTACGCATTAGGAGTGATTTAAAAAAATGGTTCAAATGGCTCTGAGCACTATGGGACTCAACATCTTAGGTCATCAGTCCCCTAGAACTTAGAACTACTTAAACCCAACCAACCTAAGGACATCACACACACCCATGCCCGGGGCAGGATTCGAACCTGCGACCGTAGCAGTCCCGCGGTTCCGGACTGCAGCGCCAGAACCGCTAGACCACCGCGGCCGGCAGTGATTTAAAATGGAATGATCATATAAAGTTGATCGTCGGTAAAGTAGGTGCCAGACTGAAATTCATTGGAAGAATCCTAAGGAAATGCAATCCGAAAACAAAGGAAGTAGGTTACAGTACGCTTGTTCGCCCACTGCTTGAATACTGCTCAGCAGTGTGGGATCCGTACCAGACAGGGTTGATAGAAGAGATAGAGAAGATCCAACGGAGAGTAGCGCCCTTCGCTACAGGATCATTTAGTAATCACGAAAGCGTTACGGAGATGATAGATAGACTCCAGTGGAAGACTCTGCAGGAGAGACGCTCAGCTGCTCGGTACGGGCTTTTGTTAAAGTTTCGAGAACATACCTTCACCGAAGAGTCAAGCAGTATATTGCTCCCTCCTGCGTATATCTCGCGAAGAGACCATGAGGATAAAATCAGAGAGACTAGAGCCCACACAGAAGCATACCGACAATCCTTCTTTCCACGAACAATACGAGACTGGAATAGAAGGGAGAACCGATAGAGGTACTCACGGTATCCTCCGCCACGCACCGTCGGGTGGCTTGCGGAGTATGGATATAGATGTAGATGTAGATGTAGAAACATTTTATCAGTGAATGTTGATAGAAAATTGTTTTGGCGACAGACAGACAGAGACCTGAGTCGTCACTCGTCGTGCAACGCATTGACAAATACATTGAAGAGTCAAACAAGCTGGTACACCGGCCTAATACCGTGTAGGGCCCACGCGAGAACGCAAAAGTGCCGCAACATGAATTGGCATGGACTCAACTAATGTCTGAAGTAGTGCTGGAGGGAACTTACACCACGAATCCTGCAGTGCTGTCCATAAATATGTAAGATTACGAGGGCGTGGAGGTCTCTTTTGAACAGCACGTTGCAAGGCATCCCAGATATGCTCAGTAATTTTCATATCTGCTGAGTTTGGTGGCCAGCGGAAGTGCTTAAATTCAGAAGAGTGTTCCTGGAGCCACTCTGTAGGATTTCAGGACGTGTTGGGTGTTGCATTGTCCTACTGGAATTGCCCAAGTCTGTCGAAATGCACAATGGAAATGAATGGACGCAGGTTATCATACAGGATGCTTACGTATGTGTCACCTGTCAGAGTCGCATCTAGACGTATCAGCTGTCCGATACTATTCCAACTGCACACGCCGCACACCATTACAGAGCCTCCACCAGCTTGAACATCCCCTGCTGACATACAGGATCCATGGATTCATGAGGTTGTCTACATACCCGTACACGTCCATCCGCTCGATATAATCTGAAACGTGACTTGTCCAACCAGGCAACATATTTCCAGTCATAAACAGTCGAATTTCGGTGTTGACGTTCCCAGGAGAGGCGTAAAGCCTTGCGTCGTGCTGTCATCAAGGCTACACGAGTGGGGGTTCGTGTCCGAAAACCCATGTCGATGATGTTTCGTTGTATGGTTCGCACACTGACAGTTCTTGATGGCCCAGCACTGAAATCTGCAGCAATTTGCTTAAGAGTTGCACTTCTGTCGCGCTGAACGATTCTCTTCAGTCATCGTTGGTTCCGTTCTTGCAGGGTCTTTTTCCAGCTGCAGCGACGTCGGAGATTTTATGTTCTTGAAATTCACAGTACACCCGTGAAATGCTCGTATGAGAAAATACCCACTTCATCGCTATTTCGGAAATGCTGTATCCCATCGCTCGTGTGCCAACTATAACACAACGTTCAAACTCAGTTAAATCTTGATTACCTGCCATTGTAGCAACAGTAAACCGATCTAACAACTGCCCAAGAGACTTGTTGCCTTATATAGGCGTTGCCGTCCTCTGCTCTGTATTATGCCTGTTTACATATCTTTCTATCTGAATATGCATGCCTGTACCAGTTTCGTTGGCGCTTCGGTGTAACTGTGTGGTGACCGTGAATGGTGCCATTGCAGATCATGATAAACTAGCGTGATCGGCGATAATATTACCGTGCTTCCTACGTCACAAGCCGTCCCAATGTGGTCATTGTTTTGTGTGTGGTTGTATGATAGCGTACTTCCCTTCATATCGTGACGGCACTGCACAGAATTCTAGTACTTTGTCAGTTATTTGTGACAAGCATGGTTCTGCAGAAATTATTTTCATAAATGCATCCAGCTCTCTCTTATAGGGGTACCTTCTCGTTTAGCGCAGCTGTGCTGGATCTGTGCTTTAAAGTAAAAAAAGAGTTGCAGTTTTAGTCGCAAAATATTTATGTTTATTCTGTCCGGGGCTTCGAAACAATAACAAACAGTCGACGGCCAGGAGCGCGCCGATTTTCGCAGGAAAATACGGGACCTCAGCCATGTGCTTTTTCGCGTAATCCGGCAAGCAGACGGCACCAACTGGACGACAGCAATTGTGTGCCGACATTTCCCGTTCAACAGTGCTGCACTCTGTCGGCACTCTTTGCTGTTCCTCGTTTTGTGGCGCTTTGTCTGAGTAACCACACTTTGAAAATGCACAGCGTTAATTTACGCAAAGCAATTCTGTTTACTAACTGTGCCATATTGGCGAGACTACATCGAGAAAGTGAGTTAACTGTTTTGATTTTACAGTTTGAATACTAGGGCTCTGTGAATTTTATATACACCATGGACGCGGAAAATTGCAGGAAGAGAAACTAAGCTTTGAAAATTATTAAAAGGAAAATAACAGCTTTAAACTTGGCCTACAAAAAATTGGAGGTAACTCTCAAATGTACACTGCATGTAGCATGCAACAGCCGTCAATCAGGTATGATTTGTATCGGTGACCAAAAAGTCCATTAACATTTTATTTATTTATTTATTTATTGTTCCGTGGGACCACATTTAGGAGAAGTCTCCATGGTCATGGAACGAGTCAATACATAAAATTATAACACGATTGTAGAAACAGATAAAATTAAATATAAGAAACATATTCAGTTGTAGATTGTAGAAACAGATAAAATGAAATATAAGAAACATATTCAGGCGACTCGTCGTTAGTTTAAATAAAGAAAATCAAGAATGTAACACTGGAATTTGCTAAATTTTTTAGCTCTTCCAGGAGCTCTTCGACAGAATAGAAGGAGTGAGCCATGAGGAAACTCTTCAGTTTAGACTTAAAAGCGTTTGGGCTACTGCTAAGATTTTTGAGTTTTTGTGGTAGCTTATTGAAAATGGATGCAGCAGAATACAGCACTCCTTTCTGCACAAGAGTCAAGGAAGTGCATTCCACATGCAGATTTGATTTCTGCCTAGTATTAACTGAGTGAAAGCTGCTAACTCTTGGGAATAAGCTAATATTGGTAACAACAAACGACATTAAAGAAAATATATACTGTGAGGGCAATTACCTGATTCACGAAAAACTGTAGCTAGCGAGGTGAAACTTGACACAGATTCCTAAAATGACACGACGTTTCATTGAAACCAAAAACGAGTGCAAAAACAGGTTAACAGACGGCACTGGATAGCAACACGTCAGTGACGCCGCATAATAATCGTATATAAAATGAGCTACAGTGTGAGAAGGACTCAGATGTGGCAACAAACGCGGCGTGTTGATTTTACCAGAAAGGCACGGCTAATAATACTTTACTACTGTAATGGTGAATCAGCTACGGCAGCGTTAGGGCCCTGTTGCCGTAAGAAGGGTATTCGAACGCTGTGGCAAGTGTCGCCGTGAAGGAGTGATCCCGAAGTTCGAAGCCATGGGTTGTTTACGTCGGCCCTGCAGTGGGCAGCTGAGAAAAGCGCTACTGCTGCTCGGACAATTTATGAAGAAATTGAGACTAGCGAGTTCACTTCCACATGGTGAAGTCAGCGCTCGTGAAGTAGCGCGTCGCACCGAGCATTCCACGCACTAATGTTTGCAAAGCATTAAGGCGAACACTCCAACGCTAACCGCACAAAATCCAGCGTCATCGTGAAGTGTTGGCACCGATTTTGTGAGGCGGACACTGAAACAAAAATGAGGAAGGATGACGATTGGTTGACTAACGTGTTGGGTAACGACGAATCCCGTTTCACAATCAGAGGGCCTGTCGCTACCCACAACGGAAGAATCTGCGCTACCGAAAATCCTATAATTATTGTGGAAACCCCATTGCACGACGAGAAAGTCAAGGTGTGTTGCGGATGTACCTCAGCAGTCGTGATAGGATCTCTTTTCTTCAGGAAATGAAGGGTACTGCTTTTCAAACTTCCAGCGTGAAAGATGCGAGGGACGCCGATATGTTAGAGAATCGCATCATCCCCAGCCTGACAACAAAAAACAAGTGCAGGAAGATACGACTTTTGTGCAGGACATGTGTCAAAGATCTCTTGAGCAAATCGTTTGGTGAGGATGGCTTGCTGAGTCATCACTTCTGTCAGGCTTGGCACCACAGGTCCCCTGACCTGTGTGATTGTTGGTCTCAAGTGAATGGCGATCGTCCGACCTCATTGGGGATGCTAAAAGACAAACACCCGACGGCAGTTTCTCACCACACCTACTAACGCGCTGTACAGTGCTGTTCACAACATTGTCCCTTGACTGCAGGTATTGTTGAAGAATGACGGTCGACGTATTGAGCACTTGTTATAAAGAATATCGTCTTTGCTAAACATCAATTTTTATGCAAATTATTGCTTTTATATCACACACTGAGGTGCCGAAAGTCATGGGACACTTCCTAATATCGTGTCGGACCTCGTTTTGCCCGGCGTAGTAAACAGCAACTCGACATAGAATGAACGCCACAAGTCGCTGGAAGTTCCCAGGGTAAATATTGAGAGACACTGCCTTTAATGCTATACATTACTGCGAGAGTGTTGCCGGTGCAAGATCATGTGCACGAACTGTCCTCTCGATTATGTGCAATAAATATTCGATGGGATTCATGCAGGGCGATTTGGCTGGCTCGAATTGTTCAGAATGTTCTCCAAACCAATGGTGAACAATTCTGATCTGGTGATATGGCGCATTTTCATCCATAATAGTTACTGAGTACATGAAGTCCATGAATGGCTGAAAACGGTCTCCAAATAAAAGAAAATAATCATTTACAGTCAATGATCGGTTCATTTGGCCCAGAAGACCAAGTGCATTCCATGTAAACACAACGAACACCATTATGGAGCCACCAACACCTTACACAATGCCTCGTTAATAACTTAGATCCATGGCTTTGTGAAGTCTGAGTGACACTTGAACCCTACTGTCAACTCTTACCAACTGAAATTGGGACTCATGTCACCAGACCACGATTTTCCAGTCGTATTTGGTCCAACCGATGAGATCAAGAGGCGCTGCAGGCGCTGTCGTATTGTTAGCAGAGGCACGGGTGTCGGTCGCCAGCTGTCATAGCCCACTAACGCCATATACCGTCCCAAAGGATACGTTCGTCGTACCCACATTTATTTCTGAGGTTATTTCATGGAATGCTGCCTGTCTGATAGTACTGACAACGCAAACCGCACTGCTGTCGGTCGTTCAGTGAAGGCCGTCGGCCTCTGCGTTGCCTGTGTTGAGAGGAAATGCCTGAAATTCGGTATTCTCGGCACACACTTGACACTGTGGATATCGCAATATTTAAATCCTTTGCCATTTCCGAAAATGAACGACCCATGCGTCTTGCTTGAAGCAGCATTCCACTTTCAAAGTGTCTTAATTACCGCGTTGTGGCCATAATAACATCGGAAAACTTTTCACTTGAATCTCCTGAGTGCAGATGATAGCCCCATTTTTTTCTTTATTGTTATTTTAAATCTTTACAAAAGGTAGGCCGGCAGCGGCCTATCCACGCCGCTCTTCGGCCACAGAAATGAATATACAAGAAACATGAAGACATAAAAACAGATGTACATGTAGGATAAAAACAGGAGACAGACAAATGAAAAAGAAATGAAGTCGTTCAAGAAGGCACTGGTCGCACAGGGAAGTTCAGCTTAGTGCACAAACGTAGACAGACGGTTGAACACATGAACGTAGGAGCACTCACGAAGAAACAAAGTTGCACTAAGATGAAGAGAAACACTAGCACAATGATGGCGATCTTCAGCGCACTATAAACACACTGTTGCAGGAAGAAAAGGGGGGACACCTGCCACAGGGAAATAAGGGAGGGTAGTGGGGGTGGGGGGGAGGGAAGGACGCCAGGTGAATATGGGAGGGAGAGGGGAGGGGGTAGGGGGGCGTGGAAGCTCGGGGAGGAGGAGGAGAGGGATAGAGGAGGGAGGAAGTGAGGACAGAGAGAAGGGAGAGAGGGTGCCCTGGAGGAAAAACATGGGAGGAGGAAGGGGAGGATTAAATCTGGTAGGAGGGTAGATAGAAGAGACGAGGGCATCATCCAGGAGGATAAGTTGGTGGAAGCCACCTTGGGCAACGTGCGGTTAAAGGCGCTGCAGTCTGGAACCGCAAGACCGCTACGGTCGCAGGTTCGAATCCCGCCTCGGGCATGGATGTTTGTGATGTCCTTAGGTTAGTTAGATTTAACTAGTTCTAAGTTCTAGGGGACTAATGACCTCAGCAGTTGAGTCCCTTAGTGCTCAGAGCCATTTGAACCATTTGAACCACCTTGGGCAAGGGTATGGAGTGTTGTAAGATGGAGAGCAGGTGGGATGCAGGTGTATAGGTGCAGCAGCAGATGGGGTGGGAAAGGATGGGAGAGACAAGCGGGTGAGGGGGATCAAGTTTACGAGAGGTGTAAAGGTTCTGTATCCATTCAAGGAAGAGGAGGAGGTGTGGGAAATGAATTAAGTCATACAGGATCCGCGTAGGGGATGGGAGGTGGATGCCATAGGCGAGGCAGAGCACATGGCGTTCCAGGATTTGAAGGGACTTGTAGAAGGTAGGAGGGGCAGAGATCCAGGAGGGATGGGCATAACAGAGCATCGGGCAGATGAGGGATTTATAGGTATGGAGGATTGTGGAGGGGTCCAGACCCCATGTGCGGCCAGAAAAGAGCTTGAGGAGGTGGAGTCAGGAGCGTGCCTTGGCTTGGATTGTCTGGAGATGGGAGGTCCAGGAGAGGCGATGGTCATGGGTGATGCCAATGTACTTGAGAGTGAGGGTGAGGTTGATAGGACAGCCATAGACAGTGAGATAAAAATCAAAAAATGTTCAGATGTGTGTGAAATCTTATGGGACTTAACTGCTAAGGTCATCAGTCCCCAAGCTTACACACTACTTAACCTACTTTATCCTCAGCATGAACACACACACCCTTGCCCGAGGGAGGACTCGAACCTCTGCTGGGACCAACCGAGATAAAAATCTAGGAGACAGAAAGAAGGGGGTGTGTTGTCTACAATGATTGCTTGGGTCTTGGAAGGATCGACCTGCCACTGTTTTACACCTAGTGGTGAACCGGTCAAGATGGGAATGGAGATGGTGCTGGGAGTGTTGCAGGGTCGGGGTGAGGGCAAGGAAGGCGGTGTCATAGGCGTATTGGAGAAAGTGTGTGAAGGCGGTGGCATGTCCGCCGTGTAAAGAAGGTAGATAAGAGGGGAGAGGACGGAACCTTGGGGCACACCGGCAGAGGGCTGCAAGGTGTAGGAATCCGTGTTACGATGGTGACATAGGAAGAACGGTGAGAAAGGAAGGAGGCCATCAGACGGACGTAGTTAATAGGAAGGGCGAAGGTTTCAAGCTTGAAGAGGAGACCTGAATGCCATACACGGTCGTAGGCACACTCACGATCGAGAGAGAGGAAGAGGGTGGAGCGGCGGGAATTTAGTTGTTCGGAGAGGGAGTGAGTGAGGTGAAGGAGAAGGTCATCGGTAGAAAAGGACGGCCGAAAGCCACACTAGCTAGAGGGAAGGAGGCAGTGCTGCTGGAGGTGCTGGTGGATGCGTCGGGTAAGGATGGAATAGCTCCATCGATGAACTGGCCTTTTATACCTGGTGTACGTAGGACTACCGCCATCTATCTGCGCGCATATCGCTATCCCACGACTTCTGTCAACTCAGATTAATCTGTTTTGTGATTTGGTTTCAATAGAAACCTTATGCCGTTTCAAGCACCTGTGTCAGTTTTTGCCTGTGTTATCAGAGTTTACACATCGGGTTTCTCAACCAGATACGCAATTGTTTTTTGTAACAAGGTCGTGTTAGCTCTTGTGTAAGAGAAATATCTCCCAGTATCTATCTAAATTCAACAGCTGCTGGTTCGTGAGTTATTGGGACTGTGGTTTATCTTTCCATGGCTCTGCTGCTCGTGTTGCTTGTAACCCCATGACTGTCATTCGAATATGGCTCATTGGGTTCAGGTGGACCATAATCAATGCCATGTAGAATCTAAGCGACTCCGAGGGACTATCACTCGAGACGACACACGTGTTGTCCGCTCAGCCATACAGCATCCCACAAGCACTTCACCTACACTGATATGCCAAAATGTTGTGATCACTACTCACCGAAAGACTGGTTGTTCCCTGGTGCCACCACTACGAGCACGCGACGTACTAAGGAGTGTAGCTGTTTATTAGTGGAGCAGAGATGTTTGGCGAATGATTGCAGCGAAAATAGAGGCTGCAAATAAAATCCTTTGGCATACCACCAGGTGTATTCACATTGTCTCCTTGCTGCTAACATTGGCCCAGAGGGAAGCAAAGGCTCTGTGCTATGCAGCTAATACATATAACGAATAATCATGTTTTTTGTCGTAAGTGAAAAGTAGCAGCATCAGCAACTTCTTTTGTTACTGGTTTCTAAAGTTCAAAAATCTGCTGCTGCAGCAGTAGAACTCGTTTTGTGACAGGTTTTCTAGTAGAAGCAGTGGTGTTCCAACTTTCTTCTGTTTGCCAGTTATGGAAGTCATTTTCATTCTGGTAAGAAGTTTTTGATATTCCAGAATGAGATTTTCACTCTGAGCGGAGTGTGCGCTAATACGAAACTTCCTGGCGGATTAAAACTGTGTGCCGGACCGAGACTCGAACTCGGGACCTTTGCCTTTAGCAGGCAAGTGCTCTACCAACTGAGCACGACTCACGCCCCGTCCTCACAGCTTTACTTCTGCCAGTACCTCGTCTCCTACCTTCCAAACTGAACAGAAGCTCTCCTGCGAACCTTGCAGAACTAGCACTTCTGAAAGGAAGGATATTGCGGAGACATGGCTTAGCCACAGTCTGGGGGATGTTTCCAGAATGACATTTTGACTCTGCAGCGGAGTGTGCGCTGACATGAAACTTCCTGGGAGATTAAAACCTCTGGATTCAAAAAGGGTGGAAATGTCTCACTAAACAGGCAAAAGCTTCTTCAGTGCTTGCCAATGAACATAAATGAAATTAAGAACTTTCGACATTGCAGCGCGTCAACAAGTATCGAAATAATTATGAAAAATCCGCCTCGATTGCACAAACTACCTGGTGTTTACCTAGGTTTCAGCGTGGGTAACCACGCCTTCTCCATAACAAATATAAAACAGCTTGCCTAAATAGGCATAGTCAATGGCTAAAATCAACACCTACAGCGACAAGACACCATCACAAAATTGTGGTCTTGCCGCTGTAGGTGTTCATTTTAGCCTTTGACTATGCCTATTTAGGCAAGCTGTTTTATATTTGTTCTGAAGAATGCGTGGTTACCCACGCTGAAACTGAAACCTAGGTAAACACTAGGTACTTTGTGCAATCGAGGCGGATTTTTCATAATTACAAATGAAATTGACGTGGTAGGAGAACCAATCTTAGAAAAAGTAGCGGAAAAAAGTACTGAATTTTAATCTTCCTCAACTGACGCTAAGAACATGTGTTGCTGGGGAGATGTTGTACAAATAAACGAACCCCAAGAGTCTATAAAAGGAACCTATTTTGCGTTGCTGAACTGGATCGCTTAAGTTTTGTTAACATTTAAATTATGTAATGTTTTTGAAAAGATTGACCTAACAAACAGAAACTAAGTATAACTTGCCTTGTCCACTTCATCTCTTTAAACTTTTTCCCAGTTTTTGGAAATAAATGATTCACTGAACTTTCATAACAACCTGTTAAATATTTGATTGAATTTGCATTGACATGGCCTCAGCGCATTTTTTATCTCACTGTGAACGGTAAAGTGCTTTAATTTAATCACAGGAGATACTGTACAAAGAAAAATAAAATTAAAAAAATGAAAAATCGAGTAAAACAGTAGAATAGTAAAGAACAGACCACAGTTTACCAACATCCTATCAATTAGTCACAGCATAACACGTGAAGGAAGATGGGAAAATGGGAAGCTTTAACCCAGCTGACGGTAAGTGACTTCGGAAAAAGGCAGAGATAGTTACGCCCTAGCACTTTGTAACGAGCATTTCCGAAAACGAAGAAGCCGCTCGGCTGTTAAAGGTTATTCTGTCGCACGGTTCTCTGGAAAGTGTTTGAAGGGCGCTGAAAGCACCAGTAGGCGCAGGACGTCCCACTCCCACACCAGTGAACGTGGAGGTCGGAGAACGTGGAGTTCGGAGACTTCCCTGCACAGTGACGACGGATAGCCGACGATACATGTAAGCCGTGGCGGCTCGGTTTGCTGGCCTTACTACCTCTGGCACCTGTATCGGTAGGCACCTCCCTCGGCGACGACGAGGGAGTTGTGAAAGGCACGTGGAGGAAGGAGAAGAGCTGGAGCAGCCGTGCTTCGCGGCGGGGTTTGGTTGGGCAGATTTGGTTTGGACAACGCGTGTACCCAGCCGGATCGCCGAGCGACGTGTCGAATGTTGGGCAGCCGCTACTAAAGAAGGTGACGAAGGTCGTACCCTGGAGCTCTGGAGCTGTGGTAGGGGGGGGGGGGGGGGGAGGCTCCTTCTGTTATCTGAAAAGGAGTTAAAAGGATAATTGACGGTGGGGAGAGTACACCGTAACATACTACCTACTGACATCCTAGGTATGTGGTTTTATTATGTTCGAGTATAATGACTTTTCTGGAGACTAGAAATCTACTCTGTAGGAATCAGCATGGGTTTCGAAAAAGACGGTCGTGTGGAACACAGCTCGCGCTATTCGTCCACGAGACTCAGAGGGCCATAGACACGGGTTCACAATTAGATGCCGTGTTTCTCGACTTCCGCGAGGCGTTCGATACAGTTCCCCACAGTCGTTTAATGAACAAAGTAAGAGCATATGGACTATCAGACCTATTGTGTGATTGGATTGAAGAGTGCCGAGATAACAGAACGCAGCATGTCATTCTCAATGTAGAGAAGTTTCCGAAGTAAAAGTGATTTCAGGTGTGCCGCAGAGTAGTGTCGTAGGACCGTTGCTATTCACAATATACATAAATGACCTTGTGGATGACATCGGAAGATCACTGAGGCTTTTTGCGGATAATTTTACTTAAATGCAGGAGGATCTGCAGCTAATTGCCGCATGGTGCAGGGAATGTCAATTGAATCTCAATGTAGACAAGTTTAGTATGCTGCGAATAAATAGAAAGAAAGATCCTTTATCATTTAGCTACAATATAGCAGGTCAGCCACTGGAAGCAATTAATTCCATTAATTATCTGGGAGAACCCATTAGGAGTGATTTAAAATGGAATGATAAAATAAAGTTGATCGTCGGTAAGGCAGATGTCAGACTGAGATTCATTGGAAGAATCTGAAAACAAAGGAAGTAGGTTACAGTACGCTTGTTTGCCCACTGCTTGAATACTGCTCAGCAGTGTGGGATCCGTACGAGATAGGGTTGATAGAAGAGATAGAGAAGATCCAACGGAGAGCAGCGCGCTTCGTTACAGGATCATTTAGTAATCGCGAAAGCGTTACGGAGATGATAGTAAACTCCAGTGGAAGACTCTGTAGGAGACACGCTCAGTAGCTCGTTATGGAATTTTGTTGAAGTTTCGAGGAGATACCTTCACCGAGGAGTCAAGCTGTATAATGCTCCCTCCTACGTATATCTCGCGAAGAGACCATGAGGATAAAATCAGAGAGATTAGAGCCCACACAGAGGCATACCGACAATCCTTCTTTCCATGAACAATACGAGACTGGAATAGAAGGGAGAACCGATAGAGGTACTCAAGGTACCCTAAGCCACACACCGTCAGGTGGCTTGCAGTGTATGGATGTAGATGTAGCTGTAGATACTGTTAAAAGAAAAATTGGTTCAATATTATTGTGTCTTGTTCAGTGAATAATATGTGTTTGGTTGTTCTGCAGTGTGCCAATAGTTGTTAGCGCGTCTCCTTTGAAGCCACGTGATTTGTAAGCCGCTAGTGTGCACCCGTTTGGGGTGCCATGTTAAGAATTGAAATGGCAACAACGGGAAGTGGCACTATAGCCAGTGGCAATGTCGTGGTGCTGTGTCAGGTACTGGGTGTGAATTTGAAATCTAATTGTGATTTAGTAAAGTGTATTTATTCTAACCTACGTTGATGTGTTTTAGTCGTAATTGAATTACGTAGGGTTACTACTGAGTGAAATTTCCTGCTTTGCTTAAGCTCACGTTAACTAGTGTTTCTTAAGGCGTTTTAGCAATACTTATTCAAGTATTTAACTGCAAGTGCTCTGTTTGTACCTCCACCTTTTCAGTTACAGTCGCAGGTTCGAATTCTGCCTCGGGCATGGATGTGTGTGATGACCTTAGATTAGTTAAGTTTAAGTAAATCTTAGAACTACTAGGGGACTGATGACCTCAGAGCCATTTGAACCTAGACAGAGGCACATGTATTTATTGTGTACGAAAAAATCCATTTTAATTATCTCTGTCAATCTTAGCGAGTTTCACATGATCCGATTAAGAGCCTTGTGAAGGCATACATTTAAGTTTGGCTTTATTTGTTTTATCTGAGATTACGAGTTGTAACTATCTTGCTAAAGCGAGTCTAATCACTTGTTAGAGTATATTCTGTTATAGTCGGAGGATACCGCCTCGCGCTTGATTCATGTTCACAGTTGATTGCGAAACACGCGGGTCTACCCTGGTATTTGCAGCCGTGACTTCTGGGCCGCGACCTTGGCGGCATCCTGCTCAACGCCCAAGGTCTAAGTTACTGTCGCGAAAGCGTTTTGCAGCGTCGTCTGTCATACCTAGCAAAAGTTGAGTAGTTGTCTTGTTCCTTGGAGCCATATCTGGGTTGTGTGACTGCTGCAAGGCTTGTAGGATGTGGAGTTTAGCGGGATTAACTCATGAACTTTTAACCAAGCTGTAGACCCTCTTACTGTTCATAAAAGAGGAGTGTGCAAATTCTCTAGTAACTGTACTTCATAAAATGGGATGTGCTCTGTATATGGTAAATGTAGTTTCCCTTTCCTGAACGACTCAAATTTTATTCTTGCTGTCCAAAAACTCAGATGCTTTGTGTTTATTGAATAGTGCTTCCTTTGCTTATATTGGTAATTTCGGTAATTTGTCACTTTATATTTCACTATAATTCTGGTGGTTTTCATGTTGCTATTAATCTAGAATTTAATTGATCAGAATGTCTTTCTAAAATAAATGTTAATTTGGTGAAAAAGACGAATTTTATGATGCGTCTCTCTTCCGCGTGTTGATGCTTGATCCTTTCCTATCCTTAACCTGTTACCTGTGTTTCATGAAATATTATGTCCAAACATTGTAATACAAAAATGTTCACAAAGAAAACTACTGTTATGGTGTTTTGTCGAAAAGAATATCTTAGAGCTAAAATCATAATCGAAAATAACGTAGCGGAAGAAGTTCATATGTCCAAAAACTTGAGCTGAGATACCTCTTATGCTTATTATAATGATCCTCAACAGAAACTACAAAGGCACTTACACAAGCTACGTACGATTAAGAGAATGCTCCTAACCAAACCACAAAACAGACACTACTTAAATTATATAATGTTTTGCTCTAGAATTACTTCCCTAAATATTCGAAGCAAGCACTTCCATGACCAGAAAGGTATAGGAAATTGAAGAGGCAGAAATGAGACTTCTGTGACATTTGTTGGGATACAGTAAAACACGATACGAACAGTGATATATGAGAGAACTTCGAAGTTGTAGGAGAAAAAAAATGAGTGGTACAAGAGATGTGGATCAAGGCCAGATACCCATGATATCTATGACTACCTGTAACTACAGACACAAGAGGAAGAGAAGGATAGAACGATCACAAAGATGTTGTTGTGATCAGATTTGAACTGCTTCGTTTCGCAACAGGTAAAGATGAGATGAGGTTCCACATTAAGCCCATAGCAGGCGTTCGTAGCTCGGTGCATGTTGCCCTCGCTGTTTATGTATATATATTGTGGTGTCACCGCCAGACACCACACTTGCTAGGTAGTAGCCTAAAAATCGGCCGCGGTCCACTAGTATACGTCGGACCCGCGTGTCACCAGTGTCAGTGATTGCAGACCGAGCGCCGCCACACGGCAGGTCTAGAGAGACGTCCTGGCACTCGCCCCAGTTGTACAGCCGACTTTGCTAGCGAAGCTACACTGACCAATACGCTCTCAATTGCCGAGACGATAGTTAGCATAGCCTTCAGCTACGTCATTTGCTACGACCTAGCAAGGCGCCATAGCATTAGATATTGAGATTATAACATGTACCGTCAAGAGCGATGTACACCAATAGTGGATTAAAGTTAAGTATTATATCAACTACGTACTTTATTTGCTACTACACTCCTGGAAATTGAAATAAGAACACCGTGAATTCATTGTCCCAGGAAGGGGAAACTTTATTGACACATTCCTGGGGTCAGATACATCACATGATCACACTGACAGAACCACAGGCACATAGACACAGGCAACAGAGCATGCACAATGTCGGCACTAGTACAGTGTATATCCACCTTTCGCAGCAATGCAGGCTGCTATTCTCCCATGGAGACGATCGTAGAGATGCTGGATGTAGTCCTGTGGAACGGCTTGCCATGCCATTTCCACCTGGCGCCTCAGTTGGACCAGCGTTCGTGCTGGACGTGCAGACCGCGTGAGACGACGCTTCATCCAGTCCCAAACATGCTCAATGGGGGACAGATCCGGAGATCTTGCTGGCCAGGGTAGTTGACTTACACCTTCTAGAGCACGTTGGGTGGCACGGGATACATGCGGACGTGCATTGTCCTGTTGGAACAGCAAGTTCCCTTGCCGGTCTAGGAATGGTAGATCGATGGGTTCGATGACGGTTTGGATGTACCGTGCACTATTCAGTGTCCCCTCGACGATCACCAGTGGTGTACGGCCAGTGTAGGAGATCGCTCCCCACACCATGATGCCGGGTGTTGGCCCTGTGTGCCTCGGTCGTATGCAGTCCTGATTGTGGCGCTCACCTGCACGGCGCCAAACACGCATACGACCATCATTGGCACCAAGGCAGAAGCGACTCTCATCGCTGAAGACGACACGTCTCCATTCGTCCCTCCATTCACGCCTGTCGCGACACCACTGGAGGCGGGCTGCACGATGTTGGGGCTTGAGCGGAAGACGGCCTAACGGTGTGCGGGACCGTAGCCCAGCTTCATGGAGACGGTTGCGAATGGTCCTCGCCGATAGCCCAGGAGCAACAGTGTCCCTAATTTGCTGGGAAGTGGCGGTGCGGTCCCCTACGGCACTGCGTAGGATCCTACGGTCTTGGCGTGCATCCGTGCGTCGCTGCGGTCCGGTCCCAGGTCGACGGGCACGTGCACCTTCCGCCGACCACTGGCGACAACATCGATGTACTGTGGAGACCTCACGCCCCACGTGTTGAGCAATCCGGCGGTACGTCCACCCGGCCTCCCGCATGCCCACTATACGCCCTCGCTCAAAGTCCGTCAACTGCACATACGGTTCACGTCCACGCTGTCGCGGCATGCTACCAGTGTTAAAGACTGCGATGGAGCTCCGTATGCCACGGCAAACTGGCTGACACTGACGGCGGCGGTGCACAAATGCTGCGCAGCTAGCGCCATTCGACGGCCAACACCGCGGTTCCTGGTGTGTCCGCAGTGCCGTGCGTGTGATCATTGCTTGTACAGCCCTCTCGCAGTGTCCGGAGCAAGTATGGTGGGTCTGACACACCGGTGTCAATGTGTTCTTTTTTCCATTTCCAGGAGTGTATTAATTCCCTTAACTGTTCCAGACCTCGCGCCAGTCAGCGTGTAATTAAACGCGTGCATTTCGGCCTCCTCTAGCAAAACAGGTTGTCTCTTCTGCCAACACTTCATATATATATATATATATATATATATATATATATATATATATATATATATATATATATATATATGAAAAATTGCGACACAACGAAAATAATTCATTTAGAGTAATGCGATTTTGGAAATAAATTTGTCCAGGTAACATATTTAAGTGATTAACATTGCACGACCGCAGGTAAGTGCGAGGTGTACCATTGCAACTGAGAAATGCTGTTCATGAATGGCAGCACAACAGGACGAATCACCTAGACTGATGTACAAATTTTCAGTCATTGTGCGTGATAACCATAAGAGTGGACCTTCTGGCATGTTGGTTGCATGTCCTCAACTGTCCTCCTTCTAACCAACACGCGACCATCGCTGGCACCGAGGCAGAACCAGCTTTCATCAGAAAAAGCAACAGGTCTCCATCCTGCTCTCCAGTGAGCTCTCGCTTGACACCACTGCAGTCGGAAATGGCGGTGGTTTGTGGACTGTGGAACGCACACTTCAACGCGTCTGTCTCGGAGCTGTCCTTGAAGTAACCGATTTTTAACAGTTCGTTGTGTCACTGTGATGCCAACTCAAACTGAAACTTCCCGGCAGATTAAAATTGTGTGCCGGTCTGAGACTCGAACTCCGGACCTTGCCTTTCGTGGGCAAGGGCTCTGGCAGCTGAGCTACCCAAGTACCACGCACGCCCTCTCCTCACAGCTTTAATTTTGTCAGCACCTTGTCTCCTACCTGCTGCTCAAAATGCTGCTGCAGATGTGCAGTTCGATGCGCGAGACCCGTAGGCCGAACACGATGGTTTTCCCTCTCGATACCGCCACGTGGCCGTCCGGAGCCCTGTATTCTTGTGATCACCGTTGCCAGAAACCACGTACAGTGGCTACACTCCTGCCAAATCTTTGTGCAGAACTGCAGAAGGAACATCTAGATTATCGTAGCCCTATTACACGACCACCTTCAAACTCAGCGAGATACTGACAAACGTAGTCTTTGTCGCCTTATTGGTATTCTCACGTCCTATCTGAAAGGTAAATAACCCTCAGGACCGTTACACTGTTTTTAAAGGAAATTTAATTTCCATTTTGATAGCAGAGCTACTAGCGCCATTATATATATATATATATATATATATATATATATATATATATATATATATATATACTGGGTGAGTCACCTAACATTACCGCTGGATATATTTCGTAAACTTCGTAAACCACATCAAATACTGATGAATCGATTCCACAGACCGAACGTGAGGAGAGGGGCTAGAGTAACTGATTAATACAAACCATAAAAAAATGCACGGAAGTATGTTTTTTAACACAAACCTACGTTTTTTTTAAATGGAACCCCATTAGTTTTGTTAGCACATTTGAACATATAAATAAATACGTAATCAGTGCCGTTTGTTGCATTGTAAAATGTTAATTACATCCGGAGATATTGTAACCTAAAGTTGACGCTTGAGTACCACTCCTCCGCTGTTCGATCGTGTGTATCGGAGAGCACCGAATTACGTAGGGATCCAAAGGGAATGGTGATGGTCCTTAGGTACAGAAGAGACTGGAACAGCACATTACGTCCACATGCTAACATCTTTTTATTGGTCTTTTTCACTGACGCACATGTACATTACCATGAGGGGTGAGGTACACGTTCGACGGGCGTTTCATAGGACGTGGAGGACGCATAAATTGGCCAGCCCGTTCTCCTGATCTTACACCTCTGGACTTCTTTCTGTGGGGTACGTTAAAGGAGAATGTGTACCGTGATGTGCCTACAACCCCAGAGGATATGAAACAACGTATTGTGGCAGCCTGCGGCGACATTACACCACATGTACTGCGGCGTGTACGACATTCATTACGCCAGAGATTGCAATTGTGTGCAGCAAATGATGGCCACCACATTGAACATCTATTGGCCTGACATGTCGGGACATACTCTATTCCACTCCGTAATTGAAAACGGAAACCACGTGTGTAGGTGTACCTCACCCCTCACGGTAATTTACATGTGCGCCAGTGAAAAAAACCAATGAAAAGGTGTTAGCATGTGGACGTAATGTGCTGTTCCAGTCTCTTCTGTACCGAAGGTCCATCACCGTTCCCTTTGGATTCCTACGTAATTCGGTGCTCTCCGATACACACGATCGAACAGCGGAGGAGTGGTACTCAAGCGTCAAGTTTAGGTTACAATATCTCCGGATATAATTAACAATTTACAATGCAACAAACGGCACTGATTACGTATTTGTTTATATGTTCAGATGTGCTAACAAAACTAACGGGGTTCCATTTAAAAAAACGTAGGTTTCTGTTTAAAAAAAATTCCGCGCATTTTTTATGGTTTGTATTAACCAATTACACTAGCCCCTCTCCTCACGTTCGGTCTGTGGACTCGATTCGTCAGTATTTGATGTGGTTTACGAAATATATCCAGCGGTAACGTTAGGTGACTCACCCTGTATATAAAAGTGTTTCCTTTATCCCCTTATTACGCACGCACACACACACACACACACACATATATATGTGTGTGTGTGTGTGTGCGTGCGTAATAAGGGGATAAAGGAAACACTTTTATCACTTCCTGTCTGATTCTTCTGATTCGTGCACTAATTGTTGAGTCTGTCATGGAACTTATGGTAGAAGACACCATGACAGTGTTGCGGACCACCGTCATCGCTTGATATCTGATGTCTTACCTGAGTGTGATGACAGCTTCCAATAGGAGAGCTGTCCATGTCACAAGGTCTGAATGTTGCTGCTGTGGGTCTAGTGGGGTGGTAGTGATCTCAGATTCGTGTCTTGGCCACTGAATTCGGCTGATCTGAGCCGATCGAACACATCTGGGATGCTATCGGGCCCCATGTCTGCGCCTACAAACTAGCGGCTCAATTTACCGGACGTCTTCGACGATATCTGGTACTATATAATCTCTGAAGCTTATCAAGAACTTACCGATTTCGTTGCAGTATCGCTGCTGTAATGCATTCAAACTGCGGACCAACACGGTACTAGCTGACGATCATAAGACTTTGGCTCATCAGTGCACAATGAGTCAGGAATTTAGCTTCCAGCAAGATAAGTACCCGAACGGAAGTGTGAAATGCTAATCGTTAGCATATCTAAACATATAATAATCTTCAGGCGATATGACGTTTCTTGCACGGTGTCTTCACTGAACTGCAGTTTGAGTGTCTAGTGGTGTAGATAATCAGTAACACAACCTACTGTGTGTCAAGCCACGTGTACCTAGTGCGACGGCGGAATGGGATGGGTTGAATGACGCTACGAGAACTGTAATTGCATCGACGAAAACCTCAACATAGTACTTTCACCTCTGCTCAGAGATTATCCTATGAAACTGTGACAAAGCTGAGGATATGTGAAAGAGATACTAGAGCAGGATGTTGTAGTCATGATTGGCTATAGTTTGGACAACGATCATCGATGTGTTGCACGAGATTTCAACAAAAGCCAAATAACTGATATGAAAATCTTATATGAATAACAATTATACTTCCGTCATGTATAGAAAGTGTAGGTGTTTCAGCTGTCAGACTTTCAGTGACTCCAGCGAAATATTCACATTGGTTCCTACAGCGATGTTCTAATGGCACCACATTCCTTCTTATGCACTTTTCGCAGATAGCTTATCATTTAGGAAATAATGTCGCAAGGAATTAAGTATCGATTCAGTACATAGCAAAATACTAAATAATATACAGAACTGAATCGATCACTCACAAAAAATGGAAATACACTCACAAAAAAATGGAAAATACCAGACCTTCCCCCCCCCCCCCCCCCCCCATGAACTATGGACCTTACCGTTGGTGGGGAGGCTTGCGTGCCTTAACGATACAGATAGCCGTACCGTAGGTGCAACCACAACGGAGGGGTATCCGTTGAGAGGCCAGACAAACGTGTGGTTCCTGAAGAGGGGCAGCAGCCTTTTTAGTAGTTGCAGGGGCAACAGTCTGACTGATCTGGCCTTGTAACACTAACCAAAACGGCCTTGCTGTTTTGGTACTGCGAACGGCTGAAAGCAAGGCGAAACTACAGCCGTAATTTTTCCCGAGGGCATGGAGCTTTACTGTATGATTAAATGATGTTGGCATCCTCTTGGGTGAAATATTCCGGAGGTTTGCCCCCATTCGGATCTCCGGGCGGCGACTACTCAAGAGGACATCGTTATCAGGAGAAAGAAATCTGGCATTCTATGGATCGGAGCGTGGAATGTCACATTCCTCAATCGGGCAGGTAGGTTAGAAAATTTAAAAAGGGAAATGGATAGGTTAAAGTTATATGTAGTAGGAATTAGTGAAGTTCGGTGTCACGAGGAACAAGACTTTTGGTCAGGTGAATACAGAGCTATAAATACAAAATCAAATAGGGGTAATGCAGGAGTATGTTTACTAATGAATGAAAAATTAGAGTGCAGGTAAGCTACTACAAACAGCATAGTGAAAGCATTATTGTGGCCAAGATAGACACGAAGCCCACGCCAACTACAGTAGTACAAGTTTATATGCCAACTAGCTCTGCAGGTAATGAAGAAGTTGATGAAATGTATGATGAGATAAAAGAAATTATTCAGGTAGTGAAGGGAGATAAAATTTAATAGTCATGGGTGACTGGAATTCGACATTAGGAAAAGGAAGAGAAGGAAACGTAGTAGGTGAATATGGATTGGAGCTAAGAAATGAAAGAGGAAGCCGACTGGTAGAATTTTGCACATAGCATAACTTAATCATAGCTAATACTTGGTTCAAGAATCATGAAAGAAGGTTGTATACATGGAAGAACCCTGGAGATACTGAAAGGTTTCAGATAGATTATATAATGGTAAGACAGAGATTTAGGAACCAGATTTTAAATTGTAACACATTTCCAGGGGCAGATGTGGACTCTGACCACAATCAATTGGTTATGAACTGTAGATGAAAACTGAAGAAACTGCAAAAAGGTGGGAATTTAAGGATGGAACTTGGATAAACTAAACCAGAGGTTGTACAGAGTTTCAGGGAGAGCATAAGGGAACAATGGACAGGAATGAGGGAAAGAAATACAGTAGAAGAAGAACGGGTAGCCTTGAGGAATGAAATGGTGAAGGCAGCAGGTAATCAATTAGGTAAAAAGACGAGGGCTAGTAGAAACCCTTGGGTAACAGAAGATATACTAAATTCAATTGATGAAAGGAGAAAATACAAAAATGCAGCAAGTGAAGCAGGCAAAAAGGAGGAATACAAACGTCTCAAAAATGAGATCGACAGGAAGTGCAAAATGGCTAAGCAGGGATGGCTAGAGGACAAATGTAAGGATTTAGAGGCTTATCTCACTAGGGGTAAGATAGATACTGCCTACAGGAAAGTTAAAGAGACCTTTGGAGATAAGAGAACGACTTGTATGAACATAAAGAGCACAGATGGAAACCCAGTTCTAAGCAAAGAAGGGAAAGCAGAAAGGTGGAAGGAGTATATAGAGGGTCTATACAAGGGCGATGTACTTGAGGATAATATTATGGAAATGGAAGAGGATGTAGATGAAGATGAAATGGGAGATACGATACTGCGTTTGACAGAGCACTGAAAGACCTGAGTCAAAACAAGGCCCCCGGAGTAGACAACATTCCATTGGAACTACCGACGGCCGTGGGAGAGCCAGTCCTGACAAAACTCTACCATCTGGTCAGCAAGATGTATGAGACAGGCGAAATTCCCTCAAACTTGAGGAAGAATACAATAATTCCAATGCCAAAGAAAGCAGGTGTTGACAGATGTGAAAATTACCGAACTAGCAGTTTAATAAGTCACAACTGCAAAATACTAACGCAAATTCTTTACAGACGAATGGAAAAACTGGTAGAAGTCGACCTCGGGGAAGGTCAGTTTGGATTCCGTAGAAATGTTGGAACACGTGAGGCAATACTGACCCTACGACTTATCTTAGAAGAAAGATTAAGGAAAGACAAAACTTCGTTTCTAGCACTTGTAGACTTAGAGAAAGCTTCTGACAACGTTGGCTGGAATACTCGCTTTCAAATTCTGAAGGTGGCAGGGGTAAAATACAGGGAGCGAAAGGCTATTTACAATTTGTACAGAAAGCAGATGGCAGTTATAAGAGTCGAGGGGTATGAAAGGGAAGCAGTGGTAGGGAAGGGAGTGAGACGGGGTTGTAGCGTCTCCCCGATGCTATTCAATCTGTATATTGAGCAAGCAGTAAAGGAAACGAAAGAAAAGTTCGGAGTAGGTATTAAAATGCTTGGAGAAGAAATAAAAACTTTGAGGTTCGCCGATGACATTGTAATTCAGTCAGAGACAGCAAAGGATTTGGAAGATCAGTTGAACGGAATGGACAGTGTCTTGAAAGGAGGGTATAATATAAACATCGACAAAAGCAAAACGAGGATAATGGAATGTAGTTGAATTAAGTCGGGTGATGCTGCGGGAATTAGATTAGGAAATGAGACACTTAAAGTAGTATAGGAGTTTTGCTATTTGGGGAGCAAAATAACTGATGATGGTTGTGGTGTCACCGCCAGACACCACACTTGCTAGGTGGTAGCCTTTTAAATCGGCCGCGGTCCGCTAGTATACGACGGACCCGCATGTCGCCACTGTCAGTAATTGCAGACCGAGCGCCGCCACACGGCAGGTCTAGAGAGAAATTCTAGCACTCGCCCTGTTGTACAGCCGACTTTGCTAGGAAAGGTTCAGTGAGAATTACGCTCTCATTTGCCGAGACGATATTTAACATAGCCTTCAGCTAAGTCAGTTGCTACGACCTAGCAAGGCGCTATTTATCATTTGCTATGTATCTAATGAAGCATGTACAGTAACAAGACCAATGTTCACCAATTGTGGATTAAAGTTAAGTGTTCCAGTAGCTACGTACTTTTCTTTATAGCATTCATTACGTATCCTGTTTCAGACCTCACGCCAGCCTGCGTGAGTTTAAGCGCGTGCCTTTCGGTTACCCGTCACTGTGGATTGGCTGTCTTACCAGTCCAAAACAATGGTCGAAGTTGAGAGGATATAAAATGTAGACTTGGGACGGCAAGGAAAGCGTTTCTGAAGAAGAGAAATTTGTTAATATCGAGTACAGATTTAAATGTCAGGAAGTCGTTTCTGAAAGTATTTGTATGGAGTGTAGCCATGTATGGAAGTGAAACATGGACGATAAATAGTTTAGACAAGAAGAGAATAGAAGCTTTCGAAATGTGGTGCTACAGAAGAATGCTGAAGATTAGATGGGTAGATCACATTACTAATGAGGAGGTATTGAATAGAACTGGGTAGACGTTTGTGGCACAACTTGACTAGAAGAAGGGATCGGTTGGTAGGACATGTTATGAGGCATCAAGGGATCACCAATTTAGTACTGGAGGGCAGCGTGAAGGGTAAAAATCGTAGAGGGAGACGAAGAGATGAATACACTAAGCAGATTCAGAAGGATGTTGGCTGCAGTAGGTACTGGGAGGTGAAGTGGCTTGCACAGGATAGAGTAGCATGGAGAGCTGCATCAAACCAGTCTCAGGACTGAAGACCACAACAAGAACAACAACAACAACAACCAGACTTCCCAACGCACCGATGGATTATACGCCGGTGTGTGGGGTGAATGGGGGTGGAAGTTGGGGAGTGAGAAGAAGAGATCGAGAACTATACAGGACACAGTGGAGACAACCCTGATGCCGGAACGGACAAGAAAGCTTATGCCATGAAGTCGAGAAGAAGAATAAGAAGCCTTAATATTTGTAACACATGGTCTGTGCAACAGTAGTACGTGTCGTGTATGATTTGAAGGATAAACATAAACACAGTTATGTCGCAGTCCTTAACCATAACTAACGCATGGTCTTGATATTGGTATGTCATGAATCCAGGCAGTGTATGTAGGTCACTAACGAATATGTGACATATGGCGCTTTGGAGCTAGCCAGTTCGCATCTGGTAGTGGACAAATTTTTCGTCGCCGGTGTTTGATCCGCAAGGGTTGGAGAAGTGACGGTGTAAAGTTGTTGATCACTGAACGTTGAACTAGTATTCTGGGTTAATTTCTAAATCTCTCCACAGTGTCGCCTGAAGTAGGAGGGTGTGATCGGTCTGTAGATGGTCACCAGTTCGCTTGGTGGTACTCGAGAGGAGTTGGCTGTATGCTGGCTCCCGTTGGCGCTCTCTCTCTCTGTTCTCACACATAATACACACACCTGGCACCATACACCTAACTCGGGCTACACACTTCACACACAACTTCCGTACACCACGAAGATAGCGAGCGTTGTGTGTGCAGGTAGTAAGTCCTTTCGACTAAGTGGTTAAACCTACCCTTTGGGATTTTTCTTCCTACAGTATTAGAGGATTCTTTCAATCTGTGACGAACCCAGCGTTCTTATGAAGAGACTAAGTGGAGGTGTCCACATTAAATTTTTGGAACATGCATCACAGAATTACAAGATGTTCTGCCGAGAACTACTTGGGTTGTTATGTAAATGAAGGGTGGCGGCGGGGAGGGGGGGAAGAAAAGGGCAGGGAAGGAAAGCTGCGGAATCAGTGGCGACGAGTGAAAATGTGTGCTCCAGCTGATCAGATCCCAGGATCCCCTGCTCATCAAGCAGATGTTTTAACCACTGCACCACCTACACACAATGGTTATTGCAATTCCGTGGACTATCTCGGTAAGACCTCGGCCTATCCACATACCCACCTAATGCCACCTATCCGCAATCCCCATCCATGCCATCCATGCTCGCTACTTGGACATTCCCACAGGAGGTCGAAAGTAACTATGCACCCGCAGTGAATGTGGTGGATTCATTGCTCATCGAGGAGAATCAGTTACATGAATACGTGGTGTCTCTCAGTTCGGACATGTGTATGCACAATTACATTCGAGCTCCTGTTGGAATCTCAAAGTAGCGAGCATGGAGGGCATTTGGTGGTTATGTGGATCGTCCGAGGGGCTTACCGCCACAGTCCGCGCAATTGCGATAAACACTGTGTTTAGGTGGCGCAGTGGTTAACAAATGTGCTGGAGGAGCAGGAGATCCCGGTTTCTAATCCTGGTTCGGCATACATTATGACTCGTCCCCCCCCCCCCCCCCCCCGATCGCCCCAATGAAACAGACATCAACATTTGGCCCCTCCACCCACAATTTACGTAATATTTACCACAGCTGCAGATTTCGCATGGTGTCTGTTCTTTCAGACATGTTCGACAGACCAGTCACCAGGCATTCATATCGTTGGGTTGTGACGGAGAGCAGGAATTCTTTGCGCACGGGAGAACTAAAACGAGAAACCAGTCCAAAGTTACAAATTCCATTCGGGACTTCATTGTATTGAAAATTCTGACACTACAGCGAAAATGCAAGTTATGCAGAAAGCGTGTCTTGTTTATAATAGAGATACGTCACTTCCGCCGTGTACGAGATTCCAGCGTGCTAGTCCAAAGTTGTAAATTTCACTTTTTTTTTTATTCACTCGATGACAATTTTCGAGCCGAGACCCATTTTCAGATCATCGTCATATAATCAACAATGGTACTTCCGAAAATGTAAAAACCATGTAAAAAATTTGCAAATTACCAGTTACACGACATACAAATAACTGTTATCTGTGTGCCCTGTAACTGGTCGTTCGCACACTGTTGACATGGTTTTCACGTTTCTGGAAATACTATTTTTGACTGCGTTACGATGATTTGAAAATGGGTTTCGACCCGAAACTTGTCATCGAGTGAATAAAAAAAGTGCGATTTGAAACTTTTGACTGGTTTCTCGTTCTACTGATTAACACAAGTTGCTGATCCACAGCTATTCCAGCATGCTGGAAGTTCGTACACGGGAGAAGTGACAATAGGTGACTTTAGTATTAGTAACAGTAACGGATGAAGTGAAGTATTTCATAAACAAGACACGCTTTCTGCATAACTTGCATTTTTCGTTGTAGCGTCAGAATTTTAAATACAACGAAGAACCGAGTGGAATCGGGTTCTAAGGGATTCCTTACAGCAAAAGATCGCTCGAACGCCTCCGTCCAGCCTTTGGAAGTTTGTCGGTAGAGATGGGATCCGCAGAGGAGTCTTTTCCCTCATTATACAGAAGAGTGTGGCTGCCACAGCCCTGACATGACTGACATACGGTTCGGAACGGAATTCGTTATCTCGTTCCCTGAGGCGTCTTGCAGCCCAGAAACCTCAGAAAATGGCCATCGTGACCTGAAGGCATAATTTTCTTGCGTAGAATAGTACCACTGCCGTTAGAAACGTTTAGCCATGCATCAGCGCTGATTGGGAATGCGCTGTATATTCTCTGAGTATGTTTTGCGATTGCTAAATATGCCAATCAGTTGCATGTATTGTAATATTATTGGGTTTTCGGTCGTATGAAAGCTGTGAGTACCCTTTGAAAGGCATTCACCTAGCTGTGTATTAAATGATCAACTTATGAGATGAGACCTATTCTTTGAAAGACATATGATTTACATAATTTACGTAACTGTAAAGATGTGCATCTAGCGCGAACTCTTACGTCGATTGCGCAGTCAAAGAAACATTTTTACGGAAGCTGGACTGAGCGTTCCTCTTCGATCTATATAAAAAAAACCTTGGTAGATCTTCAGATGTTATCGCATTTCTGCTTGTAACGTGAAAGCGTAAAGAAGGTCCTCTTTAAGCCATACAAGTGAGCGGGCAGAAAACAGTTATTAATTAATAAAATTCGAGTAATTTATGTTCGATACTGTAAATCGGCAAGTTATTGTTATGAAGGTGTTGAACGGTGCAAGAATTGTCTCGAAGGAAGTAGAAAAGTAATGACTGTAATTTGTGAGAAAAACGTGAATCAAGAAGCTAGCACAGGACAGGCTGAAATCTGATCGCATCATACAGTCAGAAAATAACTTATGTAAGCTGTACTGTTCATAAATAAGCCCTAATTGCTTGTGAGAATTATTTGAATATGTCTAGTGTTTACAAGATTTCTTATTCTATTCTTTTCCTCTTTTTACCTCCATGTCATATTATTTTTATAAATGTCAAACAGCCTTTACTACAACAGAGAGTACTGCGGCATCCTGGTCGTAGACAGAAGGTCGCTCCTTGTCTACTGTACAACTCATAGCTGCCCCATTTATTAATGATTTCATTTCCAAATGCAATTTTTTATTAGTCATTGTTAAACGTCCCTTAGGTAATTATAAAATTCATACTGAGTACGTAAAGGAATCAGGGTTGTTCTTTTCCAAATAATAAAAGCCTTTGCGTAGTCAAAAACTAGCCTCCTTCTGACAAACTGGAAACACGACATTCTAGTATGAAACACAAAATGTATATAGTTATCAGCTTAAAATTGAAAACATTGAAATATATTTAATTAATTTTCTTTCTTTATCATATCAGAGTACGATTTGCTTGACATTTTTATTTTAATAAATATAAAGCTAGGAATTAAAGGTCAAGTGCTGTTTTTGTGATACATTTATTTTCTGCTTTTACTCCTACAGTAATTAATTAAACATAGCGCTCTGTATGCATTCTCGGTATAGCGGTACTTCCTATCTCTCTCTCTTCTTTTCTTCTGATGGAGACAAAATTGTATAATTGTATGTCTCTAAACATCGACATCCCTTTTTCTATTTTCCTCTAAGATTACTGGGATTGTCTCACTTTTCATCAGTGACACAAACGTGCTCCCTAAATTTGTTAACTGACCTTTGAGACTCGCAGTCCAAAAACATTCACAAGTCTGCTCATTGCTGCTTCGTTTGAGGTGTTTCTTGTTCCACGAGGCGTGAGCATAGCCATCGAGCTACTGGGAGCAAAAATGATGGAGAACTTCTCATTCTGTAGTCTAGAGTGGTCAAGGGTCTCTGCAGCGTTTGTTGCTTGAATTACACCACACTATTCTCCATATAACGCCATTTCCGTGAAAAATTCAAGGTAGTGTTCGTCCTTCGCAAGACGAAAACACAAATCATAATTTGTTTCCTACATTTGAAACATCAAATGCCAACAAAGACCTCTGCTGTTTTAATAGGCCTCCTCGCTTTCTTGGCTTCAGTTATCGTACGACCAACAATAATACGCCAAGTTGGGCATTTATGAACAATGTGACTATTTGCGTGATAATAGAAAGTGATCAAAAGGCTGTTAAAAACAACAGGACTTACTTAACTTTGGTCTCATTGACACAGAATTCTTCTTTGGCAAGTTGTCTAATACTCTTCCTACGAGAAGAAACGGTTGTTTTCTCTCATATATGTAGGTGAAATGTAATAACGAAGCAGGAACTCGGATTTCACTTCAGTTTCTTTTTAATGTGTGAATTGATTCAGTTCACAGTACTCAGAACACATTGCATAATTCGAGGAAAAAATTTGAAAAAAAAACAATATTCAATACAGTCCATTATGACTGCTTGCCTCACATTCCATCATAAGAGTGCAATACCAAACCCAGAGACCAACCAACTACGCCATCACACAGCTACTACTAATCATGACTGCTTACTTCATGCACAAATCAACTAGTCCAGCGATACGTCATATCGAAATTCAAAGATATTCGAATACATCGATGTTTCATGTTACAAAGATATATGTACAGTATCGGTATGGTCTAAAGTACTTCCAGAAAAACACAACTATATTTAACATTTCATTAATTACAGCAATAATTAAAGGAATCAATAAGTGTATTATTAGTGTATTTGATGTGTCGTGATCTACAATACTTCGCGAAACACTAGTTCTGCTGACCAGTTCCATTATACGGCGCAAGGTACATAGTAGTTGCCCAGCTTAGCCGCTTACAAAACGGGTAGGGAATCCTAGAAGGTACGCGGAACAAGCATGAAAATGAATTACGTGAAACTAGAAAAAACATTGTATCTTTCGCTGAGGAAACAACGGAAAGATGTGCGTGGATCAGAAAAACAAGGTGTCGGATTTGTCAAAGAAACCCTGCCAGAGGCTACAACATTTGCTCACACTTAAGGAGGAATAATTGAAAACACATACCTTGTTGGGGAAATCGCATTGAGTGTATGTTTGGGGCTTTCTCTTCTGTGCTATTTATTAATTATACTTAGAATGACCGGACTTACTGAAATATTTTACCAGGATTTCTTGATGAGATTGAAGGAAGTTATAAGGAAAAATGGTATTAAATGCTGTGCAAAGGAGTTTGTTAGTGTCCAAATATCACATTGTTACTATTTATGGGTGTGAAATTTCTTATCGTCCACATTCATGTAACAAAGAGGTTGCTTAGCTAGGAGCTAACTAATGACAGTTGTTTACACAAAAAGTAGAGATGAATCAGTTACAAACTGCAAAAAAATTTGAGTTCTACAATCAAGATATCTCCAGCTCATTCATTAGTCAAAGAAATTATCTATTTTGTTGACTGAGTCGAGAAGGAATAACTGTTGGATCAGTACCCTTTGTCATATGTGTTATCCCCTGACCAACCTCCACAGCCGGCCGGAGTGGCCGAGCGTTTCTAGGCGCTACGGTCTGGAACCGCGCGACCGCTACGGTCGCAGGTTCTAGTCCTGCCTCGTGCATGGATGTGTGTGATGTCCTTAGGTTAGTTAAGTTTAACTAGTTGTAAGTTCTAGGGGACTGATGACCTCTGAAGTTAAGTCCCACGGTGCTCAGAGCCCTTTGGACCAACCTCCACACACCGTAGTCGTTTATGGATAGCTACTGCCACTCCTCCTCAGGCAATATCGTCTTAGTCAGGAAATGACATTTGACATGTGAGCCACAGCTAACTGTAAGGTCCCTATCCAAACAGGCCTCATAAAGGACAGAGATGTTTCGCAATAAACACTCTTCCTAGCTCTCCGTTAAGCACTTGTCGAAAAGCGCAGAGGCTCCACACGCCCATCCTAAATGAGTGTTTTACCACAAACCTTCATACAACGGTTCAGGAATGATACTGCTGCAGCTATCATGAGAGAAGAAAAATCTGCAGATGAGACCTGATGATTCAGAGACAGCAGAATTGTTACTCAGCCGCTCGACAAGTTCCCACAACGCAACTTGCTATAAGTGAATGTAAAATTCTACCGAAAATACACTTATCAGCCATAACATTATTACCCATGCCCACCACGACGTTGGATGGCGGCTGGTGGAGTTCCGGGCACATGACCTGATAACAGAAATATGTAAGAAGGGCAAACATAGACGGGGGATATCCTCTTGAAGATACAGGCTGTAAATGAGGATATTCATTGATATAAGTGACTTTGACAAGGGCTAGATTATTATCAAGCAGAGCTTGTGAGTGAGTATTTCGAATACGGCGAAGCTGGCCGAATGTCCACGTGCTGCTTTCGTGAAGTAGGTGGAAGACAGTGAAACTACCAATAGGCGCTAAATGGTTGAACGTCCACTTCTTTTCACAGAACGTGGGGTTCGGAGGCTTCTCTGCTCTGCAGAGTAGGACAGATGGTGAGCTGTGGCATCTCTGTCGAAAGAGCGCCGGCCGGAGTGGCCGTGCGGTTCTAGGCGCTACAGTCTGGAACCGAGCTACCGCTACGGTCGCAGGTTCGAATCCTGCCTCGGGCATGGATGTGTGTGATGTCCTTAGGTTGGTTAGGTGTAATTAGTTCTACGTTCTAGGCGACTGATGACCTCAGAAGTTAAGTCGCATAGTGCTCAGAGCCATTTTGTCGAAGGAGCACAATGCTGATGCATGCACAAGTGTTTCGGAGCACACCGTTCATCGTACATTGTTGAACATGGAGCTCTGCAGCAGAGCACCCCAACATGTTCACATGTTGATCCAACGACATCGTCAGTTACGACTACAGTGGGCTCAGGAATATCGGGATTCGACCGTCGATTAATGGAAACAAGTGAATCACATCTTTGCTACGCTAGGTCGATGGTTGTATCCACAAATGCCGTCATCGAAGTGAACGGCGGTTCGAAACGTGCAGCGCGGCATGGACACAGGCTGGCGGGAGCAGTATTATGCTATGGAAGACATTCTCCTGCGCTTGCATGGGACCTGTGTTAGTAATCAAAGACACGCTGACAGTTGCGGACCACGCCGT
The DNA here is from genome assembly GCF_023864345.2 of Schistocerca serialis cubense. NCBI lineage: Eukaryota > Metazoa > Arthropoda > Insecta > Orthoptera > Acrididae > Schistocerca > Schistocerca serialis. The sequence continues at coordinate 765,574,009 of NC_064642.1, read as the reverse complement.
CTTTCAGCAGTGTAATTGTCCGTGTCCCGGAGCCAGAACCGTGCTGCAGTGGTTTGAGAAGCATTACAGTGAACTCACGTTGATGTCTCGACTGCCAAATTCACCTAATTTCAACCTTACGGAACCCGTCTGTGTCTCCATCTGGCGCCATCGTCACATACACATATCAGCGGCCCATTATTTACGCGAATTTCATGACCTGTGCGAAGGCATCTGATGTCACATACCTCCACAAACCCACCAACAAAATGTCGGGACAGTGATATGCAGAACATGTGATGTATTTCGTTACAACGGACGAACAAGCCATTAAGCAGGTGGTCATAATGTTTTCAATCATCAGTGTATGTAGTGTACAGACTCTATGCTACTACTGTCTAGAAGTAACTGACTTGTACTTCTTTAGTTTCACGTTCTTATTGGGACCAGACAGGTAACTATGACTGATGTAGCTGTTTGTAATACATCCTGAACTGGGGTAGTGGCGAATATCATACGAACACCGACGTCTTCTGACCTATAATGCTTAGGACCGCCAAGAGGACCTAAATTCCCTTAACTGTGACCTATTATTTCCACTGGTATGACATCCCACCCTTCCTGTCAGTCAGACTCATCCTTCAACTACCACTTTGGTCACCTGCAATTTCCGCTATTCTCAGCTGGCTCTCCTTTTAGGAACGGAAATTGCCTCTTCTACTTATCCCACTCTCATAATCATAAATAACTCACATATCGTCTCAGTTTCTGAAAAAGTCTATGGAATAAATCGACGTTCCCTGATGTTTATCCTGAATATAACACCCCTTCTTTTGATCGAACAGTCCACGGACACTATGAGCCCTCGGTACACCCGTGGAGTTCTCGATCAACAAATACCTCGGGAGAAACTGAAAAGTCACACCCTTTCTCTTACTTGCAGGACAAATCAATTTGGCCTCTCGATAGGTGCTGATAGCTTTCCCATATCTGTACGATCTGTCATCATCGGATCGAATTTATCCTTTTTTGCATGGTCGACATACATTCGAAAACTGTCCCTTTAAGGAACTCGCTCTGTTATTCAGCCTACGTGATATGTGGTCGGTGAGTGACACGCATCCTCATGTTCGCCTTACATAGGATCCATTCTGTTTGATGTCTGCAGATACCAGAATTGTGAGGTAGCCACCCTCAATTCTGCAACCGTTGCTGATGACTCTCTCGCTAACCTATGAATAAGATTAAATACACTCGCACGAAATTTTATTTCCTTTATTGTTTTTAATTTTTTTGTTATGGTTAAGGTAAGTGCAGCAGCAGTTCTTTTCCACCAGAGCCAAGGAAACACATAAATAGTCTACATAACCTCTTAATTCAATTTTCGACTATCTCGGACAGACAGTTTCAGTACGATGTTTTTGTAGCTGTTTGTACATTTCCATTTCGCCCATATTAAGTCTCTTCTTTCTAGACTGATTTTCCGTAGGAATTTAGGGTATTGTTTTACACAGCGTGCATAGAATTTGGCTGACGGGCTCGTGTTAGAACGCTGATCCGAAATCCGCCGGCCTATTCCTTCAGTGTTTACGGGCGTTGGTTTTTCGCTCTGCACTTTATCCCCTTCAAAAAAAAGTCATTGGAAGAAGGCAATGGACAAAAATAACTATACATATTATAAATTAGGATCCCCTACCCGCGTGTTCTGTCGGAATGTTATAGGTAATGTCTGAAACTACTGTAGGGATTTTGATAAGGTTCTCGCTAGCAGGTAGACTGAGTAGCTAGACTGAGTCACGAGGAAGATATGTGTATATGACTTATTGTTTATAGTAATGAGTAGTGTGTAACAAACGTATTGTTATCTGTTCCCATGTTTAATTGGGGTTTTCAGTGTGTTATCGTGGCCCTGCGGGAGCTACTAGCTGGTCAGTTAGAGAGGAGACCATATCTGGCGGAGAAAACGTAAGCACACGCCGCAAACCCAGAGAGCAGTGAAGCTTGACCAGGATCCATACGTATTCTAAATAAAGCTCCCGCCGCGTTTATCCGTCAGTATATGAAGGCTAATCTCAGCAATTACTGTAGACATGCTGATGCGATTTTCAGCAGTGAACGTCTTGATACATGAGAAAGGTTTGTGTACATGGCTACATATCATAAACAAGTTGTCCGGCCGTAGATACACAGAACTACTCGTGTGAAGGCGAGACGTTTCATTAGCAAAGAATATTTGGGAATACTCATACCGTTGTGTGGCGAAATCCAGATCTAGGGGACGGGACAGTAATTCTTCGCGGGTAAAACGACATAAAAAAAGACTGGGATCTTGTGTCATCGCAATCAGAGGTAAATGGAGCGGCAGAGGTGCTAGTATTAATACCTATCGACGTATTTCAAACTATATGTCACCCGGCAGAGCCAATGATCACGAAAAATGATTACTGCAAAACAGGTCAGATATTCACTTTGTTTCATAATGAACGGTACTTACCGGTGAACTATGTGTTCAGTTATTGCTTCAGAACAAAGCTACAGAATTGCGCGCGTGTTTGACACTCGAGTAGGATGTGTCGGATGGTCAGTAATGCACGGCAGGCATTCGATCGTAACGTACGCAATGCACGGTTTGTGCAGACTACCTCTATTCGTTCCAGAGCCACTCTGAACTGCTCTTCAGGTGATGAACGAATCATGAGTAGCTATTACCACGGCATGGACATCGAGTGTTCCACTCGATGTAGGTTCTGTTTCCGAAGCGTTCCACCACCCTATGAAGTAGTAACGTTTGGTGGAGCTTGTAATTCGTAGCACGTAATGAACACTAAAAAAATTTAGGTCGCAGTTTTATGTTTCTTGGTATCTGAAATTTCATCGGTACTGGATGGCTTCTGTCACTGTTGCACTGCACTGGCGCCAGATGGGAGTGTTAGAGATCGGGTCCTCGTATGACACGCATGTGAAACATCCCTGGAATAACCAGCGCCGAGATTTCGTTTTCAAAAGTGTGGCATTGCAACCGAACTCATGCTCGTTATCACGACAATATTTACGTATTATGTTACAGCCAGTTGGAGGCTGAGCGTGGGGCATTCCAAGAAGTCTGCTATGCTGTTTATCACTGCCTGTGAATAGCGGATGCCGAAACTGGAATTTAGCAGATGTACGCCTCATAGACTGCAGTTCTTCGTTTCCCCAAGTCAAATTTGTACCGACAGCTCGTTATCACTGAGTTCAGTTAAGGTTGTCTGAAATTTTCGCGTCATGTGTCGACGAATTTTGGTATGAGTATCACCAATACCCTACAAATATTTCTCCGAATCAGGACATACGTAACACAACACGGAAGAATTAAACTACTTTCATTAATTTCCTTTGGTTTGTTTTCTCTTTCTCTTGTACGCGGTACAGGACGAACAAGTGTGTCATCTGTTGAGAATAGAGTAAACTTTTGTGTATATATTTATGTAACGACAGCTTATGAGCTCAGTTTCTAAGACAGAAAGTGGGAAAAAATATTGCTACACCTAATTACTCGAATTAACCATTGACAACTTTAGAACAGGTATGTTCACACACTGAAGCAGATGGAGATGACATCTACGAATAAGTATAAAAATTGATAAATGACACAGAACACGAATATAGAACGTTAATAGACAATCTTAATGGGAAAGTAGGGCAAAAAAGGGAAATGATACGTCAGTGAACTCTTGGGAATGATTTCTAAATTGACAGTGGCCCTACATTACTGGAACATGCCAAAATAATATCTGCACACAATTTTATAAGAAAACAAATATTATAGGATACTGGTTGGACCCAAATCCAACTAAAATTGAAACTGATTATATTTTATGATGTAATAAAGATTTTGTGCTGGATGTTACAGTCCTAAACACCATTGGAATTTCCACTGATATTAAACTCGTTTGATGAAGAGGAAAAGTAGATCCAAATGATTAAAGAAACCGACTAATCAGGCGCGTATAGTAGATCAAATCAAACGCCAGCTTCTTAGAAAATGAAGACAACGTTAGACACAGACAGTTTCGGTGTACAGCAAGAAGGTTAGCTGAAGGCAAAAGAACAGAACAGAAAATCTCAAAGCAGTTTTTCAAAGTCGAAGACTTCCGAGTAAATACTTCAAGGAATACACGGATCACACTGAACTGAATAACCCTTTTCGATAGTATGTACGACAGGATGTGAGGACATACGATGAGTATTTATTAAGAGATATTGTTTAAAACAAAAAGTGTATGACGAAAACAGATCAGACGCTTATGCTTCGTAGACATTACATTACGTCAGTTAAGTTGATAGGCATCGTAGTAATTAACAGTCTTGAGAAACTTGTACAAGGATTCGAAATTTTCTTTAAATATGTGTTATGTTTGAGAAATCAGGAATACACGGAGTTCATAATTAAGACAGTACAATTGTGGAAGAAACACTCGGTGATGTATACAAATACTTTAAAGCTGAAACTCGTGAAAAAATTTAAAGAAAATATCAATCAGTGTGAATTTTCAACTCATCTGGGATATCAGATACTGAGGAAGGTTTTCTCCATGCTATAACAGCCGATGAGGAACAAGGTATTCGTTCAACTGCAACACCAACACCCTATGTCATTCATAATTTTTGATTACTTATGGCTAACTTTTTTCTATACGTGTGGATTTTTTTACTAATTATGGGCCGGCCGCTGTGGCCGAGTGGTTCTAGGCGCTTCAGTCCGGAACCGCGCTGCTGCTACGGTCGCAGGTTCGAAGCCTGTCTCTGGCATGGATGTGTGGGATGTCCTTAGGTTAGTTAGGTTTAAGTTGTTCTAAGTTCTAGGGGACTGATGACCTGAGATATTAAGTCCCATAGTGCTTAGAGCCATTTGAACCATTTTACTAATTATGTTTATCTGAGAAGAAATCCATTCGTTTTGTTTTAATTTGTGCAAAAAGACGACTCTTGGTGCGACAGTGCTCTCCACCCACCCTAGCCTTGCATGTAGCTTCATAGCGAGCATGCGCAATACAGCGAAAACAGCGAAACAGCACGGCGCAACGCAACGATTTTTATCCCTGTCATGAACTGGGGGATGGCTACGCGTAGAATTATACATTCTACGGGTACTGAAGACAGAAAAAAAAGATAAATTACATTAAAATTTATCGATATATCAAGCGGAGATAGGGGATGCTGCATTTCCACGATGCCTATACGCGAGCCGTCACTGACTACAGCCATTAGAAACAACGACAAATTATGAACAGTTGCGCAAATTAACGCAAAAAATTGTGTCAGATTCTAACTCTGTAGACCCGCCTCCGTAACCGAGGTCGCTAACAGGCGATACTGCGGAGGTAAACACGTTGGAAGCTGGTGGCGGATGAAATTTTCACTTTCAGTACTTGGCCGGCAAGGGCCTACAGGTGCTGATCACAAATCTTTGCGCCATTGTTCTGGGTTCAAATCCAAACCTCTCCGAAATGTCTCATATAGTGAGAGCATGAGACACTGTTGATGGTGAGCCGTCCGTAGGATGTGAACTTCCAAGCTCTGGAGCCCGATTGGTGCTATTCGCGAGGAGTAGGCTATATGCCAACACTCGGTTTCACCTTCTACCTTCCTTTCACCCATAACAACACAACGCCCAACACTGCACTGTCCAAAACACTCAGTCATGCACAAGACATATTTACGCACGCAACACTTCGTGCCGGATCATAGGCGGCCAATGGCAAACCACCTCCACTCAGACCTTGCCATGAGTGGTGGTGCAGGGTCCTGCATCTTTTCCTCTACGCTCGTATCCTGAGTGTGGAACCTTGCTTTTGCATAACTCTGGATATAAAGGGTGTTGCATTGATCGTGACTGGGCCAAATATCTCACGAAATAAGAGTCAAACAAAAAAACTTCAGAGAACTAAACTTGTCTAGCTTGAAGGGGGAAATCAGATGGCGCTATGGTTGGCCCGCTAGATGGCGCTGCCATAGGTCAAACGGATATCAACTGCGTTTTTTAAAATAGGAACCCCCATTTTCATTACATATTCGTGTAGTACGTAAAGAAATATGAATATTTTAGTTAGACCACTTTTTTTCGCTTTGTGATAGATGGCGCTGTAATAGTCACTAACGTATGGCTCACAATTTTAGACGAACAGTTGGTAACAGGTAGGTTTTTTAAATTAAAATACAGATCGTAGGTACGTTTGAACATTTTATTTCGGTTGTTCCAATGTGATAAATGTACCTTTGTGAACTTATTATTTCCGAGAACGCATGCTGTTACAGCGCAATTACCTGTAAATACCACGTTAATGCAGTAAATGCTCAAAATGATGTCCGTCAACCTCAATGCATTTGGCAATACGTTTAACGAAATTCCTCTCAACAGCGAGTAGTTCGCCTTCCGTAATGTTCGCACATGCATTGACAATGCGCTGACGCATGTTGTCAGGCATTGTTGGTGGATCATGATAGCAAATATCCTTCAACTTTCCCCACAGAAAGAAATCCGGGGACGCCAGAACCGGCGAAAGTGCGGGCCATGGTGTGGTGCTTCGACGACCAATCCAATTGTCATGCAATATGCTATTCAATACCGCTTCAACCGCACGAAAGCTATGTGCCGGACATCCATCTTGTCAGAAGTACATCGCCATTCTGTCATGCAGTGAAACATCTTGTAAGAACATCGGTAGAACATTACGTAGGAAATCAGCATACAGTGCACCATTTAGGTTGCCATCGATAAAATGGGGGCCAATTATCCTTCCTCCCATAATGCCGCACCATACATTAACCTGCCAAGGTCGTTGACGTTCCACTTGTTGCAGCCATCGAGGATTTTCCGTTGCCCAATAGTGCATATTATGCCGGTTTACGTTACCGCTGTTGGTAAATGGCGCTTCGTCGCTAAATAGAACGCGTGCAAAAAATCTGTCATCGTCCCGTAATTTCTCTTATGCCTAGTGGTAGAACTGTACACGACGTTCAAAATTGTCGCCATGCAATTTATGGTGCATAGAAATATGGTACCTGTGCAATCGATGTTGATGTAGCGTTCTCAACACCGACGTCTTTGAGATTCCAGATTCTCGCGCTGTTTGTCTGCTACTGATGTGCGGATTAGCCGCGACAGCAGCTAAAACACCTACTTGGGCATCATCATTTGTTGCAGGTCGTGGTTGACGTTTCACATGTGGCTGAACATTTCCTGTTTCGTTCAATAACGTAACTGTCCGGCGAACGGTCCGGACACTTGGATGATGTCGTCCAGGATACCGTGAAGCATAGATGGCACACGTCCGTTGGGCATCTTAATCACAATAGCCATACATCAACACGATATAGACTTTTTCCGCAATTGGTAAACGGTCCATTTTAACACGGGTAATGTATCATGAAGCAAATACCGTCCGCACTAGGGTGTTACCACGTGATACCACGTACTTACACGTTTGTGTCTATTACAGCGCCATGTATCACACAGCGAAAAGAGTGGTCCAACCAAAACATTCGTATTTATTTACGTACTACACGAATATGTAATAAAAATGGGGGTTCCTATTTAAAAAAAACGCTGTTGATATCCGTTTGACCTATGGCAGTGCCATCTAACGGGCCAGCCATATCGCTATCTGGTTTCACCCTTCAAGCTAGACGAGTTTCGTTCTTTGTAGTTTTTTCGTTTGATGCTTATTTCGTGAGATATTCGGCCCGGGCACTATCAATGGACGACCCTGTATACACGGTCCGGTCCAAATGGCGTGACCACCGCCTATGTTCGACATCAACGCGCCCGCGCAATAACCACTCACAAACGGAAGCGGGCTGCACCAGCAGTGGAGGGTGTGTAAAATTTGTCTGAGGGATGCAGCAAACTGTGCAGTCGTTGTGGTAATCTGGACACGGAGCGATTTATGCAGCATCGAAAAGGGCACTAGCGTTGGCTCACGGGCCAAGAGTGGAAACACATCTGAAACGGCTAAGTTTGTAATCCGTGCCGCACTGGTTAAAGTGCCCTGTACACGGGAAAATGGCGCCATCTAAAACCGGCACCGAGCACCTGTGGTTCATTACGGGCCACAGATGGCATGGGTGAAGAATAGTTTCGGAAATGTGTACGGGCAAATAGGCGTGCAACTGTTGAGCAACTGACCACCCAGATAAACCAAGGGGCTACCTACAGTGTGTCTTGAACGAACTTGCACTGTATGCTACTGCGTATGGGCCTTCGCAGCAGGTGCTGGTTCATGCGCCCATGTTGACTGTAGTTCATCGACGACGATGGCTGGAGTTTGCAAGCCAATATCGCAACTAGAAGTCCACTGACTGGCGACAGGTGACCTCTTCATATGAATCACGTTTTGTGGTCCATTTGACAGATGGCCGTTGGCGAGTTTGGCCCTGCAACCACCTAATAAGGGTCGTTCCTGAACTAACGGGTCCAAAGGAACGCTTCACCAAGATGAACGAACGGAGCGAGGAACGAATTCTAAGGAACGGTCTTTCATAGTTCACTTCGGTCGCGCCTTTCTACTTATAGTTCCCGGGGACGGGAAACGGTCGGTGTCGTTCCCGCAACGGCACGTCGGGCGGTCTCGTTCCAGCCTCGGTCTCCTTCCCATCTGTCTCGGTCTCGGTCTCACTCGGCCGGAGTCGTCCTCCGTCGCGTGGCCACTCGTGGCAGTTCCACTGCCGACTGCTCATACTTTGTTCAGTATCGAGTTGTTGGTTGTTTCGTTCGCTTTGCATGTCCATTCTAGATATGTTTCATTCCTTTTTTGAACTCTGATCTTATGGTTCTTTTCGTAATCTATTCAGCGTCAACGACCGGTAATTAAAATGGATTTTCTTTCTTCTTTCGTTTCACACCTCTTTGGGGTACACTGGATCAATCATTTCTTTGTGCGTTGTTCTTTTCTTAGGGCCCAGTATTTCTTCATTCTTTCTGATCTTCTTTTCCTCTCTTCTTCCGAGATGAAGGGTTTGGACTTTTGCGCAGATTTGTCTTGGAACCTGATGTTTTCATCTTTAGTAATTAATTTAGCAGTTCGATCAATAAGTGAATTTTCTGAAGTCTTTAATTCCACTAGGACTTTCTCAGTTTCTTTAAATCAGTTGGGTTTCATTTTGCAGTTACGGAAAAAGTCAAAGATTTATTCAGTTAATCTCTTGGAATTCATTCTCAGATGATGACCATAAAAATTTATCCTCCTTTTTGGCATAGTACGAGTATGAAAGATTTTCAATTTTAGTGTAGAGTGTTACATTTTTTATGTATATAATCTCATTGTCTTGAAATTTTGTCATGTGATTGTTCTTAAAATTTTTCTTTCCTGTAGCTCAAATTTCTCCACTTGGCCTTTGAAATTCGTGTTTAGCGTTTCTGCTGCATGCAGTGCTTCTGGCTTAATCACTGTCTTGTAATGTGTAATTTTGAACCCCCATGAAAGGGATTTTTTGTTGTATGCATTTTTTGTTAGTTTGAAGTCCAATTCAAGTTTATTTTTTCTGGATTCCGTTGCTTTGCTTTCCCCAGCATTCCAACTAATCCATTTTCCGAGATATTTGAATTCTTTTAATATTTCAATCGTTTGTTCTTAGACTTTGAGGTATTTACATGAGTGCTTGATGTTTGTCAATATCTTAGTTTTTTCAAAGGAGATGTCAAGACCTATATTAGCTGCTTGTTTCTAAAAGTTCAAAGATTTGCTCCCGTGCTTCTTCCATTGTTTCAGCAAACAGTGCCCTATCATCTGCAGACGCAATGCAATTTACTTTAAGGTTCTTCTTTTTTTGCAAGCCAGCATTGTACTACTTTTAATATTTGTGTTCCATTCTCTGACTACTTTCTCAAACGCACAATTGAACAGCAACGGTGAGAGCCCGTCCCCCTGTCGCACTGCCGTTTTTATTTCAAAGGGTTCCGATAATTCGCCCTTAAATTTTTTGTTGTTGTGCGGACTGGTTTGATGAAGCTCTCCATGCTACTCTATCCTGTGCCAGCTTCTTCATCTCCCAGTACTTACTGCAAAATACATCCTTCTGAATCTGCTTAGTGTATTCATCTCTTGGTCTCCCTCTACGATTTTTACCCACACTGCCCTCCAATACTAAATTTGTGATCACTCGATGCCTCAGAACATGTCCTACTAACCGGTCCCTTCTTCTAGTCAAGTTGTGCCACAAACTCCTCTTCTCTCCAATTCTATTCAATACCTAGTCATTAGTTACGTGATCTACCCATCTAATCTTCAGTATTCTTCTGTAGCACCACATTTCAAAAGCTTCTATTCTCTTCTTGTCCAAACTATTTATCGTCCATGTTTCACTTCCATACATGGCACACTCCATACAAATACTTTCAGAAACGACTTCCTAATACTTAAATCTGTACTCGATGTTAACAAATTTCTCTTCTTCAGAAACGCTTTCCTTGCCATTGCCAGTCTACATTTTATATTCTCTGTACTTCGAACATCATCAGTTATTTTGCTCCTCAAATAGCAAAACTCCTTTACTACTTTCAGTGTTTCATTTCCTAATCTAATTCCCTCAGCATCACCCGACTTAATTCGACTACATTCCATTATCCTTGTTTTGATCTTGTTGATGTTCATCTTATATCCTCCTTTCAAGACACTGTACATTCCGTTCAACTGCTCTTTCAAGTCCTTTTCTCTCTCTGACAGAATTACAATGTCATCGGCGAACCTCAACGTTTTTATTTCTTCTCCATGGACTTTAATACCTACTCCAAATTTTTCTTTTGTTTCCTTTACTGCTTTCTCAATATACAGATTGAATAACATCGGGGATAGGCTACAGCGCTGTCTCACTCCCTTCCCAACCACTGCTTCCCATTCATGCCCCTCGACTCTTATAACTGACATCTGGTTTCTGAACAAATTGTAAATAGCCTTTCCCTCGCTGTATTTTACCCCTGCCATCTTTAGAATTTGAAAGAGAGTATTCCAGTCAACATTGTCAAAAGCTTTCTCTAAGTCTACAAATGCTAGAAACGTAGGTTTGCCGTTCCTTAACCTAGCTTCTACGATAAGTCGTAGGGTCAGTATTGCCTCACGTGTTCCAATATTTCTACGGAATCCAAACTGATCTTCCCTGAGGTCGGCTTCTATCAGTTTTTCCATTCGTCTGTAAAGAATTCGCGTTAGTATTTTTCAGCTGTGACTTATTAAACTGATAGTTCGGTAATTGTCACATCTGTCAGCACCTGCTTTCTTTGGGATTGGAATCATTATATTCTTCTTGAAGTCTGAGGGTATTTCGCCTCTCTCATACATCTTGCTCACCAGATGGTAGAGTTTTGCCAGGACTGGCCCTCCCAAGGCCGTCAGTAGTTCCAATGGAATGTTGTCTACTCCCAGGACCTTGTTTCGACTCTTTCAGTACTCTGTCAAATTCTTCACGCAGTATCGTATCTCCCATTTCACCTTCATCTACATCCCCTTCCATTTCCATAATATTGTCCTCAAGTACATCGCCCTTGTATAGACCCTATATATACTCCTTCCTCCTTTCTGCTTTCCCTTCTTTGCTTAGAACTGGGTTTTCATCTAAGCTCTTGATATTCATGAAAGTGGTTCTCCTTTCTCCAAAGGTCTCTTTAATTTTCCTGTAGGTAGTATCTATCTTACCCCTAGTGAGATATTCCTCTACATCCTTACATTTGTCCTCTAGCCATCCCTGCTTAGCCATTTTGCACTTCCTGTCGATCTCATTTTTGAGACGTTTGTATTCCTTTTTGCCTGCTTTATTTACTGCGTTTTTATATTTTCTCCATTCATCAATTAAATTCAATATTTCTTCTGTTACCCAAGGATTTCTACTAGCCCTCGTCTTTTTACCTACTTGATCCTCTGCCGCCTTCACTACTTCATCCATCACACCTACCCATTCTTCTTCTGCTGTATTTCTTTCCCCCATTCCTGTCAATTGTTCCCTTATGCTCTCCCTGAAACTCTGTACAACCTCTGGTTTAGTCAGTTAATCCAGGTCCCATCTCCCTAAATTCCCACCTTTTTGCAATTTCTTCAGTTTTAATCTACAGTTCAATACCAATAGACTGTGGTCACAGTCCACATCTGTCCCTGGAAATGTCTTACAATTCAAAACCTGGTTCCTAAATCTCTGTCTTACCACTATGGAATCTATCTGATACCTTCTAGTATCTCCAGGATTCTTCCATGTATGTTGTTGTTGTTGTGGTCTTCAGTCCGGATACTAGTTTGATGCAGCTCTCCATGCTACTCTATCATGTGCAAGCTTCTTCATCTCCCAGTACCTACTACAACCTACATCCTTCTTAATCTGCTTAGTGTATTCATCTCTTGGTCCCCCACTATGATTTTTACCCTCCACGCTGCCCTCCAATACTAAATTGGTGATCCCTCGAGGTCTCAGAACATGTTCTACCAAGCGATCCCTTCTTCTAGTCAAGTTGTGCCACAAGCTCCTCTTCTCCCCAATTCTATTCAATACCTCCTCATTAGTTATGTGAACTACCCATCTAATCTTCAGTATTCTTCTGTAACACCGCATTTCGAAAGCTTCTATTCTCTTCTTGTCTAAGCTATTTATCGTCGACGTTTCACTTCCATACATGGCTACACTCCACACAAATACTTTCAGAAATGACTTCCTGACATTTAAATCTACACGCGATGTTAACAAACTTATCTTCTTCAGAAACGCTTTCCTTGCCATTGCCAGTCTACATTTTATATCCTCTCTACTTCGACCATCATCAGTTATTTTGCTCCCCAAATAGCAAAACTCCTTTACTACTTTAAGTGTCTCATTTCCTGATCTAATTCCCTCAGCATCACCCGATTTATTTCGACTGCATTCCATCATCCTCGTTTTGCTATTGTTGATGTTCATCTTATACGCTCCTTTCAAGACACTGTCCATTCCGTTCAACTGCTCTCTGCTCTCTGATAGAATTACAATGTCATCGGCGAACCTCAACGTTTTTATTTCTTCTCCATGGATTTTAATACCTACTCCGAACTTTTTTTTTGTTTCCTTTATTGCTTGCTCAATATACAGATTGAATAACGTCGGGGATAGGCTACAACCCTGTTTCACTCCCTTCCCAGCCACTGCTTCCCTTTCATACCCCTCGACTCTTATAACTGCCATCTGCTTTCTGTACAAATTGTAAATAGCGTTTCACTCTCTGTCTTTTACCCTGCCACCTTTACAATTTGAAAGAGAGTATTCCAATCAACATTGTCAAAAGCTTTCTCTAAGTCTACAAATGCTAGGAACGTAGGTTTTGCCTTTCCTTAATCTTTCTTCTAAGATAAGTCGTAGGGTCAGTATTGCCTCACGTGTTCCAGCATTTCTACGGAATCCAAACTGATCTTCCCCGAGGTCGGCTTCTATCAGTTTTTCCATTCATCTGTAAAGAATTCGCGTTAGTATTTTGCAGCTGTGACTTATTAAACTGATAGTTCGGTAACTTTCACATCTGTCAACACCTGCTTTCTTTGAGATTGTGATTATTATGTTCTTCTTGATGTCTGAGGATAGAGTTTTGTCAAGACTGGCTCTCCCAAGGTTGTCAGTAGTTCTAATGGAATGTTGTCTACTCTGGGGGGCCTTGTTTTGACTCAGGTCTTTCAGTGCTCTGTCAAATTCTTCACGCAATATCGTATCTCCCATTTCATCTTCATCTACATCCTCTTCCATTTCCACAATATTGTCCTCAGGTACGTCGCCCTTGTATAGGCCCTCTATATACTCCTCCCAATTCTCTGCTTTCCCTTCTTTGCTTAGAACTGGTTTTCCATCTAAGCTCTTGATATTCATGAAAGTGGTTCTCCTTTCTCCAAAGGTCTCTTTAATTTTCCTGTAGGCAGTATCTATCTTACCCCTAGTGAGATATTCCTCTACATCCTTACATTTGTCCTTTAGACATCCCTGCTTAGCCATTTTGCACTTCCTGTCGATATCCTTTTTGAGATGTTTGTATTCCTTTTTGCCTGCTTCATTTACTGCATTTTTATATTTTCATCAATGAAATTCAATATTTGTTCTGTAACCCAAGGGTTTCTACTAGCCCTCGTCTTTTTACCTATTTGATCCTCTGCTGCCTTCACTATTTCATCCCTCAAAGCTACCCATTCTTCTTCTACTGTATTTGTTTCCCCCATTCCTGTCAATTGTTCCCTTATGCTCTCCCTGAAACTCTGTACAATCTGGGGTTCTTTCAGTTTTTCTAGGTCCCATCTCCTTAAACTCCTACCTTTTTGCAGTTTCTTCCATGTATACAACCTTCTTTTATGTTTCTTGAACCAAGTGTTAGCTATGATTAAGTTATGCTCTGTGCAAAATTCTACCAGTCGGCTTCCTCTTTCATTTCTCTCCCCCAATCCATATTCACCCACTATGTTTCCTTCTCTCCCTTTTCCTACTCTCAAATTCCAGTCACCCATGACTATTAAATTTTCGTCTCCCTTCACTACCTGAATAATTTATTTTATCTCATCATACATCTCTTCAATTTCTTCATCATCTGCAGAGCCAGTTGACATATAAACTTGTACTACTGTAGTAGGCATGGGCTTCGTGTCTATCTTGGCCACAATAATGCGTTCACTATGCTGTTTGTAGTAGCTTACCCGCACTCCTATTTTTTTATTCATTATTAAACCTACTCCTGCATTACCCTATTTGATTTTGTATTTATAACCCTGTATTCACCAGACCAAAAGTCTTGTTCCTCCTGACACCGAACTTCACTAATTCCCACTATATCTAACTTTAACCTGTCCATTTCCCTTTTTAAATTTTCTAACCTACCTTCCCGATTAAGGGATCTGACATTCCACGCTCCGATCCGTAGAACGCCAGTTTTCTTTCTCCTGATAACGACGTCCTCTTGAGTAATCCCTGCCCGGAGATCCGAATGGGGGACTATTTTACCTCCGGAATATTGTACCCAAGAGGACGCCATCATCATTTAACTATACAGTAAAGCTGCATACCCTCGGGAAAAATTACGGCTGTAGTTTCCCCTTGCTTTCAGCCGTTCGCAGTACCAGCACAGCAAGTCCGTTTTGGTTATTGTTACAAGGCCAGATCAGTCAATCATCAAGACTGTTGCCCCTGCAACTACTGAAAAGGCTGCTCCTCCTCTTCAGGAACCACATATTTGTCTGGCCTCTCAACAGATACCCCTCCGTTGTGGTTGCACCTACGGTGCTGCTATCTGTAACGCTGACGCACGCAAGCCTCCCCACCAACGGCAAGATCCATGATTCATGGGGGTAGGCCCATAAATTTAACTTTCGAAAATGTATTTGTAAGGGTCTCTTTTATAATATTAGTTGTTTTCTTATCCAAACCCATTTCTTCCAGGACTGATAACAGAGATTCGCTATCAATCGAATCATATGCTTTTTTGAAACCAATGAAAGAGATTACGTATGTCTTTGCCCGTGATTTCTGGTATGCTATGATGTATTTTATAATTAGTTAAATTCCATAAAAATTGCGTGGTATGTAATACATACGTCTTTGCAGGTAACAAAACGGCGTATCAGCTTACTTCACTATGTCGATAAACAGCAGAAGAAATACTTGTAAAAAGGCAAGATTTTTTGTTATTACACATGCAAAGAAAGTCGGCACGGCACACACGAATGGCCACTTTCTGTCTTTTTTTGATCCAGGGTAAAAGAGCATGTTCATTGTTATGGAAGGCAGGCCGACTTAGAACCGAATGAAGCCCGTGCTTCTTAATCGAGTGTATGGAGTCACATTTTGTGAAGAGGTTATGATAACACCTACAATAATATTTCAGTGGTACAGGGTGGCGCACGAAAAATCGGCCCCGAGTACTAGACTGCTCATTGTCGCTTACCAAACGTCATCTATTGTTCTGAAGTTGTTTGCAGTAGCTTTTTATTTCTTCACTGACTAATTACATGCTTATCTATTCTGTTCGTAGCGGCCAACAAATCGTGCGCAATTGGCGAGCAGTCTCTACGTGGGGCCGGTTTTTCGTGCGCCACCTTATTTAATTTCACTGCGATCAGCCACAAAACTCTACAGTTGGCTAAACGAGATGTTTTGCAGAATCACGAAAATTACAAGTGTGTGAGGATTCTTTTATGAATAAAACCTCTGTGCTCCACGGGAGAGGCAGGTGCCCCCTCTTTGCGCCTTCCATCTTCAGTCACCTATGCTACTAATTTTCAATTTTTCAGAAAAGCCATGTACCAAGCACAATGAAAGGTGAACAAAATGAACGATTTCCAAAAAAGAGCGATCATCAGTGAACTAGTTACCAAGGATGAACGAGTTTGTCCATTTCTAGAGGGGAGAGCCTTGGTCTGGGATATGTTATCGTGACATCCCCTGGATCTCTGGGAGACGCAATGGACCACCACAAGTATGCATCTATACTTCGAGACCATTTCCACACCTACATTCAGTTTGTTCCTCTTCGGCATGGTGGCATCTACGAGCAGGACAGTGCAACATGAGACAGAGCTCGCAGGATACGTGCGTGGTTCGAAGAGCACCACGGTAAGTTTATCGTACTCTCCAGGCCACCGAACTTCCCCGGTTTAAATCCAATAGACAGTCTGCGGGACCACATTTATCGGACTTTTCGCATTATGGATCCTCAACAGAGGGACCTAGCGCTGCTGACCACGAGACTGAGCTTGTCACAGCTCCGCATCACTGTGGGCACCTTCCAGGACCTCCCTGACTCTCTTCCTACGCGCCCGAGCTCAAGAAAGGAGATTATTCAGGCTTTCGACACGTGGTGACATTACTCTGGCTGGACCGTGAAAAACCTACTTCAGTAGTAGTGCAACGATAATTTTCAGATGACTCAGTATAAAGAAGATCGCCATTTCGTACAAACGACTGAACGTGAAGCTACGTAAGTTAGACCAAACGCATTGGTTACATGCAATATTACCACTACATAAGCGCATAATAGTGAAAATCAGTGGTTCAGTGTCTTAATCAAGATGACATCCTGAAACGATCGTTGTTGATCCTAATATTAATATTAGGTGCCTCATGTTTCACAGAGCGTCATGTTGGGGAGAAGCGGCAACAGTGTAGAACGTAATGTGAAGACCTGACAGCAAACAAATAGCAAATCATCCATTTTTACTTCGTTCTCATTGCCGTTTGTTCAACGATAGTCAGTTTCTGATCCGGCGTTTGCATACATCTATCTTGCGAAGACGGCAAGAGTTGACAAGTGCGAGAATTATCGCACAATCAGCTTAACAGCTCATGCATCGAAGTTGCTTACAAGAATAATATACAGAAGAATGGAAAAGAAAATTGAGAATGCGCTAGGTGACGATCAGTTTGGCTTTAGGAAAAGTAAAGGGACGAGAGAGGCAATTCTGACGTTACGGCTAATAATGGAAGTAAGGCTAAAGAAAAATCAAGACACTTTCATAGGATTTTTCGACCTGGAAAAAGCGTTCGACAATATAAAATGGTGCAAGCTGTTAGAGATTCTGAAAAAAGTGGGGGTAAGCTATAGGGAGAGACGGGTCATATACAATATGTACAACAACCAAGAGGGAATAATAAGAGTGGACGATCAAGAACGAAGTGCTCGTATTAAGAAGGGTGTAAGACAATGCTGTAGCCTTTCGCCCCTACTCTTCAATCTGTACATCGAGGAAGCAATGATAGAAATAAAAGAAAGGTTCAGGAGTGGAATTAAAATACAAGGTGAAAGGATATCAATGAGACGATTCGCTGATGACATTGCTATCCTGAGTGAAAGTGAAGAAGAATTAAATGATCTGCTGAACGGAATGAACAGTCTAATGAGTACACAGTATGGTTTGAGAGTAAATCGGAGAAAGACGAAGGTAATGAGAAGTAGTAGAAATGACAACAGCGAGAAACTTAACATCAGGATTGATGGTCACGAAGTCAATGAAGTTAAGGAATTCTGCTACCTAGGCAGTAAAATAACCAATGACGGTCGGAGCAAGGACATCAAAAGCAGACTCGCTATGGCAAAAAAGGCATTTCTGGTCAAGAGAAGTCTACTAATATCAAATGCCGGCCTTAATTTGAGGAAGAAATTTCTGAGGATGTACGTCTGGAGTACAGCATTGTATGGTAGTGAAACATGGACTGTGGGAAAACCTGAACAGAAGAGAATCAAAACATTTGAGATGTGGTGCTATCGACGAATGTTGAAAATTAGGTGGACTGATAAGGTAAGGAATGAGGAGGTTCTACGCAGAATCGGAGAAGAAAGGAATATGTGGAAAACACTGATAAGGAGAAGGGACAGGATGATAGGACATCTGCTAAGACATGAGGGAATGACTTCCATGGTACTAGAGGGAGCTGTAGAGCGCAAAAACTGTAGAGGAAGACAGAGATTGGAATACGTCAAGCAAATAATTGAGGACGTAGGTTGCAAGTGCTACTCTGAGATGAAGAGGTACAGCACGTAACAAGTTACGTGCTGTGAGGCTGCGCTGGGCGTCGGTAACCATTCTAGTGGCATCGTTACACGTACCACCCGGAATATACCCGATATACATCACTGCAAGGTACAAAGCGGCCCCGTACCGACCAAAGAAAGGAAACATAGCCAATGCTCAAAAGGTAAGTGGAGCAGCAACACCCACAAATAAATGTAATTAAGTAATTGGGAAGCGCATTTACGGCAAAACCAGTTTGAGGACACTGGTAACGGCCGATGTGTTTACTCTCCCTCTCTCTTAACACCTGGTAGTGCACGAAAATACACGAATACACGATGTCATATCCAGGCGTTGCATAGTACACCTTTCGAGAGGACAATCTGAAATGTCTGTAAATGAGATGAAAGAACTCCAGACCACGGTACTGGTCTTCCTTTACATTGGGAATTATTTGACACATTGAGACAAAACACTTGGATTACACCTGATCTACATACTGCTATACAAATATCCTAAAACTGTAATATCTAAGGGACAGTGGAATTAAAAATCGAAAAACATTAAGTACATAGTTCATTATCTCAAAAATGATCAACATAACTGTTAATATCTCTATACCACTGTGAGATAAGACGGTCAGTGCCTTCATGGAAAAATGTTTGTGGTTGCCTGCAGAACCATACTGGTACCCAGGAGTGCATCTCTTCTTCTAAAGAGACATGTATTCTTCGACGGACATGAATGTATTTCTTCAGAGCTCTAGAAAATCGTAATTGCATGGGGACTTATAAGTGTTTTACGTTGTACATAGGACACACATTCTCAAGAAAACGACATACCAACAAAGAATTATCCGGATGCGACGGAAATCGGTCGATGTGATGTACATGTATAAACAAACAAATGATTACAATTACAGAAAAACTGGATGATATATTCAAGAACACAAAGATTCACAAATTGAATCGACGACGCGTCGGTCCAAATCTGGCCGTCACGCAAGCAGTCATTCGGCTTCGTATTGACTGATGGAGTTCTTGGAGGTTCACATAAGGGATATTGTGCCAAATACTGTCCAACTGGTGCTGTAGATTGTCAGAACACCAAGATGGTTGGAAGGTCCTGCCCATAATGCTGCTAAACTGCTGAGCCGAAACTCCACATTGCCTCACTGGACAGAAGGGGTCGAATAGGGAGACGTCCAATGATCTTGCTGGCCAAGGTAGGGGTTGGCAAGGACGAACACAAGCAGTGGAAACCCTCACATTATTTCACTGTTATGTAACCCCAGAAAGGGCAACAAAACGGGGCGTAGAATATCGTAGGCGTACCGCTGTGCTGTAAAGGTGCCGCGCATGACAATCAGAGGCGTTCTGCTACGAAAAATGGCTCCCCAGACCATCATTCTTAGCTGTCGGTAGTATGGAGAGCGACATTCAGGTTGGTATCTCAACGCTGTCCGGGGCGCCTCTGGACACGTCTATTCAGGTCAGTTGAAAGCCATACGAGGAGCATTCAAGTTCTAAGGCCTCCGATTTTTTTTCTCCAGACTGGAAAGAGATAGAAACATGCGCATTGTTTTAAAATGAGGTCGCGTTCATTGTCAATACGTCCCAGAGATGGCAGCACTGTGCGGCAGATGGAATTTTACCGCCAGCGGCGAGAATGAGAACTGTTTTAAATACTTAAAATGGCGACGTTTTCCTTACTTGAACAACGTGCAATCATTCGTTTTCTGAATTTGTGTGGTGTGAAACCAATTGAAATTCATCGACAGTTGAAGGAGACATGTGGTGATGGAGTTATGGATGTGTCGAAAGTGCGTTCGTGGGTACAACAGTTTAATGAAGGCAGAACATCGTGTGACAACAAACCGGAACAACCTCAGGCTGGCACAAGCCGGTCTGACGACATGATCAAGAAAGTGGATAGAATCGTTTTCGGGGATCGCCGAATGACTGTTGAACAGATCGCTTCCAGAGTTGGCATTTCTGTGGGTTCTGTGCACACAATCCTGCATGACGACCTGAAAATGCGAATAGTGTCATCCAGGTGGGTGCCACGAATGCTGATGGACGACCACATGGCTGCCCATGTGGCATGTTGCCAAGCAATGTTGACGAGCAACGACAGCATGAATGGCACTTTCTTTTCATCGGTTGTGACAATGGATGAGACGTGGATGCCGTTTTTCAATCCAGAAACAAAGAGCCAGTCAGCTCAATGGAAGCACACAGATTCAACACCACCAAAAAAATTTCGGGTAACCGCCAGTGCTGAAAAAAATGATGGTGTCCAAATTCTGGGACAGCAAGGGCGTAATCCTTACCAATTGCGTTCCAAAGGGCACTACGGTAACAGGTGCATCCTACGAAAATGTTTTGAAGAACAACTGTTTCACCAAGACAACGCACCCGTACATCGAGCTAACGTTACGCAACAGTTTCTTCGTGATAACAACTTTGAAGTGATTCCTCATGCTCGCTACTCGCCTGACCTGGCTCCTAGTGACTTTTGGCTTTTTCCAGCAATGAAAAACACTCTCCGTGGCCGCACATTCACCAGCCGTGCTGCTATTGCCTCAGCGATTTTCCAGTGGTCAAAACAGACTCCTAAAGAAGCCTTCGCCGCTGCCATGGAATCAGCGTTGTGAAAAATGTGTACGTCTGCAGGGCGATTACGTCGAGAAGTAACGCCAGTTTCATAGATTTCGGGTGAGTAGTTTATTAGAAAAAAATCGGAGGCCTTAGAACTTGAATGCACCTCGTACATACTGCTATACAAATCTCCTAAAACTGTAATATGTAAGGGACAGTGGAATTAAAAATCGAAAAACATTAAGTACATAGTTCATTATTTCAAAAATAATCAACATAACTGTTAATATCTCTATACCACTGTGAGATAAGATGGTCAGTGCCTTCATGGAAAAATGTTTGTGGTTGCCTGCAGAACCATGCTAGTACCCAGGAGTGCATCTCTTCTTCTAAAGAGACATGTATTCTTCGACGGACATGAATGTATTTCTTCAGAACTCTAGAAAATCGTAATTGCATGGGGACTTATAAGTGTTTTACGTTGTACATAGGACACATATTCTAAAGAAAGCAACGTACCAAGAATGAATTATCCGAATGCGACTGAAATCGGTCGATGTGATGTACGTGTATAATCAAACAAATGATTACAATTACAGAAAAACTGGATGATATATTCAAGAACACAAAGCTTCACAAATTGAGTCGACGAAGCACCGGTCCAAATCTGGCCGTTATGCAAGCAGTCATTCGGCTTCGCATTGACTGATGGAGTTCTTGGAGGTTCACATAAGGGATATTGTGCCAAATACTGTCCAACTGGCGCTTTAGATCGTCAAAACACCAAGATGGTTGGGAGGTCCTGCCCATAATGCTGCTAAATTGCTGAGCCGAAACTCCACATTACCTCACTGGACAGAAGGTGTCGAATAGGGAGACGTCCAATGATCCTGCTGGCCAAGGTAGGGGTTGGCAAGGACGAACACAAGCAGTGGAAACCCTCACACTATTTCGCTGTTATGTAACCCCAGAAAGGGCAACAAAACGGGGCGTAGAATATCGTAGGCATACCGCAGTGCTGTAAAGGTGCCGCGCATGACAACCAGAGGCGTTCTGCTACGAAAAATGGCTCCCCAGACCATCATTCTTAGCTGTCGGTAGTATGGAGAGCGACATTCAGGTTGGTATCTCAACGCTGTCCGGGGCACGTCTATTCAGGTCAGTTGAAAGCCATAGAAACTGAACACTCTCGCCCTTTCACGACGGAAGACATAGAAAAAGCTCTGAAAGATGTCAAACCAACAAAGGCACCAGGTTTCGACAACGTTCTCCCTGATTTCATAATAAACTGTGGCAACTATGGAAAGGTACAGCTGGCTCGATTTTTCACAAACATCATGCAAACTGGTAATATCCCACAAGAACTCAAACACTTTAAGGTAATAGCTTTTCTAAAGCCTGGGAAGCAAGCTGACGACCCAAAAAGCTACAGACCAATTGCCCTGATGTCTGTAATTTACAAACTATTAGAGAGGCATATAACAGAATTAGACCAGAATTGTTCAGGGTGATCCCAGATGAAATGGCAGGCTTTCAGCCAGGAAAAAGTTGTAGTGACCAGGTGTTGTCACTCACTACTTACATTGAGGCGGGATTCCAGAGAAAATTGAAAACATGAGTGGCCTTTATTGACCTCTCAGCAGCTTACGACACTGTGTGGAGAGAAGGCATCATGTACAAAATTTTCAGAGTAATTCCTTGCAAATCTATAGCAAGCTTAATAGACAGCATGCTCAATGATAAGGTGTTCCAAATTAGTATGGGCACTGAATACAGCTCCATCAAAAAACTAAAGGATGGCTTACCACAAGGATCAGTGCTCGCACCACAGCTGTCTAGCCTCTATATTGCAGACCTGCCGGAAACACAATCAAGAAAGTTCGCTTATGCCGACGATTGGGCCCTCGCTACAAGATGTAGCACAATTGAAGCATCTGAGAACATCCTAACGAAAGATCTGAAGATAATGGGTGAATATTTCCGTAAAAGTGGAGGCTTCAACTAAATGCTTCCAAAACAGAGGTTAGTTGCTTCCATCTCAACAACAAACTCGGTGGAAAGGAACTCATCATTCGATTAGAAAACACCATTCTCAGGCACAATAAAACTTCTAAAGTACTTGGGCATGAGTGTGCTCCCTGGCGCCGTTGGATAAGCAGCTGAGCAGCAAGTCGTATACTCCTAGCTCACTCATTTGTTACATAGTTTAATTCTTAATTTCTTTGCGTGTTTTTGGTACTTGCATTGTTTAATTCATAAATTTCGGGCGTATTATAGTATTTGAGAGTTGTAGCATCGCGTTTTAGTACCTGAATAGTGTAAATTCGCGTAGACGTTTGTCTTCTGTTTTTGTTTTGAACGGCCAGTGTCGGTTGGTCACAGTCAGTGTGCTCCCTGCCGCTGTTGGATAAGCAGCTGCAGCAGCAAGTCGTATACTCCTAGCTCACTCATTTGTTACATAGTTTAATTCTTAATTTCTTTGCGTGTTTTTGGTACTTGCATTGTTTAATTCATAAATTTCGGGCGTATTATAGTATTTGAGAGTGTAGCATCCCGTTTTAGTACCTGAATAGTGTAATTTCGCGTAGTCTCCTTCCGCCGCCGAGCAGTGTCAGCAGTGCGCAAGTAGCAGCATTACTGCATTTACTAGGCAATCTTGTATTTTAATAACCGTTTAAATTTTGTTGATTTGTTTGCGCTCTCTGTAGATTAGTTCAGACGTTCTTTGCAAAACAGTTTTTAGCATGGATAGGGACTGCAACTGCTGTGTTCGGATGCAAGCTGAGTTGGCATCCCTTCGCTCCCAGCTTCAGGCAGTGTTGGCTTCGGTCACACAGCTTGAGGCTGTTGCCAATGGGCATCACTGTGGGGGTCCGGATGGGGGTTTGTCGGGGACGGCCAGCTCGTCCCACGCATCCCCTGATCGGACTACGACTGTGGTTGCCCGGGATACTGCCCGCATTGAGGCTGATCCCTCACCTGTGGTAGAGTGGGAGGTCGTCTCAAGGTGTGGCAGGGGGCGAAAGACATTCCGGAGGGCTGAACGGAAAGCCTCTCCAGTTTGTCTGACGAACCGGTTTCAGGCTCTGTCTCAGGCTGATACTGATCTTCGGCCTGACATGGCTGCTTGTCCTGTTCCAGAGGTTGCCCCTCAGTCTGCAAGATCCGGGCAGTCGCAGAGGGTGGGCTTACTGGTAGTTGGGAGCTCCAGCGTCAGGCGCGTAATGGGGCCCCTTAGGGAAATGGCAGCAAGAGAGGGGAAGAAAACCAATGTACACTCCGTGTGCATACCGGGGGGAGTCATTCCAGATGTGGAAAGGGTCCTTCCGGATGCAATGAAGGGTACAGGGTGCACCCATCTGCAGGTGGTCGCTCATGTCGGCACCAATGATGTGTGTCGCTATGGATCGGAGGAAATCCTCTCTGGCTTCCGGCGGCTACCTGGTTTGGTGAAGACTGCCAGTCTCGCTAGCGGGATGGAAGCAGAGCTCACCATCTGCAGCATCGTCGACAGGACTGACTGCGGACCTTTGGTACAGAGCCGAGTGGAGGGTCTGAATCAGAGGCTGAGACGGTTCTGCGACCGTGTGGGCTGCAGATTCCTCGACTTGCGCCATAGGGTGGTGGGGTTTCGGGTTCCGCTGGATAGGTCAGGAGTCCACTACACGCAACAAGCGGCTACACGGGTAGCAGGGGTTGTGTGGCGTGGGCTGGGCGGTTTTATAGGTTAGATGGCCTTGGGCAAGTACAGAAAGGGCAACAGCCTCAACGGGTGCGGGGCAAAGTCAGGACATGAGGGGACCAAGCAGCAATCGGTATTGTAATTGTCAACTGTCGAAGCTGCGTTGGTAAAGTACCAGAACTTCAAGCGCTGATAGAAAGCACCGAAGCTGAAATCGTTATAGGCACAGAAAGCTGGCTTAAGCCAGAGATAAATTCTGCCGAAATTTTTACAAAGGTACAGACGGTGTTTAGAAAGGATAGATTGCATGCAACCGGTGGTGAAGTGTTCGTCGCTGTTAGTAGTAGTTTATCCTGTAGTGAAGTAGAAGTGGATAGTTCCTGTGAATTATTATGGGTGGAGGTTACACTCAACAACCGAACTAGGTTAATAATTGGCTCCTTTTACCGACCTCCCGACTCAGCAGCATTAGTGGCAGAACAACTGAGAGAAAATTTGGAATACATTTCACATAAATTTTCTCAGCATGTTATAGTCTTAGGTGGAGATTTCAATTTACCAGATATAGACTGGGACACTCAGATGTTTAGGACGGGTGGTAGGGACAGAGCATCGAGTGACATTATACTGGGTGCACTATCCGAAAATTACCTCGAGCAATTAAACAGAGAACCGACTCGTGGAGATAACATCTTGGACCTACTGATAACAAACAGAACCGAACTTTTCGACTCTGTATGTACAGAACAGGGAATCAGTGATCATAAGGCCGTTGCAGCATCCCTGAATATGGAAGTTAATAGGAATATAAGAAAAGGGAGGAAGGTTTATCTGTTTAGCAAGAGTAATAGAAGGCAGATTTCAGACTACCTAACAGATCAAAACGAAAATTTCTGTTCCGACACTGACAATGTTGAGTGTTTATGGAAAAAGTTCAAGGCAATCGTAAAATGCGTTTTAGACAGGTACGTGCCGAGTAAAACTGTGAGGGACGGGAAAAACCCACCGTGGTACAACAACAAAGTTAGGAAACAACTGCGAAAGCAAAGAGAGCTCCACTCCAAGTTTAAACGCAGCCAAAACCTCTCAGACAAACAGAAGCTAAGCGATGTCAAAGTTAGCGTAAGGAGGGCTATGCGTGAAGCGTTCAGTGAATTCGAAAGTAAAATTCTATGTACCGACTTGACAGAAATTCCTAGGAAGTTCTGGTCTTACGTTAAATCAGTAAGTGGCTCGAAACAGCATATCCAGACACTACGGGATGATGATGGCATTGAAACAGAGGATGACACGCGTAAAGCTGAAATACTAAATACCTTTTTCCAAAGCTGTTTCACAGAGGAAGACCGCACTGCAGTTCCTTCTCTAAATCCTCGCACAAACGAAAAAATGGCTGACATCGAAATAAGCGTCCAAGGAATAGAAAAGCAACTGGAATCACTCAATAGAGGAAAGTCCACTGGACCTGACGGGATACCAATTCGATTCTACACAGAGTACGCGAAAGAACTTGCCCCCCTTCTAACAGCCGTGTACCGCAAGTCTCTAGAGGAACGGAGGGTTCCAAATGATTGGAAAAGAGCACAGATAGTCCCAGTCTTCAAGAAGGGTCGTCGAGAAGATGCGCAAAACTATAGACCTATATCTCTGACGTCGATCTGTTGTAGAATTTTAGAACATGTTTTTTGCTCGAGTATCATGTCGTTTTTGGAAACCCAGAATCTACTATGTAGAAATCAACATGGATTCCGGAAACAGCGATCGTGAGAGACCCAACTCGCTTTATTTGTTCATGGGACACAGAAAATATTACATACAGGCTCCCAGGTAGATGCCATTTTTCTTGACTTCCGGAAGGCGTTCGATACAGTTCCGCACTGTCGCCTGATAAACAAAGTAAGAGCCTACGGAATATCAGACCAGCTGTGTGGCTGGATTGAAGAGTTTTTAGCAAACAGAACACAGCATGTTGTTATCAATGGAGAGACGTCTACAGACGTTAAAGTAGCCTCTGGCGTGCCACAGGGGAGTGTTACGGGACCATTGCTTTTCACAATATATATAAATGAACTAGTAGATAGTGTCGGGAGTTCCATGCGGCTTTTCGCGGATGATGCTGTAGTATACAGAGAAGTTGCAGCATTAGAAAATTGTAGCGAAATGCAGGAAGATCTGCAGCGGATAGGCACTTGGTGCAGGGAGTGGCAACTCACCCTTAACATAGACAAATGCAATGTATTGCGAATACATAGAAAGAAGGATCCTTTATTGTATGATTATATGATAGCGGAACAAACACTGGTAGCAGTTACTTCTGTAAAATATCAGGGAGTATGCGTGCGGAACGATTTGAAGTGGAATGATCATATAAAATTAATTGTTGGTAAGGCGGGTACCAGGTTGAGATTCATTGGGAGGGTGCTTAGAAAATGTAGTCCATCAACAAAGGAGGTGGCTTACAAAACACTCGTTCGACCTATACTTGAGTATTGCTCATCAGTGTGGGATCCGTACCAGATCGGTCTGACGGAGGAGATAGAGAAGATCCAAAGAAGAGCGGCGCGTTTCGTCACAGGGTTATTTGGTAACCGTAATAGCGTTACGGCGATGTTTAATAAACTCAAGTGGCAGACTCTGCAAGAGAGGCGCTCTGCATCGCGGTGTAGCTTGCTGTCCAGGTTTCGAGAGGGTGCGTTTCTGGATGAGGTATCGAATATATTGCTTCCCCCTACTTATACCTCCCGAGGAGATCACGAATGTAAAATTAGAGAGATTAGAGCGCGCACGGAGGCTTTCAGACAGTCGTTCTTCCCGCGAACCATACGCGACTGGAACAGGAAAGGGAGGTAATGACAGTGGCACGTAAAGTGCCCTCCGCCGCACACCGTTGGGTGGCTTGCGAAGTATAAATGTAGATGTAGATGTAGACACTGGACAGAACATTATATAAAGAGCACCTAACAAAAACTGCCGAAAAATTAAAGACAAGGAACAACATTATTCAAAAGCTCTGTGGTACTACCTGAGGAACCACGGCCTGCACTCTCCGCACCTCTGCTTTAGTAATTGTGTTCTCGGCTGCCGAATACGGTGCTCCGATTGGGCTAAAAACAGCCCACATGTAAAAAAGGTGGTTGTCCAGTTGCATAACACTCTAAGGGTGATTTCTGGAGTAATTAAACCCACTCCAACGCAATGGCCCCCAACATCAAGCCACATCCCGCCGCCACACCTGTGACGTACTGAGGCCGTTGTACGTGAATATAAAACATTATTGGAAATCGAAGCCTGCCAATTCACCAAGACACTGAGGCTGCAAACACTGATAAGCTTCGATCTAGGAACCCGCCAACAAGTACAGCAAGGACCCGTGTACAAGAAGCTTTCAGTATCACAAACGCATGGTCTGGAAAATAGAACGCGTGGCAAAATCATAACATGCCTTCCACCACACAAAAGCAACCTGGTTTTGACCTGCTACGTAAAGCGTTGTCCACTCTAAATAGGATTCGAACTCGTCATGGCAGATGTGCTTACTCCCTGTATAAATGGGGTAAGAGACCATCCCCTCAGTGCGACTGCGGAGAAAATCACACCATCAGCCACATTGTTTAAGAGCGTTCCAGAAGAGCCTGTAATGGGACTCTCGACGACTTCCTGCTCGCAACTCCAGAGTCGATAGATTATATTAATAGACTTGATGTTTGTTTGTAATCCTTAAACTTTGTTATATTAGTGATGTTTGTTTTCAGTCATTAACGTTTGTTATATTATTGACTTGTCTGTTTCTTTCGTATGTGTATGTACTGCCAAATAAATAGTTCAAAGCGGGACACATAACTGAAAACAGGTCTGCTCCTGCCAATGGG
The DNA here is from genome assembly GCF_023864345.2 of Schistocerca serialis cubense. Classification (NCBI taxonomy): domain Eukaryota; kingdom Metazoa; phylum Arthropoda; class Insecta; order Orthoptera; family Acrididae; genus Schistocerca; species Schistocerca serialis. Next base: position 765,545,412 of record NC_064642.1, on the reverse strand, counting down.
ATTCCAGGCGGAAGTCGTGTCTGTGTTGACGGTATACGTGAGTCAGTCGATAAAACAGTTTTGATGTCTTTTGCCAGTAAAGAAGGTCGTTATAATGATCCTTCGTTTGGTTTCGTTGTTTGTTAGATCCCGTTATCAGTCCACGTTAGATGCGGCACCCACACTTTCATGTTTAATTGGGCCAACCATGGTAATTTTCATTAGGTGAGCCATTGTCTGTTGCGCGACTTTCTTCATCATTCACATGATCTCATGGGCAGTATTCTACCACTGTATGTCACTGGATAAAGAATCTATAGGATCTCATGGGTATACTAAATTGCTGAGCCGAAACTCCATATTAGCTCACTGGACAGAAGGGGTCCAATAGTATGGAAGTACTTTACATAAAAACAAAAGAATAAAATATGTGTTTTATTGAATGAAGCTAACGCTTGCCGCATAAGAATTGTATCGCGATCTGTGTATGAGGGAGAAAATTTATATCTGTATAAAAAAGGAGACCTGCAGACACAAAGATTCTGGTGCACCAAGAAAAATGTGTGCAGAGATCAGCCAAGAAAAAGCACAGTCTGTCTTCTAAAGTTGGACAGGAGTGCAGATCCTCTGAGATTTTGAGTAACACCGTTCAAAAGTCACTTTTCCAAAACAGAAAATTATTTAAAGCAGTCGGCTGTGTTCTGGAGTTGTGCTGCGACAGTTTTGCTTTGTTGCAAACGAGTATTTCAGTTATGCCGTTGAGTTAAACATGTTAGAGCTGAAGATAAAATAGTGGAATGCCTGAGCAGGCGACAGACTGAATACAAGGTGTGATAGTTCCTTCCGTTATCTCCATGCAGTCATTATAATTGTTAGGAGGTAGGAGTCATATGATATCGAAACAATGGATGTCACAAATACAGGGCAGCAAAAGTAAAATTGGCTCGGAATATCTACTTTACGCCTTCAGTTAGGCAACTCGACTTATTTAATCCGTCACGGGGTGCAGATAATATAAGTTGGACTGCCTATGTTGAGGCACATGAAATATTTTCAGGGTCAGTACTATTTTGGCCATCCTGATAACGTGCACAAGCGTTTACCACTAGTTACATCCTGTGTAAGGACTAAAATGAAAATTCTGGAAGAATAGGACCTCCATAATAAAGAGTTTAGAGTATCTTTTTAAGCGCAAGAGGAATTTCCGTTTAAAATTTATGTAATCCATTGAGAACGAATGGCGTCCTGCAGACTACAGTTCTTTAATCAGTCTAAATGTTGGCCCATCATTGCCCACAACTTCTTTTTTAAAGGAAAACAAAATTCTATATCGCTTTGGATTAAGAGTGGAAATGATCTTTCAATCTTAAGGTTAACTAGTATTTTGTGAGAGACTACAACTGCTTGAGCTATAGCTGGATTAATTTTTACATCTAATTTGCAGAAGACTGGATAGCTTGTTCTAAATCGATATATGTTGTGATATTAGCTTGCATTTAGAAGAATATAGCAACTCTCGACGCAATACTGATCTGGTATCTTATATTAGAAGGCTGAATGAAGAAAGGCGCTTGTACATTTAGAGAAATATTTGAACACTGTTGGCTGAATACATTCTTTGAACTACTGAATGTAGCGGGGTTAAAATACACGGGGCGAAAGGTTATTCACAACTTGTACAGAAACCAGACTGCGGTTGCACGAATCGTAGGACATGAAAGGGAAGCGAGTGCAGCCTACCCTGGACATCACTCAGTACGTACACTGAATAAACACCGAAGAACACCAGTAAGAAATGTGGAAAGGGAACTAAAGTTCAGCGAGAAGAAGTACAAACATTAAGTTCACTGTCATAAGTGGCAAAGGATTTGAAAGGTGACTTGAAACGAAAGATTACTATCTGTTCAAGAGATCAGAAGTTAAACAAGGGTAATAGACGAAAGAGATTAGCAAGGAATACACTAAATGGAGTAGATGAATTTTGTTATTTGGGATGCAAAATAAGTGACAACTGATGAAGTAGACAAGAAATTAGTTGCAAAGTGGTAATAGCACGATACGCGTTTCTGAAAAGGAGCTATTCCCTAATGTGGAATATACACTCATGTACAGAAAAAAGAGAACACCTTAACGACTAGAGACAGGACTTTCATATTCACAGGACATGTACGTTAGTATGTTCTTCACAAACAGTTAGCTTTTGAAACATGTCGCCCCGCGGATTCGAGGTCAATACTGATACCACGGCGCAACACCTCCTACCGGTAAAATGTGCCTGCGGCGATCGTTGTCGCTGTAAACAGAGGCCAATGGATCAGTGTGACTTCAGCAGATGTGCAGGATGCCTCGCAGACGTACCGTCAAATCAATGAGCTTGAAAGACGGCGCATAATTGGTTTGAGAGAATGTGATGCACCCACCCGGGAAATTGCTGTTCGTGTGGGACGAAGTGTTTCGGCAGTGCAACGGGTGTGTGCAGAACTGTCACGTAGGCCGTAGAACATGTCGAAGTGGGTCAAGTCGTACCACACAGATCATCACCAGAGAAGACCGACACCTCATCCGGATTGCCTTGCAGGACAGATCTGCGTCCTCCTCGGCTTTGGCGCATCAGTGGAACACCGTGCACCATCAGGGGTGACAGTCCGTCGCCGTCTATTATGGCTTGGGCTACGTGCACGCCGACCACTTCTCTGCCTATCTTTGACGAATGTACAGAAATATGCTAGATGGCAACGAAGTCACTGGGAACAGGAATGGCATCAGATGGCGTTTTCGCTCGAATCCAGGTTCTTTTTGTTTGAAAATGATGGTTGCTTTTTGGCTCGCCATCACAGTGAGTTCATTAGCAGAAGAAATACAGCGCCAGGTCAAGGCCTTATTATGTCGGGTGTTATTGGGTAGGACCACAAATCACAGCTAGTGCGTGTCAAGGGCACTGTGTTCAGTTTGACCTACGTTCCACCCGTAGGCATACTATTTCTGCACATCACCCCAGGAGTCATTTTTCAGCAAGACAATGCAGAACCACATGTTGCTGCACGAACACGCGCCTTCTTGGTGTCACAGGATGTCAGTCTTTTTCCCTGGCCCGCCAGATCACCAGATTCGTCGCGAATCGAAAATGTGTGGAATATGGCGAAACGACGGGTGTAGCGTTGTGACCCAATGCCAACCACCACACACGAACTTTGGAATCAGGCGAATGCAGCATGGACAGCTATACCACAAGTCGCCATTCGCGCCTTACACGCGTCGATACGATCACGACTAGAACAAGTTATCAGGTCCTATGGGGAACCCTGTGCCTACTAGACTGAACCGAAAATGCTAATCGTCTCTGCAGATCATGCTGATGTAAATGTCCTGTGAATACGAAAGTCCTATCTATAGTCGTTCAAGGCGTTCTATTTTTTTTCTGAACATGAGTATAAATTTAAATCCTAGAAAGTACGTGATGGAGGGTTGCAGTGTACGAAAATGAAACTTCTGTCAAGCAGAGCCCTGAAGCTTTTCAATGTGATGTTGCAGATGAATTTTGAAGATTAGGTGAGTAGTTCGGATGACGAATGAAGATGTACTATCTCAAACTGGGGAGAAATGAGTTTCATGGCGCAACATGACTGAAAGGTGTAATCTGTTGACAGGATATGTCAGGATATGGTCTGTGTGGCAATGATCGAAATGTGGCAGGTAGTCCAAATTGCAGAGGGGGGCAAAGGCTTGAAAACAGTTGCAGGTTACAGTATCTGTTTACAAAGAGATTTGCGTGGGATACACCAATGTAAAAAGCTGAATAAAAGTGTTGTACACCGCAACAACAACAACAACAACAACAACATGTGTGCCCACTGTGTTAGGGAGCTTCTACGAAAGCAGAGCTTCACTGGAAATTTAAATGTAATCAGAGCATCAGAGGCAAACAAAAACGTAAGGAAGTGAAAATTAGCCCGAAAAGATGTGTGAGTCAAGCGTTCAACAAATACTAAAGTAAACCCCTCTCTGTCAACTTCACAAATAATCCTAATAAGTTTTGATCTTACGTTAAATCAGCAAGCGGATCAAAGCCATACGTCCAGACACTTTGCGACCATAATTGCATTGAAATAGAGCATGACAGAATAAAGGTCGAAGTACTAAACGTCTTTTTTAAAAAACGGTTTCACAAAGGGCAGAACGTACTTCAAACCGTCGCACGGACGACAGAATGACAGATATGAAATAAGTTACCAAGGGATAGAAAAGCAACTGAAATCTCTCAACCTGACGGGACACCGATTCGATTCTACACAGAGTACGAAATAGAACTTTCCCTCTTCTAGCAGAACTATACCGTACGTCTGTAGAGGAGCGAAGCCCTCCTAACAACTGGAAAAAGCTCCGGTCATTCCCGTTTTCAAGAAGGATCGTCGAACAGACGCACGAAACTATAGGCCTACATCTCTGACTTCGGTCTGTTGAAAAATTCCGAAACAAGTCTTCCGTTCGCGTATTATGATCTTTCTGGAGACCGAAAATTTTCTCTGTAGGAACCGAGATGGGTTCCGAAAGCAACGATCGTGTGAAACCAAGCTCGCTCTGTTCGCCCACGAGAACCAGAGAGCAGTAGATATGTAGATACAGGTGCCCAGGTAGATGCTGTGTTCCTTGACTTCAAAAAGCCGTTTCACAAAGTTTCGCATTGCTGCTCAGTGAATAAAACAGGAGCATATGGAACACCAGAGCAATTGTGTGATTGGATTCAAGAGTTACTAGCAAGCAGAACACAGCATGTCGTCCTGAACGGATAGAAATCTGAGGAGGACGTAAAAGTGACTTCCGGCGTGCCCCAGGGAAGTGTTAATAGAACCATTACTTTTCACATTAAGTGCAAATCACTTAGTAGATAATGTCCATGAGGGTTTTCGCGGATAATGCAGTTGTATTCAGGGTAAGTCAACTAAAAGTTTCACCGAAAATATTGCCGAAATGGAAAGGGCTACCGACATACGGTTTTCAAATAGTGGATTGGTCATCAGGGGCTTGCATTGTTAACCAGTAAAGAGATTGTAATAGTACTTATAAAGTGTATTTACTGTGGAAACATACACATTCTTAAATGGAAAAATGCCATTTCAAATTAACAAACTAAAAGTAGTGCAAGGTAAGATTTCAATAATATTTGTCGCAGGATTCTATTGCGAGTCCTTTACGAGGTATCGTATTTTGAGAGGCTCCCACACCGACACTTGTTGTTGTCATTCAACCTGCGTAGTTGCTAGATACGATGTTCTTATATTTGCTTACAGTGTGCTTATGTGCTCCTCGAGTGCATTGCGACTTGCTGCTCAGTTTGTGTGTGACAGTCCAGGCAATAGGTAGTGAATGGACAATGGGTTTACCAAAGCCGAAAAAGCCGACATGCTCATGGCGAATGGAGAGTGTAGGAGGAATGCAGTCCGTTCTTGTACGATGCATGCAGTAAGATATCCCAATAGACGTCAACCATATCGGCAATCAATGTCTTCAACCAGTTGACGTGAAAGTGATAATATAACACCTAGACAACGTAACAGAAGGAAACAAGTGACGACAAAAGAGGGGGAAATTAATGTTCTTACTGCTGCTGCAGCTGATCTGTACATTAGCCCCCCGCAATCGCACGAGGAAGTGGGATGAGTCAGGCATGTGTCCTACGCATACGACATCGACATAGGTTCCATCCCTATCACATCTCTCTTCATCAGGAGCTACGTGGAAATGATTATGGGAACCGTGTTTACTGCTGTAGATGGGCAACTGAGACACGATACCCCGGATGTATCACGTACCTTGTTTAGTGATGGAGCTACATTTAACAATGATGTCCAGGTAAACCGCCGAAACACGCGCTATTGGTCTGATGACAATCCCTGTTGGCTTCTTCAGGTGGAACGTCGGCGTCCATGGACTGTAGGCCTACACGTGTGGTGTGGGATAGTGACCCATCAGCTCACAGGCCCGTTTTTTATGGACGAAACACTGAATGCGCACAAGTATCTGAGCCCCTTAACACACCTTCTTCTACATATGCTAGAAGACGTTCCTCTGCAGATTAGGTGTAACCTGTGGTACCAGCATGGTGGTTACGGAGACCTCAGTTCACGAAGTACCGCAGCATGTCTTCACTAATTGTTTCCCCATCGCTGGATTGCACGCAGAGGGCCTCTATCTAGGCTGCCCCATTCCCCACATTTGAAGTCTGTAGACTTTCACCTGTGGGGAAAGCTGGGAGACGCTGCCTACAAGGACATACCAGCCGCACATGATGATCTGCAACGAGTTACTGCTGCAGCATGCTCGGACATCTCCGCTGAAATGCCAGCGCGCGTGCAGCAGGAATTCCGTACCAGACTGGAACCGCACATTGCCCGTGCTGGTGGTTGGTCACATTGAACACAAACTGTGATGGTCAACTGTGTCATTACGGGACAGAATACACATAACCAGAGTATGTACTTGTGTTCTTCTTTAGTGCGTGCTGCCATTGGTATTGCATAAGTTTCGGTGTGGGAACTTTTCAGAATACGATACCTCGTGAAGGACTCGGACTAGAATCCTGCAACAAACGCCACTGACATTCTAACTTACCCTGCCTTTAGTTTTTTGATACCAACAGGCATCGGTTCATTTCAAAAAGTTTGTGTTCGCATAAAAAATACACTTTGTACGTATTATTAGAATCTGTTGATTGGGTCACAATACGAGTTCCTTATTATTAACTCATTCTGTAACAACAGCACATCAATAATACGCTATGTGATCAAAAGTATCCGGACACCCCCAAAAACCTACGTTTTCCGTTTTAAATCCATTGTGCTGCCACCTACTGCCAGGCACTCCATATCAGCGACCTCAGTAGTCATTAGACATGGTGACAGGGCAGAGTGGAGTGCTCCGCGGAACTCACGGACTTCGAACGTGGTCAGATGATTGGCTGTCACTTGTGTCATACGACTGTACGCCAGATTTCCACCCTCCTAAACAGTGCTAGGTCCATGTTTCCGATGTGATAAAGAAGTGGAAACGTGAAGGGACACGTACAGCACGAAAGCGTACAAGCCAGCCTCGTTTGTGGACTGACGGAGAACGCTGACAGTTGAACAGGGTCGTAATGTGTGATAGGCAGACATCTATCCAGACCATGACACAAGAATTCCAAACTGCATCATGATCCATTGCAAGCACTATGACAGTTAGACAGGAGGCGAGAAAACTTGGATTTCATGGTCGAGCAGCTGCTCATAAGCCACAAACCACGCCGGTAAATGCCAAACGACGCCTCATTTGGTGTATGTATGGCAAATGCCCGATGAACTCCATCGTGTATAGTGCCAACAGCAAAATTTGGAGGCGGTGGTGTTATGATATGGTCGTATTTTTCATGGAGCGGGCTTGCACCCGTTGTTGTTTTGTATGGCACTACCACAGCACAGGCCTACATTGATGTTTTAAGCACCTTCTTGCTTCTCACTGTAGAAGAGCAATTCGGGGATGGCGATTGCATCTTTCAACACGATGGAGCACCCGTTCATAATGCACGGCCTGTGGCAGAGTGGTTACACGACAGTAATATCCCTGTAATGGATTGCCCTGCACAGAGTCTTGCCCTGAATCCTATAGAACACCTTTCGGGTGATGTGGAATGCCGACTGTGTGCCCAGCCTCACCCACTAACATCTATACCTCTCCTTAGTGTAGCACTTCATGAAGAATGGGCTGCCATTTCCCAAGAAACCTTCCAGCACCTGACTGAACGTATGCCTGCGAGAGTGAAAGCTGTCATCAAGGCTAAGGGTGGGCCAACACCACATTAAATTCCAGCATTACCGATTTAGGGCGAAACGAACTTGTAAGTCACTTTCAGGCATGTGTCTGGATACTTTTAATTACATAGTGTATTTTGCGGTGCAAGTACTAGGTGATTCACCCTGTGTAAAGAAATCGAAACGCTAGAATATTTAGTTAAATACAGGAAGACCTGCAGAAGATCGATGCATGGTGAACTGAGTGGCAATTGACCTTCAACATAAAGAAAAATAGCCTATAGAGAATACATAACCAGAAAAACCCTTTGTAGTTTGATCACACATTTGCAGAACAAACGCTGTAAGCAGTTACTTCCATAAGATATCTAGGAGTTCGTGTACAGAACGGTTTGAAATGTAACAACCAAATAAAATTGATCCCGGGAAAGGCAAATACTAGAAAAATCCTCAGGAAAAGTAGTCCATTGACAAAGGAAGAAACTTACAAAACACTCATTCGACCAATACTTGAATATTGCTCGTCAGTTTGGACTCTGTACAGATAGGACTGACAGAGGAAATAGAGAAGATCCAAAGAAGAGCACCTCGTTTCGTTACAGGTTTCTTTAGTAAGCTCGACAGCGTCACTGAGGTGCTCAGATAACTCCAGTGGTAGACGCTAGCCGGCCGCTGTGGCCGAGCGGTTCTAGGCGTCCAAGTCCGGAACCACGCGACTGCTACGGTCGCAGGTTCTTATCCTGCCACGCCCATGCATGTGTGTGATATCCTTAGGTTAGTTAGTGTTGTATAGCTAGAGAAGGCCGAAATGCACGCGTTAAACTCAAGCAGGCTGGCGTGAGGTCTGAAACAGGATACGGAATGAATGCTATAAAGAAAAGTACGTAGCTGCTGGAATACTTAACTTTAATCCATCATTTGAATACATCGTACTTGACGGTACGTTATCAAGAATATAAACTGTAATGGCGCCTTGCTAGGTCGTAGCCATTGACTTAGCTGAAGGCTATTCTAACTATCTTCTCTGCAAATAAGCGAGGCTTCGTCAGTGTTGCATCGCTAGCTAAGTCGTCCGTACAACTGGGGCGAGTGCTAGTAAGTCTCTCTAGACCTGCCGTGCCGACGTATACTAATGGACCGCGGCCGATTTAAAAGCTACCACCTAGCAAGTGTGGTGTCTGGCGGTGACACCACATTTAGGTTAACGTAGTTATAAGTATAGGGCACTGATAAACTCTGATGTTAAGTCCCATAGTGCTTAGACACATTTGAACGATTTTTTTGCAGACGCTACAACACAGGCGTTGTGCATGACGATATGGTCTACTGTTAAAGGTTTCAGGGGCGTTCGTTCGTATAAGAGTCAACCAATATATTGCTTCCTCCTGCATATGTCTCGCGAAAAGACTTCAAAGATAAAATTAGAGAGTTTCGATCCCATAGATACGCTTACTAGTAATCGTTCTTATCGCAAACCATAAGCGACTGGAATAGGCAAATGGGGTGATAACATTTGTACGCAAAGTATCCTTCATCACACACTTAAGGGGGCTTGTGGAGTATAGATGTAGATAAAGCAAGTAAGTCAGTGTTTACATGCTACATGGATGTGGACAAATTTACTAGATTTACTCTTAGTTATAACTAATGTACATCAATATTCGTTTACATGTAAAGTTTAGCATTTTCGTTTACCATTTTGAGGGACTGAGGGCCTGACAGCGTCGTAGTTTTAATACATGATGTTCCCAATATTGGTCAGATTAGGAGTCTATTGACGGTCAATCAGACTGCTGCTGTACTCACGTCAGTGCGGCTGTTTAACATTGTCACAGTGGCGCGCCACATATTGGCAGTTCTTGTTAAAAACGCAGTGAGCGTAAGGTACTTCCCATATTATAAAAATTTGTTTCTAAGGAACTGCGCTAGACACAGCTATGTGGTTTTTTGAAAACGGTAGCTTAACTCGCACAGTTTTCTCACGGATATACTTCCAAGTGTTCTCCGTTTGTTGTCCGTAGGACGTCTGGGTGACACTCAGTTTCTTTCCATGTCTTTGCCAGCATCTCTTCTATCACGGCCTCTGCAGCACCTCGTCTTTGCGCCGTAAGAAACAGCAGGTAACGAACTGGTCAGCTCAACACACCACCCTTAACGCAACCCCAGAAAAAAACTCAAGAGCTGTTATGTGTGGCGAACCTGGCGCCCATGTTGCTGGACAGCCTCTACCGATCCACGTGTCCGGAGAGGCTACATCCAAGAACTGGCGAACAAATAACTCCCAGAATGAATTTTTAGCGCTGGAGTGGAGTATGCGCAGATGTGAAACTTCCTGGCAGATTAAAACTGTTTACCGCTCTGGGACTCAATCGCAGTACCTTTCCCTTATGCGGGCAAGTGCTCTACCCATTACGGAACCCAAGCACGACTGACGAAACTTCGTCACAGCTTTATTTCTGTAAGTACCTCATGTCCTCACCTTCCACGCTTCACAGAAATTGTCCTGCGAAACTTGAGAGGCTAGCAGTCGGGAATGAAAGGATTTCGCAGAAGAACTTATGTGAAGGTATTGGCGGAAGTAAGTCTATGAGGGCAAGACGGGTGTCGTGTTCGGATAGCTCAGTTGGTAGACTTGCACTAGCGGAGGACGACGGTTCAGACCCGCTTCCGACCATCCTGATTTCGTTTTCTCGTATTCCCCTACATTGCATCAGAAAAATTCCGGGTGGTTGCTTTGAAAGGGTACGGCCGGTTTTCTTCCAGATCCTTCCCTAATCCGAGCTTGTCGATTGGAATTGAAAGACTAATCTCCTCCTTCTCAGTTAGTAAAGCACCTGACCGCGAGAGATAAATGTCCAGGGTTGGGATCCCGGTACGACACACACCTTGAATCTGCCCGGAAGTTAAATAACCCTCACAACTGAAATTCCTATTACTGTGGTGCAACGTAAGGTTCTACCGTGTCCATGTGAACTGATGCAGTAGTGGGAAGGTCACTGAAGGAGAACAGTCCTACAGTTATGTTGTGCAGTAAGTCACACCACACATTCACTTTCGGGCTGTGTATTATATGCTGCACCGAGATGTGTGTGTTCTCCGACATCCAGACCCGTACATAAAGGCTGTTTACTTTCGAGGAGATGTGAAAAATCGTTTCTTCGGAACAAGCTAGCATCGATTCCTTCCAACATGTTGCTAGGAAATTCTGCAAGCTTCGACGTGACTTTTTCTTTCTTTCTTTCTTTCTTTTTTTAAATCTGACGCGTTGATTTCTGTGGACTGATTAGAAGAGCTGTACGTAGAGTGTCAATGGTGTCGTTATTCACCCGATGTCTGCAGCTTTTTGTCTTCTCACCAATCCTGGTAGTTTCTTTAAACTTTTCATACTAAAAATTGCTCAAATGGCTCTGAGCACTATGCTACTTAACTTCTGAGGTCATCACTCCCCTAGAACTTAGAACTACTTAAACGTAACTAACCTAAGGACATCACACACATCCAAGCCCGAGGCAGGATTCGAACCTGCGACCGTAGCGGTCGCGCGGTTTCAGCATGTAGCGCCTAGAACCGCTCGGCTACCCCGGCCGGCTTTTCATTCCAACCTTTGATGTTCTTCATATCTGACGGATCAAGACCACAGACACATAGGTACTTTCACTGAACTGTAGTAGGTGGCCACGTTTCATGAAACTATAAAGCACACTGCGCTTTTCCTCTCATAGCCGTCATTGCGATAGCAGTGCTCTTAAATTACGCTACCGCCACAAGCGGGAGACGGAGAGAGAGAGAGAGAGAGAGAGAGAGAGAGAGAGAGAAGATGCAGTGAGAGCGCATGTAGAAATATATGCATAAAATATTCATGAGCGGAGCTGCCATTAGCAAAAAGCCGCATAGACCTGTAGCAGTGCATGCATAAAAATGTCTACGGGTTAAGCCAGAGCTTTCCTCGTCACTTTTTTTTTGTCACCCTCTGTTTCAGCAAGCAGCCGCACATTGCTATCCACCCTATCCAAAAGATCACTCATGTAGATAGAAAACAACAGCGGACCTACCACATTTCCCTGGGCACTCCAGATGATACCCTCACCTCCGATGAACACTCACCGCCGGCCGAAGTGGCCGCGCGGTTCTGGCGCTGCAGTCTGGAACCGCGAGACCGCTACGGTCGCAGGTTCGAATCCTGCCTCGGGCATGGATGTTTGTGATGTCCTTAGGTTAGTTAGGTTTAACTAGTTCTAAGTTCTAGGGGACTAATGACCTCAGCAGTTGAGTCCCATAGTGCTCAGAGCCATTTGAACCATTTTTTTGAACACTCACCATCGAGGACAACGTACTGGGTTCTATTACTTAAGAAGTCTTCGAGCCACTCACATATTTGGGAACCAATCCCATATGCTCGTACCTTCGTTAAGAGTCTGCAGTGGGGCACCGAGTCAAACGCTTTCCGGAAGTCAAGGAATATGGCATCCGTCTGATACCCTTCATCCATGGTTCGCAAGATATCATGTGAAAACAGAGCGAGCTGCGTTTCACAGGAGCGATGCTTTCTAAACCCGTACTGATGCATGGATAGCAACATCTCTGTCTGAAGGAAATTCATTATATTCGAACTGAGAATATGTTCGAGAATCCTGCAACAAATTGGTCTGTAATTTTGAGGATCCGTCCATCCACCCTTCTTATATACAGGCGTCACCTGCGCTTTTTTCCCAGTCGCTCGGGACTTTACGTTGGGCAAGAGATTCGCGATAAATGGAAGCTAAGTAAGGAGCCAATGCAGTAGAGTACCATTATGCAAGGCCCCATAGTGCCCGTACAACAGTTGCAACTATCACAGACCTGAATTTTGAGTGTCTTCCTCATCCACCACACTCACCAGACTTTACCGCAAGTGGTTTTCATATGCTTGGACCACTCAGAGTCGCAATGGGAGGAAAGAAGTTCCGTTCTGATGAAGAGGTATGCCTTTCTAAAGGCTTTTATACACTTTGTAAGCGGTGGAGGACTTGCATCGAGTGTGGGGGAGTTTATGTTGAAAAGTGATACAGCTTTGTACCACTTCTGCACAATAAACAATATTTAAAAAAATATTTAAGGTTTTCACTTGAGTCACTCTCGTATATTCGTGTGGTCTGTTGCGAACTGGCGATATAAGAAAAGAAGGAACACTGAAAACAAAAAAGAATATGAGATTTTTTTTTAATTTTTTTTTTTTTTTTTGGGAGCAGTACGTGTCTTCTGACTAGAGTTGCCTCTCTGGAAACAGGAAGTGCGCACAACAACGGATAACAACACGGTGTGCCCTTATTTTTAACGGGCAGCCTGCAGCGAGGTTGTCTTGCAGTCTGTTGATAAGGAGTGACGTCAGCAGGGATAGGCACGGGAGAGTCCTGTATAACTGGGTTACCTGCGACGGCGCGTCACGTGGCTGTCGCATTAACAGCAATGCGGGGCGTCGCCAGCTGTCGCCAGACAGGTGTAGGGGGGCGGGTGGGCGGCTTCCCGGCATCCACTGCGCGGTCCGCTATCTGCAGCAGGCAGCTGCCGGGGATGAGCCGCGGGACACTGTAGACAGGAAACAGCGCTGCGTGTGGTCCTCACAGCAGACAGACGGTTTCTTTGTTTTGTTTCTCTAACATGTTTGCCAGACATAGGAGTGACCTGGATGACGTAATGATACGCCGGTCTTCTCTCGAGGAAGACGGAAGTCGCAAAAGTAGGCTTCACCCTCTGCAGTGAATTTCCTTGAGACAGAGAAGTTGCTGTCCAGGCATCAGCACGGCTTTAGAAAGCATCGCTCCTGCGAAACGCAACTCGCCCTTTTTTCACATGATATCTGGCGATTCATCGATGAAGGGTATCAGACGGATGCCATATTCCTTCCGGAAAGCGTTTGACTCCGTGCCCCACTGCAGACTCCTGCATATGGGATTGGTTCCCAAATATGTGAGTCGCTCGCAGACTTCTTAAGTAATAGAACCCAGTACGTTGTCCTCGATGTTGAGTGTTCATCGGAGGTGAGGGTATCATCTGGAGTGCCCCAGGGAAGTGTGGTAGGTCCGCTGTTGTTTTCTAAATACATAAATGATCGACACAAAAGTTTTCTGGGTTTAGTACCGCGTCATTATGTAAAACTATTGCTGCTATAGCTTTTCTATAGCAGCAGTAGTTTTACATTATGATGCGGTACCAAACCCAGAAAACTTTTGTGTCGACTGACTCTGGCCGCGGAAGCCTACGCAATTATACATAAATGATCTTTTGAATAGGGTGGATAGCAATGTGCGGCTGTTTGCTGATGATGCTGTGGTGTACGGGAAGGTGTCGTCATTGAGTGACTGTAGGAGGATACAAGATGACTTGGACAGGATTTGTGATTGATGTAAAGAATGGCAGCTAACCTTAAATATAGATAAATGCAAATTAATGTAGATGAATAGGAAAAAGAATCCTGTAATGTTTGAATACTCCATTAGTAGCGTAGCGCTTGGCACAGTCACGTCGATTAAATATTTGGGCGTAACATTGCAGAGCGATATGAAGTGCGACAAGCATGTAATGGCAGTTGTGAGGAAGGCGGATAGTCGTCTTCGGTTCATTGGTAGAATTTTGGGAAGATGTGGTTCATCTGTAAAGGAGACCGCTTATAAAACACTAATACGACCTATTCTTGAGTACTGCTCGAGCTTTTGGGATCCCTATCAGGTTGGATTGAAGAAGGACATAGAAGTAATTCAGAGGCGGGCTGCTAGATTTGTTACTGGTAGGTTTGATCATCACGCGAGTGTTACGGATATGCTTCAGGAACTCGGGTGGGAGTCTCTAGAGGAAAGGAGGCGTTCTTTTCGTGAATCGCTACGGAGGAAATTTAGAGAACCAGCATTTGAGGCTGACAGCAGTACAATTTTACTGCCACCAACTTATATTTCGCGGAAAGACCACAAAGATAAGATAAGAGAGATTAGGGCTCGTACAGAGGCATATAGGCAGTCATTTTTCCCTCGTTCTGTTTGGGAGTGAAACGGGGAGAGAAGATGCTAGTTGTGGTACGAGGTACCCTCCGCCACGCACCGTATGGTGGATTGTGCAGTATGTATGTAGATGTAGATGAAAGCAGAAGCTGCGTTTGTAGCGTGCGTGGAACAGACCTGTATAACTGTACGACTACTCCGGACCCAGGAACCCTTTATGAGTAGTGGGCTGCCTATGCAGTGGCTTCTAGGGGCGACAAAACTGTTACTTTCAGTGTCTCGCCTAATTATTGCCCTTGTGAAACACAACTAACTCGTATGAAACTTCTTGGCAGGTTAAAACTGTGTGCCGGACCGAGACTCGAACTCGGGACCCGAGTTCGAGTCTCGGTCCGGAACACAGTTTTACTGCCAGGACGTTTCACATCAGTGCACACCCCGCTGCAGAGTGAAAATATCATTCTACAACTAACTCTTTAGACACACGAAGTGCTGAGTACCATTGGCAAGGTATTTCAAATTGTTTTCGTATTTCTAGATTTACAGAAGGCTTTTGACACTATACCACACAAGCGCCGTCCGCTGTGGCCGAGTGGTTCTATGCGCTTCAGTCCGTAACCGCGCTGCATCTACGGTCGCAGTTTCGAATCCTGCCTCGGGGTTAAGTAGTTCTAAGTTCTAGGGGACTGATGACCTCATATATTAAGTCCTATAGTGCTTAGAGCCATTTGAACCATTTTTTGAACCACACAAGCGGCTCGTAGTGAAATTGCGTGCTTATGGAATCTCGTATCACTTATGTGACTGGATTCGTGATTTCCTCTCAGGGAGGCCACAGTTCACAGTAACTAACGGAAAGTCATCGACTAAAACAGAAGTGTTTTGTGGTTTTCTCGAAGGTAGTGTTCAAGAGCCTCTGCTGTTTATAATCTACGTAAATGATTTAGAAGACAATCGGAGCAGCCGTCTTATGATGTTTGCAGATGATGCTGTCGTTTGTCGTCTAGTAAAGTCATCAGAAGATCAAAAACACTCACAAAACGTTTTAGAAAAGTTTTCTGTGGAGTGCGAAAATTGACAGTTGATCCTAAATAATAAAAGTGTGAGGTGACTCACATGAACGCTAAAAGGTTATACGATAAACCAGTCAAACCTAAAGGCGGTAAATTCATGTTGTTTTGTAGGGCGGGCAACCACAGCCAAACCTTGACATTTTTCCAAAGAAAATTCCGCACTGCCTGTATGAACGATTTTTATTAAAACTGCAGATTTAATAAAAATCATTCATGCAGCCAGTGCGGAATTTTCTTTGGAAAAAGCGATAAATTTTAACTAACTACCTAGGATTTATAATTACGAAAACATAAATTGGAAACACAGAAAATGTTGCGGGGACGGCAAACCAAAGACTGCGTTTCACTGGCAGAACACATACAAAATGTAACAGCTCTACTAAAGAGACCGCCTACACAACACTTGTCTGTCCTCTTCCGGAGTACCGCTGCGCGTTCTGGAATCCTTACCAGTCAGGATTAACAGAGAACATCGAGAAAGTTCAGTGAAGAGCAGCACGTCGTGTATTATCGAGAAGTAGGGGAGAAAGCATCCCTGGCATGATACAGGATTTGGGATGGGCATCATTGAAGCAAAGGCGTTTTTCGTTGCGCCTGAATCTTTTCACGAAACTTCAATCACCTGCTTTCTCCTCAAAATGCGAAAATATTTTGTTGACGCTTACCTACACAGGGAGAAATGGTCATCGCATGGAAAGATACAGGTTTTCGTTTCTTCCGCGTGCTGATCGAGATTAGAATAATACAGATTTGTGAAGGTGGTTCGATGAACCCTCTGTTAGTTAAGTGCGTTTTTCGGAGTGTCCACATAGACGTATTGACCGATTAAAAACTTGAAATTTTGTCATAATCTACTCATTAATTGACATAATCTGATGCTAAAAGTTTAACACAATAAGACCAGTACGAATTGTAATTCCTCCGTATTTTTAAGTGAAAACTCTTAAATCTCTTTCTATAAAACAAACTGTACTGACATTCTACATTTTTATTCTTTATGTCTGCGTATTTATTTCGAAATATAGTTTCCTGGAGACGAGAGATCTGTTCGTTGACAACCTCACTGTAAAATATTTGACGTTGGTAACGGAGTCACAATGCAACCTCTGTTTACGCCACTTAATCGCTAACAAAGTGAAGTCCGCGAAGGAGTTCTTTCAGTTTTGGAAACAGATGAAAATCGCATTGGGCCAGATCGGTACTGTATGGAGGGTGATCGACGACAGTGAACCCAAGACGTGGGAGTGTCGCAGATGTTGCAGGGGTCTTGTGTGGTCTGGCGTTGTCCTGCTGAAGGACAGGGTGCTCCATCTGTGGACGATCTCTTCCTATTCGAAACTCGATTTCAGCACGCAGTTTCTCGCAGAGCGATGCAGTAACGTTACACACCGCTATGTTACGCGCTTCAGTTCTAAGCACTCTAGCAGCATAATGCTGCAAATACGTACACATGACGAATAGAGATGTAGAATGCATTAGTTTTCAGCACGCCCTCGTATTACATTGCAGTTAGAAACTGTATATATTAGAAGGAAGGTCAGCATTGGCGGTAATATTGATGGTTCATTGATAGCAAAATCGATTTTCAATCACATAGTGATGATCTTCAGTACTGTGGTGTACAAATTAAACTCATAGGCACTGGTATCAAGTTATTATCAGTAACCAAAGCTAAGAAACGACCTCAATAAATCATGGAAGGAAAACACTTTATTCGTTATTCATGCAGTAAAACTTCAGAATCAGATGTGACTTTTAATTTACTATTCCTCTACTACCGATTCCATTGTTAACATAATGTCCAAACAGTATCTACGACGGCCGTTCGATAAGTAATGCAATACATTTCTTCGGCCAGTTTTGTTTCAAAAAATGCGGAATTTGTTGTGGGACATCGAGGAGTATTCCCGCTTCAGCATATATGCACTCATGCTCATAAATTAAGGATAATTGCAGAATGCGGTGCCACACACCATGACACTACACAAAACTGACGCTAACGGCGCAGGCAAATAGAGAACACACACGACACAGATCTGTACGCCCACGATATTGGTGATACGTTGAGAAAACCGTCGCGAAACACATGTGCTGCAAAACGCCACTGTTTTCTGCGCATATACCCGACATCAATATGAGATATGGTGACCATGCACACATCCACAGGCCTCACGACGGGCTGGCATACTCTGGATCAGGTGTTCGAGCAGATGTTGGGGTATCGCCTCCCGTTCTTGCACCAGTGCTTGTCAGAGCTCCTGAAGTTTCCTAGGGGTCTGAAGACGTGCAGCGATACGTCAACCGAGAGCATCCCAGACGTGCTCGATGGGGTTTAGGTCTGGGGAACAGGCAGGCCACTCTATTCGCCTGATATCTTCTGTTTCAAGGTACTCTTCCACCATGGCAGCTCGGTGGGGCGGTGCGTTATCATCCATCAGGAGGAAGGTGGGACTCACTGCACCCCTGAAAAGGCGGACATACTGGTGCAAAATGACGTCACGATGCACCTGACCTGTTACAGTTCCTCTGTCAAAGACATGCAGGGGTGTACGTGCACCAATCATAATCCCACCCCACATCATCAAACCACGACCTCCATACACGTCCCTTTCAAGGACATTAAGGGGTTGGTATTTGGTTCCTGGTTCCAGCCATATGAAAACCCCGTGAGAATCACTGTTCAGACACTATACCTGGACTCGTCCGTGGGCATAACCTGGGACCACTGTTCCAATGACCATGTACTGTGTTCTTGACACCAGGCTTTACGGGCTCTCCTGTGGCCAGGGGTCAGTGGAATGCACCTTGCAGGTCTCCGGTCAAATAAACCGTGTCTGTTCAGTCCTCTGTAGACTGTGTGTCTGGAGACAACTGTTCCAGTGGCTGCGGTGAGATCCCGAGCAAAGCTACCTGCAGTACGCCGTGGCCGTCTGCGGGCACTGATGGTGAGATATCGGTCTTCTTGTGGTGTTGTACACTGTGGACGTCCCGTACTGTAGCGCCTGAACACGTTTCTTGTCTGCTGGAGTCGTTGCCGTAATCTTGAGATCACCCGTGCTACAACCTGCTGTGTTTGACCAGCCTCCAGTCGCCCTAGTATTCTATCCATCATAACGTCATCAATATGTGTTCTCTGAGCCATTTTAAACACACTGTCACGATTAGCACGTGTTTGAAAACGTCTGTACACCTACTCGCTGCACAGTACTCTGACATGCTCCAACACACCTCTGCGTAAGTGGACTGCTGCCAGCGCCACCGTGCGACGACCGCAGGTCAAATGCACCGCATGGTCATACCCCGAGGTGATTTAAACCCACAAATCGCCCATCAGAGCGTTGTTTCACCATGTATCAGCATTATTCTTAATTTATGAGCATGAATGTAGTTTCATGAAGAGCCGATAGGCAGCTGCGCTGAATCTGTAACGAAGGTACGTTCCTAGCAGAAGCCGTCATTGAATTTATTTTGGCGGAAAACTAGGGCATCGCAGGTATTCATCGGCGCTTGCAGAATGTCTGCGAAGACCTGGCAGTGAACAAAAGCGGTGTGAGCTGTTCGGCGAGGCGTTTGTCATCGTTGGAACAAGGTGGCGCAGACATGCCCGATCTCCCGTCCGCCGGCCGACTTCAGACAGTTGACTTCTGCAACGATGTAACGTGCGGACACCCTCATTCGAGGTGATCGACGGATGACAATCAAACACGTCGCCGCTCGACGGTGCGTCTCTGTTGGTACTCAAAGGTGTGTGACCTCTTGGTTCCTCGCCGCCTAACGGAAGACCATAAAGAGATCATAAAGACCATCTGTGTGGAATTGCCTGCACGTTACGTGGTTGATAGTGACAATTTTCACCGTACGTCGTCACAGGCGAGGAAACGCGGGTTCATCATTTCAAACCGGAAACAAAACGGCAGTACATGAAGCAGGGCCACACCACCTCTCTTCCGAAGAAAAAGTTGAAAAGCACATCCTCAGGCGGTACACTCTGAGACTCCGAAGGGGTTATACTGTCTGTTATACTACCTTGTAGTGAAAGGACCAACTCCGAAGTGTGTTCTGCAACCCTCAGGAAATTGAAGAAACGACTTCAGTGACTGCGCATCCGAGACAGCGCAGCCTTCCGAAATGCCTTCACGAAAGAAGACGAAGTAAATATTCCAGAATTCGAATCGAGAACAGCTGCCAACATGAGTAACGTAGTACTAAATATCCTCTTTCTGAGTATGCTGATGCATTAGCTCCATACTTAACAATCATATACAACCGTTCGCTCGACGAAAGATCCGTACCCAAAGACTGGAAAGTTGAACAGGTCACACCAGTATTCAAGAAAGGTAGTAGGCGTATTCCACTAAATTACAGGCCCATATCGTTAACATCCATATGCAGCGGGATTTTAGAACATATATTGTGTTCGAACATAATGAATTACCTCTAAGAAAACGGTCTATCGACACATAGTCAACATGGGTTTAGAAAACATCGTTCCTGTGAAACACAACTACCTCTTTATTCACATGAAGTGCTGAGTGCTATTAACAACGGATTTCAGTTCGATTCCGTATTCGTGAATTTCCGGAAGGCTTTTGACACTGTACCACACAAGCGGCTCGTAGTAAAATTGCATACTTATGGAACATCGTCTCAGTTATGTGACGGGATTTGCGATTTCTTGTCAGAGAGGTCACAGTTCGTAGGAACTGACGGAAAGCCATCGAGTAAAACAGAAGTGATTTCAGGCGTTCCCCAAGGTAGTGTTATAGGCCCTTTGCTGTTCCTTATTTATATAAACGATTTGGGAGACATCTGAGCAGCCGTATTCAGTTGTTTTCAGAGGAAGCTGTCGTTTATCGACTAATAAAGTCATCAGAAGATCAAAACAAACTGCAAAACGATTTAGAAAAAATATCTGCATGGTGCGAAAAGTGGCAGTTGACCCGAAATAACGAAAAGTGTGAGGTCATCCACATGAGTGCGAAAGGAACTCGTTAAACTTCGGTTACACGATAAATCAGTCTAATCTAAAAGCCGTAAAATCAACTAAATACCTAGGTATTACAATTACGAACAACTTAAATTGGAAAGAACCAATAGATAACGTTGTGGGGAAGCCTAACCAAAGGCTGCGTTTTATTGGCAGGACACTTAGAAAATGTAACAGACCTACTAAGGAGACTGCCGACACTACGCTTGTCCGTCTTCTTTTAGAATACTGCTGCACGGTGTGGGATCCTTACCAGGTAGGGCTGACGGAGTACATCGAGAAAGTTCAAAGAATGCAGAACGTTTTGTATTATCGTAAAATATGGGAGAGATTGTCACAGAAATGATACAGGATTTGGTCTGGAAATCATTAAAAGAAATGCGTTTTTCGTTGCGACGGAATCTTCTCACGAAATTCCCTTCACCAACTTTCTCCTCCGAATGCGAAAATATTTTGGTGACACCGACCTCCATAGGGCGGAAGGATCACCACGATAAAATAAGGGAAATCAGAGCACGTACGGAAAGATATATGTGTTCATTGTTTCCGCGCGCTATACGAGATTGGAATAATAGAGAACTGTGAAGGTGGTTCGATGAAGCCTCTACCAGGCACTTAAATGTGATTTGCAGACTATCCATGTAGTTGTAGATGTAGGGAGGAGCTAACAAAACTTCACTGGGCTGTTCTTACGCATTCACCCTACAGCCTCGGTGTCGCACCTTCGGAATTCCATCTGCTTGGTCCAATAAAGGATGCACTCCGGGGAAGATGTAGGTTACTGATGTACCAAGACGTTGGCTCCGACGTCGTCCAGTTGAGTGGTACCATGCGGGCATATAGGGGTAAGAACGTCGTGTTGAACAGAGTTCACGTTGTAAAATAGGGTTTTGTAGCCAAAAGAGTGGAGAATAATATGGTTTATTAGAACGCTGAATAAAACCACCCTACTTTCATAAAAATGATGTGTTTGCATTGCTTATTGAACACCCCTCGTTCATCTATCACTGAATGTACATGCAAAATTATACCATCGTACGACACAGTTCAAAAGATATGACGTCACAAACATTGAGTCTTGCAGTACCTACCGTATTCCAACAAACTTTAAGCACAATTTCGAACGTTTTCTAAGCTTTTTCTGGCTTACAAGCTTAACGTCAAATACGCAACACAGCAACTCATCAATTAATCAGTTGTTTGAAGCTGTCTTATAAATGGGAGTTTGATTCGTTAAAGAATCGAGTGGTGGCTAAGTAGGTATTAAAGAGCGACGATTAAAATGCGTTCATGAGCAAACACATGATAGGACGAGAAACACGAACGGGAATAGAGAATAACTTCCTTAATATTTACATGGAAGAGAATGAGAACAGGATCATATTCGTCGTAACACTAATAACTCTAAAAAGCTGTAAGATAAATAGCGCGGTTATTTTTCTGTTCCTTCTGCCGCAGCACAAAGCCACTGCAATTCAGATTTTCGTGCACTTTAAAAACACGAATGATGTATTTTTCAGAATCAGCTTAAACAAAGGGACACACACGTAATATATAGGTTCAATATTTCTCTGCGTGTCAGCCCGTTATTGTGTAAAGTGAGAGAGCGCTCTTTGAGAACTGTGATCGTGATAAAAGCAACAAGTAGCAGTAGCCGACACGGTACTTCGTGTTTTGTATCAAGACCTTGCCATAAACTCAAAAATATTTTACTCTGCGTGCCGCCAGCACGAAATACTGCATTCACGTAAGCGCATAAACTCTTTCTGCTCACTGGACCTCAGAGGACGATTACAGTACGAAATGTAACCCCAAGTCCCGACGTGACGTGACGTATTATGCCTGCGATGTGAAATGTTCCGACGCACGTGATTGCAGCTAGTCGCTGCTAAGTACAGAGAAGTTTTGCAGCAAATGAAAGAGAAACGCGCTTTCACCGAATATTTATGCAAAGGAAACAGCATTTCATTTGCGGGTAGCAAAGGTCTCAGCGGCGGAGGAAATAAAAAAGAAGAGGATGGAAACATTAGCGGAAAGTAGGCGACGCACGCGAGGTTTCAGAGAACAGGCGCAACCGCGTGAGAAGCTTGAGGGCGTGGCGCACGGGAAGTGAGGGAACAGAAACTTTTTGTGTGCCGTGCCACAGAAGAATGCTGAAGACTAGATGGGTAGACCGCGTAACTAATGCTGAGGTACTGATTCAGATTTCGGTAAAAAAAAGAAATTCATGACACACGTTGACTAGAAGAATATTAATAGAGCACATGCTGAGCCGTAAAGATGCAAGGTGCCTATAATTTCGCACCTTACAAGTACCCATCCACATACTTTGCCATGATCTATAAACACAATAAGGTGTCATGTGATAGGTTGTACATCGTATATATGAATATACAGGGTGTCCGAAAAGACTGTCCCTGATTACATAAATTGATAACTCAGGCTAGAAGTAAAATATAAATATGAAACTTGTGCCTAAATGTTTACAACTATCAATGGTTTTTTTCTGTTTTAGGTTCGCAGTACGTAAGTAGTGGATGAGGTGCAGTGCCCAAGAATCCATGTTAACCATGAGACACGATCACCAACCACAGTGCAGAGACACTTCCAGACAACATTTGGAAGGAATCCACCTGATGTCAAGATCATTAAAGCCTGGTATGAGAAGTTCAAGAACACAGGATCGGTTGCTGATCTTCCGAGGTCTGGCCGACCAAGAACCTCAGCAGACCGGGTGGAAGCTGTAAGGTAGTCTTTTCAGCGAAGTCCGAAGAAATCGGTGCGCAGGGCCTCACGTGTATTACAGATGCCAGAAAGCTCTCTCCATGACATTTTGCACAAACGTTTATTGTTTCGTGCATACAGAGTGCAAATCGTTTAGGCCTTGTTGCCCAATGACAGTACACGTCGACATGACTGCGGTCGAAATGCTATCACGTATTGAGGACGATGATGGTTATCTCAGACGAATTGTCTTTTCCGACGAAGCGACCTTTTTTGTCAGTGGAGTAGTGAATCGCCATAATGTGCACATTTGGGGTTCACAACCCCCTGGCGAGGTCACGGAGTGCACCAGAGGCAGTCCAAAGGTGAAAGTAGGGTGCGCGCTATTGCACGATCGAATTATCGGGTCATTCTTCTCCGCTGAGGCTACCATCACATCTGCAGTGTATCTGGACATGATGCAAATGTATGCTGTTCCTCAGCTGCTTCAGTATCACCCCGATGTCTAGTTTCAGCAAGACGGTGCACCGCCTCATTGGGGTTTGAACGTCCGTGCCTATCTCGATATGTTCCTGGGCGATGGGCCAACGGTTTGGCCTCCACGCTCTCCTGACATAACCCCATTAGAATTCTTTTTATGGGGTTATGTAAAGTACGAGGTCTACCGAACATGTGTACCAGATCTTGAAACCCTGCGGCAACGGATAACCACAGTCGTTGAATCGATCCCTCCAGTGATGTTGGCTAATGTGTGGACGGAAATTGAATATCGCCTAGATGTGCTACGTGCTACCAAGGGTGTTCATGTGGAAGTTTACTGATGTGTGAAAAAAAAGCTTTGATAGTTTGTAGATAATTAGACACCTGTTTCGTATTTGTATCTTACTTCTCGTCTGAGTTATCAATCTATGTAATCAGGGAAAGACTTTTCGGACACCCTGTATAAAGGAGACAGAAATTGTAAAGTACGCCTTGTAAACAACTGTCAACGCTTATTGCACGAAAGGTGGCGGAGTGTCTTTATTGTCAGAACGGCGTAATGAATGATTGCCTAAACTAGTAGAGGTAGGAACGACAGTGGAAATGAAATGGCAGGCAGAACTCAAGCCCTGGGTGGAAGGCCCACACAGGTGTGGTGGTCCACCTCCACACAGGAAGTGACAAGACGGGCAGTCTGGACACCTGAGCGCGAGGACACAATACAGGGGCGACCGGCCGCTGTCGGCCGCTGTTATAGTAGAGGCCGCAAGGATAAGCGGATAATACTTCCGAACTTCGCATATGTTGGATGCAGGTAAGAGGAACGAGGAAGCGTCACCTCGGAAACCATGTAGGCTGGGTTAATTCCAAGGATTTTTACTCAGAAGCGTACCATTGTATGAGTATAGGTTTTTCCTCGCAAACTTTCCGCGCTGGACGACAAACGACTAAAATATGGTTGGTCGGCGCTCGGAAGAACCTGTAGAGAGGGAGAATACTCCGTGATTTCGGGAAAATGATTCGTTTTCGGATTACAAGGGTGGGGAGTCGAGCCTTGCTGGGAGGCCAGCGGTGGAGAGACGAGGTCTTCCGTTGTGAGTGCCCGTGTGTGACGGTCGCTAGATATCAGCTCTGTTGGTACAGACGGACTTGCTGTCTTTGCTCTCAGGAGAGTTTATGATACAGCTAGGCGCTGTTCTGTTGCGAACCTGTACGATTCTGGACTTCACTTCTGGGTTAGAAGTCGTCGTTGAGTATGCAGCGTTCAGTAGTTCACTTCCTTTGCCTATACTTACGTTGAGACGTTATCTGAACTCCGTCCTTTTGGCTGGGAGTTCGCGTTTCTCGTCTGTAGAACACAGAGGGGAGAAGACAGTATTAGAGTTTATTAGTCAGAGGACCGCCTTCTGCCGTCCTAGTGTTTGGAAGAGTTTATTTGTGGCTGGAGTTCTTCCATCGTCGCAGACGAGTACGAGAACCATCACTTCGATGAACCGGACGGAGTACATTTGGTGATTGCTTCGGCTTATTAGGGCTATAAAAGCTAAACAGCTGTGATTACGTTAGTTTGTTTCCACTGAGGTTCCACACCACCGTAGATCATCTTTGAAAGTAGTGTCTTCAGTGGCTGGTACGTAGATTATGTCAGTCATTTCGCGATATTGATATAAGATCGAGCTGTCATAATGAGGGGCAGAGTTGGGCAATTGATTAGCAGTTTTACTTAGGAAATGTAAACTATGTAATGTAAAGGTTTTTTTAATCTACAATAAATATATAAACAGGAATAACGTATATCATTTAGTCGTATTACTTGCCTTAATCATTCATTTATGTTTAGGTTGTAATTTATATGTTAAAGGCCATTAAGAGATCCTAAGATCTGCTTCAGGAGGTAGTCAGACAGGGCCAAATCTTCATTTCAACTTTTATTATTTTTCGTTGCGCACATTCATTTTACACTCGCCTGGAGTAGCATCATGGAAAGGAATCTCCAGTTTCATACAATGAAGGCTTTCACGATCGGATGGTACTGTTGTTGATAATTCTTCCGCGTTATGTGACCTTGGTCCATGGAATTCTTCTATTCCTAAAGTTTCGTCCAATACTACGTTGGACATCTTCAGAGGTATGGCTGGTCCTGCTGAGTCCTGCCGGCAGGACTCAGCAGGACCAGCCATACCTCTGAAGATGTCCAACGTAGTATTGGACGAAATGCTAGGAATAGAAGAATTCCATGGACGACGGATATATAATCCGGAAGAATTATCAACAACAATCTTCAGTTTCGCTGTGAAGGTAAATGTGGGAGGGGAAAAATTGTAGAGGGATTCCAAGAGCTTGATACAGTAAGTTTTTTCCAACGTATGTAGGCCGCAATAGTGATTCAGAGATGAAGAGGCTATGTTGACAAGTCAGTTTCTTCAAGCAGCGCCTTCCGTAGTCAACTTTTAACTCACTGCTGTAATACAAAGAGTTCAACTTAAAAGAGCCCCATCTTTCAATAGTTTATGCTAAGTGAATATTGTTGTTGAAATTGCTGTATTGGTGTGAGATGGGTAAAATAATGTTTATACTGTTGGTAAGAGTGGAGCTGGTGCGGTAGGGCTGTTTGTTGCTCCCTCACTCAACATCTGCCTGTCACTGTTGAGCATTTGCTTTTGAACATGCTTGCGTAGAGGCGCTGTAGGCGAAATGCCGATCGCTAGAAGGGAACTGCAGTTCTAAACGAAAGCTGACCCTCACATTTTTTGTAAATATTAAGTGGGACTTCTCCACACCCAGACTCGGCGACCACTCAAAAAGATCTGCCACCTCTTCTTTGGTTAGTATCTAAAGACAATTCCGCCAAAAAAGCAGTGATTTTCACTCCTGGAAATGGAAAAAAGAACACATTGACACCGGTGTGTCAGACGCACCACACTTGCTCCGGACACTGCGAGAGGGCTGGCTGTACAAGCAATGATCACACGCACGGCACAGCGGACACACCAGGAACCGCGGTGTTGGCCGTCGAATGGCGCTAGCTGCGCAGCATTTGTGCACCGCCGCCGTCAGTGTCAGCCAGTTTGCCGTGGCATACGGAGCTCCATCGCAGTCTTTATCACTGGTAGCATGCCGCGACAGCGTGGACGTGAACCGTATGTGCAGTTGACGGACTTTGAGCGAGGGCGTATAGTGGGCATGCGGGAGGCCGGGTGGACGTACCGCCGAATTGCTCAACACGTGGGGCGTGAGGTCTCCACAGTACATCGATGTTGTCGCCAGTGGTCGGCGGAAGGTGCACGTGCCCGTCGACCTGGGACCGGACCGCAGCGACGCACGGATGCACGCCAAGACCGTAGGATCCTACGCAGTGCCATAGGGGACCGCACCGCCACTTCCCAGCAAATTACGGACACTGTTGCTCCTGGGGTATCGGCGAGGGCCATTCGCAACCGTCTCCATGAAGCTGGGCTACGGTCCCGCACACCGTTAGGCCGTCTTCCGCTCACGCCCCAACATCGTGCAGCCCGCCTCCAGTGGTGTCGCGACAGGCGTGAAGGGAGGGACGAATGGAGACGTGTCGTCTTCAGCGATGAGAGTCGCTTCTGCCTTGGTGCCAATGATGGTCGTATGCTTGTTTGGCGCCGTGCAGGTGAGCGCCACAATCAGGACTGCATACGACCGAGGCACACAGGGCCAACACCCGGCATCATGGTGTGGGGAGCGATCTCCTACACTGGCCGTACACCACTGGTGATCGTCGAGGGGACACTGAATAGTGCACGGTACATCCAAACCGTCATCGAACCCATCGTTCTACCATTCCTAGACCGGCAAGGGAACTTGCTGTTCCAATAGGACAATCCACGTCCGCATGTATCCTGTGCCACCCAACGTGCTCTAGAAGGTGTAAGTCAACTACCCTGGCCAGCAAGATCTCCGGATCTGTCCCCCATTGAGCATGTTTGGGACTGGATGAAGCGTCGTCTCACGCGGTCTGCACGTCCAGCACGAACGCTGGTCCAACTGAGTCGCCAGGTGGAAATGGCATGGCAAGCCGTTCCACAGGACTACATCCAGCATCTCTACGATCGTCTCCATGGGAGAATAGCAGCCTGCATTGCTGCGAAAGGTGGATGTACACTGTACTAGTGCCGACATTGTGCATGCTCTGTTGCCTATGTCTATGTGCCTGTGGTTCTGTCAGTGTGATCATGTGATGTATCTGACCCCAGAAATGTGTCAATAAAGTTTCCCCTTCCTGGGACAATGAATTCACGGTGTTCTTATTTCAATTTCCAGGAGTGTATTTTCGTCTAGCTTCTTAACCATTTGTAGCTTTCAGAGAAGAGTCACAAGTGGTGATTTTTCAGTGAAACAAACACACTTCTTTTGTTACCACTTTAAAATTTGCTACTTTTGCCAAAACGCGGTGGAGTGTACCCAGTCTCACGTCACTAACACATTGTGCAGTCACAGTTGCGAGAGAATTCTGAAACAGAGGTTTATTAATTAAAGTCATTAATTATGGTCATTATCTTATGAAAAAGCACATCCTCGGTACAAAATAAACGTGTTAAGCCTTCAATTATGTTGTTCCAAAATCCGTAACATTTCTCGTTTCACCAGCTATCGATGGCCCTTAAAAATCGCATTTTTTCTGTAGTTAGTGGAATAACACGGTAGATAATGAAGTTCTGCATGGTAACCATATGACAAAATACTCTCCTCTTCGCGTGCTATCATTTCCCAAAATCCCATTTCGATATCTCAAACCCTTTAAAGAAATATGAGGAATGTTGCGGGTATTTCACTCTGCATTTATCGCAGACGCGGCGCGATCGCAAATGAATGTGCTACCTCAGATCAATTTTCTCGAAACTGATTACAAATAGAGACCTCCACCCAAGTATGAATAAAAATTAAATATGTTATCGAAATTTCATATGCAGCAATATAGACTATGTGATCAAAAGTATCCAGACACCTGCCTGAAAATGACTTACAAGTTCGTTCCGCCCTCCATCGGTAATGCTGGAATTCAATGTGCAGTTGGCCGACCCTTAGTCTTGATGACAGCTTCCACTCTCGCAGACATACGTTCAGTCAGGTGCTGGAAGGTTGCTTGGGCAATGGCAGCCCATTCTTCACAGAGTGCTGCACTGACGAGAGGTATCGATGTCGGTCGGTGAGGCCTGGCACGAAGTCAGCGTTCCAAAACATCCCAAAGATGTTCTGTAGGATTCAGGTCAGGAATCTGTGCAGGACAGTCCACTACAGTGATATTACTGTCGAATAACCACTCCGCCACAGTCCATGTATTACAAACAGGTGCTCGATCGTGTTGAAAGATGTAATCGCCATCCCCGAATTGCTCTTTAACAGTGGGAAGCAAGAAGGTGCTTAAAACATCAATGTAGTCGTGTGCTGCGATAGTGCCACGCAAAACAACGAGGGGTGCAAGCCCCCTCTATGAAAAACATGACCACACCATAACACCACCGCCTCCAAATTTTCCTGTAGGCAGTACACACGCTGGCCGATAACGTTCACCGGGCATTCGCCATACCCACACCGTGCCATCGGACCGTCACATTATACACCGTGATTCGTCACTTCACATAACGTTTTTCCACTGTTCAGTCGTCCAAAGTTTAAGCTCCTTACACCGATGGAGGAGTCATTTGGCATTTACCGTCGTGATACGTGGCTTAGGAGCAGTCGCTCGGCTATGAAATCCCAGTTTTCTCACCTCTCGCCTAACTGTCATTGCAGTGGATAATGATGAAATTCCTCAGTCATGGTCTGGACAGGTGGCTATTACAAATTACGGCTCTCTTCAACTATCAGCGTTCTCCGTTAGTCAACAGACAAGGTTGCCCTGTACGCTTTCGTGCTTACGAGTCCCTTCATGTTTCCAATCCACTATCACATCAGAAACAGTGGACGTAGGGATGTTTAGGAGTGTGGAAATCTCGCGTACAGACGTATGACACAAGTGACACCCGTGAGTTCCGCGGATCGCCCCATTCCGCTCTCTCACGATGTCTAATGACTACTGAGGTCTCTGATATGGAGTACCTGGCAATAGGTGGCAGCACAATGCACCTAATATGAGAAACGTATGGTTTTAGGGCTGTCCGGATCCTTTTGATCACATGAGGTATTATGTAATATGCACCAAACGCAAAACTATAGTTACCTTTATTTTTCATTGCAAACTTTTTCGAATTTCGCGCAGTGCCTTAATTCCATGTAAATATCACAATAACTGTGAACATTAACGAAATGATGGGCACGTCATAATGAACTTGGCATACAAAGTTACAAGTAAAGCAAAAATGAAATTTAGGTACCGCACAGTTTCTGTAAAATCGTTTGAGAAAGACTGTGTAGTGTAACGACGTATAGATTTGTTTAAATGATTTTCATTTCACATATGACCATGTGTAGACTTCGTCATCTACGTCAGTTACAACCCACTTCATAATTATTTATATTCTTTTTAAATTGTCTCAGAATGGTTCTTGAACGAAACTGCAAAACATCATTTGAGTCGTATGCACAGAATTACGTCACTAGGGCCGATTGGTTTTCGTAAACTTTTTTCAATTTTAGATGTCGTTTGTTTCTCGTCAGAAATTATATTGATACACGTTTTCTGATTTAATCGATATTAGAACCACATCGAATAAACTTTTGAGATTAAAAGTCGCGATGAACGCTGTCAAAATTCAATAATCTTGTCAAATATATTATTAATTCGTTCACATAATTCTTCATAAATAATTCCTCGGAACACGTATTTCAACTTTAGTAGCATCCGCTAGTTTATTATCTTCCTACATACAGACGTGAACCTGAGCCTTGACGAGACAAAACTAACATTTTCAATAAGATTAAACTTCCTATGATATCATTGTTGTACAAAACATTATAAATTCTCATTTATTTAATTTTTAGAAGCACGACGCAACAAGTCGGTTTCAGGATCTTCTGTTGTTCTTTGGTTGTCGACCCGCGACGTATAGTGGCCAGCAATTTTCTCTCTGGTCCCGGCAACGAAGATGCTGTCTCCGTTCGTTGCGCCGCCCTCTCCGTACATGGAACATAAAAAAAAATACAAAAACTTTAGACACTTCACAACCATTACAAATATTACAAAAATACATAAACAAAACTAAATTAAACTTATATTCACCTACAAACTGGGCTGACACTGGTGGATGGGTGACACTTCAATTTCGTCCCACTACATACCCCACCCACAAGCTCAGTTTGTCAGGTTTTAACCGAAAATAAAACTGTTTCTATATACAATATTTAACTATTAATACATTTGCCTCACATTTTACGTAATCTAGAGTCCTTGCTCTTAGACAGATTTAATCCTTTTACTACGATATTGTTATGACTATTTGTCATTTACTCTTGATTGTGCTATTATGGTAATTCATAACCGAATATATGGAGATTACTCCTTTTCATTTAATAGTTGGTAGTAAATACTAACTTAGTACGTTCTTTAACGTTGTTACATTAGGACAGAGCGTTCAAATTGTGATAGATTAGTTTCAGTTTTATTCATTTACTAGAGTTATTCTTTCCAAAAATGTATATCACTAATAAGTTTCTCACAATAACTAATAGTACTATTTACTTTACGCCATTCTTTTCCCTAATGCTTTATTTATGCCTGAGGTCAAGAAGAAATCAAGCAAAACTTTCTTTAGAATCTCGGCACGGCTTTCTTTACCTTCGGACACCCTGTTGGGTAATGGCAATTTATTTAGGAGAAACAAGCGAGAGAGCCCTGTTTGGTGTGTTCTATATTAGCACTATTACAAATCTCTATTAAAGGCACTCTGCTATGTTCTCGTGAGCCATATAGCTCTGGACGCCCATGGTCCCTAAAATTATTAACCATCCCCTTTGGTTCCTACTATCCGAATAAATATAAAAAAATACAAAATTCCTTCTGATGACCTAATAACAAAATTTCTTCCATATAAATCCCCTTTTAGTTACCTTTCTCTTTTTGAAGTACCGGTAGATTATTGTAGAACACTTGTTTAAACTTTCTGTTATTTCTTTAAAAAACACGTAACTATCACGAAAAACTTCACATGAATAAACTATGAACGCTCTTCTGTATGTAACATATACTAAATATTAACTTATTTAGGAATGAAGGGTTTCATTTGATCGACACTATATAATCCTTTAATTACACCTGATGAAGGTTCCATAAGAAGTAACGCTTTGGGATGTACAATCTTATGCACAACATATGGACCTTCAAAGATAAAGAAGAATTTTCTGCATTCCTTATTGATCTTCGAACTTTTAGGATGAGATCGTACTAAAACAAGATCTCCTACCTGAAATGAGGGTTCTGTAGCATGTTGATTATAACTTTTAATTCTACACTCCTGGAAATGGAAAAAAGAACACATTGACACCGGTGTGTCAGACCCACCATACTTGCTCCGGACACTGCGAGAGGGCTGTACAAGCAACGATCACACGCACGGCACAGCGGACACACCAGGAACCGCGGTGTTGGCCGTCGAATGGCGCTAGCTGCGCAGCATTTGTGCACCGCCGCCATCAGTGTCAGCCAGTTTGCCGTGGCATACGGAGCTCCATCGCAGTCTTTAACACTGGTAGCATGCCGCGACAGCGTGGACGTGAACCGTATGTGCAGTTGACGGACTTTGAGCGAGGGCGTATAGTGGGAATGCGGGAGGCCGGGTGGACGTACCGCCGAATTGCTCAACACGTGGGGCGTGAGGTCTCCACAGTACATCGATGTTGTCGCCAGTGGTCGGCGGAAGGTGCACGTGCCCGTCGACCTGGGACCGGACCGCAGCGACGCACGGATGCACGCCAAGACCGTAGGATCCTACGCAGTGCCGTAGGGGACCGCACCGCCACTTCCCAGCAAATTAGGGACACTGTTGCTCCTGGGGTATCGGCGAGGACCATTCGCAACCGTCTCCATGAAGCTGGGCTACGGTCCCGCACACCGTTAGGCCGTCTTCCGCTCACGCCCCAACATCGTGCAGCCCGCCTCCAGTGGTGTCGCGACAGGCGTGAATGGAGGGACGAATGGAGACGTGTCGTCTTCAGCGATGAGAGTCGCTTCTGCCTTGGTGCCAATGATGGTCGTATGCGTGTTTGGCGCCGTGCAGGTGAGCGCCATAATCAGGACTGCATACGACCGAGGCACACAGGGCCAACACCCGGCATCATGGTGTGGGGAGCGATCTCCTACACTGGCCGTACACCACTGGTGATCGTCGAGGGGACACTGAATAGTGCACGGTACATCCAAACCGTCATCGAACCCATCGTTCTACCATTCCTAGACCGGCAAGGGAACTTGCTGTTCCAACAGGACAATGCACGTCCGCATGTATCCCGTGCCACCCAACGTGCTCTAGAAGGTGTAAGTCAACTACCCTGGCCAGCAAGATCTCCGGATCTGTCCCCCATTGAGCATGTTTGGGACTGGATGAAGCGTCGTCTCACGCGGTCTGCACGTCCAGCACGAACGCTGGTCCAACTGAGGCGCCAGGTGGAAATGGCATGGCAAGCCGTTCCACAGGACTACATCCAGCATCTCTACGATCGTCTTCATAGGAGAATAGCAGCCTGCATTGCTGCGAAAGGTGGATATACACTGTACTAGTGCCGACATTGTGCATGATCTGTTGCCTGTGTCTATGTGCCTGTGGTTCTGTCAGTGTGATCATGTGATGTATCTGACCCCAGGAATGTATCAATAAAGTTTCCCCTTCCTGGGACAATGAATTCACGGTGTTCTTATTTCAATTTCTAGGAGTGTATGTTCAGCATTTTTGACAATCTGTTCGCAAACTTTTTCGTCTGGGATGCACTGTTGGATCTCATTTACTGGTGGCCAAGGTAGAGCAGCTAGCAAAGGCTCACCTATAATTCGTTTGCCTTACATTTCTGTAGGTGATAATCCCGTCGTTAGGTGAGGCAATTCGTTTAATATCTTTTCGAATTCAGGCATTAGTTTGGCCCACCGAGTATGTTTATGTGCACAATAAGTTCTACATAATCGTCCTAATTCTTTCATGACTCTTTCTACTAAATTACTTTGAGGGTGATATTTCGAAATTAAGACATGTTTGATTCCATATTGTTTTATCATATCTTGAAACTTTTGGCTAATAAAGGCACTACCGTTGTCAGACATAAGTCGTTTAGGAATGCCCCAGTTAACAAAGTAATTTCGGGTGAGGCAGCGTATAACGCTTGCTGTATTCGCTCGTTTCAAAGGATATAGCTTCACATGTTTGGACCAACATTCCATTACAACAAACACATAAGTAAATCCTCCTGAACTACGAGGCAGAGGGCCGAGAAAATCTAATGACAGTAGATCCCACAGACCTCGAGGAATTACAGCATATAATTTATAACGCTTAGATTTGTTATTAACTTTAACCTTTTGACAGGTTTCACAAGCCCTAATAATACTTCTCACAATACGGGACATATTTTTGAAATAATAATACTTCATTAGATGTTTAATACATTTATGAATTCCAAAATTCCCGTAACCTTCATGAATATAAATAATTAGCTCTTACGCACCAGTTTTCGGAATGCAGATTTTCCATCTCTGGTGTTTGTGCTTTCCAATACAACAAGTCATTGAAATATAACCACACACCCCGGGTGTTAGCTGTTTCGTCCCCATTACTAAGGTTTTGTATAAGGTCCCTATATTGATCATCATTTCTTTGATTGCATCTAATAGCAGTTACTATTCGTTTAACCTTACGTTCGTTCTCCTGAGTTAAAAGGAAATAAACATGGTAATCTGTTCCTGGTTCTTCTGCAATGTTAATATTATCCATTCCTACTGTAAGTCTCGACAAAGCATCCAAAACTACATTCTGAGATCCTTTTATATACCTAATTTCGTACTGAAATTCTTGCAAGCATAATACCCTACGTAATAGTCTACGGTGAAGTAACCGACAATTGTTCAAAAAGATTAAAGCCTGATGATCAGTATATACAATTGCTTTTCTTCCCATTAATAATCCTCTAAATCGTTGAAAACCCCATACCACTGCGAGAGCTTCCTTCTCGGTTACAAAATAATTTCTTTCATGTTTATTTAAAGTTCTACTAGTGAATCCAACAGGCCGATATAATCCCTTTTTATTGGTCAGATCACCTTGGAATATTACGCAAGACACACCATAATCAGAGGCATCTGTACACATACAAAAGTCCTGATTGAAATCTGTGTGGTATAACATTTTGGCTTCTGTTAACGCTCCTTTTATCTTATAAAAATCTTTCTCTTCCTCTTTTTCCCAGAGCCATACTGACTTCTCTTTTAATAAATCCAGTAATTTAGGATTAACAATATCCTGCCCTGGAAGAAACCTTCTCAGAAATCCTACCATTCCTAAGAATGATTTCAGTTGTTTCCGATTTCTAGGACTCGGGCATCGAGCAATAGCTTCAATACGTGCTGGGTCTGGCCTAATACCTTTACTGTCCACTATATGCCCCAAAAATCTCACTTCCTCCTTTCCGAAGTAAGACTTAGATAATTTTAACGTAATTCCTCTGTCAATTAAACGGTCAAACAATTCCCATAATATCGTTACGTGTTCTTCCCACGTTTTAGTGGCTACCAAAATATCATCTACATATAAAATAATCTTTTGTAACAATTGCTGACCCAAAGCAGAATCTAATGCCCTAATGAAAGTTGACACTGATATATTAAGTCCAAAAGGTAAAACTTGGAACTGATATGATCTGCCTTCAAAAAGAAAAGCCGTATATTGCCGTGAATCCGAGTGTAATATTACTTGATGGTAGCCAGCAGTTAAATCCATTGTACTCATATAACGAGAACCAGCAATCTTAAGAAGTACGTCCTCCATAGGAATAGGTCTGTCTCTTTCCATCTCTATAATTTTATTTCATTCACGGGCATCCAGAACCAGTCGTACCCCACCAGTAGCTTTCTTAACTACCCACAAAGGACTGTTAAAAGCGCTACATGATCGTTCGATAATGTTTTGTTCTAGCATCTTACTTATTTCTCTACTAGCCGGTTCTTTGAATTGTACTGGAATAGGATAAGGTTTCTTAAAGAACGGTTTTCGATCTTTAATCTTAAGTTTACAAACGTAATCTTTAAATCTCCCCGGTTCATCTGAGAAGACGGCTCTAAATTCTAACAACAGAGATTCCAACTCTTCTTTTTCTTGTTCGGATAGACAATTCGTAGAATAACATTTTTCTTTCACTTCGGTTTTGATACTATTACCAGCCTCACATCCGTATACTTCATATTCAAGATCACTAGAATCTATTAATATGTTCATGGTCTGTGTGTACTTAATCTGTAAGGATTCGTAGCAATTTTCAGGTACTCAATTATCAGAAAACCTCACTTTAAAAGCACATGCCTCCTTATGGATGGTTAAGGAAGAGTCTTTAAAATCTAATATAGCTTTATATTTACACAGCCAATCTGTACCTAAAATTATGGCCACATTTAAGTTGGCTACGACAAGTACAGAGTGAGCAAATAATTGTTTAGCAATTTCAAAAGTTAAATAAACTTCCTCAGTAATATTTTGACTTCTTTTACCAGTAACTTCTATAATTTTCACTCCAGTTACAGGTAAGGTTGGGAAATTCCAATATTTTCTTTTAAGCTGAAATAATTCTTTAGATAAAATACTTACTTCGCTACCCGAATCGATTATAATATTTACTTTGGTATCTTTAATATAACCTTTAATAACGGGTTTATAAGTTATATTCTCCCTTATCTGATTGTCTTCCTGAAGTAAATCTTGTTGCCAATCACCTTCCATTTGGCAGTTTAATGATAAATTGCAATTGGGTCTTGTATAATCTCGACTAACAGTTCCCTTTAGTTGACCCGTACTAAAGGACTTTACTAGTTTTCCGAACTTTCTATGATAACGTTACCTACAACTTGACCTTCATTAATTACTTGAGGATGATTTATCTCATTATCGTTATTGCGTAATTTCCGCATTTTAGAGTTATTACCATGATTTTGTTGGCTCTCTTTATCTTTAGATTGACGTTTTATATAACAAAACCGGCTATGATTGTTGTTGTTAAATTTTCGTGGTTCTGAATTATTATTATTTCGAGGATTGTCATTTCTACCAAATCTAAATTTCTCGTCTTCCCTTTCTCTGTTAAGTATATCTGTTTTAAATATCCTAATAATTCGCAAGGTTGTGACCATTCTCTTTCTATCATTCTTTCCTTTACATAACACGGTAACCTACTAATTAGGACTCGTATTAGGCGACTTTCAATAATTGGTTCTTCATTTAATTTAGCACTGTTTAAATGCCATTCAAAATAATTCCTATAACCTCCCCAGCGTTTAGAATATGGAGGAGGGTCTAACAACTCTAAAGTTAAGTGTTGTTGTTTTCCTCTTGACCAATAATTTTGTTTAAACTGCTTAACAAAATCATCTCAGTCCCTAAACTCAGTTCTATGCAGTACTGCCCATTCCGCAGCTTCTGCTTCTAAATGTCCTATTACAAATTGAATCCGTTTCTCATTACTCCATTTAGGAGATAATGAAGTTTCAAAAGCTTTTATAAAGATTATAGGGTGAAGTTCGCCTCCTGGTTTGAATACAGGAAATCGACTTGCTACATTTGAATTTGTCGTTATATCATCCCAACATTCTGCGAGAGACATAGTAGGACTTTGTTTAGATTGCAGAGACGGAGTTACATCGGATTGGCTTGCCGTGATTTCTTTCTTTGTATTGTTGTCGTCCGAGCTAGCAAACACGATGCGACTGTTGCCTCTGATTACGTTATTGCTTCTACTACCTGAAATGTTTTCATTATTATCTAATGCCGATAACCGTTTAGTAATTTCCTGTATTCGCATTTCTGTATTGGATACGCGGTTAGCTAATATCGATTCTTCACTGTGTTCACGATGTGAACGCTTTGTACCTTCGTCAATGTTATTATCTTTGGCAGTCTCAAGGTTACTGCATATTTCAGTAATTAAAAATTTCATGTTTTCTATTTCGGTATGATCTTTTTCTACTCGATGAGTTAATATCTCTAATTCCACATTATCTATTGAAGAAATCTCTACAGGTTTGGTAGAAACCTCTTTAATAGATTCTAATAATTCTCTACGAACAGTTTCTGCTTGCATAGAAAATTCATCTCGTAACTTGTGGTTATTTTTCTGTATTTCATTTACAACTAAGACATTTACATTATCTAGTCTCTTGGTTAAGTCAGTAATATCATTTCGCATACGAGCTTTTTCCTCACGCGATTCCTGAATATGTTCTTCTAACCTTTTACAATTATCTGCAATCCTATTACTAGGTCCTACTAGTTTTACCTGCATTTCAACTTTAGAAGCCTCTATTTTATTACTTAATTCTCGACTCGTTTCATTAAGATGTTCCTGTAACCTGTCTGTCGATTTTGTTAGCTCCCCTTTGAGTTCCTCTTTTAATCTAGCCGTAGATTCTTCGTTAGACTGTTTTAATCTAGCAGTAGATTCTTCGTTAGACTGTTTTAATTCCTCTTTTAATCTAGCAGTAGATTCTTCGTTAGACTGTTTTAATTCCTGTTTTAGTTCCTGTTTTAATCTAGCAGTAGATTCTCCGTTAGACTGTTTTAATTCCTCTTTTAATATAGCATTAGATTCTTCGTTAGATTGTTTCAATTTAGCGATCGCCCTAAAAAGGGATCTCATGCTCCTATCGGACATAGATTATTCTTCGTCTGACATTTCGCTTCCCGACATTATTGTAAGATATTAACTAGTTACACACGCAGACTTGTAATCAACAATCCTGTAAAAGCACACTCCCTGTGTACAACACTCCACTGCCAACTTGAAACAAACTCACCGGACACTAATATTGTAGTTTGTAGTTCTCGGTGATCAGTGTGCTACTATGGGCTGCAGAAGTAACAGCCGTCGATGCAGCCGCTGAGATGCTGCGACCCCGCTTCCGCAACCGGCAGGACGCTGAGTCGAACACCGGAGACGTCACTGGCTGCAACCACGCCCGGCCCAACGTTGACAGGCGAAGCCCTCAGCAACACCTCTAATACCAGCCGGAGGAACGCCCCCCAGCTGACGTACTAGGCCTGTTAGTTTAGGAGAAAAATGGTTGTCGGGGTTTGCAGCGTTCAGCTGCTGCCCAACAGATGCGCCTTCTCGTGGAATAACTGCGTGATCGTACTGCTTGGCTGCGCTCCGTCAGATGCCCACACCCGCGAAGTCGCCGCTGGCTGGTAAAGGCTCCACGAAGACTCGCGTTGACTTCCAAAGGACTCTTGATGTTTTAATTGTCTCGTACCTGTGTGCCTTAGTCCCACACAAGTCCTGTTTCCAAGGTCGCCACGGTGTAGTGTAACGACGTATAGATTTGTTTAAATGATTTTCATTTGACATATGACCATGTGTAGACTTCGTCACCTACGTCAGTTACAACCCACTTCAAAATTATTTATATTCTTTTTAAATTGTCTCAGAATGGTTCTTGAACGAAACTGTAAAACATCATTTGAGTCGTATGCACAGAATTACGTCACTCGGGCCGATTGGTTTTCGTAAACTTTTTTCAATTTTAGATGTCGTTTGTTTCTCCTCAGAAATTATATTGATACACGTTATCTGAATTAATCGACATTAGAACCACATTGAATAAACTTTTGAAATTCAAAGTCGCGATGAACGCTGTCAAAATTCAATAATCTTGTCAAATATATTATTAATTCATTCACATAATTCTTCATAAATAAATCCTCGGAACACGTATTTCAGCTTTAGTAGCATCCACTAGGTTATTATCTTCCTACATACAGACGTGAACCTGAGCCTTGACGAGACAAAACTAACATTTTCAATAAGATTAAACTTCCTATGATATCATTGTTGTACAAAACATTATAAATTCTCATTTATTTAATTTTTAGAAGCACGACGCAACAAGTCGGTTTCAGGATCTTCTGTTGCTCTTTGGTTGTCGACCCGCGACGTATAGTGGCCAGCAATTTTCTCTCCGGTCCCGGAAATGAAGATGCTGTCTCCTTTCGTTGCGCCGCCCTCTCCGTACATGAAACATAAAAAAAAAAATACAAAAACTTTAGACACTTCACAACCATTACAAATATTATAAAAATACATAAACAAAACTAAATTAAACTTATATTCACCTGCAAACTGGGCTGACACTGGTGGATGGGTGACGCTTCAATTTCGTCCCACTACAACTGCATGTGGTGCGTATCGATTCTGTCATTGCTGACCGGCCGAAAAGTGGTAGACAGTTTCGGCCTCCCCTTCTGAACACACGAATTAACTGTCCCAGCACTTTGGGCGAAAAGTGGTGACTGTGCATCGGCCACAGTTCTCTGCCCGGACTCTAATCGTGTCATCGTGTTTGTTAAAAAAGCTCTTAACTGTTAGA
This sequence comes from Schistocerca serialis cubense, assembly GCF_023864345.2. Lineage (NCBI taxonomy): Eukaryota > Metazoa > Arthropoda > Insecta > Orthoptera > Acrididae > Schistocerca > Schistocerca serialis. The sequence continues at coordinate 765,504,904 of NC_064642.1, read as the reverse complement.
TAACGTGTATCGTGATTGGAACTTATTTTGTGATGAGATTTCATAATAAGAGTAGGTGTCGGCGAAAATGCACGGACAAATATGAAAAGGACGCACAAGTGAAAAGTGTTATTCAGAAATTAGTTAAAACGTTCGTGAAACTGGTTCGGTATTAGACAAGAAACGTGCCAGACAAATTTTTTAATGACACAGATCATTCAGGATGTTAAAGCAGCAGTTACATCTCCGCATTAATCTTTGCGTGGATTAATCCAAGTGAAGAAGATTTCACTGGGTTCAGCTGACACTGCAGTGAGAAGTATACTGAAATGTTATCCGTACTGCACACAGGTTTTCCATGAGTTAAATTATGCTGATTATGTCAAAAGGGTTCACAACTGTCAGTGGTTCAAGACCGTCATTAGAGGGAACATTGGTATTTTAGATCCAGTGTTTTTCACAGATGAATCTTCGTTACATCTTGGTGGGTTTGTTAGTAGCCAGGACTACTGGACCTGGTGTACTGACAACCCGTACAATGTAACTGACTCTCCCCTACACCCACAAAAATTTGGCGTATGGTGAGCAGTTTGGAGGCGACGAACAATAGAACATTTGATTTTTGAAATACACGACTGGTCATTAACATTGCTGTACCAAGAAGAAATGCAGATGATAAACGGGTATTCATGGGACAAATATATTATACTAGAACTGACATGTGATTACATTTTCAAAAAGTTTGGATGCATAGATCCTGAGAAATCAGTACCCAGAACAACCACCTCTGGCCGTAATAACGGCCTTGATACGCCTGGGCATTAAGTCAAACAGAGCTTGGATGGCGTGTACAGGTACAGCTGCCCATGCTGCTTCAACACGATACCACAGTTCATCAAGAGTAGTGACTGACGTATCGTGACGAGCCAGTTGCTCGGCCACCATTGACCAGACGTTTTCAATTGGTGAGAGATCTGGAGAATGTGCTGACCAGGGCAGCAGTCGAACATTTTCAGTATCCAGAAATGCCCGTACAGGATCTGCGGTCGTGCATTATCCTGCTGAAATGTAGGGTTTCGCAGGGATCGAATGAAGGGTAGAGCCACGGGTCGTAACACACTTGAAAGTAACGTCCACCATTCAAAGTGCCGTCAATGCGAACAAGAGGTGACCGAGACGTGTAACCAATGGCACCCCATACCATCACGCTTCCAATGTGCGTTCACCGCGATGTCGCCAAACACGGATGCGACCATCATGATGCTGTATACAGAAACCTGGATTCATCCGAAAAAATGACGTTTTGCCATTCGTGCACCCTGGTTCGTCGTTGAATACACCATCGCAGGCGCTCCTGTCTGTGATGCAGCGTCAAGGGTAACCGCAGCCATGGTCGCCGAGCCGAGCTGATAGTCCATGCTGCTGGAAACGTCGTCGAGCTGTTCGTGCAGATGGTTGTTGTCTTGCAAACGTCCCCATCTGTTGACTCACGGATCGAGACGTGGCTGCACCGTCCGTTACAGCCATGCGGATAAGATGCCTGTCACCTCGACTGCTAGTGATACGAGGCCGTTGAGACCCAGCACGGCGTTCCGTATTACCCTCCTAAACCCAGCGATTCTATGTTCTGCTAACAGTCTTTGGATCTCGACCAACGCGAGCAGCAATGTCGCGATACGGTAAGCCGCAATCGCGATAGGCTACAATCCGACCTTTATCAATGTCGGAAACGTGATGGTACGCATTTGTCCTCCTTACACGAGGCTTCACAACAACGTTTCACCAGGCTACGCCGGTCAACTGCTGTTTGTGTATGAGAAATCGGTTGGATACTTCCCTCATGTCAGCACGTTGTAAGTGTCGCCACAGGCGCCAACCTTATGTGAATGCTCTGAAAAGCTAATCATTTGCATATCACAGCATCTTCTTCCTGTCGGTTATATTTCGCGTCTGTAGCACGTCATCTTCGTGGTGTAGCAATTTTTATGGCCAGTAGTGTAACTGTGGATGCCGTCGTCTACCAAGAGATTATCCAACAGTTCATAGGTTTATTGTATGAGGCTTAGCGTGAGTACTGGTAGCAACAGGTCTGCGCCATTTTCCGTACAATTTGCTCTGCTATGGAGTTGATACAAAATTTTTTTGGTGAAAGAATCATTTCGTCAGCGATATGGCCACCATGACTTCCTGAGCTTAGCAGTCGAGACTTCCTTCTGTGACTCTGCTTAAAAAATATCTTTTACAGGAGTAGTCCACGTACCTTGTAGGAACTGAAGAGAAACATTACGAAAACCATCAACGAAATAGTGCAAATCTAACAAGACATGGTCAAACGGGCCGAAAAGCGCGCGGAAATAGACAGACAACCTTTCCAACACTTGCTGTAATTTAAAATAACTTACGATGCAAGTTTGGTAATAAAATATTACTTATAAAGTAGATTAACTGATGGGGCCTGTTTTAAGTTGAACACCCTATGCAGTACCGATGCCTAACAGTTATACCTGATTGTGCTAAATCATTACATATTCTACTTTCAAATCCACGTCTACCGATATTCTGTGTCTCGTCCACAGGTGCAGCCATTAAGTGACGCACGCATGCTGCAAAATGATGACGTCCATGTACGAAAACCGGCAATTGTTCGGCAGCTTAACTTCAGCTACCTGCGACCTGCCACTTACACTTCAGCACGTAGGCTTCGTACGGCGGCTCTCGTTCACCTTGGACTTCAATCGCTTCCTAGTTACACTATTCCAGACTCGCTCTATCGCCGTTATTTTCTAGACCTTGGCAGCTCGGTATCGGCTTCCGGATCACTGTTCAGTCTTTACAGCGGAGCTCTTCGCCCTGAATCAGGCCACGTGGTACATCCTGCGAAACAGGCTTTTCAGTTACGTCATCTTCTCCGACTCTCTCAGTGCCCTTCGAAGCCCCTGTGTGCGGTACACCTTTCATCCCAAAAGTGCAACGGGTTCAGAAAAGCTGCCACTTGCTCACTCTTGATGGAATCACTGTGATGTTTATGTGGGTTCCTGGTCAAGTCCGTCTGACAGGAAACGAGGCCGTTGACGCTGCTGCCAAGGTTGCAGTCCTTGTACCTCAGCCCTCTAGTTCTTACATTACCTCCGATGATCTCTGGGTTGCTCTCAACCGCGCTGCTGCTACGGTCGCAGGTTCGAATCCTGCCTCGGTCATGGATGTGTGTGATGTCCTTAAGTTCGTTAGGTTTGAGTAGTTCTAAGTCTAGAGGACTGATGACAGATATTAAGTCCCATAGTGCTTACAGCCATTTCTGTGTTAAATGGCAGGAGAGCATCAACGAAGTTTGGAAGGTAGGAGACGAGGTCCTGGTAGAATTAAAGCTGTGAGGAGGGGGCATGAGTCGTCCTTGGGTAGGTCAGTTGGTAGAGCATTTGCCCGCGAAAGGCAAAAGTCCTGAGTTCGAGTGTCGGTCCGGGGCACAGTTTTAATCTGCCGCGAGGTTTAATATCAGTGCACACTCCGCTGCAGAGTGAAAAATCATTCAGGGCATTTCTGTGTTGCCGTCTGTTAGCAGGTGGTGTCTTTTGGCATAGTCACTGGTCATCTCTTCGTAGTAACGAACTCCGGGGAATTAAACGTCTCCCAGCAGCTTGGACGACATCTTCTCGGCCCTCTCACCGCGAAGAGATCAGTTTTTCCTACTTCGTGTGTTGCCCACTGTCTTTTCAACCATCACCATTTGTTAAGTGGTGATCCCCCACCACTTTGTGCTCACCGTCCGTAATCTTTGACGGTTCGCCATTTCCTGACGGAATAGCCCTTTTTGTAACCACTTACGTTCTAATTTATGTTTGTCGTCCAAGTTACACGTTGTTTCAGCGAACAACGGTCTGGCTGTCGACCGCGTATTACTTATTATCTGTCGCAGCAATATGGCGAAGGACATTTATCTTTAGTTCAGGATCTCCGTTGTGTCTATGGCGTATTCATGGACCTTTCTCCAAGTCCCTGTTTTTAGCCGTCTTTTTTTCCGTTGACTAAGCTTAACGTGTAGTCGCTTTTAACTCCTTTTTCGTCTTCGTGTTCTACTGTTCTGACATGGGCGCTTATGACCTTAGTTGTTTTTGCGTCCTAAAACGAAACAAACAAACAAACAAACGAAATCGGTCCATATTCAAATATCTTTGAAGATGCCCTCCCTCCTCCGCTAGAGACCCGCAACTGATTCTCCGATATCACAAGTTTGCATCAACTCCGGAAATGTGTTTCATATTTTTTCTCCGAAGTTAATTAGCCCCATAGCTGCAGAGTGCACGGAATTTTCTCACCCATAGGAATTCGCATTTCTTTACTTCCTTCTACGGCCAATTACACTGTTCCTCCGAAAAGTTTCAAGATTGATTTTATTCCTAGCATGTAAGCGGCATCAGCGCATCAGCTATGTTGGTATCTTGACTTACAACTGAAACCAACAGATGTCACAGTTGACCAGTCGTGTGTAAGCAAGCATTGCTAAATGTTGGACGTGCGACCTTAGCGTGTAAACGTTGTTGTACGACAAATCGTATTGGAGTGTTCAAGGCAGTCGTCAGAATGAAAAAATTGAATTTAAGCGGGATGTATGTCTACGCAAATACTGACCCTAAACCGTACCATCAGGAGGAGGGATCATTTTTTTTTATTTTCAGATGGGAACCTCTCATTTTTTTGCCAATTTATGTTTTACGCCAAATATTTATTGGGTTTATTCGAAACATTTTCCCCTTTCGTGGTAGATGGCGCTGTAGATAGACGAAATTCAATTATTAGAATTATATATTAATACCCTCAGCTGATGATGTGCGTTGTTGTATATCAACGGGGTCAGGTGAAAATGTTTGCCCCGCTCGGGACTCGAAACCGGGATCTCTTGCTTATACAGCAGACGCTCTATAAATCTGAGCCACCGAGGGCACAGAGGATAGTGCGACTGCAAGGACTGTCTCTCGCACGCCTCCCTCGAGAGCCACATTGTCACCTTATATGTCCACACACTACATTCATAGTGTCCCTACTCAACACACTCATTGCTCGTGGAAGACATTCTTACCAAGTCCCGTAAGAGTTCGGGTAATTTGTGTGCATCCGCACAGAAGAGGAAGGCCATGGCTGGTATTGCTAAAACTATATACTTGTATGGATATAGTGTCTGTTCTTTCGGACATGTCCGAAAGAACAGACACCAATTATTTCCAGTCATTAAAACTAAGAACCAACTTATTTGATTCTACATTACATTTGCGATAAAAATACAAACTTTTTTGCTCTAAGAAACTGACACATTCGTCAAAAATTTAATTTAATTTTGCAAATTTGATTGTAGAGTAAAACTTTTACGGTTAGATAGTTAGAAATCTTGCAAGCAAGCTGCTTTTAACACAAGGTTATTTTCAGTACCCTGCAGAGATGATTTCGGCGAATCCCCACAATGTCAGGCTGCTTGATCGGTGAGTTCCCTCGAACCACACCATCTGTGTGACTGGTTTCGGTGTGTTCTCAAGCGAAACAGTCGTTAAGTCTCGCACCGGCCGCTACACGACTACCGGCGGATTTCAGTCCACATCCATTCTAAAGAAAAATGTTCATAACAGTAGTGACAGGCGCACCTGCCAGACACACACACACACACACACACACACACACACACACACACACACACACACATGCACTCATGAGTGCACCAACACCGAAAGACTCGGCGCTACTCCTCTCCGGAACCTGTTATCTTAGATTTGAAGTAATAGAAGTTTTATATGCAGAATAAAAACAAAAATAATTTTAATTGACAGAGAAGCTGCAAGAAGTGTTTTGTTCTTTATGCAGAACATTTTGCTGGTAGGCCACGATCTCATACGGCTATATATAGTGTTGTAAAAGGTTTACCACTGAAGGAAGTGTGGCATCTAAGAAAATGAGCCCGTAGAGCAGCTGTTACGGGGAACAGCAATAATAAAATTGCAATACTAGCTGCAGTGGAGCATAATCAAATGGAAATACCCGAGACATATTGCGGCAGTTTGAAATTACTCACACAAGTCCCTGTGGATTCTGCACCGTCACAAATACCAATCGGCTCCTTCGTTTTGAATGGCACATTCAACTGCAAAAGATATCGTGTAACTTACTCCAAGATGAGGTATCGATTCAGTTGTACCCGTCGCAGGGCGACAGAACGTGATTTCAACTAGACGGTTGTCCGACACGTTATTCTATGATACCCTAAGAAGCATTAAATAGCTGGAACGTTAGAGATCGTCTGCTACATCCCCGAACTCCGTTGGAGTTTCACTTGCGTTGGTATATAAAAGACAAAGTGTATGCAAAAGTACTAACTACTCGACAGACATATCAGAAATGCTTGGGCAAAAATTACATGAGACATGCTTCTAAGTTATGTACTTGAATTCCATGCACGAATTAATACATATATCGAAGTGTAATTTTGAGCATTCGGTTTGAATTACAGTAACAGTGAGAGGAAAGAGGAATCACCCAGATTGGAACAGAAAATTGCGCCCACGTCTTTGTTCCTGGGTCACGCTGAAACTAGTTCACTAGCAACACGTCTGTCTAACCATGAAAGCTCTATTATACAATTAAATTTTCAAAGGTCAATCTAAATTTTTGACAATGGTATCGATTGCTTAGAACAAAAAAATTATATATTTATGGCAAATTCAATGTAGAACCCAACGAGTCGATTGTGAATCTCAAAAACCGGAAAAACTGAATTTTGTAAGTTACAGCTCCATCTAACACAGATGGAGAAAAAAGTTTCTCGTAAAGCCTAGGTTCTTTTGGAATCTGCAATAAAAGCGGAAAATTTCCACTTGAAAAAAAAAAGAAAAAAAATGACGCCTCGTGGTAGGAATAGTTTAGGGGGTAACTGGTTTTAGCACAGACAGATGTCTTCTCTGAAAATGTTAACTTTTCATCTGAGACATTTTTTTTGTATGATGCGTATTTTTTGATATATTTACTTAAGCTAAAACAAATACCCTTGTGTATATCAATACTCGGATATTCCGTTAGCAGCTTCAGCTGTAGCTTTCAGGAAATTACAGCAGCTACTAGAGTGTCTTTTCTTGGATCACTGTTGAACAGAGTGTTACACGGCCTGCTCAGCTAATTCGCAGTCACACTCTGGGATATCGATGCACCATTTGCGTAGGCTTGCCCTAATTCTGGCGTGGCCTGTTTGGTTTGGATCCTCGTTAGGCGGCACCGAATATACCGAAAGTTGGTATGGTTGGTTCTTCGCAGTCGTTACGAAGAAAGCCAGTGTTAAATATTCATGTCTATCTCAGTGCTTCCTGCAGCAGAATGGGCTAAAAATGCCCTTGGACACTATCTTCCTACACAGGTCTGACGGATTTTGGGCGAATGAGTGGAGCGGGGTCCATTTACGGGTTAAGGTAGAAGTGTTGCTGGTAGTGTGGGAGTACGTAGCTTGTTCCAAACCCTAGCTGCTACCAGTTGTAGCCCAAGGTATGGCGGAGCGATATCTGCAAGGGCGTAGATCCAAGGTGTTGCAGTAGGTTTCAGTGTACCTTTCACAATGCGCAGTTGACTCGTTCAGATGTACACCTATCTTGTTTGTATGCACATCCCTGCAGCATATTGGTCCACAATACTATTGTAACTTTAATGGAACACAGCCAATAAGCACGAAAGACACCAACAGCGATGGAAAAACAACAAAACCACGCGACAGAGTGGCAAGTCCACAGTGTAAGCCAAATAGTCTAGCCATATCTGAAACCAAGCAATGCTGCGTACAAGGAATGCTACAAGAGAGCAGGCAGAACACGACTGAGGTCCGGGCCCCTGAGCTGCTATCCTCATAGCGCGGCCGTGGGCGCCGATAGCATAGTGTGGGGAGCATTCCCCTCACTTTGGATTGAGACGACGACAACAGCACTCACAAATACTAGGAGCGCCGCCTAGCGGCTGACATCTAGTTCCTTGCGTTCTGGCGGGTTTTGAAACTCGGTAGGTTGGAATACCAGAAATACTCTCCAGCTGACTACAATAGGGAGTAAGAGCAGGTTAGTTGTTTGCTTGTTTTGGGTTTGGGGAGCAAATAGTGAGATCATCGGTCCCATCAGATTAAGGAAGGTTGAAGAAGGAAATCGACCGTGCCCTTTCAAAGGAACAATCCTGGCATTTGCCTGAAGTGATTTAGAGAAATCAGAGGAAAGCTAAATCAGGATGGCTAGATGTGGGTATCAATCGTCGTATTCCCAAATGCGAGTCCAGTGTGCTAGCCACTGCGCCACCTCGCTTGGTCTGCAAGAAGGTCTTCAGGCGATTCCTGCATTTCCTTAGTACACTACATGATTAAAAGTGAAGCACCCAAAATGGGAAGAAGGTTACAGTATCGAGTCAAATTTACAATGAGCTTGAGTGTATGGGCCCACTTCTCACTATGACTTTGCGACCCCACTGGCCTGGATGCGTGCTCTGATCTTATTGCGTCAGGTGTTGTAATGGATAAAACTGTAAGAGAACTCGCATCCGAGGTCGCAGCCCAGAACTGCAACGAAGACACAGCCAAACAGCAAGTGCTGGCGTCTGAACTCTGTGATCAGCTCCTGTGTCGTCAGACCACGAGCGCCGAAATCAGGCCACAAGCCATGGACACTGGCTGCAGTCGGCCACTGCTCATTCTTCACCAGCTCCCGGCAACAGCAGCAGAAGAACTGTGACCGGTCTTGACTGACTCCCGCGTTGTTGAATTTCTCCGCCGACCCCTGGTATTGCCCTGTTCCAGATGGTTCTGTGTGAAACGAAAATGTCGTGCCCTCCACAACTGTCAGCAGATGAAAGAAGTATTTAACTGTGGCTGTACCAGCCGATCAGTGTGTTCGGCCAGCCGGCCAGTAAGTGACAACCAGTCTGTCTCCATATGCACTGTCGACGTGGCTCTGTCGCCATCGGCTCGTCGTGGAAGGGGTTCTGCCTGTCTGCCCAGCCTGGGCAGTCAATACCAGTACCACTGCCAGCTCGTCGAGACCGCTCGCCATCGCCAGAGTCCACCCAGAAGCTTCTCTTGTGTACTTCCTTGTTCACAATGGTAAGGAGACGAGGGCTACAGAGTGGTGCAACAGCTGTCGTAGGAAAGCTGGACGAAAGCAGAAATGATTGGCGAACACATGAATACAGCATGCAGGCATTTTACTTAAATTGTAGCTTTTTCCAAGTGTTGTGAAGAAACTTTACAAAAGAACAAACAACAATAAAATCCAGCTATCACAAGACCACTGCGCAGCTTGTGGGTCCCACTAGTAATATACGAACGATCTGTTGAAGGCTGGCTGACTGTGACTGAAGACTGTCGAAGACTGCGAGGGAGACTGGGCTGTGTGGCCGCCACTCGCTGTGATACGAGGGTCGGAACTTTAGTAGTGGCAACCATTTATTTACGGTTCGTACAAAACAGATACGTGTTCAGAGTTTTGCTGATCTTCAAAATAGTCACTAGCCCGTTGCCAGCGATGTCGAAGTCGTAGAATACTCTTCTTGTTGTTGTGGTCTTCAGTCCTGAGACTGGTTTGATGCAGCTCTCCATGCTACTCTATCCTGTGCAAGCTTCTTCATCTCCCAGTACTTACTGCAACCTACATCCTTCTGAATCTGCTTAGTGTATACATCTCTTGGTCTCACGTACGATTTTTACCGTCCACGCTGCCCTCCAACGCTAAATTTGTGATCCCTTGATGCCTCAGAACATGTCCTACTAACCAGTCCCTCCTTTTTGTCAAGTTGTGCCACCTACTCCTCTTCTCCTCAATTCTGTTCAATACTTCATCATTACTTATGTGATCTGCCCATCTAATCGTCAGCATTCTTCTGTAGCACCACATTTCGAAAGCTTCTATTCTCTTCTTGTCCAAATTATTTATCGTCCATGTTTCACTTCCATATAAGGCTACACTCCACACAAATACTTTCAGAAACGACTTCCCCTCGATGATAACAAATTTCTCTTCTTCACAAACGCTTTCCTTGCCATTGCCAGTCTACATTTTATATCCTCTCTACTTCGACCTTCATCAGTTATTTTGCTCCCCAAATAGCAAAACTCCTTTACTACTTTAAGTGTCTCATTTCCTAATCTAATTCCCTCACCATCACCCGACGTGATTCGACTACATTCCATTATCCTCGTTTTGCTGTTGTTGATGTTCATCTTATATCCTCCTTTCAAGACACTGTCCATTCCATTCAACTGCTCTTCCAAGTCCTTTGCTGTCTCAGATAGTATTAGAATGTCATCGGCAATCCTCAAAGTTTTTATTTCTTTTCCATGGATTTTAATACCTACTCCGAATTTTTCTTTTGTTTCCTTTACTGCTTGCTCAATATACAGATTGAATAACATCGGGGAGAGGCTACAACGCTGTCTCACTCCCTTCCCTACCAATGCTTCCCTTTCATGCCCCTCGACTCTTATAACTGCCATCTGGTATCTGCACAAATTGCAAATAGCCTTTCGCTCCCTGTATTTTACCCCTGCCACCTTGAGAATTTGAAAGAGAGTATTCCAATCAACATTGTCAAAAGCGTTCTCTAAGTCTACAAATGCTTAATCTTTCTTCTAAGATAAGTCGTAAGGTCAGTATTGCCTCACGTGTTCCAATATTTCTACGAAATCGAAACTGATCTTCCCCGACCTCGGCTTCTACCAGTTTTTCCTTCCGTCTGTAAAGAATTCGCGTTAGTATTTTGTAGCTGTGACTTATTAAACTGATAATTCGGTAATTTTCACATCTATCAACACCTTCTTTCTTTGGGATTGGAATTATTATATTCTTCTTGAAGTCTGAGGGTATTTCGCCTGTCTCATACATCTTGCTCACCAGATGGTACAGTTTTGTCAGGACTAACTCTGCCAAGGCCATCAGTAGTTCTAATGGAATGTTGTCTACTCCCGGGGCCTTGTTTCGACTCAGGTCTTTCAGTGCTCTGTCAAAGTCTTCACGCAGTATCGTATCTCCCATTTCATCTTCATCTACATCCTCTTCCACTTCCATAATATTGTCCTCAAGTACATCGCCCTTGTATAGGCCCTCTATATACTCCTTCCACCTTTCTGCTTTCCCTTCTTTGCTTAGAACTGGATCTGAGCTCTTGATATTCATACAAGTGGTTCTCTTTTCTCCAAAGGTCTCTTTAATTTTCCTGCAGGCAGTATCTATCTTACCCGTAGTGAGATAAGCCTCTACATCCTTACATTTGTCCTCTAGCCATCCCTGCTTAGCCATTTTGCACTTCCTGTCGATCTCATTTTTGAGACGTTTGTATTCCTTTTTGCCTGCTTCATTTACTGCATTTTTATATTTTCTCCTTTGATCAATTAAATTCAATATTTCTTCTGTTACCCAAGGATTTCTATTAGCCCTCGTCTTTTTACCTACTTGATCATCTGCCGCCTTCACTGCTTCATCCCTCAGAGCTACCCATTCTTCTTCTTTGTACTTCTTTCCCCCATTCCTATTCCTGTCAATTGTTCCCTTATGTTCTCCCTGAAACTCTGTACAACCTCTGGTTCTTTCAGTTTATCCAGGTCCCATCTCCTTAAATTCCCACCTTTTCGCAGTCCACATCTGTCCCTGGAAATGTCTTACAATTTAAAACCTGGTTCCTAAATCTCTGTCTTACCATTATGTAATCTATCTGATACCTTCTAGTATCTCCAGGATTCTTCCATGTCATGTTTGAAGTACGTAACATGTTGGTTAATGACAGTACAGATTATGTTGCCTGTCTCTATAACTGAACAGTTATTAATTAATCAATATTTTGATTAGTTGTCGTATGGCAACAAATAAAAATAACGACTAAATCAAAATTTCTATCTTCAACCTGTTACATATTATTTTGTTTGTCAGACCCTACCGCTAGATTTCTTTTACTGAATTTGTTTTCCTAAAAAGAAGTCTTGCAAAAGACGATTAAAAATTGTGGTACTCTGTTATGGATTCTTTCATCGCGTCATTGAACGTCCTCTGGGGCATTTGCAACAGCTTGAGAATGGACGACTCAGTAGGGATTGATACATGAGCTCTTAAGATGTGACCAAACCACGGTAGCCTCTTCTGTCCTAATTTTCGGTCAAAGTGTGACTATCTACTGCTGGTACAGATCTTTCGTTCTTTATTCCCCTTTGCCTTCCACAGTATTGTCGACGGGTCCATAGATCTTTCGAAGGACCTTCTACATCTACATCTACATCTACATCTACTTCCATACTCCGCAAGCCACCTGACGGTGTGTGGCGGAGGGTACTTTGAGTACCTCTATCGGTTCTCCCTTCTATTCCAGTCTCGTATTATTCGTGGAAAGAAAGATTGTCGGTATGCTTCTGTGTGGGCTCTAATCTCTCTGATTTTCATGGTCTCTTCACGAGATATAGGTAGGAGGGAGCAATGTATTGCTTGACTCCTCGGTGAAGATATGTTTTCGAAACTTCAACAAAAGCCCTACCGAGCTACTGAGCGTCTCTCCTGCAGATTCTTCCACTGGAGTTTATCTATGATCTCCGTAACGCTTTCGCGATTACTAAATGATCCTGTAACGAAGCGCGCTGCTCTCCGTTGGATCTTCTCTATCTCTTCTATCAACCCTGTTTGGTATGGATCCCACACTGGTGAGCAATATTCAAGCAGTGGGCGAACAAGTGTACTGTAACCTACTTCCTTCTTTCATGATTCTTGAACCAAGTGTTAGCTATGATTAAGTTATGCTCTGTGCAAAATTCTACCAGGCGGCTTCCTCTTTCATTTCTTCGCCCCAATCCATATTCACTTACTATGTTTCCTTCTCTCCCTTTTCCTACTCTCGAATTCCATTCACCCATGACTTAAATTTTCGTCTCCTGTCACTACCTGAATAATTTCTTTTTTCTCATCGTACATTTCTTCAATTTCTTCATCATCTGCAGAACTAGTTGTCATATAAACCTGTACTACTGTAGTAGGCGTGGGCTTCGTGTCTATCTTGGCCACAATAATGCGTTCACTATGCTGTTTATAGTAGCTTACCCGCACCCCTATTTTTTTATTCATTATTAAATACTCTTAGAGTGCCAGGTCAGTTGACAGTTCGAGCGGCGTGGTCTATTCCCCGACGAATTTGTAGCAGTTCTGAAGCAAATGCCGTGACGTTTTTCCTTCAGTTTAGAAATCGAGTTGAACTTTCGAGGGCTTAAGTGAGGGGTAATTGCTGAACACAGAACGATGTACGGGAAATGGGAAAAAGCATCCGTGACTAGCAGCCATTGGTGGCCCATAAATGGGCCCGCGAAGTCAAGGTGGATGCGTTCCCAGGAACCGTTCGGCATAGGCCAGGGAAGGAATTTTTTTTTTGGGGGGGGGGGGGGGGGAGGACAGGGCAATTGTTGGGCACAGACGGTACAGCACTGCACCATCTCTGTGATGTCAGACGTGAGACCGATCCAAAAAACATGCCTTCTTGCAAGGGATTTGGTGCGAACCATCCCCCAATGCCCTTGGTGAAGAATTGTAGGCTGCAGGGATCTCGGAACAATGACCCTCGGTTCTGCAGAATCTAAGCGAAGGAGGACTCCATCCACCACTGAAAGCTGGTCGGATGGAATAGTACAACCGGAGGTGGCGTTGATACCAAGGAGGCGGTGAGGATGGTCAGCCATGGAGAACGCAGTGTCAGACGATTCGGAGGAGGGAATGTTCTGCGGTGGCTGCAGCTACTTTGACAGCTATAACGGGAATTTGTGAGACAGGACGGCTCCCACACCATACTCAGAGGTGTCCGTAGCAAGTATCAAAGGAAGATTTGGATCATAAGGCATGAGACGTGCAGCGGATTGGAGCTGCTGTTTGAGGGTATGGAAGGCGGTCTCGCAGACTGGGGTCCAACTGAACAGGACATTTTTGCCGCAGAGGTGGTAAAGGGGTGCTGCCACTTGAACTGCAGAAGGAACGGATTTCCTGTAATACGAAATTTTGCTCAAGTAGGATTTCAACTGCTGTAGGTCCCGGGGACGGTGCAGGTTGTTAATGGCGTTGATATAAGAGAAATATGGAGAAATGCCCTTCTGGGAAATGATGTGACCCAGATAGGAAATAGATTGTTGGAAAAATGTAGTTGGCATATGAAGTGTAATTAATCAAGGATACTGCTGCGCCGGTGTCTACTTGCAGACGCAGAGGCTTGTCATTGATAGTGATGTCTATAAAAATTTTTGATGTCGAGGAATTGACCACCTGGTTCACGTCCATTGCTGCTACATCTGCCCAGGATTCCAGTCGACGATCAGCGGCTGTAAAAATTTCGAACTTATAGGCCAGTTCTAAGGCCTGCTCGAGGGACGGGCCTTCTAACTTGAGGGCGTCGTGGCGGAAAGCGGCGTCTGGCTCTGCCTGTATCAAGTGGTCACGCACCATGTCATCCGCGTATGATTCCTTGGAGAGATGTGTGTTAAACTTACATTGCCTGCTGGGACCTTGCAGCTTGGCGGCCCACTGGTGATAGGTCTGCTCGGGTTTCTTCCGGCATTGGTAGAACTCGACGCGGGCTGTGAAGACATGATATCGGCGTTTGTAGTAGGAGGCATTTAACATCGCACAGATGGCGGTGAAGGTGAGGGAGTCGGGGTCCAGCGGCTGTAGTTTCGTGAGCAGAACGTACATCTTCGATTGGTTGCATGACAAGAAAAAAGCGCGCTGTCTGTCTTCTTGGGTGACTTGATGAATCGTGAAGTGTTGCCGGATACTTCGTTCGTATGTTTCCCACTCTTCAACTTCTTCGTTGAATGCTTGGAACAGCGGTGGCGTCGCGAGGCGGTCAAGTCTACGGATTTCGGCGATCAGTTGTCTCTGAGTTTCCAAAAACTGGTACAGAAGTCCTTCAAAGAATTGTTGCCATTCCGTAGGTGCTGCTGTCGTAACCAAGATGGTCGTCGGTTCGTTCCACTATACTCGTCGCCACTGACGAATACTCAGTATTGTAGAACACTCAGTATAATGTCGTTTATTGAAACTGAACTACACTTCTCGAACAATCACTATACACACACAAAAAGAAACAAATAACAAGTAGACGACTATTCATCAAGAGAGTCGGTGATGTGCGTCGGAGCTGGTCCTAGCTCGGCGAGGAACTGGCTGTACTGCTGCTGCGCTGGCCTTATAAAGCCGGCGGAGGCCGGCGGAGTACTCCAACTTTCGCTGTATCTGTGAGACGACCTCTGCAGAAAAAGGTTCGCATTAGTCTCTAGCAAGTTCTGCTTATTTTGAAGAATTGTTTTCCACTTGGTTGCGCCTGCAGGTGCTTGTGTATGTTATATGGTACACGGGGGGGTCTTGAGTGTAGTCTGCCTCGCAGGGGCCGTCTCTGGCAGATGCAACAACTTTGACTGTTGTCTTTTAAATTGTGACTCACACAGTTACGACCAGAAAAATATTTCGATTCAGTTCTGGGGATTCACTCCTGGATACGTAAATCAAAAGACGTTATCATTTCTACTGCTTTTAGCAAATTGCCGTTACATGCTCAATGATATTTTTACCTTGAAACATAAGTTAAATTACAATTACTTGACTAACCCGTATATTTATCGTTAGTGAATAATCACCTTCCAATATGAGATTTGGACTACGTGGCAATAAGAGTGACCGAGGAAAGAAGAACGAAATTTCATGTCAAAAGCACTTTACGAGATGCGCCGGGGTTTCCCTGTATGGGGAACTGTTCCTCTGGAGACCGGCTACTTGACCATCTGCAACTGAGAACACTGGAAAGTCACTGGTGGAGTGTCTGCTGTCGTTAAAGTGTGTTCATATGTTGCTGCTTTCCCACTCACTTCATACGGCTGAAAACTTTGAACATACTACTTCATTGTCGGACTGCATTGTTCCATTGGCGTTTATCCTTGTGGGGGTGGTTATACGCTACTTGCTCCTTCTACGTGAAAGTTCAGTATGTAACCACAAAAGGTTTTATTTATTGCTTGTGTTACTGACTGTAGACTGCATCCTCTTTGAAATGAAAATTTTCGCGATTACTCAGTTTGTATGAGAGATTGATCAACAAAAGCAAAACGAGGATAATGGAATGTAGTCGAATTAAATCGGAAATGAGACACTTAAAATAGTAAAGGAGTTTTGCTATTTGGGGAGCAAAATAACTGACGATGGTCGAAGTAGAGAGGATATAAAATGTAGGCTGCCAATGGCAAGGAAAGCGTTTGTGAAGAAGAGAAATTTGTTAACATCGAGTTTAGATTTAAATGTCAGGAAGTCGTTTTTGAAAGTATGGAGTGTAGCCATGTATGGAAGTAAAACGTGGACGATAAATAGTTTAGACAAGAAGAGAATAGAAGCTTTCGAAATGTGGTGCTACAGAAGAATTCTGAAGATTAGATGGATAGATCACATAACTAATGTATAGAATTTGTGGTACAACTTGACTATATGAAGGGATCGGTTGGTAGGGCATATTCTGAGGCATCAAGGGATCACCAATTTAGTATTGGAGGGCAGCGTGGAGGGTCAATTCGTAGAGGGAGACCAAGGGATGAGTACACTAAACAGATTCAGAAGGATGTAGGTTGTAGTAGGTACTGGGAGATGAAGAAGCTTGCACAGGATATAGTAGCATGTAGAGCTGCATCAAACCAGTCTCTGGACTGAAGACCACAACAACAACAACATGAGAGATTCGACTGTCTCCATTGTAATAATAATTTATATATTTAGGAGGAAGCATGACAATCAGCAGAGCCACGTGTCAGCCTACAAGCGACTCTCGCTTGTGCGCTGTAAGTACAGTTTTTATTCATTAGTGCAAATCATCTTAAGGTTTAAGATTTACTGTGTATCAAACTTCCTGTATTTTGACTCACTTCGTGATCTCATTTGGAGCATCATTATAGGTGATTAGCCTAAAGCCGGCTAAATTTGTTTTTAAAAGGTACATCGTTTTCAAGCCAACTGTTTTGGACAAACGCTTTTCTAGTAAATCTGTAATGTACCGACTGCTATAAAGGCGTATTGGATGTTTTTCTGTTTCCTACAGCGTACTTTGGATCGCCGGCCTAGTTTTATTCGAACATATTTTAAAAATGTTGCATTCTATTGTACTTTCGTAACCATTCTGCTAATGTCATAGAACAATTTGCAGACAAAATTTTGTGGGATAGATATGACAAAACTACAAAGCATGTGTAGTCATATAGGCACGTTTATCAATTATATCGCACATATATATTTGAATCCAATGCTTTATTTCGTATAAAGAAAACGACATTGGGTGAATTTTCGTATTGCCGAGTAGCAGGAACTAGAAGTAAGTCGATATAGAGCTTTAAATTAGAGATGGATTTTACCTTGCACTTGCGAACTAATATTGGTTTCCTTTTATCCTGCTGGCTATTGGGTTGGACCAATTTAACGCTTATTACGAAAACAGGTGTTCAAAATCGATACCGCAACAAGAACTCAGAAATTTGCTTTCTCTATTAATAAAGGACAGCACGGAAAAAATTGTTTCATGGTCGCCACAACAAATGCATTTCGACTCATTTAGGTTAAATTCGGTGAGATTTTTTGTGCTAAATGTCTGACATGCTCCGTTTGAAGCCACTGATCAGTTCCAGCAGTGAATTAGACGGTTGAGTGCACTTCTTTAATATACATGGCTAAATATGCTGCAGTAGTCAATGTACCACCAGCGGCGCAATGGGCCCAAAATGGTGGCCACTGGCAAGTTTCCGTAATTTCCATAAACAGAGCCTTATCTTGGGCTCGCGACCCTATTGGTTCGAACTCATACGACTGGAAAACCATGGCCTGGTCAGATAAATCCCAATTTCAGTTGTAAGAGCTGATGGTAGGGTTTGAGTATGGAACAGACCAGACAAAGCCATGGATTCAAGTTATAAACAAGCCACTGTGCAAGCTGGTGGTGGCTCCATAATGGTTTGGCCTGTGTTTACGTGGAATGAACTGTGTTCTCTGGTCTACCGGAACGGATCATTGACTGAAAGTGGTTACGTTCAGTCGCTTGGAAACCCTTTCATGTTCCGAAACAATAACGGTATTTTTGTAGATAACAGTGTGCTACCTCACCAGACCACAAATGTTCGTGACTAGTTTGAAGAAGATGGATGATTTTGCCACAGAGATTGCCTGACATGAATCCCTTCGAAAATGTATAGCAAATCGAGAGATCAGTTCGTGTACAAAATGCTGCACTGGCAACATTTTCCCAATTATGGACGGTTGTAGGGGCCATAGGTCAGTATTTCTGCAGGGTACTTACATCGACTTGTTGAGTCCATCCCACGTCATGTTTCTCCACTACGAAAGCCAAAAGGAGGTCCGACACAATTTTGGGAGGTGTACCATGACTCTGTCACCGTACAGTAAGCCAGAATTGAACCTAGAATGTGACACCAATCTTTGCTACTGGACGTTATCTAGATGATGCTTGTGAGGTGAAAGATTAGACTCAGTGATGAGAAATATCCTGAGTTAGCAATAGTAAATCATTTCAGAATCGAAAGAATATCAATACTCTAAGTACAGGTGTGTGCGTCTCTACTGACTGATACCAGCACGGCAATCATTTCCCGTAAGTGTATTACACTTTTGAGCTCTATACACTTCGTGAAGAAGGCATCTTCAATCAGGCCAGATTTATGTACAACCAAACAGCCAGTACTAAAAGATATATATACACGTCAAAATTCGTACAAACACCATACAACCTGTGGTAAATACACAGACAAAAAGAATCGCCGACCAAGAGGGAGCTGTGCGACATAAACGAAAGTTGGTAGGCGTGGTTCTACATCTGAAAGATGATGTCTGTTCAGTTTTCGCAAAAGTCGCTTAAGAATGTCGCTAGTAGTGTAGCTGTAAGAATGTATATCATGTGTGCGTTAAATACACTCCTTAACTCTGGTGAGCGTTAGTTAGCATTGACGTAGGAGTTGCTGAGGCCATGTTAGTGAAGAATACCTTTAAGGTAAGAAAGACGCCGTTATCAACACCTCACTGAGTTTGAACAACGTCGTGTAGTAGGGCAAAGAGAAGCTGGACGTTGCAGCTGCCAAACTGCAGAAAGACGTGGCAGGAATGTAGCCACTGTTCGTGATTTCTGGCAGCAATGGTTACGCAAATGTACAGCCGAAAGAGGATCGCTCTCCAGAAGGCCGACTGACACTGAGAGGAAACACTATTGAGTTCGGCGTATTGTTCTGCTGGGTGGTTCTGCATCTACAGCAGCAATTTCAGATACTGTTGACACCACAGTGACCCGCCGAACAGTAACGAACCCGTTACTTCAACGCCCTTTAGCGCGCGTTCCACTGAGTCCAACCAATCGTCTTTTGCGACTTCAGTGGTGTCAAACGAGAGCTCATTGGAGAGCAGGGTGGAGGTCTGTTGTGTTTTCTGGTGAAAGCTGGTTCAGCCTTGGTACCAGTGGTGGCCGTGTGTTGACCGGAAGAAAACCAGTTGACGGCTTGCAGCCAACCTGTCTGTGTGCTAGACACACTGGACCTAGACCTGGAGCTATGGTCTGGTGTACGATTTCGTATGATAGCAGGAGCACTATACGACCTGTTTGCAAATTTGTTCTTAAGGGGCTCCGGAACGCCCTATACTTGCAATGTTAAAATAACGCTTATAAATTACATCTTTCCTCACAAAGTATTTGAGGTAGGAAGTTGAACTTTTTACAGATTATTTATTGGAATATGGGCTACAACTTAACACAGGGATTTAACAAAATTTTAGTTCAGTTATTAAAGATGATTTTTTTTCAATTGTAATGAAAATTCACAACATTTTTTGCAATTCTTTATTTATATATTCAAAAATATACAGTTTTTTGGAAAAAGGCTGTGTTAAATTATGCAGAAGGTACTGTGTAACATTTACTGAAAGTTTGAAACAAATATGTTTGGAAGATCCTTAGAAAACATGTAATTAGTATGAGAAAATAAAAGTTTTTGGAATCGAGCGACAAAGATTGGATTAACTCTTTAGTACATTCCAGGTCCATAGGATGGATTATCTTCATCCTCTGCAAACTCCTCCTCCAGCTTCCTCTTGTTCCTCCTCCTGTTTACTCTTGCTTGTATTTCTAGACTCTTTACAGCCCTGTCTGCAGCCCGAAGGCGTTCCTTGTCTAAAGCAAGCATCGCTCGTTGTTGTGTTCGTAGATTTTGCTACCATTTTCTTCAGTTGCAGTTACTGCAACACTGTTCCAAAAGGTGGTCATGTATGAACACTTATCACATTTCAGTTGTATTTCACTAGCAAGTCCTACGTGCTTTATTATGGAGAGTTCCAAACCAACTTCACTACAATGAATACATCTTACACAGTTTGAAAAAATTCCTTTGAGAACCGACATATCAAATATTTCATTCACATCCGATTCGCCCATAAAACATTCATAGTTTTCACTCATTGAACCAAGCTTCTTCTGTGAAGTATTTTCTTTCGCACTTTGACTGCTATGGGCAGGTGTACTTGAGAGGTTAGGTTCACTCACTTGGTTATCGTCTTTATTGTTTACAGTAATAACACATGCCTTTGGCTTTCCAACATTTCTCCTTTTCTTAAAAGCCTTCAGAGGATTTCTAATAACTTTACTTTTACTCATTATTATACGTCAACAAAAGAGACTCAAGAAACAGAATTAATTACGAATATATTCGAGATAACGACAGAGTAAATAAACATGAAACAATCGACAATCACACCAGCGATATATATTGAACCATCACAGGTTAGCCACAACACATACTTTATCTCACATCACTAAAATGTACCTGATGAACACGGACGTTAATAATAACACCATTTGACAGCAGTTTAACAGCGCCACAGTGGGTCACGCCCATGTAGAACACATTTCAAAAAAAATTTAAAAATAGTTGTAGTCTTCGGAATTGAATAACTTATATATCTATTAAAAGGTAATAGTCTGCAGATTCAGAAAACGCAAAAAAGTAAAAATTGAACTTTTCATGATTTTGAGCCTTTCCGGAGCCCCTTAATATGGTTACTGGAGCTGCTATGCTGCCATGCATAAACAGCATTCAAACAATGGCTCTGAGCACTATGGGGCTTAACATCTGTGGTCATCAGACACCTAGAACTTAGAACTACTTAAACCTAGCTAACCTAAGGACATCACACACATCCATGCCCGAGGGAGGATTCGAACCTGTGACCGTACTAGCAGCGCGGTTCCAGACTGTGGCGCCTAGAACCGCTCGGCCACACCGGCCGGCTAAACAGCATTCCGTGGAGTGTTTTCCACAAGGACAACACTCGCCCACATACCGCTGTCGGCACCCAGAATGCCCTACAGAGTGTCGACATGTTGCCTTCGGCTGCTCGATCACCAGATCTGTCTCCAATTGTACGTGTACGAGACACATCATCGGATGACAACTCCAGTATTATCCACAAACAGCACTAACTGTCCCGGTACTGTGCAGAACTATAGACCTATATCTCTAAGGTTGATCAGTTGTAGAATTTTGGAACACGTATTATCTTCGAGTATAATGACTTTTCTGGAGACTATAAATCTACTCTGTAGGAATCAGCACGGGTTTCGAAAAAGACGATCGTCTGAAACCCAGCTCGCGCTATTCGTCCACGAGACTCAGAGGGCCATAGACACGGGTTCACAGGTAGATGCCGTGTTTCTTGACTTCCGCAAGGCGTTCGATACAGTTCCCCACAGTCGTTTAATGAACAAAGTAAGAGCATATGGACTATCAGACCAATTGTGTGATTGGATTGAAGAGTTCCTAGATAACAGAACGCAGCATGTCATTCTCAATAGAGAGAAGTCTTCCGAAGTAACAGTGATTTCAGGTGTGCGGAAGGGGAGTGTCGTAGGACCGTTGTTATTCACTATATATACAAATGACCTAGTGGATGACATCGGAAGTTCACTGAGGCTTTTTGCGGATGATGCTGTAGTATATCGAGAGGTTGTAACAATGGAAAATTGTACTGAAATGCAGGAGGATCTGCAGCGAATTGACGCATGGTGCAGGGAATGGCAACTGAATCTCAATGTAGACAAGTGTAACGTGCTGCGAATACATAGAAAGAAAGATTGTTTATCATTTAGCTACAATATAGCAGGTCAGCAACTCGAAGCAGTTAATTCCATAAATTACCTGGGAGTAGGCATTAGGAGTAATTTAAAATGGAATGACCATATAAAATTAATCGTCGGTAAAGCAGATGCCAAACTCTGATTCATTGGGAGAATCCTAAGGAAATGCAATCCGAAGACAAAGGAAGTAGGTTACAGTACGCTTGCTCGCCCACTGCTTGAATACTGCTCACAGGTGTGGGATCCGTACCAGATAGGGTTGATAAAAGAGATAGAGAAGATTCAACGGAGATCAGCGCGCTTCGTTACACGATCATTTAGTAATCGCGAAAGCGTTACGGAGATAATAGACATACTCCAGTGGAAGACTCTGCAAGAGAGACGCTCAGTAGCTTTTGTTGAAGTTTCGAGAACATACCTTCACCGAGGAGTCAAGCAGTACATTGCTCTCTCCTACGTATATCTCGCGAAGAGACCATGAGGATAATTTGGGAGGAATTCCATATCACAAACTGACATCCGGCACTTGCACAACAAAGTGCCTGTAAGTTTGCATCCTTGCATATAACATTATGGCCGTTACACCGATTATTAATATACACGCGTTTCACATTTGCAATAGCTTATCTCGCACTTGCATTAAACTCTGATCTTGCGATATTAATCACTTAAATATGGTTCAAATGGCTCTGAGCACTATGGGACTTAACTTCTAAGGTCATCAGTCCCCTAGAACTTAGAACTACTTAAACCTAACTAACCTAAGGACATCACACACATCCATGCCCGAGGCAGGATTCGAACCTGCGACGTAGCGGCCGCGCGGTTCCAGACTGTAGCGTCTTTAACCGCTTGGCCACCACGGCCGGCACTTAAATATGTTACGTAGACAAATATATTCCCGAATTTTTTTTTTTTTTTTTTTTTTACGGTGTTGGGACTTTTTTCCCTTCTAGAGTAGAATGACCCTAGAGACGCCACGAGAAAACAGCACACGGGGAAATAAGCATTTTTCCAGGCAAAAATGAAGCTTTTATAGCCACCGCTGCTGCATGATTGGAATTGTGATGTTGTAACCTACTGCACGTAAGAAATGGTCTCCCGTTTCCTTATTGTTAATGTCCCACCACACCACAAGGCACATTGCCACAGTAGCAGCTCCACGACTGCGGCATGCAGATTGGACGGCGCCGGCTCGTAGCGGCTGGATGTGAAAACCGCCTTTTGGCTCTCCATAACACGGCTGTGTACACGGCGCGCACTAGAGGCTATCAGGCAAGTGTGGAATGCGCGTAAGGGTCTGGAGACATAGAATTTGCGAGTATTCTGCGCAGCGTTTATCAGTGTAGACCATAGCCCGGTCCTCTGCACATTCAGAGAGGATTGCGCTCGAAGAAAAGGGCGCAGTTTACTGCTATCTGGCCGTCCACTACATTTCTTTTTCCGTTTGGAGAGACAGTGTGGGACTCTCGCTTTGGTGCGACGAATGGTCAGCGGCCGGCGCCAGCTCTCTGCCTCAGTGGCCGCCCACTTGTTGTGAGGGAGGGAGTGCGCCGGCACAGCACAAAGGCGGTGCGTTGCTGGCCGTTCTTTGCCGCCGCCGGCGTCAGTCCCCCAGCAGGCGCAGCCTCCAGTCTCGCCGCTATCTGCACCCCACACCACCGCACACCACGCCACCGCCGCCCACTCGACGCTGCATAGGAAGGATAGCGGCTGGGAGACACCCAGTTGTCGCCGTCGCCTTCGTAGCTGTGAGGGGAGGACAGGATAGGGGGAGGAGGAAAGCTCTGCTCAGAGCCGGGCTTTGCGTATTACGCGGCACTCTGGAGCAGGGGGGGGGGGGGGAGCAGGAGTGGGGGTTGGGGGGACAGAAGGCGGTAGGCAGCGATAGGGGCGGCTTGTCGGCGCGGCTCAGCAGCGACGACCGGGGAACACCGGCTTGTCAGCTCCAGTCGGCGGGAGGGGGTGAGGCGGGAATCTCTTTCACTCGTACACCAAGTGCTACTCGAAGCTCAAGAGCGTTTGTGAAAACAACAGCACCAGTAAGGACACTAAAGACTGATATGGAAAACTCCAGAGACACATGACAACCCAGGAAAGAGCAAGGATACACAACCGTACATCTGTTTTTAGGTCACCTGTCACGTTTCTTTAGTTCTCTATCGGTGAACCGTGATTTATTTTCAAAGTATGTTCTTAAGAATTTATTTTATTTACTAGTGATTCATCAAGAACATTAACGCATTTAATCACACTATGTAAGCATGAAAGTAGTTGCCAGGGAGTAACTGATGAAATCATAACCAAGTTCCTTTTAACAAATGGGAATTTTATTCACTTTAATAGTGCCTAAAACCATTTTTAAAAGAAACAGATTTACAGTTGGGGAGAAAGCACCTTCTAAATATCAAAGTTACAATTTATTCAGAGGCAGAAAGAAACGAGATTTGACTGTATGAGCTCTTGGGCAGAGAACCTTGCCGCTCCCTTTTGACACGGCCGTAGTTAAGACCGCTCACAACAGTCTCTGAAAGACTACACTGGTGTAAATCTGCAACACACCAGATTACTTTAAACTAAGAGTTTTAACAACTTTCACAAGCACACAAACCATGCCCCCCCCCCGTAGGAGGGATGGAAGTTAAAATATTAACCTTGCCACCGAAGGTGCAACTTAATTTTGACTTCTAAGAAAAGTCTTCCGGTGAAAGGGTGGCAATTTTATACACTAAAATGATCATTTAAATAAAAGCCCATGAAATGCAATCTTATATAAAATTCTACAAGGTTGGCCAAAAAATAGTTAAGATGCTCTACAGTACACAGATACCGCCTCTCAAGATCATAGGCAATAATATCAAAGTTTCCAAATGGCTCTGAGCACTATGGGACTTAACTTCAAAGGTCATCAGTCCCCTAGAACTTAAAACTACTTAAACCTAACTAACCTAAGGACATCACACACATCCATGCCCAAGGCAGGATTCGAACCTGCACCGTAGCGGTCACGCGGTTCCAGACTGTAGCGCCTCGAACCGCTCGGCCACACCGGCCGGCAAAGTTTCCAAAGATCAAAACATATTTCAGGATTACGCCGTTACACTCCAAGCAATAAATTTGTTAACACACCAAACATGACAGAGGCAGCTACTAACGTACGGTAGATTGATAGGGAGATTAGCGAACAACCCGAACCGCAGGTTGCTCTAAGCCGCCCCTACTCCACAAGGGAAAAACGGACCACCCAGTTTATAAACAACCACCTTCCCGCGGGTGGGCAAACGGAGAAGAGTGGTGGGACGACCCCAAAGCAAAACGGCTGGTAGCATCAACAAGAAAACAAGTGGAATTTAACAAGAGTAAATCAGACAACGTATCACCAATCACTTAACTTTTAATAAACTGCGATTTCTCTAGAAGACCTGGCGCAGCACCCCCAAATCACTCTCCCGAGCCAGCCCCTTCATCGGACGCAGGAAGGCGCGCCGATCTCCCGTCTCACGGCGTCGCAGCTCGCACCGGCCAGACTGATGTCGTGGGTTGACTCCTGTTGCTCTCGTATCGACCGCGAAGTCACTACCCCTCGCTATACGCCGCGGCCCACTGGACTTACGTAGCGACCTCACATGCTCCGACGCTCAAGACGGACAAGTCATCTTGTGTCTCAGTGCGCGACCGACCAACCGATCGATCCAACCGCCAATGACTATTGCATGAGCAAACTCGAGCAGACTGGTGCCCTAACGCGCACACTCAGATGCAGGAACTAAGCCCCGACCGGGCGACCACTCGCTGAGCTCTTTTACTGGCGGAGTGGAAAGACTCTCATTTTTCTGGCTTTAAAGATTGATCCGAACGACAGACATACTAGCACTCCGAACGACAGACACTAACTGCCTAACAAATGCGGACGAGAGAAAGACTAGCAAGCTGGGGACGAGAGACTGACCCAGACTGCCCGACTGGCGAGCTCATAGCGCCCCTTAAATGCACGTGAACAGGCAACCTTCCCCCACCAGAGGGAGACAATAAAGCTGCGATTGCCAGAGCGGTGCCACCGCCAAAAACAGAGGGCGACTGCTTCACACTACGCGCTGCGGCGCGCTCTTTGAAACAACAATTTTTACCGCGGCTCAAGCGGCCTACAGTAGAGTTTTTGTTTCTTAGTATATTTTAATGAGATCTACTTTATTTTCAACTTCCTATCAATTTCAAAGTTAAAACTCACCTTGAGAATCCGGTGAACCTTGCTAGAGATGTGTTGCGTAGTGCCTCTAGTATGCCCAACTTACGCGCCATGTCACATTTTTCTGTTCTGAGTGCACAGCGAGGACATAAGTACGCCTAGAAAACCGTGTCTTCTGCCAAGTGTGAGCTGCCTGCTGACGGGTTCCGCCCTATTTCACACAGCACTCGTAACATAACTGTCATGCATTCCCTTCTCTGCCACACGCTGTAGGGGCAATGAAGAGCACGCCGTAGCGGTTTCAATGGGAAGTGATTCATCATCCAGCATACAGTCTGGACTTGGCTCTCTGTGATTTTCGTCTCTTCACTCACACAAACTGCTGGCTATGAGGAGAGCATTTTGGCACAGACAAAGAGCAGAGGTGTTTTATCCATCAACAAGAGCTGTTATTCTGAAGAGCAAAATGGATTTAGATCAGGTCGTTCACCCAGAGACAACGTGATGGTAATTAAAAACTTTAAAGAAAACCACAGAGAATTTAATTAGAAACTCAAATCGCACTTATCAACAATGAGAAGGCTGTTTACCATTTGAGCTGTGATGTAGACACTCATATCACCTAAAAGAGGCAGTGAAAAGCCTTTCCAAAAGTACACACATCTGTAACAAACTCAGATAGGGATCGATTAGAGCCGGCCGTAGTGATCGAGCGGTTCTAGGCGCTTCAGTCTGGAACCGCGCGACCGCTACGGTCGCAGGTTCGAATCCTGCCTCGAGCATGGATGTGTGTGATGTCCTTAGGTTAGTTAGGTTTAAGTAGTTCTAAGTTCTAGGGGACTGATGACCTCAGATGTTAAGTTCCATAGTGCAATTAGTGTACAAATTAGAATTCTCAGCAGTAGAAAAGATAAGAAGAACTTCAACCAACTTTCTCATCCTAGAAGGAGACAAGAGATGCGTCGTTGTCGAATTATTCGTCATATGAGACACAAGAAACGATAACACATGACAAAATAACATGCAAAGATTATACAGGGTCCGGTTCCAAGAGCTCAGAGAAGTTCCTAGATATGCGCTCCATTGCGGAGGAGACTGTTCAATACTGCTACAGAAAGTTATCATGAAATTACCAACAAGTTCTGGGGGGTGGGGGGAGATGCAACAAAAGCATAGAAACATTTAAGACCATATTTTGTGAATTGGAATTTGCATTTGACAATACAATAGAAGGAAGAGATGACAAAACCAAAAGAGAAACTTCAACAGACTGTCTCAGCATTCCCGTAGTAGTTACAACAAGACGAGTGGTTGTTCAGGAGGTGTTAATCAGTTCTTAATATGTCAGGAGGAGGAAATTATGCACATAATTACGGACTGCAAAGGGTAGGTTGGTACATGTACAAGAACCGTGACTCGAACCAGTGATTCATACAGAAGAGAGCAGATGGCGGTGGAAACAGAGAAAGGGCAGAAATTATCGAAATTAGAGAG
The DNA here is from genome assembly GCF_023864345.2 of Schistocerca serialis cubense. Lineage (NCBI taxonomy): Eukaryota > Metazoa > Arthropoda > Insecta > Orthoptera > Acrididae > Schistocerca > Schistocerca serialis. The sequence continues at coordinate 765,477,081 of NC_064642.1, read as the reverse complement.
CCAAAGCCACAGGCTGACCAGTGCAGAAACAGGAGAAATTCCCATACAAACGCGTTTGAACTACACACATTTGAACAGAAGTGAAAGGAACACTAATACGTGAAGTGTACGTATTATAGGATACAAATCACAAAAAAATATAAAAGTGTGATGCATATAATTTGGAGGAAAGAGTTATGTACGACTCAGAGAAAAGTATGCATGCTAGATTAGATGCACCAAAGTCTGGCATGTATTATCATGCATTATGAGTATCACAGGGACATAGCAACGTTGAGATGCATTAGGAACTGAATTTGTACCTCATGTAAGGTGAATGTTGTGTGGAAAAATGGGTACTGATCCTTAATAATGTATTTCGAAGTTTATTATGATTGCACTATAATGGGTTGGTAGTGTTAGGTTAGGTGCTTTTGTATTTAATTCTCGCTGATAAGCGACTATTTGACGTATCTGCTTAGAGGTTCTGACCAGAGATGCAAAGTGGGTGTTGATTTTGGCTGGTTTATGTGAAGTTACAGTCGTTCAGCATCAGAGAATGTAATGATTGTTCAATGGGGAGAGTTTTATTTCAGGGGAACATGTATGTCACAGGTCCAAAGTGGTTCCTTGGCTTATGAGGAGCACTATGGACGGTCCACAGTTGCAGAGACATATGTTGCACTGTAGTACGCATCAGTCTGCAACAATTCCACTTTCAGCACCGTTATATGACTGGACATGGAGCGTACAGGCTACTAATGTTTTTTATTTGTTGTTAAATACATGCAACAGAGTGAGAAGGCACCACAAATGGAAAATAATATGAAACAGGGGAATGACGGCAACGGCCTTGCCACAGAGGAAATACCGGTTCCCGTGAGATCACCGAAGTTAAGAGCTGTCGGGCGCGACCGCACTTGGATGGGTGACAATCCTGTCGCCATGCGCTGTTGCCATTTTTCGGGGTGCACTCAGCCTCGTGATGCCAATTGAGGAGCTACTCTACCGAACAGTAGCGGCTCCGGTCAAAGAAAACCATCACAACGACCGGGAGAGTGGTGTGCTGACCACACGCCCCTCCTATCCGCATCCTCAACTGAGGATGACACGGCGGTCGGATGGTCCAGATGGGACACTTGTGGCCTGAAGACGGAGTGATAGGGGAATTACAGGTTTTTGAGTGTATTTGAGTACCCAATATCATAAGGAAAATAAAGTAAGGCAATGATTACATTTGTATGAAGGTATATATTTCATGGGATTTACAGATTCACACAGTGAGCATTTCAGCTCGTATTCACATGCGATTCTCAAATGTATAATGACTTAATGAGCGTAATACGTATAATATGTGTAAAATGTTGTTTTCTATGTTGTGAGTTTTTTGTTGACTAGTAAACTTTGCAGCCTTGAAGCTCTTGTGAAGAGGATACCGTAGGATGCAGGACTGAACAATGATGATGGGTGGATAAAAAGAGATGGTACTATCATGAGGAAAAACATCAGTTTGTATAAAATGGCCTTAAATGATATAATTATTAATTAGTTACTAATCACTAATAATTCTATCATTTAGGTTACTTGCACAGTCTATATGACAGAGAGGAATCACTGAGTTTGCAAATAAGTAAGATTGCTCTACTTAAGATATGGCAAGAGCAGAAGAATGGACTAGTACTGATGAACTGACATAGCCGACTAACCTTGTACTAACCCCAACACCTGCAATGAAAAATATTCATCATTTACAAGAGATATAATAATTGTGTTGCTGTAACAGACGTTCATTGTCAATTAGATGGTTAATACAACGTTGAAGGCATCAACGCACTATACTAATAGGGGCTAAACAGAGAAATTTTCTAAAGCTCACATAATCGATTGGATTCTGTGAAAAGACTTTCTCTATTTATACTAATTATCGTTATACTTGGGTCTCAACTTGCAGGCATATTTAGTACATTTTATGCTATAAGATTCACACAAGATGCAAAATTTTTAACGTAATGATCATGGAGATATAATTATAGGTCTACATCTACATATATACTCCGCTAGCCACGAAGCGGTGTGTGGCGGAGGGCACAATTGCAGCCAAACTCATTTCCCCCCCCCACCCCCCCCCCCACCCCCCATCCCGCTTCCGTCCTCTCTGTTCCACTCGCGGATCGCGTGAGGGGAAAACGAGTGTCTGAACGCCTCAGTACGAGCTCTTATTTCCTTTATCTTTGAATGGTGATCATTGCGCGATTTGAAAGTTGGTGGCAATAATATATGCTCTACATCCTCGGTGAAGATCGGATTTCGGAATTGTAGTAGGATAGTATTTGTACTGAATCTTGCCTTGAGTACAGTATAGTCACACGAGCGAGAAGTGATGGCGCGACGGTGCTATCTTCCACAGAAAGGCGTACAAGGGGAAACATATGGGAAGCAACCACCCCAGCTGGTGACGGCTACAGCCAAGGCCAACCAGTTGCGACAGGTAGAGCAGTTTCACTGTTGACGTGAACATGAACTGCAGACCGGCGGATTTGGAGACACAGCATAAACTCCCAGGAGAGGACGGGTGAAAGGGAACACAGCTAGTTTCGCCGGCACAACTTAGTTGTGCTGCAGTCCAGGACCATACAGGTGTTAACTTAAACAGGGACTCTCGTGCATTATAAGTACGTTAATGACTCGTCATTCAATCTGGAACCGCACTGCTGCTACGGTCGCAGGTTCAAATTCTGCCTCGGGCATCGATATGTGTGATGTCCTTAGGTTAGTTAGGTTTAAGTAGTTGTAAGTTCTTTTTTTTGGTCATCAGTCTACTGACTGGTTTGATGCGGCCCGCCACGAATTCCTTTCCTGTGCTAACCTCTTCATCTCAGAGTAGCACTTGCAACCTCCGTCCTCAATTATTTGCTTGACGTATTCCAATCTCTGTCTTCCTCTACAGTTTTTGCCCTCTACAGCTCCCTCTAGTACCATGGAAGTCATTTCCTCATGTCTTAGCAGATGTCCTATCATCCTGTCCCTTCTCCTTATCAGTGTTTTCCACATATTCCTTTCCTCTCCGATTCTGCGTAGAACCTCCTCATTCCTTACCTTATCAGTCCACATAATTTTCGACATTCGTCTATAGCACCGCATCTCAAATGCTTCGATTCTCTTCTGTTCCGGTTTTCCCACAGTCCACGTTTCATACCATACAATGCTGTACTCCAGACGTACATCCTCAGGAATTTCTTCCTCAAATTAAGGCCGGTATTTGATATTACTAGACTTCTCTTGGCCAGAAATGCCTTTTTTGCCATAGCGAGTCTGCTTTTGATGTCCTCCTTGCTCCGTCCGTCATTGGTTATTTTACTGCCTAGGTAGCAGAATTTCTTAACTTCATTGACTTCGTGACCATCAATCCTGATGTTAAGTTTCTCGCTGTTCTCATTTCTACTACTTCTCATTACCTTCGTCTTTCTCCGATTTACTCTCAAACCATACTGTGTACTCATTAGTCTGTAAGTTCTAGGAGACTGATAACCTCAGGTGTTGAGTCCCATAGTGCTCAGAGCCATTTGAACCATTTGACTCGTCATGTTGGTGCAATATCATAGAAAATGAACATTTACCTGTCACATAAAGGGATTCAATCACCATGGTGTAAATTTACCTTTTATTCATTGGGCAGCCTGTACTACAACACAGCACAGCACTACATACCTGTTACATGTTATATTTGTGTTCTCATAATGAGAATGCCCAGATTATACCTGCTGCCACATTCGGTTCTGATCTTGATACTCCTTTTCAAATTAAACGTTTGGATAGTGACGACCACTGTCCACGCTACTCGACAACTAATTATTGTTCAGCTCAAGGGAGCAGGATAGCAACATGCTGTCAGAATACAGTCAAGTCGCCAATATAAATGACCGGAACTGTTAACAATACTGCCATAGGCTGTTGGTTACTGCTCACATACGCATGTTGGCATGAAGCTGATACCATGGAAAAGCCGAGCCCTGCCGTCATTGTATAGGTGACGTCTTACCTAGTTTCATTGACACCCCTTTCTAGCCCACGCGTGTTCTAACTGCTAGGTGATGCACGTGCTATCCAGCACAGTTGCTGTATACGCCATATGTATTACACCCACACTGTGAGTGGCGACCACATGGAGGTGCTACAAACTGATTCACTGCCCTTCCACTATACATTTTGTGTCGATGAAAACTCGCACTACAGTGAACCCTGCAGTACTTTTGAGAAAATACGAAATGATGTTACCCCAGTATTTTCAGAAAAAAGTTCATATTGTAATCATATCATATGTAGGGTGATTCAAAACGTGTAATATATTGATTATTCCTTGTTACTGTAGTGTTTCTTGAAGCTGTGAGAAAGGACAGGCGCTCCAAGGCGTGGAAGCAGAGACGATGCTGAGGGCAGACGAAACTAGGAGAGGTATTGTTACATAATGTAAACCGTAAGGGGGGAGCCTTGGCCGGCCGGTGTGGCCGAGGGGCTCTAGGCGCTTCGGTCTGGAACCGAGCGACCGCTACGGTCGCAGGTTCGAATCCTGTCTCGGGCATGGATGTGTGTGATGTTCTTAGGTTAGTTAGGTTTAAGTAGTTCTAAGTTCTATGGGACTGATTACCTCAGAAGTAGTCGTGTGGTCGGTTGGTCTCCTCCCTACTCGTGGCAGCTATCAGCAGCCCAAGGTGCCTGAGTGTTGAACAGCAACATGGACCCCAAGAGAACTTCGCTCGCTTCTTCACTGAAGTCCGGTACTAGCAGCACACTGCAATGTTGTGTTGTCGGAAGGCAGTTTCTCCATCAGTAGACGGTAGTCGGTAACCAGCATGGAGTTCATCAGGTGAAGGCCATTATCTTGAGTACATCTAAGGCTAGTTCATAGATTGTGCTGGAACATCTATGACATAAATTGACTACAGTATTGTAATCAAGGAATCAAGTGCTATTAAAGCCATCAGTATCCATGATCAACTTACTGCAAGAGCTGAAGTATTCAGAGGGAGTTAGCATGAGGCTATGATGCAAGGATCGGTTTGTAATAACTCCATGTGCCCCCCTTATTCTGCGATATTCACTTAATGGGCTGTTAGTTATTGTAAAAAAAATGGCTCTGAGCACTGCGCGACTTAACTTCTGAGGTCATCAGTCCCCTAGAATTTAGAACTACTTAATCCTAAGTAACACACATCCACGCCCGAGGCAAGATTCGAACCTGCGACCGTAGTCACGCGGTTCCGGACTGAAGCGCCTAGAACCGCTCGGCCACCCTGACCGGCGGAGTGCTAGTTCTGCGAGGTTCGCAGGAGAGCTTCTGTAAAGTTTGGAAGGTAGGAGACGAGGTACTGGCAGAAGTAAAGCTGTGAGGACGGGGCGTGAGTCGTGCTTGGGTAGCTCAGTTGGTAGAGCACTTGCCCGCGAAAGGTCCCGAGTTCGAGTCTCGGTGCGGCACACAGTTTTAATCTGCCAGGAGGTTTCAGAGACAGAGTTCCTTGCAATATGTCTTACTAGGCAATGCTTGTCTTGCTCCTCTGGTTTGCTATCACAGTCCCCTGAATGCGGTAGACATTGTTATGATGTGTCGTCGACCGGACCCACTGGTGACCTACTAGCTCACATCGTGCTTCTGCCTGTGGCTCTGACACGACTTGAGTTTGCCTGTGGCAATGTGAATGAGTTTTAATGATTATTTTCTAATGTCTACCCCTTTACTATTCTGTGCCATAACAGCCTGTTGCTGTCCCTGTCTAACGTGGACCACCTACAGTGCAAAATTTTGGTGCTAACGGCGACGTTATGAAAACCAGCTAACCATTTGGTGTGTCCTTTTTCATTTAAAATGAGAATTACATCCGACTAAGAGGATAACACGGACGCAGAATATTATAGTCAGAGCTTACAAAAGCGAATTGGACTTCAGCAAATGTCTGCATTGATCTCTAACGAACTTCATGTTTAAATACATTTAACATGGTGCAGGTTTTCTTTTTCCTTGCTTTCTGAGATTGGTTTAGAACAGCGTGCACACTATATTTTAGATGGGCAACGAGTGACTGACGTAAAAAAAGCGGGGCCTGAGCAGTTAGCAGGAACTCTGTCATTCACAGAGACCAGTTAGTGGCAGACATTGTCAGTGTGAAGGTTGTATCCCCAGGAGTCGGTGCTGTTGTTGATTAACGATACATCTCCAAACTAGCAGCTGTTCAGCTCTGATGGAAAGAACTTTTATCAACTGGAGACTAGCACTCTGCCATGTTCAGAAAGTGCCTTTAGCAGATCAAATTTTATGCTTCCAAAAAAGCATGGAATTCTGCAGTGCGATGTGGATATTGGCGCTCACCGAATCTCAGAGGGCAGCAGACTTCATTCAAGCAGTCGCCCAGGGTCCACAGTTAGTGTTAGCGGAAGGATGACCCTATCCACGTATTTCAGAGAGCAAGTTTCCATTGTAAAACTCAGTATTTCTGATGCCGATAATTTGCGGTCAGTGTTATTACAAGAATCAGCACCTTATGATGATAGTCGTTCAGACTTTAATCATCGTTATTGTTATCTGTCTCACGTCCACCAGTGCATTGTTATATGCATGCGTTTTTCAGTCTATCTGTCAGGTAAACATTCATTGTCTCCATTTCTTTAGAAACTCGCGTGCCTTTCAGAACGTGACTTGCATCTAGAGGGCACATTCTTAAACCTACCAAGTAACTCTGAGAAAGAGCACGCTCACTTGTTGTAAACTACAGTAAAGACCCAAAGAAGCTAGTACACCTGCCTAATATCACGTAGGATTCCCCGCGAGCAGTCGGAAGTGCTGTAACACGACGTGGCATGGACTCGACTAACGTGTGAAGTATTGCTGGAGGGAAATGACACCATGAATCCTGCAGGGCTGTATATAAATCCGTTAGAGTACAAGAGGGTGGAGATCTCTTCTGAACAGCACGTTGCATGGCATCTCATATATGCTCAATAATGTTCATGTCTGGGGAGTTTGGTGGCCAGCGTAAGTGTTTAAACTCAGAAGAGTGTTCCTGGAGCTACTCTGTAGCAATTGTGGACTTGAGGATTGTCGTATTGTTCTGCTGGAATTCAAAACTGGCTCTGAGAACTATGGGACTTAACTTCTGAGATCATCAGTCCCCTAGAACTTAGAACTACTTAAACCCAACTAACCTAAGGACATCACACATATCCATGCCCGGGGCAGGATTCGAACCTGCGACCGAAGCGGTCGCGTGGTTCCAGAGTGAAGCGCCTAGAACCGCTCGGCCACACCGGCCGGCTCTGCTGGAATTACCCAAGTCCGTCGGAATCCATACTGCACATGAACTGATCCAGATGATCAGACAGGATGCTCAGGTATGCGTCAGCTGGCACAGTCGTGTCTAGACATATCAGGTGTCATATATCACTCCTACTGCACACACCCCACACCATTACAGAGCCTATACCAGCTTGAATAGTCCCATGCTGACATGGAGAGTCCTTGGATTCATGAAATTGTCTCCATACCGGTACATTTCATCGTCTCAATACGATCTGAAACGAGACTCGTCCGACCAGGCAATACTTTTCCTGTCATCAACAGTCCAATGTCGGTTTTTATGGGCCCAGGTGAGGCGAAAAGTTTCGTCTTGTGCACTCATCAAAGGTACACGAGTGGGCCTTCGGCTCCAAAAACCAATATAGATGATGTTTCGTTGAATGGTTCGCACGCTAACACTTGTTGACAGCCCAGCACCGAAATCTGCAGCGGCCGGCCGGAGTGGCTGTGCGGTTCTAGGCGCTACAATCTAGAACCGAGCGACCGCTACGGTCGCAGGTTCGAATCCTGCCTCGGACATGGATGTGTGTGATGTCCTTAGGTTAGTTAGGTTTAATTAGTTCTAAGTTCTAGGCGACTGATGACCTCAGAAGTTAAGTCGCGTAGTGCTCAGAGCCATTTTTGAAATCTGCAGCAATTTGCGGAATGGTTGCACTTCTGCCATGTTCATCGATTCTCTTCAATCGTCGTTGGCCCTGTTCTTGCAGGATATTTTTCCGGTCTCAGTGATGTCGGAGATTTGATGTTGTACCGCATTCCTGATATTCGCGGTGCACTCGTGAAATGGTCGTATGGGAAAATCACCACTTCATCGCTACCTCTGAGGTGCTGTGTCCCATCGCTCGTGCTCCTACTATAACACCACGTTCGAACACACTTGAAGCCTGATAAACTGCGATTGTGATAGCAGTGACCGATCTAAAAACTGCACCAGACACTTGTTGCCTTATATAGGGGTTGCAGAGAGCAGCGTCGTATTCTGCCTGTTTAGATATCTCAGTATTTGAATACGCATGCCTTTACCAGTTTCTGTGGCGCTTCAGTGTATATGGTCCATTTTTGTAATATTAACTTAGTATTGTCAGGTAGTCAGATGCGTTTCATGTTTGCGTTTTATTTCAGCAAATTAATGTGTTCATTTACGCTTTAAGATCCACAGGCAGGGCTTTAACATTTCATCAGATTATTTAATCTGTTTACGCACAGTAATTCAGCTTGGGCCTTAATGGTGTATATGTTCCTTCATTAATTTTGTGAGTCAAGTTAACAAATCCAAACACACGCAGCGTTTCGCATCATTGGTAGAAAACTGGGCCATAATGTCAAAAACAGTGATGGCAGTCCCTGCTTTATTCTATGGAAGGTACAGCTCAGTTACCACAAAAAGAACAAGACAACAGCCGTGCTGTTCTAGGCGCTACAGTCTGGAGCCGAGCGACCGCTACGGTCGCAGGTTCGAATCCTGCCTCGGGCATGGATGTATGTGCTGTCCTTAGATTACTTAGGTTTAATTAGTTCTACGTTCTAGGGGACTGATGACCACAGTAGTTGAGTCCCATAGTGCTCAGAGCCATTTGAACCATTTTTAGTGCTCAGAGCCATTTGAACCATTTTGAACAAGACAACAAAATTCAAACAGCAGAGACGAGATTCTTAAGTGTGTGTGTCATATACGAGGGTATCACAAAAATAATTATATCATCCAAAACAGCACCTTCTCGAACCTAGAACCGACTGGGTTCAACTACGCGGACTGACAATACTCTGATCCGTATCCCCCATTGCGCCCGGTAATTTTAAGTTAATTCCCACCAGGAATGCTCCACTTTTCCTCAGTTTGGCTGAATATTACTTTCACACATGCAAGTAAGTACCTAAAGAGCCGCGCGGCGCAACCGCTGCTTCCCGAGTGGGAAGGCGTGCCGGTCCACGGCACGAAACCGCCCGGCGGATTAGCGTCCACGTACGCGTACCATGCAAACATTTGGGGCTACACTCGTCTTGTATGAGACGTTCCTGAGGGGGGGGGGGGGGGGGGGAGGGGGGGGGCACTGGTGGCCGAGCCGCACAATAAGCCGTGGAGGGTTCGGTGTGGGGCGGCGGTGGGGTGAGTAGACTGCTGTAGCCTGTTGTGCGGTTGTGAACCACTGAGGGCTACGGTAGAGACGAAGCCTGTCAGTCGTTTCCAGGTCCCCAGTCCAATACACAATACACAAGTACCTAAAAACAATAACACTACGGATGATCGCGTATTATCCCAACTAAAGCAAATTACCACTGATAAAATATTCTCCTAAACAAAACTTAACAAGTCGTGACGCGTTTCTATCTATTAATGGAAATGACGAATAATGCATAGCGCTCAAAATTCACATGCAAGGCACAGTAATTCGTACTAAATTAAATGTAGAACAGCCGACCGAAGTGGCCGTGCGGTTAAAGGCGCTGCATTCTGGAACCGCAAGACCGCTACAGTCGCAGGTCCGAATCCTGCCTCGGGCATGGATGTTTGTGTTGTCCTTAGGTTAGTTAGGTTTAACTAGTTCTTAGTTCTAGGGGACTAATGACCTCAGCAGTTGAGTCCCATAGTGCTCAGAGCCATTTGAACCATTTGAAATGTAGAACAACAAAACATCCAAATGTAGGTAAACACTGACAGAGTACATCAATAAAGAAACGAAGCCAATTAAAAAAAATGAAAAGAAAGCATAATTATTTAACTATTATCTCGTTTGTGTTAGTAGCTAGTGTTTGTCAGAAATTAATAGGTTTGAAAAGTTATTATGACTTTCAAAAGAAATAATTAAATGAATGAAACTAAGTTTTAACTACTGTCAGTGTCACTAAACGTAAAGCTGTTTAGTATTACAATATGCCCATGTATAATTACGTAAAATGAATGGCCAAGAAAAGTTATTGTTGTTCCTATTTAAAGAGTCTCTATATCATTGATTTGAACGATGTAGTTCGTTGTCACTCTCAGCCAATGTTCCTTCAAAACAATTTCTACTTAACTGATGCATCGTTAGTCCGTGATCCTTGAGAGTGTAATCCAGTACTTGCTGTCGTCCTGCTGATCCTTTTGATCGTGAGTGCCAGCTGTGAATGTAACAGGTACGCTCAGTGTTGCAGAACTAATTCCACTCTGAGTATCTGCATACAACAAAGAAAATGAAACACATCTCTTTCCCTTAACGCATGAAGTAATCTGACATCATAATACTTATTACACGCGTTAGCCACAGTTTTCAGATTTATGTTTTACAGTCACGGCACGGCAATTTTCACAGTATATCCGTCCGCACTACGAAAGTAAATCGCGTCGCTTGTACTGTAAATCATTAGTCCGTAGTTTAAATAGAACAATAATCTCCATGCACAATTGTCTACGCAATCACTTGAGTCTCGCTGCGATCAACACATCGTACATTCACAGTTAAAGTTCTTCGTATCAGTATACGACAAGCCAATGTGTTACCATATTTTCTTTATCATACCACAGACCGTGATATGCACGAAACAGTTTGTGCTGTCTACAATCGGAAACAGTATCTTTATGTTGTGCACATAGGTTACTGGTCTGAATGTCGAAGTTTTATGCCTATTGAGACAAAAACCCTGTGCCGACAAGTGAGCAACATGACACGTCAAATCAATAGTTCGTTAGTCGCGGTACACATCCAGATCATAAATGTAGCGCTGTCCAGACGCTGACATTTTCATCGGCCACGAACACAAGATGAAAATGCAGCAAATGAAGCTGGTGAAAGGGAATACTAGCGTTTAAAAATTAAACTGACAGGAGGTGGAAAATGGCTAAACAGGAGTGGCTAAAGGACAAATGTAAGGATTTAGAAGCAGATTTCACTACGTGAGAGACAGATACCGCCTACAGCAAAATTAAAGAGGCCTTTGGAAAAAACAGAAGTAACTGTATGAATATGAAGAGCTCAGTTAAAGTTCTTCGTATCAGTATACGACAAGCCAATGTGTTACCATATTTTCTTTATCATACCACAGACCGTGATATGCACGAAACAGTTTGTGCTGTCTACAATCGAAAACAGTATCTTTATGTTGTGCACATAGGTTACTGGTCTGAATGTCGAAGTTTTATGCCTATTGAGACAAAAACCCTGTGCCGACAAGTGAGCCGACTGGGAAACCAGTGCTAAGCAAGGAAGGGAAAGCTGAAAACTGTAAGGATAGAGGACTACGCAAAGAAGATGAACTTGACGGCAGAAAGAAGACATAGCCGAAGATCAGATGTAAGATATGATCGTGCGAGAAGAATTTGTCAGAGTACTGAAAGACTTAAGTCAATAGCCCTTGGGAGCGCCAGCCATAACAAAACTCTTCCACCTGGTATGCAACATGTATGAGATAGACGAGACTCCCTCAGACTTCAAGAAGATTGTGATAATTCCAGTTCCGAAGAAAGCACTTGGTGACAGGTGTAAAATATTACCGAACTTTAAGTTTAGTAAGTCGTGGTTGCAAAATACTGACACGAATTCCATACAGGAGAATGGAAAACCTGGTAGAAGCCGACATTGGGGAAGATTAGTCTGGATGTCGGAGAAATGCAAGAACACGCGAGGCAATACTGACCGTACGACGAATCTTAGAAGATAGGAAGAAAAAAGGTAAGCTTAAGTCTTTAGCTTTTGTAGACTTAGAGGAAGCTTTCCTCCAGAATATCCTGTTTGAAATTGTGAAGGTAGCAGGGGTAAAATACAGGGAACGAAATGCTATTTACACCTATACAGAAACCACAGAAACCAGACGATAGTGGTAAGAGTATAGGGGCATGAAGGGGAAGCAAGCATTGGTTGATAAGGGAGTGAGGCAGGGTTGTAGCCTATCCCCAATGTTATTCAATCTGTACATTGAACAAGCAATAAAGGAAGCCAAAGAAAAATTTGGAGTGGGATTTAAAGTCCAAGGAGAGGAAATAAAAACTTTGAGGTTTGCCGATGACATTGTAATTCTGTCACAGACAGGAAAGGGCCTGGAAGAGCAGTTGTATGGAATGGACAGTGTCTTGAAAGGAGGATATAAGATGAACATTAACAAAAGAAAATCAAGGATAACGGAACGTAGTGAAATTAAATCGGGTGATCGTGAGGAAACTGATTAGGAAACGAGACGCTAAAAGTAGTGGATGAGTTTTGCTATTTTTGCACCAAAATAACTGATGATCGTCGATGTAGGTAGAATATAAAAAGTAGGCTGCTAATGGCAAGCAAAGTGTTTCTAGAGAAGGGAAATTTGTTAACATCGTACATAGATTTTAGTGTTAGTAAGTCTTTCCTGAAGGTATATGTCTGGGGTGTAGCCATGTACAATAGTGAGAAATGGATGATAAACAACTTAGACAAGAAGAGAATAGAAACTCTTGAAATGTGTTGCTACAGAAAAAATGCTTAAGAATGGATCGGTGGATCATATAACTATTGAAGTGGTAGTGGATAGAATTGGAGAGAAAAGAAATTTGTGGCATAACTTGACTGAAAGAAGGGATCGGTTGATAAGATACACTCTGAGACATCAGCGGAGAGAAGACTGGAGGGTAAAATACGTAGAAGAAGGCCAAGAGATGAATACAGTAAGCAGATTCAGAGGGATGTAGGTTGCAGTAATTGCTCGGAGATGGCGAGGCTTACGCAAGTTAGAGTAGCATGGAGAGATGCATCAAATGAGTCTTCTGACTGAAGACCACTACAACAACAACATATTTATAGTAACTAATTTAAAATCATCTATATGGGAGATTGCTGTACTTTCTCTACTTTTATTATATACTAAAGGAAATTAAATTTAAACTGAGCCGTGCCGGCTCGTATCGAGTGATCGATCGGGTCGGCATGGTGTGATCTTCGGGCTCGGCCGCGACGGGCGAGTGGGGCTAGAGAGTGACAGCCGGAGAGCCGCGCGACGCTGGGGAATCAGTGGGAGCGTGGTTGAGCAGGCCGGGACACGACGCAGAGGTTGTGGTGTGTTTAGGACGTTTGCAAGACCGAACCTGGCTTGTAGAGTGGGAACTGGACTCTGCCACATTACCCGAATCTAGCCGTGCGGCCCTGATTTGGATGTGTAAAGGATTTCATAAGAGATTTGGTGAGAACTGCTTGTCATGTTTTTGGTGCGCATCTTATACTGATCCTTGCTTCACAAGTATCGGTACCATGACTGGAAACTGTTGTCTTGCCAACCAAAAGGTTCCCTCTATATATTGCTGTTTAAGTAAACACGTGTTATTGTGTTTGGTTAAAGGTTTACCTGGATTTTGTGATGTGGTGCAGTCCGAGCAAGCGAGATGTATTAATTGGTACTATTGTTGTTCGGAGTGACGGACGCCATAAGCCAATATGGTGAAATTGTAATATTTTTCCTGGTACACTGAGCTGTGTGGACGTTGTTATAGTTGGTTCAAAGCACAGGCTTAACATTGAATCTGTACGTTCTATGTTATCTAATTGCATTACTTGTTCACTCGTAAACAGTGAAATGGTAGCCTTAGTTGACTGTTTAAGTTTATCAGTATCCTGATTAAATGAGCTCCCCAGCTTCAGTGAGCATATGTTAACCTACTAATGTAGTTTAAATTTCTAAGCTGACTTGGTACTATGCTATTCGCCCTCGTCCTTTAAGGTTACGTCAAGGGCATTAGTTTTTGATTCACCCTTGACTATTTTATTTCAATGTTCGTGAAATAGGCTATCATTTTATACATTGTAGTTATTTTACGTTTCAGGAATTAATGTTTGCCATTTTGTCCCCCCCCCTTTCTCTGAAATAGTATAGTAGCACCGGCTCTAAGACCATTTTTTTTCCAGTGCGTTATAGTGTAGCGTGTGCAGCACCCCGTCCAGGTCGTCCGCTTGCTGTGAGTTCTGGGTCTAGCCGCCTCTGGTCTGGGTCCAGTGGGTCCCCCCCTTCTGCTGCTTGAATTAGCCCGTGCCTATGTGACGTCACCTGTTTTGAAAATCTGTCACGAAAGGGTGTATCTGTTTGTATTTTATTTTTAAAAAAATTTGAGATATCCACGATTGGTTAAACTTTATCTCATTATTGCTGTCTCCTTTTGCGAGTTTTACTGTGTACTGAATTTAACTAACTTGCGAATCACGTAATGCCTGTTTAAAGATTAATGTTGTTATTTGAATAGGGCGTTTACCCGTGCTTGTAAGGATTCTTTGCTAACTTACCTTATCACAAAAATTTTAAAGATAAATTTTTATTTCCTAAGGAAAAGTTTAATAAAAGTGTTGTTGTTATGAACTGTGAATGTTGCTTATGTGGCCCGGCCCTCCTGCTGAACAGCAATTGCCTGATTTGCGTGGATTGACCACCACATAAACAACAGCAGAGTGAAGTTTAACTGCAAATATTACAAAGATATGACTGTACACGATTCCCCATTCCATGGTATAATTCTCCGTACAGGTATTATCGCCATCATCACAAATGCTAAATACCTCCTATGCCTCTGGTGTTCCTGGCTTACTTCTGCATTTTTCTTCATTTTTGCGTGCTGAGTAAACCACCAACGTACAGCTTTCACATTCCTGTTCTGTAACCGAGTCTGCTGTTTCCTTTCATTCCTTACCTTCTTGTACGTCAGCTACTCCCAGCTTCTCTTGCACGGGAGGCCACATCTGTTTTCATTCAGTGAAACATTAACCCAGCCTGCTAATACATGCTTGATTGGTGGGTTGCTTGGGGATTAAGGGACTAAACATCGAGGTTATTAGTCACTGTATGCGAATACGTACGAACGCAATCATATTCTGCATATTAAATCGCCATTTTTACAAACCAAATCCTTGCAATAATACAATGAATTGCATATTTGAATACCATATTCAGATAAAAGTGAATCAGTAATAACTGTAAGGTAACCTACTTACTTTTCTCTCTGCCGAAAATGTCAAGAAACGACATATTTGGCTCACAGTAGAGCAATCCGTAGCTCAGAAGGCGCGATTCTTTCTTGCTGTACTTGCTGTTGTTTTAACAGGAATCAGAAGAAGGCATCAGTAGTGAAAACTCGTCACGCTTATTGCAAGCTTCAAATACTGAATACCTGCGACAACCCTCTGCAGACCGAGCGAGGTGCCGCAATGGTTAGCACAGCGGACTCGCATTCACAATGCCGACGGTTCAAACCCGTTCCGGCCATGATGATTTAGGTTTTCCGAGATTTCCCTTGAATCGATTCAGGCAAATGCAGGGATGGTTCCTTTGAAAGGGCACGGTCGATCTCCTCCCCATCCTTCCATAATCCTAGCTTGTGCTCCGTTGGTACTGACCACATTGTCGACGGAACGTTAAATACTAATCTCCATCTCCTTCCTCCTTACCCGCTGCATACAAAAGCCCAACTCGCCCTACTGTAAGGCAAATCGTTGTTGATGTGGAATTTTTAATTTCGTGCGGTTCGGTGACCGACAGCAAGTCTTTCAATTGGACGCCACTTCGGAAACATTTGTGTACCTAACTTACAGCAAATCTCCAATTTGAGGAAAGGGGACCTACAGTTTAAAGCGGAACCCGAACCACGTGCCGCGTCTGGTGACTACCAATATCATTGAGAGGAGTAGGCTAGATTGAAAGCAGACTGAAAATTTCTACAGTCGACTAGGATACGATTCCGCGACCACTCGGTTTCCCATCATGCATTTTACGGCTAGACCACAGGGTTCGACTACGATGTAGAGTCCATTGGCTACGAAAAACTGAAAAGGACCGCTGTCAAATGACTGAAATGTAGTGTTTCATCAACCCGACCCTAGTAGTGATGTCAGAAGAAACGGCACCATGCGTTCAGCTCGCTTTACTACATGGAGCGTTCCGTAAGAATTGAACCACAGTTTGGGGACCCTTTTTGGTGGAAAAAATGCGGAATTTGGTGTGGGGCATCTTGGAATATTCTCGCTTCAGCCCTTATAATTTCATTAAATTCCGTTACGTGGTGGAACTGTAGGTAGCCTTCGAAATGGCGTCTGTGAGGGAGATGGGTTCCAAGCAGGGATCTCTCATTGAATTCCTTTTGCGGGAAACCAGAGCATCGCTGATATTCATACGCTCCTGCAGAGTTTGTTTATGTGGCCATCCTCCAAAAATGGCTCTGAGCACTATGGGACTTGATATCTGAGGTCATCATCCCCTAGAACTCAGAACTACTTAAACCTAAGTAACCTAAGGACATCACACACATCCATGCCCGAGGGAGGATTCGAACCTGCGACCGCAACAGTCGCGCGGTTCCAGACTTTAGCGCCTAGAACCGCTCGGCCACCATGACCGGCGGCCATCCTCCGCAGCAAGCATGTAAATACTTATTTTCTAAATAAAACTGCCTTTTCCTGCTGCTAGTTACTTTATTTATCCCATACGCGTTTCGCCTTCTCCTGTTCTAAGGCATCATCAGTGGGATCTATAACGATACAGTTTTGTTAGTTACAGATTATCAAACACTTCACTTCACGATTTTTTGTAAGAAATGTAATTACTTACCATCTGCTGATCTGCGTTTCCTTACATATGGTCTAGAGGTCGCACTACCACTTTTATCACTGCCATATACTCACATCTTTGTGTTCTCGCCATTCACACACTGTTCACCATGTTTCTCACTCTTTTTTGTGGTGGACTATTGTTATTTTGTCACTCGATACAACTATTTCGTAGTACATTTCTTTTCACAGGCTGAATATTGCGACTCCATTACGTGTTTCATCTTCTTTGGTATGTTTACCTATTTGTTGCCAACCTAACGAAGTATATCTTCGTTAGTAACTTCTATTTATGATGTTTATACCGTGTGTGTGTGTGTATGAGTGACGGAGAGAGGGGTATAGAGCCGACCTTTTTTTGTGTGTGGGGGGAGGGGGGTGTTGTAGTAGCCGTTAGCGAGCGGATGAAAACTTTGGTGACAGCTGTTTTTACTTTTCGTTTCTATATTCTGTGGAGGGGTTCATGGATGAGTGAGTGAAAAGATGTTGGGTTCTATAATTATTGCATTGGACAGTATTATTATATTAATACTTTTTGTGAACGTTATTCTATTACTTTATCTATTAGTGTAAATAATGAATTGCTTGTCATGTGTGCTGGGCCATTCAACATTTGATGTCAGATACAAGGAAAACGTGAGAGCCTGGAAAAATGGAACAATCCACTCCACATCTGCAGAACACCTAAGAGAAAATGACTACAAACCAACCACTAGAGAAGATGACATGAAAATAATTAGAATCAACAATAAAAAAACCTCGTGACCATTCAAGAAAATTACCACATACATAAAACCAAAGCAGAGAGGAAAATCCTGTTGAATGACCACGTATACATGACAAGCTACTCATTATTTACACGAATAGATAAAATAATAGAATTAAAAAAGTGTCAGCTCTATTCTCCCCCCCCCCCTCTCTCTCTTCTCTCTCTCTCTCTCTTTCACTCATACACACACACGGTAGAAACATCATAAATAGTAGTAACGAACATATACTTCGTTAGGTTGCCAACAAATCGGTAAACATACCAAAGAAGATGAAACACGCAATGGGGTCGCAATATTTACGCTGTGAAAAGAAATGTACGACGAAATTGTTGCATCAAGTGACAAAATAACAATAGTTCACCACAACAAAGAGTGAGAAACATGGTGAACAGTGCGTGGAAGGAGAGAACGCCAAGATCTGATTATATGGCAGTGGTAGTGCGACCTCCAGACCAGATGTGAGGAACCGCAGATCAGGAAATCGTAAGTAATTACTTTTTTTTTTACAAAAAATCGCGAAGTGAAGTGTTTGATAATCCAAAACTAACAAAACTGTATCGTTATAGATCCCACTGATGATGCCTTAGAACAGGAGAAGGCGAAATGCGTATGGGATAAATAAAGTAACTAGGAGCAGGAAAAGGCAGTTTTATTTACAAAACAAGTATTTATCTTGCAGAGGGTCCAGGGAGACCTTGCAGTGAAGAAAATCAAGTTGGATCGTAGGACGAAGCGTCTGTCACCATGCAACAAGGTCGCGTAATCCTGTCCGACCTTCTGCGTGCCTGCAGGTGGGCGCACAGCTGTGACTCTTGCAGAGTTGGAACGTCTGGACACTCTCATTCGATGTGATCGACGTATCGAAAGACTGTAGGACTGAACGGAAATTACGTTGAAAAATAGGATTTTGTAGAATGGGGAATGACATG